>NC_142615.1:26047484-27474885 GCF_059453375.1 Lepisosteus platostomus | reverse complement strand
CCATGTAGCAACAAGGCTCAGAAGAGCCCACACACTCAGATCTTAACCCCAGTGTGCTGAAAGTGTCAAAACTTGTTTTTCAGCAGAAATAAACATGTTTCTGCAAGTTTGGTCAACCCCATGTAAGTTATGGGGCAGTAACAGTACACTTTTCAAAACGTGTTTTTCAGCCCGAAATAAACGCGTTTTTTCAGACAACTGAATACCCATGTAGCAGCAAGGCTCAGAAGAGCCCACACACTCAGATCTTAACCCCAGTGTGCTGAAAGTGTCAAAACATGTTTTTCTGCAGAAATAAACATGTTTCTGCAAGTTTGGTCAACCCCATGTAAGTTATGGGGCAGTAACAGTACACTTTTCAAAACGTGTTTTTCAGCCCGAAATAAACGCGTTTTTTCAGACAACTGAATCCCCATGTAGCAACAAGGCTCAGAAGAGCCCACACACTCAGATCTTAACCCCAGTGTGCTGAAAGTGTCAAAACATGTTTTTCAGCAGAAATAAACATGTTTCTGCAAGTTTGGTCAACCCCATGTAAGTTATGGGGCAGTAACAGTACACTTTTCAAAACGTGTTTTTCAGCCCGAAATAAACGCGTTTTTTCAGACAACTGAATCCCCATGTAGCAACAAGGCTCAGAAGAGCCCACACACTCAGATCTTAACCCCAGTGTGCTGAAAGTGTCAAAACATGTTTTTCAGCAGAAATAAACATGTTTCTGCAAGTTTGGTCAACCCCATGTAAGTTATGGGGCAGTAACAGTACACTTTTCAAAACGTGTTTTTCAGCCCGAAATAAACGCGTTTTTTCAGACAACTGAATACCCATGTAGCAGCAAGTCTCAGAAGAGCCCACACACTCAGCTCTTAACCCCAGTGTGCAGAAAGGGTCAAAACGTGTTTTTCAGCAGAAATAAACATGTTTCTGCAAGTTTGGTCAACCCCATGTAAGTTATGGGGCAGTAACAGTACACTCTGCAAAACGTGTTTTTCAGCCCGAAATAAACGCGTTTTTTCAGACAACTGAATCCCCATGTAGCAGCAAGGCTCAGAAGAGCCCACACACTCAGATCTTAACCCCAGTGTGCTGAAAGTGTCAAAACATGTTTTTCAGCAGAAATAAACATGTTTCTGCAAGTTTGGTCAACCCCATGTAAGTTATGGGGCAGTAACAGTACACTCTGCAAAACGTGTTTTTCAGCCCGAAATAAACGCGTTTTTTCAGACAACTGAATCCCCATGTAGCAGCAAGGCTCAGAAGAGCCCACACACTCAGATCTTAACCCCAGTGTGCTGAAAGTGTCAAAACATGTTTTTCAGCAGAAATAAACATGTTTCTGCAAGTTTGGTCAACCCCATGTAAGTTATGGGACAGTAACAGTACACTCTGCAAAACGTGTTTTTCAGCCCGAAATAAACGCGTTTTTTCAGACAACTGAATCCCCATGTAGCAGCAAGGCTCAGAAGAGCCCACACACTCAGATCTTAACCCCAGTGTGCTGAAAGTGTCAAAACATGTTTTTCAGCAGAAATAAACATGTTTCTGCAAGTTTGGTCAACCCCATGTAAGTTATAGGGCAGTAACAGTACACTCTGCAAAACGTGTTTTTCAGCCCGAAATAAACGCGTTTTTTCAGACAACTGAATACCCATGTAGCAGGAAGTCTCAGAAGAGCCCACACACTCAGCTCTTAACCCCAGTGTGCAGAAAGGGTCAAAACATGTTTTTCAGCAGAAATAAACATGTTTCTGCAAGTTTGGTCAACCCCATGTAAGTTATGGGGCAGTAACAGTACACTCTGCAAAACGTGTTTTTCAGCCCGAAATAAACGCGTTTTTTCAGACAACTGAATCCCCATGTAGCAGCAAGGCTCAGAAGAGCCCACACACTCAGATCTTAACCCCAGTGTGCTGAAAGTGTCAAAACATGTTTTTCAGCAGAAATAAACATGTTTCTGCAAGTTTGGTCAACCCCATGTAAGTTATGGGGCAGAAACAGTACACTTTTCAAAACGTGTTTTTCAGCCCGAAATAAACGCGTTTTTTCAGACAACTGAATCCCCATGTAGCAACAAGGCTCAGAAGAGCCCACACACTCAGATCTTAACCCCAGTGTGCTGAAAGTGTCAAAACATGTTTTTCAGCAGAAATAAACATGTTTCTGCAAGTTTGGTCAACCCCATGTAAGTTATGGGGCAGTAACAGTACACTTTTCAAAACGTGTTTTTCAGCCCGAAATAAACGCGTTTTTTCAGACAACTGAATCCCCATGTAGCAACAAGGCTCAGAAGAGCCCACACACTCAGATCTTAACCCCAGTGTGCTGAAAGTGTCAAAACATGTTTTTCAGCAGAAATAAACATGTTTCTGCAAGTTTGGTCAACCCCATGTAAGTTATGGGGCAGTAACAGTACACTTTTCAAAACGTGTTTTTCAGCCCGAAATAAACGCGTTTTTTCAGACAACTGAATATCCATGTAGCAGCAAGTCTCAGAAGAGCCCACACACTCAGCTCTTAACCCCAGTGTGCAGAAAGGGTCAAAACGTGTTTTTCAGCAGAAATAAACATGTTTCTGCAAGTTTGGTCAACCCCATGTAAGTTATGGGGCAGTAACAGTACACTCTGCAAAACGTGTTTTTCAGCCCGAAATAAACGCGTTTTTTCAGACAACTGAATCCCCATGTAGCAGCAAGGCTCAGAAGAGCCCACACACTCAGATCTTAACCCCAGTGTGCTGAAAGTGTCAAAACATGTTTTTCAGCAGAAATAAACATGTTTCTGCAAGTTTGGTCAACCCCATGTAAGTTATGGGGCAGTAACAGTACACTTTTCAAAACGTGTTTTTCAGCCCGAAATAAACGCGTTTTTTCAGACAACTGAATCCCCATGTAGCAACAAGGCTCAGAAGAGCCCACACACTCAGATCTTAACCCCAGTGTGCTGAAAGTGTCAAAACATGTTTTTCAGCAGAAATAAACATGTTTCTGCAAGTTTGGTCAACCCCATGTAAGTTATGGGGCAGTAACAGTACACTTTTCAAAACGTGTTTTTCAGCCCGAAATAAACGCGTTTTTTCAGACAACTGAATACCCATGTAGCAGCAAGTCTCAGAAGAGCCCACACACTCAGCTCTTAACCCCAGTGTGCAGAAAGGGTCAAAACGTGTTTTTCAGCAGAAATAAACATGTTTCTGCAAGTTTGGTCAACCCCATGTAAGTTATGGGGCAGTAACAGTACACTCTGCAAAACGTGTTTTTCAGCCCGAAATAAACGCGTTTTTTCAGACAACTGAATCCCCATGTAGCAGCAAGGCTCAGAAGAGCCCACACACTCAGATCTTAACCCCAGTGTGCTGAAAGTGTCAAAACATGTTTTTCAGCAGAAATAAACATGTTTCTGCAAGTTTGGT
Organism: Lepisosteus platostomus; assembly: GCF_059453375.1. Taxonomy (NCBI): domain Eukaryota; kingdom Metazoa; phylum Chordata; class Actinopteri; order Semionotiformes; family Lepisosteidae; genus Lepisosteus; species Lepisosteus platostomus. The sequence continues at coordinate 27,471,476 of NC_142615.1, read as the reverse complement.
CAACCCCATGTAAGTTATGGGGCAGTAACAGTACACTCTGCAAAACGTGTTTTTCAGCCCGAAATAAACGCGTTTTTTCAGACAACTGAATCCCCATGTAGCAGCAAGGCTCAGAAGAGCCCACACACTCAGATCTTAACCCCAGTGTGCTGAAAGTGTCAAAACATGTTTTTCAGCAGAAATAAACATGTTTCTGCAAGTTTGGTCAACCCCATGTAAGTTATGGGACAGTAACAGTACACTCTGCAAAACGTGTTTTTCAGCCCGAAATAAACGCGTTTTTTCAGACAACTGAATCCCCATGTAGCAGCAAGGCTCAGAAGAGCCCACACACTCAGATCTTAACCCCAGTGTGCTGAAAGTGTCAAAACATGTTTTTCAGCAGAAATAAACATGTTTCTGCAAGTTTGGTCAACCCCATGTAAGTTATAGGGCAGTAACAGTACACTCTGCAAAACGTGTTTTTCAGCCCGAAATAAACGCGTTTTTTCAGACAACTGAATACCCATGTAGCAGGAAGTCTCAGAAGAGCCCACACACTCAGCTCTTAACCCCAGTGTGCAGAAAGGGTCAAAACATGTTTTTCAGCAGAAATAAACATGTTTCTGCAAGTTTGGTCAACCCCATGTAAGTTATGGGGCAGTAACAGTACACTCTGCAAAACGTGTTTTTCAGCCCGAAATAAACGCGTTTTTTCAGACAACTGAATCCCCATGTAGCAGCAAGGCTCAGAAGAGCCCACACACTCAGATCTTAACCCCAGTGTGCTGAAAGTGTCAAAACATGTTTTTCAGCAGAAATAAACATGTTTCTGCAAGTTTGGTCAACCCCATGTAAGTTATGGGGCAGAAACAGTACACTTTTCAAAACGTGTTTTTCAGCCCGAAATAAACGCGTTTTTTCAGACAACTGAATCCCCATGTAGCAACAAGGCTCAGAAGAGCCCACACACTCAGATCTTAACCCCAGTGTGCTGAAAGTGTCAAAACATGTTTTTCAGCAGAAATAAACATGTTTCTGCAAGTTTGGTCAACCCCATGTAAGTTATGGGGCAGTAACAGTACACTTTTCAAAACGTGTTTTTCAGCCCGAAATAAACGCGTTTTTTCAGACAACTGAATCCCCATGTAGCAACAAGGCTCAGAAGAGCCCACACACTCAGATCTTAACCCCAGTGTGCTGAAAGTGTCAAAACATGTTTTTCAGCAGAAATAAACATGTTTCTGCAAGTTTGGTCAACCCCATGTAAGTTATGGGGCAGTAACAGTACACTTTTCAAAACGTGTTTTTCAGCCCGAAATAAACGCGTTTTTTCAGACAACTGAATATCCATGTAGCAGCAAGTCTCAGAAGAGCCCACACACTCAGCTCTTAACCCCAGTGTGCAGAAAGGGTCAAAACGTGTTTTTCAGCAGAAATAAACATGTTTCTGCAAGTTTGGTCAACCCCATGTAAGTTATGGGGCAGTAACAGTACACTCTGCAAAACGTGTTTTTCAGCCCGAAATAAACGCGTTTTTTCAGACAACTGAATCCCCATGTAGCAGCAAGGCTCAGAAGAGCCCACACACTCAGATCTTAACCCCAGTGTGCTGAAAGTGTCAAAACATGTTTTTCAGCAGAAATAAACATGTTTCTGCAAGTTTGGTCAACCCCATGTAAGTTATGGGGCAGTAACAGTACACTTTTCAAAACGTGTTTTTCAGCCCGAAATAAACGCGTTTTTTCAGACAACTGAATCCCCATGTAGCAACAAGGCTCAGAAGAGCCCACACACTCAGATCTTAACCCCAGTGTGCTGAAAGTGTCAAAACATGTTTTTCAGCAGAAATAAACATGTTTCTGCAAGTTTGGTCAACCCCATGTAAGTTATGGGGCAGTAACAGTACACTCTGCAAAACGTGTTTTTCAGCCCGAAATAAACGCGTTTTTTCAGACAACTGAATCCCCATGTAGCAGCAAGGCTCAGAAGAGCCCACACACTCAGATCTTAACCCCAGTGTGCTGAAAGTGTCAAAACATGTTTTTCTGCAGAAATAAACATGTTTCTGCAAGTTTGGTCAACCCCATGTAAGTTATGGGGCAGTAACAGTACACTTTTCAAAACGTGTTTTTCAGCCCGAAATAAACGCGTTTTTTCAGACAACTGAATCCCCATGTAGCAACAAGGCTCAGAAGAGCCCACACACTCAGATCTTAACCCCAGTGTGCTGAAAGTGTCAAAACATGTTTTTCAGCAGAAATAAACATGTTTCTGCAAGTTTGGTCAACCCCATGTAAGTTATGGGGCAGTAACAGTACACTTTTCAAAACGTGTTTTTCAGCCCGAAATAAACACGTTTTTTCAGACAACTGAATCCCCATGTAGCAACAAGGCTCAGAAGAGCCCACACACTCAGATCTTAACCCCAGTGTGCTGAAAGTGTCAAAACATGTTTTTCAGCAGAAATAAACATGTTTCTGCAAGTTTGGTCAACCCCATGTAAGTTATGGGGCAGTAACAGTACACTTTTCAAAACGTGTTTTTCAGCCCGAAATAAACGCGTTTTTTCAGACAACTGAATCCCCATGTAGCAACAAGGCTCAGAAGAGCCCACACACTCAGATCTTAACCCCAGTGTGCTGAAAGTGTCAAAACATGTTTTTCAGCAGAAATAAACATGTTTCTGCAAGTTTGGTCAACCCCATGTAAGTTATGGGGCAGTAACAGTACACTTTTCAAAACGTGTTTTTCAGCCCGAAATAAACGCGTTTTTTCAGACAACTGAATACCCATGTAGCAGCAAGTCTCAGAAGAGCCCACACACTCAGCTCTTAACCCCAGTGTGCAGAAAGGGTCAAAACGTGTTTTTCAGCAGAAATAAACATGTTTCTGCAAGTTTGGTCAACCCCATGTAAGTTATGGGGCAGTAACAGTACACTCTGCAAAACGTGTTTTTCAGCCCGAAATAAACGCGTTTTTTCAGACAACTGAATCCCCATGTAGCAGCAAGGCTCAGAAGAGCCCACACACTCAGATCTTAACCCCAGTGTGCTGAAAGTGTCAAAACATGTTTTTCAGCAGAAATAAACATGTTTCTGCAAGTTTGGTCAACCCCATGTAAGTTATGGGGCAGTAACAGTACACTTTTCAAAACGTGTTTTTCAGCCCGAAATAAACGCGTTTTTTCAGACAACTGAATCCCCATGTAGCAACAAGGCTCAGAAGAGCCCACACACTCAGATATTAACCCCAGTGTGCTGAAAGTGTCAAAACATGTTTTTCAGCAGAAATAAACATGTTTCTGCAAGTTTGGTCAACCCCATGTAAGTTATGGGGCAGTAACAGTACACTTTTCAAAACGTGTTTTTCAGCCCGAAATAAACGCGTTTTTTCAGACAACTGAATCCCCATGTAGCAACAAGGCTCAGAAGAGCCCACACACTCAGATCTTAACCCCAGTGTGCTGAAAGTGTCAAAACATGTTTTTCAGCAGAAATAAACATGTTTCTGCAAGTTTGGTCAACCCCATGTAAGTTATGGGGCAGTAACAGTACACTTTTCAAAACGTGTTTTTCAGCCCGAAATAAACGCGTTTTTTCAGACAACTGAATATCCATGTAGCAGCAAGTCTCAGAAGAGCCCACACACTCAGCTCTTAACCCCAGTGTGCAGAAAGGGTCAAAACGTGTTTTTCAGCAGAAATAAACATGTTTCTGCAAGTTTGGTCAACCCCATGTAAGTTATGGGGCAGTAACAGTACACTCTGCAAAACGTGTTTTTCAGCCCGAAATAAACGCGTTTTTTCAGACAACTGAATCCCCATGTAGCAGCAAGGCTCAGAAGAGCCCACACACTCAGATCTTAACCCCAGTGTGCTGAAAGTGTCAAAACATGTTTTTCAGCAGAAATAAACATGTTTCTGCAAGTTTGGTCAACCCCATGTAAGTTATGGGGCAGTAACAGTACACTTTTCAAAACGTGTTTTTCAGCCCGAAATAAACGCGTTTTTTCAGACAACTGAATCCCCATGTAGCAACAAGGCTCAGAAGAGCCCACACACTCAGATCTTAACCCCAGTGTGCTGAAAGTGTCAAAACATGTTTTTCAGCAGAAATAAACATGTTTCTGCAAGTTTGGTCAACCCCATGTAAGTTATGGGGCAGTAACAGTACACTCTGCAAAACGTGTTTTTCAGCCCGAAATAAACGCGTTTTTTCAGACAACTGAATCCCCATGTAGCAGCAAGGCTCAGAAGAGCCCACACACTCAGATCTTAACCCCAGTGTGCTGAAAGTGTCAAAACATGTTTTTCTGCAGAAATAAACATGTTTCTGCAAGTTTGGTCAACCCCATGTAAGTTATGGGGCAGTAACAGTACACTTTTCAAAACGTGTTTTTCAGCCCGAAATAAACGCGTTTTTTCAGACAACTGAATCCCCATGTAGCAACAAGGCTCAGAAGAGCCCACACACTCAGATCTTAACCCCAGTGTGCTGAAAGTGTCAAAACATGTTTTTCAGCAGAAATAAACATGTTTCTGCAAGTTTGGTCAACCCCATGTAAGTTATGGGGCAGTAACAGTACACTTTTCAAAACGTGTTTTTCAGCCCGAAATAAACACGTTTTTTCAGACAACTGAATCCCCATGTAGCAACAAGGCTCAGAAGAGCCCACACACTCAGATCTTAACCCCAGTGTGCTGAAAGTGTCAAAACATGTTTTTCAGCAGAAATAAACATGTTTCTGCAAGTTTGGTCAACCCCATGTAAGTTATGGGGCAGTAACAGTACACTTTTCAAAACGTGTTTTTCAGCCCGAAATAAACGCGTTTTTTCAGACAACTGAATCCCCATGTAGCAACAAGGCTCAGAAGAGCCCACACACTCAGATCTTAACCCCAGTGTGCTGAAAGTGTCAAAACATGTTTTTCAGCAGAAATAAACATGTTTCTGCAAGTTTGGTCAACCCCATGTAAGTTATGGGGCAGTAACAGTACACTTTTCAAAACGTGTTTTTCAGCCCGAAATAAACGCGTTTTTTCAGACAACTGAATACCCATGTAGCAGCAAGTCTCAGAAGAGCCCACACACTCAGCTCTTAACCCCAGTGTGCAGAAAGGGTCAAAACGTGTTTTTCAGCAGAAATAAACATGTTTCTGCAAGTTTGGTCAACCCCATGTAAGTTATGGGGCAGTAACAGTACACTCTGCAAAACGTGTTTTTCAGCCCGAAATAAACGCGTTTTTTCAGACAACTGAATCCCCATGTAGCAGCAAGGCTCAGAAGAGCCCACACACTCAGATCTTAACCCCAGTGTGCTGAAAGTGTCAAAACATGTTTTTCAGCAGAAATAAACATGTTTCTGCAAGTTTGGTCAACCCCATGTAAGTTATGGGGCAGTAACAGTACACTTTTCAAAACGTGTTTTTCAGCCCGAAATAAACGCGTTTTTTCAGACAACTGAATCCCCATGTAGCAACAAGGCTCAGAAGAGCCCACACACTCAGATATTAACCCCAGTGTGCTGAAAGTGTCAAAACATGTTTTTCAGCAGAAATAAACATGTTTCTGCAAGTTTGGTCAACCCCATGTAAGTTATGGGGCAGTAACAGTACACTCTGCAAAACGTGTTTTTCAGCCCGAAATAAACGCGTTTTTTCAGACAACTGAATCCCCATGTAGCAGCAATGCTCAGAAGAGCCCACACACTCAGATCTTAACCCCAGTGTGCTGAAAGTGTCAAAACATGTTTTTCAGCAGAAATAAACATGTTTCTGCAAGTTTGGTCAACCCCATGTAAGTTATAGGGCAGTAACAGTACACTCTGCAAAACGTGTTTTTCAGCCCGAAATAAACGCGTTTTTTCAGACAACTGAATACCCATGTAGCAGGAAGTCTCAGAAGAGCCCACACACTCAGCTCTTAACCCCAGTGTGCAGAAAGGGTCAAAACGTGTTTTTCAGCAGAAATAAACATGTTTCTGCAAGTTTGGTCAACCCCATGTAAGTTATGGGGCAGTAACAGTACACTCTGCAAAACGTGTTTTTCAGCCCGAAATAAACGCGTTTTTTCAGACAACTGAATCCCCATGTAGCAGCAAGGCTCAGAAGAGCCCACACACTCAGATCTTAACCCCAGTGTGCTGAAAGTGTCAAAACATGTTTTTCAGCAGAAATAAACATGTTTCTGCAAGTTTGGTCAACCCCATGTAAGTTATGGGGCAGTAACAGTACACTTTTCAAAACGTGTTTTTCAGCCCGAAATAAACGCGTTTTTTCATACAACTGAATCCCCATGTAGCAACAAGGCTCAGAAGAGCCCACACACTCAGATCTTAACCCCAGTGTGCTGAAAGTGTCAAAACATGTTTTTCAGCAGAAATAAACATGTTTCTGCAAGTTTGGTCAACCCCATGTAAGTTATGGGGCAGTAACAGTACACTTTTCAAAACGTGTTTTTCAGCCCGAAATAAACGCGTTTTTTCAGACAACTGAATCCCCATGTAGCAACAAGGCTCAGAAGAGCCCACACACTCAGATCTTAACCCCAGTGTGCTGAAAGTGTCAAAACTTGTTTTTCAGCAGAAATAAACATGTTTCTGCAAGTTTGGTCAACCCCATGTAAGTTATGGGGCAGTAACAGTACACTTTTCAAAACGTGTTTTTCAGCCCGAAATAAACGCGTTTTTTCAGACAACTGAATACCCATGTAGCAGCAAGGCTCAGAAGAGCCCACACACTCAGATCTTAACCCCAGTGTGCTGAAAGTGTCAAAACATGTTTTTCTGCAGAAATAAACATGTTTCTGCAAGTTTGGTCAACCCCATGTAAGTTATGGGGCAGTAACAGTACACTTTTCAAAACGTGTTTTTCAGCCCGAAATAAACGCGTTTTTTCAGACAACTGAATCCCCATGTAGCAACAAGGCTCAGAAGAGCCCACACACTCAGATCTTAACCCCAGTGTGCTGAAAGTGTCAAAACATGTTTTTCAGCAGAAATAAACATGTTTCTGCAAGTTTGGTCAACCCCATGTAAGTTATGGGGCAGTAACAGTACACTTTTCAAAACGTGTTTTTCAGCCCGAAATAAACGCGTTTTTTCAGACAACTGAATACCCATGTAGCAGCAAGTCTCAGAAGAGCCCACACACTCAGCTCTTAACCCCAGTGTGCAGAAAGGGTCAAAACGTGTTTTTCAGCAGAAACAAACATGTTTCTGCAAGTTTGGTCAACCCCATGTAAGTTATGGGGCAGTAACAGTACACTCTGCAAAACGTGTTTTTCAGCCCGAAATAAACGCGTTTTTTCAGACAACTGAATCCCCATGTAGCAGCAAGGCTCAGAAGAGCCCACACACTCAGATCTTAACCCCAGTGTGCTGAAAGTGTCAAAACATGTTTTTCAGCAGAAATAAACATGTTTCTGCAAGTTTGGTCAACCCCATGTAAGTTATGGGGCAGTAACAGTACACTTTTCAAAACGTGTTTTTCAGCCCGAAATAAACGCGTTTTTTCAGACAACTGAATCCCCATGTAGCAACAAGGCTCAGAAGAGCCCACACACTCAGATCTTAACCCCAGTGTGGTGAAAGTGTCAAAACATGTTTTTCAGCAGAAATAAACATGTTTCTGCAAGTTTGGTCAACCCCATGTAAGTTATGGGGCAGTAACAGTACACTCTGCAAAACGTGTTTTTCAGCCCGAAATAAACGCGTTTTTTCAGACAACTGAATCCCCATGTAGCAGCAAGGCTCAGAAGAGCCCACACACTCAGATCTTAACCCCAGTGTGCTGAAAGTGTCAAAACATGTTTTTCAGCAGAAATAAACATGTTTCTGCAAGTTTGGTCAACCCCATGTAAGTTATGGGGCAGTAACAGTACACTCTGCAAAACGTGTTTTTCAGCCCGAAATAAACGCGTTTTTTCAGACAACTGAATCCCCATGTAGCAGCAAGGCTCAGAAGAGCCCACACACTCAGATCTTAACCCCAGTGTGCTGAAAGTGTCAAAACATGTTTTTCAGCAGAAATAAACATGTTTCTGCAAGTTTGGTCAACCCCATGTAAGTTATGGGGCAGTAACAGTACACTCTGCAAAACGTGTTTTTCAGCCCGAAATAAACGCGTTTTTTCAGACAACTGAATCCCCATGTAGCAGCAAGGCTCAGAAGAGCCCACACACTCAGATCTTAACCCCAGTGTGCTGAAAGTGTCAAAACATGTTTTTCAGCAGAAATAAACATGTTTCTGCAAGTTTGGTCAACCCCATGTAAGTTATGGGGCAGTAACAGTACACTTTTCAAAACGTGTTTTTCAGCCCGAAATAAACGCGTTTTTTCAGACAACTGAATCCCCATGTAGCAACAAGGCTCAGAAGAGCCCACACACTCAGATCTTAACCCCAGTGTGCTGAAAGTGTCAAAACATGTTTTTCAGCAGAAATAAACATGTTTCTGCAAGTTTGGTCAACCCCATGTAAGTTATGGGGCAGTAACAGTACACTTTTCAAAACGTGTTTTTCAGCCCGAAATACACGCGTTTTTTCAGACAACTGAATCCCCATGTAGCAACAAGGCTCAGAAGAGCCCACACACTCAGATCTTAACCCCAGTGTGCTGAAAGTGTCAAAACTTGTTTTTCAGCAGAAATAAACATGTTTCTGCAAGTTTGGTCAACCCCATGTAAGTTATGGGGCAGTAACAGTACACTTTTCAAAACGTGTTTTTCAGCCCGAAATAAACGCGTTTTTTCAGACAACTGAATACCCATGTAGCAGCAAGGCTCAGAAGAGCCCACACACTCAGATCTTAACCCCAGTGTGCTGAAAGTGTCAAAACATGTTTTTCTGCAGAAATAAACATGTTTCTGCAAGTTTGGTCAACCCCATGTAAGTTATGGGGCAGTAACAGTACACTTTTCAAAACGTGTTTTTCAGCCCGAAATAAACGCGTTTTTTCAGACAACTGAATCCCCATGTAGCAACAAGGCTCAGAAGAGCCCACACACTCAGATCTTAACCCCAGTGTGCTGAAAGTGTCAAAACATGTTTTTCAGCAGAAATAAACATGTTTCTGCAAGTTTGGTCAACCCCATGTAAGTTATGGGGCAGTAACAGTACACTTTTCAAAACGTGTTTTTCAGCCCGAAATAAACGCGTTTTTTCAGACAACTGAATCCCCATGTAGCAGCAAGGCTCAGAAGAGCCCACACACTCAGATCTTAACCCCAGTGTGCTGAAAGTGTCAAAACATGTTTTTCAGCAGAAATAAACATGTTTCTGCAAGTTTGGTCAACCCCATGTAAGTTATGGGGCAGTAACAGTACACTCTGCAAAACGTGTTTTTCAGCCCGAAATAAACGCGTTTTTTCAGACAACTGAATACCCATGTAGCAGGAAGTCTCAGAAGAGCCCACACACTCAGCTCTTAACCCCAGTGTGCAGAAAGGGTCAAAACATGTTTTTCAGCAGAAATAAACATGTTTCTGCAAGTTTGGTCAACCCCATGTAAGTTATGGGGCAGTAACAGTACACTCTGCAAAACGTGTTTTTCAGCCCGAAATAAACGCGTTTTTTCAGACAACTGAATCCCCATGTAGCAGCAAGGCTCAGAAGAGCCCACACACTCAGATCTTAACCCCAGTGTGCAGAAAGGGTCAAAACGTGTTTTTCAGCAGAAATAAACATGTTTCTGCAAGTTTGGTCAACCCCATGTAAGTTATGGGGCAGTAACAGTACACTCTGCAAAACGTGTTTTTCAGCCCGAAATAAACGCGTTTTTTCAGACAACTGAATCCCCATGTAGCAGCAATGCTCAGAAGAGCCCACACACTCAGATCTTAACCCCAGTGTGCTGAAAGTGTCAAAACATGTTTTTCAGTAGAAATAAACATGTTTCTGCAAGTTTGGTCAACCCCATGTAAGTTATGGGGCAGTAACAGTACACTCTGCAAAACGTGTTTTTCAGCCCGAAATAAACGCGTTTTTTCAGACAACTGAATACCCATGTAGCAGGAAGTCTCAGAAGAGCCCACACACTCAGCTCTTAACCCCAGTGTGCAGAAAGGGTCAAAACGTGTTTTTCAGCAGAAATAAACATGTTTCTGCAAGTTTGGTCAACCCCATGTAAGTTATGGGGCAGTAACAGTACACTCTGCAAAACGTGTTTTTCAGCCCGAAATAAACGCGTTTTTTCAGACAACTGAATCCCCATGTAGCAGCAAGGCTCAGAAGAGCCCACACACTCAGATCTTAACCCCAGTGTGCTGAAAGTGTCAAAACATGTTTTTCAGCAGAAATAAACATGTTTCTGCAAGTTTGGTCAACCCCATGTAAGTTATGGGGCAGTAACAGTACACTTTTCAAAACGTGTTTTTCAGCCCGAAATAAACGCGTTTTTTCAGACAACTGAATCCCCATGTAGCAACAAGGCTCAGAAGAGCCCACACACTCAGATCTTAACCCCAGTGTGCTGAAAGTGTCAAAACATGTTTTTCAGCAGAAATAAACATGTTTCTGCAAGTTTGGTCAACCCCATGTAAGTTATGGGGCAGTAACAGTACACTTTTCAAAACGTGTTTTTCAGCCCGAAATAAACGCGTTTTTTCAGACAACTGAATCCCCATGTAGCAACAAGGCTCAGAAGAGCCCACACACTCAGATCTTAACCCCAGTGTGCTGAAAGTGTCAAAACATGTTTTTCAGCAGAAATAAACATGTTTCTGCAAGTTTGGTCAACCCCATGTAAGTTATGGGGCAGTAACAGTACACTTTTCAAAACGTGTTTTTCAGCCCGAAATAAACGCGTTTTTTCAGACAACTGAATCCCCATGTAGCAACAAGGCTCAGAAGAGCCCACACACTCAGATCTTAACCCCAGTGTGCTGAAAGTGTCAAAACATGTTTTTCAGCAGAAATAAACATGTTTCTGCAAGTTTGGTCAACCCCATGTAAGTTATGGGGCAGTAACAGTACACTTTTCAAAACGTGTTTTTCAGCCCGAAATAAACGCGTTTTTTCAGACAACTGAATCCCCATGTAGCAACAAGGCTCAGAAGAGCCCACACACTCAGATCTTAACCCCAGTGTGCTGAAAGTGTCAAAACTTGTTTTTCAGCAGAAATAAACATGTTTCTGCAAGTTTGGTCAACCCCATGTAAGTTATGGGGCAGTAACAGTACACTTTTCAAAACGTGTTTTTCAGCCCGAAATAAACGCGTTTTTTCAGACAACTGAATACCCATGTAGCAGCAAGGCTCAGAAGAGCCCACACACTCAGATCTTAACCCCAGTGTGCTGAAAGTGTCAAAACATGTTTTTCTGCAGAAATAAACATGTTTCTGCAAGTTTGGTCAACCCCATGTAAGTTATGGGGCAGTAACAGTACACTTTTCAAAACGTGTTTTTCAGCCCGAAATAAACGCGTTTTTTCAGACAACTGAATCCCCATGTAGCAACAAGGCTCAGAAGAGCCCACACACTCAGATCTTAACCCCAGTGTGCTGAAAGTGTCAAAACATGTTTTTCAGCAGAAATAAACATGTTTCTGCAAGTTTGGTCAACCCCATGTAAGTTATGGGGCAGTAACAGTACACTTTTCAAAACGTGTTTTTCAGCCCGAAATAAACGCGTTTTTTCAGACAACTGAATACCCATGTAGCAGCAAGTCTCAGAAGAGCCCACACACTCAGCTCTTAACCCCAGTGTGCAGAAAGGGTCAAAACGTGTTTTTCAGCAGAAACAAACATGTTTCTGCAAGTTTGGTCAACCCCATGTAAGTTATGGGGCAGTAACAGTACACTCTGCAAAACGTGTTTTTCAGCCCGAAATAAACGCGTTTTTTCAGACAACTGAATCCCCATGTAGCAGCAAGGCTCAGAAGAGCCCACACACTCAGATCTTAACCCCAGTGTGCTGAAAGTGTCAAAACATGTTTTTCAGCAGAAATAAACATGTTTCTGCAAGTTTGGTCAACCCCATGTAAGTTATGGGGCAGTAACAGTACACTTTTCAAAACGTGTTTTTCAGCCCGAAATAAACGCGTTTTTTCAGACAACTGAATCCCCATGTAGCAACAAGGCTCAGAAGAGCCCACACACTCAGATCTTAACCCCAGTGTGGTGAAAGTGTCAAAACATGTTTTTCAGCAGAAATAAACATGTTTCTGCAAGTTTGGTCAACCCCATGTAAGTTATGGGGCAGTAACAGTACACTCTGCAAAACGTGTTTTTCAGCCCGAAATAAACGCGTTTTTTCAGACAACTGAATCCCCATGTAGCAGCAAGGCTCAGAAGAGCCCACACACTCAGATCTTAACCCCAGTGTGCTGAAAGTGTCAAAACATGTTTTTCAGCAGAAATAAACATGTTTCTGCAAGTTTGGTCAACCCCATGTAAGTTATGGGGCAGTAACAGTACACTCTGCAAAACGTGTTTTTCAGCCCGAAATAAACGCGTTTTTTCAGACAACTGAATCCCCATGTAGCAGCAAGGCTCAGAAGAGCCCACACACTCAGATCTTAACCCCAGTGTGCTGAAAGTGTCAAAACATGTTTTTCAGCAGAAATAAACATGTTTCTGCAAGTTTGGTCAACCCCATGTAAGTTATGGGGCAGTAACAGTACACTCTGCAAAACGTGTTTTTCAGCCCGAAATAAACGCGTTTTTTCAGACAACTGAATCCCCATGTAGCAGCAAGGCTCAGAAGAGCCCACACACTCAGATCTTAACCCCAGTGTGCTGAAAGTGTCAAAACATGTTTTTCTGCAGAAATAAACATGTTTCTGCAAGTTTGGTCAACCCCATGTAAGTTATGGGGCAGTAACAGTACACTTTTCAAAACGTGTTTTTCAGCCCGAAATAAACGCGTTTTTTCAGACAACTGAATCCCCATGTAGCAACAAGGCTCAGAAGAGCCCACACACTCAGATCTTAACCCCAGTGTGCTGAAGTGTCAAAACATGTTTTTCAGCAGAAATAAACATGTTTCTGCAAGTTTGGTCAACCCCATGTAAGTTATGGGGCAGTAACAGTACACTTTTCAAAACGTGTTTTTCAGCCCGAAATAAACGCGTTTTTTCAGACAACTGAATCCCCATGTAGCAACAAGGCTCAGAAGAGCCCACACACTCAGATCTTAACCCCAGTGTGCTGAAAGTGTCAAAACTTGTTTTTCAGCAGAAATAAACATGTTTCTGCAAGTTTGGTCAACCCCATGTAAGTTATGGGGCAGTAACAGTACACTTTTCAAAACGTGTTTTTCAGCCCGAAATAAACGCGTTTTTTCAGACAACTGAATACCCATGTAGCAGCAAGGCTCAGAAGAGCCCACACACTCAGATCTTAACCCCAGTGTGCTGAAAGTGTCAAAACATGTTTTTCTGCAGAAATAAACATGTTTCTGCAAGTTTGGTCAACCCCATGTAAGTTATGGGGCAGTAACAGTACACTTTTCAAAACGTGTTTTTCAGCCCGAAATAAACGCGTTTTTTCAGACAACTGAATCCCCATGTAGCAACAAGGCTCAGAAGAGCCCACACACTCAGATCTTAACCCCAGTGTGCTGAAAGTGTCAAAACATGTTTTTCAGCAGAAATAAACATGTTTCTGCAAGTTTGGTCAACCCCATGTAAGTTATGGGGCAGTAACAGTACACTTTTCAAAACGTGTTTTTCAGCCCGAAATAAACGCGTTTTTTCAGACAACTGAATCCCCATGTAGCAGCAAGGCTCAGAAGAGCCCACACACTCAGATCTTAACCCCAGTGTGCTGAAAGTGTCAAAACATGTTTTTCAGCAGAAATAAACATGTTTCTGCAAGTTTGGTCAACCCCATGTAAGTTATGGGGCAGTAACAGTACACTCTGCAAAACGTGTTTTTCAGCCCGAAATAAACGCGTTTTTTCAGACAACTGAATACCCATGTAGCAGGAAGTCTCAGAAGAGCCCACACACTCAGCTCTTAACCCCAGTGTGCAGAAAGGGTCAAAACATGTTTTTCAGCAGAAATAAACATGTTTCTGCAAGTTTGGTCAACCCCATGTAAGTTATGGGGCAGTAACAGTACACTCTGCAAAACGTGTTTTTCAGCCCGAAATAAACGCGTTTTTTCAGACAACTGAATCCCCATGTAGCAGCAAGGCTCAGAAGAGCCCACACACTCAGATCTTAACCCCAGTGTGCTGAAAGTGTCAAAACATGTTTTTCAGCAGAAATAAACATGTTTCTGCAAGTTTGGTCAACCCCATGTAAGTTATGGGGCAGTAACAGTACACTCTGCAAAACGTGTTTTTCAGCCCGAAATAAACGCGTTTTTTCAGACAACTGAATCCCCATGTAGCAGCAAGGCTCAGAAGAGCCCACACACTCAGATCTTAACCCCAGTGTGCTGAAAGTGTCAAAACATGTTTTTCAGCAGAAATAAACATGTTTCTGCAAGTTTGGTCAACCCCATGTAAGTTATGGGGCAGTAACAGTACACTTTTCAAAACGTGTTTTTCAGCCCGAAATAAACGCGTTTTTTCAGACAACTGAATCCCCATGTAGCAACAAGGCTCAGAAGAGCCCACACACTCAGATCTTAACCCCAGTGTGCTGAAAGTGTCAAAACTTGTTTTTCAGCAGAAATAAACATGTTTCTGCAAGTTTGGTCAACCCCATGTAAGTTATGGGGCAGTAACAGTACACTTTTCAAAACGTGTTTTTCAGCCCGAAATAAACGCGTTTTTTCAGACAACTGAATACCCATGTAGCAGCAAGGCTCAGAAGAGCCCACACACTCAGATCTTAACCCCAGTGTGCTGAAAGTGTCAAAACATGTTTTTCTGCAGAAATAAACATGTTTCTGCAAGTTTGGTCAACCCCATGTAAGTTATGGGGCAGTAACAGTACACTTTTCAAAACGTGTTTTTCAGCCCGAAATAAACGCGTTTTTTCAGACAACTGAATCCCCATGTAGCAACAAGGCTCAGAAGAGCCCACACACTCAGATCTTAACCCCAGTGTGCTGAAAGTGTCAAAACATGTTTTTCAGCAGAAATAAACATGTTTCTGCAAGTTTGGTCAACCCCATGTAAGTTATGGGGCAGTAACAGTACACTTTTCAAAACGTGTTTTTCAGCCCGAAATAAACGCGTTTTTTCAGACAACTGAATCCCCATGTAGCAGCAAGGCTCAGAAGAGCCCACACACTCAGATCTTAACCCCAGTGTGCTGAAAGTGTCAAAACATGTTTTTCAGCAGAAATAAACATGTTTCTGCAAGTTTGGTCAACCCCATGTAAGTTATGGGGCAGTAACAGTACACTCTGCAAAACGTGTTTTTCAGCCCGAAATAAACGCGTTTTTTCAGACAACTGAATACCCATGTAGCAGGAAGTCTCAGAAGAGCCCACACACTCAGCTCTTAACCCCAGTGTGCAGAAAGGGTCAAAACATGTTTTTCAGCAGAAATAAACATGTTTCTGCAAGTTTGGTCAACCCCATGTAAGTTATGGGGCAGTAACAGTACACTCTGCAAAACGTGTTTTTCAGCCCGAAATAAACGCGTTTTTTCAGACAACTGAATCCCCATGTAGCAGCAAGGCTCAGAAGAGCCCACACACTCAGATCTTAACCCCAGTGTGCTGAAAGTGTCAAAACATGTTTTTCAGCAGAAATAAACATGTTTCTGCAAGTTTGGTCAACCCCATGTAAGTTATGGGGCAGTAACAGTACACTTTTCAAAACGTGTTTTTCAGCCCGAAATAAACGCGTTTTTTCAGACAACTGAATCCCCATGTAGCAACAAGGCTCAGAAGAGCCCACACACTCAGATCTTAACCCCAGTGTGCTGAAAGTGTCAAAACATGTTTTTCAGCAGAAATAAACATGTTTCTGCAAGTTTGGTCAACCCCATGTAAGTTATGGGGCAGTAACAGTACACTTTTCAAAACGTGTTTTTCAGCCCGAAATAAACGCGTTTTTTCAGACAACTGAATCCCCATGTAGCAACAAGGCTCAGAAGAGCCCACACACTCAGATCTTAACCCCAGTGTGCTGAAAGTGTCAAAACATGTTTTTCAGCAGAAATAAACATGTTTCTGCAAGTTTGGTCAACCCCATGTAAGTTATGGGGCAGTAACAGTACACTTTTCAAAACGTGTTTTTCAGCCCGAAATAAACGCGTTTTTTCAGACAACTGAATATCCATGTAGCAGCAAGTCTCAGACGAGCCCACACACTCAGCTCTTAACCCCAGTGTGCAGAAAGGGTCAAAACGTGTTTTTCAGCAGAAATAAACATGTTTCTGCAAGTTTGGTCAACCCCATGTAAGTTATGGGGCAGTAACAGTACACTCTGCAAAACGTGTTTTTCAGCCCGAAATAAACGCGTTTTTTCAGACAACTGAATCCCCATGTAGCAGCAAGGCTCAGAAGAGCCCACACACTCAGATCTTAACCCCAGTGTGCTGAAAGTGTCAAAACATGTTTTTCAGCAGAAATAAACATGTTTCTGCAAGTTTGGTCAACCCCATGTAAGTTATGGGGCAGTAACAGTACACTTTTCAAAACGTGTTTTTCAGCCCGAAATAAACGCGTTTTTTCAGACAACTGAATCCCCATGTAGCAACAAGGCTCAAAAGAGCCCACACACTCAGATCTTAACCCCAGTGTGCTGAAAGTGTCAAAACATGTTTTTCAGCAGAAATAAACATGTTTCTGCAAGTTTGGTCAACCCCATGTAAGTTATGGGGCAGTAACAGTACACTCTGCAAAACGTGTTTTTCAGCCCGAAATAAACGCGTTTTTTCAGACAACTGAATCCCCATGTAGCAGCAAGGCTCAGAAGAGCCCACACACTCAGATCTTAACCCCAGTGTGCTGAAAGTGTCAAAACATGTTTTTCTGCAGAAATAAACATGTTTCTGCAAGTTTGGTCAACCCCATGTAAGTTATGGGACAGTAACAGTACACTTTTCAAAACGTGTTTTTCAGCCCGAAATAAACGCGTTTTTTCAGACAACTGAATCCCCATGTAGCAACAAGGCTCAGAAGAGCCCACACACTCAGATCTTAACCCCAGTGTGCTGAAAGTGTCAAAACATGTTTTTCAGCAGAAATAAACATGTTTCTGCAAGTTTGGTCAACCCCATGTAAGTTATGGGGCAGTAACAGTACACTCTGCAAAACGTGTTTTTCAGCCCGAAATAAACGAGTTTTTTCAGACAACTGAATCCCCATGTAGCAGCAAGGCTCAGAAGAGCCCACACACTCAGATCTTAACCCCAGTGTGCTGAAAGTGTCAAAACATGTTTTTCAGCAGAAATAAACATGTTTCTGCAAGTTTGGTCAACCCCATGTAAGTTATGGGGCAGTAACAGTACACTTTTCAAAACGTGTTTTTCAGCCCGAAATAAACGCGTTTTTTCAGACAACTGAATCCCCATGTAGCAACAAGGCTCAGAAGAGCCCACACACTCAGATCTTAACCCCAGTGTGCTGAAAATGTCAAAACATGTTTTTCAGCAGAAATAAACATGTTTCTGCAAGTTTGGTCAACCCCATGTAAGTTATGGGGCAGTAACAGTACACTCTGCAAAACGTGTTTTTCAGCCCGAAATAAACGCGTTTTTTCAGACAACTGAATCCCCATGTAGCAGCAAGGCTCAGAAGAGCCCACACACTCAGATCTTAACCCCAGTGTGCTGAAAGTGTCAAAACATGTTTTTCAGCAGAAATAAACATGTTTCTGCAAGTTTGGTCAACCCCATGTAAGTTATGGGGCAGTAACAGTACACTTTTCAAAACGTGTTTTTCAGCCCGAAATAAACGCGTTTTTTCAGACAACTGAATCCCCATGTAGCAACAAGGCTCAGAAGAGCCCACACACTCAGATCTTAACCCCAGTGTGCTGAAAGTGTCAAAACTTGTTTTTCAGCAGAAATAAACATGTTTCTGCAAGTTTGGTCAACCCCATGTAAGTTATGGGGCAGTAACAGTACACTTTTCAAAACGTGTTTTTCAGCCCGAAATAAACGCGTTTTTTCAGACAACTGAATCCCCATGTAGCAACAAGGCTCAGAAGAGCCCACACACTCAGATCTTAACCCCAGTGTGCTGAAAGTGTCAAAACATGTTTTTCAGCAGAAATAAACATGTTTCTGCAAGTTTGGTCAACCCCATGTAAGTTATGGGGCAGTAACAGTACACTTTTCAAAACGTGTTTTTCAGCCCGAAATAAACACGTTTTTTCAGACAACTGAATCCCCATGTAGCAACAAGGCTCAGAAGAGCCCACACACTCAGATCTTAACCCCAGTGTGCTGAAAGTGTCAAAACATGTTTTTCAGCAGAAATAAACATGTTTCTGCAAGTTTGGTCAACCCCATGTAAGTTATGGGGCAGTAACAGTACACTTTTCAAAACGTGTTTTTCAGCCCGAAATAAACGCGTTTTTTCAGACAACTGAATACCCATGTAGCAGCAAGTCTCAGAAGAGCCCACACACTCAGCTCTTAACCCCAGTGTGCAGAAAGGGTCAAAACGTGTTTTTCAGCAGAAATAAACATGTTTCTGCAAGTTTGGTCAACCCCATGTAAGTTATGGGGCAGTAACAGTACACTCTGCAAAACGTGTTTTTCAGCCCGAAATAAACGCGTTTTTTCAGACAACTGAATCCCCATGTAGCAGCAAGGCTCAGAAGAGCCCACACACTCAGATCTTAACCCCAGTGTGCTGAAAGTGTCAAAACATGTTTTTCAGCAGAAATAAACATGTTTCTGCAAGTTTGGTCAACCCCATGTAAGTTATGGGGCAGTAACAGTACACTCTGCAAAACGTGTTTTTCAGCCCGAAATAAACGCGTTTTTTCAGACAACTGAATCCCCATGTAGCAGCAAGGCTCAGAAGAGCCCACACACTCAGATCTTAACCCCAGTGTGCTGAAAGTGTCAAAACATGTTTTTCAGCAGAAATAAACATGTTTCTGCAAGTTTGGTCAACCCCATGTAAGTTATGGGGCAGTAACAGTACACTCTGCAAAACGTGTTTTTCAGCCCGAAATAAACGCGTTTTTTCAGACAACTGAATCCCCATGTAGCAGCAAGGCTCAGAAGAGCCCACACACTCAGATCTTAACCCCAGTGTGCTGAAAGTGTCAAAACATGTTTTTCAGCAGAAATAAACATGTTTCTGCAAGTTTGGTCAACCCCATGTAAGTTATGGGGCAGTAACAGTACACTCTGCAAAACGTGTTTTTCAGCCCGAAATAAACGCGTTTTTTCAGACAACTGAATACCCATGTAGCAGGAAGTCTCAGAAGAGCCCACACACTCAGCTCTTAACCCCAGTGTGCAGAAAGGGTCAAAACATGTTTTTCAGCAGAAATAAACATGTTTCTGCAAGTTTGGTCAACCCCATGTAAGTTATGGGGCAGTAACAGTACACTCTGCAAAACGTGTTTTTCAGCCCGAAATAAACGCGTTTTTTCAGACAACTGAATCCCCATGTAGCAGCAAGGCTCAGAAGAGCCCACACACTCAGATCTTAACCCCAGTGTGCTGAAAGTGTCAAAACATGTTTTTCAGCAGAAATAAACATGTTTCTGCAAGTTTGGTCAACCCCATGTAAGTTATGGGGCAGTAACAGTACACTTTTCAAAACGTGTTTTTCAGCCCGAAATAAACGCGTTTTTTCAGACAACTGAATCCCCATGTAGCAACAAGGCTCAGAAGAGCCCACACACTCAGATCTTAACCCCAGTGTGCTGAAAGTGTCAAAACATGTTTTTCAGCAGAAATAAACATGTTTCTGCAAGTTTGGTCAACCCCATGTAAGTTATGGGGCAGTAACAGTACACTTTTCAAAACGTGTTTTTCAGCCCGAAATAAACGCGTTTTTTCAGACAACTGAATCCCCATGTAGCAACAAGGCTCAGAAGAGCCCACACACTCAGATCTTAACCCCAGTGTGCTGAAAGTGTCAAAACATGTTTTTCAGCAGAAATAAACATGTTTCTGCAAGTTTGGTCAACCCCATGTAAGTTATGGGGCAGTAACAGTACACTTTTCAAAACGTGTTTTTCAGCCCGAAATAAACGCGTTTTTTCAGACAACTGAATATCCATGTAGCAGCAAGTCTCAGAAGAGCCCACACACTCAGCTCTTAACCCCAGTGTGCAGAAAGGGTCAAAACGTGTTTTTCAGCAGAAATAAACATGTTTCTGCAAGTTTGGTCAACCCCATGTAAGTTATGGGGCAGTAACAGTACACTCTGCAAAACGTGTTTTTCAGCCCGAAATAAACGCGTTTTTTCAGACAACTGAATCCCCATGTAGCAGCAAGGCTCAGAAGAGCCCACACACTCAGATCTTAACCCCAGTGTGCTGAAAGTGTCAAAACATGTTTTTCAGCAGAAATAAACATGTTTCTGCAAGTTTGGTCAACCCCATGTAAGTTATGGGGCAGTAACAGTACACTTTTCAAAACGTGTTTTTCAGCCCGAAATAAACGCGTTTTTTCAGACAACTGAATCCCCAGGTAGCAACAAGGCTCAGAAGAGCCCACACACTCAGATCTTAACCCCAGTGTGCTGAAAGTGTCAAAACATGTTTTTCAGCAGAAATAAACATGTTTCTGCAAGTTTGGTCAACCCCATGTAAGTTATGGGGCAGTAACAGTACACTCTGCAAAACGTGTTTTTCAGCCCGAAATAAACGCGTTTTTTCAGACAACTGAATCCCCATGTAGCAGCAAGGCTCAGAAGAGCCCACACACTCAGATCTTAACCCCAGTGTGCTGAAAGTGTCAAAACATGTTTTTCTGCAGAAATAAACATGTTTCTGCAAGTTTGGTCAACCCCATGTAAGTTATGGGGCAGTAACAGTACACTTTTCAAAACGTGTTTTTCAGCCCGAAATAAACGCGTTTTTTCAGACAACTGAATCCCCATGTAGCAACAAGGCTCAGAAGAGCCCACACACTCAGATCTTAACCCCAGTGTGCTGAAAGTGTCAAAACATGTTTTTCAGCAGAAATAAACATGTTTCTGCAAGTTTGGTCAACCCCATGTAAGTTATGGGGCAGTAACAGTACACTTTTCAAAACGTGTTTTTCAGCCCGAAATAAACACGTTTTTTCAGACAACTGAATCCCCATGTAGCAACAAGGCTCAGAAGAGCCCACACACTCACATCTTAACCCCAGTGTGCTGAAAGTGTCAAAACATGTTTTTCAGCAGAAATAAACATGTTTCTGCAAGTTTGGTCAACCCCATGTAAGTTATGGGGCAGTAACAGTACACTTTTCAAAACGTGTTTTTCAGCCCGAAATAAACGCGTTTTTTCAGACAACTGAATCCCCATGTAGCAACAAGGCTCAGAAGAGCCCACACACTCAGATCTTAACCCCAGTGTGCTGAAAGTGTCAAAACATGTTTTTCAGCAGAAATAAACATGTTTCTGCAAGTTTGGTCAACCCCATGTAAGTTATGGGGCAGTAACAGTACACTTTTCAAAACGTGTTTTTCAGCCCGAAATAAACGCGTTTTTTCAGACAACTGAATACCCATGTAGCAGCAAGTCTCAGAAGAGCCCACACACTCAGCTCTTAACCCCAGTGTGCAGAAAGGGTCAAAACGTGTTTTTCAGCAGAAATAAACATGTTTCTGCAAGTTTGGTCAACCCCATGTAAGTTATGGGGCAGTAACAGTACACTCTGCAAAACGTGTTTTTCAGCCCGAAATAAACGCGTTTTTTCAGACAACTGAATCCCCATGTAGCAGCAAGGCTCAGAAGAGCCCACACACTCAGATCTTAACCCCAGTGTGCTGAAAGTGTCAAAACATGTTTTTCAGCAGAAATAAACATGTTTCTGCAAGTTTGGTCAACCCCATGTAAGTTATGGGGCAGTAACAGTACACTTTTCAAAACGTGTTTTTCAGCCCGAAATAAACGCGTTTTTTCAGACAACTGAATCCCCATGTAGCAACAAGGCTCAGAAGAGCCCACACACTCAGATCTTAACCCCAGTGTGCTGAAAGTGTCAAAACATGTTTTTCAGCAGAAATAAACATGTTTCTGCAAGTTTGGTCAACCCCATGTAAGTTATGGGGCAGTAACAGTACACTCTGCAAAACGTGTTTTTCAGCCCGAAATAAACGCGTTTTTTCAGACAACTGAATCCCCATGTAGCAGCAAGGCTCAGAAGAGCCCACACACTCAGATCTTAACCCCAGTGTGCTGAAAGTGTCAAAACATGTTTTTCTGCAGAAATAAACATGTTTCTGCAAGTTTGGTCAACCCCATGTAAGTTATGGGGCAGTAACAGTACACTTTTCAAAACGTGTTTTTCAGCCCGAAATAAACGCGTTTTTTCAGACAACTGAATCCCCATGTAGCAACAAGGCTCAGAAGAGCCCACACACTCAGATCTTAACCCCAGTGTGCTGAAAGTGTCAAAACATGTTTTTCAGCAGAAATAAACATGTTTCTGCAAGTTTGGTCAACCCCATGTAAGTTATGGGGCAGTAACAGTACACTCTGCAAAACGTGTTTTTCAGCCCGAAATAAACGAGTTTTTTCAGACAACTGAATCCCCATGTAGCAGCAAGGCTCAGAAGAGCCCACACACTCAGATCTTAACCCCAGTGTGCTGAAAGTGTCAAAACATGTTTTTCAGCAGAAATAAACATGTTTCTGCAAGTTTGGTCAACCCCATGTAAGTTATGGGGCAGTAACAGTACACTTTTCAAAACGTGTTTTTCAGCCCGAAATAAACGCGTTTTTTCAGACAACTGAATCCCCATGTAGCAACAAGGCTCAGAAGAGCCCACACACTCAGATCTTAACCCCAGTGTGCTGAAAGTGTCAAAACATGTTTTTCAGCAGAAATAAACATGTTTCTGCAAGTTTGGTCAACCCCATGTAAGTTATGGGGCAGTAACAGTACACTTTTCAAAACGTGTTTTTCAGCCCGAAATAAACGCGTTTTTTCAGACAACTGAATCCCCATGTAGCAACAAGGCTCAGAAGAGCCCACACACTCAGATCTTAACCCCAGTGTGCTGAAAGTGTCAAAACTTGTTTTTCAGCAGAAATAAACATGTTTCTGCAAGTTTGGTCAACCCCATGTAAGTTATGGGGCAGTAACAGTACACTTTTCAAAACGTGTTTTTCAGCCCGAAATAAACGCGTTTTTTCAGACAACTGAATACCCATGTAGCAGCAAGGCTCAGAAGAGCCCACACACTCAGATCTTAACCCCAGTGTGCTGAAAGTGTCAAAACATGTTTTTCTGCAGAAATAAACATGTTTCTGCAAGTTTGGTCAACCCCATGTAAGTTATGGGGCAGTAACAGTACACTTTTCAAAACGTGTTTTTCAGCCCGAAATAAACGCGTTTTTTCAGACAACTGAATCCCCATGTAGCAACAAGGCTCAGAAGAGCCCACACACTCAGATCTTAACCCCAGTGTGCTGAAAGTGTCAAAACATGTTTTTCAGCAGAAATAAACATGTTTCTGCAAGTTTGGTCAACCCCATGTAAGTTATGGGGCAGTAACAGTACACTTTTCAAAACGTGTTTTTCAGCCCGAAATAAACACGTTTTTTCAGACAACTGAATCCCCATGTAGCAACAAGGCTCAGAAGAGCCCACACACTCAGATCTTAACCCCAGTGTGCTGAAAGTGTCAAAACATGTTTTTCAGCAGAAATAAACATGTTTCTGCAAGTTTGGTCAACCCCATGTAAGTTATGGGGCAGTAACAGTACACTTTTCAAAACGTGTTTTTCAGCCCGAAATAAACGCGTTTTTTCAGACAACTGAATCCCCATGTAGCAACAAGGCTCAGAAGAGCCCACACACTCAGAACTTAACCCCAGTGTGCTGAAAGTGTCAAAACATGTTTTTCAGCAGAAATAAACATGTTTCTGCAAGTTTGGTCAACCCCATGTAAGTTATGGGGCAGTAACAGTACACTTTTCAAAACGTGTTTTTCAGCCCGAAATAAACGCGTTTTTTCAGACAACTGAATACCCATGTAGCAGCAAGTCTCAGAAGAGCCCACACACTCAGCTCTTAACCCCAGTGTGCAGAAAGGGTCAAAACGTGTTTTTCAGCAGAAATAAACATGTTTCTGCAAGTTTGGTCAACCCCATGTAAGTTATGGGGCAGTAACAGTACACTCTGCAAAACGTGTTTTTCAGCCCGAAATAAACGCGTTTTTTCAGACAACTGAATCCCCATGTAGCAGCAAGGCTCAGAAGAGCCCACACACTCAGATCTTAACCCCAGTGTGCTGAAAGTGTCAAAACATGTTTTTCAGCAGAAATAAACATGTTTCTGCAAGTTTGGTCAACCCCATGTAAGTTATGGGGCAGTAACAGTACACTCTGCAAAACGTGTTTTTCAGCCCGAAATAAACGCGTTTTTTCAGACAACTGAATCCCCATGTAGCAGCAAGGCTCAGAAGAGCCCACACACTCAGATCTTAACCCCAGTGTGCTGAAAGTGTCAAAACATGTTTTTCAGCAGAAATAAACATGTTTCTGCAAGTTTGGTCAACCCCATGTAAGTTATGGGGCAGTAACAGTACACTCTGCAAAACGTGTTTTTCAGCCCGAAATAAACGCGTTTTTTCAGACAACTGAATCCCCATGTAGCAGCAAGGCTCAGAAGAGCCCACACACTCAGATCTTAACCCCAGTGTGCTGAAAGTGTCAAAACATGTTTTTCAGCAGAAATAAACATGTTTCTGCAAGTTTGGTCAACCCCATGTAAGTTATGGGGCAGTAACAGTACACTCTGCAAAACGTGTTTTTCAGCCCGAAATAAACGCGTTTTTTCAGACAACTGAATACCCATGTAGCAGGAAGTCTCAGAAGAGCCCACACACTCAGCTCTTAACCCCAGTGTGCAGAAAGGGTCAAAACATGTTTTTCAGCAGAAATAAACATGTTTCTGCAAGTTTGGTCAACCCCATGTAAGTTATGGGGCAGTAACAGTACACTCTGCAAAACGTGTTTTTCAGCCCGAAATAAACGCGTTTTTTCAGACAACTGAATCCCCATGTAGCAGCAAGGCTCAGAAGAGCCCACACACTCAGATCTTAACCCCAGTGTGCTGAAAGTGTCAAAACATGTTTTTCAGCAGAAATAAACATGTTTCTGCAAGTTTGGTCAACCCCATGTAAGTTATGGGGCAGTAACAGTACACTTTTCAAAACGTGTTTTTCAGCCCGAAATAAACGCGTTTTTTCAGACAACTGAATCCCCATGTAGCAACAAGGCTCAGAAGAGCCCACACACTCAAATCTTAACCCCAGTGTGCTGAAAGTGTCAAAACATGTTTTTCAGCAGAAATAAACATGTTTCTGCAAGTTTGGTCAACCCCATGTAAGTTATGGGGCAGTAACAGTACACTTTTCAAAACGTGTTTTTCAGCCCGAAATAAACGCGTTTTTTCAGACAACTGAATCCCCATGTAGCAACAAGGCTCAGAAGAGCCCACACACTCAGATCTTAACCCCAGTGTGCTGAAAGTGTCAAAACATGTTTTTCAGCAGAAATAAACATGTTTCTGCAAGTTTGGTCAACCCCATGTAAGTTATGGGGCAGTAACAGTACACTTTTCAAAACGTGTTTTTCAGCCCGAAATAAACGCGTTTTTTCAGACAACTGAATATCCATGTAGCAGCAAGTCTCAGAAGAGCCCACACACTCAGCTCTTAACCCCAGTGTGCAGAAAGGGTCAAAACGTGTTTTTCAGCAGAAATAAACATGTTTCTGCAAGTTTGGTCAACCCCATGTAAGTTATGGGGCAGTAACAGTACACTCTGCAAAACGTGTTTTTCAGCCCGAAATAAACGCGTTTTTTCAGACAACTGAATCCCCATGTAGCAGCAAGGCTCAGAAGAGCCCACACACTCAGATCTTAACCCCAGTGTGCTGAAAGTGTCAAAACATGTTTTTCTGCAGAAATAAACATGTTTCTGCAAGTTTGGTCAACCCCATGTAAGTTATGGGGCAGTAACAGTACACTTTTCAAAACGTGTTTTTCAGCCCGAAATAAACGCGTTTTTTCAGACAACTGAATCCCCATGTAGCAACAAGGCTCAGAAGAGCCCACACACTCAGATCTTAACCCCAGTGTGCTGAAAGTGTCAAAACATGTTTTTCAGCAGAAATAAACATGTTTCTGCAAGTTTGGTCAACCCCATGTAAGTTATGGGGCAGTAACAGTACACTCTGCAAAACGTGTTTTTCAGCCCGAAATAAACGAGTTTTTTCAGACAACTGAATCCCCATGTAGCAGCAAGGCTCAGAAGAGCCCACACACTCAGATCTTAACCCCAGTGTGCTGAAAGTGTCAAAACATGTTTTTCAGCAGAAATAAACATGTTTCTGCAAGTTTGGTCAACCCCATGTAAGTTATGGGGCAGTAACAGTACACTTTTCAAAACGTGTTTTTCAGCCCGAAATAAACGCGTTTTTTCAGACAACTGAATCCCCATGTAGCAACAAGGCTCAGAAGAGCCCACACACTCAGATCTTAACCCCAGTGTGCTGAAAGTGTCAAAACATGTTTTTCAGCAGAAATAAACATGTTTCTGCAAGTTTGGTCAACCCCATGTAAGTTATGGGGCAGTAACAGTACACTTTTCAAAACGTGTTTTTCAGCCCGAAATAAACGCGTTTTTTCAGACAACTGAATCCCCATGTAGCAACAAGGCTCAGAAGAGCCCACACACTCAGATCTTAACCCCAGTGTGCTGAAAGTGTCAAAACTTGTTTTTCAGCAGAAATAAACATGTTTCTGCAAGTTTGGTCAACCCCATGTAAGTTATGGGGCAGTAACAGTACACTTTTCAAAACGTGTTTTTCAGCCCGAAATAAACGCGTTTTTTCAGACAACTGAATACCCATGTAGCAGCAAGGCTCAGAAGAGCCCACACACTCAGATCTTAACCCCAGTGTGCTGAAAGTGTCAAAACATGTTTTTCTGCAGAAATAAACATGTTTCTGCAAGTTTGGTCAACCCCATGTAAGTTATGGGGCAGTAACAGTACACTTTTCAAAACGTGTTTTTCAGCCCGAAATAAACGCGTTTTTTCAGACAACTGAATCCCCATGTAGCAACAAGGCTCAGAAGAGCCCACACACTCAGATCTTAACCCCAGTGTGCTGAAAGTGTCAAAACATGTTTTTCAGCAGAAATAAACATGTTTCTGCAAGTTTGGTCAACCCCATGTAAGTTATGGGGCAGTAACAGTACACTTTTCAAAACGTGTTTTTCAGCCCGAAATAAACACGTTTTTTCAGACAACTGAATCCCCATGTAGCAACAAGGCTCAGAAGAGCCCACACACTCAGATCTTAACCCCAGTGTGCTGAAAGTGTCAAAACATGTTTTTCAGCAGAAATAAACATGTTTCTGCAAGTTTGGTCAACCCCATGTAAGTTATGGGGCAGTAACAGTACACTTTTCAAAACGTGTTTTTCAGCCCGAAATAAACGCGTTTTTTCAGACAACTGAATCCCCATGTAGCAACAAGGCTCAGAAGAGCCCACACACTCAGAACTTAACCCCAGTGTGCTGAAAGTGTCAAAACATGTTTTTCAGCAGAAATAAACATGTTTCTGCAAGTTTGGTCAACCCCATGTAAGTTATGGGGCAGTAACAGTACACTTTTCAAAACGTGTTTTTCAGCCCGAAATAAACGCGTTTTTTCAGACAACTGAATACCCATGTAGCAGCAAGTCTCAGAAGAGCCCACACACTCAGCTCTTAACCCCAGTGTGCAGAAAGGGTCAAAACGTGTTTTTCAGCAGAAATAAACATGTTTCTGCAAGTTTGGTCAACCCCATGTAAGTTATGGGGCAGTAACAGTACACTCTGCAAAACGTGTTTTTCAGCCCGAAATAAACGCGTTTTTTCAGACAACTGAATCCCCATGTAGCAGCAAGGCTCAGAAGAGCCCACACACTCAGATCTTAACCCCAGTGTGCTGAAAGTGTCAAAACATGTTTTTCAGCAGAAATAAACATGTTTCTGCAAGTTTGGTCAACCCCATGTAAGTTATGGGGCAGTAACAGTACACTCTGCAAAACGTGTTTTTCAGCCCGAAATAAACGCGTTTTTTCAGACAACTGAATCCCCATGTAGCAGCAAGGCTCAGAAGAGCCCACACACTCAGATCTTAACCCCAGTGTGCTGAAAGTGTCAAAACATGTTTTTCAGCAGAAATAAACATGTTTCTGCAAGTTTGGTCAACCCCATGTAAGTTATGGGGCAGTAACAGTACACTCTGCAAAACGTGTTTTTCAGCCCGAAATAAACGCGTTTTTTCAGACAACTGAATCCCCATGTAGCAGCAAGGCTCAGAAGAGCCCACACACTCAGATCTTAACCCCAGTGTGCTGAAAGTGTCAAAACATGTTTTTCAGCAGAAATAAACATGTTTCTGCAAGTTTGGTCAACCCCATGTAAGTTATGGGGCAGTAACAGTACACTCTGCAAAACGTGTTTTTCAGCCCGAAATAAACGCGTTTTTTCAGACAACTGAATACCCATGTAGCAGGAAGTCTCAGAAGAGCCCACACACTCAGCTCTTAACCCCAGTGTGCAGAAAGGGTCAAAACATGTTTTTCAGCAGAAATAAACATGTTTCTGCAAGTTTGGTCAACCCCATGTAAGTTATGGGGCAGTAACAGTACACTCTGCAAAACGTGTTTTTCAGCCCGAAATAAACGCGTTTTTTCAGACAACTGAATCCCCATGTAGCAGCAAGGCTCAGAAGAGCCCACACACTCAGATCTTAACCCCAGTGTGCTGAAAGTGTCAAAACATGTTTTTCAGCAGAAATAAACATGTTTCTGCAAGTTTGGTCAACCCCATGTAAGTTATGGGGCAGTAACAGTACACTTTTCAAAACGTGTTTTTCAGCCCGAAATAAACGCGTTTTTTCAGACAACTGAATCCCCATGTAGCAACAAGGCTCAGAAGAGCCCACACACTCAAATCTTAACCCCAGTGTGCTGAAAGTGTCAAAACATGTTTTTCAGCAGAAATAAACATGTTTCTGCAAGTTTGGTCAACCCCATGTAAGTTATGGGGCAGTAACAGTACACTTTTCAAAACGTGTTTTTCAGCCCGAAATAAACGCGTTTTTTCAGACAACTGAATCCCCATGTAGCAACAAGGCTCAGAAGAGCCCACACACTCAGATCTTAACCCCAGTGTGCTGAAAGTGTCAAAACATGTTTTTCAGCAGAAATAAACATGTTTCTGCAAGTTTGGTCAACCCCATGTAAGTTATGGGGCAGTAACAGTACACTTTTCAAAACGTGTTTTTCAGCCCGAAATAAACGCGTTTTTTCAGACAACTGAATATCCATGTAGCAGCAAGTCTCAGAAGAGCCCACACACTCAGCTCTTAACCCCAGTGTGCAGAAAGGGTCAAAACGTGTTTTTCAGCAGAAATAAACATGTTTCTGCAAGTTTGGTCAACCCCATGTAAGTTATGGGGCAGTAACAGTACACTCTGCAAAACGTGTTTTTCAGCCCGAAATAAACGCGTTTTTTCAGACAACTGAATCCCCATGTAGCAGCAAGGCTCAGAAGAGCCCACACACTCAGATCTTAACCCCAGTGTGCTGAAAGTGTCAAAACATGTTTTTCAGCAGAAATAAACATGTTTCTGCAAGTTTGGTCAACCCCATGTAAGTTATGGGGCAGTAACAGTACACTTTTCAAAACGTGTTTTTCAGCCCGAAATAAACGCGTTTTTTCAGACAACTGAATCCCCAGGTAGCAACAAGGCTCAGAAGAGCCCACACACTCAGATCTTAACCCCAGTGTGCTGAAAGTGTCAAAACATGTTTTTCAGCAGAAATAAACATGTTTCTGCAAGTTTGGTCAACCCCATGTAAGTTATGGGGCAGTAACAGTACACTCTGCAAAACGTGTTTTTCAGCCCGAAATAAACGCGTTTTTTCAGACAACTGAATCCCCATGTAGCAGCAAGGCTCAGAAGAGCCCACACACTCAGATCTTAACCCCAGTGTGCTGAAAGTGTCAAAACATGTTTTTCTGCAGAAATAAACATGTTTCTGCAAGTTTGGTCAACCCCATGTAAGTTATGGGGCAGTAACAGTACACTTTTCAAAACGTGTTTTTCAGCCCGAAATAAACGCGTTTTTTCAGACAACTGAATCCCCATGTAGCAACAAGGCTCAGAAGAGCCCACACACTCAGATCTTAACCCCAGTGTGCTGAAAGTGTCAAAACATGTTTTTCAGCAGAAATAAACATGTTTCTGCAAGTTTGGTCAACCCCATGTAAGTTATGGGGCAGTAACAGTACACTTTTCAAAACGTGTTTTTCAGCCCGAAATAAACACGTTTTTTCAGACAACTGAATCCCCATGTAGCAACAAGGCTCAGAAGAGCCCACACACTCAGATCTTAACCCCAGTGTGCTGAAAGTGTCAAAACATGTTTTTCAGCAGAAATAAACATGTTTCTGCAAGTTTGGTCAACCCCATGTAAGTTATGGGGCAGTAACAGTACACTTTTCAAAACGTGTTTTTCAGCCCGAAATAAACGCGTTTTTTCAGACAACTGAATCCCCATGTAGCAACAAGGCTCAGAAGAGCCCACACACTCAGATCTTAACCCCAGTGTGCTGAAAGTGTCAAAACATGTTTTTCAGCAGAAATAAACATGTTTCTGCAAGTTTGGTCAACCCCATGTAAGTTATGGGGCAGTAACAGTACACTTTTCAAAACGTGTTTTTCAGCCCGAAATAAACGCGTTTTTTCAGACAACTGAATACCCATGTAGCAGCAAGTCTCAGAAGAGCCCACACACTCAGCTCTTAACCCCAGTGTGCAGAAAGGGTCAAAACGTGTTTTTCAGCAGAAATGAACATGTTTCTGCAAGTTTGGTCAACCCCATGTAAGTTATGGGGCAGTAACAGTACACTCTGCAAAACGTGTTTTTCAGCCCGAAATAAACGCGTTTTTTCAGACAACTGAATCCCCATGTAGCAGCAAGGCTCAGAAGAGCCCACACACTCAGATCTTAACCCCAGTGTGCTGAAAGTGTCAAAACATGTTTTTCAGCAGAAATAAACATGTTTCTGCAAGTTTGGTCAACCCCATGTAAGTTATGGGGCAGTAACAGTACACTTTTCAAAACGTGTTTTTCAGCCCGAAATAAACGCGTTTTTTCAGACAACTGAATCCCCATGTAGCAACAAGGCTCAGAAGAGCCCACACACTCAGATATTAACCCCAGTGTGCTGAAAGTGTCAAAACATGTTTTTCAGCAGAAATAAACATGTTTCTGCAAGTTTGGTCAACCCCATGTAAGTTATGGGGCAGTAACAGTACACTCTGCAAAACGTGTTTTTCAGCCCGAAATAAACGCGTTTTTTCAGACAACTGAATCCCCATGTAGCAGCAATGCTCAGAAGAGCCCACACACTCAGATCTTAACCCCAGTGTGCTGAAAGTGTCAAAACATGTTTTTCAGCAGAAATAAACATGTTTCTGCAAGTTTGATCAACCCCATGTAAGTTATGGGGCAGTAACAGTACACTCTGCAAAACGTGTTTTTCAGCCCGAAATAAACGCGTTTTTTCAGACAACTGAATACCCATGTAGCAGGAAGTCTCAGAAGAGCCCACACACTCAGCTCTTAACCCCAGTGTGCAGAAAGGGTCAAAACGTGTTTTTCAGCAGAAATAAACATGTTTCTGCAAGTTTGGTCAACCCCATGTAAGTTATGGGGCAGTAACAGTACACTCTGCAAAACGTGTTTTTCAGCCCGAAATAAACGCGTTTTTTCAGACAACTGAATCCCCATGTAGCAGCAAGGCTCAGAAGAGCCCACACACTCAGATATTAACCCCAGTGTGCTGAAAGTGTCAAAACATGTTTTTCAGCAGAAATAAACATGTTTCTGCAAGTTTGGTCAACCCCATGTAAGTTATGGGGCAGTAACAGTACACTCTGCAAAACGTGTTTTTCAGCCCGAAATAAACGCGTTTTTTCAGACAACTGAATCCCCATGTAGCAGCAATGCTCAGAAGAGCCCACACACTCAGATCTTAACCCCAGTGTGCTGAAAGTGTCAAAACATGTTTTTCAGCAGAAATAAACATGTTTCTGCAAGTTTGGTCAACCCCATGTAAGTTATGGGGCAGTAACAGTACACTCTGCAAAACGTGTTTTTCAGCCCGAAATAAACGCGTTTTTTCAGACAACTGAATACCCATGTAGCAGGAAGTCTCAGAAGAGCCCACACACTCAGCTCTTAACCCCAGTGTGCAGAAAGGGTCAAAACGTGTTTTTCAGCAGAAATAAACATGTTTCTGCAAGTTTGGTCAACCCCATGTAAGTTATGGGGCAGTAACAGTACACTCTGCAAAACGTGTTTTTCAGCCCGAAATAAACGCGTTTTTTCAGACAACTGAATCCCCATGTAGCAGCAAGGCTCAGAAGAGCCCACACACTCAGATCTTAACCCCAGTGTGCTGAAAGTGTCAAAACATGTTTTTCAGCAGAAATAAACATGTTTCTGCAAGTTTGGTCAACCCCATGTAAGTTATGGGGCAGTAACAGTACACTTTTCAAAACGTGTTTTTCAGCCCGAAATAAACGCGTTTTTTCAGACAACTGAATCCCCATGTAGCAACAAGGCTCAGAAGAGCCCACACACTCAGATCTTAACCCCAGTGTGCTGAAAGTGTCAAAACATGTTTTTCAGCAGAAATAAACATGTTTCTGCAAGTTTGGTCAACCCCATGTAAGTTATGGGGCAGTAACAGTACACTTTTCAAAACGTGTTTTTCAGCCCGAAATAAACGCGTTTTTTCAGACAACTGAATCCCCATGTAGCAACAAGGCTCAGAAGAGCCCACACACTCAGATCTTAACCCCAGTGTGCTGAAAGTGTCAAAACTTGTTTTTCAGCAGAAATAAACATGTTTCTGCAAGTTTGGTCAACCCCATGTAAGTTATGGGGCAGTAACAGTACACTTTTCAAAACGTGTTTTTCAGCCCGAAATAAACGCGTTTTTTCAGACAACTGAATCCCCATGTAGCAGCATGTCTCAGAAGAGCCCACACACTCAGCTCTTAACCCCAGTGTGCAGAAAGGGTCAAAACGTGTTTTTCAGCAGAAATAAACATGTTTCTGCAAGTTTGGTCAACCCCATGTAAGTTATGGGGCAGTAACAGTACACTCTGCAAAACGTGTTTTTCAGCCCGAAATAAACGCGTTTTTTCAGACAACTGAATCCCCATGTAGCAGCAAGGCTCAGAAGAGCCCACACACTCAGATCTTAACCCCAGTGTGCTGAAAGTGTCAAAACATGTTTTTCAGCAGAAATAAACATGTTTCTGCAAGTTTGGTCAACCCCATGTAAGTTATGGGGCAGTAACAGTACACTTTTCAAAACGTGTTTTTCAGCCCGAAATAAACGCGTTTTTTCAGACAACTGAATCCCCATGTAGCAACAAGGCTCAGAAGAGCCCACACACTCAGATCTTAACCCCAGTGTGCTGAAAGTGTCAAAACATGTTTTTCAGCAGAAATAAACATGTTTCTGCAAGTTTGGTCAACCCCATGTAAGTTATGGGGCAGTAACAGTACACTCTGCAAAACGTGTTTTTCAGCCCGAAATAAACGCGTTTTTTCAGACAACTGAATCCCCATGTAGCAGCAAGGCTCAGAAGAGCCCACACACTCAGATCTTAACCCCAGTGTGCTGAAAGTGTCAAAACATGTTTTTCAGCAGAAATAAACATGTTTCTGCAAGTTTGGTCAACCCCATGTAAGTTATGGGGCAGTAACAGTACACTTTTCAAAACGTGTTTTTCAGCCCGAAATAAACGCGTTTTTTCAGACAACTGAATACCCATGTAGCAGCAAGGCTCAGAAGAGCCCACACACTCAGATCTTAGCCCCAGTGTGCAGAAAGGGTCAAAACGTGTTTTTCAGCAGAAATAAACATGTTTCTGCAAGTTTGGTCAACCCCATGTAAGTTATGGGGCAGTAACAGTACACTCTGCAAAACGTGTTTTTCAGCCCGAAATAAACGCGTTTTTTCAGACAACTGAATCCCCATGTAGCAGCAAGGCTCAGAAGAGCCCACACACTCAGATCTTAACCCCAGTGTGCTGAAAGTGTCAAAACATGTTTTTCAGCAGAAATAAACATGTTTCTGCAAGTTTGGTCAACCCCATGTAAGTTATGGGGCAGTAACAGTACACTTTTCAAAACGTGTTTTTCAGCCCGAAATAAACGCGTTTTTTCAGACAACTGAATCCCCATGTAGCAACAAGGCTCAGAAGAGCCCACACACTCAGATCTTAACCCCAGTGTGCTGAAAGTGTCAAAACTTGTTTTTCAGCAGAAATAAACATGTTTCTGCAAGTTTGGTCAACCCCATGTAAGTTATGGGGCAGTAACAGTACACTTTTCAAAACGTGTTTTTCAGCCCGAAATAAACGCGTTTTTTCAGACAACTGAATACCCATGTAGCAGCAAGGCTCAGAAGAGCCCACACACTCAGATCTTAACCCCAGTGTGCTGAAAGTGTCAAAACATGTTTTTCTGCAGAAATAAACATGTTTCTGCAAGTTTGGTCAACCCCATGTAAGTTATGGGGCAGTAACAGTACACTTTTCAAAACGTGTTTTTCAGCCCGAAATAAACGCGTTTTTTCAGACAACTGAATCCCCATGTAGCAACAAGGCTCAGAAGAGCCCACACACTCAGATCTTAACCCCAGTGTGCTGAAAGTGTCAAAACATGTTTTTCAGCAGAAATAAACATGTTTCTGCAAGTTTGGTCAACCCCATGTAAGTTATGGGGCAGTAACAGTACACTTTTCAAAACGTGTTTTTCAGCCCGAAATAAACACGTTTTTTCAGACAACTGAATCCCCATGTAGCAACAAGGCTCAGAAGAGCCCACACACTCAGATCTTAACCCCAGTGTGCTGAAAGTGTCAAAACATGTTTTTCAGCAGAAATAAACATGTTTCTGCAAGTTTGGTCAACCCCATGTAAGTTATGGGGCAGTAACAGTACACTTTTCAAAACGTGTTTTTCAGCCCGAAATAAAAACGTTTTTTCAGACAACTGAATCCCCATGTAGCAACAAGGCTCAGAAGAGCCCACACACTCAGATCTTAACCCCAGTGTGCTGAAAGTGTCAAAACATGTTTTTCAGCAGAAATAAACATGTTTCTGCAAGTTTGGTCAACCCCATGTAAGTTATGGGGCAGTAACAGTACACTTTTCAAAACGTGTTTTTCAGCCCGAAATAAACGCGTTTTTTCAGACAACTGAATACCCATGTAGCAGCAAGTCTCAGAAGAGCCCACACACTCAGCTCTTAACCCCAGTGTGCAGAAAGGGTCAAAACGTGTTTTTCAGCAGAAACAAACATGTTTCTGCAAGTTTGGTCAACCCCATGTAAGTTATGGGGCAGTAACAGTACACTCTGCAAAACGTGTTTTTCAGCCCGAAATAAACGCGTTTTTACAGACAACTGAATCCCCATGTAGCAGCAAGGCTCAGAAGAGCCCACACACTCAGATCTTAACCCCAGTGTGCTGAAAGTGTCAAAACATGTTTTTCAGCAGAAATAAACATGTTTCTGCAAGTTTGGTCAACCCCATGTAAGTTATGGGGCAGTAACAGTACACTTTTCAAAACGTGTTTTTCAGCCCGAAATAAACGCGTTTTTTCAGACAACTGAATCCCCATGTAGCAACAAGGCTCAGAAGAGCCCACACACTCAGATCTTAACCCCAGTGTGGTGAAAGTGTCAAAACATGTTTTTCAGCAGAAATAAACATGTTTCTGCAAGTTTGGTCAACCCCATGTAAGTTATGGGGCAGTAACAGTACACTCTGCAAAACGTGTTTTTCAGCCCGAAATAAACGCGTTTTTTCAGACAACTGAATCCCCATGTAGCAGCAAGGCTCAGAAGAGCCCACACACTCAGATCTTAACCCCAGTGTGCTGAAAGTGTCAAAACATGTTTTTCAGCAGAAATAAACATGTTTCTGCAAGTTTGGTCAACCCCATGTAAGTTATGGGGCAGTAACAGTACACTCTGCAAAACGTGTTTTTCAGCCCGAAATAAACGCGTTTTTTCAGACAACTGAATCCCCATGTAGCAGCAAGGCTCAGAAGAGCCCACACACTCAGATCTTAACCCCAGTGTGCTGAAAGTGTCAAAACATGTTTTTCAGCAGAAATAAACATGTTTCTGCAAGTTTGGTCAACCCCATGTAAGTTATGGGGCAGTAACAGTACACTTTTCAAAACGTGTTTTTCAGCCCGAAATAAACGCGTTTTTTCAGACAACTGAATACCCATGTAGCAGCAAGGCTCAGAAGAGCCCACACACTCAGATCTTAACCCCAGTGTGCTGAAAGTGTCAAAACATGTTTTTCAGCAGAAATAAACATGTTTCTGCAAGTTTGGTCAACCCCATGTAAGTTATGGGGCAGTAACAGTACACTTTTCAAAACGTGTTTTTCAGCCCGAAATAAACGCGTTTTTTCAGACAACTGAATCCCCATGTAGCAACAAGGCTCAGAAGAGCCCACACACTCAGATCTTAACCCCAGTGTGCTGAAAGTGTCAAAACATGTTTTTCAGCAGAAATAAACATGTTTCTGCAAGTTTGGTCAACCCCATGTAAGTTATGGGGCAGTAACAGTACACTTTTCAAAACGTGTTTTTCAGCCCGAAATAAACGCGTTTTTTCAGACAACTGAATCCCCATGTAGCAACAAGGCTCAGAAGAGCCCACACACTCAGATCTTAACCCCAGTGTGCTGAAAGTGTCAAAACATGTTTTTCAGCAGAAATAAACATGTTTCTGCAAGTTTGGTCAACCCCATGTAAGTTATGGGGCAGTAACAGTACACTTTTCAAAACGTGTTTTTTCAGCCCGAAATAAACGCGTTTTTTCAGACAACTGAATCCCCATGTAGCAACAAGGCTCAGAAGAGCCCACACACTCAGATCTTAACCCCAGTGTGCTGAAAGTGTCAAAACATGTTTTTCAGCAGAAATAAACATGTTTCTGCAAGTTTGGTCAACCCCATGTAAGTTATGGGGCAGTAACAGTACACTTTTCAAAACGTGTTTTTCAGCCCGAAATAAACGCGTTTTTTCAGACAACTGAATCCCCATGTAGCAACAAGGCTCAGAAGAGCCCACACACTCAGATCTTAACCCCAGTGTGCTGAAAGTGTCAAAACTTGTTTTTCAGCAGAAATAAACATGTTTCTGCAAGTTTGGTCAACCCCATGTAAGTTATGGGGCAGTAACAGTACACTTTTCAAAACGTGTTTTTCAGCCCGAAATAAACGCGTTTTTTCAGACAACTGAATACCCATGTAGCAGCAAGGCTCAGAAGAGCCCACACACTCAGATCTTAACCCCAGTGTGCTGAAAGTGTCAAAACATGTTTTTCTGCAGAAATAAACATGTTTCTGCAAGTTTGGTCAACCCCATGTAAGTTATGGGGCAGTAACAGTACACTTTTCAAAACGTGTTTTTCAGCCCGAAATAAACGCGTTTTTTCAGACAACTGAATCCCCATGTAGCAACAAGGCTCAGAAGAGCCCACACACTCAGATCTTAACCCCAGTGTGCTGAAAGTGTCAAAACATGTTTTTCAGCAGAAATAAACATGTTTCTGCAAGTTTGGTCAACCCCATGTACGTTATGGGGCAGTAACAGTACACTTTTCAAAACGTGTTTTTCAGCCCGAAATAAACACGTTTTTTCAGACAACTGAATCCCCATGTAGCAACAAGGCTCAGAAGAGCCCACACACTCAGATCTTAACCCCAGTGTGCTGAAAGTGTCAAAACATGTTTTTCAGCAGAAATAAACATGTTTCTGCAAGTTTGGTCAACCCCATGTAAGTTATGGGGCAGTAACAGTACACTTTTCAAAACGTGTTTTTCAGCCCGAAATAAACGCGTTTTTTCAGACAACTGAATACCCATGTAGCAGCAAGGCTCAGAAGAGCCCACACACTCAGATCTTAACCCCAGTGTGCTGAAAGTGTCAAAACATGTTTTTCTGCAGAAATAAACATGTTTCTGCAAGTTTGGTCAACCCCATGTAAGTTATGGGGCAGTAACAGTACACTTTTCAAAACGTGTTTTTCAGCCCGAAATAAACGCGTTTTTTCAGACAACTGAATCCCCATGTAGCAACAAGGCTCAGAAGAGCCCACACACTCAGATCTTAACCCCAGTGTGCTGAAAGTGTCAAAACATGTTTTTCAGCAGAAATAAACATGTTTCTGCAAGTTTGGTCAACCCCATGTAAGTTATGGGGCAGTAACAGTACACTTTTCAAAACGTGTTTTTCAGCCCGAAATAAACACGTTTTTTCAGACAACTGAATCCCCATGTAGCAACAAGGCTCAGAAGAGCCCACACACTCAGATCTTAACCCCAGTGTGCTGAAAGTGTCAAAACATGTTTTTCAGCAGAAATAAACATGTTTCTGCAAGTTTGGTCAACCCCATGTAAGTTATGGGGCAGTAACAGTACACTTTTCAAAACGTGTTTTTCAGCCCGAAATAAAAACGTTTTTTCAGACAACTGAATCCCCATGTAGCAACAAGGCTCAGAAGAGCCCACACACTCAGATCTTAACCCCAGTGTGCTGAAAGTGTCAAAACATGTTTTTCAGCAGAAATAAACATGTTTCTGCAAGTTTGGTCAACCCCATGTAAGTTATGGGGCAGTAACAGTACACTTTTCAAAACGTGTTTTTCAGCCCGAAATAAACGCGTTTTTTCAGACAACTGAATACCCATGTAGCAGCAAGTCTCAGAAGAGCCCACACACTCAGCTCTTAACCCCAGTGTGCAGAAAGGGTCAAAACGTGTTTTTCAAGTTTGGTCAACCCCATGTAAGTTATGGGGCAGTAACAGTACACTCTGCAAAACGTGTTTTTCAGCCCGAAATAAACGCGTTTTTACAGACAACTGAATCCCCATGTAGCAGCAAGGCTCAGAAGAGCCCACACACTCAGATCTTAACCCCAGTGTGCTGAAAGTGTCAAAACATGTTTTTCAGCAGAAATAAACATGTTTCTGCAAGTTTGGTCAACCCCATGTAAGTTATGGGGCAGTAACAGTACACTTTTCAAAACGTGTTTTTCAGCCCGAAATAAACGCGTTTTTTCAGACAACTGAATCCCCATGTAGCAACAAGGCTCAGAAGAGCCCACACACTCAGATCTTAACCCCAGTGTGGTGAAAGTGTCAAAACATGTTTTTCAGCAGAAATAAACATGTTTCTGCAAGTTTGGTCAACCCCATGTAAGTTATGGGGCAGTAACAGTACACTCTGCAAAACGTGTTTTTCAGCCCGAAATAAACGCGTTTTTTCAGACAACTGAATCCCCATGTAGCAGCAAGGCTCAGAAGAGCCCACACACTCAGATCTTAACCCCAGTGTGCTGAAAGTGTCAAAACATGTTTTTCAGCAGAAATAAACATGTTTCTGCAAGTTTGGTCAACCCCATGTAAGTTATGGGGCAGTAACAGTACACTCTGCAAAACGTGTTTTTCAGCCCGAAATAAACGCGTTTTTTCAGACAACTGAATCCCCATGTAGCAGCAAGGCTCAGAAGAGCCCACACACTCAGATCTTAACCCCAGTGTGCTGAAAGTGTCAAAACATGTTTTTCAGCAGAAATAAACATGTTTCTGCAAGTTTGGTCAACCCCATGTAAGTTATGGGGCAGTAACAGTACACTTTTCAAAACGTGTTTTTCAGCCCGAAATAAACGCGTTTTTTCAGACAACTGAATACCCATGTAGCAGCAAGGCTCAGAAGAGCCCACACACTCAGATCTTAACCCCAGTGTGCTGAAAGTGTCAAAACATGTTTTTCAGCAGAAATAAACATGTTTCTGCAAGTTTGGTCAACCCCATGTAAGTTATGGGGCAGTAACAGTACACTTTTCAAAACGTGTTTTTCAGCCCGAAATAAACGCGTTTTTTCAGACAACTGAATCCCCATGTAGCAACAAGGCTCAGAAGAGCCCACACACTCAGATCTTAACCCCAGTGTGCTGAAAGTGTCAAAACATGTTTTTCAGCAGAAATAAACATGTTTCTGCAAGTTTGGTCAACCCCATGTAAGTTATGGGGCAGTAACAGTACACTTTTCAAAACGTGTTTTTCAGCCCGAAATAAACGCGTTTTTTCAGACAACTGAATCCCCATGTAGCAACAAGGCTCAGAAGAGCCCACACACTCAGATCTTAACCCCAGTGTGCTGAAAGTGTCAAAACATGTTTTTCAGCAGAAATAAACATGTTTCTGCAAGTTTGGTCAACCCCATGTAAGTTATGGGGCAGTAACAGTACACTTTTCAAAACGTGTTTTTTCAGCCCGAAATAAACGCGTTTTTTCAGACAACTGAATCCCCATGTAGCAACAAGGCTCAGAAGAGCCCACACACTCAGATCTTAACCCCAGTGTGCTGAAAGTGTCAAAACATGTTTTTCAGCAGAAATAAACATGTTTCTGCAAGTTTGGTCAACCCCATGTAAGTTATGGGGCAGTAACAGTACACTTTTCAAAACGTGTTTTTCAGCCCGAAATAAACGCGTTTTTTCAGACAACTGAATCCCCATGTAGCAACAAGGCTCAGAAGAGCCCACACACTCAGATCTTAACCCCAGTGTGCTGAAAGTGTCAAAACTTGTTTTTCAGCAGAAATAAACATGTTTCTGCAAGTTTGGTCAACCCCATGTAAGTTATGGGGCAGTAACAGTACACTTTTCAAAACGTGTTTTTCAGCCCGAAATAAACGCGTTTTTTCAGACAACTGAATACCCATGTAGCAGCAAGGCTCAGAAGAGCCCACACACTCAGATCTTAACCCCAGTGTGCTGAAAGTGTCAAAACATGTTTTTCTGCAGAAATAAACATGTTTCTGCAAGTTTGGTCAACCCCATGTAAGTTATGGGGCAGTAACAGTACACTTTTCAAAACGTGTTTTTCAGCCCGAAATAAACGCGTTTTTTCAGACAACTGAATCCCCATGTAGCAACAAGGCTCAGAAGAGCCCACACACTCAGATCTTAACCCCAGTGTGCTGAAAGTGTCAAAACATGTTTTTCAGCAGAAATAAACATGTTTCTGCAAGTTTGGTCAACCCCATGTAAGTTATGGGGCAGTAACAGTACACTTTTCAAAACGTGTTTTTCAGCCCGAAATAAACACGTTTTTTCAGACAACTGAATCCCCATGTAGCAACAAGGCTCAGAAGAGCCCACACACTCAGATCTTAACCCCAGTGTGCTGAAAGTGTCAAAACATGTTTTTCAGCAGAAATAAACATGTTTCTGCAAGTTTGGTCAACCCCATGTAAGTTATGGGGCAGTAACAGTACACTTTTCAAAACGTGTTTTTCAGCCCGAAATAAAAGCGTTTTTTCAGACAACTGAATCCCCATGTAGCAACAAGGCTCAGAAGAGCCCACACACTCAGATCTTAACCCCAGTGTGCTGAAAGTGTCAAAACATGTTTTTCAGCAGAAATAAACATGTTTCTGCAAGTTTGGTCAACCCCATGTAAGTTATGGGGCAGTAACAGTACACTTTTCAAAACGTGTTTTTCAGCCCGAAATAAACGCGTTTTTTCAGACAACTGAATACCCATGTAGCAACAAGGCTCAGAAGAGCCCACACACTCAGATCTTAACCCCAGTGTGGTGAAAGTGTCAAAACATGTTTTTCAGCAGAAATAAACATGTTTCTGCAAGTTTGGTCAACCCCATGTAAGTTATGGGGCAGTAACAGTACACTCTGCAAAACGTGTTTTTCAGCCCGAAATAAACGCGTTTTTTCAGACAACTGAATCCCCATGTAGCAGCAAGGCTCAGAAGAGCCCACACACTCAGATCTTAACCCCAGTGTGCTGAAAGTGTCAAAACATGTTTTTCAGCAGAAATAAACATGTTTCTGCAAGTTTGGTCAACCCCATGTAAGTTATGGGGCAGTAACAGTACACTCTGCAAAACGTGTTTTTCAGCCCGAAATAAACGCGTTTTTTCAGACAACTGAATCCCCATGTAGCAGCAAGGCTCAGAAGAGCCCACACACTCAGATCTTAACCCCAGTGTGCTGAAAGTGTCAAAACATGTTTTTCAGCAGAAATAAACATGTTTCTGCAAGTTTGGTCAACCCCATGTAAGTTATGGGGCAGTAACAGTACACTCTGCAAAACGTGTTTTTCAGCCCGAAATAAACGCGTTTTTTCAGACAACTGAATCCCCATGTAGCAGCAAGGCTCAGAAGAGCCCACACACTCAGATCTTAACCCCAGTGTGCTGAAAGTGTCAAAACATGTTTTTCAGCAGAAATAAACATGTTTCTGCAAGTTTGGTCAACCCCATGTAAGTTATGGGGCAGTAACAGTACACTTTTCAAAACGTGTTTTTCAGCCCGAAATAAACGCGTTTTTTCAGACAACTGAATCCCCATGTAGCAACAAGGCTCAGAAGAGCCCACACACTCAGATCTTAACCCCAGTGTGCTGAAAGTGTCAAAACATGTTTTTCAGCAGAAATAAACATGTTTCTGCAAGTTTGGTCAACCCCATGTAAGTTATGGGGCAGTAACAGTACACTTTTCAAAACGTGTTTTTCAGCCCGAAATAAACGCGTTTTTTCAGACAACTGAATCCCCATGTAGCAACAAGGCTCAGAAGAGCCCACACACTCAGATCTTAACCCCAGTGTGCTGAAAGTGTCAAAACTTGTTTTTCAGCAGAAATAAACATGTTTCTGCAAGTTTGGTCAACCCCATGTAAGTTATGGGGCAGTAACAGTACACTTTTCAAAACGTGTTTTTCAGCCCGAAATAAACGCGTTTTTTCAGACAACTGAATACCCATGTAGCAGCAAGGCTCAGAAGAGCCCACACACTCAGATCTTAACCCCAGTGTGCTGAAAGTGTCAAAACATGTTTTTCTGCAGAAATAAACATGTTTCTGCAAGTTTGGTCAACCCCATGTAAGTTATGGGGCAGTAACAGTACACTTTTCAAAACGTGTTTTTCAGCCCGAAATAAACGCGTTTTTTCAGACAACTGAATCCCCATGTAGCAACAAGGCTCAGAAGAGCCCACACACTCAGATCTTAACCCCAGTGTGCTGAAAGTGTCAAAACATGTTTTTCAGCAGAAATAAACATGTTTCTGCAAGTTTGGTCAACCCCATGTAAGTTATGGGGCAGTAACAGTACACTTTTCAAAACGTGTTTTTCAGCCCGAAATAAACGCGTTTTTTCAGACAACTGAATCCCCATGTAGCAACAAGGCTCAGAAGAGCCCACACACTCAGATCTTAACCCCAGTGTGGTGAAAGTGTCAAAACATGTTTTTCAGCAGAAATAAACATGTTTCTGCAAGTTTGGTCAACCCCATGTAAGTTATGGGGCAGTAACAGTACACTCTGCAAAACGTGTTTTTCAGCCCGAAATAAACGCGTTTTTTCAGACAACTGAATACCCATGTAGCAGCAAGTCTCAGAAGAGCCCACACACTCAGATCTTATCCCCAGTGTGCTGAAAGTGTCAAAACATGTTTTTCAGCAGAAATAAACATGTTTCTGCAAGTTTGGTCAACCCCATGTAAGTTATGGGGCAGTAACAGTACACTTTTCAAAACGTGTTTTTCAGCCAGAAATAAACGCGTTTTTTCAGACAACTGAATCCCCATGTAGCAGCAAGGCTCAGAAGAGCCCACACACTCAGATCTTAACCCCAGTGTGCTGAAAGTGTCAAAACATGTTTTTCAGCAGAAATAAACATGTTTCTGCAAGTTTGGTCAACCCCATGTAAGTTATGGGGCAGTAACAGTACACTTTTCAAAACGTGTTTTTCAGCCCGAAATAAACGCGTTTTTTCAGACAACTGAATCCCCATGTAGCAACAAGGCTCAGAAGAGCCCACACACTCAGATCTTAACCCCAGTGTGGTGAAAGTGTCAAAACATGTTTTTCAGCAGAAATAAACATGTTTCTGCAAGTTTGGTCAACCCCATGTAAGTTATGGGGCAGTAACAGTACACTCTGCAAAACGTGTTTTTCAGCCCGAAATAAACGCGTTTTTTCAGACAACTGAATCCCCATGTAGCAGCAAGGCTCAGAAGAGCCCACACACTCAGATCTTAACCCCAGTGTGCTGAAAGTGTCAAAACATGTTTTTCAGCAGAAATAAACATGTTTCTGCAAGTTTGGTCAACCCCATGTAAGTTATGGGGCAGTAACAGTACACTCTGCAAAACGTGTTTTTCAGCCCGAAATAAACGCGTTTTTTCAGACAACTGAATACCCATGTAGCAGCAAGTCTCAGAAGAGCCCACACACTCAGCTCTTAACCCCAGTGTGCAGAAAGGGTCAAAACGTGTTTTTCAGCAGAAATAAACATGTTTCTGCAAGTTTGGTCAACCCCATGTAAGTTATGGGGCAGTAACAGTACACTCTGCAAAACGTGTTTTTCAGCCCGAAATAAACGCGTTTTTTCAGACAACTGAATCCCCATGTAGCAGCAAGGCTCAGAAGAGCCCACACACTCAGATCTTAACCCCAGTGTGCTGAAAGTGTCAAAACATGTTTTTCAGCAGAAATAAACATGTTTCTGCAAGTTTGGTCAACCCCATGTAAGTTATGGGGCAGTAACAGTACACTTTTCAAAACGTGTTTTTCAGCCAGAAATAAACGCGTTTTTTCAGACAACTGAATCCCCATGTAGCAACAAGGCTCAGAAGAGCCCACACACTCAGATCTTAACCCCAGTGTGCTGAAAGTGTCAAAACATGTTTTTCAGCAGAAA
Source organism: Lepisosteus platostomus (assembly GCF_059453375.1). NCBI lineage: Eukaryota > Metazoa > Chordata > Actinopteri > Semionotiformes > Lepisosteidae > Lepisosteus > Lepisosteus platostomus. Next base: position 27,426,614 of record NC_142615.1, on the reverse strand, counting down.
TAAACATGTTTCTGCAAGTTTGGTCAACCCCATGTAAGTTATGGGGCAGTAACAGTACACTTTTCAAAACGTGTTTTTCAGCCAGAAATAAACGCGTTTTTTCAGACAACTGAATCCCCATGTAGCAGCAAGGCTCAGAAGAGCCCACACACTCAGATCTTAACCCCAGTGTGCTGAAAGTGTCAAAACATGTTTTTCAGCAGAAATAAACATGTTTCTGCAAGTTTGGTCAACCCCATGTAAGTTATGGGGCAGTAACAGTACACTTTTCAAAACGTGTTTTTCAGCCCGAAATAAACGCGTTTTTTCAGACAACTGAATATCCATGTAGCAGCAAGTCTCAGAAGAGCCCACACACTCAGCTCTTAACCCCAGTGTGCAGAAAGGGTCAAAACGTGTTTTTCAGCAGAAATAAACATGTTTCTGCAAGTTTGGTCAACCCCATGTAAGTTATGGGGCAGTAACAGTACACTCTGCAAAACGTGTTTTTCAGCCCGAAATAAACGCGTTTTTTCAGACAACTGAATACCCATGTAGGAGCAATTCTCAGAAGAGCCCACACACTCAGCTCTTAACCCCAGTGTGCTGAAAGTGTCAAAACATGTTTTTCAGCAGAAATAAACATGTTTCTGCAAGTTTGGTCAACCCCATGTAAGTTATGGGGCAGTAACAGTACACTTTTCAAAACGTGTTTTTCAGCCCGAAATAAACGCGTTTTTTCAGACAACTGAATATCCATGTAGCAGCAAGTCTCAGAAGAGCCCACACACTCAGCTCTTAACCCCAGTGTGCAGAAAGGGTCAAAACGTGTTTTTCAGCAGAAATAAACATGTTTCTGCAAGTTTGGTCAACCCCATGTAAGTTATGGGGCAGTAACAGTACACTCTGCAAAACGTGTTTTTCAGCCCGAAATAAACGCGTTTTTTCAGACAACTGAATACCCATGTAGGAGCAAGTCTCAGAAGAGCCCACACACTCAGCTCTTAACCCCAGTGTGCAGAAACGGTCAAAACGTGTTTTTCAGCAGAAATAAATATGTTTCTGCAAGTTTGGTCAACCCCATGTAAGTTATGGGGCAGTAACAGTACACTCTGCAAAACGTGTTTTTCAGCCCGAAATAAACGCGTTTTTTCAGACAACTGAATACCCATGTAGGAGCAAGTCTCAGAAGAGCCCACACACTCAGCTCTTAACCCCAGTGTGCAGAAAGGGTCAAAACGTGTTTTTCAGCAGAAATAAACATGTTTCTGCAAGTTTGGTCAACCCCATGTAAGTTATGGGGCAGTAACAGTACACTCTGCAAAACGTGTTTTTCAGCCCGAAATAAACGCGTTTTTTCAGACAACTGAATCCCCATGTAGCAGCAAGGCTCAGAAGAGCCCACACACTCAGATCTTAACCCCAGTGTGCTGAAAGTGTCAAAACATGTTTTTCAGCAGAAATAAACATGTTTCTGCAAGTTTGGTCAACCCCATGTAAGTTATGGGGCAGTAACAGTACACTTTTCAAAACGTGTTTTTCAGCCCGAAATAAACGAGTTTTTTCAGACAACTGAATCCCCATGTAGCAACAAGGCTCAGAAGAGCCCACACACTCAGATCTTAACCCCAGTGTGCTGAAAGTGTCAAAACTTGTTTTTCAGCAGAAATAAACATGTTTCTGCAAGTTTGGTCAACCCCATGTAAGTTATGGGGCAGTAACAGTACACTTTTCAAAACGTGTTTTTCAGCCCGAAATAAACGCGTTTTTTCAGACAACTGAATACCCATGTAGCAGCAAGGCTCAGAAGAGCCCACACACTCAGATCTTAACCCCAGTGTGCTGAAAGTGTCAAAACATGTTTTTCTGCAGAAATAAACATGTTTCTGCAAGTTTGGTCAACCCCATGTAAGTTATGGGGCAGTAACAGTACACTTTTCAAAACGTGTTTTTCAGCCCGAAATAAACGCGTTTTTTCAGACAACTGAATACCCATGTAGCAGCAAGGCTCAGAAGAGCCCACACACTCAGATCTTAACCCCAGTGTGCAGAAAGGGTCAAAACGTGTTTTTCAGCAGAAATAAACATGTTTCTGCAAGTTTGGTCAACCCCATGTAAGTTATGGGGCAGTAACAGTACACTCTGCAAAACGTGTTTTTCAGCCCGAAATAAACGCGTTTTTTCAGACAACTGAATCCCCATGTAGCAGCAAGGCTCAGAAGAGCCCACACACTCAGATCTTAACCCCAGTGTGCTGAAAGTGTCAAAACATGTTTTTCAGCAGAAATAAACATGTTTCTGCAAGTTTGGTCAACCCCATGTAAGTTATGGGGCAGTAACAGTACACTTTTCAAAACGTGTTTTTCAGCCCGAAATAAACGCGTTTTTTCAGACAACTGAATCCCCATGTAGCAACAAGGCTCAGAAGAGCCCACACACTCAGATCTTAACCCCAGTGTGCTGAAAGTGTCAAAACATGTTTTTCAGCAGAAATAAACATGTTTCTGCAAGTTTGGTCAACCCCATGTAAGTTATGGGGCAGTAACAGTACACTCTGCAAAACGTGTTTTTCAGCCCGAAATAAACGCGTTTTTTCAGACAACTGAATACCCATGTAGGAGCAAGTCTCAGAAGAGCCCACACACTCAGCTCTTAACCCCAGTGTGCAGAAAGGGTCAAAACGTGTTTTTCAGCAGAAATAAACATGTTTCTGCAAGTTTGGTCAACCCCATGTAAGTTATGGGGCAGTAACAGTACACTTTTCAAAACGTGTTTTTCAGCCCGAAATAAACGCGTTTTTTCAGACAACTGAATCCCCATGTAGCAACAAGGCTCAGAAGAGCCCACACACTCAGATCTTAACCCCAGTGTGCTGAAAGTGTCAAAACATGTTTTTCAGCAGAAATAAACATGTTTCTGCAAGTTTGGTCAACCCCATGTAAGTTATGGGGGAGTAACAGTACACTCTGCAAAACGTGTTTTTCAGCCCGAAATAAACGCGTTTTTTCAGACAACTGAATCCCCATGTAGCAGCAAGGCTCAGAAGAGCCCACACACTCAGATCTTAACCCTAGTGTGCTGAAAGTGTCAAAACATGTTTTTCAGCAGAAATAAACATGTTTCTGCAAGTTTGGTCAACCCCATGTAAGTTATGGGGCAGTAACAGTACACTTTTCAAAACGTGTTTTTCAGCCCGAAATAAACGAGTTTTTTCAGACAACTGAATCCCCATGTAGCAACAAGGCTCAGAAGAGCCCACACACTCAGATCTTAACCCCAGTGTGCTGAAAGTGTCAAAACTTGTTTTTCAGCAGAAATAAACATGTTTCTGCAAGTTTGGTCAACCCCATGTAAGTTATGGGGCAGTAACAGTACACTTTTCAAAACGTGTTTTTCAGCCCGAAATAAACGCGTTTTTTCAGACAACTGAATACCCATGTAGCAGCAAGGCTCAGAAGAGCCCACACACTCAGATCTTAACCCCAGTGTGCTGAAAGTGTCAAAACATGTTTTTCTGCAGAAATAAACATGTTTCTGCAAGTTTGGTCAACCCCATGTAAGTTATGGGGCAGTAACAGTACACTTTTCAAAACGTGTTTTTCAGCCCGAAATAAACGCGTTTTTTCAGACAACTGAATACCCATGTAGCAGCAAGGCTCAGAAGAGCCCACACACTCAGATCTTAACCCCAGTGTGCAGAAAGGGTCAAAACGTGTTTTTCAGCAGAAATAAACATGTTTCTGCAAGTTTGGTCAACCCCATGTAAGTTATGGGGCAGTAACAGTACACTCTGCAAAACGTGTTTTTCAGCCCGAAATAAACGCGTTTTTTCAGACAACTGAATCCCCATGTAGCAGCAAGGCTCAGAAGAGCCCACACACTCAGATCTTAACCCCAGTGTGCTGAAAGTGTCAAAACATGTTTTTCAGCAGAAATAAACATGTTTCTGCAAGTTTGGTCAACCCCATGTAAGTTATGGGGCAGTAACAGTACACTTTTCAAAACGTGTTTTTCAGCCCGAAATAAACGCGTTTTTTCAGACAACTGAATCCCCATGTAGCAACAAGGCTCAGAAGAGCCCACACACTCAGATCTTAACCCCAGTGTGCTGAAAGTGTCAAAACATGTTTTTCAGCAGAAATAAACATGTTTCTGCAAGTTTGGTCAACCCCATGTAAGTTATGGGGCAGTAACAGTACACTCTGCAAAACGTGTTTTTCAGCCCGAAATAAACGCGTTTTTTCAGACAACTGAATACCCATGTAGCAGCAAGTCTCAGAAGAGCCCACACACTCAGCTCTTAACCCCAGTGTGCAGAATGGGTCAAAACGTGTTTTTCAGCAGAAATAAACATGTTTCTGCAAGTTTGGTCAACCCCATGTAAGTTATGGGGCAGTAACAGTACACTCTGCAAAACGTGTTTTTCAGCCCGAAATAAACGCGTTTTTTCAGACAACTGAATCCCCATGTAGCAGCAAGGCTCAGAAGAGCCCACACACTCAGATCTTAACCCCAGTGTGCTGAAAGTGTCAAAACATGTTTTTCAGCAGAAATAAACATGTTTCTGCAAGTTTGGTCAACCCCATGTAAGTTATGGGGCAGTAACAGTACACTTTTCAAAACGTGTTTTTCAGCCAGAAATAAACGCGTTTTTTCAGACAACTGAATACCCATGTAGCAGGAAGTCTCAGAAGAGCCCACACACTCAGCTCTTAACCCCAGTGTGCAGAAAGGGTCAAAACATGTTTTTCAGCAGAAATAAACATGTTTCTGCAAGTTTGGTCAACCCCATGTAAGTTATGGGGCAGTAACAGTACACTCTGCAAAACGTGTTTTTCAGCCCGAAATAAACGCGTTTTTTCAGACAACTGAATCCCCATGTAGCAGCAAGGCTCAGAAGAGCCCACACACTCAGATCTTAACCCCAGTGTGCTGAAAGTGTCAAAACATGTTTTTCAGCAGAAATAAACATGTTTCTGCAAGTTTGGTCAACCCCATGTAAGTTATGGGGCAGTAACAGTACACTTTTCAAAACGTGTTTTTCAGCCCGAAATAAACGCGTTTTTTCAGACAACTGAATCCCCATGTAGCAACAAGGCTCAGAAGAGCCCACACACTCAGATCTTAACCCCAGTGTGCTGAAAGTGTCAAAACATGTTTTTCAGCAGAAATAAACATGTTTCTGCAAGTTTGGTCAACCCCATGTAAGTTATGGGGCAGTAACAGTACACTTTTCAAAACGTGTTTTTCAGCCCGAAATAAACGCGTTTTTTCAGACAACTGAATACCCATGTAGCAGCAAGTCTCAGAAGAGCCCACACACTCAGCTCTTAACCCCAGTGTGCAGAATGGGTCAAAACGTGTTTTTCAGCAGAAATAAACATGTTTCTGCAAGTTTGGTCAACCCCATGTAAGTTATGGGGCAGTAACAGTACACTCTGCAAAACGTGTTTTTCAGCCCGAAATAAACGCGTTTTTTCAGACAACTGAATCCCCATGTAGCAGCAAGGCTCAGAAGAGCCCACACACTCAGATCTTAACCCCAGTGTGCTGAAAGTGTCAAAACATGTTTTTCAGCAGAAATAAACATGTTTCTGCAAGTTTGGTCAACCCCATGTAAGTTATGGGGCAGTAACAGTACACTTTTCAAAACGTGTTTTTCAGCCAGAAATAAACGCGTTTTTTCAGACAACTGAATACCCATGTAGCAGGAAGTCTCAGAAGAGCCCACACACTCAGCTCTTAACCCCAGTGTGCAGAAAGGGTCAAAACATGTTTTTCAGCAGAAATAAACATGTTTCTGCAAGTTTGGTCAACCCCATGTAAGTTATGGGGCAGTAACAGTACACTCTGCAAAACGTGTTTTTCAGCCCGAAATAAACGCGTTTTTTCAGACAACTGAATCCCCATGTAGCAGCAAGGCTCAGAAGAGCCCACACACTCAGATCTTAACCCCAGTGTGCTGAAAGTGTCAAAACATGTTTTTCAGCAGAAATAAACATGTTTCTGCAAGTTTGGTCAACCCCATGTAAGTTATGGGGCAGTAACAGTACACTTTTCAAAACGTGTTTTTCAGCCCGAAATAAACGCGTTTTTTCAGACAACTGAATCCCCATGTAGCAACAAGGCTCAGAAGAGCCCACACACTCAGATCTTAATCCCAGTGTGCTGAAAGTGTCAAAACATGTTTTTCAGCAGAAATAAACATGTTTCTGCAAGTTTGGTCAACCCCATGTAAGTTATGGGGCAGTAACAGTACACTTTTCAAAACGTGTTTTTCAGCCCGAAATAAACGCGTTTTTTCAGACAACTGAATACCCATGTAGCAGCAAGTCTCAGAAGAGCCCACACACTCAGCTCTTAACCCCAGTGTGCAGAAAGGGTCAAAACGTGTTTTTCAGCAGAAATAAACATGTTTCTGCAAGTTTGGTCAACCCCATGTAAGTTATGGGGCAGTAACAGTACACTCTGCAAAACGTGTTTTTCAGCCCGAAATAAACGAGTTTTTTCAGACAACTGAATCCCCATGTAGCAGCAAGGCTCAGAAGAGCCCACACACTCAGATCTTAACCCCAGTGTGCTGAAAATGTCAAAACATGTTTTTCAGCAGAAATAAACATGTTTCTGCAAGTTTGGTCAACCCCATGTAAGTTATGGGGCAGTAACAGTACACTCTGCAAAACGTGTTTTTCAGCCCGAAATAAACGCGTTTTTTCAGACAACTGAATCCCCATGTAGCAGCAAGGCTCAGAAGAGCCCACACACTCAGATCTTAACCCCAGTGTGCTGAAAGTGTCAAAACATGTTTTTCAGCAGAAATAAACATGTTTCTGCAAGTTTGGTCAACCCCATGTAAGTTATGGGGCAGTAACAGTACACTTTTCAAAACGTGTTTTTCAGCCCGAAATAAACGCGTTTTTTCAGACAACTGAATCCCCATGTAGCAACAAGGCTCAGAAGAGCCCACACACTCAGATCTTAACCCCAGTGTGCTGAAAGTGTCAAAACTTGTTTTTCAGCAGAAATAAACATGTTTCTGCAAGTTTGGTCAACCCCATGTAAGTTATGGGGCAGTAACAGTACACTTTTCAAAACGTGTTTTTCAGCCCGAAATAAACGCGTTTTTTCAGACAACTGAATACCCATGTAGCAGCAAGGCTCAGAAGAGCCCACACACTCAGATCTTAACCCCAGTGTGCTGAAAGTGTCAAAACATGTTTTTCTGCAGAAATAAACATGTTTCTGCAAGTTTGGTCAACCCCATGTAAGTTATGGGGCAGTAACAGTACACTTTTCAAAACGTGTTTTTCAGCCCGAAATAAACGCGTTTTTTCAGACAACTGAATCCCCATGTAGCAACAAGGCTCAGAAGAGCCCACACACTCAGATCTTAACCCCAGTGTGCTGAAAGTGTCAAAACATGTTTTTCAGCAGAAATAAACATGTTTCTGCAAGTTTGGTCAACCCCATGTAAGTTATGGGGCAGTAACAGTACACTCTGCAAAACGTGTTTTTCAGCCCGAAATAAACGCGTTTTTTCAGACAACTGAATCCCCATGTAGCAACAAGGCTCAGAAGAGCCCACACACTCAGATCTTAACCCCAGTGTGCTGAAAGTGTCAAAACATGTTTTTCAGCAGAAATAAACATGTTTCTGCAAGTTTGGTCAACCCCATGTAAGTTATGGGGCAGTAACAGTACACTTTTCAAAACGTGTTTTTCAGCCCGAAATAAACGCGTTTTTTCAGACAACTGAATACCCATGTAGCAGCAAGTCTCAGAAGAGCCCACACACTCAGCTCTTAACCCCAGTGTGCAGAAAGGGTCAAAACGTGTTTTTCAGCAGAAATAAACATGTTTCTGCAAGTTTGGTCAACCCCATGTAAGTTATGGGGCAGTAACAGTACACTCTGCAAAACGTGTTTTTCAGCCGGAAATAAACGCGTTTTTTCAGACAACTGAATCCCCATGTAGCAGCAAGGCTCAGAAGAGCCCACACACTCAGATCTTAACCCCAGTGTGCTGAAAGTGTCAAAACATGTTTTTCAGCAGAAATAAACATGTTTCTGCAAGTTTGGTCAACCCCATGTAAGTTATGGGGCAGTAACAGTACACTTTTCAAAACGTGTTTTTCAGCCCGAAATAAACGCGTTTTTTCAGACAACTGAATCCCCATGTAGCAACAAGGCTCAGAAGAGCCCACACACTCAGATCTTAACCCCAGTGTGCTGAAAGTGTCAAAACATGTTTTTCAGCAGAAATAAACATGTTTCTGCAAGTTTGGTCAACCCCATGTAAGTTATGGGGCAGTAACAGTACACTCTGCAAAACGTGTTTTTCAGCCCGAAATAAACGCGTTTTTTCAGACAACTGAATCCCCATGTAGCAGCAAGGCTCAGAAGAGCCCACACACTCAGATCTTAACCCCAGTGTGCTGAAAGTGTCAAAACATGTTTTTCAGCAGAAATAAACATGTTTCTGCAAGTTTGGTCAACCCCATGTAAGTTATGGGGCAGTAACAGTACACTTTTCAAAACGTGTTTTTCAGCCCGAAATAAACGCGTTTTTTCAGACAACTGAATACCCATGTAGCAGGAAGTCTCAGAAGAGCCCACACACTCAGCTCTTAACCCCAGTGTGCAGAAAGGGTCAAAACATGTTTTTCAGCAGAAATAAACATGTTTCTGCAAGTTTGGTCAACCCCATGTAAGTTATGGGGCAGTAACAGTACACTTTTCAAAACGTGTTTTTCAGCCCGAAATAAACGCGTTTTTTCAGACAACTGAATACCCATGTAGCAGCAAGGCTCAGAAGAGCCCACACACTCAGATCTTAACCCCAGTGTGCTGAAAGTGTCAAAACATGTTTTTCTGCAGAAATAAACATGTTTCTGCAAGTTTGGTCAACCCCATGTAAGTTATGGGGCAGTAACAGTACACTTTTCAAAACGTGTTTTTCAGCCCGAAATAAACGCGTTTTTTCAGACAACTGAATCCCCATGTAGCAACAAGGCTCAGAAGAGCCCACACACTCAGATCTTAACCCCAGTGTGCTGAAAGTGTCAAAACATGTTTTTCAGCAGAAATAAACATGTTTCTGCAAGTTTGGTCAACCCCATGTAAGTTATGGGGCAGTAACAGTACACTTTTCAAAACGTGTTTTTCAGCCCGAAATAAACACGTTTTTTCAGACAACTGAATCCCCATGTAGCAACAAGGCTCAGAAGAGCCCACACACTCAGATCTTAACCCCAGTGTGCTGAAAGTGTCAAAACATGTTTTTCAGCAGAAATAAACATGTTTCTGCAAGTTTGGTCAACCCCATGTAAGTTATGGGGCAGTAACAGTACACTTTTCAAAACGTGTTTTTCAGCCCGAAATAAACGCGTTTTTTCAGACAACTGAATCCCCATGTAGCAACAAGGCTCAGAAGAGCCCACACACTCAGATCTTAACCCCAGTGTGCTGAAAGTGTCAAAACATGTTTTTCAGCAGAAATAAACATGTTTCTGCAAGTTTGGTCAACCCCATGTAAGTTATGGGGCAGTAACAGTACACTTTTCAAAACGTGTTTTTCAGCCCGAAATAAACGCGTTTTTTCAGACAACTGAATACCCATGTAGCAGCAAGTCTCAGAAGAGCCCACACACTCAGCTCTTAACCCCAGTGTGCAGAAAGGGTCAAAACGTGTTTTTCAGCAGAAATAAACATGTTTCTGCAAGTTTGGTCAACCCCATGTAAGTTATGGGGCAGTAACAGTACACTCTGCAAAACGTGTTTTTCAGCCCGAAATAAACGAGTTTTTTCAGACAACTGAATCCCCATGTAGCAGCAAGGCTCAGAAGAGCCCACACACTCAGATCTTAACCCCAGTGTGCTGAAAGTGTCAAAACATGTTTTTCAGCAGAAATAAACATGTTTCTGCAAGTTTGGTCAACCCCATGTAAGTTATGGGGCAGTAACAGTACACTTTTCAAAACGTGTTTTTCAGCCCGAAATAAACGCGTTTTTTCAGACAACTGAATCCCCATGTAGCAACAAGGCTCAGAAGAGCCCACACACTCAGATCTTAACCCCAGTGTGCTGAAAATGTCAAAACATGTTTTTCAGCAGAAATAAACATGTTTCTGCAAGTTTGGTCAACCCCATGTAAGTTATGGGGCAGTAACAGTACACTCTGCAAAACGTGTTTTTCAGCCCGAAATAAACGCGTTTTTTCAGACAACTGAATCCCCATGTAGCAGCAAGGCTCAGAAGAGCCCACACACTCAGATCTTAACCCCAGTGTGCTGAAAGTGTCAAAACATGTTTTTCAGCAGAAATAAACATGTTTCTGCAAGTTTGGTCAACCCCATGTAAGTTATGGGGCAGTAACAGTACACTTTTCAAAACGTGTTTTTCAGCCCGAAATAAACGCGTTTTTTCAGACAACTGAATCCCCATGTAGCAACAAGGCTCAGAAGAGCCCACACACTCAGATCTTAACCCCAGTGTGCTGAAAGTGTCAAAACATGTTTTTCAGCAGAAATAAACATGTTTCTGCAAGTTTGGTCAACCCCATGTAAGTTATGGGGCAGTAACAGTACACTCTGCAAAACGTGTTTTTCAGCCCGAAATAAACGCGTTTTTTCAGACAACTGAATCCCCATGTAGCAGCAAGGCTCAGAAGAGCCCACACACTCAGATCTTAACCCCAGTGTGCTGAAAGTGTCAAAACATGTTTTTCTGCAGAAATAAACATGTTTCTGCAAGTTTGGTCAACCCCATGTAAGTTATGGGGCAGTAACAGTACACTTTTCAAAACGTGTTTTTCAGCCCGAAATAAACGCGTTTTTTCAGACAACTGAATCCCCATGTAGCAACAAGGCTCAGAAGAGCCCACACACTCAGATCTTAACCCCAGTGTGCTGAAAGTGTCAAAACATGTTTTTCAGCAGAAATAAACATGTTTCTGCAAGTTTGGTCAACCCCATGTAAGTTATGGGGCAGTAACAGTACACTTTTCAAAACGTGTTTTTCAGCCCGAAATAAACACGTTTTTTCAGACAACTGAATCCCCATGTAGCAACAAGGCTCAGAAGAGCCCACACACTCAGATCTTAACCCCAGTGTGCTGAAAGTGTCAAAACATGTTTTTCAGCAGAAATAAACATGTTTCTGCAAGTTTGGTCAACCCCATGTAAGTTATGGGGCAGTAACAGTACACTTTTCAAAACGTGTTTTTCAGCCCGAAATAAACGCGTTTTTTCAGACAACTGAATCCCCATGTAGCAACAAGGCTCAGAAGAGCCCACACACTCAGATCTTAACCCCAGTGTGCTGAAAGTGTCAAAACATGTTTTTCAGCAGAAATAAACATGTTTCTGCAAGTTTGGTCAACCCCATGTAAGTTATGGGGCAGTAACAGTACACTTTTCAAAACGTGTTTTTCAGCCCGAAATAAACGCGTTTTTTCAGACAACTGAATACCCATGTAGCAGCAAGTCTCAGAAGAGCCCACACACTCAGCTCTTAACCCCAGTGTGCAGAAAGGGTCAAAACGTGTTTTTCAGCAGAAATAAACATGTTTCTGCAAGTTTGGTCAACCCCATGTAAGTTATGGGGCAGTAACAGTACACTCTGCAAAACGTGTTTTTCAGCCCGAAATGAACGCGTTTTTTCAGACAACTGAATCCCCATGTAGCAGCAAGGCTCAGAAGAGCCCACACACTCAGATCTTAACCCCAGTGTGCTGAAAGTGTCAAAACATGTTTTTCAGCAGAAATAAACATGTTTCTGCAAGTTTGGTCAACCCCATGTAAGTTATGGGGCAGTAACAGTACACTTTTCAAAACGTGTTTTTCAGCCCGAAATAAACGCGTTTTTTCAGACAACTGAATCCCCATGTAGCAACAAGGCTCAGAAGAGCCCACACACTCAGATCTTAACCCCAGTGTGCTGAAAGTGTCAAAACATGTTTTTCAGCAGAAATAAACATGTTTCTGCAAGTTTGGTCAACCCCATGTAAGTTATGGGGCAGTAACAGTACACTTTTCAAAACGTGTTTTTCAGCCCGAAATAAACGCGTTTTTTCAGACAACTGAATACCCATGTAGCAGCAAGTCTCAGAAGAGCCCACACACTCAGCTCTTAACCCCAGTGTGCAGAAAGGGTCAAAACGTGTTTTTCAGCAGAAATAAACATGTTTCTGCAAGTTTGGTCAACCCCATGTAAGTTATGGGGCAGTAACAGTACACTCTGCAAAACGTGTTTTTCAGCCCGAAATAAACGAGTTTTTTCAGACAACTGAATCCCCATGTAGCAGCAAGGCTCAGAAGAGCCCACACACTCAGATCTTAACCCCAGTGTGCTGAAAGTGTCAAAACATGTTTTTCAGCAGAAATAAACATGTTTCTGCAAGTTTGGTCAACCCCATGTAAGTTATGGGGCAGTAACAGTACACTTTTCAAAACGTGTTTTTCAGCCCGAAATAAACGCGTTTTTTCAGACAACTGAATCCCCATGTAGCAACAAGGCTCAGAAGAGCCCACACACTCAGATCTTAACCCCAGTGTGCTGAAAATGTCAAAACATGTTTTTCAGCAGAAATAAACATGTTTCTGCAAGTTTGGTCAACCCCATGTAAGTTATGGGGCAGTAACAGTACACTCTGCAAAACGTGTTTTTCAGCCCGAAATAAACGCGTTTTTTCAGACAACTGAATCCCCATGTAGCAGCAAGGCTCAGAAGAGCCCACACACTCAGATCTTAACCCCAGTGTGCTGAAAGTGTCAAAACATGTTTTTCAGCAGAAATAAACATGTTTCTGCAAGTTTGGTCAACCCCATGTAAGTTATGGGGCAGTAACAGTACACTTTTCAAAACGTGTTTTTCAGCCCGAAATAAACGCGTTTTTTCAGACAACTGAATCCCCATGTAGCAACAAGGCTCAGAAGAGCCCACACACTCAGATCTTAACCCCAGTGTGCTGAAAGTGTCAAAACTTGTTTTTCAGCAGAAATAAACATGTTTCTGCAAGTTTGGTCAACCCCATGTAAGTTATGGGGCAGTAACAGTACACTTTTCAAAACGTGTTTTTCAGCCCGAAATAAACGCGTTTTTTCAGACAACTGAATACCCATGTAGCAGCAAGGCTCAGAAGAGCCCACACACTCAGATCTTAACCCCAGTGTGCTGAAAGTGTCAAAACATGTTTTTCTGCAGAAATAAACATGTTTCTGCAAGTTTGGTCAACCCCATGTAAGTTATGGGGCAGTAACAGTACACTTTTCAAAACGTGTTTTTCAGCCCGAAATAAACACGTTTTTTCAGACAACTGAATCCCCATGTAGCAACAAGGCTCAGAAGAGCCCACACACTCAGATCTTAACCCCAGTGTGCTGAAAGTGTCAAAACATGTTTTTCAGCAGAAATAAACATGTTTCTGCAAGTTTGGTCAACCCCATGTAAGTTATGGGGCAGTAACAGTACACTTTTCAAAACGTGTTTTTCAGCCCGAAATAAACGCGTTTTTTCAGACAACTGAATCCCCATGTAGCAACAAGGCTCAGAAGAGCCCACACATTCAGATCTTAACCCCAGTGTGCTGAAAGTGTCAAAACATGTTTTTCAGCAGAAATAAACATGTTTCTGCAAGTTTGGTCAACCCCATGTAAGTTATGGGGCAGTAACAGTACACTTTTCAAAACGTGTTTTTCAGCCCGAAATAAACGCGTTTTTTCAGACAACTGAATACCCATGTAGCAGCAAGTCTCAGAAGAGCCCACACACTCAGCTCTTAACCCCAGTGTGCAGAAAGGGTCAAAACGTGTTTTTCAGCAGAAATAAACATGTTTCTGCAAGTTTGGTCAACCCCATGTAAGTTATGGGGCAGTAACAGTACACTCTGCAAAACGTGTTTTTCAGCCCGAAATAAACGCGTTTTTTCAGACAACTGAATCCCCATGTAGCAGCAAGGCTCAGAAGAGCCCACACACTCAGATCTTAACCCCAGTGTGCTGAAAGTGTCAAAACATGTTTTTCAGCAGAAATAAACATGTTTCTGCAAGTTTGGTCAACCCCATGTAAGTTATGGGGCAGTAACAGTACACTCTGCAAAACGTGTTTTTCAGCCCGAAATAAACGCGTTTTTTCAGACAACTGAATCCCCATGTAGCAGCAAGGCTCAGAAGAGCCCACACACTCAGATCTTAACCCCAGTGTGCTGAAAGTGTCAAAACATGTTTTTCAGCAGAAATAAACATGTTTCTGCAAGTTTGGTCAACCCCATGTAAGTTATGGGGCAGTAACAGTACACTCTGCAAAACGTGTTTTTCAGCCCGAAATAAACGCGTTTTTTCAGACAACTGAATCCCCATGTAGCAGCAAGGCTCAGAAGAGCCCACACACTCAGATCTTAACCCCAGTGTGCTGAAAGTGTCAAAACATGTTTTTCAGCAGAAATAAACATGTTTCTGCAAGTTTGGTCAACCCCATGTAAGTTATGGGGCAGTAACAGTACACTCTGCAAAACGTGTTTTTCAGCCCGAAATAAACGCGTTTTTTCAGACAACTGAATACCCATGTAGCAGGAAGTCTCAGAAGAGCCCACACACTCAGCTCTTAACCCCAGTGTGCAGAAAGGGTCAAAACATGTTTTTCAGCAGAAATAAACATGTTTCTGCAAGTTTGGTCAACCCCATGTAAGTTATGGGGCAGTAACAGTACACTCTGCAAAACGTGTTTTTCAGCCCGAAATAAACGCGTTTTTTCAGACAACTGAATCCCCATGTAGCAGCAAGGCTCAGAAGAGCCCACACACTCAGATCTTAACCCCAGTGTGCTGAAAGTGTCAAAACATGTTTTTCAGCAGAAATAAACATGTTTCTGCAAGTTTGGTCAACCCCATGTAAGTTATGGGGCAGTAACAGTACACTCTGCAAAACGTGTTTTTCAGCCCGAAATAAACGCGTTTTTTCAGACAACTGAATCCCCATGTAGCAGCAAGGCTCAGAAGAGCCCACACACTCAGATCTTAACCCCAGTGTGCTGAAAGTGTCAAAACATGTTTTTCAGCAGAAATAAACATGTTTCTGCAAGTTTGGTCAACCCCATGTAAGTTATGGGGCAGTAACAGTACACTTTTCAAAACGTGTTTTTCAGCCCGAAATAAACGCGTTTTTTCAGACAACTGAATCCCCATGTAGCAACAAGGCTCAGAAGAGCCCACACACTCAGATCTTAACCCCAGTGTGCTGAAAGTGTCAAAACATGTTTTTCAGCAGAAATAAACATGTTTCTGCAAGTTTGGTCAACCCCATGTAAGTTATGGGGCAGTAACAGTACACTCTGCAAAACGTGTTTTTCAGCCCGAAATAAACGCGTTTTTTCAGACAACTGAATCCCCATGTAGCAGCAAGGCTCAGAAGAGCCCACACACTCAGATCTTAACCCCAGTGTGCTGAAAGTGTCAAAACATGTTTTTCTGCAGAAATAAACATGTTTCTGCAAGTTTGGTCAACCCCATGTAAGTTATGGGGCAGTAACAGTACACTTTTCAAAACGTGTTTTTCAGCCCGAAATAAACGCGTTTTTTCAGACAACTGAATCCCCATGTAGCAACAAGGCTCAGAAGAGCCCACACACTCAGATCTTAACCCCAGTGTGCTGAAAGTGTCAAAACATGTTTTTCAGCAGAAATAAACATGTTTCTGCAAGTTTGGTCAACCCCATGTAAGTTATGGGGCAGTAACAGTACACTTTTCAAAACGTGTTTTTCAGCCCGAAATAAACGCGTTTTTTCAGACAACTGAATACCCATGTAGCAGCAAGTCTCAGAAGAGCCCACACACTCAGCTCTTAACCCCAGTGTGCAGAAAGGGTCAAAACGTGTTTTTCAGCAGAAATAAACATGTTTCTGCAAGTTTGGTCAACCCCATGTAAGTTATGGGGCAGTAACAGTACACTCTGCAAAACGTGTTTTTCAGCCCGAAATAAACGCGTTTTTTCAGACAACTGAATCCCCATGTAGCAGCAAGGCTCAGAAGAGCCCACACACTCAGATCTTAACCCCAGTGTGCTGAAAGTGTCAAAACATGTTTTTCAGCAGAAATAAACATGTTTCTGCAAGTTTGGTCAACCCCATGTAAGTTATGGGGCAGTAACAGTACACTCTGCAAAACGTGTTTTTCAGCCCGAAATAAACGCGTTTTTTCAGACAACTGAATCCCCATGTAGCAGCAAGGCTCAGAAGAGCCCACACACTCAGATCTTAACCCCAGTGTGCTGAAAGTGTCAAAACATGTTTTTCAGCAGAAATAAACATGTTTCTGCAAGTTTGGTCAACCCCATGTAAGTTATGGGGCAGTAACAGTACACTCTGCAAAACGTGTTTTTCAGCCCGAAATAAACGCGTTTTTTCAGACAACTGAATCCCCATGTAGCAGCAAGGCTCAGAAGAGCCCACACACTCAGATCTTAACCCCAGTGTGCTGAAAGTGTCAAAACATGTTTTTCAGCAGAAATAAACATGTTTCTGCAAGTTTGGTCAACCCCATGTAAGTTATGGGGCAGTAACAGTACACTCTGCAAAACGTGTTTTTCAGCCCGAAATAAACGCGTTTTTTCAGACAACTGAATACCCATGTAGCAGGAAGTCTCAGAAGAGCCCACACACTCAGCTCTTAACCCCAGTGTGCAGAAAGGGTCAAAACATGTTTTTCAGCAGAAATAAACATGTTTCTGCAAGTTTGGTCAACCCCATGTAAGTTATGGGGCAGTAACAGTACACTCTGCAAAACGTGTTTTTCAGCCCGAAATAAACGCGTTTTTTCAGACAACTGAATCCCCATGTAGCAGCAAGGCTCAGAAGAGCCCACACACTCAGATCTTAACCCCAGTGTGCTGAAAGTGTCAAAACATGTTTTTCAGCAGAAATAAACATGTTTCTGCAAGTTTGGTCAACCCCATGTAAGTTATGGGGCAGTAACAGTACACTTTTCAAAACGTGTTTTTCAGCCCGAAATAAACGCGTTTTTTCAGACAACTGAATCCCCATGTAGCAACAAGGCTCAGAAGAGCCCACACACTCAGATCTTAACCCCAGTGTGCTGAAAGTGTCAAAACATGTTTTTCAGCAGAAATAAACATGTTTCTGCAAGTTTGGTCAACCCCATGTAAGTTATGGGGCAGTAACAGTACACTTTTCAAAACGTGTTTTTCAGCCCGAAATAAACGCGTTTTTTCAGACAACTGAATCCCCATGTAGCAACAAGGCTCAGAAGAGCCCACACACTCAGATCTTAACCCCAGTGTGCTGAAAGTGTCAAAACATGTTTTTCAGCAGAAATAAACATGTTTCTGCAAGTTTGGTCAACCCCATGTAAGTTATGGGGCAGTAACAGTACACTTTTCAAAACGTGTTTTTCAGCCCGAAATAAACGCGTTTTTTCAGACAACTGAATATCCATGTAGCAGCAAGTCTCAGAAGAGCCCACACACTCAGCTCTTAACCCCAGTGTGCAGAAAGGGTCAAAACGTGTTTTTCAGCAGAAATAAACATGTTTCTGCAAGTTTGGTCAACCCCATGTAAGTTATGGGGCAGTAACAGTACACTCTGCAAAACGTGTTTTTCAGCCCGAAATAAACGCGTTTTTTCAGACAACTGAATCCCCATGTAGCAGCAAGGCTCAGAAGAGCCCACACACTCAGATCTTAACCCCAGTGTGCTGAAAGTGTCAAAACATGTTTTTCAGCAGAAAAAAACATGTTTCTGCAAGTTTGGTCAACCCCATGTAAGTTATGGGGCAGTAACAGTACACTTTTCAAAACGTGTTTTTCAGCCCGAAATAAACGCGTTTTTTCAGACAACTGAATCCCCATGTAGCAACAAGGCTCAGAAGAGCCCACACACTCAGATCTTAACCCCAGTGTGCTGAAAGTGTCAAAACATGTTTTTCAGCAGAAATAAACATGTTTCTGCAAGTTTGGTCAACCCCATGTAAGTTATGGGGCAGTAACAGTACACTCTGCAAAACGTGTTTTTCAGCCCGAAATAAACGCGTTTTTTCAGACAACTGAATCCCCATGTAGCAGCAAGGCTCAGAAGAGCCCACACACTCAGATCTTAACCCCAGTGTGCTGAAAGTGTCAAAACATGTTTTTCTGCAGAAATAAACATGTTTCTGCAAGTTTGGTCAACCCCATGTAAGTTATGGGGCAGTAACAGTACACTTTTCAAAACGTGTTTTTCAGCCCGAAATAAACGCGTTTTTTCAGACAACTGAATCCCCATGTAGCAACAAGGCTCAGAAGAGCCCACACACTCAGATCTTAACCCCAGTGTGCTGAAAGTGTCAAAACATGTTTTTCAGCAGAAATAAACATGTTTCTGCAAGTTTGGTCAACCCCATGTAAGTTATGGGGCAGTAACAGTACACTTTTCAAAACGTGTTTTTCAGCCCGAAATAAACACGTTTTTTCAGACAACTGAATCCCCATGTAGCAACAAGGCTCAGAAGAGCCCACACACTCAGATCTTAACCCCAGTGTGCTGAAAGTGTCAAAACATGTTTTTCAGCAGAAATAAACATGTTTCTGCAAGTTTGGTCAACCCCATGTAAGTTATGGGGGAGTAACAGTACACTTTTCAAAACGTGTTTTTCAGCCCGAAATAAACGCGTTTTTTCAGACAACTGAATCCCCATGTAGCAACAAGGCTCAGAAGAGCCCACACACTCAGATCTTAACCCCAGTGTGCTGAAAGTGTCAAAACATGTTTTTCAGCAGAAATAAACATGTTTCTGCAAGTTTGGTCAACCCCATGTAAGTTATGGGGCAGTAACAGTACACTTTTCAAAACGTGTTTTTCAGCCCGAAATAAACGCGTTTTTTCAGACAACTGAATACCCATGTAGCAGCAAGTCTCAGAAGAGCCCACACACTCAGCTCTTAACCCCAGTGTGCAGAAAGGGTCAAAACGTGTTTTTCAGCAGAAATAAACATGTTTCTGCAAGTTTGGTCAACCCCATGTAAGTTATGGGGCAGTAACAGTACACTCTGCAAAACGTGTTTTTCAGCCCGAAATAAACGCGTTTTTTCAGACAACTGAATCCCCATGTAGCAGCAAGGCTCAGAAGAGCCCACACACTCAGATCTTAACCCCAGTGTGCTGAAAGTGTCAAAACATGTTTTTCAGCAGAAATAAACATGTTTCTGCAAGTTTGGTCAACCCCATGTAAGTTATGGGGCAGTAACAGTACACTTTTCAAAACGTGTTTTTCAGCCCGAAATAAACGCGTTTTTTCAGACAACTGAATCCCCATGTAGCAACAAGGCTCAGAAGAGCCCACACACTCAGATATTAACCCCAGTGTGCTGAAAGTGTCAAAACATGTTTTTCAGCAGAAATAAACATGTTTCTGCAAGTTTGGTCAACCCCATGTAAGTTATGGGGCAGTAACAGTACACTCTGCAAAACGTGTTTTTCAGCCCGAAATAAACGCGTTTTTTCAGACAACTGAATCCCCATGTAGCAGCAATGCTCAGAAGAGCCCACACACTCAGATCTTAACCCCAGTGTGCTGAAAGTGTCAAAACATGTTTTTCAGCAGAAATAAACATGTTTCTGCAAGTTTGGTCAACCCCATGTAAGTTATGGGGCAGTAACAGTACACTCTGCAAAACGTGTTTTTCAGCCCGAAATAAACGCGTTTTTTCAGACAACTGAATACCCATGTAGCAGGAAGTCTCAGAAGAGCCCACACACTCAGCTCTTAACCCCAGTGTGCAGAAAGGGTCAAAACGTGTTTTTCAGCAGAAATAAACATGTTTCTGCAAGTTTGGTCAACCCCATGTAAGTTATGGGGCAGTAACAGTACACTCTGCAAAACGTGTTTTTCAGCCCGAAATAAACGCGTTTTTTCAGACAACTGAATCCCCATGTAGCAGCAAGGCTCAGAAGAGCCCACACACTCAGATATTAACCCCAGTGTGCTGAAAGTGTCAAAACATGTTTTTCAGCAGAAATAAACATGTTTCTGCAAGTTTGGTCAACCCCATGTAAGTTATGGGGCAGTAACAGTACACTCTGCAAAACGTGTTTTTCAGCCCGAAATAAACGCGTTTTTTCAGACAACTGAATCCCCATGTAGCAGCAATGCTCAGAAGAGCCCACACACTCAGATCTTAACCCCAGTGTGCAGAAAGGTTCAAAACGTGTTTTTCAGCAGAAATAAACATGTTTCTGCAAGTTTGTTCAACCCCATGTAAGTTATGGGGCAGTAACAGTACAATTTTCAAAACGTGCTTTTCAGCCCGAAATAAACGCGTTTTTTCAGACAACTGAATCCCCATGTAGCAGCAAGGCTCAGAAGAGCCCACACACTCAGATCTTAACCCCAGTGTGCTGAAAGTGTCAAAACATGTTTTTCAGCAGAAATAAACATGTTTCTGCAAGTTTGGTCAACCCCATGTAAGTTATGGGGCAGTAACAGTACACTTTTCAAAACGTGTTTTTCAGCCCGAAATAAACGCGTTTTTTCAGACAACTGAATACCCATGTAGCAGCAAGTCTCAGAAGAGCCCACACACTCAGCTCTTAACCCCAGTGTGCAGAAAGGGTCAAAACGTGTTTTTCAGCAGAAATAAACATGTTTCTGCAAGTTTGGTCAACCCCATGTAAGTTATGGGGCAGTAACAGTACACTCTGCAAAACGTGTTTTTCAGCCCGAAATAAACGCGTTTTTTCAGACAACTGAATCCCCATGTAGCAGCAAGGCTCAGAAGAGCCCACACACTCAGATCTTAACCCCAGTGTGCTGAAAGTGTCAAAACATGTTTTTCAGCAGAAATAAACATGTTTCTGCAAGTTTGGTCAACCCCATGTAAGTTATGGGGCAGTAACAGTACACTTTTCAAAACGTGTTTTTCAGCCCGAAATAAACGCGTTTTTTCAGACAACTGAATCCCCATGTAGCAACAAGGCTCAGAAGAGCCCACACACTCAGATATTAACCCCAGTGTGCTGAAAGTGTCAAAACATGTTTTTCAGCAGAAATAAACATGTTTCTGCAAGTTTGGTCAACCCCATGTAAGTTATGGGGCAGTAACAGTACACTCTGCAAAACGTGTTTTTCAGCCCGAAATAAACGCGTTTTTTCAGACAACTGAATCCCCATGTAGCAGCAATGCTCAGAAGAGCCCACACACTCAGATCTTAACCCCAGTGTGCTGAAAGTGTCAAAACATGTTTTTCAGCAGAAATAAACATGTTTCTGCAAGTTTGGTCAACCCCATGTAAGTTATGGGGCAGTAACAGTACACTCTGCAAAACGTGTTTTTCAGCCCGAAATAAACGCGTTTTTTCAGACAACTGAATACCCATGTAGCAGCAAGGCTCAGAAGAGCCCACACACTCAGATCTTAACCCCAGTGTGCTGAAAGTGTCAAAACATGTTTTTCAGCAGAAATAAACATGTTTCTGCAAGTTTGGTCAACCCCATGTAAGTTATGGGGCAGTAACAGTACACTTTTCAAAACGTGTTTTTCAGCCCGAAATAAACACGTTTTTTCAGACAACTGAATCCCCATGTAGCAACAAGGCTCAGAAGAGCCCACACACTCAGATCTTAACCCCAGTGTGCTGAAAGTGTCAAAACATGTTTTTCAGCAGAAATAAACATGTTTCTGCAAGTTTGGTCAACCCCATGTAAGTTATGGGGCAGTAACAGTACACTTTTCAAAACGTGTTTTTCAGCCCGAAATAAACGCGTTTTTTCAGACAACTGAATCCCCATGTAGCAACAAGGCTCAGAAGAGCCCACACACTCAGATCTTAACCCCAGTGTGCTGAAAGTGTCAAAACATGTTTTTCAGCAGAAATAAACATGTTTCTGCAAGTTTGGTCAACCCCATGTAAGTTATGGGGCAGTAACAGTACACTTTTCAAAACGTGTTTTTCAGCCCGAAATAAACGCGTTTTTTCAGACAACTGAATACCCATGTAGCAGCAAGTCTCAGAAGAGCCCACACACTCAGCTCTTAACCCCAGTGTGCAGAAAGGGTCAAAACGTGTTTTTCAGCAGAAATAAACATGTTTCTGCAAGTTTGGTCAACCCCATGTAAGTTATGGGGCAGTAACAGTACACTCTGCAAAACGTGTTTTTCAGCCCGAAATAAACGCGTTTTTTCAGACAACTGAATCCCCATGTAGCAGCAAGGCTCAGAAGAGCCCACACACTCAGATCTTAACCCCAGTGTGCTGAAAGTGTCAAAACATGTTTTTCAGCAGAAATAAACATGTTTCTGCAAGTTTGGTCAACCCCATGTAAGTTATGGGGCAGTAACAGTACACTTTTCAAAACGTGTTTTTCAGCCCGAAATAAACGCGTTTTTTCAGACAACTGAATCCCCATGTAGCAACAAGGCTCAGAAGAGCCCACACACTCAGATATTAACCCCAGTGTGCTGAAAGTGTCAAAACATGTTTTTCAGCAGAAATAAACATGTTTCTGCAAGTTTGGTCAACCCCATGTAAGTTATGGGGTAGTAACAGTACACTCTGCAAAACGTGTTTTTCAGCCCGAAATAAACGCGTTTTTTCAGACAACTGAATCCCCATGTAGCAGCAATGCTCAGAAGAGCCCACACACTCAGATCTTAACCCCAGTGTGCTGAAAGTGTCAAAACATGTTTTTCAGCAGAAATAAACATGTTTCTGCAAGTTTGGTCAACCCCATGTAAGTTATGGGGCAGTAACAGTACACTCTGCAAAACGTGTTTTTCAGCCCGAAATAAACGCGTTTTTTCAGACAACTGAATACCCATGTAGCAGGAAGTCTCAGAAGAGCCCACACACTCAGCTCTTAACCCCAGTGTGCAGAAAGGGTCAAAACGTGTTTTTCAGCAGAAATAAACATGTTTCTGCAAGTTTGGTCAACCCCATGTAAGTTATGGGGCAGTAACAGTACACTCTGCAAAACGTGTTTTTCAGCCCGAAATAAACGCGTTTTTTCAGACAACTGAATCCCCATGTAGCAGCAAGGCTCAGAAGAGCCCACACACTCAGATATTAACCCCAGTGTGCTGAAAGTGTCAAAACATGTTTTTCAGCAGAAATAAACATGTTTCTGCAAGTTTGGTCAACCCCATGTAAGTTATGGGGCAGTAACAGTACACTCTGCAAAACGTGTTTTTCAGCCCGAAATAAACGCGTTTTTTCAGACAACTGAATCCCCATGTAGCAGCAATGCTCAGAAGAGCCCACACACTCAGATCTTAACCCCAGTGTGCAGAAAGGTTCAAAACGTGTTTTTCAGCAGAAATAAACATGTTTCTGCAAGTTTGTTCAACCCCATGTAAGTTATGGGGCAGTAACAGTACACTTTTCAAAACGTGCTTTTCAGCCCGAAATAAACGCGTTTTTTCAGACAACTGAATCCCCATGTAGCAGCAAGGCTCAGAAGAGCCCACACACTCAGATCTTAACCCCAGTGTGCAGAAAGGTTCAAAACGTGTTTTTCAGCAGAAATAAACATGTTTCTGCAAGTTTGGTCAACCCCATGTAAGTTATGGGGCAGTAACAGTACACTCTGCAAAACGTGTTTTTCAGCCCGAAATAAACGCGTTTTTTCAGACAACTGAATCCCCATGTAGCAGCAAGGCTCAGAAGAGCCCACACACTCAGATCTTAACCCCAGTGTGCAAAAGGTTCAAAACGTGTTTTTCAGCAGAAATAAACATGTTTCTGCAAGTTTGGTCAACCCCATGTAAGTTATGGGGCAGTAACAGTACACTTTTCAAAACGTGTTTTTCAGCCCGAAATAAACGCGTTTTTTCAGACAACTGAATCCCCATGTAGCAGCAAGTATCAGAAGAGCCCACACACTCAGCTCTTAACCCCAGTGTGCAGAAAGGGTCAAAACGTGTTTTTCAGCAGAAATAAACATGTTTCTGCAAGTTTGGTCAACCCCATGTAAGTTATGGGGCAGTAACAGTACACTTTTCAAAACGTGTTTTTCAGCCCCAAATAAACGCGTTTTTTCAGACAACTGAATACCCATGTGGCAGCACACACTCAGATCTTAACCCCAGTGTGCAGAAAGGGTCAAAACGTGTTTTTCAGCAGAAATAAACATGTTTCTGCAAGTTTGGTCAACCCCATGTAAGTTATGGGGCAGTAACAGTACACTTTTCAAAACGTGTTTTTCAGCCCGAAATAAACGCGTTTTTTCAGACAACTGAATCCCCATGTAGCAGCAAGTCTCAGAAGAGCCCACACACTCAGATCTTAACCCCAGTGTGCAGAAAGGTTCAAAACGTGTTTTTCAGCAGAAATAAACATGTTTCTGCAAGTTTGGTCAACCCCATGTAAGTTATGGGGCAGTAACAGTACACTTTTCAAAACGTGTTTTCAGCCCGAAATAAACGCGTTTTTTCAAACAACTGAATCCCCATGTAGCAGCAAGGCTCAGAAGAGCCCACACACTCAGATCTTAACCCCAGTGTGCAGAAAGGTTCAAAACGTGTTTTTCAGCAGAAATAAACATGTTTCTGCAAGTTTGGTCAACCCCATGTAAATTATGGGGCAGTAACAGTACACTTTTCAAAACGTGTTTTCAGCCCGAAATAAACGCGTTTTTTCAAACAACTGAATCCCCATGTAGCAGCAAGGCTCAGAAGAGCCCACACACTCAGATCTTAACCCCAGTGTGCAGAAAGGTTCAAAACGTGTTTTTTAGCAGAAATAAACATGTTTCTGCAAGTTTGGCCAACCCCATGTAAGTTATGGGGCAGTAACAGTACACTTTTCAAAACGTGTTTTTCAGCCCGAAATAAACGCGTTTTTTCAGACAACTGAATCCCCATGTAGCAGCAAGTCTCAGAAGAGCCCACACACTCAGCTCTTAACCCCAGTGTGCAGAAAGGGTCAAAACGTGTTTTTCAGCAGAAATAAACATGTTTCTGCAAGTTTGGTCAACCCCATGTAAGTTATGAGGCAGTAACAGTACACTCTGCAAAACGTGTTTTTCAGCCCGAAATAAACGCGTTTTTTCAGACAACTGAATCCCCATGTAGCAGCAAGGCTCAGAAGAGCCCACACACTCAGATCTTAACCCCAGTGTGCAGAAAGGTTCAAAACGTGTTTTTCAGCAGAAATAAACATGTTTCTGCAAGTTTGGTCAACCCCATGTAAGTTATGGGGCAGTAACAGTACACTTTTCAAAACGTGTTTTTCTGCCCGAAATAAACGCGTTTTTTCAGACAACTGAATCCCCATGTAGCAGCAAGTCTCAGAAGAGCCCACACACTCAGCTCTTAACCCCAGTGTGCAGAAAGGGTCAAAACGTGTTTTTCAGCAGAAATAAACATGTTTCTGCAAGTTTGGTCAACCCCATGTAAGTTATGGGGAAGTAACAGTACACTTTTCAAAACGTGTTTTTCAGCCCGAAATAAACGCGTTTTTTCAGACAACTTAATCCCCATGTAGCAGCAAGGCTCAGAAGAGCCCACACACTCAGATCTTAACCCCAGTGTGCTGAAAGTGTCAAAACATGTTTTTCAGCAGAAATAAACATGTTTCTGCAAGTTTGGTCAACCCCATGTAAGTTATGGGGCAGTAACAGTACACTTTTCAAAACGTGTTTTTCTGCCCGAAATAAACGCGTTTTTTCAAACAACTGAATCCCCATGTAGCAGCAAGGCTCAGAAGAGCCCACACACTCAGATCTTAACCCCAGTGTGCAGAAAGGTTCAAAACGTGTTTTTCAGCAGAAATAAACATGTTTCTGCAAGTTTGGTCAACCCCATGTAAATTATGGGGCAGTAACAGTACACTTTTCAAAACGTGTTTTCAGCCCGAAATAAACGCGTTTTTTCAAACAACTGAATCCCCATGTAGCAGCAAGGCTCAGAAGAGCCCACACACTCAGATCTTAACCCCAGTGTGCAGAAAGGTTCAAAACGTGTTTTTTAGCAGAAATAAACATGTTTCTGCAAGTTTGGTCAACCCCATGTAAGTTATGGGGCAGTAACAGTACACTTTTCAAAACGTGTTTTTCAGCCCGAAATAAACGCGTTTTTTCAGACAACTGAATCCCCATGTAGCAGCAAGTCTCAGAAGAGCCCACACACTCAGCTCTTAACCCCAGTGTGCAGAAAGGGTCAAAACGTGTTTTTCAGCAGAAATAAACATGTTTCTGCAAGTTTGGTCAACCCCATGTAAGTTATGAGGCAGTAACAGTACACTCTGCAAAACGTGTTTTTCAGCCCGAAATAAACGCGTTTTTTCAGACAACTGAATCCCCATGTAGCAGCAAGGCTCAGAAGAGCCCACACACTCAGATCTTAACCCCAGTGTGCAGAAAGGTTCAAAACGTGTTTTTCAGCAGAAATAAACATGTTTCTGCAAGTTTGGTCAACCCCATGTAAGTTATGGGGCAGTAACAGTACACTTTTCAAAACGTGTTTTTCTGCCCGAAATAAACGCGTTTTTTCAGACAACTGAATCCCCATGTAGCAGCAAGTCTCAGAAGAGCCCACACACTCAGCTCTTAACCCCAGTGTGCAGAAAGGGTCAAAACGTGTTTTTCAGCAGAAATAAACATGTTTCTGCAAGTTTGGTCAACCCCATGTAAGTTATGGGGAAGTAACAGTACACTTTTCAAAACGTGTTTTTCAGCCCGAAATAAACGCGTTTTTTCAGACAACTTAATCCCCATGTAGCAGCAAGGCTCAGAAGAGCCCACACACTCAGATCTTAACCCCAGTGTGCTGAAAGTGTCAAAACATGTTTTTCAGCAGAAATAAACATGTTTCTGCAAGTTTGGTCAACCCCATGTAAGTTATGGGGCAGTAACAGTACACTTTTCAAAACGTGTTTTTCAGCCCGAAATAAACGCGTTTGTTCAGACAACTGAATCCCCATGTAGCAGCAAGGCTCAGAAGAGCCCACACACTCAGATCTTAACCCCAGTGTGCAGAAAGGGTCAAAACGTGTTTTTCAGCAGAAATAAACATGTTTTTGCAAGTTTGGTCAACCCCATGTAAGTTATGGGGCAGTAACAGTACACTCTGCAAAACGTGTTTTTCAGCCCGAAATAAACGCGTTTTTTCAGACAACTGAATCCCCATGTAGCAGCAAGGCTCAGAAGAGCCCACACACTCAGATCTTAACCCCAGTGTGCAAAAAGGTTCAAAACGTGTTTTTCAGCAGAAATAAACATGTTTCTGCAAGTTTGGTCAACCCCATGTAAGTTATGGGGCAGTAACAGTACACTTTTCAAAACGTGTTTTTCAGCCCGAAATAAACGCGTTTTTTCAGACAACTGAATCCCCATGTAGCAGCAAGTCTCAGAAGAGCCCACACACTCAGCTCTTAACCCCAGTGTGCAGAAAGGGTCAAAACGTGTTTTTCAGCAGAAATAAACATGTTTCTGCAAGTTTGGTCAACCCCATGTAAGTTATGGGGCAGTAACAGTACACTTTTCAAAACGTGTTTTTCAGCCCGAAATAAACGCGTTTTTTCAGACAACTGAATACCCATGTAGCAGCACACACTCAGATCTTAACCCCAGTGTGCAGAAAGGTTCAAAACGTGTTTTTCAGCAGAAATAAACATGTTTCTGCAAGTTTGTTCAACCCCATGTAAGTTATGGGGCAGTAACAGTACACTTTTCAAAACGTGCTTTTCAGCCCGAAATAAACACGTTTTTTCAGACAACTGAATCCCCATGTAGCAACAAGGCTCAGAAGAGCCCACACACTCAGATCTTAACCCCAGTGTGCTGAAAGTGTCAAAACATGTTTTTCAGCAGAAATAAACATGTTTCTGCAAGTTTGGTCAACCCCATGTAAGTTATGGGGCAGTAACAGTACACTTTTCAAAACGTGTTTTTCAGCCCGAAATAAACGCGTTTTTTCAGACAACTGAATCCCCATGTAGCAACAAGGCTCAGAAGAGCCCACACACTCAGATCTTAACCCCAGTGTGCTGAAAGTGTCAAAACATGTTTTTCAGCAGAAATAAACATGTTTCTGCAAGTTTGGTCAACCCCATGTAAGTTATGGGGCAGTAACAGTACACTTTTCAAAACGTGTTTTTCAGCCCGAAATAAACGCGTTTTTTCAGACAACTGAATACCCATGTAGCAGCAAGTCTCAGAAGAGCCCACACACTCAGCTCTTAACCCCAGTGTGCAGAAAGGGTCAAAACGTGTTTTTCAGCAGAAATAAACATGTTTCTGCAAGTTTGGTCAACCCCATGTAAGTTATGGGGCAGTAACAGTACACTCTGCAAAACGTGTTTTTCAGCCCGAAATAAACGCGTTTTTTCAGACAACTGAATCCCCATGTAGCAGCAAGGCTCAGAAGAGCCCACACACTCAGATCTTAACCCCAGTGTGCTGAAAGTGTCAAAACATGTTTTTCAGCAGAAATAAACATGTTTCTGCAAGTTTGGTCAACCCCATGTAAGTTATGGGGCAGTAACAGTACACTTTTCAAAACGTGTTTTTCAGCCCGAAATAAACGCGTTTTTTCAGACAACTGAATCCCCATGTAGCAACAAGGCTCAGAAGAGCCCACACACTCAGATCTTAACCCCAGTGTGCTGAAAGTGTCAAAACATGTTTTTCAGCAGAAATAAACATGTTTCTGCAAGTTTGGTCAACCCCATGTAAGTTATGGGGCAGTAACAGTACACTTTTCAAAACGTGTTTTTCAGCCCGAAATAAACGCGTTTTTTCAGACAACTGAATACCCATGTAGCAGCAAGTCTCAGAAGAGCCCACACACTCAGCTCTTAACCCCAGTGTGCAGAAAGGGTCAAAACGTGTTTTTCAGCAGAAATAAACATGTTTCTGCAAGTTTGGTCAACCCCATGTAAGTTATGGGGCAGTAACAGTACACTCTGCAAAACGTGTTTTTCAGCCCGAAATAAACGAGTTTTTTCAGACAACTGAATCCCCATGTAGCAGCAAGGCTCAGAAGAGCCCACACACTCAGATCTTAACCCCAGTGTGCTGAAAGTGTCAAAACATGTTTTTCAGCAGAAATAAACATGTTTCTGCAAGTTTGGTCAACCCCATGTAAGTTATGGGGCAGTAACAGTACACTTTTCAAAACGTGTTTTTCAGCCCGAAATAAACGCGTTTTTTCAGACAACTGAATCCCCATGTAGCAACAAGGCTCAGAAGAGCCCACACACTCAGATCTTAACCCCAGTGTGCTGAAAATGTCAAAACATGTTTTTCAGCAGAAATAAACATGTTTCTGCAAGTTTGGTCAACCCCATGTAAGTTATGGGGCAGTAACAGTACACTCTGCAAAACGTGTTTTTCAGCCCGAAATAAACGCGTTTTTTCAGACAACTGAATCCCCATGTAGCAGCAAGGCTCAGAAGAGCCCACACACTCAGATCTTAACCCCAGTGTGCTGAAAGTGTCAAAACATGTTTTTCAGCAGAAATAAACATGTTTCTGCAAGTTTGGTCAACCCCATGTAAGTTATGGGGCAGTAACAGTACACTTTTCAAAACGTGTTTTTCAGCCCGAAATAAACGCGTTTTTTCAGACAACTGAATCCCCATGTAGCAACAAGGCTCAGAAGAGCCCACACACTCAGATCTTAACCCCAGTGTGCTGAAAGTGTCAAAACTTGTTTTTCAGCAGAAATAAACATGTTTCTGCAAGTTTGGTCAACCCCATGTAAGTTATGGGGCAGTAACAGTACACTTTTCAAAACGTGTTTTTCAGCCCGAAATAAACGCGTTTTTTCAGACAACTGAATACCCATGTAGCAGCAAGGCTCAGAAGAGCCCACACACTCAGATCTTAACCCCAGTGTGCTGAAAGTGTCAAAACATGTTTTTCTGCAGAAATAAACATGTTTCTGCAAGTTTGGTCAACCCCATGTAAGTTATGGGGCAGTAACAGTACACTTTTCAAAACGTGTTTTTCAGCCCGAAATAAACGCGTTTTTTCAGACAACTGAATCCCCATGTAGCAACAAGGCTCAGAAGAGCCCACACACTCAGATCTTAACCCCAGTGTGCTGAAAGTGTCAAAACATGTTTTTCAGCAGAAATAAACATGTTTCTGCAAGTTTGGTCAACCCCATGTAAGTTATGGGGCAGTAACAGTACACTTTTCAAAACGTGTTTTTCAGCCCGAAATAAACACGTTTTTTCAGACAACTGAATCCCCATGTAGCAACAAGGCTCAGAAGAGCCCACACACTCAGATCTTAACCCCAGTGTGCTGAAAGTGTCAAAACATGTTTTTCAGCAGAAATAAACATGTTTCTGCAAGTTTGGTCAACCCCATGTAAGTTATGGGGCAGTAACAGTACACTTTTCAAAACGTGTTTTTCAGCCCGAAATAAACGCGTTTTTTCAGACAACTGAATCCCCATGTAGCAACAAGGCTCAGAAGAGCCCACACACTCAGATCTTAACCCCAGTGTGCTGAAAGTGTCAAAACATGTTTTTCAGCAGAAATAAACATGTTTCTGCAAGTTTGGTCAACCCCATGTAAGTTATGGGGCAGTAACAGTACACTTTTCAAAACGTGTTTTTCAGCCCGAAATAAACGCGTTTTTTCAGACAACTGAATACCCATGTAGCAGCAAGTCTCAGAAGAGCCCACACACTCAGCTCTTAACCCCAGTGTGCAGAAAGGGTCAAAACGTGTTTTTCAGCAGAAATAAACATGTTTCTGCAAGTTTGGTCAACCCCATGTAAGTTATGGGGCAGTAACAGTACACTCTGCAAAACGTGTTTTTCAGCCCGAAATAAACGCGTTTTTTCAGACAACTGAATCCCCATGTAGCAGCAAGGCTCAGAAGAGCCCACACACTCAGATCTTAACCCCAGTGTGCTGAAAGTGTCAAAACATGTTTTTCAGCAGAAATAAACATGTTTCTGCAAGTTTGGTCAACCCCATGTAAGTTATGGGGCAGTAACAGTACACTCTGCAAAACGTGTTTTTCAGCCCGAAATAAACGCGTTTTTTCAGACAACTGAATCCCCATGTAGCAGCAAGGCTCAGAAGAGCCCACACACTCAGATCTTAACCCCAGTGTGCTGAAAGTGTCAAAACATGTTTTTCAGCAGAAATAAACATGTTTCTGCAAGTTTGGTCAACCCCATGTAAGTTATGGGGCAGTAACAGTACACTCTGCAAAACGTGTTTTTCAGCCCGAAATAAACGCGTTTTTTCAGACAACTGAATCCCCATGTAGCAGCAAGGCTCAGAAGAGCCCACACACTCAGATCTTAACCCCAGTGTGCTGAAAGTGTCAAAACATGTTTTTCAGCAGAAATAAACATGTTTCTGCAAGTTTGGTCAACCCCATGTAAGTTATGGGGCAGTAACAGTACACTTTTCAAAACGTGTTTTTCAGCCCGAAATAAACGCGTTTTTTCAGACAACTGAATACCCATGTAGCAGCAAGTCTCAGAAGAGCCCACACACTCAGCTCTTAACCCCAGTGTGCAGAAAGGGTCAAAACGTGTTTTTCAGCAGAAATAAACATGTTTCTGCAAGTTTGGTCAACCCCATGTAAGTTATGGGGCAGTAACAGTACACTCTGCAAAACGTGTTTTTCAGCCCGAAATAAACGCGTTTTTTCAGACAACTGAATCCCCATGTAGCAGCAAGGCTCAGAAGAGCCCACACACTCAGATCTTAACCCCAGTGTGCTGAAAGTGTCAAAACATGTTTTTCAGCAGAAATAAACATGTTTCTGCAAGTTTGGTCAACCCCATGTAAGTTATGGGGCAGTAACAGTACACTTTTCAAAACGTGTTTTTCAGCCCGAAATAAACGCGTTTTTTCAGACAACTGAATCCCCATGTAGCAACAAGGCTCAGAAGAGCCCACACACTCAGATATTAACCCCAGTGTGCTGAAAGTGTCAAAACATGTTTTTCAGCAGAAATAAACATGTTTCTGCAAGTTTGGTCAACCCCATGTAAGTTATGGGGCAGTAACAGTACACTCTGCAAAACGTGTTTTTCAGCCCGAAATAAACGCGTTTTTTCAGACAACTGAATCCCCATGTAGCAGCAATGCTCAGAAGAGCCCACACACTCAGATCTTAACCCCAGTGTGCTGAAAGTGTCAAAACATGTTTTTCAGCAGAAATAAACATGTTTCTGCAAGTTTGGTCAACCCCATGTAAGTTATGGGGCAGTAACAGTACACTCTGCAAAACGTGTTTTTCAGCCCGAAATAAACGCGTTTTTTCAGACAACTGAATACCCATGTAGCAGCAAGGCTCAGAAGAGCCCACACACTCAGATCTTAACCCCAGTGTGCTGAAAGTGTCAAAACATGTTTTTCAGCAGAAATAAACATGTTTCTGCAAGTTTGGTCAACCCCATGTAAGTTATGGGGCAGTAACAGTACACTTTTCAAAACGTGTTTTTCAGCCCGAAATAAACACGTTTTTTCAGACAACTGAATCCCCATGTAGCAACAAGGCTCAGAAGAGCCCACACACTCAGATCTTAACCCCAGTGTGCTGAAAGTGTCAAAACATGTTTTTCAGCAGAAATAAACATGTTTCTGCAAGTTTGGTCAACCCCATGTAAGTTATGGGGCAGTAACAGTACACTTTTCAAAACGTGTTTTTCAGCCCGAAATAAACGCGTTTTTTCAGACAACTGAATCCCCATGTAGCAACAAGGCTCAGAAGAGCCCACACACTCAGATCTTAACCCCAGTGTGCTGAAAGTGTCAAAACATGTTTTTCAGCAGAAATAAACATGTTTCTGCAAGTTTGGTCAACCCCATGTAAGTTATGGGGCAGTAACAGTACACTTTTCAAAACGTGTTTTTCAGCCCGAAATAAACGCGTTTTTTCAGACAACTGAATACCCATGTAGCAGCAAGTCTCAGAAGAGCCCACACACTCAGCTCTTAACCCCAGTGTGCAGAAAGGGTCAAAACGTGTTTTTCAGCAGAAATAAACATGTTTCTGCAAGTTTGGTCAACCCCATGTAAGTTATGGGGCAGTAACAGTACACTCTGCAAAACGTGTTTTTCAGCCCGAAATAAACGCGTTTTTTCAGACAACTGAATCCCCATGTAGCAGCAAGGCTCAGAAGAGCCCACACACTCAGATCTTAACCCCAGTGTGCTGAAAGTGTCAAAACATGTTTTTCAGCAGAAATAAACATGTTTCTGCAAGTTTGGTCAACCCCATGTAAGTTATGGGGCAGTAACAGTACACTTTTCAAAACGTGTTTTTCAGCCCGAAATAAACGCGTTTTTTCAGACAACTGAATCCCCATGTAGCAACAAGGCTCAGAAGAGCCCACACACTCAGATATTAACCCCAGTGTGCTGAAAGTGTCAAAACATGTTTTTCAGCAGAAATAAACATGTTTCTGCAAGTTTGGTCAACCCCATGTAAGTTATGGGGTAGTAACAGTACACTCTGCAAAACGTGTTTTTCAGCCCGAAATAAACGCGTTTTTTCAGACAACTGAATCCCCATGTAGCAGCAATGCTCAGAAGAGCCCACACACTCAGATCTTAACCCCAGTGTGCTGAAAGTGTCAAAACATGTTTTTCAGCAGAAATAAACATGTTTCTGCAAGTTTGGTCAACCCCATGTAAGTTATGGGGCAGTAACAGTACACTCTGCAAAACGTGTTTTTCAGCCCGAAATAAACGCGTTTTTTCAGACAACTGAATACCCATGTAGCAGGAAGTCTCAGAAGAGCCCACACACTCAGCTCTTAACCCCAGTGTGCAGAAAGGGTCAAAACGTGTTTTTCAGCAGAAATAAACATGTTTCTGCAAGTTTGGTCAACCCCATGTAAGTTATGGGGCAGTAACAGTACACTCTGCAAAACGTGTTTTTCAGCCCGAAATAAACGCGTTTTTTCAGACAACTGAATCCCCATGTAGCAGCAAGGCTCAGAAGAGCCCACACACTCAGATATTAACCCCAGTGTGCTGAAAGTGTCAAAACATGTTTTTCAGCAGAAATAAACATGTTTCTGCAAGTTTGGTCAACCCCATGTAAGTTATGGGGCAGTAACAGTACACTCTGCAAAACGTGTTTTTCAGCCCGAAATAAACGCGTTTTTTCAGACAACTGAATCCCCATGTAGCAGCAATGCTCAGAAGAGCCCACACACTCAGATCTTAACCCCAGTGTGCAGAAAGGTTCAAAACGTGTTTTTCAGCAGAAATAAACATGTTTCTGCAAGTTTGTTCAACCCCATGTAAGTTATGGGGCAGTAACAGTACACTTTTCAAAACGTGCTTTTCAGCCCGAAATAAACGCGTTTTTTCAGACAACTGAATCCCCATGTAGCAGCAAGGCTCAGAAGAGCCCACACACTCAGATCTTAACCCCAGTGTGCAGAAAGGTTCAAAACGTGTTTTTCAGCAGAAATAAACATGTTTCTGCAAGTTTGGTCAACCCCATGTAAGTTATGGGGCAGTAACAGTACACTCTGCAAAACGTGTTTTTCAGCCCGAAATAAACGCGTTTTTTCAGACAACTGAATCCCCATGTAGCAGCAAGGCTCAGAAGAGCCCACACACTCAGATCTTAACCCCAGTGTGCAAAAGGTTCAAAACGTGTTTTTCAGCAGAAATAAACATGTTTCTGCAAGTTTGGTCAACCCCATGTAAGTTATGGGGCAGTAACAGTACACTTTTCAAAACGTGTTTTTCAGCCCGAAATAAACGCGTTTTTTCAGACAACTGAATCCCCATGTAGCAGCAAGTATCAGAAGAGCCCACACACTCAGCTCTTAACCCCAGTGTGCAGAAAGGGTCAAAACGTGTTTTTCAGCAGAAATAAACATGTTTCTGCAAGTTTGGTCAACCCCATGTAAGTTATGGGGCAGTAACAGTACACTTTTCAAAACGTGTTTTTCAGCCCCAAATAAACGCGTTTTTTCAGACAACTGAATACCCATGTGGCAGCACACACTCAGATCTTAACCCCAGTGTGCAGAAAGGGTCAAAACGTGTTTTTCAGCAGAAATAAACATGTTTCTGCAAGTTTGGTCAACCCCATGTAAGTTATGGGGCAGTAACAGTACACTTTTCAAAACGTGTTTTTCAGCCCGAAATAAACGCGTTTTTTCAGACAACTGAATCCCCATGTAGCAGCAAGTCTCAGAAGAGCCCACACACTCAGATCTTAACCCCAGTGTGCAGAAAGGTTCAAAACGTGTTTTTCAGCAGAAATAAACATGTTTCTGCAAGTTTGGTCAACCCCATGTAAGTTATGGGGCAGTAACAGTACACTTTTCAAAACGTGTTTTCAGCCCGAAATAAACGCGTTTTTTCAAACAACTGAATCCCCATGTAGCAGCAAGGCTCAGAAGAGCCCACACACTCAGATCTTAACCCCAGTGTGCAGAAAGGTTCAAAACGTGTTTTTCAGCAGAAATAAACATGTTTCTGCAAGTTTGGTCAACCCCATGTAAATTATGGGGCAGTAACAGTACACTTTTCAAAACGTGTTTTCAGCCCGAAATAAACGCGTTTTTTCAAACAACTGAATCCCCATGTAGCAGCAAGGCTCAGAAGAGCCCACACACTCAGATCTTAACCCCAGTGTGCAGAAAGGTTCAAAACGTGTTTTTTAGCAGAAATAAACATGTTTCTGCAAGTTTGGCCAACCCCATGTAAGTTATGGGGCAGTAACAGTACACTTTTCAAAACGTGTTTTTCAGCCCGAAATAAACGCGTTTTTTCAGACAACTGAATCCCCATGTAGCAGCAAGTCTCAGAAGAGCCCACACACTCAGCTCTTAACCCCAGTGTGCAGAAAGGGTCAAAACGTGTTTTTCAGCAGAAATAAACATGTTTCTGCAAGTTTGGTCAACCCCATGTAAGTTATGAGGCAGTAACAGTACACTCTGCAAAACGTGTTTTTCAGCCCGAAATAAACGCGTTTTTTCAGACAACTGAATCCCCATGTAGCAGCAAGGCTCAGAAGAGCCCACACACTCAGATCTTAACCCCAGTGTGCAGAAAGGTTCAAAACGTGTTTTTCAGCAGAAATAAACATGTTTCTGCAAGTTTGGTCAACCCCATGTAAGTTATGGGGCAGTAACAGTACACTTTTCAAAACGTGTTTTTCTGCCCGAAATAAACGCGTTTTTTCAGACAACTGAATCCCCATGTAGCAGCAAGTCTCAGAAGAGCCCACACACTCAGCTCTTAACCCCAGTGTGCAGAAAGGGTCAAAACGTGTTTTTCAGCAGAAATAAACATGTTTCTGCAAGTTTGGTCAACCCCATGTAAGTTATGGGGAAGTAACAGTACACTTTTCAAAACGTGTTTTTCAGCCCGAAATAAACGCGTTTTTTCAGACAACTTAATCCCCATGTAGCAGCAAGGCTCAGAAGAGCCCACACACTCAGATCTTAACCCCAGTGTGCTGAAAGTGTCAAAACATGTTTTTCAGCAGAAATAAACATGTTTCTGCAAGTTTGGTCAACCCCATGTAAGTTATGGGGCAGTAACAGTACACTTTTCAAAACGTGTTTTTCTGCCCGAAATAAACGCGTTTTTTCAAACAACTGAATCCCCATGTAGCAGCAAGGCTCAGAAGAGCCCACACACTCAGATCTTAACCCCAGTGTGCAGAAAGGTTCAAAACGTGTTTTTCAGCAGAAATAAACATGTTTCTGCAAGTTTGGTCAACCCCATGTAAATTATGGGGCAGTAACAGTACACTTTTCAAAACGTGTTTTCAGCCCGAAATAAACGCGTTTTTTCAAACAACTGAATCCCCATGTAGCAGCAAGGCTCAGAAGAGCCCACACACTCAGATCTTAACCCCAGTGTGCAGAAAGGTTCAAAACGTGTTTTTTAGCAGAAATAAACATGTTTCTGCAAGTTTGGTCAACCCCATGTAAGTTATGGGGCAGTAACAGTACACTTTTCAAAACGTGTTTTTCAGCCCGAAATAAACGCGTTTTTTCAGACAACTGAATCCCCATGTAGCAGCAAGTCTCAGAAGAGCCCACACACTCAGCTCTTAACCCCAGTGTGCAGAAAGGGTCAAAACGTGTTTTTCAGCAGAAATAAACATGTTTCTGCAAGTTTGGTCAACCCCATGTAAGTTATGAGGCAGTAACAGTACACTCTGCAAAACGTGTTTTTCAGCCCGAAATAAACGCGTTTTTTCAGACAACTGAATCCCCATGTAGCAGCAAGGCTCAGAAGAGCCCACACACTCAGATCTTAACCCCAGTGTGCAGAAAGGTTCAAAACGTGTTTTTCAGCAGAAATAAACATGTTTCTGCAAGTTTGGTCAACCCCATGTAAGTTATGGGGCAGTAACAGTACACTTTTCAAAACGTGTTTTTCTGCCCGAAATAAACGCGTTTTTTCAGACAACTGAATCCCCATGTAGCAGCAAGTCTCAGAAGAGCCCACACACTCAGCTCTTAACCCCAGTGTGCAGAAAGGGTCAAAACGTGTTTTTCAGCAGAAATAAACATGTTTCTGCAAGTTTGGTCAACCCCATGTAAGTTATGGGGAAGTAACAGTACACTTTTCAAAACGTGTTTTTCAGCCCGAAATAAACGCGTTTTTTCAGACAACTTAATCCCCATGTAGCAGCAAGGCTCAGAAGAGCCCACACACTCAGATCTTAACCCCAGTGTGCTGAAAGTGTCAAAACATGTTTTTCAGCAGAAATAAACATGTTTCTGCAAGTTTGGTCAACCCCATGTAAGTTATGGGGCAGTAACAGTACACTTTTCAAAACGTGTTTTTCAGCCCGAAATAAACGCGTTTGTTCAGACAACTGAATCCCCATGTAGCAGCAAGGCTCAGAAGAGCCCACACACTCAGATCTTAACCCCAGTGTGCAGAAAGGGTCAAAACGTGTTTTTCAGCAGAAATAAACATGTTTTTGCAAGTTTGGTCAACCCCATGTAAGTTATGGGGCAGTAACAGTACACTCTGCAAAACGTGTTTTTCAGCCCGAAATAAACGCGTTTTTTCAGACAACTGAATCCCCATGTAGCAGCAAGGCTCAGAAGAGCCCACACACTCAGATCTTAACCCCAGTGTGCAAAAAGGTTCAAAACGTGTTTTTCAGCAGAAATAAACATGTTTCTGCAAGTTTGGTCAACCCCATGTAAGTTATGGGGCAGTAACAGTACACTTTTCAAAACGTGTTTTTCAGCCCGAAATAAACGCGTTTTTTCAGACAACTGAATCCCCATGTAGCAGCAAGTCTCAGAAGAGCCCACACACTCAGCTCTTAACCCCAGTGTGCAGAAAGGGTCAAAACGTGTTTTTCAGCAGAAATAAACATGTTTCTGCAAGTTTGGTCAACCCCATGTAAGTTATGGGGCAGTAACAGTACACTTTTCAAAACGTGTTTTTCAGCCCGAAATAAACGCGTTTTTTCAGACAACTGAATACCCATGTAGCAGCACACACTCAGATCTTAACCCCAGTGTGCAGAAAGGTTCAAAACGTGTTTTTCAGCAGAAATAAACATGTTTCTGCAAGTTTGTTCAACCCCATGTAAGTTATGGGGCAGTAACAGTACACTTTTCAAAACGTGCTTTTCAGCCCGAAATAAACACGTTTTTTCAGACAACTGAATCCCCATGTAGCAACAAGGCTCAGAAGAGCCCACACACTCAGATCTTAACCCCAGTGTGCTGAAAGTGTCAAAACATGTTTTTCAGCAGAAATAAACATGTTTCTGCAAGTTTGGTCAACCCCATGTAAGTTATGGGGCAGTAACAGTACACTTTTCAAAACGTGTTTTTCAGCCCGAAATAAACGCGTTTTTTCAGACAACTGAATCCCCATGTAGCAACAAGGCTCAGAAGAGCCCACACACTCAGATCTTAACCCCAGTGTGCTGAAAGTGTCAAAACATGTTTTTCAGCAGAAATAAACATGTTTCTGCAAGTTTGGTCAACCCCATGTAAGTTATGGGGCAGTAACAGTACACTTTTCAAAACGTGTTTTTCAGCCCGAAATAAACGCGTTTTTTCAGACAACTGAATACCCATGTAGCAGCAAGTCTCAGAAGAGCCCACACACTCAGCTCTTAACCCCAGTGTGCAGAAAGGGTCAAAACGTGTTTTTCAGCAGAAATAAACATGTTTCTGCAAGTTTGGTCAACCCCATGTAAGTTATGGGGCAGTAACAGTACACTCTGCAAAACGTGTTTTTCAGCCCGAAATAAACGCGTTTTTTCAGACAACTGAATCCCCATGTAGCAGCAAGGCTCAGAAGAGCCCACACACTCAGATCTTAACCCCAGTGTGCTGAAAGTGTCAAAACATGTTTTTCAGCAGAAATAAACATGTTTCTGCAAGTTTGGTCAACCCCATGTAAGTTATGGGGCAGTAACAGTACACTTTTCAAAACGTGTTTTTCAGCCCGAAATAAACGCGTTTTTTCAGACAACTGAATCCCCATGTAGCAACAAGGCTCAGAAGAGCCCACACACTCAGATCTTAACCCCAGTGTGCTGAAAGTGTCAAAACATGTTTTTCAGCAGAAATAAACATGTTTCTGCAAGTTTGGTCAACCCCATGTAAGTTATGGGGCAGTAACAGTACACTTTTCAAAACGTGTTTTTCAGCCCGAAATAAACGCGTTTTTTCAGACAACTGAATACCCATGTAGCAGCAAGTCTCAGAAGAGCCCACACACTCAGCTCTTAACCCCAGTGTGCAGAAAGGGTCAAAACGTGTTTTTCAGCAGAAATAAACATGTTTCTGCAAGTTTGGTCAACCCCATGTAAGTTATGGGGCAGTAACAGTACACTCTGCAAAACGTGTTTTTCAGCCCGAAATAAACGAGTTTTTTCAGACAACTGAATCCCCATGTAGCAGCAAGGCTCAGAAGAGCCCACACACTCAGATCTTAACCCCAGTGTGCTGAAAGTGTCAAAACATGTTTTTCAGCAGAAATAAACATGTTTCTGCAAGTTTGGTCAACCCCATGTAAGTTATGGGGCAGTAACAGTACACTTTTCAAAACGTGTTTTTCAGCCCGAAATAAACGCGTTTTTTCAGACAACTGAATCCCCATGTAGCAACAAGGCTCAGAAGAGCCCACACACTCAGATCTTAACCCCAGTGTGCTGAAAATGTCAAAACATGTTTTTCAGCAGAAATAAACATGTTTCTGCAAGTTTGGTCAACCCCATGTAAGTTATGGGGCAGTAACAGTACACTCTGCAAAACGTGTTTTTCAGCCCGAAATAAACGCGTTTTTTCAGACAACTGAATCCCCATGTAGCAGCAAGGCTCAGAAGAGCCCACACACTCAGATCTTAACCCCAGTGTGCTGAAAGTGTCAAAACATGTTTTTCAGCAGAAATAAACATGTTTCTGCAAGTTTGGTCAACCCCATGTAAGTTATGGGGCAGTAACAGTACACTTTTCAAAACGTGTTTTTCAGCCCGAAATAAACGCGTTTTTTCAGACAACTGAATCCCCATGTAGCAACAAGGCTCAGAAGAGCCCACACACTCAGATCTTAACCCCAGTGTGCTGAAAGTGTCAAAACTTGTTTTTCAGCAGAAATAAACATGTTTCTGCAAGTTTGGTCAACCCCATGTAAGTTATGGGGCAGTAACAGTACACTTTTCAAAACGTGTTTTTCAGCCCGAAATAAACGCGTTTTTTCAGACAACTGAATACCCATGTAGCAGCAAGGCTCAGAAGAGCCCACACACTCAGATCTTAACCCCAGTGTGCTGAAAGTGTCAAAACATGTTTTTCTGCAGAAATAAACATGTTTCTGCAAGTTTGGTCAACCCCATGTAAGTTATGGGGCAGTAACAGTACACTTTTCAAAACGTGTTTTTCAGCCCGAAATAAACGCGTTTTTTCAGACAACTGAATCCCCATGTAGCAACAAGGCTCAGAAGAGCCCACACACTCAGATCTTAACCCCAGTGTGCTGAAAGTGTCAAAACATGTTTTTCAGCAGAAATAAACATGTTTCTGCAAGTTTGGTCAACCCCATGTAAGTTATGGGGCAGTAACAGTACACTTTTCAAAACGTGTTTTTCAGCCCGAAATAAACACGTTTTTTCAGACAACTGAATCCCCATGTAGCAACAAGGCTCAGAAGAGCCCACACACTCAGATCTTAACCCCAGTGTGCTGAAAGTGTCAAAACATGTTTTTCAGCAGAAATAAACATGTTTCTGCAAGTTTGGTCAACCCCATGTAAGTTATGGGGCAGTAACAGTACACTTTTCAAAACGTGTTTTTCAGCCCGAAATAAACGCGTTTTTTCAGACAACTGAATCCCCATGTAGCAACAAGGCTCAGAAGAGCCCACACACTCAGATCTTAACCCCAGTGTGCTGAAAGTGTCAAAACATGTTTTTCAGCAGAAATAAACATGTTTCTGCAAGTTTGGTCAACCCCATGTAAGTTATGGGGCAGTAACAGTACACTTTTCAAAACGTGTTTTTCAGCCCGAAATAAACGCGTTTTTTCAGACAACTGAATACCCATGTAGCAGCAAGTCTCAGAAGAGCCCACACACTCAGCTCTTAACCCCAGTGTGCAGAAAGGGTCAAAACGTGTTTTTCAGCAGAAATAAACATGTTTCTGCAAGTTTGGTCAACCCCATGTAAGTTATGGGGCAGTAACAGTACACTCTGCAAAACGTGTTTTTCAGCCCGAAATAAACGCGTTTTTTCAGACAACTGAATCCCCATGTAGCAGCAAGGCTCAGAAGAGCCCACACACTCAGATCTTAACCCCAGTGTGCTGAAAGTGTCAAAACATGTTTTTCAGCAGAAATAAACATGTTTCTGCAAGTTTGGTCAACCCCATGTAAGTTATGGGGCAGTAACAGTACACTCTGCAAAACGTGTTTTTCAGCCCGAAATAAACGCGTTTTTTCAGACAACTGAATCCCCATGTAGCAGCAAGGCTCAGAAGAGCCCACACACTCAGATCTTAACCCCAGTGTGCTGAAAGTGTCAAAACATGTTTTTCAGCAGAAATAAACATGTTTCTGCAAGTTTGGTCAACCCCATGTAAGTTATGGGGCAGTAACAGTACACTCTGCAAAACGTGTTTTTCAGCCCGAAATAAACGCGTTTTTTCAGACAACTGAATCCCCATGTAGCAGCAAGGCTCAGAAGAGCCCACACACTCAGATCTTAACCCCAGTGTGCTGAAAGTGTCAAAACATGTTTTTCAGCAGAAATAAACATGTTTCTGCAAGTTTGGTCAACCCCATGTAAGTTATGGGGCAGTAACAGTACACTCTGCAAAACGTGTTTTTCAGCCCGAAATAAACGCGTTTTTTCAGACAACTGAATACCCATGTAGCAGGAAGTCTCAGAAGAGCCCACACACTCAGCTCTTAACCCCAGTGTGCAGAAAGGGTCAAAACATGTTTTTCAGCAGAAATAAACATGTTTCTGCAAGTTTGGTCAACCCCATGTAAGTTATGGGGCAGTAACAGTACACTCTGCAAAACGTGTTTTTCAGCCCGAAATAAACGCGTTTTTTCAGACAACTGAATCCCCATGTAGCAGCAAGGCTCAGAAGAGCCCACACACTCAGATCTTAACCCCAGTGTGCTGAAAGTGTCAAAACATGTTTTTCAGCAGAAATAAACATGTTTCTGCAAGTTTGGTCAACCCCATGTAAGTTATGGGGCAGTAACAGTACACTTTTCAAAACGTGTTTTTCAGCCCGAAATAAACGCGTTTTTTCAGACAACTGAATCCCCATGTAGCAACAAGGCTCAGAAGAGCCCACACACTCAGATCTTAACCCCAGTGTGCTGAAAGTGTCAAAACATGTTTTTCAGCAGAAATAAACATGTTTCTGCAAGTTTGGTCAACCCCATGTAAGTTATGGGGCAGTAACAGTACACTTTTCAAAACGTGTTTTTCAGCCCGAAATAAACGCGTTTTTTCAGACAACTGAATCCCCATGTAGCAACAAGGCTCAGAAGAGCCCACACACTCAGATCTTAACCCCAGTGTGCTGAAAGTGTCAAAACATGTTTTTCAGCAGAAATAAACATGTTTCTGCAAGTTTGGTCAACCCCATGTAAGTTATGGGGCAGTAACAGTACACTTTTCAAAACGTGTTTTTCAGCCCGAAATAAACGCGTTTTTTCAGACAACTGAATATCCATGTAGCAGCAAGTCTCAGAAGAGCCCACACACTCAGCTCTTAACCCCAGTGTGCAGAAAGGGTCAAAACGTGTTTTTCAGCAGAAATAAACATGTTTCTGCAAGTTTGGTCAACCCCATGTAAGTTATGGGGCAGTAACAGTACACTCTGCAAAACGTGTTTTTCAGCCCAAAATAAACGCGTTTTTTCAGACAACTGAATCCCCATGTAGCAGCAAGGCTCAGAAGAGCCCACACACTCAGATCTTAACCCCAGTGTGCTGAAAGTGTCAAAACATGTTTTTCAGCAGAAATAAACATGTTTCTGCAAGTTTGGTCAACCCCATGTAAGTTATGGGGCAGTAACAGTACACTTTTCAAAACGTGTTTTTCAGCCCGAAATAAACGCGTTTTTTCAGACAACTGAATCCCCATGTAGCAACAAGGCTCAGAAGAGCCCACACACTCAGATCTTAACCCCAGTGTGCTGAAAGTGTCAAAA
This sequence comes from Lepisosteus platostomus, assembly GCF_059453375.1. NCBI lineage: Eukaryota > Metazoa > Chordata > Actinopteri > Semionotiformes > Lepisosteidae > Lepisosteus > Lepisosteus platostomus. The sequence continues at coordinate 27,383,036 of NC_142615.1, read as the reverse complement.
CATGTTTTTCAGCAGAAATAAACATGTTTCTGCAAGTTTGGTCAACCCCATGTAAGTTATGGGGCAGTAACAGTACACTCTGCAAAACGTGTTTTTCAGCCCGAAATAAACGCGTTTTTTCAGACAACTGAATCCCCATGTAGCAGCAAGGCTCAGAAGAGCCCACACACTCAGATCTTAACCCCAGTGTGCTGAAAGTGTCAAAACATGTTTTTCTGCAGAAATAAACATGTTTCTGCAAGTTTGGTCAACCCCATGTAAGTTATGGGGCAGTAACAGTACACTTTTCAAAACGTGTTTTTCAGCCCGAAATAAACGCGTTTTTTCAGACAACTGAATCCCCATGTAGCAACAAGGCTCAGAAGAGCCCACACACTCAGATCTTAACCCCAGTGTGCTGAAAGTGTCAAAACATGTTTTTCAGCAGAAATAAACATGTTTCTGCAAGTTTGGTCAACCCCATGTAAGTTATGGGGCAGTAACAGTACACTTTTCAAAACGTGTTTTTCAGCCCGAAATAAACACGTTTTTTCAGACAACTGAATCCCCATGTAGCAACAAGGCTCAGAAGAGCCCACACACTCAGATCTTAACCCCAGTGTGCTGAAAGTGTCAAAACATGTTTTTCAGCAGAAATAAACATGTTTCTGCAAGTTTGGTCAACCCCATGTAAGTTATGGGGCAGTAACAGTACACTTTTCAAAACGTGTTTTTCAGCTCGAAATAAACGCGTTTTTTCAGACAACTGAATCCCCATGTAGCAACAAGGCTCAGAAGAGCCCACACACTCAGATCTTAACCCCAGTGTGCTGAAAGTGTCAAAACATGTTTTTCAGCAGAAATAAACATGTTTCTGCAAGTTTGGTCAACCCCATGTAAGTTATGGGGCAGTAACAGTACACTTTTCAAAACGTGTTTTTCAGCCCGAAATAAACGCGTTTTTTCAGACAACTGAATACCCATGTAGCAGCAAGTCTCAGAAGAGCCCACACACTCAGCTCTTAACCCCAGTGTGCAGAAAGGGTCAAAACGTGTTTTTCAGCAGAAATAAACATGTTTCTGCAAGTTTGGTCAACCCCATGTAAGTTATGGGGCAGTAACAGTACACTCTGCAAAACGTGTTTTTCAGCCCGAAATAAACGCGTTTTTTCAGACAACTGAATCCCCATGTAGCAGCAAGGCTCTGAAGAGCCCACACACTCAGATCTTAACCCCAGTGTGCTGAAAGTGTCAAAACATGTTTTTCAGCAGAAATAAACATGTTTCTGCAAGTTTGGTCAACCCCATGTAAGTTATGGGGCAGTAACAGTACACTTTTCAAAACGTGTTTTTCAGCCCGAAATAAACGCGTTTTTTCAGACAACTGAATCCCCATGTAGCAACAAGGCTCAGAAGAGCCCACACACTCAGATATTAACCCCAGTGTGCTGAAAGTGTCAAAACATGTTTTTCAGCAGAAATAAACATGTTTCTGCAAGTTTGGTCAACCCCATGTAAGTTATGGGGCAGTAACAGTACACTCTGCAAAACGTGTTTTTCAGCCCGAAATAAACGCGTTTTTTCAGACAACTGAATCCCCATGTAGCAGCAATGCTCAGAAGAGCCCACACACTCAGATCTTAACCCCAGTGTGCTGAAAGTGTCAAAACATGTTTTTCAGCAGAAATAAACATGTTTCTGCAAGTTTGGTCAACCCCATGTAAGTTATGGGGCAGTAACAGTACACTCTGCAAAACGTGTTTTTCAGCCCGAAATAAACGCGTTTTTTCAGACAACTGAATACCCATGTAGCAGCAAGGCTCAGAAGAGCCCACACACTCAGATCTTAACCCCAGTGTGCTGAAAGTGTCAAAACATGTTTTTCAGCAGAAATAAACATGTTTCTGCAAGTTTGGTCAACCCCATGTAAGTTATGGGGCAGTAACAGTACACTTTTCAAAACGTGTTTTTCAGCCCGAAATAAACACGTTTTTTCAGACAACTGAATCCCCATGTAGCAACAAGGCTCAGAAGAGCCCACACACTCAGATCTTAACCCCAGTGTGCTGAAAGTGTCAAAACATGTTTTTCAGCAGAAATAAACATGTTTCTGCAAGTTTGGTCAACCCCATGTAAGTTATGGGGCAGTAACAGTACACTTTTCAAAACGTGTTTTTCAGCCCGAAATAAACGCGTTTTTTCAGACAACTGAATCCCCATGTAGCAACAAGGCTCAGAAGAGCCCACACACTCAGATCTTAACCCCAGTGTGCTGAAAGTGTCAAAACATGTTTTTTCAGCAGAAATAAACATGTTTCTGCAAGTTTGGTCAACCCCATGTAAGTTATGGGGCAGTAACAGTACACTTTTCAAAACGTGTTTTTCAGCCCGAAATAAACGCGTTTTTTCAGACAACTGAATACCCATGTAGCAGCAAGTCTCAGAAGAGCCCACACACTCAGCTCTTAACCCCAGTGTGCAGAAAGGGTCAAAACGTGTTTTTCAGCAGAAATAAACATGTTTCTGCAAGTTTGGTCAACCCCATGTAAGTTATGGGGCAGTAACAGTACACTCTGCAAAACGTGTTTTTCAGCCCAAAATAAACGCGTTTTTTCAGACAACTGAATCCCCATGTAGCAGCAAGGCTCAGAAGAGCCCACACACTCAGATCTTAACCCCAGTGTGCTGAAAGTGTCAAAACATGTTTTTCAGCAGAAATAAACATGTTTCTGCAAGTTTGGTCAACCCCATGTAAGTTATGGGGCAGTAACAGTACACTTTTCAAAACGTGTTTTTCAGCCCGAAATAAACGCGTTTTTTCAGACAACTGAATCCCCATGTAGCAACAAGGCTCAGAAGAGCCCACACACTCAGATATTAACCCCAGTGTGCTGAAAGTGTCAAAACATGTTTTTCAGCAGAAATAAACATGTTTCTGCAAGTTTGGTCAACCCCATGTAAGTTATGGGGCAGTAACAGTACACTCTGCAAAACGTGTTTTTCAGCCCGAAATAAACGCGTTTTTTCAGACAACTGAATCCCCATGTAGCAGCAATGCTCAGAAGAGCCCACACACTCAGATCTTAACCCCAGTGTGCTGAAAGTGTCAAAACATGTTTTTCAGCAGAAATAAACATGTTTCTGCAAGTTTGGTCAACCCCATGTAAGTTATGGGGCAGTAACAGTACACTCTGCAAAACGTGTTTTTCAGCCCGAAATAAACGCGTTTTTTCAGACAACTGAATACCCATGTAGCAGGAAGTCTCAGAAGAGCCCACACACTCAGCTCTTAACCCCAGTGTGCAGAAAGGGTCAAAACGTGTTTTTCAGCAGAAATAAACATGTTTCTGCAAGTTTGGTCAACCCCATGTAAGTTATGGGGCAGTAACAGTACACTCTGCAAAACGTGTTTTTCAGCCCGAAATAAACGCGTTTTTTCAGACAACTGAATCCCCATGTAGCAGCAAGGCTCAGAAGAGCCCACACACTCAGATATTAACCCCAGTGTGCTGAAAGTGTCAAAACATGTTTTTCAGCAGAAATAAACATGTTTCTGCAAGTTTGGTCAACCCCATGTAAGTTATGGGGCAGTAACAGTACACTCTGCAAAACGTGTTTTTCAGCCCGAAATAAACGCGTTTTTTCAGACAACTGAATCCCCATGTAGCAGCAATGCTCAGAAGAGCCCACACACTCAGATCTTAACCCCAGTGTGCTGAAAGTGTCAAAACATGTTTTTCAGCAGAAATAAACATGTTTCTGCAAGTTTGGTCAACCCCATGTAAGTTATGGGGCAGTAACAGTACACTCTGCAAAACGTGTTTTTCAGCCCGAAATAAACGCGTTTTTTCAGACAACTGAATACCCATGTAGCAGGAAGTCTCAGAAGAGCCCACACACTCAGCTCTTAACCCCAGTGTGCAGAAAGGGTCAAAACGTGTTTTTCAGCAGAAATAAACATGTTTCTGCAAGTTTGGTCAACCCCATGTAAGTTATGGGGCAGTAACAGTACACTCTGCAAAACGTGTTTTTCAGCCCGAAATAAACGCGTTTTTTCAGACAACTGAATCCCCATGTAGCAGCAAGGCTCAGAAGAGCCCACACACTCAGATCTTAACCCCAGTGTGCTGAAAGTGTCAAAACATGTTTTTCAGCAGAAATAAACATGTTTCTGCAAGTTTGGTCAACCCCATGTAAGTTATGGGGCAGTAACAGTACACTTTTCAAAACGTGTTTTTCAGCCCGAAATAAACGCGTTTTTTCAGACAACTGAATCCCCATGTAGCAACAAGGCTCAGAAGAGCCCACACACTCAGATCTTAACCCCAGTGTGCTGAAAGTGTCAAAACATGTTTTTCAGCAGAAATAAACATGTTTCTGCAAGTTTGGTCAACCCCATGTAAGTTATGGGGCAGTAACAGTACACTTTTCAAAACGTGTTTTTCAGCCCGAAATAAACGCGTTTTTTCAGACAACTGAATCCCCATGTAGCAACAAGGCTCAGAAGAGCCCACACACTCAGATCTTAACCCCAGTGTGCTGAAAGTGTCAAAACATGTTTTTCAGCAGAAATAAACATGTTTCTGCAAGTTTGGTCAACCCCATGTAAGTTATGGGGCAGTAACAGTACACTTTTCAAAACGTGTTTTTCAGCCCGAAATAAACGCGTTTTTTCAGACAACTGAATCCCCATGTAGCAACAAGGCTCAGAAGAGCCCACACACTCAGATCTTAACCCCAGTGTGCTGAAAGTGTCAAAACATGTTTTTCAGCAGAAATAAACATGTTTCTGCAAGTTTGGTCAACCCCATGTAAGTTATGGGGCAGTAACAGTACACTTTTCAAAACGTGTTTTTCAGCCCGAAATAAACGCGTTTTTTCAGACAACTGAATCCCCATGTAGCAACAAGGCTCAGAAGAGCCCACACACTCAGATCTTAACCCCAGTGTGCTGAAAGTGTCAAAACTTGTTTTTCAGCAGAAATAAACATGTTTCTGCAAGTTTGGTCAACCCCATGTAAGTTATGGGGCAGTAACAGTACACTTTTCAAAACGTGTTTTTCAGCCCGAAATAAACGCGTTTTTTCAGACAACTGAATACCCATGTAGCAGCAAGGCTCAGAAGAGCCCACACACTCAGATCTTAACCCCAGTGTGCTGAAAGTGTCAAAACATGTTTTTCTGCAGAAATAAACATGTTTCTGCAAGTTTGGTCAACCCCATGTAAGTTATGGGGCAGTAACAGTACACTTTTCAAAACGTGTTTTTCAGCCCGAAATAAACGCGTTTTTTCAGACAACTGAATCCCCATGTAGCAACAAGGCTCAGAAGAGCCCACACACTCAGATCTTAACCCCAGTGTGCTGAAAGTGTCAAAACATGTTTTTCAGCAGAAATAAACATGTTTCTGCAAGTTTGGTCAACCCCATGTAAGTTATGGGGCAGTAACAGTACACTTTTCAAAACGTGTTTTTCAGCCCGAAATAAACACGTTTTTTCAGACAACTGAATCCCCATGTAGCAACAAGGCTCAGAAGAGCCCACACACTCAGATCTTAACCCCAGTGTGCTGAAAGTGTCAAAACATGTTTTTCAGCAGAAATAAACATGTTTCTGCAAGTTTGGTCAACCCCATGTAAGTTATGGGGCAGTAACAGTACACTTTTCAAAACGTGTTTTTCAGCCCGAAATAAAAGCGTTTTTTCAGACAACTGAATCCCCATGTAGCAACAAGGCTCAGAAGAGCCCACACACTCAGATCTTAACCCCAGTGTGCTGAAAGTGTCAAAACATGTTTTTCAGCAGAAATAAACATGTTTCTGCAAGTTTGGTCAACCCCATGTAAGTTATGGGGCAGTAACAGTACACTTTTCAAAACGTGTTTTTCAGCCCGAAATAAACGCGTTTTTTCAGACAACTGAATACCCATGTAGCAGCAAGTCTCAGAAGAGCCCACACACTCAGCTCTTAACCCCAGTGTGCAGAAAGGGTCAAAACGTGTTTTTCAGCAGAAACAAACATGTTTCTGCAAGTTTGGTCAACCCCATGTAAGTTATGGGGCAGTAACAGTACACTCTGCAAAACGTGTTTTTCAGCCCGAAATAAACGCGTTTTTTCAGACAACTGAATCCCCATGTAGCAGCAAGGCTCAGAAGAGCCCACACACTCAGATCTTAACCCCAGTGTGCTGAAAGTGTCAAAACATGTTTTTCAGCAGAAATAAACATGTTTCTGCAAGTTTGGTCATCCCCATGTAAGTTATGGGGCAGTAACAGTACACTTTTCAAAACGTGTTTTTCAGCCCGAAATAAACGCGTTTTTTCAGACAACTGAATCCCCATGTAGCAACAAGGCTCAGAAGAGCCCACACACTCAGATCTTAACCCCAGTGTGGTGAAAGTGTCAAAACATGTTTTTCAGCAGAAATAAACATGTTTCTGCAAGTTTGGTCAACCCCATGTAAGTTATGGGGCAGTAACAGTACACTCTGCAAAACGTGTTTTTCAGCCCGAAATAAACGCGTTTTTTCAGACAACTGAATCCCCATGTAGCAGCAAGGCTCAGAAGAGCCCACACACTCAGATCTTAACCCCAGTGTGCTGAAAGTGTCAAAACATGTTTTTCAGCAGAAATAAACATGTTTCTGCAAGTTTGGTCAACCCCATGTAAGTTATGGGGCAGTAACAGTACACTCTGCAAAACGTGTTTTTCAGCCCGAAATAAACGCGTTTTTTCAGACAACTGAATCCCCATGTAGCAGCAAGGCTCAGAAGAGCCCACACACTCAGATCTTAACCCCAGTGTGCTGAAAGTGTCAAAACATGTTTTTCAGCAGAAATAAACATGTTTCTGCAAGTTTGGTCAACCCCATGTAAGTTATGGGGCAGTAACAGTCCACTCTGCAAAACGTGTTTTTCAGCCCGAAATAAACGCGTTTTTTCAGACAACTGAATCCCCATGTAGCAGCAAGGCTCAGAAGAGCCCACACACTCAGATCTTAACCCCAGTGTGCTGAAAGTGTCAAAACATGTTTTTCAGCAGAAATAAACATGTTTCTGCAAGTTTGGTCAACCCCATGTAAGTTATGGGGCAGTAACAGTACACTTTTCAAAACGTGTTTTTCAGCCCGAAATAAACGCGTTTTTTCAGAGAACTGAATCCCCATGTAGCAACAAGGCTCAGAAGAGCCCACACACTCAGATCTTAACCCCAGTGTGCTGAAAGTGTCAAAACATGTTTTTCAGCAGAAATAAACATGTTTCTGCAAGTTTGGTCAACCCCATGTAAGTTATGGGGCAGTAACAGTACACTTTTCAAAACGTGTTTTTCAGCCCGAAATAAACGCGTTTTTTCAGACAACTGAATCCCCATGTAGCAACAAGGCTCAGAAGAGCCCACACACTCAGATCTTAACCCCAGTGTGCTGAAAGTGTCAAAACTTGTTTTTCAGCAGAAATAAACATGTTTCTGCAAGTTTGGTCAACCCCATGTAAGTTATGGGGCAGTAACAGTACACTTTTCAAAACGTGTTTTTCAGCCCGAAATAAACGCGTTTTTTCAGACAACTGAATACCCATGTAGCAGCAAGGCTCAGAAGAGCCCACACACTCAGATCTTAACCCCAGTGTGCTGAAAGTGTCAAAACATGTTTTTCTGCAGAAATAAACATGTTTCTGCAAGTTTGGTCAACCCCATGTAAGTTATGGGGCAGTAACAGTACACTTTTCAAAACGTGTTTTTCAGCCCGAAATAAACGCGTTTTTTCAGACAACTGAATCCCCATGTAGCAACAAGGCTCAGAAGAGCCCACACACTCAGATCTTAACCCCAGTGTGCTGAAAGTGTCAAAACATGTTTTTCAGCAGAAATAAACATGTTTCTGCAAGTTTGGTCAACCCCATGTAAGTTATGGGGCAGTAACAGTACACTTTTCAAAACGTATTTTTCAGCCCGAAATAAACACGTTTTTTCAGACAACTGAATCCCCATGTAGCAACAAGGCTCAGAAGAGCCCACACACTCAGATCTTAACCCCAGTGTGCTGAAAGTGTCAAAACATGTTTTTCAGCAGAAATAAACATGTTTCTGCAAGTTTTGTCAACCCCATGTAAGTTATGGGGCAGTAACAGTACACTTTTCAAAACGTGTTTTTCAGCCCGAAATAAACGCGTTTTTTCAGACAACTGAATCCCCATGTAGCAACAAGGCTCAGAAGAGCCCACACACTCAGATCTTAACCCCAGTGTGCTGAAAGTGTCAAAACATGTTTTTCAGCAGAAATAAACATGTTTCTGCAAGTTTGGTCAACCCCATGTAAGTTATGGGGCAGTAACAGTACACTTTTCAAAACGTGTTTTTCAGCCCGAAATAAACGCGTTTTTTCAGACAACTGAATACCCATGTAGCAGCAAGTCTCAGAAGAGCCCACACACTCAGCTCTTAACCCCAGTGTGCAGAAAGGGTCAAAACGTGTTTTTCAGCAGAAACAAACATGTTTCTGCAAGTTTGGTCAACCCCATGTAAGTTATGGGGCAGTAACAGTACACTCTGCAAAACGTGTTTTTCAGCCCGAAATAAACGCGTTTTTTCAGACAACTGAATCCCCATGTAGCAGCAAGGCTCAGAAGAGCCCACACACTCAGATCTTAACCCCAGTGTGCTGAAAGTGTCAAAACATGTTTTTCAGCAGAAATAAACATGTTTCTGCAAGTTTGGTCAACCCCATGTAAGTTATGGGGCAGTAACAGTACACTTTTCAAAACGTGTTTTTCAGCCCGAAATAAACGCGTTTTTTCAGACAACTGAATCCCCATGTAGCAACAAGGCTCAGAAGAGCCCACACACTCAGATCTTAACCCCAGTGTGGTGAAAGTGTCAAAACATGTTTTTCAGCAGAAATAAACATGTTTCTGCAAGTTTGGTCAACCCCATGTAAGTTATGGGGCAGTAACAGTACACTCTGCAAAACGTGTTTTTCAGCCCGAAATAAACGCGTTTTTTCAGACAACTGAATCCCCATGTAGCAGCAAGGCTCAGAAGAGCCCACACACTCAGATCTTAACCCCAGTGTGCTGAAAGTGTCAAAACATGTTTTTCAGCAGAAATAAACATGTTTCTGCAAGTTTGGTCAACCCCATGTAAGTTATGGGGCAGTAACAGTACACTCTGCAAAACGTGTTTTTCAGCCCGAAATAAACGCGTTTTTTCAGACAACTGAATCCCCATGTAGCAGCAATGCTCAGAAGAGCCCACACACTCAGATCTTAACCCCAGTGTGCTGAAAGTGTCAAAACATGTTTTTCAGCAGAAATAAACATGTTTCTGCAAGTTTGGTCAACCCCATGTAAGTTATGGGGCAGTAACAGTACACTCTGCAAAACGTGTTTTTCAGCCCGAAATAAACGCGTTTTTTCAGACAACTGAATACCCATGTAGCAGGAAGTCTCAGAAGAGCCCACACACTCAGCTCTTAACCCCAGTGTGCAGAAAGGGTCAAAACGTGTTTTTCAGCAGAAATAAACATGTTTCTGCAAGTTTGGTCAACCCCATGTAAGTTATGGGGCAGTAACAGTACACTTTTCAAAACGTGTTTTTCAGCCCGAAATAAACGCGTTTTTTCAGACAACTGAATCCCCATGTAGCAGCAAGGCTCAGAAGAGCCCACACACTCAGATCTTAACCCCAGTGTGCTGAAAGTGTCAAAACATGTTTTTCAGCAGAAATAAACATGTTTCTGCAAGTTTGGTCAACCCCATGTAAGTTATGGGGCAGTAACAGTACACTCTGCAAAACGTGTTTTTCAGCCCGAAATAAACGCGTTTTTTCAGACAACTGAATCCCCATGTAGCAGCAATGCTCAGAAGAGCCCACACACTCAGATCTTAACCCCAGTGTGCTGAAAGTGTCAAAACATGTTTTTCAGCAGAAATAAACATGTTTCTGCAAGTTTGGTCAACCCCATGTAAGTTATGGGGCAGTAACAGTACACTCTGCAAAACGTGTTTTTCAGCCCGAAATAAACGCGTTTTTTCAGACAACTGAATACCCATGTAGCAGGAAGTCTCAGAAGAGCCCACACACTCAGCTCTTAACCCCAGTGTGCAGAAAGGGTCAAAACGTGTTTTTCAGCAGAAATAAACATGTTTCTGCAAGTTTGGTCAACCCCATGTAAGTTATGGGGCAGTAACAGTACACTTTTCAAAACGTGTTTTTCAGCCCGAAATAAACGCGTTTTTTCAGACAACTGAATCCCCATGTAGCAACAAGGCTCAGAAGAGCCCACACACTCAGATCTTAACCCCAGTGTGCTGAAAGTGTCAAAACATGTTTTTCAGCAGAAATAAACATGTTTCTGCAAGTTTGGTCAACCCCATGTAAGTTATGGGGCAGTAACAGTACACTTTTCAAAACGTGTTTTTCAGCCCGAAATAAACGCGTTTTTTCAGACAACTGAATCCCCATGTAGCAACAAGGCTCAGAAGAGCCCACACACTCAGATCTTAACCCCAGTGTGCTGAAAGTGTCAAAACATGTTTTTCAGCAGAAATAAACATGTTTCTGCAAGTTTGGTCAACCCCATGTAAGTTATGGGGCAGTAACAGTACACTTTTCAAAACGTGTTTTTCAGCCCGAAATAAACGCGTTTTTTCAGACAACTGAATCCCCATGTAGCAACAAGGCTCAGAAGAGCCCACACACTCAGATCTTAACCCCAGTGTGCTGAAAGTGTCAAAACTTGTTTTTCAGCAGAAATAAACATGTTTCTGCAAGTTTGGTCAACCCCATGTAAGTTATGGGGCAGTAACAGTACACTTTTCAAAACGTGTTTTTCAGCCCGAAATAAACGCGTTTTTTCAGACAACTGAATACCCATGTAGCAGCAAGGCTCAGAAGAGCCCACACACTCAGATCTTAACCCCAGTGTGCTGAAAGTGTCAAAACATGTTTTTCTGCAGAAATAAACATGTTTCTGCAAGTTTGGTCAACCCCATGTAAGTTATGGGGCAGTAACAGTACACTTTTCAAAACGTGTTTTTCAGCCCGAAATAAACGCGTTTTTTCAGACAACTGAATCCCCATGTAGCAACAAGGCTCAGAAGAGCCCACACACTCAGATCTTAACCCCAGTGTGCTGAAAGTGTCAAAACATGTTTTTCAGCAGAAATAAACATGTTTCTGCAAGTTTGGTCAACCCCATGTAAGTTATGGGGCAGTAACAGTACACTTTTCAAAACGTGTTTTTCAGCCCGAAATAAACACGTTTTTTCAGACAACTGAATCCCCATGTAGCAACAAGGCTCAGAAGAGCCCACACACTCAGATCTTAACCCCAGTGTGCTGAAAGTGTCAAAACATGTTTTTCAGCAGAAATAAACATGTTTCTGCAAGTTTGGTCAACCCCATGTAAGTTATGGGGCAGTAACAGTACACTTTTCAAAACGTGTTTTTCAGCCCGAAATAAAAGCGTTTTTTCAGACAACTGAATCCCCATGTAGCAACAAGGCTCAGAAGAGCCCACACACTCAGATCTTAACCCCAGTGTGCTGAAAGTGTCAAAACATGTTTTTCAGCAGAAATAAACATGTTTCTGCAAGTTTGGTCAACCCCATGTAAGTTATGGGGCAGTAACAGTACACTTTTCAAAACGTGTTTTTCAGCCCGAAATAAACGCGTTTTTTCAGACAACTGAATACCCATGTAGCAGCAAGTCTCAGAAGAGCCCACACACTCAGCTCTTAACCCCAGTGTGCAGAAAGGGTCAAAACGTGTTTTTCAGCAGAAACAAACATGTTTCTGCAAGTTTGGTCAACCCCATGTAAGTTATGGGGCAGTAACAGTACACTCTGCAAAACGTGTTTTTCAGCCCGAAATAAACGCGTTTTTTCAGACAACTGAATCCCCATGTAGCAGCAAGGCTCAGAAGAGCCCACACACTCAGATCTTAACCCCAGTGTGCTGAAAGTGTCAAAACATGTTTTTCAGCAGAAATAAACATGTTTCTGCAAGTTTGGTCATCCCCATGTAAGTTATGGGGCAGTAACAGTACACTTTTCAAAACGTGTTTTTCAGCCCGAAATAAACGCGTTTTTTCAGACAACTGAATCCCCATGTAGCAACAAGGCTCAGAAGAGCCCACACACTCAGATCTTAACCCCAGTGTGGTGAAAGTGTCAAAACATGTTTTTCAGCAGAAATAAACATGTTTCTGCAAGTTTGGTCAACCCCATGTAAGTTATGGGGCAGTAACAGTACACTCTGCAAAACGTGTTTTTCAGCCCGAAATAAACGCGTTTTTTCAGACAACTGAATCCCCATGTAGCAGCAAGGCTCAGAAGAGCCCACACACTCAGATCTTAACCCCAGTGTGCTGAAAGTGTCAAAACATGTTTTTCAGCAGAAATAAACATGTTTCTGCAAGTTTGGTCAACCCCATGTAAGTTATGGGGCAGTAACAGTACACTCTGCAAAACGTGTTTTTCAGCCCGAAATAAACGCGTTTTTTCAGACAACTGAATCCCCATGTAGCAGCAAGGCTCAGAAGAGCCCACACACTCAGATCTTAACCCCAGTGTGCTGAAAGTGTCAAAACATGTTTTTCAGCAGAAATAAACATGTTTCTGCAAGTTTGGTCAACCCCATGTAAGTTATGGGGCAGTAACAGTACACTCTGCAAAACGTGTTTTTCAGCCCGAAATAAACGCGTTTTTTCAGACAACTGAATCCCCATGTAGCAGCAAGGCTCAGAAGAGCCCACACACTCAGATCTTAACCCCAGTGTGCTGAAAGTGTCAAAACATGTTTTTCAGCAGAAATAAACATGTTTCTGCAAGTTTGGTCAACCCCATGTAAGTTATGGGGCAGTAACAGTACACTTTTCAAAACGTGTTTTTCAGCCCGAAATAAACGCGTTTTTTCAGAGAACTGAATCCCCATGTAGCAACAAGGCTCAGAAGAGCCCACACACTCAGATCTTAACCCCAGTGTGCTGAAAGTGTCAAAACATGTTTTTCAGCAGAAATAAACATGTTTCTGCAAGTTTGGTCAACCCCATGTAAGTTATGGGGCAGTAACAGTACACTTTTCAAAACGTGTTTTTCAGCCCGAAATAAACGCGTTTTTTCAGACAACTGAATCCCCATGTAGCAACAAGGCTCAGAAGAGCCCACACACTCAGATCTTAACCCCAGTGTGCTGAAAGTGTCAAAACTTGTTTTTCAGCAGAAATAAACATGTTTCTGCAAGTTTGGTCAACCCCATGTAAGTTATGGGGCAGTAACAGTACACTTTTCAAAACGTGTTTTTCAGCCCGAAATAAACGCGTTTTTTCAGACAACTGAATACCCATGTAGCAGCAAGGCTCAGAAGAGCCCACACACTCAGATCTTAACCCCAGTGTGCTGAAAGTGTCAAAACATGTTTTTCTGCAGAAATAAACATGTTTCTGCAAGTTTGGTCAACCCCATGTAAGTTATGGGGCAGTAACAGTACACTTTTCAAAACGTGTTTTTCAGCCCGAAATAAACGCGTTTTTTCAGACAACTGAATCCCCATGTAGCAACAAGGCTCAGAAGAGCCCACACACTCAGATCTTAACCCCAGTGTGCTGAAAGTGTCAAAACTTGTTTTTCAGCAGAAATAAACATGTTTCTGCAAGTTTGGTCAACCCCATGTAAGTTATGGGGCAGTAACAGTACACTTTTCAAAACGTGTTTTTCAGCCCGAAATAAACGCGTTTTTTCAGACAACTGAATACCCATGTAGCAGCAAGGCTCAGAAGAGCCCACACACTCAGATCTTAACCCCAGTGTGCTGAAAGTGTCAAAACATGTTTTTCTGCAGAAATAAACATGTTTCTGCAAGTTTGGTCAACCCCATGTAAGTTATGGGGCAGTAACAGTACACTTTTCAAAACGTGTTTTTCAGCCCGAAATAAACGCGTTTTTTCAGACAACTGAATCCCCATGTAGCAACAAGGCTCAGAAGAGCCCACACACTCAGATCTTAACCCCAGTGTGCTGAAAGTGTCAAAACATGTTTTTCAGCAGAAATAAACATGTTTCTGCAAGTTTGGTCAACCCCATGTAAGTTATGGGGCAGTAACAGTACACTTTTCAAAACGTGTTTTTCAGCCCGAAATAAACGCGTTTTTTCAGACAACTGAATACCCATGTAGCAGCAAGTCTCAGAAGAGCCCACACACTCAGCTCTTAACCCCAGTGTGCAGAAAGGGTCAAAACGTGTTTTTCAGCAGAAACAAACATGTTTCTGCAAGTTTGGTCAACCCCATGTAAGTTATGGGGCAGTAACAGTACACTCTGCAAAACGTGTTTTTCAGCCCGAAATAAACGCGTTTTTTCAGACAACTGAATCCCCATGTAGCAGCAAGGCTCAGAAGAGCCCACACACTCAGATCTTAACCCCAGTGTGCTGAAAGTGTCAAAACATGTTTTTCAGCAGAAATAAACATGTTTCTGCAAGTTTGGTCAACCCCATGTAAGTTATGGGGCAGTAACAGTACACTTTTCAAAACGTGTTTTTCAGCCCGAAATAAACGCGTTTTTTCAGACAACTGAATCCCCATGTAGCAACAAGGCTCAGAAGAGCCCACACACTCAGATCTTAACCCCAGTGTGCTGAAAGTGTCAAAACATGTTTTTCAGCAGAAATAAACATGTTTCTGCAAGTTTGGTCAACCCCATGTAAGTTATGGGGCAGTAACAGTACACTTTTCAAAACGTGTTTTTCAGCCCGAAATAAACGCGTTTTTTCAGACAACTGAATCCCCATGTAGCAACAAGGCTCAGAACAGCCCACACACTCAGATCTTAACCCCAGTGTGCTGAAAGTGTCAAAACTTGTTTTTCAGCAGAAATAAACATGTTTCTGCAAGTTTGGTCAACCCCATGTAAGTTATGGGGCAGTAACAGTACACTTTTCAAAACGTGTTTTTCAGCCCGAAATAAACGCGTTTTTTCAGACAACTGAATACCCATGTAGCAGCAAGGCTCAGAAGAGCCCACACACTCAGATCTTAACCCCAGTGTGCTGAAAGTGTCAAAACATGTTTTTCTGCAGAAATAAACATGTTTCTGCAAGTTTGGTCAACCCCATGTAAGTTATGGGGCAGTAACAGTACACTTTTCAAAACGTGTTTTTCAGCCCGAAATAAACGCGTTTTTTCAGACAACTGAATCCCCATGTAGCAACAAGGCTCAGAAGAGCCCACACACTCAGATCTTAACCCCAGTGTGCTGAAAGTGTCAAAACATGTTTTTCAGCAGAAATAAACATGTTTCTGCAAGTTTGGTCAACCCCATGTAAGTTATGGGGCAGTAACAGTACACTTTTCAAAACGTGTTTTTCAGCCCGAAATAAACGCGTTTTTTCAGACAACTGAATCCCCATGTAGCAACAAGGCTCAGAAGAGCCCACACACTCAGATCTTAACCCCAGTGTGGTGAAAGTGTCAAAACATGTTTTTCAGCAGAAATAAACATGTTTCTGCAAGTTTGGTCAACCCCATGTAAGTTATGGGGCAGTAACAGTACACTCTGCAAAACGTGTTTTTCAGCCCGAAATAAACGCGTTTTTTCAGACAACTGAATCCCCATGTAGCAGCAAGGCTCAGAAGAGCCCACACACTCAGATCTTAACCCCAGTGTGCTGAAAGTGTCAAAACATGTTTTTCAGCAGAAATAAACATGTTTCTGCAAGTTTGGTCAACCCCATGTAAGTTATGGGGCAGTAACAGTACACTTTTCAAAACGTGTTTTTCAGCCCGAAATAAACGCGTTTTTTCAGACAACTGAATACCCATGTAGCAGCAAGTCTCAGAAGAGCCCACACACTCAGCTCTTAACCCCAGTGTGCAGAAAGGGTCAAAACGTGTTTTTCAGCAGAAACAAACATGTTTCTGCAAGTTTGGTCAACCCCATGTAAGTTATGGGGCAGTAACAGTACACTCTGCAAAACGTGTTTTTCAGCCCGAAATAAACGCGTTTTTTCAGACAACTGAATCCCCATGTAGCAGCAAGGCTCAGAAGAGCCCACACACTCAGATCTTAACCCCAGTGTGCTGAAAGTGTCAAAACATGTTTTTCAGCAGAAATAAACATGTTTCTGCAAGTTTGGTCAACCCCATGTAAGTTATGGGGCAGTAACAGTACACTTTTCAAAACGTGTTTTTCAGCCCGAAATAAACGCGTTTTTTCAGACAACTGAATCCCCATGTAGCAACAAGGCTCAGAAGAGCCCACACACTCAGATCTTAACCCCAGTGTGCTGAAAGTGTCAAAACATGTTTTTCAGCAGAAATAAACATGTTTCTGCAAGTTTGGTCAACCCCATGTAAGTTATGGGGCAGTAACAGTACACTTTTCAAAACGTGTTTTTCAGCCCGAAATAAACGCGTTTTTTCAGACAACTGAATCCCCATGTAGCAACAAGGCTCAGAACAGCCCACACACTCAGATCTTAACCCCAGTGTGCTGAAAGTGTCAAAACTTGTTTTTCAGCAGAAATAAACATGTTTCTGCAAGTTTGGTCAACCCCATGTAAGTTATGGGGCAGTAACAGTACACTTTTCAAAACGTGTTTTTCAGCCCGAAATAAACGCGTTTTTTCAGACAACTGAATACCCATGTAGCAGCAAGGCTCAGAAGAGCCCACACACTCAGATCTTAACCCCAGTGTGCTGAAAGTGTCAAAACATGTTTTTCTGCAGAAATAAACATGTTTCTGCAAGTTTGGTCAACCCCATGTAAGTTATGGGGCAGTAACAGTACACTTTTCAAAACGTGTTTTTCAGCCCGAAATAAACGCGTTTTTTCAGACAACTGAATCCCCATGTAGCAACAAGGCTCAGAAGAGCCCACACACTCAGATCTTAACCCCAGTGTGCTGAAAGTGTCAAAACATGTTTTTCAGCAGAAATAAACATGTTTCTGCAAGTTTGGTCAACCCCATGTAAGTTATGGGGCAGTAACAGTACACTTTTCAAAACGTGTTTTTCAGCCCGAAATAAACGCGTTTTTTCAGACAACTGAATCCCCATGTAGCAACAAGGCTCAGAAGAGCCCACACACTCAGATCTTAACCCCAGTGTGGTGAAAGTGTCAAAACATGTTTTTCAGCAGAAATAAACATGTTTCTGCAAGTTTGGTCAACCCCATGTAAGTTATGGGGCAGTAACAGTACACTCTGCAAAACGTGTTTTTCAGCCCGAAATAAACGCGTTTTTTCAGACAACTGAATCCCCATGTAGCAGCAAGGCTCAGAAGAGCCCACACACTCAGATCTTAACCCCAGTGTGCTGAAAGTGTCAAAACATGTTTTTCAGCAGAAATAAACATGTTTCTGCAAGTTTGGTCAACCCCATGTAAGTTATGGGGCAGTAACAGTACACTTTTCAAAACGTGTTTTTCAGCCCGAAATAAACGCGTTTTTTCAGACAACTGAATACCCATGTAGCAGCAAGTCTCAGAAGAGCCCACACACTCAGCTCTTAACCCCAGTGTGCAGAAAGGGTCAAAACGTGTTTTTCAGCAGAAACAAACATGTTTCTGCAAGTTTGGTCAACCCCATGTAAGTTATGGGGCAGTAACAGTACACTCTGCAAAACGTGTTTTTCAGCCCGAAATAAACGCGTTTTTTCAGACAACTGAATCCCCATGTAGCAGCAAGGCTCAGAAGAGCCCACACACTCAGATCTTAACCCCAGTGTGCTGAAAGTGTCAAAACATGTTTTTCAGCAGAAATAAACATGTTTCTGCAAGTTTGGTCAACCCCATGTAAGTTATGGGGCAGTAACAGTACACTTTTCAAAACGTGTTTTTCAGCCCGAAATAAACGCGTTTTTTCAGACAACTGAATCCCCATGTAGCAACAAGGCTCAGAAGAGCCCACACACTCAGATCTTAACCCCAGTGTGCTGAAAGTGTCAAAACATGTTTTTCAGCAGAAATAAACATGTTTCTGCAAGTTTGGTCAACCCCATGTAAGTTATGGGGCAGTAACAGTACACTTTTCAAAACGTGTTTTTCAGCCCGAAATAAACGCGTTTTTTCAGACAACTGAATCCCCATGTAGCAACAAGGCTCAGAACAGCCCACACACTCAGATCTTAACCCCAGTGTGCTGAAAGTGTCAAAACTTGTTTTTCAGCAGAAATAAACATGTTTCTGCAAGTTTGGTCAACCCCATGTAAGTTATGGGGCAGTAACAGTACACTTTTCAAAACGTGTTTTTCAGCCCGAAATAAACGCGTTTTTTCAGACAACTGAATACCCATGTAGCAGCAAGGCTCAGAAGAGCCCACACACTCAGATCTTAACCCCAGTGTGCTGAAAGTGTCAAAACATGTTTTTCTGCAGAAATAAACATGTTTCTGCAAGTTTGGTCAACCCCATGTAAGTTATGGGGCAGTAACAGTACACTTTTCAAAACGTGTTTTTCAGCCCGAAATAAACGCGTTTTTTCAGACAACTGAATCCCCATGTAGCAACAAGGCTCAGAAGAGCCCACACACTCAGATCTTAACCCCAGTGTGCTGAAAGTGTCAAAACATGTTTTTCAGCAGAAATAAACATGTTTCTGCAAGTTTGGTCAACCCCATGTAAGTTATGGGGCAGTAACAGTACACTTTTCAAAACGTGTTTTTCAGCCCGAAATAAACGCGTTTTTTCAGACAACTGAATCCCCATGTAGCAACAAGGCTCAGAAGAGCCCACACACTCAGATCTTAACCCCAGTGTGGTGAAAGTGTCAAAACATGTTTTTCAGCAGAAATAAACATGTTTCTGCAAGTTTGGTCAACCCCATGTAAGTTATGGGGCAGTAACAGTACACTCTGCAAAACGTGTTTTTCAGCCCGAAATAAACGCGTTTTTTCAGACAACTGAATCCCCATGTAGCAGCAAGGCTCAGAAGAGCCCACACACTCAGATCTTAACCCCAGTGTGCTGAAAGTGTCAAAACATGTTTTTCAGCAGAAATAAACATGTTTCTGCAAGTTTGGTCAACCCCATGTAAGTTATGGGGCAGTAACAGTACACTCTGCAAAACGTGTTTTTCAGCCCGAAATAAACGCGTTTTTTCAGACAACTGAATCCCCATGTAGCAGCAAGGCTCAGAAGAGCCCACACACTCAGATCTTAACCCCAGTGTGCTGAAAGTGTCAAAACATGTTTTTCAGCAGAAATAAACATGTTTCTGCAAGTTTGGTCAACCCCATGTAAGTTATGGGGCAGTAACAGTACACTCTGCAAAACGTGTTTTTCAGCCCGAAATAAACGCGTTTTTTCAGACAACTGAATCCCCATGTAGCAGCAAGGCTCAGAAGAGCCCACACACTCAGATCTTAACCCCAGTGTGCTGAAAGTGTCAAAACATGTTTTTCAGCAGAAATAAACATGTTTCTGCAAGTTTGGTCAACCCCATGTAAGTTATGGGGCAGTAACAGTACACTCTGCAAAACGTGTTTTTCAGCCCGAAATAAACGCGTTTTTTCAGACAACTGAATACCCATGTAGCAGGAAGTCTCAGAAGAGCCCACACACTCAGCTCTTAACCCCAGTGTGCAGAAAGGGTCAAAACATGTTTTTCAGCAGAAATAAACATGTTTCTGCAAGTTTGGTCAACCCCATGTAAGTTATGGGGCAGTAACAGTACACTCTGCAAAACGTGTTTTTCAGCCCGAAATAAACGCGTTTTTTCAGACAACTGAATCCCCATGTAGCAGCAAGGCTCAGAAGAGCCCACACACTCAGATCTTAACCCCAGTGTGCTGAAAGTGTCAAAACATGTTTTTCAGCAGAAATAAACATGTTTCTGCAAGTTTGGTCAACCCCATGTAAGTTATGGGGCAGTAACAGTACACTTTTCAAAACGTGTTTTTCAGCCCGAAATAAACGCGTTTTTTCAGACAACTGAATCCCCATGTAGCAACAAGGCTCAGAAGAGCCCACACACTCAGATCTTAACCCCAGTGTGCTGAAAGTGTCAAAACATGTTTTTCAGCAGAAATAAACATGTTTCTGCAAGTTTGGTCAACCCCATGTAAGTTATGGGGCAGTAACAGTACACTTTTCAAAACGTGTTTTTCAGCCCGAAATAAACGCGTTTTTTCAGACAACTGAATCCCCATGTAGCAACAAGGCTCAGAAGAGCCCACACACTCAGATCTTAACCCCAGTGTGGTGAAAGTGTCAAAACATGTTTTTCAGCAGAAATAAACATGTTTCTGCAAGTTTGGTCAACCCCATGTAAGTTATGGGGCAGTAACAGTACACTCTGCAAAACGTGTTTTTCAGCCCGAAATAAACGCGTTTTTTCAGACAACTGAATCCCCATGTAGCAGCAAGGCTCAGAAGAGCCCACACACTCAGATCTTAACCCCAGTGTGCTGAAAGTGTCAAAACATGTTTTTCAGCAGAAATAAACATGTTTCTGCAAGTTTGGTCAACCCCATGTAAGTTATGGGGCAGTAACAGTACACTCTGCAAAACGTGTTTTTCAGCCCGAAATAAACGCGTTTTTTCAGACAACTGAATCCCCATGTAGCAGCAAGGCTCAGAAGAGCCCACACACTCAGATCTTAACCCCAGTGTGCTGAAAGTGTCAAAACATGTTTTTCAGCAGAAATAAACATGTTTCTGCAAGTTTGGTCAACCCCATGTAAGTTATGGGGCAGTAACAGTACACTCTGCAAAACGTGTTTTTCAGCCCGAAATAAACGCGTTTTTTCAGACAACTGAATCCCCATGTAGCAGCAAGGCTCAGAAGAGCCCACACACTCAGATCTTAACCCCAGTGTGCTGAAAGTGTCAAAACATGTTTTTCAGCAGAAATAAACATGTTTCTGCAAGTTTGGTCAACCCCATGTAAGTTATGGGGCAGTAACAGTACACTCTGCAAAACGTGTTTTTCAGCCCGAAATAAACGCGTTTTTTCAGACAACTGAATACCCATGTAGCAGGAAGTCTCAGAAGAGCCCACACACTCAGCTCTTAACCCTAGTGTGCAGAAAGGGTCAAAACATGTTTTTCAGCAGAAATAAACATGTTTCTGCAAGTTTGGTCAACCCCATGTAAGTTATGGGGCAGTAACAGTACACTTTTCAAAACGTGTTTTTCAGCCCGAAATAAACGCGTTTTTTCAGACAACTGAATCCCCATGTAGCAACAAGGCTCAGAAGAGCCCACACACTCAGATCTTAACCCCAGTGTGCTGAAAGTGTCAAAACATGTTTTTCAGCAGAAATAAACATGTTTCTGCAAGTTTGGTCAACCCCATGTAAGTTATGGGGCAGTAACAGTACACTCTGCAAAACGTGTTTTTCAGCCCGAAATAAACGCGTTTTTTCAGACAACTGAATCCCCATGTAGCAGCAAGGCTCAGAAGAGCCCACACACTCAGATCTTAACCCCAGTGTGCTGAAAGTGTCAAAACATGTTTTTCAGCAGAAATAAACATGTTTCTGCAAGTTTGGTCAACCCCATGTAAGTTATGGGGCAGTAACAGTACACTTTTCAAAACGTGTTTTTCAGCCCGAAATAAACGCGTTTTTTCAGACAACTGAATCCCCATGTAGCAACAAGGCTCAGAAGAGCCCACACACTCAGATCTTAACCCCAGTGTGCTGAAAGTGTCAAAACATGTTTTTCAGCAGAAATAAACATGTTTCTGCAAGTTTGGTCAACCCCATGTAAGTTATGGGGCAGTAACAGTACACTTTTCAAAACGTGTTTTTCAGCCCGAAATAAACGCGTTTTTTCAGACAACTGAATACCCATGTAGCAGCAAGTCTCAGAAGAGCCCACACACTCAGCTCTTAACCCCAGTGTGCAGAAAGGGTCAAAACGTGTTTTTCAGCAGAAATAAACATGTTTCTGCAAGTTTGGTCAACCCCATGTAAGTTATGGGGCAGTAACAGTACACTCTGCAAAACGTGTTTTTCAGCCCGAAATAAACGCGTTTTTTCAGACAACTGAATCCCCATGTAGCAGCAAGGCTCAGAAGAGCCCACACACTCAGATCTTAACCCCAGTGTGCTGAAAGTGTCAAAACATGTTTTTCAGCAGAAATAAACATGTTTCTGCAAGTTTGGTCAACCCCATGTAAGTTATGGGGCAGTAACAGTACACTTTTCAAAACGTGTTTTTCAGCCCGAAATAAACGCGTTTTTTCAGACAACTGAATCCCCATGTAGCAACAAGGCTCAGAAGAGCCCACACACTCAGATATTAACCCCAGTGTGCTGAAAGTGTCAAAACATGTTTTTCAGCAGAAATAAACATGTTTCTGCAAGTTTGGTCAACCCCATGTAAGTTATGGGGCAGTAACAGTACACTCTGCAAAACGTGTTTTTCAGCCCGAAATAAACGCGTTTTTTCAGACAACTGAATCCCCATGTAGCAGCAATGCTCAGAAGAGCCCACACACTCAGATCTTAACCCCAGTGTGCTGAAAGTGTCAAAACATGTTTTTCAGCAGAAATAAACATGTTTCTGCAAGTTTGGTCAACCCCATGTAAGTTATGGGGCAGTAACAGTACACTCTGCAAAACGTGTTTTTCAGCCCGAAATAAACGCGTTTTTTCAGACAACTGAATACCCATGTAGCAGCAAGGCTCAGAAGAGCCCACACACTCAGATCTTAACCCCAGTGTGCTGAAAGTGTCAAAACATGTTTTTCAGCAGAAATAAACATGTTTCTGCAAGTTTGGTCAACCCCATGTAAGTTATGGGGCAGTAACAGTACACTTTTCAAAACGTGTTTTTCAGCCCGAAATAAACACGTTTTTTCAGACAACTGAATCCCCATGTAGCAACAAGGCTCAGAAGAGCCCACACACTCAGATCTTAACCCCAGTGTGCTGAAAGTGTCAAAACATGTTTTTCAGCAGAAATAAACATGTTTCTGCAAGTTTGGTCAACCCCATGTAAGTTATGGGGCAGTAACAGTACACTTTTCAAAACGTGTTTTTCAGCCCGAAATAAACGCGTTTTTTCAGACAACTGAATCCCCATGTAGCAACAAGGCTCAGAAGAGCCCACACACTCAGATCTTAACCCCAGTGTGCTGAAAGTGTCAAAACATGTTTTTCAGCAGAAATAAACATGTTTCTGCAAGTTTGGTCAACCCCATGTAAGTTATGGGGCAGTAACAGTACACTTTTCAAAACGTGTTTTTCAGCCCGAAATAAACGCGTTTTTTCAGACAACTGAATACCCATGTAGCAGCAAGTCTCAGAAGAGCCCACACACTCAGCTCTTAACCCCAGTGTGCAGAAAGGGTCAAAACGTGTTTTTCAGCAGAAATAAACATGTTTCTGCAAGTTTGGTCAACCCCATGTAAGTTATGGGGCAGTAACAGTTCACTCTGCAAAACGTGTTTTTCAGCCCGAAATAAACGCGTTTTTTCAGACAACTGAATCCCCATGTAGCAGCAAGGCTCAGAAGAGCCCACACACTCAGATCTTAACCCCAGTGTGCTGAAAGTGTCAAAACATGTTTTTCAGCAGAAATAAACATGTTTCTGCAAGTTTGGTCAACCCCATGTAAGTTATGGGGCAGTAACAGTACACTTTTCAAAACGTGTTTTTCAGCCCGAAATAAACGCGTTTTTTCAGACAACTGAATCCCCATGTAGCAACAAGGCTCAGAAGAGCCCACACACTCAGATATTAACCCCAGTGTGCTGAAAGTGTCAAAACATGTTTTTCAGCAGAAATAAACATGTTTCTGCAAGTTTGGTCAACCCCATGTAAGTTATGGGGCAGTAACAGTACACTCTGCAAAACGTGTTTTTCAGCCCGAAATAAACGCGTTTTTTCAGACAACTGAATCCCCATGTAGCAGCAATGCTCAGAAGAGCCCACACACTCAGATCTTAACCCCAGTGTGCTGAAAGTGTCAAAACATGTTTTTCAGCAGAAATAAACATGTTTCTGCAAGTTTGGTCAACCCCATGTAAGTTATGGGGCAGTAACAGTACACTCTGCAAAACGTGTTTTTCAGCCCGAAATAAACGCGTTTTTTCAGACAACTGAATCCCCATGTAGCAGCAAGGCTCAGAAGAGCCCACACACTCAGATCTTAACCCCAGTGTGCTGAAAGTGTCAAAACATGTTTTTCAGCAGAAATAAACATGTTTCTGCAAGTTTGGTCAACCCCATGTAAGTTATGGGGCAGTAACAGTACACTCTGCAAAACGTGTTTTTCAGCCCGAAATAAACGCGTTTTTTCAGACAACTGAATACCCATGTAGCAGGAAGTCTCAGAAGAGCCCACACACTCAGCTCTTAACCCTAGTGTGCAGAAAGGGTCAAAACATGTTTTTCAGCAGAAATAAACATGTTTCTGCAAGTTTGGTCAACCCCATGTAAGTTATGGGGCAGTAACAGTACACTTTTCAAAACGTGTTTTTCAGCCCGAAATAAACGCGTTTTTTCAGACAACTGAATCCCCATGTAGCAACAAGGCTCAGAAGAGCCCACACACTCAGATCTTAACCCCAGTGTGCTGAAAGTGTCAAAACATGTTTTTCAGCAGAAATAAACATGTTTCTGCAAGTTTGGTCAACCCCATGTAAGTTATGGGGCAGTAACAGTACACTCTGCAAAACGTGTTTTTCAGCCCGAAATAAACGCGTTTTTTCAGACAACTGAATCCCCATGTAGCAGCAAGGCTCAGAAGAGCCCACACACTCAGATCTTAACCCCAGTGTGCTGAAAGTGTCAAAACATGTTTTTCAGCAGAAATAAACATGTTTCTGCAAGTTTGGTCAACCCCATGTAAGTTATGGGGCAGTAACAGTACACTTTTCAAAACGTGTTTTTCAGCCCGAAATAAACGCGTTTTTTCAGACAACTGAATCCCCATGTAGCAACAAGGCTCAGAAGAGCCCACACACTCAGATCTTAACCCCAGTGTGCTGAAAGTGTCAAAACATGTTTTTCAGCAGAAATAAACATGTTTCTGCAAGTTTGGTCAACCCCATGTAAGTTATGGGGCAGTAACAGTACACTTTTCAAAACGTGTTTTTCAGCCCGAAATAAACACGTTTTTTCAGACAACTGAATACCCATGTAGCAGGAAGTCTCAGAAGAGCCCACACACTCAGCTCTTAACCCTAGTGTGCAGAAAGGGTCAAAACATGTTTTTCAGCAGAAATAAACATGTTTCTGCAAGTTTGGTCAACCCCATGTAAGTTATGGGGCAGTAACAGTACACTTTTCAAAACGTGTTTTTCAGCCCGAAATAAACGCGTTTTTTCAGACAACTGAATCCCCATGTAGCAACAAGGCTCAGAAGAGCCCACACACTCAGATCTTAACCCCAGTGTGCTGAAAGTGTCAAAACATGTTTTTCAGCAGAAATAAACATGTTTCTGCAAGTTTGGTCAACCCCATGTAAGTTATGGGGCAGTAACAGTACACTCTGCAAAACGTGTTTTTCAGCCCGAAATAAACGCGTTTTTTCAGACAACTGAATCCCCATGTAGCAGCAAGGCTCAGAAGAGCCCACACACTCAGATCTTAACCCCAGTGTGCTGAAAGTGTCAAAACATGTTTTTCAGCAGAAATAAACATGTTTCTGCAAGTTTGGTCAACCCCATGTAAGTTATGGGGCAGTAACAGTACACTTTTCAAAACGTGTTTTTCAGCCCGAAATAAACGCGTTTTTTCAGACAACTGAATCCCCATGTAGCAACAAGGCTCAGAAGAGCCCACACACTCAGATCTTAACCCCAGTGTGCTGAAAGTGTCAAAACATGTTTTTCAGCAGAAATAAACATGTTTCTGCAAGTTTGGTCAACCCCATGTAAGTTATGGGGCAGTAACAGTACACTTTTCAAAACGTGTTTTTCAGCCCGAAATAAACACGTTTTTTCAGACAACTGAATCCCCATGTAGCAGCAAGGCTCAGAAGAGCCCACACACTCAGATCTTAACCCCAGTGTGCTGAAAGTGTCAAAACATGTTTTTCAGCAGAAATAAACATGTTTCTGCAAGTTTGGTCAACCCCATGTAAGTTATGGGGCAGTAACAGTACACTCTGCAAAACGTGTTTTTCAGCCCGAAATAAACGCGTTTTTTCAGACAACTGAATACCCATGTAGCAGGAAGTCTCAGAAGAGCCCACACACTCAGCTCTTAACCCTAGTGTGCAGAAAGGGTCAAAACATGTTTTTCAGCAGAAATAAACATGTTTCTGCAAGTTTGGTCAACCCCATGTAAGTTATGGGGCAGTAACAGTACACTTTTCAAAACGTGTTTTTCAGCCCGAAATAAACGCGTTTTTTCAGACAACTGAATCCCCATGTAGCAACAAGGCTCAGAAGAGCCCACACACTCAGATCTTAACCCCAGTGTGCTGAAAGTGTCAAAACATGTTTTTCAGCAGAAATAAACATGTTTCTGCAAGTTTGGTCAACCCCATGTAAGTTATGGGGCAGTAACAGTACACTCTGCAAAACGTGTTTTTCAGCCCGAAATAAACGCGTTTTTTCAGACAACTGAATCCCCATGTAGCAGCAAGGCTCAGAAGAGCCCACACACTCAGATCTTAACCCCAGTGTGCTGAAAGTGTCAAAACATGTTTTTCAGCAGAAATAAACATGTTTCTGCAAGTTTGGTCAACCCCATGTAAGTTATGGGGCAGTAACAGTACACTTTTCAAAACGTGTTTTTCAGCCCGAAATAAACGCGTTTTTTCAGACAACTGAATCCCCATGTAGCAACAAGGCTCAGAAGAGCCCACACACTCAGATCTTAACCCCAGTGTGCTGAAAGTGTAAAAAAATGTTTTTCAGCAGAAATAAACATGTTTCTGCAAGTTTGGTCAACCCCATGTAAGTTATGGGGCAGTAACAGTACACTTTTCAAAACGTGTTTTTCAGCCCGAAATAAACGCGTTTTTTCAGACAACTGAATACCCATGTAGCAGCAAGTCTCAGAAGAGCCCACACACTCAGCTCTTAACCCCAGTGTGCAGAAAGGGTCAAAACGTGTTTTTCAGCAGAAATAAACATGTTTCTGCAAGTTTGGTCAACCCCATGTAAGTTATGGGGCAGTAACAGTACACTCTGCAAAACGTGTTTTTCAGCCCGAAATAAACGCGTTTTTTCAGACAACTGAATCCCCATGTAGCAGCAAGGCTCAGAAGAGCCCACACACTCAGATCTTAACCCCAGTGTGCTGAAAGTGTCAAAACATGTTTTTCAGCAGAAATAAACATGTTTCTGCAAGTTTGGTCAACCCCATGTAAGTTATGGGGCAGTAACAGTACACTTTTCAAAACGTGTTTTTCAGCCCGAAATAAACGCGTTTTTTCAGACAACTGAATCCCCATGTAGCAACAAGGCTCAGAAGAGCCCACACACTCAGATATTAACCCCAGTGTGCTGAAAGTGTCAAAACATGTTTTTCAGCAGAAATAAACATGTTTCTGCAAGTTTGGTCAACCCCATGTAAGTTATGGGGCAGTAACAGTACACTCTGCAAAACGTGTTTTTCAGCCCGAAATAAACGCGTTTTTTCAGACAACTGAATCCCCATGTAGCAGCAATGCTCAGAAGAGCCCACACACTCAGATCTTAACCCCAGTGTGCTGAAAGTGTCAAAACATGTTTTTCAGCAGAAATAAACATGTTTCTGCAAGTTTGGTCAACCCCATGTAAGTTATGGGGCAGTAACAGTACACTCTGCAAAACGTGTTTTTCAGCCCGAAATAAACGCGTTTTTTCAGACAACTGAATACCCATGTAGCAGCAAGGCTCAGAAGAGCCCACACACTCAGATCTTAACCCCAGTGTGCTGAAAGTGTCAAAACATGTTTTTCAGCAGAAATAAACATGTTTCTGCAAGTTTGGTCAACCCCATGTAAGTTATGGGGCAGTAACAGTACACTTTTCAAAACGTGTTTTTCAGCCCGAAATAAACACGTTTTTTCAGACAACTGAATCCCCATGTAGCAACAAGGCTCAGAAGAGCCCACACACTCAGATCTTAACCCCAGTGTGCTGAAAGTGTCAAAACATGTTTTTCAGCAGAAATAAACATGTTTCTGCAAGTTTGGTCAACCCCATGTAAGTTATGGGGCAGTAACAGTACACTTTTCAAAACGTGTTTTTCAGCCCGAAATAAACGCGTTTTTTCAGACAACTGAATCCCCATGTAGCAACAAGGCTCAGAAGAGCCCACACACTCAGATCTTAACCCCAGTGTGCTGAAAGTGTCAAAACATGTTTTTCAGCAGAAATAAACATGTTTCTGCAAGTTTGGTCAACCCCATGTAAGTTATGGGGCAGTAACAGTACACTTTTCAAAACGTGTTTTTCAGCCCGAAATAAACGCGTTTTTTCAGACAACTGAATACCCATGTAGCAGCAAGTCTCAGAAGAGCCCACACACTCAGCTCTTAACCCCAGTGTGCTGAAAGTGTCAAAACATGTTTTTCAGCAGAAATAAACATGTTTCTGCAAGTTTGGTCAACCCCATGTAAGTTATGGGGCAGTAACAGTACACTTTTCAAAACGTGTTTTTCAGCCCGAAATAAACGCGTTTTTTCAGACAACTGAATCCCCATGTAGCAACAAGGCTCAGAAGAGCCCACACACTCAGATATTAACCCCAGTGTGCTGAAAGTGTCAAAACATGTTTTTCAGCAGAAATAAACATGTTTCTGCAAGTTTGGTCAACCCCATGTAAGTTATGGGGCAGTAACAGTACACTCTGCAAAACGTGTTTTTCAGCCCGAAATAAACGCGTTTTTTCAGACAACTGAATACCCATGTAGCAGGAAGTCTCAGAAGAGCCCACACACTCAGCTCTTAACCCTAGTGTGCAGAAAGGGTCAAAACATGTTTTTCAGCAGAAATAAACATGTTTCTGCAAGTTTGGTCAACCCCATGTAAGTTATGGGGCAGTAACAGTACACTTTTCAAAACGTGTTTTTCAGCCCGAAATAAACGCGTTTTTTCAGACAACTGAATCCCCATGTAGCAACAAGGCTCAGAAGAGCCCACACACTCAGATCTTAACCCCAGTGTGCTGAAAGTGTCAAAACATGTTTTTCAGCAGAAATAAACATGTTTCTGCAAGTTTGGTCAACCCCATGTAAGTTATGGGGCAGTAACAGTACACTCTGCAAAACGTGTTTTTCAGCCCGAAATAAACGCGTTTTTTCAGACAACTGAATCCCCATGTAGCAGCAAGGCTCAGAAGAGCCCACACACTCAGATCTTAACCCCAGTGTGCTGAAAGTGTCAAAACATGTTTTTCAGCAGAAATAAACATGTTTCTGCAAGTTTGGTCAACCCCATGTAAGTTATGGGGCAGTAACAGTACACTTTTCAAAACGTGTTTTTCAGCCCGAAATAAACGCGTTTTTTCAGACAACTGAATCCCCATGTAGCAACAAGGCTCAGAAGAGCCCACACACTCAGATCTTAACCCCAGTGTGCTGAAAGTGTCAAAACATGTTTTTCAGCAGAAATAAACATGTTTCTGCAAGTTTGGTCAACCCCATGTAAGTTATGGGGCAGTAACAGTACACTTTTCAAAACGTGTTTTTCAGCCCGAAATAAACACGTTTTTTCAGACAACTGAATCCCCATGTAGCAGCAAGGCTCAGAAGAGCCCACACACTCAGATCTTAACCCCAGTGTGCTGAAAGTGTCAAAACATGTTTTTCAGCAGAAATAAACATGTTTCTGCAAGTTTGGTCAACCCCATGTAAGTTATGGGGCAGTAACAATACACTCTGCAAAACGTGTTTTTCAGCCCGAAATAAACGCGTTTTTTCAGACAACTGAATACCCATGTAGCAGGAAGTCTCAGAAGAGCCCACACACTCAGCTCTTAACCCTAGTGTGCAGAAAGGGTCAAAACATGTTTTTCAGCAGAAATAAACATGTTTCTGCAAGTTTGGTCAACCCCATGTAAGTTATGGGGCAGTAACAGTACACTTTTCAAAACGTGTTTTTCAGCCCGAAATAAACGCGTTTTTTCAGACAACTGAATCCCCATGTAGCAACAAGGCTCAGAAGAGCCCACACACTCAGATCTTAACCCCAGTGTGCTGAAAGTGTCAAAACATGTTTTTCAGCAGAAATAAACATGTTTCTGCAAGTTTGGTCAACCCCATGTAAGTTATGGGGCAGTAACAGTACACTCTGCAAAACGTGTTTTTCAGCCCGAAATAAACGCGTTTTTTCAGACAACTGAATCCCCATGTAGCAGCAAGGCTCAGAAGAGCCCACACACTCAGATCTTAACCCCAGTGTGCTGAAAGTGTCAAAACATGTTTTTCAGCAGAAATAAACATGTTTCTGCAAGTTTGGTCAACCCCATGTAAGTTATGGGGCAGTAACAGTACACTTTTCAAAACGTGTTTTTCAGCCCGAAATAAACGCGTTTTTTCAGACAACTGAATCCCCATGTAGCAACAAGGCTCAGAAGAGCCCACACACTCAGATCTTAACCCCAGTGTGCTGAAAGTGTCAAAACATGTTTTTCAGCAGAAATAAACATGTTTCTGCAAGTTTGGTCAACCCCATGTAAGTTATGGGGCAGTAACAGTACACTTTTCAAAACGTGTTTTTCAGCCCGAAATAAACGCGTTTTTTCAGACAACTGAATACCCATGTAGCAGCAAGTCTCAGAAGAGCCCACACACTCAGCTCTTAACCCCAGTGTGCAGAAAGGGTCAAAACGTGTTTTTCAGCAGAAATAAACATGTTTCTGCAAGTTTGGTCAACCCCATGTAAGTTATGGGGCAGTAACAGTACACTCTGCAAAACGTGTTTTTCAGCCCGAAATAAACGCGTTTTTTCAGACAACTGAATCCCCATGTAGCAGCAAGGCTCAGAAGAGCCCACACACTCAGATCTTAACCCCAGTGTGCTGAAAGTGTCAAAACATGTTTTTCAGCAGAAATAAACATGTTTCTGCAAGTTTGGTCAACCCCATGTAAGTTATGGGGCAGTAACAGTACACTTTTCAAAACGTGTTTTTCAGCCCGAAATAAACGCGTTTTTTCAGACAACTGAATCCCCATGTAGCAACAAGGCTCAGAAGAGCCCACACACTCAGATATTAACCCCAGTGTGCTGAAAGTGTCAAAACATGTTTTTCAGCAGAAATAAACATGTTTCTGCAAGTTTGGTCAACCCCATGTAAGTTATGGGGCAGTAACAGTACACTCTGCAAAACGTGTTTTTCAGCCCGAAATAAACGCGTTTTTTCAGACAACTGAATCCCCATGTAGCAGCAATGCTCAGAAGAGCCCACACACTCAGATCTTAACCCCAGTGTGCTGAAAGTGTCAAAACATGTTTTTCAGCAGAAATAAACATGTTTCTGCAAGTTTGGTCAACCCCATGTAAGTTATGGGGCAGTAACAGTACACTCTGCAAAACGTGTTTTTCAGCCCGAAATAAACGCGTTTTTTCAGACAACTGAATACCCATGTAGCAGCAAGGCTCAGAAGAGCCCACACACTCAGATCTTAACCCCAGTGTGCTGAAAGTGTCAAAACATGTTTTTCAGCAGAAATAAACATGTTTCTGCAAGTTTGGTCAACCCCATGTAAGTTATGGGGCAGTAACAGTACACTTTTCAAAACGTGTTTTTCAGCCCGAAATAAACACGTTTTTTCAGACAACTGAATCCCCATGTAGCAACAAGGCTCAGAAGAGCCCACACACTCAGATCTTAACCCCAGTGTGCTGAAAGTGTCAAAACATGTTTTTCAGCAGAAATAAACATGTTTCTGCAAGTTTGGTCAACCCCATGTAAGTTATGGGGCAGTAACAGTACACTTTTCAAAACGTGTTTTTCAGCCCGAAATAAACGCGTTTTTTCAGACAACTGAATCCCCATGTAGCAACAAGGCTCAGAAGAGCCCACACACTCAGATCTTAACCCCAGTGTGCTGAAAGTGTCAAAACATGTTTTTCAGCAGAAATAAACATGTTTCTGCAAGTTTGGTCAACCCCATGTAAGTTATGGGGCAGTAACAGTACACTTTTCAAAACGTGTTTTTCAGCCCGAAATAAACGCGTTTTTTCAGACAACTGAATACCCATGTAGCAGCAAGTCTCAGAAGAGCCCACACACTCAGCTCTTAACCCCAGTGTGCAGAAAGGGTCAAAACGTGTTTTTCAGCAGAAATAAACATGTTTCTGCAAGTTTGGTCAACCCCATGTAAGTTATGGGGCAGTAACAGTTCACTCTGCAAAACGTGTTTTTCAGCCCGAAATAAACGCGTTTTTTCAGACAACTGAATCCCCATGTAGCAGCAAGGCTCAGAAGAGCCCACACACTCAGATCTTAACCCCAGTGTGCTGAAAGTGTCAAAACATGTTTTTCAGCAGAAATAAACATGTTTCTGCAAGTTTGGTCAACCCCATGTAAGTTATGGGGCAGTAACAGTACACTTTTCAAAACGTGTTTTTCAGCCCGAAATAAACGCGTTTTTTCAGACAACTGAATCCCCATGTAGCAACAAGGCTCAGAAGAGCCCACACACTCAGATATTAACCCCAGTGTGCTGAAAGTGTCAAAACATGTTTTTCAGCAGAAATAAACATGTTTCTGCAAGTTTGGTCAACCCCATGTAAGTTATGGGGCAGTAACAGTACACTCTGCAAAACGTGTTTTTCAGCCCGAAATAAACGCGTTTTTTCAGACAACTGAATCCCCATGTAGCAGCAATGCTCAGAAGAGCCCACACACTCAGATCTTAACCCCAGTGTGCTGAAAGTGTCAAAACATGTTTTTCAGCAGAAATAAACATGTTTCTGCAAGTTTGGTCAACCCCATGTAAGTTATGGGGCAGTAACAGTACACTCTGCAAAACGTGTTTTTCAGCCCGAAATAAACGCGTTTTTTCAGACAACTGAATCCCCATGTAGCAGCAAGGCTCAGAAGAGCCCACACACTCAGATCTTAACCCCAGTGTGCTGAAAGTGTCAAAACATGTTTTTCAGCAGAAATAAACATGTTTCTGCAAGTTTGGTCAACCCCATGTAAGTTATGGGGCAGTAACAGTACACTCTGCAAAACGTGTTTTTCAGCCCGAAATAAACGCGTTTTTTCAGACAACTGAATACCCATGTAGCAGGAAGTCTCAGAAGAGCCCACACACTCAGCTCTTAACCCTAGTGTGCAGAAAGGGTCAAAACATGTTTTTCAGCAGAAATAAACATGTTTCTGCAAGTTTGGTCAACCCCATGTAAGTTATGGGGCAGTAACAGTACACTTTTCAAAACGTGTTTTTCAGCCCGAAATAAACGCGTTTTTTCAGACAACTGAATCCCCATGTAGCAACAAGGCTCAGAAGAGCCCACACACTCAGATCTTAACCCCAGTGTGCTGAAAGTGTCAAAACATGTTTTTCAGCAGAAATAAACATGTTTCTGCAAGTTTGGTCAACCCCATGTAAGTTATGGGGCAGTAACAGTACACTCTGCAAAACGTGTTTTTCAGCCCGAAATAAACGCGTTTTTTCAGACAACTGAATCCCCATGTAGCAGCAAGGCTCAGAAGAGCCCACACACTCAGATCTTAACCCCAGTGTGCTGAAAGTGTCAAAACATGTTTTTCAGCAGAAATAAACATGTTTCTGCAAGTTTGGTCAACCCCATGTAAGTTATGGGGCAGTAACAGTACACTTTTCAAAACGTGTTTTTCAGCCCGAAATAAACGCGTTTTTTCAGACAACTGAATACCCATGTAGCAGCAAGTCTCAGAAGAGCCCACACACTCAGCTCTTAACCCCAGTGTGCAGAAAGGGTCAAAACGTGTTTTTCAGCAGAAATAAACATGTTTCTGCAAGTTTGGTCAACCCCATGTAAGTTATGGGGCAGTAACAGTACACTCTGCAAAACGTGTTTTTCAGCCCGAAATAAACGCGTTTTTTCAGACAACTGAATCCCCATGTAGCAGCAAGGCTCAGAAGAGCCCACACACTCAGATCTTAACCCCAGTGTGCTGAAAGTGTCAAAACATGTTTTTCAGCAGAAATAAACATGTTTCTGCAAGTTTGGTCAACCCCATGTAAGTTATGGGGCAGTAACAGTACACTTTTCAAAACGTGTTTTTCAGCCCGAAATAAACGCGTTTTTTCAGACAACTGAATCCCCATGTAGCAACAAGGCTCAGAAGAGCCCACACACTCAGATATTAACCCCAGTGTGCTGAAAGTGTCAAAACATGTTTTTCAGCAGAAATAAACATGTTTCTGCAAGTTTGGTCAACCCCATGTAAGTTATGGGGCAGTAACAGTACACTCTGCAAAACGTGTTTTTCAGCCCGAAATAAACGCGTTTTTTCAGACAACTGAATCCCCATGTAGCAGCAATGCTCAGAAGAGCCCACACACTCAGATCTTAACCCCAGTGTGCTGAAAGTGTCAAAACATGTTTTTCAGCAGAAATAAACATGTTTCTGCAAGTTTGGTCAACCCCATGTAAGTTATGGGGCAGTAACAGTACACTCTGCAAAACGTGTTTTTCAGCCCGAAATAAACGCGTTTTTTCAGACAACTGAATACCCATGTAGCAGCAAGGCTCAGAAGAGCCCACACACTCAGATCTTAACCCCAGTGTGCTGAAAGTGTCAAAACATGTTTTTCAGCAGAAATAAACATGTTTCTGCAAGTTTGGTCAACCCCATGTAAGTTATGGGGCAGTAACAGTACACTTTTCAAAACGTGTTTTTCAGCCCGAAATAAACACGTTTTTTCAGACAACTGAATCCCCATGTAGCAACAAGGCTCAGAAGAGCCCACACACTCAGATCTTAACCCCAGTGTGCTGAAAGTGTCAAAACATGTTTTTCAGCAGAAATAAACATGTTTCTGCAAGTTTGGTCAACCCCATGTAAGTTATGGGGCAGTAACAGTACACTTTTCAAAACGTGTTTTTCAGCCCGAAATAAACGCGTTTTTTCAGACAACTGAATCCCCATGTAGCAACAAGGCTCAGAAGAGCCCACACACTCAGATCTTAACCCCAGTGTGCTGAAAGTGTCAAAACATGTTTTTCAGCAGAAATAAACATGTTTCTGCAAGTTTGGTCAACCCCATGTAAGTTATGGGGCAGTAACAGTACACTTTTCAAAACGTGTTTTTCAGCCCGAAATAAACGCGTTTTTTCAGACAACTGAATACCCATGTAGCAGCAAGTCTCAGAAGAGCCCACACACTCAGCTCTTAACCCCAGTGTGCAGAAAGGGTCAAAACGTGTTTTTCAGCAGAAATAAACATGTTTCTGCAAGTTTGGTCAACCCCATGTAAGTTATGGGGCAGTAACAGTACACTCTGCAAAACGTGTTTTTCAGCCCGAAATAAACGCGTTTTTTCAGACAACTGAATCCCCATGTAGCAGCAAGGCTCAGAAGAGCCCACACACTCAGATCTTAACCCCAGTGTGCTGAAAGTGTCAAAACATGTTTTTCAGCAGAAATAAACATGTTTCTGCAAGTTTGGTCAACCCCATGTAAGTTATGGGGCAGTAACAGTACACTTTTCAAAACGTGTTTTTCAGCCCGAAATAAACGCGTTTTTTCAGACAACTGAATCCCCATGTAGCAACAAGGCTCAGAAGAGCCCACACACTCAGATATTAACCCCAGTGTGCTGAAAGTGTCAAAACATGTTTTTCAGCAGAAATAAACATGTTTCTGCAAGTTTGGTCAACCCCATGTAAGTTATGGGGCAGTAACAGTACACTCTGCAAAACGTGTTTTTCAGCCCGAAATAAACGCGTTTTTTCAGACAACTGAATCCCCATGTAGCAGCAATGCTCAGAAGAGCCCACACACTCAGATCTTAACCCCAGTGTGCTGAAAGTGTCAAAACATGTTTTTCAGCAGAAATAAACATGTTTCTGCAAGTTTGGTCAACCCCATGTAAGTTATGGGGCAGTAACAGTACACTCTGCAAAACGTGTTTTTCAGCCCGAAATAAACGCGTTTTTTCAGACAACTGAATACCCATGTAGCAGGAAGTCTCAGAAGAGCCCACACACTCAGCTCTTAACCCCAGTGTGCAGAAAGGGTCAAAACGTGTTTTTCAGCAGAAATAAACATGTTTCTGCAAGTTTGGTCAACCCCATGTAAGTTATGGGGCAGTAACAGTACACTCTGCAAAACGTGTTTTTCAGCCCGAAATAAACGCGTTTTTTCAGACAACTGAATCCCCATGTAGCAGCAAGGCTCAGAAGAGCCCACACACTCAGATATTAACCCCAGTGTGCTGAAAGTGTCAAAACATGTTTTTCAGCAGAAATAAACATGTTTCTGCAAGTTTGGTCAACCCCATGTAAGTTATGGGGCAGTAACAGTACACTCTGCAAAACGTGTTTTTCAGCCCGAAATAAACGCGTTTTTTCAGACAACTGAATCCCCATGTAGCAGCAATGCTCAGAAGAGCCCACACACTCAGATCTTAACCCCAGTGTGCTGAAAGTGTCAAAACATGTTTTTCAGCAGAAATAAACATGTTTCTGCAAGTTTGGTCAACCCCATGTAAGTTATGGGGCAGTAACAGTACACTCTGCAAAACGTGTTTTTCAGCCCGAAATAAACGCGTTTTTTCAGACAACTGAATACCCATGTAGCAGGAAGTCTCAGAAGAGCCCACACACTCAGCTCTTAACCCCAGTGTGCAGAAAGGGTCAAAACGTGTTTTTCAGCAGAAATAAACATGTTTCTGCAAGTTTGGTCAACCCCATGTAAGTTATGGGGCAGTAACAGTACACTCTGCAAAACGTGTTTTTCAGCCCGAAATAAACGCGTTTTTTCAGACAACTGAATCCCCATGTAGCAGCAAGGCTCAGAAGAGCCCACACACTCAGATCTTAACCCCAGTGTGCTGAAAGTGTCAAAACATGTTTTTCAGCAGAAATAAACATGTTTCTGCAAGTTTGGTCAACCCCATGTAAGTTATGGGGCAGTAACAGTACACTTTTCAAAACGTGTTTTTCAGCCCGAAATAAACGCGTTTTTTCAGACAACTGAATCCCCATGTAGCAACAAGGCTCAGAAGAGCCCACACACTCAGATCTTAACCCCAGTGTGCTGAAAGTGTCAAAACATGTTTTTCAGCAGAAATAAACATGTTTCTGCAAGTTTGGTCAACCCCATGTAAGTTATGGGGCAGTAACAGTACACTCTGCAAAACGTGTTTTTCAGCCCGAAATAAACGCGTTTTTTCAGACAACTGAATCCCCATGTAGCAGCAAGGCTCAGAAGAGCCCACACACTCAGATCTTAACCCCAGTGTGCTGAAAGTGTCAAAACATGTTTTTCAGCAGAAATAAACATGTTTCTGCAAGTTTGGTCAACCCCATGTAAGTTATGGGGCAGTAACAGTACACTCTGCAAAACGTGTTTTTCAGCCCGAAATAAACGCGTTTTTTCAGACAACTGAATCCCCATGTAGCAGCAAGGCTCAGAAGAGCCCACACACTCAGATCTTAACCCCAGTGTGCTGAAAGTGTCAAAACATGTTTTTCAGCAGAAATAAACATGTTTCTGCAAGTTTGGTCAACCCCATGTAAGTTATGGGGCAGTAACAGTACACTTTTCAAAACGTGTTTTTCAGCCCGAAATAAACGCGTTTTTTCAGACAACTGAATCCCCATGTAGCAACAAGGCTCAGAAGAGCCCACACACTCAGATCTTAACCCCAGTGTGCTGAAAGTGTCAAAACTTGTTTTTCAGCAGAAATAAACATGTTTCTGCAAGTTTGGTCAACCCCATGTAAGTTATGGGGCAGTAACAGTACACTTTTCAAAACGTGTTTTTCAGCCCGAAATAAACGCGTTTTTTCAGACAACTGAATACCCATGTAGCAGCAAGGCTCAGAAGAGCCCACACACTCAGATCTTAACCCCAGTGTGCTGAAAGTGTCAAAACATGTTTTTCTGCAGAAATAAACATGTTTCTGCAAGTTTGGTCAACCCCATGTAAGTTATGGGGCAGTAACAGTACACTTTTCAAAACGTGTTTTTCAGCCCGAAATAAACGCGTTTTTTCAGACAACTGAATCCCCATGTAGCAACAAGGCTCAGAAGAGCCCACACACTCAGATCTTAACCCCAGTGTGCTGAAAGTGTCAAAACATGTTTTTCAGCAGAAATAAACATGTTTCTGCAAGTTTGGTCAACCCCATGTAAGTTATGGGGCAGTAACAGTACACTTTTCAAAACGTGTTTTTCAGCCCGAAATAAACACGTTTTTTCAGACAACTGAATCCCCATGTAGCAACAAGGCTCAGAAGAGCCCACACACTCAGATCTTAACCCCAGTGTGCTGAAAGTGTCAAAACATGTTTTTCAGCAGAAATAAACATGTTTCTGCAAGTTTGGTCAACCCCATGTAAGTTATGGGGCAGTAACAGTACACTTTTCAAAACGTGTTTTTCAGCCCGAAATAAAAGCGTTTTTTCAGACAACTGAATCCCCATGTAGCAACAAGGCTCAGAAGAGCCCACACACTCAGATCTTAACCCCAGTGTGCTGAAAGTGTCAAAACATGTTTTTCAGCAGAAATAAACATGTTTCTGCAAGTTTGGTCAACCCCATGTAAGTTATGGGGCAGTAACAGTACACTTTTCAAAACGTGTTTTTCAGCCCGAAATAAACGCGTTTTTTCAGACAACTGAATACCCATGTAGCAGCAAGTCTCAGAAGAGCCCACACACTCAGCTCTTAACCCCAGTGTGCAGAAAGGGTCAAAACGTGTTTTTCAGCAGAAACAAACATGTTTCTGCAAGTTTGGTCAACCCCATGTAAGTTATGGGGCAGTAACAGTACACTCTGCAAAACGTGTTTTTCAGCCCGAAATAAACGCGTTTTTTCAGACAACTGAATCCCCATGTAGCAGCAAGGCTCAGAAGAGCCCACACACTCAGATCTTAACCCCAGTGTGCTGAAAGTGTCAAAACATGTTTTTCAGCAGAAATAAACATGTTTCTGCAAGTTTGGTCAACCCCATGTAAGTTATGGGGCAGTAACAGTACACTTTTCAAAACGTGTTTTTCAGCCCGAAATAAAAGCGTTTT
The DNA here is from genome assembly GCF_059453375.1 of Lepisosteus platostomus. Taxonomy (NCBI): domain Eukaryota; kingdom Metazoa; phylum Chordata; class Actinopteri; order Semionotiformes; family Lepisosteidae; genus Lepisosteus; species Lepisosteus platostomus. The sequence goes on along the minus strand of NC_142615.1, from coordinate 27,343,983 downwards.
TTCAGACAACTGAATCCCCATGTAGCAACAAGGCTCAGAAGAGCCCACACACTCAGATCTTAACCCCAGTGTGCTGAAAGTGTCAAAACATGTTTTTCAGCAGAAATAAACATGTTTCTGCAAGTTTGGTCAACCCCATGTAAGTTATGGGGCAGTAACAGTACACTTTTCAAAACGTGTTTTTCAGCCCGAAATAAACGCGTTTTTTCAGACAACTGAATACCCATGTAGCAGCAAGTCTCAGAAGAGCCCACACACTCAGCTCTTAACCCCAGTGTGCAGAAAGGGTCAAAACGTGTTTTTCAGCAGAAACAAACATGTTTCTGCAAGTTTGGTCAACCCCATGTAAGTTATGGGGCAGTAACAGTACACTCTGCAAAACGTGTTTTTCAGCCCGAAATAAACGCGTTTTTTCAGACAACTGAATCCCCATGTAGCAGCAAGGCTCAGAAGAGCCCACACACTCAGATCTTAACCCCAGTGTGCTGAAAGTGTCAAAACATGTTTTTCAGCAGAAATAAACATGTTTCTGCAAGTTTGGTCAACCCCATGTAAGTTATGGGGCAGTAACAGTACACTTTTCAAAACGTGTTTTTCAGCCCGAAATAAACGCGTTTTTTCAGACAACTGAATCCCCATGTAGCAACAAGGCTCAGAAGAGCCCACACACTCAGATCTTAACCCCAGTGTGCTGAAAGTGTCAAAACATGTTTTTCAGCAGAAATAAACATGTTTCTGCAAGTTTGGTCAACCCCATGTAAGTTATGGGGCAGTAACAGTACACTCTGCAAAACGTGTTTTTCAGCCCGAAATAAACGCGTTTTTTCAGACAACTGAATCCCCATGTAGCAGCAAGGCTCAGAAGAGCCCACACACTCAGATCTTAACCCCAGTGTGCTGAAAGTGTCAAAACATGTTTTTCAGCAGAAATAAACATGTTTCTGCAAGTTTGGTCAACCCCATGTAAGTTATGGGGCAGTAACAGTACACTCTGCAAAACGTGTTTTTCAGCCCGAAATAAACGCGTTTTTTCAGACAACTGAATCCCCATGTAGCAGCAAGGCTCAGAAGAGCCCACACACTCAGATCTTAACCCCAGTGTGCTGAAAGTGTCAAAACATGTTTTTCAGCAGAAATAAACATGTTTCTGCAAGTTTGGTCAACCCCATGTAAGTTATGGGGCAGTAACAGTACACTTTTCAAAACGTGTTTTTCAGCCCGAAATAAACGCGTTTTTTCAGACAACTGAATCCCCATGTAGCAACAAGGCTCAGAAGAGCCCACACACTCAGATCTTAACCCCAGTGTGCTGAAAGTGTCAAAACATGTTTTTCAGCAGAAATAAACATGTTTCTGCAAGTTTGGTCAACCCCATGTAAGTTATGGGGCAGTAACAGTACACTTTTCAAAACGTGTTTTTCAGCCCGAAATAAACGCGTTTTTTCAGACAACTGAATCCCCATGTAGCAACAAGGCTCAGAAGAGCCCACACACTCAGATCTTAACCCCAGTGTGCTGAAAGTGTCAAAACTTGTTTTTCAGCAGAAATAAACATGTTTCTGCAAGTTTGGTCAACCCCATGTAAGTTATGGGGCAGTAACAGTACACTTTTCAAAACGTGTTTTTCAGCCCGAAATAAACGCGTTTTTTCAGACAACTGAATACCCATGTAGCAGCAAGGCTCAGAAGAGCCCACACACTCAGATCTTAACCCCAGTGTGCTGAAAGTGTCAAAACATGTTTTTCTGCAGAAATAAACATGTTTCTGCAAGTTTGGTCAACCCCATGTAAGTTATGGGGCAGTAACAGTACACTTTTCAAAACGTGTTTTTCAGCCCGAAATAAACGCGTTTTTTCAGACAACTGAATCCCCATGTAGCAACAAGGCTCAGAAGAGCCCACACACTCAGATCTTAACCCCAGTGTGCTGAAAGTGTCAAAACATGTTTTTCAGCAGAAATAAACATGTTTCTGCAAGTTTGGTCAACCCCATGTAAGTTATGGGGCAGTAACAGTACACTTTTCAAAACGTGTTTTTCAGCCCGAAATAAACACGTTTTTTCAGACAACTGAATCCCCATGTAGCAACAAGGCTCAGAAGAGCCCACACACTCAGATCTTAACCCCAGTGTGCTGAAAGTGTCAAAACATGTTTTTCAGCAGAAATAAACATGTTTCTGCAAGTTTGGTCAACCCCATGTAAGTTATGGGGCAGTAACAGTACACTTTTCAAAACGTGTTTTTCAGCCCGAAATAAACGCGTTTTTTCAGACAACTGAATCCCCATGTAGCAACAAGGCTCAGAAGAGCCCACACACTCAGATCTTAACCCCAGTGTGCTGAAAGTGTCAAAACATGTTTTTCAGCAGAAATAAACATGTTTCTGCAAGTTTGGTCAACCCCATGTAAGTTATGGGGCAGTAACAGTACACTTTTCAAAACGTGTTTTTCAGCCCGAAATAAACGCGTTTTTTCAGACAACTGAATACCCATGTAGCAGCAAGTCTCAGAAGAGCCCACACACTCAGCTCTTAACCCCAGTGTGCAGAAAGGGTCAAAACGTGTTTTTCAGCAGAAACAAACATGTTTCTGCAAGTTTGGTCAACCCCATGTAAGTTATGGGGCAGTAACAGTACACTCTGCAAAACGTGTTTTTCAGCCCGAAATAAACGCGTTTTTTCAGACAACTGAATCCCCATGTAGCAGCAAGGCTCAGAAGAGCCCACACACTCAGATCTTAACCCCAGTGTGCTGAAAGTGTCAAAACATGTTTTTCAGCAGAAATAAACATGTTTCTGCAAGTTTGGTCAACCCCATGTAAGTTATGGGGCAGTAACAGTACACTTTTCAAAACGTGTTTTTCAGCCCGAAATAAACGCGTTTTTTCAGACAACTGAATCCCCATGTAGCAACAAGGCTCAGAAGAGCCCACACACTCAGATCTTAACCCCAGTGTGGTGAAAGTGTCAAAACATGTTTTTCAGCAGAAATAAACATGTTTCTGCAAGTTTGGTCAACCCCATGTAAGTTATGGGGCAGTAACAGTACACTCTGCAAAACGTGTTTTTCAGCCCGAAATAAACGCGTTTTTTCAGACAACTGAATCCCCATGTAGCAGCAAGGCTCAGAAGAGCCCACACACTCAGATCTTAACCCCAGTGTGCTGAAAGTGTCAAAACATGTTTTTCAGCAGAAATAAACATGTTTCTGCAAGTTTGGTCAACCCCATGTAAGTTATGGGGCAGTAACAGTACACTCTGCAAAACGTGTTTTTCAGCCCGAAATAAACGCGTTTTTTCAGACAACTGAATCCCCATGTAGCAGCAAGGCTCAGAAGAGCCCACACACTCAGATCTTAACCCCAGTGTGCTGAAAGTGTCAAAACATGTTTTTCAGCAGAAATAAACATGTTTCTGCAAGTTTGGTCAACCCCATGTAAGTTATGGGGCAGTAACAGTACACTCTGCAAAACGTGTTTTTCAGCCCGAAATAAACGCGTTTTTTCAGACAACTGAATCCCCATGTAGCAGCAAGGCTCAGAAGAGCCCACACACTCAGATCTTAACCCCAGTGTGCTGAAAGTGTCAAAACATGTTTTTCAGCAGAAATAAACATGTTTCTGCAAGTTTGGTCAACCCCATGTAAGTTATGGGGCAGTAACAGTACACTTTTCAAAACGTGTTTTTCAGCCCGAAATAAACGCGTTTTTTCAGACAACTGAATCCCCATGTAGCAACAAGGCTCAGAAGAGCCCACACACTCAGATCTTAACCCCAGTGTGCTGAAAGTGTCAAAACATGTTTTTCAGCAGAAATAAACATGTTTCTGCAAGTTTGGTCAACCCCATGTAAGTTATGGGGCAGTAACAGTACACTCTGCAAAACGTGTTTTTCAGCCCGAAATAAACGCGTTTTTTCAGACAACTGAATCCCCATGTAGCAGCAAGGCTCAGAAGAGCCCACACACTCAGATCTTAACCCCAGTGTGCTGAAAGTGTCAAAACATGTTTTTCAGCAGAAATAAACATGTTTCTGCAAGTTTGGTCAACCCCATGTAAGTTATGGGGCAGTAACAGTACACTTTTCAAAACGTGTTTTTCAGCCCGAAATAAACGCGTTTTTTCAGACAACTGAATCCCCATGTAGCAACAAGGCTCAGAAGAGCCCACACACTCAGATCTTAACCCCAGTGTGCTGAAAGTGTCAAAACATGTTTTTCAGCAGAAATAAACATGTTTCTGCAAGTTTGGTCAACCCCATGTAAGTTATGGGGCAGTAACAGTACACTTTTCAAAACGTGTTTTTCAGCCCGAAATAAACGCGTTTTTTCAGACAACTGAATCCCCATGTAGCAACAAGGCTCAGAAGAGCCCACACACTCAGATCTTAACCCCAGTGTGCTGAAAGTGTCAAAACTTGTTTTTCAGCAGAAATAAACATGTTTCTGCAAGTTTGGTCAACCCCATGTAAGTTATGGGGCAGTAACAGTACACTTTTCAAAACGTGTTTTTCAGCCCGAAATAAACGCGTTTTTTCAGACAACTGAATACCCATGTAGCAGCAAGGCTCAGAAGAGCCCACACACTCAGATCTTAACCCCAGTGTGCTGAAAGTGTCAAAACATGTTTTTCTGCAGAAATAAACATGTTTCTGCAAGTTTGGTCAACCCCATGTAAGTTATGGGGCAGTAACAGTACACTTTTCAAAACGTGTTTTTCAGCCCGAAATAAACGCGTTTTTTCAGACAACTGAATCCCCATGTAGCAACAAGGCTCAGAAGAGCCCACACACTCAGATCTTAACCCCAGTGTGCTGAAAGTGTCAAAACATGTTTTTCAGCAGAAATAAACATGTTTCTGCAAGTTTGGTCAACCCCATGTAAGTTATGGGGCAGTAACAGTACACTTTTCAAAACGTGTTTTTCAGCCCGAAATAAACGCGTTTTTTCAGACAACTGAATCCCCATGTAGCAACAAGGCTCAGAAGAGCCCACACACTCAGATCTTAACCCCAGTGTGGTGAAAGTGTCAAAACATGTTTTTCAGCAGAAATAAACATGTTTCTGCAAGTTTGGTCAACCCCATGTAAGTTATGGGGCAGTAACAGTACACTCTGCAAAACGTGTTTTTCAGCCCGAAATAAACGCGTTTTTTCAGACAACTGAATCCCCATGTAGCAGCAAGGCTCAGAAGAGCCCACACACTCAGATCTTAACCCCAGTGTGCTGAAAGTGTCAAAACATGTTTTTCAGCAGAAATAAACATGTTTCTGCAAGTTTGGTCAACCCCATGTAAGTTATGGGGCAGTAACAGTACACTCTGCAAAACGTGTTTTTCAGCCCGAAATAAACGCGTTTTTTCAGACAACTGAATCCCCATGTAGCAGCAAGGCTCAGAAGAGCCCACACACTCAGATCTTAACCCCAGTGTGCTGAAAGTGTCAAAACATGTTTTTCAGCAGAAATAAACATGTTTCTGCAAGTTTGGTCAACCCCATGTAAGTTATGGGGCAGTAACAGTACACTCTGCAAAACGTGTTTTTCAGCCCGAAATAAACGCGTTTTTTCAGACAACTGAATCCCCATGTAGCAGCAAGGCTCAGAAGAGCCCACACACTCAGATCTTAACCCCAGTGTGCTGAAAGTGTCAAAACATGTTTTTCAGCAGAAATAAACATGTTTCTGCAAGTTTGGTCAACCCCATGTAAGTTATGGGGCAGTAACAGTACACTCTGCAAAACGTGTTTTTCAGCCCGAAATAAACGCGTTTTTTCAGACAACTGAATCCCCATGTAGCAGCAAGGCTCAGAAGAGCCCACACACTCAGATCTTAACCCCAGTGTGCTGAAAGTGTCAAAACATGTTTTTCAGCAGAAATAAACATGTTTCTGCAAGTTTGGTCAACCCCATGTAAGTTATGGGGCAGTAACAGTACACTTTTCAAAACGTGTTTTTCAGCCCGAAATAAACGCGTTTTTTCAGACAACTGAATCCCCATGTAGCAACAAGGCTCAGAAGAGCCCACACACTCAGATCTTAACCCCAGTGTGCTGAAAGTGTCAAAACATGTTTTTCAGCAGAAATAAACATGTTTCTGCAAGTTTGGTCAACCCCATGTAAGTTATGGGGCAGTAACAGTACACTTTTCAAAACGTGTTTTTCAGCCCGAAATAAACGCGTTTTTTCAGACAACTGAATATCCATGTAGCAGCAAGTCTCAGAAGAGCCCACACACTCAGCTCTTAACCCCAGTGTGCAGAAAGGGTCAAAACGTGTTTTTCAGCAGAAATAAACATGTTTCTGCAAGTTTGGTCAACCCCATGTAAGTTATGGGGCAGTAACAGTACACTTTTCAAAACGTGTTTTTCAGCCCGAAATAAACGCGTTTTTTCAGACAACTGAATCCCCATGTAGCAACAAGGCTCAGAAGAGCCCACACACTCAGATCTTAACCCCAGTGTGGTGAAAGTGTCAAAACATGTTTTTCAGCAGAAATAAACATGTTTCTGCAAGTTTGGTCAACCCCATGTAAGTTATGGGGCAGTAACAGTACACTCTGCAAAACGTGTTTTTCAGCCCGAAATAAACGCGTTTTTTCAGACAACTGAATCCCCATGTAGCAGCAAGGCTCAGAAGAGCCCACACACTCAGATCTTAACCCCAGTGTGCTGAAAGTGTCAAAACATGTTTTTCAGCAGAAATAAACATGTTTCTGCAAGTTTGGTCAACCCCATGTAAGTTATGGGGCAGTAACAGTACACTCTGCAAAACGTGTTTTTCAGCCCGAAATAAACGCGTTTTTTCAGACAACTGAATCCCCATGTAGCAGCAAGGCTCAGAAGAGCCCACACACTCAGATCTTAACCCCAGTGTGCTGAAAGTGTCAAAACATGTTTTTCAGCAGAAATAAACATGTTTCTGCAAGTTTGGTCAACCCCATGTAAGTTATGGGGCAGTAACAGTACACTCTGCAAAACGTGTTTTTCAGCCCGAAATAAACGCGTTTTTTCAGACAACTGAATCCCCATGTAGCAGCAAGGCTCAGAAGAGCCCACACACTCAGATCTTAACCCCAGTGTGCTGAAAGTGTCAAAACATGTTTTTCAGCAGAAATAAACATGTTTCTGCAAGTTTGGTCAACCCCATGTAAGTTATGGGGCAGTAACAGTACACTCTGCAAAACGTGTTTTTCAGCCCGAAATAAACGCGTTTTTTCAGACAACTGAATACCCATGTAGCAGGAAGTCTCAGAAGAGCCCACACACTCAGCTCTTAACCCTAGTGTGCAGAAAGGGTCAAAACATGTTTTTCAGCAGAAATAAACATGTTTCTGCAAGTTTGGTCAACCCCATGTAAGTTATGGGGCAGTAACAGTACACTTTTCAAAACGTGTTTTTCAGCCCGAAATAAACGCGTTTTTTCAGACAACTGAATCCCCATGTAGCAACAAGGCTCAGAAGAGCCCACACACTCAGATCTTAACCCCAGTGTGCTGAAAGTGTCAAAACATGTTTTTCAGCAGAAATAAACATGTTTCTGCAAGTTTGGTCAACCCCATGTAAGTTATGGGGCAGTAACAGTACACTTTTCAAAACGTGTTTTTCAGCCCGAAATAAACGCGTTTTTTCAGACAACTGAATCCCCATGTAGCAACAAGGCTCAGAAGAGCCCACACACTCAGATCTTAACCCCAGTGTGCTGAAAGTGTCAAAACATGTTTTTCAGCAGAAATAAACATGTTTCTGCAAGTTTGGTCAACCCCATGTAAGTTATGGGGCAGTAACAGTACACTTTTCAAAACGTGTTTTTCAGCCCGAAATAAACGCGTTTTTTCAGACAACTGAATCCCCATGTAGCAACAAGGCTCAGAAGAGCCCACACACTCAGATCTTAACCCCAGTGTGCAGAAAGGGTCAAAACGTGTTTTTCAGCAGAAATAAACATGTTTCTGCAAGTTTGGTCAACCCCATGTAAGTTATGGGGCAGTAACAGTACACTCTGCAAAACGTGTTTTTCAGCCCGAAATAAACGCGTTTTTTCAGACAACTGAATCCCCATGTAGCAGCAAGGCTCAGAAGAGCCCACACACTCAGATCTTAACCCCAGTGTGCTGAAAGTGTCAAAACATGTTTTTCAGCAGAAATAAACATGTTTCTGCAAGTTTGGTCAACCCCATGTAAGTTATGGGGCAGTAACAGTACACTTTTCAAAACGTGTTTTTCAGCCCGAAATAAACGCGTTTTTTCAGACAACTGAATCCCCATGTAGCAGCAAGGCTCAGAAGAGCCCACACACTCAGATCTTAACCCCAGTGTGCTGAAAGTGTCAAAACATGTTTTTCTGCAGAAATAAACATGTTTCTGCAAGTTTGGTCAACCCCATGTAAGTTATGGGGCAGTAACAGTACACTTTTCAAAACGTGTTTTTCAGCCCGAAATAAACGCGTTTTTTCAGACAACTGAATACCCATGTAGCAGCAAGTCTCAGAAGAGCCCACACACTCAGCTCTTAACCCCAGTGTGCAGAAAGGGTCAAAACGTGTTTTTCAGCAGAAATAAACATGTTTCTGCAAGTTTGGTCAACCCCATGTAAGTTATGGGGCAGTAACAGTACACTCTGCAAAACGTGTTTTTCAGCCCGAAATAAACGCGTTTTTTCAGACAACTGAATCCCCATGTAGCAGCAAGGCTCAGAAGAGCCCACACACTCAGATCTTAACCCCAGTGTGCTGAAAGTGTCAAAACATGTTTTTCAGCAGAAATAAACATGTTTCTGCAAGTTTGGTCAACCCCATGTAAGTTATGGGGCAGTAACAGTACACTTTTCAAAACGTGTTTTTCAGCCCGAAATAAACGCGTTTTTTCAGACAACTGAATCCCCATGTAGCAACAAGGCTCAGAAGAGCCCACACACTCAGATATTAACCCCAGTGTGCTGAAAGTGTCAAAACATGTTTTTCAGCAGAAATAAACATGTTTCTGCAAGTTTGGTCAACCCCATGTAAGTTATGGGGCAGTAACAGTACACTCTGCAAAACGTGTTTTTCAGCCCGAAATAAACGCGTTTTTTCAGACAACTGAATCCCCATGTAGCAGCAATGCTCAGAAGAGCCCACACACTCAGATCTTAACCCCAGTGTGCTGAAAGTGTCAAAACATGTTTTTCAGCAGAAATAAACATGTTTCTGCAAGTTTGGTCAACCCCATGTAAGTTATGGGGCAGTAACAGTACACTCTGCAAAACGTGTTTTTCAGCCCGAAATAAACGCGTTTTTTCAGACAACTGAATCCCCATGTAGCAGCAAGGCTCAGAAGAGCCCACACACTCAGATCTTAACCCCAGTGTGCTGAAAGTGTCAAAACATGTTTTTCAGCAGAAATAAACATGTTTCTGCAAGTTTGGTCAACCCCATGTAAGTTATGGGGCAGTAACAGTACACTTTTCAAAACGTCTTTTTCAGCCCGAAATAAACGCGTTTTTTCAGACAACTGAATCCCCATGTAGCAACAAGGCTCAGAAGAGCCCACACACTCAGATCTTAACCCCAGTGTGCTGAAAGTGTCAAAACTTGTTTTTCAGCAGAAATAAACATGTTTCTGCAAGTTTGGTCAACCCCATGTAAGTTATGGGGCAGTAACAGTACACTTTTCAAAACGTGTTTTTCAGCCCGAAATAAACGCGTTTTTTCAGACAACTGAATACCCATGTAGCAGCAAGGCTCAGAAGAGCCCACACACTCAGATCTTAACCCCAGTGTGCTGAAAGTGTCAAAACATGTTTTTCTGCAGAAATAAACATGTTTCTGCAAGTTTGGTCAACCCCATGTAAGTTATGGGGCAGTAACAGTACACTTTTCAAAACGTGTTTTTCAGCCCGAAATAAACGCGTTTTTTCAGACAACTGAATCCCCATGTAGCAACAAGGCTCAGAAGAGCCCACACACTCAGATCTTAACCCCAGTGTGCTGAAAGTGTCAAAACATGTTTTTCAGCAGAAATAAACATGTTTCTGCAAGTTTGGTCAACCCCATGTAAGTTATGGGGCAGTAACAGTACACTTTTCAAAACGTGTTTTTCAGCCCGAAATAAACGCGTTTTTTCAGACAACTGAATCCCCATGTAGCAACAAGGCTCAGAAGAGCCCACACACTCAGATCTTAACCCCAGTGTGCTGAAAGTGTCAAAACATGTTTTTCAGCAGAAATAAACATGTTTCTGCAAGTTTGGTCAACCCCATGTAAGTTATGGGGCAGTAACAGTACACTTTTCAAAACGTGTTTTTCAGCCCGAAATAAACGCGTTTTTTCAGACAACTGAATCCCCATGTAGCAACAAGGCTCAGAAGAGCCCACACACTCAGATCTTAACCCCAGTGTGCTGAAAGTGTCAAAACATGTTTTTCAGCAGAAATAAACATGTTTCTGCAAGTTTGGTCAACCCCATGTAAGTTATGGGGCAGTAACAGTACACTTTTCAAAACGTGTTTTTCAGCCCGAAATAAACGCGTTTTTTCAGACAACTGAATACCCATGTAGCAGCAAGTCTCAGAAGAGCCCACACACTCAGCTCTTAACCCCAGTGTGCAGAAAGGGTCAAAACGTGTTTTTCAGCAGAAATAAACATGTTTCTGCAAGTTTGGTCAACCCCATGTAAGTTATGGGGCAGTAACAGTACACTCTGCAAAACGTGTTTTTCAGCCCGAAATAAACGCGTTTTTTCAGACAACTGAATCCCCATGTAGCAGCAAGGCTCAGAAGAGCCCACACACTCAGATCTTAACCCCAGTGTGCTGAAAGTGTCAAAACATGTTTTTCAGCAGAAATAAACATGTTTCTGCAAGTTTGGTCAACCCCATGTAAGTTATGGGGCAGTAACAGTACACTTTTCAAAACGTGTTTTTCAGCCCGAAATAAACGCGTTTTTTCAGACAACTGAATCCCCATGTAGCAACAAGGCTCAGAAGAGCCCACACACTCAGATCTTAACCCCAGTGTGCTGAAAGTGTCAAAACATGTTTTTCAGCAGAAATAAACATGTTTCTGCAAGTTTGGTCAACCCCATGTAAGTTATGGGGCAGTAACAGTACACTTTTCAAAACGTGTTTTTCAGCCCGAAATAAACACGTTTTTTCAGACAACTGAATCCCCATGTAGCAACAAGGCTCAGAAGAGCCCACACACTCAGATCTTAACCCCAGTGTGCTGAAAGTGTCAAAACATGTTTTTCAGCAGAAATAAACATGTTTCTGCAAGTTTGGTCAACCCCATGTAAGTTATGGGGCAGTAACAGTACACTCTGCAAAACGTGTTTTTCAGCCCGAAATAAACGCGTTTTTTCAGACAACTGAATCCCCATGTAGCAACAAGGCTCAGAAGAGCCCACACACTCAGATCTTAACCCCAGTGTCCTGAAAGTGTCAAAACATGTTTTTCAGCAGAAATAAACATGTTTCTGCAAGTTTGGTCAACCCCATGTAAGTTATGGGGCAGTAACAGTACACTTTTCAAAACGTGTTTTTCAGCCCGAAATAAACGCGTTTTTTCAGACAACTGAATCCCCATGTAGCAACAAGGCTCAGAAGAGCCCACACACTCAGATCTTAACCCCAGTGTGCTGAAAGTGTCAAAACTTGTTTTTCAGCAGAAATAAACATGTTTCTGCAAGTTTGGTCAACCCCATGTAAGTTATGGGGCAGTAACAGTACACTTTTCAAAACGTGTTTTTCAGCCCGAAATAAACGCGTTTTTTCAGACAACTGAATACCCATGTAGCAGCAAGGCTCAGAAGAGCCCACACACTCAGATCTTAACCCCAGTGTGCTGAAAGTGTCAAAACATGTTTTTCTGCAGAAATAAACATGTTTCTGCAAGTTTGGTCAACCCCATGTAAGTTATGGGGCAGTAACAGTACACTTTTCAAAACGTGTTTTTCAGCCCGAAATAAACGCGTTTTTTCAGACAACTGAATCCCCATGTAGCAACAAGGCTCAGAAGAGCCCACACACTCAGATCTTAACCCCAGTGTGCTGAAAGTGTCAAAACATGTTTTTCAGCAGAAATAAACATGTTTCTGCAAGTTTGGTCAACCCCATGTAAGTTATGGGGCAGTAACAGTACACTTTTCAAAACGTGTTTTTCAGCCCGAAATAAACGCGTTTTTTCAGACAACTGAATCCCCATGTAGCAACAAGGCTCAGAAGAGCCCACACACTCAGATCTTAACCCCAGTGTGCTGAAAGTGTCAAAACATGTTTTTCAGCAGAAATAAACATGTTTCTGCAAGTTTGGTCAACCCCATGTAAGTTATGGGGCAGTAACAGTACACTTTTCAAAACGTGTTTTTCAGCCCGAAATAAACGCGTTTTTTCAGACAACTGAATCCCCATGTAGCAACAAGGCTCAGAAGAGCCCACACACTCAGATCTTAACCCCAGTGTGCTGAAAGTGTCAAAACATGTTTTTCAGCAGAAATAAACATGTTTCTGCAAGTTTGGTCAACCCCATGTAAGTTATGGGGCAGTAACAGTACACTTTTCAAAACGTGTTTTTCAGCCCGAAATAAACGCGTTTTTTCAGACAACTGAATACCCATGTAGCAGCAAGTCTCAGAAGAGCCCACACACTCAGCTCTTAACCCCAGTGTGCAGAAAGGGTCAAAACGTGTTTTTCAGCAGAAATAAACATGTTTCTGCAAGTTTGGTCAACCCCATGTAAGTTATGGGGCAGTAACAGTACACTTTTCAAAACGTGTTTTTCAGCCCGAAATAAACGCGTTTTTTCAGACAACTGAATCCCCATGTAGCAACAAGGCTCAGAAGAGCCCACACACTCAGATCTTAACCCCAGTGTGCTGAAAGTGTCAAAACATGTTTTTCAGCAGAAATAAACATGTTTCTGCAAGTTTGGTCAACCCCATGTAAGTTATGGGGCAGTAACAGTACACTTTTCAAAACGTGTTTTTCAGCCCGAAATAAACGCGTTTTTTCAGACAACTGAATCCCCATGTAGCAACAAGGCTCAGAAGAGCCCACACACTCAGATCTTAACCCCAGTGTGCTGAAAGTGTCAAAACATGTTTTTCAGCAGAAATAAACATGTTTCTGCAAGTTTGGTCAACCCCATGTAAGTTATGGGGCAGTAACAGTACACTTTTCAAAACGTGTTTTTCAGCCCGAAATAAACGCGTTTTTTCAGACAACTGAATACCCATGTAGCAGCAAGTCTCAGAAGAGCCCACACACTCAGCTCTTAACCCCAGTGTGCAGAAAGGGTCAAAACGTGTTTTTCAGCAGAAATAAACATGTTTCTGCAAGTTTGGTCAACCCCATGTAAGTTATGGGGCAGTAACAGTACACTCTGCAAAACGTGTTTTTCAGCCCGAAATAAACGCGTTTTTTCAGACAACTGAATCCCCATGTAGCAGCAAGGCTCAGAAGAGCCCACACACTCAGATCTTAACCCCAGTGTGCTGAAAGTGTCAAAACATGTTTTTCAGCAGAAATAAACATGTTTCTGCAAGTTTGGTCAACCCCATGTAAGTTATGGGGCAGTAACAGTACACTCTGCAAAACGTGTTTTTCAGCCCGAAATAAACGCGTTTTTTCAGACAACTGAATCCCCATGTAGCAGCAAGGCTCAGAAGAGCCCACACACTCAGATCTTAACCCCAGTGTGCTGAAAGTGTCAAAACATGTTTTTCAGCAGAAATAAACATGTTTCTGCAAGTTTGGTCAACCCCATGTAAGTTATGGGGCAGTAACAGTACACTCTGCAAAACGTGTTTTTCAGCCCGAAATAAACGCGTTTTTTCAGACAACTGAATCCCCATGTAGCAGCAAGGCTCAGAAGAGCCCACACACTCAGATCTTAACCCCAGTGTGCTGAAAGTGTCAAAACATGTTTTTCAGCAGAAATAAACATGTTTCTGCAAGTTTGGTCAACCCCATGTAAGTTATGGGGCAGTAACAGTACACTCTGCAAAACGTGTTTTTCAGCCCGAAATAAACGCGTTTTTTCAGACAACTGAATACCCATGTAGCAGGAAGTCTCAGAAGAGCCCACACACTCAGCTCTTAACCCCAGTGTGCAGAAAGGGTCAAAACATGTTTTTCAGCAGAAATAAACATGTTTCTGCAAGTTTGGTCAACCCCATGTAAGTTATGGGGCAGTAACAGTACACTCTGCAAAACGTGTTTTTCAGCCCGAAATAAACGCGTTTTTTCAGACAACTGAATCCCCATGTAGCAGCAAGGCTCAGAAGAGCCCACACACTCAGATCTTAACCCCAGTGTGCTGAAAGTGTCAAAACATGTTTTTCAGCAGAAATAAACATGTTTCTGCAAGTTTGGTCAACCCCATGTAAGTTATGGGGCAGTAACAGTACACTTTTCAAAACGTGTTTTTCAGCCCGAAATAAACGCGTTTTTTCAGACAACTGAATCCCCATGTAGCAACAAGGCTCAGAAGAGCCCACACACTCAGATCTTAACCCCAGTGTGCTGAAAGTGTCAAAACATGTTTTTCAGCAGAAATAAACATGTTTCTGCAAGTTTGGTCAACCCCATGTAAGTTATGGGGCAGTAACAGTACACTTTTCAAAACGTGTTTTTCAGCCCGAAATAAACGCGTTTTTTCAGACAACTGAATCCCCATGTAGCAACAAGGCTCAGAAGAGCCCACACACTCAGATCTTAACCCCAGTGTGCTGAAAGTGTCAAAACATGTTTTTCAGCAGAAATAAACATGTTTCTGCAAGTTTGGTCAACCCCATGTAAGTTATGGGGCAGTAACAGTACACTTTTCAAAACGTGTTTTTCAGCCCGAAATAAACGCGTTTTTTCAGACAACTGAATATCCATGTAGCAGCAAGTCTCAGAAGAGCCCACACACTCAGCTCTTAACCCCAGTGTGCAGAAAGGGTCAAAACGTGTTTTTCAGCAGAAATAAACATGTTTCTGCAAGTTTGGTCAACCCCATGTAAGTTATGGGGCAGTAACAGTACACTCTGCAAAACGTGTTTTTCAGCCCGAAATAAACGCGTTTTTTCAGACAACTGAATCCCCATGTAGCAGCAAGGCTCAGAAGAGCCCACACACTCAGATCTTAACCCCAGTGTGCTGAAAGTGTCAAAACATGTTTTTCAGCAGAAATAAACATGTTTCTGCAAGTTTGGTCAACCCCATGCAAGTTATGGGGCAGTAACAGTACACTTTTCAAAACGTGTTTTTCAGCCCGAAATAAACGCGTTTTTTCAGACAACTGAATACCCATGTAGCAGCAAGTCTCAGAAGAGCCCACACACTCAGCTCTTAACCCCAGTGTGCAGAAAGGGTCAAAACGTGTTTTTCAGCAGAAATAAACATGTTTCTGCAAGTTTGGTCAACCCCATGTAAGTTATGGGGCAGTAACAGTACACTCTGCAAAACGTGTTTTTCAGCCCGAAATAAACGCGTTTTTTCAGACAACTGAATCCCCATGTAGCAGCAAGGCTCAGAAGAGCCCACACACTCAGATCTTAACCCCAGTGTGCTGAAAGTGTCAAAACATGTTTTTCAGCAGAAATAAACATGTTTCTGCAAGTTTGGTCAACCCCATGTAAGTTATGGGGCAGTAACAGTACACTCTGCAAAACGTGTTTTTCAGCCCGAAATAAACGCGTTTTTTCAGACAACTGAATCCCCATGTAGCAGCAAGGCTCAGAAGAGCCCACACACTCAGATCTTAACCCCAGTGTGCTGAAAGTGTCAAAACATGTTTTTCAGCAGAAATAAACATGTTTCTGCAAGTTTGGTCAACCCCATGTAAGTTATGGGGCAGTAACAGTACACTCTGCAAAACGTGTTTTTCAGCCCGAAATAAACGCGTTTTTTCAGACAACTGAATCCCCATGTAGCAGCAAGGCTCAGAAGAGCCCACACACTCAGATCTTAACCCCAGTGTGCTGAAAGTGTCAAAACATGTTTTTCAGCAGAAATAAACATGTTTCTGCAAGTTTGGTCAACCCCATGTAAGTTATGGGGCAGTAACAGTACACTCTGCAAAACGTGTTTTTCAGCCCGAAATAAACGCGTTTTTTCAGACAACTGAATACCCATGTAGCAGGAAGTCTCAGAAGAGCCCACACACTCAGCTCTTAACCCCAGTGTGCAGAAAGGGTCAAAACATGTTTTTCAGCAGAAATAAACATGTTTCTGCAAGTTTGGTCAACCCCATGTAAGTTATGGGGCAGTAACAGTACACTCTGCAAAACGTGTTTTTCAGCCCGAAATAAACGCGTTTTTTCAGACAACTGAATCCCCATGTAGCAGCAAGGCTCAGAAGAGCCCACACACTCAGATCTTAACCCCAGTGTGCTGAAAGTGTCAAAACATGTTTTTCAGCAGAAATAAACATGTTTCTGCAAGTTTGGTCAACCCCATGTAAGTTATGGGGCAGTAACAGTACACTTTTCAAAACGTGTTTTTCAGCCCGAAATAAACGCGTTTTTTCAGACAACTGAATCCCCATGTAGCAACAAGGCTCAGAAGAGCCCACACACTCAGATCTTAACCCCAGTGTGCTGAAAGTGTCAAAACATGTTTTTCAGCAGAAATAAACATGTTTCTGCAAGTTTGGTCAACCCCATGTAAGTTATGGGGCAGTAACAGTACACTTTTCAAAACGTGTTTTTCAGCCCGAAATAAACGCGTTTTTTCAGACAACTGAATCCCCATGTAGCAACAAGGCTCAGAAGAGCCCACACACTCAGATCTTAACCCCAGTGTGCTGAAAGTGTCAAAACATGTTTTTCAGCAGAAATAAACATGTTTCTGCAAGTTTGGTCAACCCCATGTAAGTTATGGGGCAGTAACAGTACACTTTTCAAAACGTGTTTTTCAGCCCAAAATAAACGCGTTTTTTCAGACAACTGAATATCCATGTAGCAGCAAGTCTCAGAAGAGCCCACACACTCAGCTCTTAACCCCAGTGTGCAGAAAGGGTCAAAACGTGTTTTTCAGCAGAAATAAACATGTTTCTGCAAGTTTGGTCAACCCCATGTAAGTTATGGGGCAGTAACAGTACACTCTGCAAAACGTGTTTTTCAGCCCGAAATAAACGCGTTTTTTCAGACAACTGAATCCCCATGTAGCAGCAAGGCTCAGAAGAGCCCACACACTCAGATCTTAACCCCAGTGTGCTGAAAGTGTCAAAACATGTTTTTCAGCAGAAATAAACATGTTTCTGCAAGTTTGGTCAACCCCATGTAAGTTATGGGGCAGTAACAGTACACTTTTCAAAACGTGTTTTTCAGCCCGAAATAAACGCGTTTTTTCAGACAACTGAATCCCCATGTAGCAACAAGGCTCAGAAGAGCCCACACACTCAGATCTTAACCCCAGTGTGCTGAAAGTGTCAAAACATGTTTTTCAGCAGAAATAAACATGTTTCTGCAAGTTTGGTCAACCCCATGTAAGTTATGGGGCAGTAACAGTACACTCTGCAAAACGTGTTTTTCAGCCCGAAATAAACGCGTTTTTTCAGACAACTGAATCCCCATGTAGCAGCAAGGCTCAGAAGAGCCCACACACTCAGATCTTAACCCCAGTGTGCTGAAAGTGTCAAAACATGTTTTTCAGCAGAAATAAACATGTTTCTGCAAGTTTGGTCAACCCCATGTAAGTTATGGGGCAGTAACAGTACACTTTTCAAAACGTGTTTTTCAGCCCGAAATAAACGCGTTTTTTCAGACAACTGAATCCCCATGTAGCAACAAGGCTCAGAAGAGCCCACACACTCAGATCTTAACCCCAGTGTGCTGAAAGTGTCAAAACATGTTTTTCAGCAGAAATAAACATGTTTCTGCAAGTTTGGTCAACCCCATGTAAGTTATGGGGCAGTAACAGTACACTTTTCAAAACGTGTTTTTCAGCCCGAAATAAACGCGTTTTTTCAGACAACTGAATACCCATGTAGCAGCAAGTCTCAGAAGAGCCCACACACTCAGCTCTTAACCCCAGTGTGCAGAAAGGGTCAAAACGTGTTTTTCAGCAGAAATAAACATGTTTCTGCAAGTTTGGTCAACCCCATGTAAGTTATGGGGCAGTAACAGTACACTCTGCAAAACGTGTTTTTCAGCCCGAAATAAACGCGTTTTTTCAGACAACTGAATCCCCATGTAGCAGCAAGGCTCAGAAGAGCCCACACACTCAGATCTTAACCCCAGTGTGCTGAAAGTGTCAAAACATGTTTTTCAGCAGAAATAAACATGTTTCTGCAAGTTTGGTCAACCCCATGTAAGTTATGGGGCAGTAACAGTACACTTTTCAAAACTTGTTTTTCAGCCCGAAATAAACGCGTTTTTTCAGACAACTGAATCCCCATGTAGCAACAAGGCTCAGAAGAGCCCACACACTCAGATATTAACCCCAGTGTGCTGAAAGTGTCAAAACATGTTTTTCAGCAGAAATAAACATGTTTCTGCAAGTTTGGTCAACCCCATGTAAGTTATGGGGCAGTAACAGTACACTTTTCAAAACGTGTTTTTCAGCCCGAAATAAACGCGTTTTTTCAGACAACTGAATCCCCATGTAGCAGCAAGGCTCAGAAGAGCCCACACACTCAGATCTTAACCCCAGTGTGCTGAAAGTGTCAAAACATGTTTTTCAGCAGAAATAAACATGTTTCTGCAAGTTTGGTCAACCCCATGTAAGTTATGGGGCAGTAACAGTACACTTTTCAAAACGTGTTTTTCAGCCCGAAATAAACGCGTTTTTTCAGACAACTGAATCCCCATGTAGCAACAAGGCTCAGAAGAGCCCACACACTCAGATCTTAACCCCAGTGTGCTGAAAGTGTCAAAACATGTTTTTCAGCAGAAATAAACATGTTTCTGCAAGTTTGGTCAACCCCATGTAAGTTATGGGGCAGTAACAGTACACTTTTCAAAACGTGTTTTTCAGCCCGAAATAAACGCGTTTTTTCAGACAACTGAATCCCCATGTAGCAACAAGGCTCAGAAGAGCCCACACACTCAGATCTTAACCCCAGTGTGCTGAAAGTGTCAAAACTTGTTTTTCAGCAGAAATAAACATGTTTCTGCAAGTTTGGTCAACCCCATGTAAGTTATGGGGCAGTAACAGTACACTCTGCAAAACGTGTTTTTCAGCCCGAAATAAACGCGTTTTTTCAGACAACTGAATCCCCATGTAGCAGCAAGGCTCAGAAGAGCCCACACACTCAGATCTTAACCCCAGTGTGCTGAAAGTGTCAAAACATGTTTTTCAGCAGAAATAAACATGTTTCTGCAAGTTTGGTCAACCCCATGTAAGTTATGGGGCAGTAACAGTACACTTTTCAAAACGTGTTTTTCAGCCCGAAATAAACGCGTTTTTTCAGACAACTGAATCCCCATGTAGCAACAAGGCTCAGAAGAGCCCACACACTCAGATCTTAACCCCAGTGTGCTGAAAGTGTCAAAACTTGTTTTTCAGCAGAAATAAACATGTTTCTGCAAGTTTGGTCAACCCCATGTAAGTTATGGGGCAGTAACAGTACACTTTTCAAAACGTGTTTTTCAGCCCGAAATAAACGCGTTTTTTCAGACAACTGAATACCCATGTAGCAGCAAGGCTCAGAAGAGCCCACACACTCAGATCTTAACCCCAGTGTGCTGAAAGTGTCAAAACATGTTTTTCTGCAGAAATAAACATGTTTCTGCAAGTTTGGTCAACACCATGTAAGTTATGGGGCAGTAACAGTACACTTTTCAAAACGTGTTTTTCAGCCCGAAATAAACGCGTTTTTTCAGACAACTGAATCCCCATGTAGCAACAAGGCTCAGAAGAGCCCACACACTCAGATCTTAACCCCAGTGTGCTGAAAGTGTCAAAACATGTTTTTCAGCAGAAATAAACATGTTTCTGCAAGTTTGGTCAACCCCATGTAAGTTATGGGGCAGTAACAGTACACTTTTCAAAACGTGTTTTTCAGCCCGAAATAAACGCGTTTTTTCAGACAACTGAATCCCCATGTAGCAACAAGGCTCAGAAGAGCCCACACACTCAGATCTTAACCCCAGTGTGCTGAAAGTGTCAAAACATGTTTTTCAGCAGAAATAAACATGTTTCTGCAAGTTTGGTCAACCCCATGTAAGTTATGGGGCAGTAACAGTACACTTTTCAAAACGTGTTTTTCAGCCCGAAATAAACGCGTTTTTTCAGACAACTGAATCCCCATGTAGCAACAAGGCTCAGAAGAGCCCACACACTCAGATCTTAACCCCAGTGTGCTGAAAGTGTCAAAACATGTTTTTCAGCAGAAATAAACATGTTTCTGCAAGTTTGGTCAACCCCATGTAAGTTATGGGGCAGTAACAGTACACTTTTCAAAACGTGTTTTTCAGCCCGAAATAAACGCGTTTTTTCAGACAACTGAATACCCATGTAGCAGCAAGTCTCAGAAGAGCCCACACACTCAGCTCTTAACCCCAGTGTGCAGAAAGGGTCAAAACGTGTTTTTCAGCAGAAATAAACATGTTTCTGCAAGTTTGGTCAACCCCATGTAAGTTATGGGGCAGTAACAGTACACTCTGCAAAACGTGTTTTTCAGCCCGAAATAAACGCGTTTTTTCAGACAACTGAATCCCCATGTAGCAGCAAGGCTCAGAAGAGCCCACACACTCAGATCTTAACCCCAGTGTGCTGAAAGTGTCAAAACATGTTTTTCAGCAGAAATAAACATGTTTCTGCAAGTTTGGTCAACCCCATGTAAGTTATGGGGCAGTAACAGTACACTTTTCAAAACGTGTTTTTCAGCCCGAAATAAACGCGTTTTTTCAGACAACTGAATACCCATGTAGCAGCAAGGCTCAGAAGAGCCCACACACTCAGATCTTAACCCCAGTGTGCAGAAAGGGTCAAAACGTGTTTTTCAGCAGAAATAAACATGTTTCTGCAAGTTTGGTCAACCCCATGTAAGTTATGGGGCAGTAACAGTACACTCTGCAAAACGTGTTTTTCAGCCCGAAATAAACGCGTTTTTTCAGACAACTGAATCCCCATGTAGCAGCAAGGCTCAGAAGAGCCCACACACTCAGATCTTAACCCCAGTGTGCTGAAAGTGTCAAAACATGTTTTTCAGCAGAAATAAACATGTTTCTGCAAGTTTGGTCAACCCCATGTAAGTTATGGGGCAGTAACAGTACACTTTTCAAAACGTGTTTTTCAGCCCGAAATAAACGCGTTTTTTCAGACAACTGAATCCCCATGTAGCAACAAGGCTCAGAAGAGCCCACACACTCAGATCTTAACCCCATTGTGCTGAAAGTGTCAAAACATGTTTTTCAGCAGAAATAAACATGTTTCTGCAAGTTTGGTCAACCCCATGTAAGTTATGGGGCAGTAACAGTACACTTTTCAAAACGTGTTTTTCAGCCCGAAATAAACGCGTTTTTTCAGACAACTGAATCCCCATGTAGCAACAAGGCTCAGAAGAGCCCACACACTCAGATCTTAACCCCAGTGTGCTGAAAGTGTCAAAACTTGTTTTTCAGCAGAAATAAACATGTTTCTGCAAGTTTGGTCAACCCCATGTAAGTTATGGGGCAGTAACAGTACACTCTGCAAAACGTGTTTTTCAGCCCGAAATAAACGCGTTTTTTCAGACAACTGAATCCCCATGTAGCAACAAGGCTCAGAAGAGCCCACACACTCAGATCTTAACCCCAGTGTGCTGAAAGTGTCAAAACATGTTTTTCAGCAGAAATAAACATGTTTCTGCAAGTTTGGTCAACCCCATGTAAGTTATGGGGCAGTAACAGTACACTTTTCAAAACGTGTTTTTCAGCCCGAAATAAACGCGTTTTTTCAGACAACTGAATCCCCATGTAGCAACAAGGCTCAGAAGAGCCCTCACACTCAGATCTTAACCCCAGTGTGCTGAAAGTGTCAAAACATGTTTTTCAGCAGAAATAAACATGTTTCTGCAAGTTTGGTCAACCCCATGTAAGTTATGGGGCAGTAACAGTACACTTTTCAAAACGTGTTTTTCAGCCCGAAATAAACGCGTTTTTTCAGACAACTGAATCCCCATGTAGCAACAAGGCTCAGAAGAGCCCACACACTCAGATCTTAACCCCAGTGTGCTGAAAGTGTCAAAACATGTTTTTCAGCAGAAATAAACATGTTTCTGCAAGTTTGGTCAACCCCATGTAAGTTATGGGGCAGTAACAGTACACTTTTCAAAACGTGTTTTTCAGCCCGAAATAAACGCGTTTTTTCAGACAACTGAATCCCCATGTAGCAACAAGGCTCAGAAGAGCCCACACACTCAGATCTTAACCCCAGTGTGCTGAAAGTGTCAAAACATGTTTTTCAGCAGAAATAAACATGTTTCTGCAAGTTTGGTCAACCCCATGTAAGTTATGGGGCAGTAACAGTACACTTTTCAAAACGTGTTTTTCAGCCCGAAATAAACGCGTTTTTTCAGACAACTGAATACCCATGTAGCAGCAAGTCTCAGAAGAGCCCACACACTCAGCTCTTAACCCCAGTGTGCAGAAAGGGTCAAAACGTGTTTTTCAGCAGAAATAAACATGTTTCTGCAAGTTTGGTCAACCCCATGTAAGTTATGGGGCAGTAACAGTACACTCTGCAAAACGTGTTTTTCAGCCCGAAATAAACGCGTTTTTTCAGACAACTGAATCCCCATGTAGCAGCAAGGCTCAGAAGAGCCCACACACTCAGCTCTTAACCCCAGTGTGCAGAAAGGGTCAAAACATGTTTTTCAGCAGAAATAAACATGTTTCTGCAAGTTTGGTCAACCCCATGTAAGTTATGGGGCAGTAACAGTACACTTTTCAAAACGTGTTTTTCAGCCCGAAATAAACGCGTTTTTTCAGACAACTGAATACCCATGTAGGAGCAAGTCTCAGAAGAGCCCACACACTCAGCTCTTAACCCCAGTGTGCAGAAAGGGTCAAAACGTGTTTTTCAGCAGAAATAAACATGTTTCTGCAAGTTTGGTCAACCCCATGTAAGTTATGGGGCAGTAACAGTACACTTTTCAAAACGTGTTTTTCAGCCCGAAATAAACGCGTTTTTTCAGACAACTGAATCCCCATGTAGCAACAAGGCTCAGAAGAGCCCACACACTCAGATCTTAACCCCAGTGTGCTGAAAGTGTCAAAACATGTTTTTCAGCAGAAATAAACATGTTTCTGCAAGTTTGGTCAACCCCATGTAAGTTATGGGGCAGTAACAGTACACTTTTCAAAACGTGTTTTTCAGCCCGAAATAAACGCGTTTTTTCAGACAACTGAATCCCCATGTAGCAACAAGGCTCAGAAGAGCCCACACACTCAGATCTTAACCCCAGTGTGCTGAAAGTGTCAAAACATGTTTTTCAGCAGAAATAAACATGTTTCTGCAAGTTTGGTCAACCCCATGTAAGTTATGGGGCAGTAACAGTACACTCTGCAAAACGTGTTTTTCAGCCCGAAATAAACGCGTTTTTTCAGACAACTGAATCCCCATGTAGCAGCAAGGCTCAGAAGAGCCCACACACTCAGATCTTAACCCCAGTGTGCTGAAAGTGTCAAAACATGTTTTTCAGCAGAAATAAACATGTTTCTGCAAGTTTGGTCAACCCCATGTAAGTTATGGGGCAGTAACAGTGCACTTTTCAAAACGTGTTTTTCAGCCCGAAATAAACGCGTTTTTTCAGACAACTGAATCCCCATGTAGCAACAAGGCTCAGAAGAGCCCACACACTCAGATCTTAACCCCAGTGTGCTGAAAGTGTCAAAACATGTTTTTCAGCAGAAATAAACATGTTTCTGCAAGTTTGGTCAACCCCATGTAAGTTATGGGGCAGTAACAGTACACTTTTCAAAACGTGTTTTTCAGCCCGAAATAAACGCGTTTTTTCAGACAACTGAATCCCCATGTAGCAACAAGGCTCAGAAGAGCCCACACACTCAGATCTTAACCCCAGTGTGCTGAAAGTGTCAAAACATGTTTTTCAGCAGAAATAAACATGTTTCTGCAAGTTTGGTCAACCCCATGTAAGTTATGGGGCAGTAACAGTACACTTTTCAAAACGTGTTTTTCAGCCCGAAATAAACACGTTTTTTCAGACAACTGAATCCCCATGTAGCAACAAGGCTCAGAAGAGCCCACACACTCAGATCTTAACCCCAGTGTGCTGAAAGTGTCAAAACATGTTTTTCAGCAGAAATAAACATGTTTCTGCAAGTTTGGTCAACCCCATGTAAGTTATGGGGCAGTAACAGTACACTTTTCAAAACGTGTTTTTCAGCCCGAAATAAACGCGTTTTTTCAGACAACTGAATCCCCATGTAGCAACAAGGCTCAGAAGAGCCCACACACTCAGATCTTAACCCCAGTGTGCTGAAAGTGTCAAAACATGTTTTTCAGCAGAAATAAACATGTTTCTGCAAGTTTGGTCAACCCCATGTAAGTTATGGGGCAGTAACAGTACACTTTTCAAAACGTGTTTTTCAGCCCGAAATAAACGCGTTTTTTCAGACAACTGAATACCCATGTAGCAGCAAGTCTCAGAAGAGCCCACACACTCAGCTCTTAACCCCAGTGTGCAGAAAGGGTCAAAACGTGTTTTTCAGCAGAAATAAACATGTTTCTGCAAGTTTGGTCAACCCCATGTAAGTTATGGGGCAGTAACAGTACACTCTGCAAAACGTGTTTTTCAGCCCGAAATAAACGCGTTTTTTCAGACAACTGAATCCCCATGTAGCAGCAAGGCTCAGAAGAGCCCACACACTCAGATCTTAACCCCAGTGTGCTGAAAGTGTCAAAACATGTTTTTCAGCAGAAATAAACATGTTTCTGCAAGTTTGGTCAACCCCATGTAAGTTATGGGGCAGTAACAGTACACTCTGCAAAACGTGTTTTTCAGCCCGAAATAAACGCGTTTTTTCAGACAACTGAATCCCCATGTAGCAGCAAGGCTCAGAAGAGCCCACACACTCAGATCTTAACCCCAGTGTGCTGAAAGTGTCAAAACATGTTTTTCAGCAGAAATAAACATGTTTCTGCAAGTTTGGTCAACCCCATGTAAGTTATGGGGCAGTAACAGTACACTTTTCAAAACGTGTTTTTCAGCCCGAAATAAACGCGTTTTTTCAGACAACTGAATCCCCATGTAGCAACAAGGCTCAGAAGAGCCCACACACTCAGATCTTAACCCCAGTGTGCTGAAAGTGTCAAAACATGTTTTTCAGCAGAAATAAACATGTTTCTGCAAGTTTGGTCAACCCCATGTAAGTTATGGGGCAGTAACAGTACACTCTGCAAAACGTGTTTTTCAGCCCGAAATAAACGCGTTTTTTCAGACAACTGAATCCCCATGTAGCAGCAAGGCTCAGAAGAGCCCACACACTCAGATCTTAACCCCAGTGTGCTGAAAGTGTCAAAACATGTTTTTCAGCAGAAATAAACATGTTTCTGCAAGTTTGGTCAACCCCATGTAAGTTATGGGGCAGTAACAGTACACTCTGCAAAACGTGTTTTTCAGCCCGAAATAAACGCGTTTTTTCAGACAACTGAATCCCCATGTAGCAGCAAGGCTCAGAAGAGCCCACACACTCAGATCTTAACCCCAGTGTGCTGAAAGTGTCAAAACATGTTTTTCAGCAGAAATAAACATGTTTCTGCAAGTTTGGTCAACCCCATGTAAGTTATGGGGCAGTAACAGTACACTTTTCAAAACGTGTTTTTCAGCCCGAAATAAACGCGTTTTTTCAGACAACTGAATACCCATGTAGCAGCAAGTCTCAGAAGAGCCCACACACTCAGCTCTTAACCCCAGTGTGCAGAAAGGGTCAAAACGTGTTTTTCAGCAGAAATAAACATGTTTCTGCAAGTTTGGTCAACCCCATGTAAGTTATGGGGCAGTAACAGTACACTCTGCAAAACGTGTTTTTCAGCCCGAAATAAACGCGTTTTTTCAGACAACTGAATCCCCATGTAGCAGCAAGGCTCAGAAGAGCCCACACACTCAGATCTTAACCCCAGTGTGCTGAAAGTGTCAAAACATGTTTTTCAGCAGAAATAAACATGTTTCTGCAAGTTTGGTCAACCCCATGTAAGTTATGGGGCAGTAACAGTACACTCTGCAAAACGTGTTTTTCAGCCCGAAATAAACGCGTTTTTTCAGACAACTGAATCCCCATGTAGCAGCAAGGCTCAGAAGAGCCCACACACTCAGATCTTAACCCCAGTGTGCTGAAAGTGTCAAAACATGTTTTTCAGCAGAAATAAACATGTTTCTGCAAGTTTGGTCAACCCCATGTAAGTTATGGGGCAGTAACAGTACACTTTTCAAAACGTGTTTTTCAGCCCGAAATAAACGCGTTTTTTCAGACAACTGAATCCCCATGTAGCAACAAGGCTCAGAAGAGCCCACACACTCAGATCTTAACCCCAGTGTGCTGAAAGTGTCAAAACATGTTTTTCAGCAGAAATAAACATGTTTCTGCAAGTTTGGTCAACCCCATGTAAGTTATGGGGCAGTAACAGTACACTCTGCAAAACGTGTTTTTCAGCCCGAAATAAACGCGTTTTTTCAGACAACTGAATCCCCATGTAGCAGCAAGGCTCAGAAGAGCCCACACACTCAGATCTTAACCCCAGTGTGCTGAAAGTGTCAAAACATGTTTTTCAGCAGAAATAAACATGTTTCTGCAAGTTTGGTCAACCCCATGTAAGTTATGGGGCAGTAACAGTACACTTTTCAAAACGTGTTTTTCAGCCCGAAATAAACGCGTTTTTTCAGACAACTGAATCCCCATGTAGCAACAAGGCTCAGAAGAGCCCACACACTCAGATCTTAACCCCAGTGTGCTGAAAGTGTCAAAACATGTTTTTCAGCAGAAATAAACATGTTTCTGCAAGTTTGGTCAACCCCATGTAAGTTATGGGGCAGTAACAGTACACTTTTCAAAACGTGTTTTTCAGCCCGAAATAAACGCGTTTTTTCAGACAACTGAATCCCCATGTAGCAACAAGGCTCAGAAGAGCCCACACACTCAGATCTTAACCCCAGTGTGCTGAAAGTGTCAAAACATGTTTTTCAGCAGAAATAAACATGTTTCTGCAAGTTTGGTCAACCCCATGTAAGTTATGGGGCAGTAACAGTACACTTTTCAAAACGTGTTTTTCAGCCCGAAATAAACGCGTTTTTTCAGACAACTGAATCCCCATGTAGCAACAAGGCTCAGAAGAGCCCACACACTCAGATCTTAACCCCAGTGTGCTGAAAGTGTCAAAACATGTTTTTCAGCAGAAA
Organism: Lepisosteus platostomus; assembly: GCF_059453375.1. Taxonomy (NCBI): domain Eukaryota; kingdom Metazoa; phylum Chordata; class Actinopteri; order Semionotiformes; family Lepisosteidae; genus Lepisosteus; species Lepisosteus platostomus. Next base: position 27,316,685 of record NC_142615.1, on the reverse strand, counting down.
TAAACATGTTTCTGCAAGTTTGGTCAACCCCATGTAAGTTATGGGGCAGTAACAGTACACTTTTCAAAACGTGTTTTTCAGCCCGAAATAAACGCGTTTTTTCAGACAACTGAATACCCATGTAGCAGCAAGGCTCAGAAGAGCCCACACACTCAGATCTTAACCCCAGTGTGCAGAAAGGGTCAAAACGTGTTTTTCAGCAGAAATAAACATGTTTCTGCAAGTTTGGTCAACCCCATGTAAGTTATGGGGCAGTAACAGTACACTCTGCAAAACGTGTTTTTCAGCCCGAAATAAACGCGTTTTTTCAGACAACTGAATCCCCATGTAGCAGCAAGGCTCAGAAGAGCCCACACACTCAGATCTTAACCCCAGTGTGCTGAAAGTGTCAAAACATGTTTTTCAGCAGAAATAAACATGTTTCTGCAAGTTTGGTCAACCCCATGTAAGTTATGGGGCAGTAACAGTACACTTTTCAAAACGTGTTTTTCAGCCCGAAATAAACGCGTTTTTTCAGACAACTGAATCCCCATGTAGCAACAAGGCTCAGAAGAGCCCACACACTCAGATCTTAACCCCAGTGTGCTGAAAGTGTCAAAACATGTTTTTCAGCAGAAATAAACATGTTTCTGCAAGTTTGGTCAACCCCATGTAAGTTATGGGGCAGTAACAGTACACTCTGCAAAACGTGTTTTTCAGCCCGAAATAAACGCGTTTTTTCAGACAACTGAATACCCATGTAGCAGCAAGTCTCAGAAGAGCCCACACACTCAGCTCTTAACCCCAGTGTGCAGAAAGGGTCAAAACGTGTTTTTCAGCAGAAATAAACATGTTTCTGCAAGTTTGGTCAACCCCATGTAAGTTATGGGGCAGTAACAGTACACTCTGCAAAACGTGTTTTTCAGCCCGAAATAAACGCGTTTTTTCAGACAACTGAATCCCCATGTAGCAGCAAGGCTCAGAAGAGCCCACACACTCAGATCTTAACCCCAGTGTGCTGAAAGTGTCAAAACATGTTTTTCAGCAGAAATAAACATGTTTCTGCAAGTTTGGTCAACCCCATGTAAGTTATGGGGCAGTAACAGTACACTTTTCAAAACGTGTTTTTCAGCCCGAAATAAACGCGTTTTTTCAGACAACTGAATCCCCATGTAGCAGCAAGGCTCAGAAGAGCCCACACACTCAGATCTTAACCCCAGTGTGCTGAAAGTGTCAAAACATGTTTTTCCGCAGAAATAAACATGTTTCTGCAAGTTTGGTCAACCCCATGTAAGTTACAGATGCAGCCATTCAAAATGCGCGGTAAAAACCCGCGGTACGGTAACCTACCCACAAGCCACCGCGGGGCACCGGAGCATACCGCAGGGCAAGTGATTGGCTGGCCAAAATGACCGACAGGGGCACTCGTGGTGCATTGGTTGGTAGTGCAAAGATTGAATCATTTAATGTCTTTACTGTGCACATTTTAATCCGCTTAGTTTTGAATATTTATATGGATTTTACCACTAAAGGGAAATTTTAGTAGCTGAGCATAAAAAGAAGAGGAGCATAACGCATCTGAAGGTCATAAACGATATTAATTTAAAACATTACTGTATGTATGTAAACTGTACTGTGTATGGCTGGTCTTGGTAGTTTAAAGAAAAAATACACACCAGTCTTCCATTTCTCCCTAAACATTTTAAGCATGAAAGTTTTATGAAACGGTACCCAAATATGCGATTGCTGTATAGAATGAATTTTAATTAAAAAAAAATATTTAACACGAACATTAAGCTGTTTACATCTTCCGCCTGAGAACAGTCACCCGTTGCTACCCAACGCAGAATGGTGATTGGCTGACACCATCTGACACCCCTCTGATTGGAGAAAAAAGACGTGCTGGCGTGCTATACCAGGAAGAGGATTCTTTCCATTCAAAACGTGTATTTTAAAAGTTTAAGAAGTAAAAACCTTACAGCGTACACAGATTTCTAAACTGATCAGGATCGTTATCTTTGTCTTATGCATAATAATGTTCACCGCTCTGTCCAGCAAATTAATAATAAACTTTATTTTATATAGCGTTTTAAACGAATAAGTAATTAGATTGCTCATAAACCTAATCACTTGCTTTTTCTTTTTATTTAGGCTCAGATTACAACTATAGATCGAATTATTAATAACCATAATAACAACCAACCAACAAAAACAACCATATAAACATAATGGTGGTGCTGGACCTTCCAGTTTTATTTATTTATTTTTTAATCGCGTAACATAAACATATTACCGTATGCAAACTGTACTGTATACAATATGTACATGTATATTTAATGTCTTAACTGTGCCCGTTTAAGTATTGAATATTCATATCTAATTTTACCACTGAAGGGAAATCTTAACATAAACATACAGTATATGGCTGGTCTCGGTACTTTAAAGAAAAAAATACACACCGGTATTCCATTTCTCCCTAAACATTGTAAGCTTCGAAGTCTTTAACTAACGTGATACCGGAGTCAACAAGCATACTTTTAGAATTTGATTAAAAGGGAATATAATATGGAATCGCGTATCTCAAGAAATTAATAACGATATAATTATATTCATGTTGCAAAAGAACTGCAACGGACATAAAAACTCCCTTGCATGGTTTCATTACGACCAGAATCGGTCTTGAGATATTTTTAACTTGATTTACAGTATTTGAGAGGTATGTCTTAACACCGATACTACAGTGCTTAAGTACTGCTCACGTATATGTTTCTAGGTTTATATTATGCATTTCATACGGTCAAATTACTTTTGAGCAATAAGAAGCGAGAAACGGTATGCGTTTTACTTTCGTTTTGTGCTGGGACCCGTGGATTGATTAGAGATATCAAGTACATACAAGTCATTTTTTAAATGTTGTAGTTCGTCTTGAAAAAATGTTACGAGTACATCATCTATCAACAATTACACAGGTTCTGTTTCCATATTGCGGATTTTGGTTACGTAATATTATTTTCTAGATTTCACGTTGTGAATATGATGGGATGTCTGATGGGATGTTTCTAAAAATCCATCCTCTGTAAAACGTCTTCTCCAGTTGTCCTGCATATGTATTCGCTAATGAAGCTGTGTGTTCTGAGCCTAGATCTCTACATTTCTGTATGAACCAGCTTAGAGGGCTAAAGACAGCTTGTGTTTAAATTGAGTGTAAGGCAATTTATGCTTCTAAAGTCATGGTCAGCATTTATCTTTGTACTGTGTTGTAAACTTGTTCTGTGCCAAGTCACATTATTTTATAGCGTTTTTAAAGCGTTATCAAATACGGTGTTACTGTAGTTTACTGAGTCCCATGTCACATGGTCTGTGATTGAAACCTGTAAAACCGGTTTAATTCGTCACAGCCAGCACTCTTCAGGTGTGAGAGTCTTCTGCTCAGAATGAAACGCTAAAATGTTTGTGTATATTCTAATGGTAGTGGGGGCGGGGTGTGTGGGAATAAGTTTGGTTGAAACATTTTCTCTGAAAGCATTTTCTTCTTGTAACCGATCTTGTTACAGCATGTTACAGTTTACTATTATTAACCATATTAATTTTAAGTGCTTAATGTAAAATCTTGTAAAAATATATTTTCATTGTTCAAATATACATTAAGTCTGACTATCATATAATAAGTTAAATACAAAACTAAAGAAAAAATAGGGTTAAATATAATTCAAAATATTTTGCTAACAATGTTAACTGTTTATGAATAATAAAATGTATTAACTAAGGAGTAGGATGGCACAGTTGTTAGTATGTTTTTTGTTTTTTTTTAACCCAATCTCCGGGAAACCATTAGTACGATGGTGAATCGGAGATTCTCAACCCTTGCTGCGTACGACTGGAAAAGAATTCGTGATCGGATCAACGAAATGCTTCGTAGGAGGAGGCAGTCTTTTCCTCTTGTCTAACAGTCTGTCCACAAACAAAACATTCCTGTTAGACAAGAGGAATTGAAAAAAAAACAATGTTGTCAATGAAAACCGGTGTGTGTGTCTCTCCCTGCTGGATGTCCCTCTCACAAACTGCTGAATGAATAAAATAATTTTATTGAAAACGAGTTTGCGATTGTCTGGTCTTTAAATTCTGTAGATACGCGATTCCATATTATATTCCCTTTTAATCAAATTCTAAAAGTATGCTTGTTGACTCCGGTATCGCGTTAGTTAAAGACTTCGATGCTTAAAATGTTTAGGGAGAAATGGAATACTGGTGTGTATGTTTTCTTTAAAGTACCGAGACCAGCCATATACTGTATGTTTAAGTTCCAAAATTAATATCGTTTATGGGCTTCACACGCGTTGCAGTATGCTCAGGCACAAAGTAAAAGGAGATGCTTCGTATTGCTTGACTAATTTTAAAAACTAAGTTATAAATATAAAAATTGCAGGCGCTGCTCTGGTGCGTCGGCTCCTACACAGTGCCTGTCTGCCGTAAGCGTTACAATATACATACAGTACCCAACACTGCTTGTACCCATCTGTCATGTAAATAAAACACCTTGAATTGAATTGAATTGAGGGGAGAAGGGGGGGATACTAAAGCCAATACTGGCTCAATGGGCTTTGACGTGCTAATGCGTTAACGGTCCGGGTGTGGCAGGCTTCCAATGTCAACTCGACTCGATTAGAAGACAATGAACGTATTTTAGCCCTAAATGAATTAATAGCAAACATGGTTTACATAAAATACATTTTTCCAAGAAAGTTTATAATAATACGATCTATAGTTGAAATCTGAGCCTACTTTAAAAATAAAGGAAAAGCATTTTCAAAGAGCAATCACGCTGTGTTTATGAAGAAAAAGTGATTAGGTTTATGAGCAATCTAATTACCTATTCGCTTAAAATGCTATATAAAATAAAGTTTATTTAGAGATGAATGATCAGTGTCGCAGTTTAAATAATGTGAGTCAGGAAACTAACACAGCGCCACCGGATTTAATAACGCAATAAAAACGCTATAAAATAATGTGACACAGTACAGCACAGTACAACAATACTGACCATGACTTTAGAAGCATAAATTACCTTACACTCAATTTAAACACAAGCTGTCTTTCTGTATGAACCTCTAAGCTGGTTCATACAGAAAATGTAGAAATGCATTAGCCTGATCATGATTAAAAAACACATAATTAAACACGCGTTTGCGATTTAAATCAGAACACGATTTAAATCAATATAAATGTTTATATTGTAACGCATACTGTCCCGCCTCCATTTCTCTATAACAATTTACTGTTGCACACACACACACAATAGAAGCAGGAACCACTGTCAGAAGGGAAGATATATTCAAAATATCGCAAATATCGATCATGTTGCGATATTTTGAAATATAAAAGTCAATTGATTGTCCATAATATCGCTTACCTATTTTTTCGAAGAAATGTTTGTTAAAATAAAAGTCCAGCACCAGCTGGATTCGAACACACAACCTACCCGTTGGAAGTCACGCACCTAGACCAGTAGGCTACAAGACAGCTCGCATGTTCAGGTAGGCGAAACAGCCTTACACAGTCCTGCCGCAGTACACGGATATAATCATACCGTTATTAAATTCTTTAGATACGCGATTCCATATTATATTCCCTTTTAATCAAATTCTAAAAGTATGCTTGTTGACTCCGGTATCACGTTAGTTAAAGACTTCGAAGCTTACAATGTTTAGGGAGAAATGGAATACCGGTGTGTATTTTTCCTTGTGATATTTTAAGCTCTAGTTGAATGATAGGTGTCGCATTTTAAATCATTTTCGTAGCTAGAAATTATGAAACGCCCTGTTAAAAGCAAGGACGTTTTTATGCCCCGTTGAAGTAAAACAAAATGCCTGACAAAGTATGGCTTGGACAGATTCCAAGTGCTTGTACAAATGTGCTAAAGAAATTATACTTTGAGTATACAGCTTGTCCAAAGTCATCCATTATTAATACTATTAGTAATATCTTCAGTAAAGGCTTTGATGCATAAATATTTCTGATAAAGGTAGGTTGTGTACTTCTGTCCAACTGAGCAATCTTGCTTTCATAATATATACCAACATTTTAATGACTGATGATTAACATGCTGTAATACACAGTTCAAAATTAAAGGCTCAAATGCTGTACATGAGAGGTTAAGCTCCCCCTGGCGGTTTTACAAGGCGACGCCGGATAGTTAGTCACGTGACACACGTGAAATGCGTGATACCGCGTGATACTGTGACACGCCCACCGGGGTATGCCGCGAAATACCTCACCCATTTTGAATGGCTGCATCTGTATGGGGCAGTAACAGTACACTTTTCAAAACGTGTTTTTCAGCCCGAAATAAACGCGTTTTTTCAGACAACTGAATCCCCATGTAGCAACAAGGCTCAGAAGAGCCCACACACTCAGATCTTAATCCCAGTGTGCTGAAAGTGTCAAAACATGTTTTTCAGCAGAAATAAACATGTTTCTGCAAGTTTGGTCAACCCCATGTAAGTTATGGGGCAGTAACAGTACACTCTGCAAAACGTGTTTTTCAGCCCGAAATAAACGCGTTTTTTCAGACAACTGAATACCCATGTAGGAGCAAGTCTCAGAAGAGCCCACACACTCAGCTCTTAACCCCAGTGTGCAGAAAGGGTCAAAACGTGTTTTTCAGCAGAAATAAACATGTTTCTGCAAGTTTGGTCAACCCCATGTAAGTTATGGGGCAGTAACAGTACACTTTTCAAAACGTGTTTTTCAGCCCGAAATAAACGCGTTTTTTCAGACAACTGAATCCCCATGTAGCAACAAGGCTCAGAAGAGCCCACACACTCAGATCTTAACCCCAGTGTGCTGAAAGTGTCAAAACATGTTTTTCAGCAGAAATAAACATGTTTCTGCAAGTTTGGTCAACCCCATGTAAGTTATGGGGCAGTAACAGTACACTTTTCAAAACGTGTTTTTCAGCCCGAAATAAACGCGTTTTTTCAGACAACTGAATCCCCATGTAGCAACAAGGCTCAGAAGAGCCCACACACTCAGATCTTAACCCCAGTGTGCTGAAAGTGTCAAAACATGTTTTTCAGCAGAAATAAACATGTTTCTGCAAGTTTGGTCAACCCCATGTAAGTTATGGGGCAGTAACAGTACACTCTGCAAAACGTGTTTTTCAGCCCGATTTAAACGCGTTTTTTCAGACAACTGAATCCCCATGTAGCAGCAAGGCTCAGAAGAGCCCACACACTCAGATCTTAACCCCAGTGTGCTGAAAGTGTCAAAACATGTTTTTCAGCAGAAATAAACATGTTTCTGCAAGTTTGGTCAACCCCATGTAAGTTATGGGGCAGTAACAGTACACTTTTCAAAACGTGTTTTTCAGCCCGAAATAAACGCGTTTTTTCAGACAACTGAATCCCCATGTAGCAACAAGGCTCAGAAGAGCCCACACACTCAGATCTTAACCCCAGTGTGCTGAAAGTGTCAAAACTTGTTTTTCAGCAGAAATAAACATGTTTCTGCAAGTTTGGTCAACCCCATGTAAGTTATGGGGCAGTAACAGTACACTTTTCAAAACGTGTTTTTCAGCCCGAAATAAACGCGTTTTTTCAGACAACTGAATACCCATGTAGCAGCAAGGCTCAGAAGAGCCCACACACTCAGATCTTAACCCCAGTGTGCTGAAAGTGTCAAAACATGTTTTTCAGCTGAAATAAACATGTTTCTGCAAGTTTGGTCAACCCCATGTAAGTTATGGGGCAGTAACAGTACACTTTTCAAAACGTGTTTTTCAGCCCGAAATAAACGCGTTTTTTCAGACAACTGAATCCCCATGTAGCAACAAGGCTCAGAAGAGCCCACACACTCAGATCTTAACCCCAGTGTGCAGAAAGGGTCAAAACGTGTTTTTCAGCAGAAATAAACATGTTTCTGCAAGTTTGGTCAACCCCATGTAAGTTATGGGGCAGTAACAGTACACTCTGCAAAACGTGTTTTTCAGCCCGAAATAAACGCGTTTTTTCAGACAACTGAATCCCCATGTAGCAGCAAGGCTCAGAAGAGCCCACACACTCAGATCTTAACCCCAGTGTGCTGAAAGTGTCAAAACATGTTTTTCAGCAGAAATAAACATGTTTCTGCAAGTTTGGTCAACCCCATGTAAGTTATGGGGCAGTAACAGTACACTTTTCAAAACGTGTTTTTCAGCCCGAAATAAACGCGTTTTTTCAAACAACTGAATCCCCATGTAGCAACAAGGCTCAGAAGAGCCCACACACTCAGATCTTAACCCCAGTGTGCTGAAAGTGTCAAAACATGTTTTTCAGCAGAAATAAACATGTTTCTGCAAGTTTGGTCAACCCCATGTAAGTTATGGGGCAGTAACAGTACACTTTTCAAAACGTGTTTTTCAGCCCGAAATAAACGCGTTTTTTCAGACAACTGAATCCCCATGTAGCAACAAGGCTCAGAAGAGCCCACACACTCAGATCTTAACCCCAGTGTGCTGAAAGTGTCAAAACATGTTTTTCAGCAGAAATAAACATGTTTCTGCAAGTTTGGTCAACCCCATGTAAGTTATGGGGCAGTAACAGTACACTTTTCAAAACGTGTTTTTCAGCCCGAAATAAACGCGTTTTTTCAGACAACTGAATCCCCATGTAGCAACAAGGCTCAGAAGAGCCCACACACTCAGATCTTAACCCCAGTGTGCTGAAAGTGTCAAAACATGTTTTTCAGCAGAAATAAACATGTTTCTGCAAGTTTGGTCAACCCCATGTAAGTTATGGGGCAGTAACAGTACACTTTTCAAAACGTGTTTTTCAGCCCGAAATAAACGCGTTTTTTCAGACAACTGAATCCCCATGTAGCAACAAGGCTCAGAAGAGCCCACACACTCAGATCTTAACCCCAGTGTGCTGAAAGTGTCAAAACATGTTTTTCAGCAGAAATAAACATGTTTCTGCAAGTTTGGTCAACCCCATGTAAGTTATGGGGCAGTAACAGTACACTTTTCAAAACGTGTTTTTCAGCCCGAAATAAACGCGTTTTTTCAGACAACTGAATCCCCATGTACCAACAAGGCTCAGAAGAGCCCACACACTCAGATCTTAACCCCAGTGTGCTGAAAGTGTCAAAACATGTTTTTCAGCAGAAATAAACATGTTTCTGCAAGTTTGGTCAACCCCATGTAAGTTATGGGGCAGTAACAGTACACTCTGCAAAACGTGTTTTTCAGCCCGAAATAAACGCGTTTTTTCAGACAACTGAATCCCCATGTAGCAGCAAGGCTCAGAAGAGCCCACACACTCAGATCTTAACCCCAGTGTGCTGAAAGTGTCAAAACATGTTTTTCAGCAGAAATAAACATGTTTCTGCAAGTTTGGTCAACCCCATGTAAGTTATGGGGCAGTAACAGTACACTCTGCAAAACGTGTTTTTCAGCCCGAAATAAACGCGTTTTTTCAGACAACTGAATACCCATGTAGCAGCAAGGCTCAGAAGAGCCCACACACTCAGATCTTAACCCCAGTGTGCTGAAAGTGTCAAAACATGTTTTTCTGCAGAAATAAACATGTTTCTGCAAGTTTGGTCAACCCCATGTAAGTTATGGGGCAGTAACAGTACACTCTGCAAAACGTGTTTTTCAGCCCGAAATAAACGCGTTTTTTCAGACAACTGAATACCCATGTAGCAGCAAGTCTCAGAAGAGCCCACACACTCAGCTCTTAACCCCAGTGTGCAGAAAGGGTCAAAACGTGTTTTTCAGCAGAAATAAACATGTTTCTGCAAGTTTGGTCAACCCCATGTAAGTTATGGGGCAGTAACAGTACACTCTGCAAAACGTGTTTTTCAGCCCGAAATAAACGCGTTTTTTCAGACAACTGAATCCCCATGTAGCAGCAAGGCTCAGAAGAGCCCACACACTCAGATCTTAACCCCAGTGTGCTGAAAGTGTCAAAACATGTTTTTCAGCAGAAATAAACATGTTTCTGCAAGTTTGGTCAACCCCATGTAAGTTATGGGGCAGTAACAGTACACTTTTCAAAACGTGTTTTTCAGCCCGAAATAAACGCGTTTTTTCAGACAACTGAATCCCCATGTAGCAGCAAGGCTCAGAAGAGCCCACACACTCAGATCTTAACCCCAGTGTGCTGAAAGTGTCAAAACATGTTTTTCCGCAGAAATAAACATGTTTCTGCAAGTTTGGTCAACCCCATGTAAGTTATGGGGCAGTAACAGTACACTTTTCAAAACGTGTTTTTCAGCCCGAAATAAACGCGTTTTTTCAGACAACTGAATCCCCATGTAGCAACAAGGCTCAGAAGAGCCCACACACTCAGATCTTAATCCCAGTGTGCTGAAAGTGTCAAAACATGTTTTTCAGCAGAAATAAACATGTTTCTGCAAGTTTGGTCAACCCCATGTAAGTTATGGGGCAGTAACAGTACACTCTGCAAAACGTGTTTTTCAGCCCGAAATAAACGCGTTTTTTCAGACAACTGAATACCCATGTAGGAGCAAGTCTCAGAAGAGCCCACACACTCAGCTCTTAACCCCAGTGTGCAGAAAGGGTCAAAACGTGTTTTTCAGCAGAAATAAACATGTTTCTGCAAGTTTGGTCAACCCCATGTAAGTTATGGGGCAGTAACAGTACACTTTTCAAAACGTGTTTTTCAGCCCGAAATAAACGCGTTTTTTCAGACAACTGAATCCCCATGTAGCAACAAGGCTCAGAAGAGCCCACACACTCAGATCTTAACCCCAGTGTGCTGAAAGTGTCAAAACATGTTTTTCAGCAGAAATAAACATGTTTCTGCAAGTTTGGTCAACCCCATGTAAGTTATGGGGCAGTAACAGTACACTTTTCAAAACGTGTTTTTCAGCCCGAAATAAACGCGTTTTTTCAGACAACTGAATCCCCATGTAGCAACAAGGCTCAGAAGAGCCCACACACTCAGATCTTAACCCCAGTGTGCTGAAAGTGTCAAAACATGTTTTTCAGCAGAAATAAACATGTTTCTGCAAGTTTGGTCAACCCCATGTAAGTTATGGGGCAGTAACAGTACACTCTGCAAAACGTGTTTTTCAGCCCGATTTAAACGCGTTTTTTCAGACAACTGAATCCCCATGTAGCAGCAAGGCTCAGAAGAGCCCACACACTCAGATCTTAACCCCAGTGTGCTGAAAGTGTCAAAACATGTTTTTCAGCAGAAATAAACATGTTTCTGCAAGTTTGGTCAACCCCATGTAAGTTATGGGGCAGTAACAGTACACTTTTCAAAACGTGTTTTTCAGCCCGAAATAAACGCGTTTTTTCAGACAACTGAATCCCCATGTAGCAACAAGGCTCAGAAGAGCCCACACACTCAGATCTTAACCCCAGTGTGCTGAAAGTGTCAAAACTTGTTTTTCAGCAGAAATAAACATGTTTCTGCAAGTTTGGTCAACCCCATGTAAGTTATGGGGCAGTAACAGTACACTTTTCAAAACGTGTTTTTCAGCCCGAAATAAACGCGTTTTTTCAGACAACTGAATACCCATGTAGCAGCAAGGCTCAGAAGAGCCCACACACTCAGATCTTAACCCCAGTGTGCTGAAAGTGTCAAAACATGTTTTTCAGCTGAAATAAACATGTTTCTGCAAGTTTGGTCAACCCCATGTAAGTTATGGGGCAGTAACAGTACACTTTTCAAAACGTGTTTTTCAGCCCGAAATAAACGCGTTTTTTCAGACAACTGAATCCCCATGTAGCAACAAGGCTCAGAAGAGCCCACACACTCAGATCTTAACCCCAGTGTGCTGAAAGTGTCAAAACATGTTTTTCAGCAGAAATAAACATGTTTCTGCAAGTTTGGTCAACCCCATGTAAGTTATGGGGCAGTAACAGTACACTTTTCAAAACGTGTTTTTCAGCCCGAAATAAACGCGTTTTTTCAGACAACTGAATACCCATGTAGCAGCAAGTCTCAGAAGAGCCCACACACTCAGCTCTTAACCCCAGTGTGCAGAAAGGGTCAAAACGTGTTTTTCAGCAGAAATAAACATGTTTCTGCAAGTTTGGTCAACCCCATGTAAGTTATGGGGCAGTAACAGTACACTCTGCAAAACGTGTTTTTCAGCCCGAAATAAACGCGTTTTTTCAGACAACTGAATCCCCATGTAGCAGCAAGGCTCAGAAGAGCCCACACACTCAGATCTTAACCCCAGTGTGCTGAAAGTGTCAAAACATGTTTTTCAGCAGAAATAAACATGTTTCTGCAAGTTTGGTCAACCCCATGTAAGTTATGGGGCAGTAACAGTACACTTTTCAAAACGTGTTTTTCAGCCCGAAATAAACGCGTTTTTTCAGACAACTGAATCCCCATGTAGCAACAAGGCTCAGAAGAGCCCACACACTCAGATCTTAACCCCAGTGTGCTGAAAGTGTCAAAACATGTTTTTCAGCAGAAATAAACATGTTTCTGCAAGTTTGGTCAACCCCATGTAAGTTATGGGGCAGTAACAGTACACTTTTCAAAACGTGTTTTTCAGCCCGAAATAAACGCGTTTTTTCAGACAACTGAATCCCCATGTAGCAACAAGGCTCAGAAGAGCCCACACACTCAGATCTTAACCCCAGTGTGCTGAAAGTGTCAAAACATGTTTTTCAGCAGAAATAAACATGTTTTTGCAAGTTTGGTCAACCCCATGTAAGTTATGGGGCAGTAACAGTACACTCTGCAAAACGTGTTTTTCAGCCCGAAATAAACGCGTTTTTTCAGACAACTGAATCCCCATGTAGCAGCAAGGCTCAGAAGAGCCCACACACTCAGATCTTAACCCCAGTGTGCTGAAAGTGTCAAAACATGTTTTTCAGCAGAAATAAACATGTTTCTGCAAGTTTGGTCAACCCCATGTAAGTTATGGGGCAGTAACAGTACACTTTTCAAAACGTGTTTTTCAGCCCGAAATAAACGCGTTTTTTCAGACAACTGAATCCCCATGTAGCAACAAGGCTCAGAAGAGCCCACACACTCAGATCTTAACCCCAGTGTGCTGAAAGTGTCAAAACTTGTTTTTCAGCAGAAATAAACATGTTTCTGCAAGTTTGGTCAACCCCATGTAAGTTATGGGGCAGTAACAGTACACTTTTCAAAACGTGTTTTTCAGCCCGAAATAAACGCGTTTTTTCAGACAACTGAATACCCATGTAGCAGCAAGTCTCAGAAGAGCCCACACACTCAGCTCTTAACCCCAGTGTGCAGAAAGGGTCAAAACGTGTTTTTCAGCAGAAATAAACATGTTTCTGCAAGTTTGGTCAACCCCATGTAAGTTATGGGGCAGTAACAGTACACTCTGCAAAACGTGTTTTTCAGCCCGAAATAAACGCGTTTTTTCAGACAACTGAATCCCCATGTAGCAGCAAGGCTCAGAAGAGCCCACACACTCAGATCTTAACCCCAGTGTGCTGAAAGTGTCAAAACATGTTTTTCAGCAGAAATAAACATGTTTCTGCAAGTTTGGTCAACCCCATGTAAGTTATGGGGCAGTAACAGTACACTTTTCAAAACGTGTTTTTCAGCCCGAAATAAACGCGTTTTTTCAGACAACTGAATCCCCATGTAGCAACAAGGCTCAGAAGAGCCCACACACTCAGATCTTAACCCCAGTGTGCTGAAAGTGTCAAAACATGTTTTTCAGCAGAAATAAACATGTTTCTGCAAGTTTGGTCAACCCCATGTAAGTTATGGGGCAGTAACAGTACACTCTGCAAAACGTGTTTTTCAGCCCGAAATAAACGCGTTTTTTCAGACAACTGAATCCCCATGTAGCAGCAAGGCTCAGAAGAGCCCACACACTCAGATCTTAACCCCAGTGTGCTGAAAGTGTCAAAACATGTTTTTCCGCAGAAATAAACATGTTTCTGCAAGTTTGGTCAACCCCATGTAAGTTATGGGGCAGTAACAGTACACTTTTCAAAACGTGTTTTTCAGCCCGAAATAAACGCGTTTTTTCAGACAACTGAATCCCCATGTAGCAACAAGGCTCAGAAGAGCCCACACACTCAGATCTTAATCCCAGTGTGCTGAAAGTGTCAAAACATGTTTTTCAGCAGAAATAAACATGTTTCTGCAAGTTTGGTCAACCCCATGTAAGTTATGGGGCAGTAACAGTACACTCTGCAAAACGTGTTTTTCAGCCCGAAATAAACGCGTTTTTTCAGACAACTGAATACCCATGTAGGAGCAAGTCTCAGAAGAGCCCACACACTCAGCTCTTAACCCCAGTGTGCAGAAAGGGTCAAAACGTGTTTTTCAGCAGAAATAAACATGTTTCTGCAAGTTTGGTCAACCCCATGTAAGTTATGGGGCAGTAACAGTACACTTTTCAAAACGTGTTTTTCAGCCCGAAATAAACGCGTTTTTTCAGACAACTGAATCCCCATGTAGCAACAAGGCTCAGAAGAGCCCACACACTCAGATCTTAACCCCAGTGTGCTGAAAGTGTCAAAACATGTTTTTCAGCAGAAATAAACATGTTTCTGCAAGTTTGGTCAACCCCATGTAAGTTATGGGGCAGTAACAGTACACTCTGCAAAACGTGTTTTTCAGCCCGATTTAAACGCGTTTTTTCAGACAACTGAATCCCCATGTAGCAGCAAGGCTCAGAAGAGCCCACACACTCAGATCTTAACCCCAGTGTGCTGAAAGTGTCAAAACATGTTTTTCAGCAGAAATAAACATGTTTCTGCAAGTTTGGTCAACCCCATGTAAGTTATGGGGCAGTAACAGTACACTTTTCAAAACGTGTTTTCAGCCCGAAATAAACGCGTTTTTTCAGACAACTGAATCCCCATGTAGCAACAAGGCTCAGAAGAGCCCACACACTCAGATCTTAACCCCAGTGTGCTGAAAGTGTCAAAACTTGTTTTTCAGCAGAAATAAACATGTTTCTGCAAGTTTGGTCAACCCCATGTAAGTTATGGGGCAGTAACAGTACACTTTTCAAAACGTGTTTTTCAGCCCGAAATAAACGCGTTTTTTCAGACAACTGAATCCCCATGTAGCAACAAGGCTCAGAAGAGCCCACACACTCAGATCTTAACCCCAGTGTGCTGAAAGTGTCAAAACATGTTTTTCAGCAGAAATAAACATGTTTCTGCAAGTTTGGTCAACCCCATGTAAGTTATGGGGCAGTAACAGTACACTCTGCAAAACGTGTTTTTCAGCCCGAAATAAACGCGTTTTTTCAGACAACTGAATCCCCATGTAGCAGCAAGGCTCAGAAGAGCCCACACACTCAGATCTTAACCCCAGTGTGCTGAAAGTGTCAAAACATGTTTTTCCGCAGAAATAAACATGTTTCTGCAAGTTTGGTCAACCCCATGTAAGTTATGGGGCAGTAACAGTACACTTTTCAAAACGTGTTTTTCAGCCCGAAATAAACGCGTTTTTTCAGACAACTGAATCCCCATGTAGCAACAAGGCTCAGAAGAGCCCACACACTCAGATCTTAATCCCAGTGTGCTGAAAGTGTCAAAACATGTTTTTCAGCAGAAATAAACATGTTTCTGCAAGTTTGGTCAACCCCATGTAAGTTATGGGGCAGTAACAGTACACTCTGCAAAACGTGTTTTTCAGCCCGAAATAAACGCGTTTTTTCAGACAACTGAATACCCATGTAGGAGCAAGTCTCAGAAGAGCCCACACACTCAGCTCTTAACCCCAGTGTGCAGAAAGGGTCAAAACGTGTTTTTCAGCAGAAATAAACATGTTTCTGCAAGTTTGGTCAACCCCATGTAAGTTATGGGGCAGTAACAGTACACTTTTCAAAACGTGTTTTTCAGCCCGAAATAAACGCGTTTTTTCAGACAACTGAATCCCCATGTAGCAACAAGGCTCAGAAGAGCCCACACACTCAGATCTTAACCCCAGTGTGCTGAAAGTGTCAAAACATGTTTTTCAGCAGAAATAAACATGTTTCTGCAAGTTTGGTCAACCCCATGTAAGTTATGGGGCAGTAACAGTACACTCTGCAAAACGTGTTTTTCAGCCCGATTTAAACGCGTTTTTTCAGACAACTGAATCCCCATGTAGCAGCAAGGCTCAGAAGAGCCCACACACTCAGATCTTAACCCCAGTGTGCTGAAAGTGTCAAAACATGTTTTTCAGCAGAAATAAACATGTTTCTGCAAGTTTGGTCAACCCCATGTAAGTTATGGGGCAGTAACAGTACACTTTTCAAAACGTGTTTTTCAGCCCGAAATAAACGCGTTTTTTCAGACAACTGAATCCCCATGTAGCAACAAGGCTCAGAAGAGCCCACACACTCAGATCTTAACCCCAGTGTGCTGAAAGTGTCAAAACTTGTTTTTCAGCAGAAATAAACATGTTTCTGCAAGTTTGGTCAACCCCATGTAAGTTATGGGGCAGTAACAGTACACTTTTCAAAACGTGTTTTTCAGCCCGAAATAAACGCGTTTTTTCAGACAACTGAATACCCATGTAGCAGCAAGGCTCAGAAGAGCCCACACACTCAGATCTTAACCCCAGTGTGCTGAAAGTGTCAAAACATGTTTTTCAGCTGAAATAAACATGTTTCTGCAAGTTTGGTCAACCCCATGTAAGTTATGGGGCAGTAACAGTACACTCTGCAAAACGTGTTTTTCAGCCCGAAATAAACGCGTTTTTTCAGACAACTGAATCCCCATGTAGCAGCAAGGCTCAGAAGAGCCCACACACTCAGATCTTAACCCCAGTGTGCTGAAAGTGTCAAAACATGTTTTTCAGCAGAAATAAACATGTTTCTGCAAGTTTGGTCAACCCCATGTAAGTTATGGGGCAGTAACAGTACACTTTTCAAAACGTGTTTTTCAGCCCGAAATAAACGCGTTTTTTCAGACAACTGAATCCCCATGTAGCAACAAGGCTCAGAAGAGCCCACACACTCAGATCTTAACCCCAGTGTGCTGAAAGTGTCAAAACATGTTTTTCAGCAGAAATAAACATGTTTCTGCAAGTTTGGTCAACCCCATGTAAGTTATGGGGCAGTAACAGTACACTTTTCAAAACGTGTTTTTCAGCCCGAAATAAACGCGTTTTTTCAGACAACTGAATCCCCATGTAGCAACAAGGCTCAGAAGAGCCCACACACTCAGATCTTAACCCCAGTGTGCTGAAAGTGTCAAAACATGTTTTTCAGCAGAAATAAACATGTTTCTGCAAGTTTGGTCAACCCCATGTAAGTTATGGGGCAGTAACAGTACACTTTTCAAAACGTGTTTTTCAGCCCGAAATAAACGCGTTTTTTCAGACAACTGAATCCCCATGTAGCAACAAGGCTCAGAAGAGCCCACACACTCAGATCTTAACCCCAGTGTGCTGAAAGTGTCAAAACATGTTTTTCAGCAGAAATAAACATGTTTCTGCAAGTTTGGTCAACCCCATGTAAGTTATGGGGCAGTAACAGTACACTTTTCAAAACGTGTTTTTCAGCCCGAAATAAACGCGTTTTTTCAGACAACTGAATCCCCATGTAGCAACAAGGCTCAGAAGAGCCCACACACTCAGATCTTAACCCCAGTGTGCTGAAAGTGTCAAAACATGTTTTTCAGCAGAAATAAACATGTTTCTGCAAGTTTGGTCAACCCCATGTAAGTTATGGGGCAGTAACAGTACACTCTGCAAAACGTGTTTTTCAGCCCGAAATAAACGCGTTTTTTCAGACAACTGAATCCCCATGTAGCAGCAAGGCTCAGAAGAGCCCACACACTCAGATCTTAACCCCAGTGTGCTGAAAGTGTCAAAACATGTTTTTCAGCAGAAATAAACATGTTTCTGCAAGTTTGGTCAACCCCATGTAAGTTATGGGGCAGTAACAGTACACTTTTCAAAACGTGTTTTTCAGCCCGAAATAAACGCGTTTTTTCAGACAACTGAATCCCCATGTAGCAACAAGGCTCAGAAGAGCCCACACACTCAGATCTTAACCCCAGTGTGCTGAAAGTGTCAAAACTTGTTTTTCAGCAGAAATAAACATGTTTCTGCAAGTTTGGTCAACCCCATGTAAGTTATGGGGCAGTAACAGTACACTTTTCAAAACGTGTTTTTCAGCCCGAAATAAACGCGTTTTTTCAGACAACTGAATACCCATGTAGCAGCAAGGCTCAGAAGAGCCCACACACTCAGATCTTAACCCCAGTGTGCTGAAAGTGTCAAAACATGTTTTTCTGCAGAAATAAACATGTTTCTGCAAGTTTGGTCAACCCCATGTAAGTTATGGG
Organism: Lepisosteus platostomus; assembly: GCF_059453375.1. NCBI lineage: Eukaryota > Metazoa > Chordata > Actinopteri > Semionotiformes > Lepisosteidae > Lepisosteus > Lepisosteus platostomus. The sequence goes on along the minus strand of NC_142615.1, from coordinate 27,298,456 downwards.
GCAGTAACAGTACACTTTTCAAAACGTGTTTTTCAGCCCGAAATAAACGCGTTTTTTCAGACAACTGAATCCCCATGTAGCAACAAGGCTCAGAAGAGCCCACACACTCAGATCTTAACCCCAGTGTGCTGAAAGTGTCAAAACATGTTTTTCAGCAGAAATAAACATGTTTCTGCAAGTTTGGTCAACCCCATGTAAGTTATGGGGCAGTAACAGTACACTTTTCAAAACGTGTTTTTCAGCCCGAAATAAACGCGTTTTTTCAGACAACTGAATCCCCATGTAGCAACAAGGCTCAGAAGAGCCCACACACTCAGATCTTAACCCCAGTGTGCTGAAAGTGTCAAAACATGTTTTTCAGCAGAAATAAACATGTTTCTGCAAGTTTGGTCAACCCCATGTAAGTTATGGGGCAGTAACAGTACACTTTTCAAAACGTGTTTTTCAGCCCGAAATAAACGCGTTTTTTCAGACAACTGAATCCCCATGTAGCAACAAGGCTCAGAAGAGCCCACACACTCAGATCTTAACCCCAGTGTGCTGAAAGTGTCAAAACATGTTTTTCAGCAGAAATAAACATGTTTCTGCAAGTTTGGTCAACCCCATGTAAGTTATGGGGCAGTAACAGTACACTTTTCAAAACGTGTTTTTCAGCCCGAAATAAACGCGTTTTTTCAGACAACTGAATACCCATGTAGCAGCAAGTCTCAGAAGAGCCCACACACTCAGCTCTTAACCCCAGTGTGCAGAAAGGGTCAAAACGTGTTTTTCAGCAGAAATAAACATGTTTCTGCAAGTTTGGTCAACCCCATGTAAGTTATGGGGCAGTAACAGTACACTCTGCAAAACGTGTTTTTCAGCCCGAAATAAACGCGTTTTTTCAGACAACTGAATCCCCATGTAGCAGCAAGGCTCAGAAGAGCCCACACACTCAGATCTTAACCCCAGTGTGCTGAAAGTGTCAAAACATGTTTTTCAGCAGAAATAAACATGTTTCTGCAAGTTTGGTCAACCCCATGTAAGTTATGGGGCAGTAACAGTACACTTTTCAAAACGTGTTTTTCAGCCCGAAATAAACGCGTTTTTTCAGACAACTGAATCCCCATGTAGCAACAAGGCTCAGAAGAGCCCACACACTCAGATCTTAACCCCAGTGTGCTGAAAGTGTCAAAACATGTTTTTCAGCAGAAATAAACATGTTTCTGCAAGTTTGGTCAACCCCATGTAAGTTATGGGGCAGTAACAGTACACTTTTCAAAACGTGTTTTTCAGCCCGAAATAAACGCGTTTTTTCAGACAACTGAATCCCCATGTAGCAACAAGGCTCAGAAGAGCCCACACACTCAGATCTTAACCCCAGTGTGCTGAAAGTGTCAAAACATGTTTTTCAGCAGAAATAAACATGTTTCTGCAAGTTTGGTCAACCCCATGTAAGTTATGGGGCAGTAACAGTACACTTTTCAAAACGTGTTTTTCAGCCCGAAATAAACACGTTTTTTCAGACAACTGAATCCCCATGTAGCAACAAGGCTCAGAAGAGCCCACACACTCAGATCTTAACCCCAGTGTGCTGAAAGTGTCAAAACATGTTTTTCAGCAGAAATAAACATGTTTCTGCAAGTTTGGTCAACCCCATGTAAGTTATGGGGCAGTAACAGTACACTTTTCAAAACGTGTTTTTCAGCCCGAAATAAACGCGTTTTTTCAGACAACTGAATCCCCATGTAGCAACAAGGCTCAGAAGAGCCCACACACTCAGATCTTAACCCCAGTGTGCTGAAAGTGTCAAAACATGTTTTTCAGCAGAAATAAACATGTTTCTGCAAGTTTGGTCAACCCCATGTAAGTTATGGGGCAGTAACAGTACACTCTGCAAAACGTGTTTTTCAGCCCGAAATAAACGCGTTTTTTCAGACAACTGAATCCCCATGTAGCAGCAAGGCTCAGAAGAGCCCACACACTCAGATCTTAACCCCAGTGTGCTGAAAGTGTCAAAACATGTTTTTCAGCAGAAATAAACATGTTTCTGCAAGTTTGGTCAACCCCATGTAAGTTATGGGGCAGTAACAGTACACTTTTCAAAACGTGTTTTTCAGCCCGAAATAAACGCGTTTTTTCAGACAACTGAATCCCCATGTAGCAACAAGGCTCAGAAGAGCCCACACACTCAGATCTTAACCCCAGTGTGCTGAAAGTGTCAAAACTTGTTTTTCAGCAGAAATAAACATGTTTCTGCAAGTTTGGTCAACCCCATGTAAGTTATGGGGCAGTAACAGTACACTTTTCAAAACGTGTTTTTCAGCCCGAAATAAACGCGTTTTTTCAGACAACTGAATACCCATGTAGCAGCAAGGCTCAGAAGAGCCCACACACTCAGATCTTAACCCCAGTGTGCTGAAAGTGTCAAAACATGTTTTTCTGCAGAAATAAACATGTTTCTGCAAGTTTGGTCAACCCCATGTAAGTTATGGGGCAGTAACAGTACACTTTTCAAAACGTGTTTTTCAGCCCGAAATAAACGCGTTTTTTCAGACAACTGAATCCCCATGTAGCAACAAGGCTCAGAAGAGCCCACACACTCAGATCTTAACCCCAGTGTGCTGAAAGTGTCAAAACATGTTTTTCAGCAGAAATAAACATGTTTCTGCAAGTTTGGTCAACCCCATGTAAGTTATGGGGCAGTAACAGTACACTTTTCAAAACGTGTTTTTCAGCCCGAAATAAACGCGTTTTTTCAGACAACTGAATCCCCATGTAGCAACAAGGCTCAGAAGAGCCCACACACTCAGATCTTAACCCCAGTGTGCTGAAAGTGTCAAAACATGTTTTTCAGCAGAAATAAACATGTTTCTGCAAGTTTGGTCAACCCCATGTAAGTTATGGGGCAGTAACAGTACACTCTGCAAAACGTGTTTTTCAGCCCGAAATAAACGCGTTTTTTCAGACAACTGAATCCCCATGTAGCAGCAAGGCTCAGAAGAGCCCACACACTCAGATCTTAACCCCAGTGTGCTGAAAGTGTCAAAACATGTTTTTCAGCAGAAATAAACATGTTTCTGCAAGTTTGGTCAACCCCATGTAAGTTATGGGGCAGTAACAGTACACTTTTCAAAACGTGTTTTTCAGCCCGAAATAAACGCGTTTTTTCAGACAACTGAATCCCCATGTAGCAGCAAGTCTCAGAAGAGCCCACACACTCAGCTCTTAACCCCAGTGTGCAGAAAGGGTCAAAACGTGTTTTTCAGCAGAAATAAACATGTTTCTGCAAGTTTGGTCAACCCCATGTAAGTTATGGGGCAGTAACAGTACACTCTGCAAAACGTGTTTTTCAGCCCGAAATAAACGCGTTTTTTCAGACAACTGAATCCCCATGTAGCAGCAAGGCTCAGAAGAGCCCACACACTCAGATCTTAACCCCAGTGTGCTGAAAGTGTCAAAACATGTTTTTCAGCAGAAATAAACATGTTTCTGCAAGTTTGGTCAACCCCATGTAAGTTATGGGGCAGTAACAGTACACTTTTCAAAACGTGTTTTTCAGCCCGAAATAAACGCGTTTTTTCAGACAACTGAATCCCCATGTAGCAACAAGGCTCAGAAGAGCCCACACACTCAGATCTTAACCCCAGTGTGCTGAAAGTGTCAAAACATGTTTTTCAGCAGAAATAAACATGTTTCTGCAAGTTTGGTCAACCCCATGTAAGTTATGGGGCAGTAACAGTACACTTTTCAAAACGTGTTTTTCAGCCCGAAATAAACGCGTTTTTTCAGACAACTGAATCCCCATGTAGCAACAAGGCTCAGAAGAGCCCACACACTCAGATCTTAACCCCAGTGTGCTGAAAGTGTCAAAACATGTTTTTCAGCAGAAATAAACATGTTTCTGCAAGTTTGGTCAACCCCATGTAAGTTATGGGGCAGTAACAGTACACTTTTCAAAACGTGTTTTTCAGCCCGAAATAAACACGTTTTTTCAGACAACTGAATCCCCATGTAGCAACAAGGCTCAGAAGAGCCCACACACTCAGATCTTAACCCCAGTGTGCTGAAAGTGTCAAAACATGTTTTTCAGCAGAAATAAACATGTTTCTGCAAGTTTGGTCAACCCCATGTAAGTTATGGGGCAGTAACAGTACACTTTTCAAAACGTGTTTTTCAGCCCGAAATAAACGCGTTTTTTCAGACAACTGAATCCCCATGTAGCAACAAGGCTCAGAAGAGCCCACACACTCAGATCTTAACCCCAGTGTGCTGAAAGTGTCAAAACATGTTTTTCAGCAGAAATAAACATGTTTCTGCAAGTTTGGTCAACCCCATGTAAGTTATGGGGCAGTAACAGTACACTCTGCAAAACGTGTTTTTCAGCCCGAAATAAACGCGTTTTTTCAGACAACTGAATCCCCATGTAGCAGCAAGGCTCAGAAGAGCCCACACACTCAGATCTTAACCCCAGTGTGCTGAAAGTGTCAAAACATGTTTTTCAGCAGAAATAAACATGTTTCTGCAAGTTTGGTCAACCCCATGTAAGTTATGGGGCAGTAACAGTACACTTTTCAAAACGTGTTTTTCAGCCCGAAATAAACGCGTTTTTTCAGACAACTGAATCCCCATGTAGCAACAAGGCTCAGAAGAGCCCACACACTCAGATCTTAACCCCAGTGTGCTGAAAGTGTCAAAACTTGTTTTTCAGCAGAAATAAACATGTTTCTGCAAGTTTGGTCAACCCCATGTAAGTTATGGGGCAGTAACAGTACACTTTTCAAAACGTGTTTTTCAGCCCGAAATAAACGCGTTTTTTCAGACAACTGAATACCCATGTAGCAGCAAGGCTCAGAAGAGCCCACACACTCAGATCTTAACCCCAGTGTGCTGAAAGTGTCAAAACATGTTTTTCTGCAGAAATAAACATGTTTCTGCAAGTTTGGTCAACCCCATGTAAGTTATGGGGCAGTAACAGTACACTTTTCAAAACGTGTTTTTCAGCCCGAAATAAACGCGTTTTTTCAGACAACTGAATCCCCATGTAGCAACAAGGCTCAGAAGAGCCCACACACTCAGATCTTAACCCCAGTGTGCTGAAAGTGTCAAAACATGTTTTTCAGCAGAAATAAACATGTTTCTGCAAGTTTGGTCAACCCCATGTAAGTTATGGGGCAGTAACAGTACACTTTTCAAAACGTGTTTTTCAGCCCGAAATAAACGCGTTTTTTCAGACAACTGAATCCCCATGTAGCAACAAGGCTCAGAAGAGCCCACACACTCAGATCTTAACCCCAGTGTGCTGAAAGTGTCAAAACATGTTTTTCAGCAGAAATAAACATGTTTCTGCAAGTTTGGTCAACCCCATGTAAGTTATGGGGCAGTAACAGTACACTCTGCAAAACGTGTTTTTCAGCCCGAAATAAACGCGTTTTTTCAGACAACTGAATCCCCATGTAGCAGCAAGGCTCAGAAGAGCCCACACACTCAGATCTTAACCCCAGTGTGCTGAAAGTGTCAAAACATGTTTTTCAGCAGAAATAAACATGTTTCTGCAAGTTTGGTCAACCCCATGTAAGTTATGGGGCAGTAACAGTACACTTTTCAAAACGTGTTTTTCAGCCCGAAATAAACGCGTTTTTTCAGACAACTGAATCCCCATGTAGCAACAAGGCTCAGAAGAGCCCACACACTCAGATCTTAACCCCAGTGTGCTGAAAGTGTCAAAACTTGTTTTTCAGCAGAAATAAACATGTTTCTGCAAGTTTGGTCAACCCCATGTAAGTTATGGGGCAGTAACAGTACACTTTTCAAAACGTGTTTTTCAGCCCGAAATAAACGCGTTTTTTCAGACAACTGAATACCCATGTAGCAGCAAGGCTCAGAAGAGCCCACACACTCAGATCTTAACCCCAGTGTGCTGAAAGTGTCAAAACATGTTTTTCTGCAGAAATAAACATGTTTCTGCAAGTTTGGTCAACCCCATGTAAGTTATGGGGCAGTAACAGTACACTTTTCAAAACGTGTTTTTCAGCCCGAAATAAACGCGTTTTTTCAGACAACTGAATCCCCATGTAGCAACAAGGCTCAGAAGAGCCCACACACTCAGATCTTAACCCCAGTGTGCTGAAAGTGTCAAAACATGTTTTTCAGCAGAAATAAACATGTTTCTGCAAGTTTGGTCAACCCCATGTAAGTTATGGGGCAGTAACAGTACACTTTTCAAAACGTGTTTTTCAGCCCGAAATAAACGCGTTTTTTCAGACAACTGAATCCCCATGTAGCAACAAGGCTCAGAAGAGCCCACACACTCAGATCTTAACCCCAGTGTGCTGAAAGTGTCAAAACATGTTTTTCAGCAGAAATAAACATGTTTCTGCAAGTTTGGTCAACCCCATGTAAGTTATGGGGCAGTAACAGTACACTTTTCAAAACGTGTTTTTCAGCCCGAAATAAACGCGTTTTTTCAGACAACTGAATCCCCATGTAGCAACAAGGCTCAGAAGAGCCCACACACTCAGATCTTAACCCCAGTGTGCTGAAAGTGTCAAAACATGTTTTTCAGCAGAAATAAACATGTTTCTGCAAGTTTGGTCAACCCCATGTAAGTTATGGGGCAGTAACAGTACACTTTTCAAAACGTGTTTTTCAGCCCGAAATAAACGCGTTTTTTCAGACAACTGAATACCCATGTAGCAGCAAGTCTCAGAAGAGCCCACACACTCAGCTCTTAACCCCAGTGTGCAGAAAGGGTCAAAACGTGTTTTTCAGCAGAAATAAACATGTTTCTGCAAGTTTGGTCAACCCCATGTAAGTTATGGGGCAGTAACAGTACACTCTGCAAAACGTGTTTTTCAGCCCGAAATAAACGCGTTTTTTCAGACAACTGAATCCCCATGTAGCAGCAAGGCTCAGAAGAGCCCACACACTCAGATCTTAACCCCAGTGTGCTGAAAGTGTCAAAACATGTTTTTCAGCAGAAATAAACATGTTTCTGCAAGTTTGGTCAACCCCATGTAAGTTATGGGGCAGTAACAGTACACTTTTCAAAACGTGTTTTTCAGCCCGAAATAAACGCGTTTTTTCAGACAACTGAATCCCCATGTAGCAACAAGGCTCAGAAGAGCCCACACACTCAGATCTTAACCCCAGTGTGCTGAAAGTGTCAAAACATGTTTTTCAGCAGAAATAAACATGTTTCTGCAAGTTTGGTCAACCCCATGTAAGTTATGGGGCAGTAACAGTACACTCTGCAAAACGTGTTTTTCAGCCCGAAATAAACGCGTTTTTTCAGACAACTGAATCCCCATGTAGCAGCAAGGCTCAGAAGAGCCCACACACTCAGATCTTAACCCCAGTGTGCTGAAAGTGTCAAAACATGTTTTTCCGCAGAAATAAACATGTTTCTGCAAGTTTGGTCAACCCCATGTAAGTTATGGGGCAGTAACAGTACACTTTTCAAAACGTGTTTTTCAGCCCGAAATAAACGCGTTTTTTTCAGACAACTGAATCCCCATGTAGCAACAAGGCTCAGAAGAGCCCACACACTCAGATCTTAATCCCAGTGTGCTGAAAGTGTCAAAACATGTTTTTCAGCAGAAATAAACATGTTTCTGCAAGTTTGGTCAACCCCATGTAAGTTATGGGGCAGTAACAGTACACTCTGCAAAACGTGTTTTTCAGCCCGAAATAAACGCGTTTTTTCAGACAACTGAATACCCATGTAGGAGCAAGTCTCAGAAGAGCCCACACACTCAGCTCTTAACCCCAGTGTGCAGAAAGGGTCAAAACGTGTTTTTCAGCAGAAATAAACATGTTTCTGCAAGTTTGGTCAACCCCATGTAAGTTATGGGGCAGTAACAGTACACTTTTCAAAACGTGTTTTTCAGCCCGAAATAAACGCGTTTTTTCAGACAACTGAATCCCCATGTAGCAACAAGGCTCAGAAGAGCCCACACACTCAGATCTTAACCCCAGTGTGCTGAAAGTGTCAAAACATGTTTTTCAGCAGAAATAAACATGTTTCTGCAAGTTTGGTCAACCCCATGTAAGTTATGGGGCAGTAACAGTACACTTTTCAAAACGTGTTTTTCAGCCCGAAATAAACGCGTTTTTTCAGACAACTGAATCCCCATGTAGCAACAAGGCTCAGAAGAGCCCACACACTCAGATCTTAACCCCAGTGTGCTGAAAGTGTCAAAACATGTTTTTCAGCAGAAATAAACATGTTTCTGCAAGTTTGGTCAACCCCATGTAAGTTATGGGGCAGTAACAGTACACTCTGCAAAACGTGTTTTTCAGCCCGAAATAAACGCGTTTTTTCAGACAACTGAATCCCCATGTAGCAGCAAGGCTCAGAAGAGCCCACACACTCAGATCTTAACCCCAGTGTGCTGAAAGTGTCAAAACATGTTTTTCAGCAGAAATAAACATGTTTCTGCAAGTTTGGTCAACCCCATGTAAGTTATGGGGCAGTAACAGTACACTTTTCAAAACGTGTTTTTCAGCCCGAAATAAACGCGTTTTTTCAGACAACTGAATCCCCATGTAGCAACAAGGCTCAGAAGAGCCCACACACTCAGATCTTAACCCCAGTGTGCTGAAAGTGTCAAAACTTGTTTTTCAGCAGAAATAAACATGTTTCTGCAAGTTTGGTCAACCCCATGTAAGTTATGGGGCAGTAACAGTACACTTTTCAAAACGTGTTTTTCAGCCCGAAATAAACGCGTTTTTTCAGACAACTGAATACCCATGTAGCAGCAAGGCTCAGAAGAGCCCACACACTCAGATCTTAACCCCAGTGTGCTGAAAGTGTCAAAACATGTTTTTCTGCAGAAATAAACATGTTTCTGCAAGTTTGGTCAACCCCATGTAAGTTATGGGGCAGTAACAGTACACTTTTCAAAACGTGTTTTTCAGCCCGAAATAAACGCGTTTTTTCAGACAACTGAATCCCCATGTAGCAACAAGGCTCAGAAGAGCCCACACACTCAGATCTTAACCCCAGTGTGCTGAAAGTGTCAAAACATGTTTTTCAGCAGAAATAAACATGTTTCTGCAAGTTTGGTCAACCCCATGTAAGTTATGGGGCAGTAACAGTACACTTTTCAAAACGTGTTTTTCAGCCCGAAATAAACGCGTTTTTTCAGACAACTGAATCCCCATGTAGCAACAAGGCTCAGAAGAGCCCACACACTCAGATCTTAACCCCAGTGTGCTGAAAGTGTCAAAACATGTTTTTCAGCTGAAATAAACATGTTTCTGCAAGTTTGGTCAACCCCATGTAAGTTATGGGGCAGTAACAGTACACTTTTCAAAACGTGTTTTTCAGCCCGAAATAAACGCGTTTTTTCAGACAACTGAATCCCCATTTAGCAACAAGGCTCAGAAGAGCCCACACACTCAGATCTTAACCCCAGTGTGCTGAAAGTGTCAAAACATGTTTTTCAGCAGAAATAAACATGTTTCTGCAAGTTTGGTCAACCCCATGTAAGTTATGGGGCAGTAACAGTACACTTTTCAAGACGTGTTTTTCAGCCCGAAATAAACGCGTTTTTTCAGACAACTGAATACCCATGTAGCAGCAAGGCTCAGAAGAGCCCACACACTCAGCTCTTAACCCCAGTGTGCAGAAAGGGTCAAAACGTGTTTTTCAGCAGAAATAAACATGTTTCTGCAAGTTTGGTCAACCCCATGTAAGTTATGGGGCAGTAACAGTACACTCTGCAAAACGTGTTTTTCAGCCCGAAATAAACGCGTTTTTTCAGACAACTGAATCCCCATGTAGCAGCAAGGCTCAGAAGAGCCCACACACTCAGATCTTAACCCCAGTGTGCTGAAAGTGTCAAAACATGTTTTTCAGCAGAAATAAACATGTTTCTGCAAGTTTGGTCAACCCCATGTAAGTTATGGGGCAGTAACAGTACACTTTTCAAAACGTGTTTTTCAGCCCGAAATAAACGCGTTTTTTCAGACAACTGAATCCCCATGTAGCAACAAGGCTCAGAAGAGCCCACACACTCAGATCTTAACCCCAGTGTGCTGAAAGTGTCAAAACATGTTTTTCAGCAGAAATAAACATGTTTCTGCAAGTTTGGTCAACCCCATGTAAGTTATGGGGCAGTAACAGTACACTTTTCAAAACGTGTTTTTCAGCCCGAAATAAACGCGTTTTTTCAGACAACTGAATCCCCATGTAGCAACAAGGCTCAGAAGAGCCCACACACTCAGATCTTAACCCCAGTGTGCTGAAAGTGTCAAAACATGTTTTTCAGCAGAAATAAACATGTTTCTGCAAGTTTGGTCAACCCCATGTAAGTTATGGGGCAGTAACAGTACACTCTGCAAAACGTGTTTTTCAGCCCGAAATAAACGCGTTTTTTCAGACAACTGAATCCCCATGTAGCAGCAAGGCTCAGAAGAGCCCACACACTCAGATCTTAACCCCAGTGTGCTGAAAGTGTCAAAACATGTTTTTCAGCAGAAATAAACATGTTTCTGCAAGTTTGGTCAACCCCATGTAAGTTATGGGGCAGTAACAGTACACTTTTCAAAACGTGTTTTTCAGCCCGAAATAAACGCGTTTTTTCAGACAACTGAATCCCCATGTAGCAACAAGGCTCAGAAGAGCCCACACACTCAGATCTTAACCCCAGTGTGCTGAAAGTGTCAAAACTTGTTTTTCAGCAGAAATAAACATGTTTCTGCAAGTTTGGTCAACCCCATGTAAGTTATGGGGCAGTAACAGTACACTTTTCAAAACGTGTTTTTCAGCCCGAAATAAACGCGTTTTTTCAGACAACTGAATACCCATGTAGCAGCAAGGCTCAGAAGAGCCCACACACTCAGATCTTAACCCCAGTGTGCTGAAAGTGTCAAAACATGTTTTTCAGCTGAAATAAACATGTTTCTGCAAGTTTGGTCAACCCCATGTAAGTTATGGGGCAGTAACAGTACACTCTGCAAAACGTGTTTTTCAGCCCGAAATAAACGCGTTTTTTCAGACAACTGAATCCCCATGTAGCAGCAAGGCTCAGAAGAGCCCACACACTCAGATCTTAACCCCAGTGTGCTGAAAGTGTCAAAACATGTTTTTCCGCAGAAATAAACATGTTTCTGCAAGTTTGGTCAACCCCATGTAAGTTATGGGGCAGTAACAGTACACTTTTCAAAACGTGTTTTTCAGCCCGAAATAAACGCGTTTTTTCAGACAACTGAATCCCCATGTAGCAGCAAGGCTCAGAAGAGCCCACACACTCAGATCTTAACCCCAGTGTGCTGAAAGTGTCAAAACATGTTTTTCCGCAGAAATAAACATGTTTCTGCAAGTTTGGTCAACCCCATGTAAGTTATGGGGCAGTAACAGTACACTTTTCAAAACGTGTTTTTCAGCCCGAAATAAACGCGTTTTTTCAGACAACTGAATCCCCATGTAGCAACAAGGCTCAGAAGAGCCCACACACTCAGATCTTAATCCCAGTGTGCTGAAAGTGTCAAAACATGTTTTTCAGCAGAAATAAACATGTTTCTGCAAGTTTGGTCAACCCCATGTAAGTTATGGGGCAGTAACAGTACACTCTGCAAAACGTGTTTTTCAGCCCGAAATAAACGCGTTTTTTCAGACAACTGAATCCCCATGTAGGAGCAAGTCTCAGAAGAGCCCACACACTCAGCTCTTAACCCCAGTGTGCAGAAAGGGTCAAAACGTGTTTTTCAGCAGAAATAAACATGTTTCTGCAAGTTTGGTCAACCCCATGTAAGTTATGGGGCAGTAACAGTACACTTTTCAAAACGTGTTTTTCAGCCCGAAATAAACGCGTTTTTTCAGACAACTGAATCCCCATGTAGCAACAAGGCTCAGAAGAGCCCACACACTCAGATCTTAACCCCAGTGTGCTGAAAGTGTCAAAACATGTTTTTCAGCAGAAATAAACATGTTTCTGCAAGTTTGGTCAACCCCATGTAAGTTATGGGGCAGTAACAGTACACTTTTCAAAACGTGTTTTTCAGCCCGAAATAAACGCGTTTTTTCAGACAACTGAATCCCCATGTAGCAACAAGGCTCAGAAGAGCCCACACACTCAGATCTTAACCCCAGTGTGCTGAAAGTGTCAAAACATGTTTTTCAGCAGAAATAAACATGTTTCTGCAAGTTTGGTCAACCCCATGTAAGTTATGGGGCAGTAACAGTACACTTTTCAAAACGTGTTTTTCAGCCCGAAATAAACGCGTTTTTTCAGACAACTGAATCCCCATGTAGCAACAAGGCTCAGAAGAGCCCACACACTCAGATCTTAACCCCAGTGTGCTGAAAGTGTCAAAACTTGTTTTTCAGCAGAAATAAACATGTTTCTGCAAGTTTGGTCAACCCCATGTAAGTAATGGGGCAGTAACAGTACACTTTTCAAAACGTGTTTTTCAGCCCGAAATAAACGCGTTTTTTCAGACAACTGAATACCCATGTAGCAGCAAGGCTCAGAAGAGCCCACACACTCAGATCTTAACCCCAGTGTGCTGAAAGTGTCAAAACATGTTTTTCAGCTGAAATAAACATGTTTCTGCAAGTTTGGTCAACCCCATGTAAGTTATGGGGCAGTAACAGTACACTTTTCAAAACGTGTTTTTCAGCCCGAAATAAACGCGTTTTTTCAGACAACTGAATCCCCATGTAGCAACAAGGCTCAGAAGAGCCCACACACTCAGATCTTAACCCCAGTGTGCTGAAAGTGTCAAAACATGTTTTTCAGCAGAAATAAACATGTTTCTGCAAGTTTGGTCAACCCCATGTAAGTTATGGGGCAGTAACAGTACACTTTTCAAAACGTGTTTTTCAGCCCGAAATAAACGCGTTTTTTCAGACAACTGAATACCCATGTAGCAGCAAGGCTCAGAAGAGCCCACACACTCAGCTCTTAACCCCAGTGTGCAGAAAGGGTCAAAACGTGTTTTTCAGCAGAAATAAACATGTTTCTGCAAGTTTGGTCAACCCCATGTAAGTTATGGGGCAGTAACAGTACACTCTGCAAAACGTGTTTTTCAGCCCGAAATAAACGCGTTTTTTCAGACAACTGAATCCCCATGTAGCAGCAAGGCTCAGAAGAGCCCACACACTCAGATCTTAACCCCAGTGTGCTGAAAGTGTCAAAACATGTTTTTCAGCAGAAATAAACATGTTTCTGCAAGTTTGGTCAACCCCATGTAAGTTATGGGGCAGTAACAGTACACTTTTCAAAACGTGTTTTTCAGCCCGAAATAAACGCGTTTTTTCAGACAACTGAATCCCCATGTAGCAACAAGGCTCAGAAGAGCCCACACACTCAGATCTTAACCCCAGTGTGCTGAAAGTGTCAAAACATGTTTTTCAGCAGAAATAAACATGTTTCTGCAAGTTTGGTCAACCCCATGTAAGTTATGGGGCAGTAACAATACACTTTTCAAAACGTGTTTTTCAGCCCGAAATAAACGCGTTTTTTCAGACAACTGAATCCCCATGTAGCAACAAGGCTCAGAAGAGCCCACACACTCAGATCTTAACCCCAGTGTGCTGAAAGTGTCAAAACATGTTTTTCAGCAGAAATAAACATGTTTCTGCAAGTTTGGTCAACCCCATGTAAGTTATGGGGCAGTAACAGTACACTCTGCAAAACGTGTTTTTCAGCCCGAAATAAACGCGTTTTTTCAGACAACTGAATCCCCATGTAGCAGCAAGGCTCAGAAGAGCCCACACACTCAGATCTTAACCCCAGTGTGCTGAAAGTGTCAAAACATGTTTTTCAGCAGAAATAAACATGTTTCTGCAAGTTTGGTCAACCCCATGTAAGTTATGGGGCAGTAACAGTACACTTTTCAAAACGTGTTTTTCAGCCCGAAATAAACGCGTTTTTTCAGACAACTGAATCCCCATGTAGCAACAAGGCTCAGAAGAGCCCACACACTCAGATCTTAACCCCAGTGTGCTGAAAGTGTCAAAACTTGTTTTTCAGCAGAAATAAACATGTTTCTGCAAGTTTGGTCAACCCCATGTAAGTTATGGGGCAGTAACAGTACACTTTTCAAAACGTGTTTTTCAGCCCGAAATAAACGCGTTTTTTCAGACAACTGAATACCCATGTAGCAGCAAGGCTCAGAAGAGCCCACACACTCAGATCTTAACCCCAGTGTGCTGAAAGTGTCAAAACATGTTTTTCAGCTGAAATAAACATGTTTCTGCAAGTTTGGTCAACCCCATGTAAGTTATGGGGCAGTAACAGTACACTTCTCAAAACGTGTTTTTCAGCCCGAAATAAACGCGTTTTTTCAGACAACTGAATCCCCATGTAGCAACAAGGCTCAGAAGAGCCCACACACTCAGATCTTAACCCCAGTGTGCTGAAAGTGTCAAAACATGTTTTTCAGCAGAAATAAACATGTTTCTGCAAGTTTGGTCAACCCCATGTAAGTTATGGGGCAGTAACAGTACACTTTTCAAAACGTGTTTTTCAGCCCGAAATAAACGCGTTTTTTCAGACAACTGAATACCCATGTAGCAGCAAGTCTCAGAAGAGCCCACACACTCAGCTCTTAACCCCAGTGTGCAGAAAGGGTCAAAACGTGTTTTTCAGCAGAAATAAACATGTTATTGCAAGTTTGGTCAACCCCATGTAAGTTATGGGGCAGTAACAGTACACTCTGCAAAACGTGTTTTTCAGCCCGAAATAAACGCGTTTTTTCAGACAACTGAATCCCCATGTAGCAGCAAGGCTCAGAAGAGCCCACACACTCAGATCTTAACCCCAGTGTGCTGAAAGTGTCAAAACATGTTTTTCAGCAGAAATAAACATGTTTCTGCAAGTTTGGTCAACCCCATGTAAGTTATGGGGCAGTAACAGTACACTTTTCAAAACGTGTTTTTCAGCCCGAAATAAACGTGTTTTTTCAGACAACTGAATCCCCATGTAGCAACAAGGCTCAGAAGAGCCCACACACTCAGATCTTAACCCCAGTGTGCTGAAAGTGTCAAAACATGTTTTTCAGCAGAAATAAACATGTTTCTGCAAGTTTGGTCAACCCCATGTAAGTTATGGGGCAGTAACAGTACACTTTTCAAAACGTGTTTTTCAGCCCGAAATAAACGCGTTTTTTCAGACAACTGAATCCCCATGTAGCAACAAGGCTCAGAAGAGCCCACACACTCAGATCTTAACCCCAGTGTGCTGAAAGTGTCAAAACATGTTTTTCAGCAGAAATAAACATGTTTCTGCAAGTTTGGTCAACCCCATGTAAGTTATGGGGCAGTAACAGTACACTTTTCAAAACGTGTTTTTCAGCCCGAAATACACGCGTTTTTTCAGACAACTGAATCCCCATGTAGCAACAAGGCTCAGAAGAGCCCACACACTCAGATCTTAACCCCAGTGTGCTGAAAGTGTCAAAACATGTTTTTCAGCAGAAATAAACATGTTTCTGCAAGGTTGGTCAACCCCATGTAAGTTATGGGGCAGTAACAGTACACTTTTCAAAACGTGTTTTTCAGCCCGAAATAAACGCGTTTTTTCAGACAACTGAATCCCCATGTAGCAACAAGGCTCAGAAGAGCCCACACACTCAGATCTTAACCCCAGTGTGCTGAAAGTGTCAAAACATGTTTTTCAGCAGAAATAAACATGTTTCTGCAAGTTTGGTCAACCCCATGTAAGTTATGGGGCAGTAACAGTACACTTTTCAAAACGTGTTTTTCAGCCCGAAATAAACGCGTTTTTTCAGACAACTGAATCCCCATGTAGCAACAAGGCTCAGAAGAGCCCACACACTCAGATCTTAACCCCAGTGTGCTGAAAGTGTCAAAACATGTTTTTCAGCAGAAATAAACATGTTTCTGCAAGTTTGGTCAACCCCATGTAAGTTATGGGGCAGTAACAGTACACTCTGCAAAACGTGTTTTTCAGCCCGAAATAAACGCGTTTTTTCAGACAACTGAATCCCCATGTAGCAGCAAGGCTCAGAAGAGCCCACACACTCAGATCTTAACCCCAGTGTGCTGAAAGTGTCAAAACATGTTTTTCAGCAGAAATAAACATGTTTCTGCAAGTTTGGTCAACCCCATGTAAGTTATGGGGCAGTAACAGTACACTTTTCAAAACGTGTTTTTCAGCCCGAAATAAACGCGTTTTTTCAGACAACTGAATACCCATGTAGCAGCAAGGCTCAGAAGAGCCCACACACTCAGATCTTAACCCCAGTGTGCTGAAAGTGTCAAAACATGTTTTTCTGCAGAAATAAACATGTTTCTGCAAGTTTGGTCAACCCCATGTAAGTTATGGGGCAGTAACAGTACACTTTTCAAAACGTGTTTTTCAGCCCGAAATAAACGCGTTTTTTCAGACAACTGAATACCCATGTAGCAGCAAGGCTCAGAAGAGCCCACACACTCAGATCTTAACCCCAGTGTGCTGAAAGTGTCAAAACATGTTTTTCAGCTGAAATAAACATGTTTCTGCAAGTTTGGTCAACCCCATGTAAGTTATGGGGCAGTAACAGTACACTCTGCAAAACGTGTTTTTCAGCCCGAAATAAACGCGTTTTTTCAGACAACTGAATCCCCATGTAGCAGCAAGGCTCAGAAGAGCCCACACACTCAGATCTTAACCCCAGTGTGCTGAAAGTGTCAAAACATGTTTTTCCGCAGAAATAAACATGTTTCTGCAAGTTTGGTCAACCCCATGTAAGTTATGGGGCAGTAACAGTACACTTTTCAAAACGTGTTTTTCAGCCCGAAATAAACGCGTTTTTTCAGACAACTGAATCCCCATGTAGCAGCAAGGCTCAGAAGAGCCCACACACTCAGATCTTAACCCCAGTGTGCTGAAAGTGTCAAAACATGTTTTTCCGCAGAAATAAACATGTTTCTGCAAGTTTGGTCAACCCCATGTAAGTTATGGGGCAGTAACAGTACACTTTTCAAAACGTGTTTTTCAGCCCGAAATAAACGCGTTTTTTCAGACAACTGAATCCCCATGTAGCAACAAGGCTCAGAAGAGCCCACACACTCAGATCTTAATCCCAGTGTGCTGAAAGTGTCAAAACATGTTTTTCAGCAGAAATAAACATGTTTCTGCAAGTTTGGTCAACCCCATGTAAGTTATGGGGCAGTAACAGTACACTCTGCAAAACGTGTTTTTCAGCCCGAAATAAACGCGTTTTTTCAGACAACTGAATACCCATGTAGGAGCAAGTCTCAGAAGAGCCCACACACTCAGCTCTTAACCCCAGTGTGCAGAAAGGGTCAAAACGTGTTTTTCAGCAGAAATAAACATGTTTCTGCAAGTTTGGTCAACCCCATGTAAGTTATGGGGCAGTAACAGTACACTTTTCAAAACGTGTTTTTCAGCCCGAAATAAACGCGTTTTTTCAGACAACTGAATCCCCATGTAGCAACAAGGCTCAGAAGAGCCCACACACTCAGATCTTAACCCCAGTGTGCTGAAAGTGTCAAAACATGTTTTTCAGCAGAAATAAACATGTTTCTGCAAGTTTGGTCAACCCCATGTAAGTTATGGGGCAGTAACAGTACACTTTTCAAAACGTGTTTTTCAGCCCGAAATAAACGCGTTTTTTCAGACAACTGAATCCCCATGTAGCAACAAGGCTCAGAAGAGCCCACACACTCAGATCTTAACCCCAGTGTGCTGAAAGTGTCAAAACTTGTTTTTCAGCAGAAATAAACATGTTTCTGCAAGTTTGGTCAACCCCATGTAAGTAATGGGGCAGTAACAGTACACTTTTCAAAACGTGTTTTTCAGCCCGAAATAAACGCGTTTTTTCAGACAACTGAATACCCATGTAGCAGCAAGGCTCAGAAGAGCCCACACACTCAGATCTTAACCCCAGTGTGCTGAAAGTGTCAAAACATGTTTTTCTGCAGAAATAAACATGTTTCTGCAAGTTTGGTCAACCCCATGTAAGTTATGGGGCAGTAACAGTACACTTTTCAAAACGTGTTTTTCAGCCCGAAATAAACGCGTTTTTTCAGACAACTGAATCCCCATGTAGCAACAAGGCTCAGAAGAGCCCACACACTCAGATCTTAACCCCAGTGTGCTGAAAGTGTCAAAACATGTTTTTCAGCAGAAATAAACATGTTTCTGCAAGTTTGGTCAACCCCATGTAAGTTATGGGGCAGTAACAGTACACTTTTCAAAACGTGTTTTTCAGCCCGAAATAAACGCGTTTTTTCAGACAACTGAATCCCCATGTAGCAACAAGGCTCAGAAGAGCCCACACACTCAGATCTTAACCCCAGTGTGCTGAAAGTGTCAAAACATGTTTTTCAGCTGAAATAAACATGTTTCTGCAAGTTTGGTCAACCCCATGTAAGTTATGGGGCAGTAACAGTACACTTTTCAAAACGTGTTTTTCAGCCCGAAATAAACGCGTTTTTTCAGACAACTGAATCCCCATGTAGCAACAAGGCTCAGAAGAGCCCACACACTCAGATCTTAACCCCAGTGTGCTGAAAGTGTCAAAACATGTTTTTCAGCAGAAATAAACATGTTTCTGCAAGTTTGGTCAACCCCATGTAAGTTATGGGGCAGTAACAGTACACTTTTCAAAACGTGTTTTTCAGCCCGAAATAAACGCGTTTTTTCAGACAACTGAATACCCATGTAGCAGCAAGGCTCAGAAGAGCCCACACACTCAGCTCTTAACCCCAGTGTGCAGAAAGGGTCAAAACGTGTTTTTCAGCAGAAATAAACATGTTTCTGCAAGTTTGGTCAACCCCATGTAAGTTATGGGGCAGTAACAGTACACTCTGCAAAACGTGTTTTTCAGCCCGAAATAAACGCGTTTTTTCAGACAACTGAATCCCCATGTAGCAGCAAGGCTCAGAAGAGCCCACACACTCAGATCTTAACCCCAGTGTGCTGAAAGTGTCAAAACATGTTTTTCAGCAGAAATAAACATGTTTCTGCAAGTTTGGTCAACCCCATGTAAGTTATGGGGCAGTAACAGTACACTTTTCAAAACGTGTTTTTCAGCCCGAAATAAACGCGTTTTTTCAGACAACTGAATCCCCATGTAGCAACAAGGCTCAGAAGAGCCCACACACTCAGATCTTAACCCCAGTGTGCTGAAAGTGTCAAAACATGTTTTTCAGCAGAAATAAACATGTTTCTGCAAGTTTGGTCAACCCCATGTAAGTTATGGGGCAGTAACAGTACACTTTTCAAAACGTGTTTTTCAGCCCGAAATAAACGCGTTTTTTCAGACAACTGAATCCCCATGTAGCAACAAGGCTCAGAAGAGCCCACACACTCAGATCTTAACCCCAGTGTGCTGAAAGTGTCAAAACATGTTTTTCAGCAGAAATAAACATGTTTCTGCAAGTTTGGTCAACCCCATGTAAGTTATGGGGCAGTAACAGTACACTCTGCAAAACGTGTTTTTCAGCCCGAAATAAACGCGTTTTTTCAGACAACTGAATCCCCATGTAGCAGCAAGGCTCAGAAGAGCCCACACACTCAGATCTTAACCCCAGTGTGCTGAAAGTGTCAAAACATGTTTTTCAGCAGAAATAAACATGTTTCTGCAAGTTTGGTCAACCCCATGTAAGTTATGGGGCAGTAACAGTACACTTTTCAAAACGTGTTTTTCAGCCCGAAATAAACGCGTTTTTTCAGACAACTGAATCCCCATGTAGCAACAAGGCTCAGAAGAGCCCACACACTCAGATCTTAACCCCAGTGTGCTGAAAGTGTCAAAACTTGTTTTTCAGCAGAAATAAACATGTTTCTGCAAGTTTGGTCAACCCCATGTAAGTTATGGGGCAGTAACAGTACACTTTTCAAAACGTGTTTTTCAGCCCGAAATAAACGCGTTTTTTCAGACAACTGAATACCCATGTAGCAGCAAGGCTCAGAAGAGCCCACACACTCAGATCTTAACCCCAGTGTGCTGAAAGTGTCAAAACATGTTTTTCAGCTGAAATAAACATGTTTCTGCAAGTTTGGTCAACCCCATGTAAGTTATGGGGCAGTAACAGTACACTTCTCAAAACGTGTTTTTCAGCCCGAAATAAACGCGTTTTTTCAGACAACTGAATCCCCATGTAGCAACAAGGCTCAGAAGAGCCCACACACTCAGATCTTAACCCCAGTGTGCTGAAAGTGTCAAAACATGTTTTTCAGCAGAAATAAACATGTTTCTGCAAGTTTGGTCAACCCCATGTAAGTTATGGGGCAGTAACAGTACACTTTTCAAAACGTGTTTTTCAGCCCGAAATAAACGCGTTTTTTCAGACAACTGAATACCCATGTAGCAGCAAGTCTCAGAAGAGCCCACACACTCAGCTCTTAACCCCAGTGTGCAGAAAGGGTCAAAACGTGTTTTTCAGCAGAAATAAACATGTTATTGCAAGTTTGGTCAACCCCATGTAAGTTATGGGGCAGTAACAGTACACTCTGCAAAACGTGTTTTTCAGCCCGAAATAAACGCGTTTTTTCAGACAACTGAATCCCCATGTAGCAGCAAGGCTCAGAAGAGCCCACACACTCAGATCTTAACCCCAGTGTGCTGAAAGTGTCAAAACATGTTTTTCAGCAGAAATAAACATGTTTCTGCAAGTTTGGTCAACCCCATGTAAGTTATGGGGCAGTAACAGTACACTTTTCAAAACGTGTTTTTCAGCCCGAAATAAACGCGTTTTTTCAGACAACTGAATCCCCATGTAGCAACAAGGCTCAGAAGAGCCCACACACTCAGATCTTAACCCCAGTGTGCTGAAAGTGTCAAAACATGTTTTTCAGCAGAAATAAACATGTTTCTGCAAGTTTGGTCAACCCCATGTAAGTTATGGGGCAGTAACAGTACACTTTTCAAAACGTGTTTTTCAGCCCGAAATAAACGCGTTTTTTCAGACAACTGAATCCCCATGTAGCAACAAGGCTCAGAAGAGCCCACACACTCAGATCTTAACCCCAGTGTGCTGAAAGTGTCAAAACATGTTTTTCAGCAGAAATAAACATGTTTCTGCAAGTTTGGTCAACCCCATGTAAGTTATGGGGCAGTAACAGTACACTTTTCAAAACGTGTTTTTCAGCCCGAAATAAACGCGTTTTTTCAGACAACTGAATCCCCATGTAGCAACAAGGCTCAGAAGAGCCCACACACTCAGATCTTAACCCCAGTGTGCTGAAAGTGTCAAAACATGTTTTTCAGCAGAAATAAACATGTTTCTGCAAGGTTGGTCAACCCCATGTAAGTTATGGGGCAGTAACAGTACACTTTTCAAAACGTGTTTTTCAGCCCGAAATAAACGCGTTTTTTCAGACAACTGAATCCCCATGTAGCAACAAGGCTCAGAAGAGCCCACACACTCAGATCTTAACCCCAGTGTGCTGAAAGTGTCAAAACATGTTTTTCAGCAGAAATAAACATGTTTCTGCAAGTTTGGTCAACCCCATGTAAGTTATGGGGCAGTAACAGTACACTTTTCAAAACGTGTTTTTCAGCCCGAAATAAACGCGTTTTTTCAGACAACTGAATCCCCATGTAGCAACAAGGCTCAGAAGAGCCCACACACTCAGATCTTAACCCCAGTGTGCTGAAAGTGTCAAAACATGTTTTTCAGCAGAAATAAACATGTTTCTGCAAGTTTGGTCAACCCCATGTAAGTTATGGGGCAGTAACAGTACACTCTGCAAAACGTGTTTTTCAGCCCGAAATAAACGCGTTTTTTCAGACAACTGAATACCCATGTAGCAGCAAGGCTCAGAAGAGCCCACACACTCAGATCTTAACCCCAGTGTGCTGAAAGTGTCAAAACATGTTTTTCTGCAGAAATAAACATGTTTCTGCAAGTTTGGTCAACCCCATGTAAGTTATGGGGCAGTAACAGTACACTTTTCAAAACGTGTTTTTCAGCCCGAAATAAACGCGTTTTTTCAGACAACTGAATACCCATGTAGCAGCAAGGCTCAGAAGAGCCCACACACTCAGATCTTAACCCCAGTGTGCTGAAAGTGTCAAAACATGTTTTTCTGCAGAAATAAACATGTTTCTGCAAGTTTGGTCAACCCCATGTAAGTTATGGGGCAGTAACAGTACACTTTTCAAAACGTGTTTTTCAGCCCGAAATAAACGCGTTTTTTCAGACAACTGAATCCCCATGTAGCAACAAGGCTCAGAAGAGCCCACACACTCAGATCTTAACCCCAGTGTGCTGAAAGTGTCAAAACATGTTTTTCAGCAGAAATAAACATGTTTCTGCAAGTTTGGTCAACCCCATGTAAGTTATGGGGCAGTAACAGTACACTTTTCAAAACGTGTTTTTCAGCCCGAAATAAACGCGTTTTTTCAGACAACTGAATCCCCATGTAGCAACAAGGCTCAGAAGAGCCCACACACTCAGATCTTAACCCCAGTGTGCTGAAAGTGTCAAAACATGTTTTTCAGCAGAAATAAACATGTTTCTGCAAGTTTGGTCAACCCCATGTAAGTTATGGGGCAGTAACAGTACACTTTTCAAAACGTGTTTTTCAGCCCGAAATAAACGCGTTTTTTCAGACAACTGAATCCCCATGTAGCAACAAGGCTCAGAAGAGCCCACACACTCAGATCTTAACCCCAGTGTGCTGAAAGTGTCAAAACATGTTTTTCAGCAGAAATAAACATGTTTCTGCAAGTTTGGTCAACCCCATGTAAGTTATGGGGCAGTAACAGTACACTTTTCAAAACGTGTTTTTCAGCCCGAAATAAACGCGTTTTTTCAGACAACTGAATACCCATGTAGCAGCAAGTCTCAGAAGAGCCCACACACTCAGCTCTTAACCCCAGTGTGCAGAAAGGGTCAAAACGTGTTTTTCAGCAGAAATAAACATGTTTCTGCAAGTTTGGTCAACCCCATGTAAGTTATGGGGCAGTAACAGTACACTCTGCAAAACGTGTTTTTCAGCCCGAAATAAACGCGTTTTTTCAGACAACTGAATCCCCATGTAGCAGCAAGGCTCAGAAGAGCCCACACACTCAGATCTTAACCCCAGTGTGCTGAAAGTGTCAAAACATGTTTTTCAGCAGAAATAAACATGTTTCTGCAAGTTTGGTCAACCCCATGTAAGTTATGGGGCAGTAACAGTACACTTTTCAAAACGTGTTTTTCAGCCCGAAATAAACGCGTTTTTTCAGACAACTGAATCCCCATGTAGCAACAAGGCTCAGAAGAGCCCACACACTCAGATCTTAACCCCAGTGTGCTGAAAGTGTCAAAACATGTTTTTCAGCAGAAATAAACATGTTTCTGCAAGTTTGGTCAACCCCATGTAAGTTATGGGGCAGTAACAGTACACTCTGCAAAACGTGTTTTTCAGCCCGAAATAAACGCGTTTTTTCAGACAACTGAATCCCCATGTAGCAGCAAGGCTCAGAAGAGCCCACACACTCAGATCTTAACCCCAGTGTGCTGAAAGTGTCAAAACATGTTTTTCCGCAGAAATAAACATGTTTCTGCAAGTTTGGTCAACCCCATGTAAGTTATGGGGCAGTAACAGTACACTTTTCAAAACGTGTTTTTCAGCCCGAAATAAACGCGTTTTTTCAGACAACTGAATCCCCATGTAGCAGCAAGGCTCAGAAGAGCCCACACACTCAGATCTTAACCCCAGTGTGCTGAAAGTGTCAAAACATGTTTTTCCGCAGAAATAAACATGTTTCTGCAAGTTTGGTCAACCCCATGTAAGTTATGGGGCAGTAACAGTACACTCTGCAAAACGTGTTTTTCAGCCCGAAATAAACGCGTTTTTTCAGACAACTGAATACCCATGTAGGAGCAAGTCTCAGAAGAGCCCACACACTCAGCTCTTAACCCCAGTGTGCAGAAAGGGTCAAAACGTGTTTTTCAGCAGAAATAAACATGTTTCTGCAAGTTTGGTCAACCCCATGTAAGTTATGGGGCAGTAACAGTACACTTTTCAAAACGTGTTTTTCAGCCCGAAATAAACGCGTTTTTTCAGACAACTGAATCCCCATGTAGCAACAAGGCTCAGAAGAGCCCACACATTCAGATCTTAACCCCAGTGTCCTGAAAGTGTCAAAACATGTTTTTCAGCAGAAATAAACATGTTTCTGCAAGTTTGGTCAACCCCATGTAAGTTATGGGGCAGTAACAGTACACTTTTCAAAACGTGTTTTTCAGCCCGAAATAAACGCGTTTTTTCAGACAACTGAATCCCCATGTAGCAACAAGGCTCAGAAGAGCCCACACACTCAGATCTTAACCCCAGTGTGCTGAAAGTGTCAAAACATGTTTTTCAGCAGAAATAAACATGTTTCTGCAAGTTTGGTCAACCCCATGTAAGTTATGGGGCAGTAACAGTACACTCTGCAAAACGTGTTTTTCAGCCCGAAATAAACGCGTTTTTTCAGACAACTGAATCCCCATGTAGCAGCAAGGCTCAGAAGAGCCCACACACTCAGATCTTAACCCCAGTGTGCTGAAAGTGTCAAAACATGTTTTTCAGCAGAAATAAACATGTTTCTGCAAGTTTGGTCAACCCCATGTAAGTTATGGGGCAGTAACAGTACACTTTTCAAAACGTGTTTTTCAGCCCGAAATAAACGCGTTTTTTCAGACAACTGAATCCCCATGTAGCAACAAGGCTCAGAAGAGCCCACACACTCAGATCTTAACCCCAGTGTGCTGAAAGTGTCAAAACTTGTTTTTCAGCAGAAATAAACATGTTTCTGCAAGTTTGGTCAACCCCATGTAAGTTATGGGGCAGTAACAGTACACTTTTCAAAACGTGTTTTTCAGCCCGAAATAAACGCGTTTTTTCAGACAACTGAATACCCATGTAGCAACAAGGCTCAGAAGAGCCCACACACTCAGATCTTAACCCCAGTGTGCTGAAAGTGTCAAAACATGTTTTTCAGCTGAAATAAACATGTTTCTGCAAGTTTGGTCAACCCCATGTAAGTTATGGGGCAGTAACAGTACACTTTTCAAAACGTGTTTTTCAGCCCGAAATAAACGCGTTTTTTCAGACAACTGAATCCCCATGTAGCAACAAGGCTCAGAAGAGCCCACACACTCAGATCTTAACCCCAGTGTGCTGAAAGTGTCAAAACATGTTTTTCAGCAGAAATAAACATGTTTCTGCAAGTTTGGTCAACCCCATGTAAGTTATGGGGCAGTAACAGTACACTTTTCAAAACGTGTTTTTCAGCCCGAAATAAACGCGTTTTTTCAGACAACTGAATACCCATGTAGCAGCAAGTCTCAGAAGAGCCCACACACTCAGCTCTTAACCCCAGTGTGCAGAAAGGGTCAAAACGTGTTTTTCAGCAGAAATAAACATGTTTCTGCAAGTTTGGTCAACCCCATGTAAGTTATGGGGCAGTAACAGTACACTCTGCAAAACGTGTTTTTCAGCCCGAAATAAACGCGTTTTTTCAGACAACTGAATCCCCATGTAGCAGCAAGGCTCAGAAGAGCCCACACACTCAGATCTTAACCCCAGTGTGCTGAAAGTGTCAAAACATGTTTTTCAGCAGAAATAAACATGTTTCTGCAAGTTTGGTCAACCCCATGTAAGTTATGGGGCAGTAACAGTACACTTTTCAAAACGTGTTTTTCAGCCCGAAATAAACGCGTTTTTTCAGACAACTGAATCCCCATGTAGCAACAAGGCTCAGAAGAGCCCACACACTCAGATCTTAACCCCAGTGTGCTGAAAGTGTCAAAACGTGTTTTTCAGCAGAAATAAACATGTTTCTGCAAGTTTGGTCAACCCCATGTAAGTTATGGGGCAGTAACAGTACACTCTGCAAAACGTGTTTTTCAGCCCGAAATAAACGCGTTTTTTCAGACAACTGAATCCCCATGTAGCAGCAAGGCTCAGAAGAGCCCACACACTCAGATCTTAACCCCAGTGTGCTGAAAGTGTCAAAACATGTTTTTCAGCAGAAATAAACATGTTTCTGCAAGTTTGGTCAACCCCATGTAAGTTATGGGGCAGTAACAGTACACTTTTCAAAACGTGTTTTTCAGCCCGAAATAAACGCGTTTTTTCAGACAACTGAATCCCCATGTAGCAACAAGGCTCAGAAGAGCCCACACACTCAGATCTTAACCCCAGTGTGCTGAAAGTGTCAAAACATGTTTTTCAGCAGAAATAAACATGTTTCTGCAAGTTTGGTCAACCCCATGTAAGTTATGGGGCAGTAACAGTACACTTTTCAAAACGTGTTTTTCAGCCCGAAATAAACGCGTTTTTTCAGACAACTGAATCCCCATGTAGCAACAAGGCTCAGAAGAGCCCACACACTCAGATCTTAACCCCAGTGTGCTGAAAGTGTCAAAACATGTTTTTCAGCAGAAATAAACATGTTTCTGCAAGTTTGGTCAACCCCATGTAAGTTATGGGGCAGTAACAGTACACTTTTCAAAACGTGTTTTTCAGCCCGAAATAAACGCGTTTTTTCAGACAACTGAATACCCATGTAGCAGCAAGGCTCAGAAGAGCCCACACACTCAGATCTTAACCCCAGTGTGCTGAAAGTGTCAAAACATGTTTTTCTGCAGAAATAAACATGTTTCTGCAAGTTTGGTCAACCCCATGTAAGTTATGGGGCAGTAACAGTACACTTTTCAAAACGTGTTTTTCAGCCCGAAATAAACGCGTTTTTTCAGACAACTGAATCCCCATGTAGCAACAAGGCTCAGAAGAGCCCACACACTCAGATCTTAACCCCAGTGTGCTGAAAGTGTCAAAACATGTTTTTCAGCAGAAATAAACATGTTTCTGCAAGTTTGGTCAACCCCATGTAAGTTATGGGGCAGTAACAGTACACTTTTCAAAACGTGTTTTTCAGCCCGAAATAAACGCGTTTTTTCAGACAACTGAATCCCCATGTAGCAACAAGGCTCAGAAGAGCCCACACACTCAGATCTTAACCCCAGTGTGCTGAAAGTGTCAAAACATGTTTTTCAGCAGAAATAAACATGTTTCTGCAAGTTTGGTCAACCCCATGTAAGTTATGGGGCAGTAACAGTACACTTTTCAAAACGTGTTTTTCAGCCCGAAATAAACGCGTTTTTTCAGACAACTGAATCCCCATGTAGCAACAAGGCTCAGAAGAGCCCACACACTCAGATCTTAACCCCAGTGTGCTGAAAGTGTCAAAACATGTTTTTCAGCAGAAATAAACATGTTTCTGCAAGTTTGGTCAACCCCATGTAAGTTATGGGGCAGTAACAGTACACTTTTCAAAACGTGTTTTTCAGCCCGAAATAAACGCGTTTTTTCAGACAACTGAATACCCATGTAGCAGCAAGTCTCAGAAGAGCCCACACACTCAGCTCTTAACCCCAGTGTGCAGAAAGGGTCAAAACGTGTTTTTCAGCAGAAATAAACATGTTTCTGCAAGTTTGGTCAACCCCATGTAAGTTATGGGGCAGTAACAGTACACTCTGCAAAACGTGTTTTTCAGCCCGAAATAAACGCGTTTTTTCAGACAACTGAATCCCCATGTAGCAGCAAGGCTCAGAAGAGCCCACACACTCAGATCTTAACCCCAGTGTGCTGAAAGTGTCAAAACATGTTTTTCAGCAGAAATAAACATGTTTCTGCAAGTTTGGTCAACCCCATGTAAGTTATGGGGCAGTAACAGTACACTTTTCAAAACGTGTTTTTCAGCCCGAAATAAACGCGTTTTTTCAGACAACTGAATCCCCATGTAGCAACAAGGCTCAGAAGAGCCCACACACTCAGATCTTAACCCCAGTGTGCAGAAAGGGTCAAAACGTGTTTTTCAGCAGAAATAAACATGTTTCTGCAAGTTTGGTCAACCCCATGTAAGTTATGGGGCAGTAACAGTACACTCTGCAAAACGTGTTTTTCAGCCCGAAATAAACGCGTTTTTTCAGACAACTGAATCCCCATGTAGCAGCAAGGCTCAGAAGAGCCCACACACTCAGATCTTAACCCCAGTGTGCTGAAAGTGTCAAAACATGTTTTTCAGCAGAAATAAACATGTTTCTGCAAGTTTGGTCAACCCCATGTAAGTTATGGGGCAGTAACAGTACACTTTTCAAAACGTGTTTTTCAGCCCGAAATAAACGCGTTTTTTCAGACAACTGAATCCCCATGTAGCAACAAGGCTCAGAAGAGCCCACACACTCAGATCTTAACCCCAGTGTGCTGAAAGTGTCAAAACATGTTTTTCAGCAGAAATAAACATGTTTCTGCAAGTTTGGTCAACCCCATGTAAGTTATGGGGCAGTAACAGTACACTCTGCAAAACGTGTTTTTCAGCCCGAAATAAACGCGTTTTTTCAGACAACTGAATCCCCATGTAGCAGCAAGGCTCAGAAGAGCCCACACACTCAGATCTTAACCCCAGTGTGCTGAAAGTGTCAAAACATGTTTTTCAGCAGAAATAAACGTTTCTGCAAGTTTGGTCAACCCCATGTAAGTTATGGGGTTGTAACAGTACACTTTTCAAAATGTGTTTTTCAGCCCGAAATAAACGCGTTTTTTCAGACAACTGAATACCCATGTAGCAGCAAGGCTCAGAAGAGCCCACACACTCAGCTCTTAACCCCAGTGTGCAGAAAGGGTCAAAACGTGTTTTTCAGCAGAAATAAACATGTTTCTGCAAGTTTGGTCAACCCCATGTAAGTTATGGGGCAGTAACAGTACACTCTGCAAAACGTGTTTTTCAGCCCGAAATAAACGCGTTTTTTCAGACAACTGAATCCCCATGTAGCAGCAAGGCTCAGAAGAGCCCACACACTCAGATCTTAACCCCAGTGTGCTGAAAGTGTCAAAACATGTTTTTCAGCAGAAATAAACATGTTTCTGCAAGTTTGGTCAACCCCATGTAAGTTATGGGGCAGTAACAGTACACTTTTCAAAACGTGTTTTTCAGCCCGAAATAAACGCGTTTTTTCAGACAACTGAATACCCATGTAGCAGCAAGTCTCAGAAGAGCCCACACACTCAGATCTTAACCCCAGTGTGCAGAAAGGGTCAAAACGTGTTTTTCAGCAGAAATAAACATGTTTCTGCAAGTTTGGTCAACCCCATGTAAGTTATGGGGCAGTAACAGTACACTCTGCAAAACGTGTTTTTCAGCCCGAAATAAACGCGTTTTTTCAGACAACTGAATCCCCATGTAGCAGCAAGGCTCAGAAGAGCCCACACACTCAGATCTTAACCCCAGTGTGCTGAAAGTGTCAAAACATGTTTTTCAGCAGAAATAAACATGTTTCTGCAAGTTTGGTCAACCCCATGTAAGTTATGGGGCAGTAACAGTACACTTTTCAAAACGTGTTTTTCAGCCCGAAATAAACGCGTTTTTTCAGACAACTGAATCCCCATGTAGCAACAAGGCTCAGAAGAGCCCACACACTCAGATCTTAACCCCAGTGTGCTGAAAGTGTCAAAACATGTTTTTCAGCAGAAATAAACATGTTTCTGCAAGTTTGGTCAACCCCATGTAAGTTATGGGGCAGTAACAGTACACTCTGCAAAACGTGTTTTTCAGCCCGAAATAAACGCGTTTTTTCAGACAACTGAATCCCCATGTAGCAGCAAGGCTCAGAAGAGCCCACACACTCAGATCTTAACCCCAGTGTGCTGAAAGTGTCAAAACATGTTTTTCAGCAGAAATAAACATGTTTCTGCAAGTTTGGTCAACCCCATGTATGTTATGGGGCAGTAACAGTACACTTTTCAAAACGTGTTTTTCAGCCCGAAATAAACGCGTTTTTTCAGACAACTGAATCCCCATGTAGCAACAAGGCTCAGAAGAGCCCACACACTCAGATCTTAACCCCAGTGTGCTGAAAGTGTCAAAACTTGTTTTTCAGCAGAAATAAACATGTTTCTGCAAGTTTGGTCAACCCCATGTAAGTTATGGGGCAGTAACAGTACACTTTTCAAAACGTGTTTTTCAGCCCGAAATAAACGCGTTTTTTCAGACAACTGAATACCCATGTAGCAGCAAGGCTCAGAAGAGCCCACACACTCAGATCTTAACCCCAGTGTGCTGAAAGTGTCAAAACATGTTTTTCTGCAGAAATAAACATGTTTCTGCAAGTTTGGTCAACCCCATGTAAGTTATGGGGCAGTAACAGTACACTTTTCAAAACGTGTTTTTCAGCCCGAAATAAACGCGTTTTTTCAGACAACTGAATCCCCATGTAGCAACAAGGCTCAGAAGAGCCCACACACTCAGATCTTAACCCCAGTGTGCTGAAAGTGTCAAAACATGTTTTTCAGCAGAAATAAACATGTTTCTGCAAGTTTGGTCAACCCCATGTAAGTTATGGGGCAGTAACAGTACACTTTTCAAAACGTGTTTTTCAGCCCGAAATAAACGCGTTTTTTCAGACAACTGAATCCCCATGTAGCAACAAGGCTCAGAAGAGCCCACACACTCAGATCTTAACCCCAGTGTGCTGAAAGTGTCAAAACATGTTTTTCAGCTGAAATAAACATGTTTCTGCAAGTTTGGTCAACCCCATGTAAGTTATGGGGCAGTAACAGTACACTTTTCAAAACGTGTTTTTCAGCCCGAAATAAACGCGTTTTTTCAAACAACTGAATCCCCATGTAGCAACAAGGCTCAGAAGAGCCCACACACTCAGATCTTAACCCCAGTGTGCTGAAAGTGTCAAAACATGTTTTTCAGCAGAAATAAACATGTTTCTGCAAGTTTGGTCAACCCCATGTAAGTTATGGGGCAGTAACAGTACACTTTTCAAAACGTGTTTTTCAGACCGAAATAAACGCGTTTTTTCAGACAACTGAATACCCATGTAGCAGCAAGTCTCAGAAGAGCCCACACACTCAGCTCTTAACCCCAGTGTGCAGAAAGGGTCAAAACGTGTTTTTCAGCAGAAATAAACATGTTTCTGCAAGTTTGGTCAACCCCATGTAAGTTATGGGGCAGTAACAGTACACTTTTCAAAACGTGTTTTTCAGCCCGAAATAAACGCGTTTTTTCAGACAACTGAATCCCCATGTAGCAACAAGGCTCAGAAGAGCCCACACACTCAGATCTTAACCCCAGTGTGCTGAAAGTGTCAAAACATGTTTTTCAGCAGAAATAAACATGTTTCTGCAAGTTTGGTCAACCCCATGTAAGTTATGGGGCAGTAACAGTACACTTTTCAAAACGTGTTTTTCAGCCCGAAATAAACGCGTTTTTTCAGACAACTGAATCCCCATGTAGCAACAAGGCTCAGAAGAGCCCACACACTCAGATCTTAACCCCAGTGTGCTGAAAGTGTCAAAACATGTTTTTCAGCAGAAATAAACATGTTTCTGCAAGTTTGGTCAACCCCATGTAAGTTATGGGGCAGTAACAGTACACTTTTCAAAACGTGTTTTTCAGCCCGAAATAAACGCGTTTTTTCAGACAACTGAATACCCATGTAGCAGCAAGGCTCAGAAGAGCCCACACACTCAGATCTTAACCCCAGTGTGCTGAAAGTGTCAAAACATGTTTTTCTGCAGAAATAAACATGTTTCTGCAAGTTTGGTCAACCCCATGTAAGTTATGGGGCAGTAACAGTACACTTTTCAAAACGTGTTTTTCAGCCCGAAATAAACGCGTTTTTTCAGACAACTGAATCCCCATGTAGCAACAAGGCTCAGAAGAGCCCACACACTCAGATCTTAACCCCAGTGTGCTGAAAGTGTCAAAACATGTTTTTCAGCAGAAATAAACATGTTTCTGCAAGTTTGGTCAACCCCATGTAAGTTATGGGGCAGTAACAGTACACTTTTCAAAACGTGTTTTTCAGCCCGAAATAAACGCGTTTTTTCAGACAACTGAATCCCCATGTAGCAACAAGGCTCAGAAGAGCCCACACACTCAGATCTTAACCCCAGTGTGCTGAAAGTGTCAAAACATGTTTTTCAGCAGAAATAAACATGTTTCTGCAAGTTTGGTCAACCCCATGTAAGTTATGGGGCAGTAACAGTACACTTTTCAAAACGTGTTTTTCAGCCCGAAATAAACGCGTTTTTTCAGACAACTGAATCCCCATGTAGCAACAAGGCTCAGAAGAGCCCACACACTCAGATCTTAACCCCAGTGTGCTGAAAGTGTCAAAACATGTTTTTCAGCAGAAATAAACATGTTTCTGCAAGTTTGGTCAACCCCATGTAAGTTATGGGGCAGTAACAGTACACTTTTCAAAACGTGTTTTTCAGCCCGAAATAAACGCGTTTTTTCAGACAACTGAATACCCATGTAGCAGCAAGTCTCAGAAGAGCCCACACACTCAGCTCTTAACCCCAGTGTGCAGAAAGGGTCAAAACGTGTTTTTCAGCAGAAATAAACATGTTTCTGCAAGTTTGGTCAACCCCATGTAAGTTATGGGGCAGTAACAGTACACTCTGCAAAACGTGTTTTTCAGCCCGAAATAAACGCGTTTTTTCAGACAACTGAATCCCCATGTAGCAGCAAGGCTCAGAAGAGCCCACACACTCAGATCTTAACCCCAGTGTGCTGAAAGTGTCAAAACATGTTTTTCAGCAGAAATAAACATGTTTCTGCAAGTTTGGTCAACCCCATGTAAGTTATGGGGCAGTAACAGTACACTTTTCAAAACGTGTTTTTCAGCCCGAAATAAACGCGTTTTTTCAGACAACTGAATCCCCATGTAGCAACAAGGCTCAGAAGAGCCCACACACTCAGATCTTAACCCCAGTGTGCAGAAAGGGTCAAAACGTGTTTTTCAGCAGAAATAAACATGTTTCTGCAAGTTTGGTCAACCCCATGTAAGTTATGGGGCAGTAACAGTACACTCTGCAAAACGTGTTTTTCAGCCCGAAATAAACGCGTTTTTTCAGACAACTGAATCCCCATGTAGCAGCAAGGCTCAGAAGAGCCCACACACTCAGATCTTAACCCCAGTGTGCTGAAAGTGTCAAAACATGTTTTTCAGCAGAAATAAACATGTTTCTGCAAGTTTGGTCAACCCCATGTAAGTTATGGGGCAGTAACAGTACACTTTTCAAAACGTGTTTTTCAGCCCGAAATAAACGCGTTTTTTCAGACAACTGAATCCCCATGTAGCAACAAGGCTCAGAAGAGCCCACACACTCAGATCTTAACCCCAGTGTGCTGAAAGTGTCAAAACATGTTTTTCAGCAGAAATAAACATGTTTCTGCAAGTTTGGTCAACCCCATGTAAGTTATGGGGCAGTAACAGTACACTCTGCAAAACGTGTTTTTCAGCCCGAAATAAACGCGTTTTTTCAGACAACTGAATCCCCATGTAGCAGCAAGGCTCAGAAGAGCCCACACACTCAGATCTTAACCCCAGTGTGCTGAAAGTGTCAAAACATGTTTTTCAGCAGAAATAAACGTTTCTGCAAGTTTGGTCAACCCCATGTAAGTTATGGGGTTGTAACAGTACACTTTTCAAAATGTGTTTTTCAGCCCGAAATAAACGCGTTTTTTCAGACAACTGAATACCCATGTAGCAGCAAGGCTCAGAAGAGCCCACACACTCAGCTCTTAACCCCAGTGTGCAGAAAGGGTCAAAACGTGTTTTTCAGCAGAAATAAACATGTTTCTGCAAGTTTGGTCAACCCCATGTAAGTTATGGGGCAGTAACAGTACACTCTGCAAAACGTGTTTTTCAGCCCGAAATAAACGCGTTTTTTCAGACAACTGAATCCCCATGTAGCAGCAAGGCTCAGAAGAGCCCACACACTCAGATCTTAACCCCAGTGTGCTGAAAGTGTCAAAACATGTTTTTCAGCAGAAATAAACATGTTTCTGCAAGTTTGGTCAACCCCATGTAAGTTATGGGGCAGTAACAGTACACTTTTCAAAACGTGTTTTTCAGCCCGAAATAAACGCGTTTTTTCAGACAACTGAATACCCATGTAGCAGCAAGTCTCAGAAGAGCCCACACACTCAGATCTTAACCCCAGTGTGCAGAAAGGGTCAAAACGTGTTTTTCAGCAGAAATAAACATGTTTCTGCAAGTTTGGTCAACCCCATGTAAGTTATGGGGCAGTAACAGTACACTCTGCAAAACGTGTTTTTCAGCCCGAAATAAACGCGTTTTTTCAGACAACTGAATCCCCATGTAGCAGCAAGGCTCAGAAGAGCCCACACACTCAGATCTTAACCCCAGTGTGCTGAAAGTGTCAAAACATGTTTTTCAGCAGAAATAAACATGTTTCTGCAAGTTTGGTCAACCCCATGTAAGTTATGGGGCAGTAACAGTACACTTTTCAAAACGTGTTTTTCAGCCCGAAATAAACGCGTTTTTTCAGACAACTGAATCCCCATGTAGCAACAAGGCTCAGAAGAGCCCACACACTCAGATCTTAACCCCAGTGTGCTGAAAGTGTCAAAACATGTTTTTCAGCAGAAATAAACATGTTTCTGCAAGTTTGGTCAACCCCATGTAAGTTATGGGGCAGTAACAGTACACTCTGCAAAACGTGTTTTTCAGCCCGAAATAAACGCGTTTTTTCAGACAACTGAATCCCCATGTAGCAGCAAGGCTCAGAAGAGCCCACACACTCAGATCTTAACCCCAGTGTGCTGAAAGTGTCAAAACATGTTTTTCAGCAGAAATAAACATGTTTCTGCAAGTTTGGTCAACCCCATGTATGTTATGGGGCAGTAACAGTACACTTTTCAAAACGTGTTTTTCAGCCCGAAATAAACGCGTTTTTTCAGACAACTGAATCCCCATGTAGCAACAAGGCTCAGAAGAGCCCACACACTCAGATCTTAACCCCAGTGTGCTGAAAGTGTCAAAACTTGTTTTTCAGCAGAAATAAACATGTTTCTGCAAGTTTGGTCAACCCCATGTAAGTTATGGGGCAGTAACAGTACACTTTTCAAAACGTGTTTTTCAGCCCGAAATAAACGCGTTTTTTCAGACAACTGAATACCCATGTAGCAGCAAGGCTCAGAAGAGCCCACACACTCAGATCTTAACCCCAGTGTGCTGAAAGTGTCAAAACATGTTTTTCTGCAGAAATAAACATGTTTCTGCAAGTTTGGTCAACCCCATGTAAGTTATGGGGCAGTAACAGTACACTTTTCAAAACGTGTTTTTCAGCCCGAAATAAACGCGTTTTTTCAGACAACTGAATCCCCATGTAGCAACAAGGCTCAGAAGAGCCCACACACTCAGATCTTAACCCCAGTGTGCTGAAAGTGTCAAAACATGTTTTTCAGCAGAAATAAACATGTTTCTGCAAGTTTGGTCAACCCCATGTAAGTTATGGGGCAGTAACAGTACACTTTTCAAAACGTGTTTTTCAGCCCGAAATAAACGCGTTTTTTCAGACAACTGAATCCCCATGTAGCAACAAGGCTCAGAAGAGCCCACACACTCAGATCTTAACCCCAGTGTGCTGAAAGTGTCAAAACATGTTTTTCAGCTGAAATAAACATGTTTCTGCAAGTTTGGTCAACCCCATGTAAGTTATGGGGCAGTAACAGTACACTTTTCAAAACGTGTTTTTCAGCCCGAAATAAACGCGTTTTTTCAAACAACTGAATCCCCATGTAGCAACAAGGCTCAGAAGAGCCCACACACTCAGATCTTAACCCCAGTGTGCTGAAAGTGTCAAAACATGTTTTTCAGCAGAAATAAACATGTTTCTGCAAGTTTGGTCAACCCCATGTAAGTTATGGGGCAGTAACAGTACACTTTTCAAAACGTGTTTTTCAGACCGAAATAAACGCGTTTTTTCAGACAACTGAATACCCATGTAGCAGCAAGTCTCAGAAGAGCCCACACACTCAGCTCTTAACCCCAGTGTGCAGAAAGGGTCAAAACGTGTTTTTCAGCAGAAATAAACATGTTTCTGCAAGTTTGGTCAACCCCATGTAAGTTATGGGGCAGTAACAGTACACTCTGCAAAACGTGTTTTTCAGCCCGAAATAAACGCGTTTTTTCAGACAACTGAATCCCCATGTAGCAGCAAGGCTCAGAAGAGCCCACACACTCAGATCTTAACCCCAGTGTGCTGAAAGTGTCAAAACATGTTTTTCAGCAGAAATAAACATGTTTCTGCAAGTTTGGTCAACCCCATGTAAGTTATGGGGCAGTAACAGTACACTTTTCAAAACGTGTTTTTCAGCCCGAAATAAACGCGTTTTTTCAGACAACTGAATCCCCATGTAGCAACAAGGCTCAGAAGAGCCCACACACTCAGATCTTAACCCCAGTGTGCTGAAAGTGTCAAAACATGTTTTTCAGCAGAAATAAACATGTTTCTGCAAGTTTGGTCAACCCCATGTAAGTTATGGGGCAGTAACAGTACACTTTTCAAAACGTGTTTTTCAGCCCGAAATAAACGCGTTTTTTCAGACAACTGAATCCCCATGTAGCAACAAGGCTCAGAAGAGCCCACACACTCAGATCTTAACCCCAGTGTGCTGAAAGTGTCAAAACATGTTTTTCAGCAGAAATAAACATGTTTCTGCAAGTTTGGTCAACCCCATGTAAGTTATGGGGCAGTAACAGTACACTTTTCAAAACGTGTTTTTCAGCCCGAAATAAACGCGTTTTTTCAGACAACTGAATCCCCATGTAGCAACAAGGCTCAGAAGAGCCCACACACTCAGATCTTAACCCCAGTGTGCTGAAAGTGTCAAAACATGTTTTTCAGCAGAAATAAACCTGTTTCTGCAAGTTTGGTCAACCCCATGTAAGTTATGGGGCAGTAACAGTACACTTTTCAAAACGTGTTTTTCAGCCCGAAATAAACGCGTTTTTTCAGACAACTGAATCCCCATGTAGCAACAAGGCTCAGAAGAGCCCACACACTCAGATCTTAACCCCAGTGTGCTGAAAGTGTCAAAACATGTTTTTCAGCAGAAATAAACATGTTTCTGCAAGTTTGGTCAACCCCATGTAAGTTATGGGGCAGTAACAGTACACTTTTCAAAACGTGTTTTTCAGCCCGAAATAAACGCGTTTTTTCAGACAACTGAATCCCCATGTAGCAACAAGGCTCAGAAGAGCCCACACACTCAGATCTTAACCCCAGTGTGCTGAAAGTGTCAAAACATGTTTTTCAGCAGAAATAAACATGTTTCTGCAAGTTTGGTCAACCCCATGTAAGTTATGGGGCAGTAACAGTACACTCTGCAAAACGTGTTTTTCAGCCCGAAATAAACGCGTTTTTTCAGACAACTGAATCCCCATGTAGCAGCAAGGCTCAGAAGAGCCCACACACTCAGATCTTAACCCCAGTGTGCTGAAAGTGTCAAAACATGTTTTTCAGCAGAAATAAACATGTTTCTGCAAGTTTGGTCAACCCCATGTAAGTTATGGGGCAGTAACAGTACACTTTTCAAAATGTGTTTTTCAGCCCGAAATAAACGCGTTTTTTCAGACAACTGAATCCCCATGTAGCAACAAGGCTCAGAAGTGCCCACACACTCAGATCTTAACCCCAGTGTGCTGAAAGTGTCAAAACTTGTTTTTCAGCAGAAATAAACATGTTTCTGCAAGTTTGGTCAACCCCATGTAAGTTATGGGGCAGTAACAGTACACTTTTCAAAACGTGTTTTTCAGCCCGAAATAAACGCGTTTTTTCAGACAACTGAATCCCCATGTAGCAACAAGGCTCAGAAGAGCCCACACACTCAGATCTTAACCCCAGTGTGCTGAAAGTGTCAAAACATGTTTTTCAGCAGAAATAAACATGTTTCTGCAAGTTTGGTCAACCCCATGTAAGTTATGGGGCAGTAACAGTACACTTTTCAAAACGTGTTTTTCAGCCCGAAATAAACGCGTTTTTTCAGACAACTGAATCCCCATGTAGCAACAAGGCTCAGAAGAGCCCACACACTCAGATCTTAACCCCAGTGTGCTGAAAGTGTCAAAACATGTTTTTCAGCAGAAATAAACATGTTTCTGCAAGTTTGGTCAACCCCATGTAAGTTATGGGGCAG
This sequence comes from Lepisosteus platostomus, assembly GCF_059453375.1. NCBI lineage: Eukaryota > Metazoa > Chordata > Actinopteri > Semionotiformes > Lepisosteidae > Lepisosteus > Lepisosteus platostomus. The sequence goes on along the minus strand of NC_142615.1, from coordinate 27,260,551 downwards.
TAACAGTACACTTTTCAAAACGTGTTTTTCAGCCCGAAATAAACGCGTTTTTTCAGACAACTGAATACCCATGTAGCAGCAAGTCTCAGAAGAGCCCACACACTCAGCTCTTAACCCCAGTGTGCAGAAAGGGTCAAAACGTGTTTTTCAGCAGAAATAAACATGTTTCTGCAAGTTTGGTCAACCCCATGTAAGTTATGGGGCAGTAACAGTACACTCTGCAAATCGTGTTTTTCAGCCCGAAATAAACGCGTTTTTTCAGACAACTGAATCCCCATGTAGCAGCAAGGCTCAGAAGAGCCCACACACTCAGATCTTAACCCCAGTGTGCTGAAAGTGTCAAAACATGTTTTTCAGCAGAAATAAACATGTTTCTGCAAGTTTGGTCAACCCCATGTAAGTTATGGGGCAGTAACAGTACACTTTTCAAAACGTGTTTTTCAGCCCGAAATAAACGCGTTTTTTCAGACAACTGAATCCCCATGTAGCAACAAGGCTCAGAAGAGCCCACACACTCAGATCTTAACACCAGTGTGCTGAAAGTGTCAAAACATGTTTTTCAGCAGAAATAAACATGTTTCTGCAAGTTTGGTCAACCCCATGTAAGTTATGGGGCAGTAACAGTACACTCTGCAAAACGTGTTTTTCAGCCCGAAATAAACGCGTTTTTTCAGACAACTGAATCCCCATGTAGCAGCAAGGCTCAGAAGAGCCCACACACTCAGATCTTAACCCCAGTGTGCTGAAAGTGTCAAAACATGTTTTTCAGCAGAAATAAACATGTTTCTGCAAGTTTGGTCAACCCCATGTAAGTTATGGGGCAGTAACAGTACACTTTTCAAAACGTGTTTTTCAGCCCGAAATAAACGCGTTTTTTCAGACAACTGAATCCCCATGTAGCAACAAGGCTCAGAAGAGCCCACACACTCAGCTCTTAACCCCAGTGTGCAGAAAGGGTCAAAACGTGTTTTTCAGCAGAAATAAACATGTTTCTGCAAGTTTGGTCAACCCCATGTAAGTTATGGGGCAGTAACAGTACACTTTTCAAAACGTGTTTTTCAGCCCGAAATAAACGCGTTTTTTCAGACAACTGAATACCCATGTAGCAGCAAGGCTCAGAAGAGCCCACACACTCATATCTTAACCCCAGTGTGCAGAAAGGGTCAAAACGTGTTTTTCAGCAGAAATAAACATGTTTCTGCAAGTTTGGTCAACCCCATGTAAGTTATGGGGCAGTAACAGTACACTCTACAAAACATGTTTTTCAGCCCGAAATAAACGCGTTTTTTCAGACAACTGAATCCCCATGTAGCAGCAAGGCTCAGAAGAGCCCACACACTCAGATCTTAACCCCAGTGTGCTGAAAGTGTCAAATCATGTTTTTCAGCAGAAATAAACATGTTTCTGCAAGTTTGGTCAACCCCATGTAAGTTATGGGGCAGTAACAGTACACTTTTCAAAACGTGTTTTTCAGCCCGAAATAAACGCGTTTTTTCAGACAACTGAATCCCCATGTAGCAACAAGGCTCAGAAGAGCCCACACACTCAGATCTTAACCCCAGTGTGCTGAAAGTGTCAAAACATGTTTTTCAGCAGAAATAAACATGTTTCTGCAAGTTTGGTCAACCCCATGTAAGTTATGGGGCAGTAACAGTACACTCTGCAAAACGTGTTTTTCAGCCCGTAATAAACGCGTTTTTTCAGACAACTGAATACCCATGTAGCAGCAAGTCTCAGAAGAGCCCACACACTCAGCTCTGAACCCCAGTGTGCTGAAAGGGTCAAAACGTGTTTTTCAGCAGAAATAAACATGTTTCTGCAAGTTTGGTCAACCCCATGTAAGTTATGGGGCAGTAACAGTACACTCTGCAAAACGTGTTTTTCAGCCCGAAATAAACGCGTTTTTTCAGACAACTGAATCCCCATGTAGCAACAAGGCTCAGAAGAGCCCACACACTCAGATCTTAACCCCAGTGTGCTGAAAGTGTCAAAACATGTTTTTCAGCAGAAATAAACATGTTTCTGCAAGTTTGGTCAACCCCATGTAAGTTATGGGGCAGTAACAGTACACTTTTCAAAACGTGTTTTTCAGCCCGAAATAAACGCGTTTTTTCAGACAACTGAATACCCATGTAGCAGCAAGGCTCAGAAGAGCCCACACACTCAGATCTTAACCCCAGTGTGCAGAAAGGGTCAAAACGTGTTTTTCAGCAGAAATAAACGTTTCTGCAAGTTTGGTCAACCCCATGTAAGTTATGGGGCAGTAACAGTACACTCTGCAAAACGTGTTTTTCAGCCCGAAATAAACGCGTTTTTTCAGACAACTGAATCCCCATGTAGCAGCAAGGCTCAGAAGAGCCCACACACTCAGATCTTAACCCCAGTGTGCTGAAAGTGTCAAAACATGTTTTTCAGCAGAAATAAACATGTTTCTGCAAGTTTGGTCAACCCCATGTAAGTTATGGGGCAGTAACAGTACACTTTTCAAAACGTGTTTTTCAGCCCGAAATAAACGCGTTTTTTCAGACAACTGAATCCCCATGTAGCAACAAGGCTCAGAAGAGCCCACACACTCAGATCTTAACCCCAGTGTGCTGAAAGTGTCAAAACATGTTTTTCAGCAGAAATAAACATGTTTCTGCAAGTTTGGTCAACCCCATGTAAGTTATGGGGCAGTAACAGTACACTTTTCAAAACGTGTTTTTCAGCCCGAAATAAACGCGTTTTTTCAGACAACTGAATCCCCATGTAGCAACAAGGCTCAGAAGAGCCCACACACTCAGATCTTAACCCCAGTGTGCTGAAAGTGTCAAAACATGTTTTTCAGCAGAAATAAACATGTTTCTGCAAGTTTGGTCAACCCCATGTAAGTTATGGGGCAGTAACAGTACACTTTTCAAAACGTGTTTTTCAGCCCGAAATAAACGCGTTTTTTCAGACAACTGAATCCCCATGTAGCAACAAGGCTCAGAAGAGCCCACACACTCAGATCTTAACCCCAGTGTGCTGAAAGTGTCAAAACATGTTTTTCAGCAGAAATAAACATGTTTCTGCAAGTTTGGTCAACCCCATGTAAGTTATGGGGCAGTAACAGTACACTTTTCAAAACGTGTTTTTCAGCCCGAAATAAACGCGTTTTTTCAGACAACTGAATCCCCATGTAGCAACAAGGCTCAGAAGAGCCCACACACTCAGATCTTAACCCCAGTGTGCTGAAAGTGTCAAAACATGTTTTTCAGCAGAAATAAACATGTTTCTGCAAGTTTGGTCAACCCCATGTAAGTTATGGGGCAGTAACAGTACACTTTTCAAAACGTGTTTTTCAGCCCGAAATAAACGCGTTTTTTCAGACAACTGAATCCCCATGTAGCAACAAGGCTCAGAAGAGCCCACACACTCAGATCTTAACCCCAGTGTGCTGAAAGTGTCAAAACATGTTTTTCAGCAGAAATAAACATGTTTCTGCAAGTTTGGTCAACCCCATGTAAGTTATGGGGCAGTAACAGTACACTCTGCAAAACGTGTTTTTCAGCCCGAAATAAACGCGTTTTTTCAGACAACTGAATCCCCATGTAGCAGCAAGGCTCAGAAGAGCCCACACACTCAGATCTTAACCCCAGTGTGCTGAAAGTGTCAAAACATGTTTTTCAGCAGAAATAAACATGTTTCTGCAAGTTTGGTCAACCCCATGTAAGTTATGGGGCAGTAACAGTACACTTTTCAAAATGTGTTTTTCAGCCCGAAATAAACGCGTTTTTTCAGACAACTGAATCCCCATGTAGCAACAAGGCTCAGAAGTGCCCACACACTCAGATCTTAACCCCAGTGTGCTGAAAGTGTCAAAACTTGTTTTTCAGCAGAAATAAACATGTTTCTGCAAGTTTGGTCAACCCCATGTAAGTTATGGGGCAGTAACAGTACACTTTTCAAAACGTGTTTTTCAGCCCGAAATAAACGCGTTTTTTCAGACAACTGAATCCCCATGTAGCAACAAGGCTCAGAAGAGCCCACACACTCAGATCTTAACCCCAGTGTGCTGAAAGTGTCAAAACATGTTTTTCAGCAGAAATAAACATGTTTCTGCAAGTTTGGTCAACCCCATGTAAGTTATGGGGCAGTAACAGTACACTTTTCAAAACGTGTTTTTCAGCCCGAAATAAACGCGTTTTTTCAGACAACTGAATCCCCATGTAGCAACAAGGCTCAGAAGAGCCCACACACTCAGATCTTAACCCCAGTGTGCTGAAAGTGTCAAAACATGTTTTTCAGCAGAAATAAACATGTTTCTGCAAGTTTGGTCAACCCCATGTAAGTTATGGGGCAGTAACAGTACACTTTTCAAAACGTGTTTTTCAGCCCGAAATAAACGCGTTTTTTCAGACAACTGAATACCCATGTAGCAGCAAGTCTCAGAAGAGCCCACACACTCAGCTCTTAACCCCAGTGTGCAGAAAGGGTCAAAACGTGTTTTTCAGCAGAAATAAACATGTTTCTGCAAGTTTGGTCAACCCCATGTAAGTTATGGGGCAGTAACAGTACACTCTGCAAATCGTGTTTTTCAGCCCGAAATAAACGCGTTTTTTCAGACAACTGAATCCCCATGTAGCAGCAAGGCTCAGAAGAGCCCACACACTCAGATCTTAACCCCAGTGTGCTGAAAGTGTCAAAACATGTTTTTCAGCAGAAATAAACATGTTTCTGCAAGTTTGGTCAACCCCATGTAAGTTATGGGGCAGTAACAGTACACTTTTCAAAACGTGTTTTTCAGCCCGAAATAAACGCGTTTTTTCAGACAACTGAATCCCCATGTAGCAACAAGGCTCAGAAGAGCCCACACACTCAGATCTTAACACCAGTGTGCTGAAAGTGTCAAAACATGTTTTTCAGCAGAAATAAACATGTTTCTGCAAGTTTGGTCAACCCCATGTAAGTTATGGGGCAGTAACAGTACACTCTGCAAAACGTGTTTTTCAGCCCGAAATAAACGCGTTTTTTCAGACAACTGAATCCCCATGTAGCAGCAAGGCTCAGAAGAGCCCACACACTCAGATCTTAACCCCAGTGTGCTGAAAGTGTCAAAACATGTTTTTCAGCAGAAATAAACATGTTTCTGCAAGTTTGGTCAACCCCATGTAAGTTATGGGGCAGTAACAGTACACTTTTCAAAACGTGTTTTTCAGCCCGAAATAAACGCGTTTTTTCAGACAACTGAATCCCCATGTAGCAACAAGGCTCAGAAGAGCCCACACACTCAGCTCTTAACCCCAGTGTGCAGAAAGGGTCAAAACGTGTTTTTCAGCAGAAATAAACATGTTTCTGCAAGTTTGGTCAACCCCATGTAAGTTATGGGGCAGTAACAGTACACTTTTCAAAACGTGTTTTTCAGCCCGAAATAAACGCGTTTTTTCAGACAACTGAATACCCATGTAGCAGCAAGGCTCAGAAGAGCCCACACACTCATATCTTAACCCCAGTGTGCAGAAAGGGTCAAAACGTGTTTTTCAGCAGAAATAAACATGTTTCTGCAAGTTTGGTCAACCCCATGTAAGTTATGGGGCAGTAACAGTACACTCTACAAAACATGTTTTTCAGCCCGAAATAAACGCGTTTTTTCAGACAACTGAATCCCCATGTAGCAGCAAGGCTCAGAAGAGCCCACACACTCAGATCTTAACCCCAGTGTGCTGAAAGTGTCAAATCATGTTTTTCAGCAGAAATAAACATGTTTCTGCAAGTTTGGTCAACCCCATGTAAGTTATGGGGCAGTAACAGTACACTTTTCAAAACGTGTTTTTCAGCCCGAAATAAACGCGTTTTTTCAGACAACTGAATCCCCATGTAGCAACAAGGCTCAGAAGAGCCCACACACTCAGATCTTAACCCCAGTGTGCTGAAAGTGTCAAAACATGTTTTTCAGCAGAAATAAACATGTTTCTGCAAGTTTGGTCAACCCCATGTAAGTTATGGGGCAGTAACAGTACACTCTGCAAAACGTGTTTTTCAGCCCGTAATAAACGCGTTTTTTCAGACAACTGAATACCCATGTAGCAGCAAGTCTCAGAAGAGCCCACACACTCAGCTCTGAACCCCAGTGTGCTGAAAGGGTCAAAACGTGTTTTTCAGCAGAAATAAACATGTTTCTGCAAGTTTGGTCAACCCCATGTAAGTTATGGGGCAGTAACAGTACACTCTGCAAAACGTGTTTTTCAGCCCGAAATAAACGCGTTTTTTCAGACAACTGAATCCCCATGTAGCAACAAGGCTCAGAAGAGCCCACACACTCAGATCTTAACCCCAGTGTGCTGAAAGTGTCAAAACATGTTTTTCAGCAGAAATAAACATGTTTCTGCAAGTTTGGTCAACCCCATGTAAGTTATGGGGCAGTAACAGTACACTTTTCAAAACGTGTTTTTCAGCCCGAAATAAACGCGTTTTTTCAGACAACTGAATACCCATGTAGCAGCAAGGCTCAGAAGAGCCCACACACTCAGATCTTAACCCCAGTGTGCAGAAAGGGTCAAAACGTGTTTTTCAGCAGAAATAAACATGTTTCTGCAAGTTTGGTCAACCCCATGTAAGTTATGGGGCAGTAACAGTACACTCTGCAAAACGTGTTTTTCAGCCCGAAATAAACGCGTTTTTTCAGACAACTGAATCCCCATGTAGCAGCAAGGCTCAGAAGAGCCCACACACTCAGATCTTAACCCCAGTGTGCTGAAAGTGTCAAAACATGTTTTTCAGCAGAAATAAACATGTTTCTGCAAGTTTGGTCAACCCCATGTAAGTTATGGGGCAGTAACAGTACACTTTTCAAAACGTGTTTTTCAGCCCGAAATAAACGCGTTTTTTCAGACAACTGAATCCCCATGTAGCAACAAGGCTCAGAAGAGCCCACACACTCAGATCTTAACCCCAGTGTGCTGAAAGTGTCAAAACATGTTTTTCAGCAGAAATAAACATGTTTCTGCAAGTTTGGTCAACCCCATGTAAGTTATGGGGCAGTAACAGTACACTTTTCAAAACGTGTTTTTCAGCCCGAAATAAACGCGTTTTTTCAGACAACTGAATCCCCATGTAGCAACAAGGCTCAGAAGAGCCCACACACTCAGATCTTAACCCCAGTGTGCTGAAAGTGTCAAAACATGTTTTTCAGCAGAAATAAACATGTTTCTGCAAGTTTGGTCAACCCCATGTAAGTTATGGGGCAGTAACAGTACACTTTTCAAAACGTGTTTTTCAGCCCGAAATAAACGCGTTTTTTCAGACAACTGAATCCCCATGTAGCAACAAGGCTCAGAAGAGCCCACACACTCAGATCTTAACCCCAGTGTGCTGAAAGTGTCAAAACATGTTTTTCAGCAGAAATAAACATGTTTCTGCAAGTTTGGTCAACCCCATGTAAGTTATGGGGCAGTAACAGTACACTTTTCAAAACGTGTTTTTCAGCCCGAAATAAACGCGTTTTTTCAGACAACTGAATCCCCATGTAGCAACAAGGCTCAGAAGAGCCCACACACTCAGATCTTAACCCCAGTGTGCTGAAAGTGTCAAAACATGTTTTTCAGCAGAAATAAACATGTTTCTGCAAGTTTGGTCAACCCCATGTAAGTTATGGGGCAGTAACAGTACACTTTTCAAAACGTGTTTTTCAGCCCGAAATAAACGCGTTTTTTCAGACAACTGAATCCCCATGTAGCAACAAGGCTCAGAAGAGCCCACACACTCAGATCTTAACCCCAGTGTGCTGAAAGTGTCAAAACATGTTTTTCAGCAGAAATAAACATGTTTCTGCAAGTTTGGTCAACCCCATGTAAGTTATGGGGCAGTAACAGTACACTCTGCAAAACGTGTTTTTCAGCCCGAAATAAACGCGTTTTTTCAGACAACTGAATCCCCATGTAGCAGCAAGGCTCAGAAGAGCCCACACACTCAGATCTTAACCCCAGTGTGCTGAAAGTGTCAAAACATGTTTTTCAGCAGAAATAAACATGTTTCTGCAAGTTTGGTCAACCCCATGTAAGTTATGGGGCAGTAACAGTACACTTTTCAAAATGTGTTTTTCAGCCCGAAATAAACGCGTTTTTTCAGACAACTGAATCCCCATGTAGCAACAAGGCTCAGAAGTGCCCACACACTCAGATCTTAACCCCAGTGTGCTGAAAGTGTCAAAACTTGTTTTTCAGCAGAAATAAACATGTTTCTGCAAGTTTGGTCAACCCCATGTAAGTTATGGGGCAGTAACAGTACACTTTTCAAAACGTGTTTTTCAGCCCGAAATAAACGCGTTTTTTCAGACAACTGAATCCCCATGTAGCAACAAGGCTCAGAAGAGCCCACACACTCAGATCTTAACCCCAGTGTGCTGAAAGTGTCAAAACATGTTTTTCAGCAGAAATAAACATGTTTCTGCAAGTTTGGTCAACCCCATGTAAGTTATGGGGCAGTAACAGTACACTTTTCAAAACGTGTTTTTCAGCCCGAAATAAACGCGTTTTTTCAGACAACTGAATCCCCATGTAGCAACAAGGCTCAGAAGAGCCCACACACTCAGATCTTAACCCCAGTGTGCTGAAAGTGTCAAAACATGTTTTTCAGCAGAAATAAACATGTTTCTGCAAGTTTGGTCAACCCCATGTAAGTTATGGGGCAGTAACAGTACACTTTTCAAAACGTGTTTTTCAGCCCGAAATAAACGCGTTTTTTCAGACAACTGAATACCCATGTAGCAGCAAGTCTCAGAAGAGCCCACACACTCAGCTCTTAACCCCAGTGTGCAGAAAGGGTCAAAACGTGTTTTTCAGCAGAAATAAACATGTTTCTGCAAGTTTGGTCAACCCCATGTAAGTTATGGGGCAGTAACAGTACACTCTGCAAATCGTGTTTTTCAGCCCGAAATAAACGCGTTTTTTCAGACAACTGAATCCCCATGTAGCAGCAAGGCTCAGAAGAGCCCACACACTCAGATCTTAACCCCAGTGTGCTGAAAGTGTCAAAACATGTTTTTCAGCAGAAATAAACATGTTTCTGCAAGTTTGGTCAACCCCATGTAAGTTATGGGGCAGTAACAGTACACTTTTCAAAACGTGTTTTTCAGCCCGAAATAAACGCGTTTTTTCAGACAACTGAATCCCCATGTAGCAACAAGGCTCAGAAGAGCCCACACACTCAGATCTTAACACCAGTGTGCTGAAAGTGTCAAAACATGTTTTTCAGCAGAAATAAACATGTTTCTGCAAGTTTGGTCAACCCCATGTAAGTTATGGGGCAGTAACAGTACACTCTGCAAAACGTGTTTTTCAGCCCGAAATAAACGCGTTTTTTCAGACAACTGAATCCCCATGTAGCAGCAAGGCTCAGAAGAGCCCACACACTCAGATCTTAACCCCAGTGTGCTGAAAGTGTCAAAACATGTTTTTCAGCAGAAATAAACATGTTTCTGCAAGTTTGGTCAACCCCATGTAAGTTATGGGGCAGTAACAGTACACTTTTCAAAACGTGTTTTTCAGCCCGAAATAAACGCGTTTTTTCAGACAACTGAATCCCCATGTAGCAACAAGGCTCAGAAGAGCCCACACACTCAGCTCTTAACCCCAGTGTGCAGAAAGGGTCAAAACGTGTTTTTCAGCAGAAATAAACATGTTTCTGCAAGTTTGGTCAACCCCATGTAAGTTATGGGGCAGTAACAGTACACTTTTCAAAACGTGTTTTTCAGCCCGAAATAAACGCGTTTTTTCAGACAACTGAATACCCATGTAGCAGCAAGGCTCAGAAGAGCCCACACACTCATATCTTAACCCCAGTGTGCAGAAAGGGTCAAAACGTGTTTTTCAGCAGAAATAAACATGTTTCTGCAAGTTTGGTCAACCCCATGTAAGTTATGGGGCAGTAACAGTACACTCTACAAAACATGTTTTTCAGCCCGAAATAAACGCGTTTTTTCAGACAACTGAATCCCCATGTAGCAGCAAGGCTCAGAAGAGCCCACACACTCAGATCTTAACCCCAGTGTGCTGAAAGTGTCAAATCATGTTTTTCAGCAGAAATAAACATGTTTCTGCAAGTTTGGTCAACCCCATGTAAGTTATGGGGCAGTAACAGTACACTTTTCAAAACGTGTTTTTCAGCCCGAAATAAACGCGTTTTTTCAGACAACTGAATCCCCATGTAGCAACAAGGCTCAGAAGAGCCCACACACTCAGATCTTAACCCCAGTGTGCTGAAAGTGTCAAAACATGTTTTTCAGCAGAAATAAACATGTTTCTGCAAGTTTGGTCAACCCCATGTAAGTTATGGGGCAGTAACAGTACACTCTGCAAAACGTGTTTTTCAGCCCGTAATAAACGCGTTTTTTCAGACAACTGAATACCCATGTAGCAGCAAGTCTCAGAAGAGCCCACACACTCAGCTCTGAACCCCAGTGTGCTGAAAGGGTCAAAACGTGTTTTTCAGCAGAAATAAACATGTTTCTGCAAGTTTGGTCAACCCCATGTAAGTTATGGGGCAGTAACAGTACACTCTGCAAAACGTGTTTTTCAGCCCGAAATAAACGCGTTTTTTCAGACAACTGAATCCCCATGTAGCAGCAAGGCTCAGAAGAGCCCACACACTCAGATCTTAACCCCAGTGTGCTGAAAGTGTCAAAACATGTTTTTCAGCAGAAATAAACATGTTTCTGCAAGTTTGGTCAACCCCATGTAAGTTATGGGGCAGTAACAGTACACTTTTCTAAACGTGTTTTTCAGCCCGAAATAAACGCGTTTTTTCAGACAACTGAATCCCCATGTAGCAACAAGGCTCAGAAGAGCCCACACACTCAGATCTTAACCCCAGTGTGCTGAAAGTGTCAAAACATGTTTTTCAGCAGAAATAAACATGTTTCTGCAAGTTTGGTCAACCCCATGTAAGTTATGGGGCAGTAACAGTACACTTTTCAAAACGTGTTTTTCAGCCCGAAATAAACGCGTTTTTTCAGACAACTGAATCCCCATGTAGCAACAAGGCTCAGAAGAGCCCACACACTCAGATCTTAACCCCAGTGTGCTGAAAGTGTCAAAACATGTTTTTCAGCAGAAATAAACATGTTTCTGCAAGTTTGGTCAACCCCATGTAAGTTATGGGGCAGTAACAGTACACTTTTCAAAACGTGTTTTTCAGCCAGAAATAAACGCGTTTTTTCAGACAACTGAATCCCCATGTAGCAACAAGGCTCAGAAGAGACCACACACTCAGATCTTAACCCCAGTGTGCTGAAAGTGTCAAAACATGTTTTTCAGCAGAAATAAACATGTTTCTGCAAGTTTGGTCAACCCCATGTAAGTTATGGGGCAGTAACAGTACACTTTTCAAAACGTGTTTTTCAGCCCGAAATAAACGCGTTTTTTTCAGACAACTGAATCCCCATGTAGCAACAAGGCTCAGAAGAGCCCACACACTCAGATCTTAACCCCAGTGTGCAGAAAGGGTCAAAACGTGTTTTTCAGCAGAAATAAACATGTTTCTGCAAGTTTGGTCAACCCCATGTAAGTTATGGGGCAGTAACAGTACACTCTGCAAAACGTGTTTTTCAGCCAGAGATAAACGCGTTTTTTCAGACAACTGAATCCCCATGTAGCAGCAAGGCTCAGAAGAGCCCACACACTCAGATCTTAACCCCAGTGTGCTGAAAGTGTCAAAACATGTTTTTCAGCAGAAATAAACATGTTTCTGCAAGTTTGGTCAACCCCATGTAAGTTATGGGGCAGTAACAGTACACTTTTCAAAACGTGTTTTTCAGCCCGAAATAAACGCGTTTTTTCAGACAACTGAATCCCCATGTAGCAACAAGGCTCAGAAGAGCCCACACACTCAGATCTTAACCCCAGTGTGCTGAAAGTGTCAAAACATGTTTTTCAGCAGAAATAAACATGTTTCTGCAAGTTTGGTCAACCCCATGTAAGTTATGGGGCAGTAACAGTACACTCTGCAAAACGTGTTTTTCAGCCCGAAATAAACGCGTTTTTTCAGACAACTGAATACCCATGTAGCAGCAAGTCTCAGAAGAGCCCACACACTCAGCTCTTAACCCCAGTGTGCAGAAAGGGTCAAAACGTGTTTTTCAGCAGAAATAAACATGTTTCTGCAAGTTTGGTCAACCCCATGTAAGTTATGGGGCAGTAACAGTACACTCTGCAAAACGTGTTTTTCAGCCCGAAATAAACGCGTTTTTTCAGACAACTGAATCCCCATGTAGCAGCAAGGCTCAGAAGAGCCCACACACTCAGATCTTAACCCCAGTGTGCTGAAAGTGTCAAAACATGTTTTTCAGCAGAAATAAACATGTTTCTGCAAGTTTGGTCAACCCCATGTAAGTTATGGGGCAGTAACAGTACACTTTTCAAAACGTGTTTTTCAGCCCGAAATAAACGCGTTTTTTCAGACAACTGAATCCCCATGTAGCAACAAGGCTCAGAAGAGCCCACACACTCAGATCTTAACCCCAGTGTGCTGAAAGTGTCAAAACATGTTTTTCAGCAGAAATAAACATGTTTCTGCAAGTTTGGTCAACCCCATGTAAGTTATGGGGCAGTAACAGTACACTCTGCAAAACGTGTTTTTCAGCCCGAAATAAACGCGTTTTTTCAGACAACTGAATCCCCATGTAGCAGCAAGGCTCAGAAGAGCCCACACACTCAGATCTTAACCCGAGTGTGCTGAAAGTGTCAAAACATGTTTTTCAGCAGAAATAAACATGTTTCTGCAAGTTTGGTCAACCCCATGTAAGTTATGGGGCAGTAACAGTACACTTTTCAAAACGTGTTTTTCAGCCCGAAATAAACGCGTTTTTTCAGACAACTGAATACCCATGTAGCAGCAAGGCTCAGAAGAGCCCACACACTCAGATCTTAACCCCAGTGTGCAGAAAGGGTCAAAACGTGTTTTTCAGCAGAAATAAACATGTTTCTGCAAGTTTGGTCAACCCCATGTAAGTTATGGGGCAGTAACAGTACACTCTGCAAAACGTGTTTTTCAGCCCGAAATAAACGCGTTTTTTCAGACAACTGAATCCCCATGTAGCAGCAAGGCTCAGAAGAGCCCACACACTCAGATCTTAACCCCAGTGTGCTGAAAGTGTCAAAACATGTTTTTCAGCAGAAATAAACATGTTTCTGCAAGTTTGGTCAACCCCATGTAAGTTATGGGGCAGTAACAGTACACTTTTCAAAACGTGTTTTTCAGCCCGAAATAAACGCGTTTTTTCAGACAACTGAATCCCCATGTAGCAACAAGGCTCAGAAGAGCCCACACACTCAGATCTTAACCCCAGTGTGCTGAAAGTGTCAAAACATGTTTTTCAGCAGAAATAAACATGTTTCTGCAAGTTTGGTCAACCCCATGTAAGTTATGGGGCAGTAACAGTACACTCTGCAAAACGTGTTTTTCAGCCCGAAATAAACGCGTTTTTTCAGACAACTGAATACCCATGTAGCAGCAAGTCTCAGAAGAGCCCACACACTCAGCTCTTAACCCCAGTGTGCAGAAAGGGTCAAAACGTGTTTTTCAGCAGAAATAAACATGTTTCTGCAAGTTTGGTCAACCCCATGTAAGTTATGGGGCAGTAACAGTACACTCTGCAAAACGTGTTTTTCAGCCCGAAATAAACGCGTTTTTTCAGACAACTGAATCCCCATGTAGCAGCAAGGCTCAGAAGAGCCCACACACTCAGATCTTAACCCCAGTGTGCTGAAAGTGCCAAAACATGTTTTTCAGCAGAAATAAACATGTTTCTGCAAGTTTGGTCAACCCCATGTAAGTTATGGGGCAGTAACAGTACACTTTTCAAAACGTGTTTTTCAGCCCGAAATAAACGCGTTTTTTCAGACAACTGAATCCCCATGTAGCAACAAGGCTCAGAAGAGCCCACACACTCAGATCTTAACCCCAGTGTGCTGAAAGTGTCAAAACATGTTTTTCAGCAGAAATAAACATGTTTCTGCAAGTTTGGTCAACCCCATGTAAGTTATGGGGCAGTAACAGTACACTTTTCAAAACGTGTTTTTCAGCCCGAAATAAACGCGTTTTTTCAGACAACTGAATCCCCATGTAGCAACAAGGCTCAGAAGAGCCCACACACTCAGATCTTAACCCCAGTGTGCTGAAAGTGTCAAAACATGTTTTTCAGCAGAAATAAACATGTTTCTGCAAGTTTGGTCAACCCCATGTAAGTTATGGGGCAGTAACAGTACACTTTTCAAAACGTGTTTTTCAGCCCGAAATAAACGCGTTTTTTCAGACAACTGAATCCCCATGTAGCAACAAGGCTCAGAAGAGCCCACACACTCAGATCTTAACCCCAGTGTGCTGAAAGTGTCAAAACATGTTTTTCAGCAGAAATAAACATGTTTCTGCAAGTTTGGTCAACCCCATGTAAGTTATGGGGCAGTAACAGTACACTTTTCAAAACGTGTTTTTCAGCCCGAAATAAACGCGTTTTTTCAGACAACTGAATACCCATGTAGCAGCAAGGCTCAGAAGAGCCCACACACTCAGATCTTAACCCCAGTGTGCTGAAAGTGTCAAAACATGTTTTTCAGCAGAAATAAACATGTTTCTGCAAGTTTGGTCAACCCCATGTAAGTTATGGGGCAGTAACAGTACACTCTGCAAAACGTGTTTTTCAGCCCGTAATAAACGCGTTTTTTCAGACAACTGAATACCCATGTAGCAGCAAGTCTCAGAAGAGCCCACACACTCAGCTCTGAACCCCAGTGTGCTGAAAGGGTCAAAACGTGTTTTTCAGCAGAAATAAACATGTTTCTGCAAGTTTGGTCAACCCCATGTAAGTTATGGGGCAGTAACAGTACACTCTGCAAAACGTGTTTTTCAGCCCGAAATAAACGCGTTTTTTCAGACAACTGAATCCCCATGTAGCAGCAAGGCTCAGAAGAGCCCACACACTCAGATCTTAACCCCAGTGTGCTGAAAGTGTCAAAACATGTTTTTCAGCAGAAATAAACATGTTTCTGCAAGTTTGGTCAACCCCATGTAAGTTATGGGGCAGTAACAGTACACTTTTCTAAACGTGTTTTTCAGCCCGAAATAAACGCGTTTTTTCAGACAACTGAATCCCCATGTAGCAACAAGGCTCAGAAGAGCCCACACACTCAGATCTTAACCCCAGTGTGCTGAAAGTGTCAAAACATGTTTTTCAGCAGAAATAAACATGTTTCTGCAAGTTTGGTCAACCCCATGTAAGTTATGGGGCAGTAACAGTACACTTTTCAAAACGTGTTTTTCAGCCCGAAATAAACGCGTTTTTTCAGACAACTGAATCCCCATGTAGCAACAAGGCTCAGAAGAGCCCACACACTCAGATCTTAACCCCAGTGTGCTGAAAGTGTCAAAACATGTTTTTCAGCAGAAATAAACATGTTTCTGCAAGTTTGGTCAACCCCATGTAAGTTATGGGGCAGTAACAGTACACTTTTCAAAACGTGTTTTTCAGCCAGAAATAAACGCGTTTTTTCAGACAACTGAATCCCCATGTAGCAACAAGGCTCAGAAGAGACCACACACTCAGATCTTAACCCCAGTGTGCTGAAAGTGTCAAAACATGTTTTTCAGCAGAAATAAACATGTTTCTGCAAGTTTGGTCAACCCCATGTAAGTTATGGGGCAGTAACAGTACACTTTTCAAAACGTGTTTTTCAGCCCGAAATAAACGCGTTTTTTTCAGACAACTGAATCCCCATGTAGCAACAAGGCTCAGAAGAGCCCACACACTCAGATCTTAACCCCAGTGTGCAGAAAGGGTCAAAACGTGTTTTTCAGCAGAAATAAACATGTTTCTGCAAGTTTGGTCAACCCCATGTAAGTTATGGGGCAGTAACAGTACACTCTGCAAAACGTGTTTTTCAGCCAGAGATAAACGCGTTTTTTCAGACAACTGAATCCCCATGTAGCAGCAAGGCTCAGAAGAGCCCACACACTCAGATCTTAACCCCAGTGTGCTGAAAGTGTCAAAACATGTTTTTCAGCAAAAATAAACATGTTTCTGCAAGTTTGGTCAACCCCATGTAAGTTATGGGGCAGTAACAGTACACTTTTCAAAACGTGTTTTTCAGCCCGAAATAAACGCGTTTTTTCAGACAACTGAATCCCCATGTAGCAACAAGGCTCAGAAGAGCCCACACACTCAGATCTTAACCCCAGTGTGCTGAAAGTGTCAAAACATGTTTTTCAGCAGAAATAAACATGTTTCTGCAAGTTTGGTCAACCCCATGTAAGTTATGGGGCAGTAACAGTACACTCTGCAAAACGTGTTTTTCAGCCCGAAATAAACGCGTTTTTTCAGACAACTGAATACCCATGTAGCAGCAAGTCTCAGAAGAGCCCACACACTCAGCTCTTAACCCCAGTGTGCAGAAAGGGTCAAAACGTGTTTTTCAGCAGAAATAAACATGTTTCTGCAAGTTTGGTCAACCCCATGTAAGTTATGGGGCAGTAACAGTACACTCTGCAAAACGTGTTTTTCAGCCCGAAATAAACGCGTTTTTTCAGACAACTGAATCCCCATGTAGCAGCAAGGCTCAGAAGAGCCCACACACTCAGATCTTAACCCCAGTGTGCTGAAAGTGTCAAAACATGTTTTTCAGCAGAAATAAACATGTTTCTGCAAGTTTGGTCAACCCCATGTAAGTTATGGGGCAGTAACAGTACACTTTTCAAAACGTGTTTTTCAGCCCGAAATAAACGCGTTTTTTCAGACAACTGAATCCCCATGTAGCAACAAGGCTCAGAAGAGCCCACACACTCAGATCTTAACCCCAGTGTGCTGAAAGTGTCAAAACATGTTTTTCAGCAGAAATAAACATGTTTCTGCAAGTTTGGTCAACCCCATGTAAGTTATGGGGCAGTAACAGTACACTCTGCAAAACGTGTTTTTCAGCCCGAAATAAACGCGTTTTTTCAGACAACTGAATCCCCATGTAGCAGCAAGGCTCAGAAGAGCCCACACACTCAGATCTTAACCCGAGTGTGCTGAAAGTGTCAAAACATGTTTTTCAGCAGAAATAAACATGTTTCTGCAAGTTTGGTCAACCCCATGTAAGTTATGGGGCAGTAACAGTACACTTTTCAAAACGTGTTTTTCAGCCCGAAATAAACGCGTTTTTTCAGACAACTGAATACCCATGTAGCAGCAAGGCTCAGAAGAGCCCACACACTCAGATCTTAACCCCAGTGTGCAGAAAGGGTCAAAACGTGTTTTTCAGCAGAAATAAACATGTTTCTGCAAGTTTGGTCAACCCCATGTAAGTTATGGGGCAGTAACAGTACACTCTGCAAAACGTGTTTTTCAGCCCGAAATAAACGCGTTTTTTCAGACAACTGAATCCCCATGTAGCAGCAAGGCTCAGAAGAGCCCACACACTCAGATCTTAACCCCAGTGTGCTGAAAGTGTCAAAACATGTTTTTCAGCAGAAATAAACATGTTTCTGCAAGTTTGGTCAACCCCATGTAAGTTATGGGGCAGTAACAGTACACTTTTCAAAACGTGTTTTTCAGCCCGAAATAAACGCGTTTTTTCAGACAACTGAATCCCCATGTAGCAACAAGGCTCAGAAGAGCCCACACACTCAGATCTTAACCCCAGTGTGCTGAAAGTGTCAAAACATGTTTTTCAGCAGAAATAAACATGTTTCTGCAAGTTTGGTCAACCCCATGTAAGTTATGGGGCAGTAACAGTACACTCTGCAAAACGTGTTTTTCAGCCCGAAATAAACGCGTTTTTTCAGACAACTGAATACCCATGTAGCAGCAAGTCTCAGAAGAGCCCACACACTCAGCTCTTAACCCCAGTGTGCAGAAAGGGTCAAAACGTGTTTTTCAGCAGAAATAAACATGTTTCTGCAAGTTTGGTCAACCCCATGTAAGTTATGGGGCAGTAACAGTACACTCTGCAAAACGTGTTTTTCAGCCCGAAATAAACGCGTTTTTTCAGACAACTGAATCCCCATGTAGCAGCAAGGCTCAGAAGAGCCCACACACTCAGATCTTAACCCCAGTGTGCTGAAAGTGCCAAAACATGTTTTTCAGCAGAAATAAACATGTTTCTGCAAGTTTGGTCAACCCCATGTAAGTTATGGGGCAGTAACAGTACACTTTTCAAAACGTGTTTTTCAGCCCGAAATAAACGCGTTTTTTCAGACAACTGAATCCCCATGTAGCAACAAGGCTCAGAAGAGCCCACACACTCAGATCTTAACCCCAGAGTGCTGAAAGTGTCAAAACATGTTTTTCAGCAGAAATAAACATGTTTCTGCAAGTTTGGTCAACCCCATGTAAGTTATGGGGCAGTAACAGTACACTTTTCAAAACGTGTTTTTCAGCCCGAAATAAACGCGTTTTTTCAGACAACTGAATCCCCATGTAGCAACAAGGCTCAGAAGAGCCCACACACTCAGATCTTAACCCCAGTGTGCTGAAAGTGTCAAAACATGTTTTTCAGCAGAAATAAACATGTTTCTGCAAGTTTGGTCAACCCCATGTAAGTTATGGGGCAGTAACAGTACACTTTTCAAAACGTGTTTTTCAGCCCGAAATAAACGCGTTTTTTCAGACAACTGAATCCCCATGTAGCAACAAGGCTCAGAAGAGCCCACACACTCAGATCTTAACCCCAGTGTGCTGAAAGTGTCAAAACATGTTTTTCAGCAGAAATAAACATGTTTCTGCAAGTTTGGTCAACCCCATGTAAGTTATGGGGCAGTAACAGTACACTTTTCAAAACGTGTTTTTCAGCCCGAAATAAACGCGTTTTTTCAGACAACTGAATACCCATGTAGCAGCAAGGCTCAGAAGAGCCCACACACTCAGATCTTAACCCCAGTGTGCAGAAAGGGTCAAAACGTGTTTTTCAGCAGAAATAAACATGTTTCTGCAAGTTTGGTCAACCCCATGTAAGTTATGGGGCAGTAACAGTACACTCTGCAAAACGTGTTTTTCAGCCCGAAATAAACGCGTTTTTTCAGACAACTGAATCCCCATGTAGCAGCAAGGCTCAGAAGAGCCCACACACTCAGATCTTAACCCCAGTGTGCTGAAAGTGTCAAAACATGTTTTTCAGCAGAAATAAACATGTTTCTGCAAGTTTGGTCAACCCCATGTAAGTTATGGGGCAGTAACAGTACACTTTTCAAAACGTGTTTTTCAGCCCGAAATAAACGCGTTTTTTCAGACAACTGAATCCCCATGTAGCAACAAGGCTCAGAAGAGCCCACACACTCAGATCTTAACCCCAGTGTGCTGAAAGTGTCAAAACATGTTTTTCAGCAGAAATAAACATGTTTCTGCAAGTTTGGTCAACCCCATGTAAGTTATGGGGCAGTAACAGTACACTCTGCAAAACGTGTTTTTCAGCCCGAAATAAACGCGTTTTTTCAGACAACTGAATACCCATGTAGCAGCAAGTCTCAGAAGAGCCCACACACTCAGCTCTTAACCCCAGTGTGCAGAAAGGGTCAAAACGTGTTTTTCAGCAGAAATAAACATGTTTCTGCAAGTTTGGTCAACCCCATGTAAGTTATGGGGCAGTAACAGTACACTCTGCAAAACGTGTTTTTCAGCCCGAAATAAACGCGTTTTTTCAGACAACTGAATCCCCATGTAGCAGCAAGGCTCAGAAGAGCCCACACACTCAGATCTTAACCCCAGTGTGCTGAAAGTGTCAAAACATGTTTTTCAGCAGAAATAAACATGTTTCTGCAAGTTTGGTCAACCCCATGTAAGTTATGGGGCAGTAACAGTACACTTTTCAAAACGTGTTTTTCAGCCCGAAATAAACGCGTTTTTTCAGACAACTGAATCCCCATGTAGCAACAAGGCTCAGAAGAGCCCACACACTCAGATCTTAACCCCAGTGTGCTGAAAGTGTCAAAACATGTTTTTCAGCAGAAATAAACATGTTTCTGCAAGTTTGGTCAACCCCATGTAAGTTATGGGGCAGTAACAGTACACTTTTCAAAACGTGTTTTTCAGCCCGAAATAAACGCGTTTTTTCAGACAACTGAATCCCCATGTAGCAACAAGGCTCAGAAGAGCCCACACACTCAGATCTTAACCCCAGTGTGCAGAAAGGGTCAAAACGTGTTTTTCAGCAGAAATAAACATGTTTCTGCAAGTTTGGTCAACCCCATGTAAGTTATGGGGCAGTAACAGTACACTCTGCAAAACGTGTTTTTCAGCCCGAAATAAACGCGTTTTTTCAGACAACTGAATCCCCATGTAGCAGCAAGGCTCAGAAGAACCCACACACTCAGATCTTAACCCCAGTGTGCTGAAAGTGTCAAAACATGTTTTTCAGCAGAAATAAACATGTTTCTGCAAGTTTGGTCAACCCCATGTAAGTTATGGGGCAGTAACAGTACACTTTTCAAAACGTGTTTTTCAGCCCGAAATAAACGCGTTTTTTCAGACAACTGAATCCCCATGTAGCAACAAGGCTCAGAAGAGCCCACACACTCAGATCTTAACCCCAGTGTGCTGAAAGTGTCAAAACATGTTTTTCAGCAGAAATAAACATGTTTCTGCAAGTTTGGTCAACCCCATGTAAGTTATGGGGCAGTAACAGTACACTTTTCAAAACGTGTTTTTCAGCCCGAAATAAACGCGTTTTTTCAGACAACTGAATCCCCATGTAGCAACAAGGCTCAGAAGAGCCCACACACTCAGATCTTAACCCCAGTGTGCTGAAAGTGTCAAAACATGTTTTTCAGCAGAAATAAACATGTTTCTGCAAGTTTGGTCAACCCCATGTAAGTTATGGGGCAGTAACAGTACACTTTTCAAAACGTGTTTTTCAGCCCGAAATAAACGCGTTTTTTCAGACAACTGAATCCCCATGTAGCAACAAGGCTCAGAAGAGCCCACACACTCAGATCTTAACCCCAGTGTGCTGAAAGTGTCAAAACATGTTTTTCAGCAGAAATAAACATGTTTCTGCAAGTTTGGTCAACCCCATGTAAGTTATGGGGCAGTAACAGTACACTCTGCAAAACGTGTTTTTCAGCCCGAAATAAACGCGTTTTTTCAGACAACTGAATCCCCATGTAGCAGCAAGGCTCAGAAGAGCCCACACACTCAGATCTTAACCCCAGTGTGCTGAAAGTGTCAAAACATGTTTTTCAGCAGAAATAAACATGTTTCTGCAAGTTTGGTCAACCCCATGTAAGTTATGGGGCAGTAACAGTACACTTTTCAAAACGTGTTTTTCAGCCCGAAATAAACGCGTTTTTTCAGACAACTGAATCCCCATGTAGCAACAAGGCTCAGAAGTGCCCACACACTCAGATCTTAACCCCAGTGTGCTGAAAGTGTCAAAACTTGTTTTTCAGCAGAAATAAACATGTTTCTGCAAGTTTGGTCAACCCCATGTAAGTTATGGGGCAGTAACAGTACACTTTTCAAAACGTGTTTTTCAGCCCGAAATAAACGCGTTTTTTCAGACAACTGAATCCCCATGTAGCAACAAGGCTCAGAAGAGCCCACACACTCAGATCTTAACCCCAGTGTGCTGAAAGTGTCAAAACATGTTTTTCAGCAGAAATAAACATGTTTCTGCAAGTTTGGTCAACCCCATGTAAGTTATGGGGCAGTAACAGTACACTTTTCAAAACGTGTTTTTCAGCCCGAAATAAACGCGTTTTTTCAGACAACTGAATCCCCATGTAGCAACAAGGCTCAGAAGAGCCCACACACTCAGATCTTAACCCCAGTGTGCTGAAAGTGTCAAAACATGTTTTTCAGCAGAAATAAACATGTTTCTGCAAGTTTGGTCAACCCCATGTAAGTTATGGGGCAGTAACAGTACACTTTTCAAAACGTGTTTTTCAGCCCGAAATAAACGCGTTTTTTCAGACAACTGAATACCCATGTAGCAGCAAGTCTCAGAAGAGCCCACACACTCAGCTCTTAACCCCAGTGTGCAGAAAGGGTCAAAACGTGTTTTTCAGCAGAAATAAACATGTTTCTGCAAGTTTGGTCAACCCCATGTAAGTTATGGGGCAGTAACAGTACACTCTGCAAATCGTGTTTTTCAGCCCGAAATAAACGCGTTTTTTCAGACAACTGAATCCCCATGTAGCAGCAAGGCTCAGAAGAGCCCACACACTCAGATCTTAACCCCAGTGTGCTGAAAGTGTCAAAACATGTTTTTCAGCAGAAATAAACATGTTTCTGCAAGTTTGGTCAACCCCATGTAAGTTATGGGGCAGTAACAGTACACTTTTCAAAACGTGTTTTTCAGCCCGAAATAAACGCGTTTTTTCAGACAACTGAATCCCCATGTAGCAACAAGGCTCAGAAGAGCCCACACACTCAGATCTTAACCCCAGTGTGCTGAAAGTGTCAAAACATGTTTTTCAGCAGAAATAAACATGTTTCTGCAAGTTTGGTCAACCCCATGTAAGTTATGGGGCAGTAACAGTACACTCTGCAAAACGTGTTTTTCAGCCCGAAATAAACGCGTTTTTTCAGACAACTGAATCCCCATGTAGCAGCAAGGCTCAGAAGAGCCCACACACTCAGATCTTAACCCCAGTGTGCTGAAAGTGTCAAAACATGTTTTTCAGCAGAAATAAACATGTTTCTGCAAGTTTGGTCAACCCCATGTAAGTTATGGGGCAGTAACAGTACACTTTTCAAAACGTGTTTTTCAGCCCGAAATAAACGCGTTTTTTCAGACAACTGAATCCCCATGTAGCAACAAGGCTCAGAAGAGCCCACACACTCAGCTCTTAACCCCAGTGTGCAGAAAGGGTCAAAACGTGTTTTTCAGCAGAAATAAACATGTTTCTGCAAGTTTGGTCAACCCCATGTAAGTTATGGGGCAGTAACAGTACACTTTTCAAAACGTGTTTTTCAGCCCGAAATAAACGCGTTTTTTCAGACAACTGAATACCCATGTAGCAGCAAGGCTCAGAAGAGCCCACACACTCAGATCTTAACCCCAGTGTGCAGAAAGGGTCAAAACGTGTTTTTCAGCAGAAATAAACATGTTTCTGCAAGTTTGGTCAACCCCATGTAAGTTATGGGGCAGTAACAGTACACTCTACAAAACATGTTTTTCAGCCCGAAATAAACGCGTTTTTTCAGACAACTGAATCCCCATGTAGCAGCAAGGCTCAGAAGAGCCCACACACTCAGATCTTAACCCCAGTGTGCTGAAAGTGTCAAATCATGTTTTTCAGCAGAAATAAACATGTTTCTGCAAGTTTGGTCAACCCCATGTAAGTTATGGGGCAGTAACAGTACACTTTTCAAAACGTGTTTTTCAGCCCGAAATAAACGCGTTTTTTCAGACAACTGAATCCCCATGTAGCAGCAAGGCTCAGAAGAGCCCACACACTCAGATCTTAACCCGAGTGTGCTGAAAGTGTCAAAACATGTTTTTCAGCAGAAATAAACATGTTTCTGCAAGTTTGGTCAACCCCATGTAAGTTATGGGGCAGTAACAGTACACTTTTCAAAACGTGTTTTTCAGCCCGAAATAAACGCGTTTTTTCAGACAACTGAATACCCATGTAGCAGCAAGGCTCAGAAGAGCCCACACACTCAGATCTTAACCCCAGTGTGCAGAAAGGGTCAAAACGTGTTTTTCAGCAGAAATAAACATGTTTCTGCAAGTTTGGTCAACCCCATGTAAGTTATGGGGCAGTAACAGTACACTCTGCAAAACGTGTTTTTCAGCCCGAAATAAACGCGTTTTTTCAGACAACTGAATCCCCATGTAGCAGCAAGGCTCAGAAGAGCCCACACACTCAGATCTTAACCCCAGTGTGCTGAAAGTGTCAAAACATGTTTTTCAGCAGAAATAAACATGTTTCTGCAAGTTTGGTCAACCCCATGTAAGTTATGGGGCAGTAACAGTACACTTTTCAAAACGTGTTTTTCAGCCCGAAATAAACGCGTTTTTTCAGACAACTGAATCCCCATGTAGCAACAAGGCTCAGAAGAGCCCACACACTCAGATCTTAACCCCAGTGTGCTGAAAGTGTCAAAACATGTTTTTCAGCAGAAATAAACATGTTTCTGCAAGTTTGGTCAACCCCATGTAAGTTATGGGGCAGTAACAGTACACTCTGCAAAACGTGTTTTTCAGCCCGAAATAAACGCGTTTTTTCAGACAACTGAATACCCATGTAGCAGCAAGTCTCAGAAGAGCCCACACACTCAGCTCTTAACCCCAGTGTGCAGAAAGGGTCAAAACGTGTTTTTCAGCAGAAATAAACATGTTTCTGCAAGTTTGGTCAACCCCATGTAAGTTATGGGGCAGTAACAGTACACTCTGCAAAACGTGTTTTTCAGCCCGAAATAAACGCGTTTTTTCAGACAACTGAATCCCCATGTAGCAGCAAGGCTCAGAAGAGCCCACACACTCAGATCTTAACCCCAGTGTGCTGAAAGTGTCAAAACATGTTTTTCAGCAGAAATAAACATGTTTCTGCAAGTTTGGTCAACCCCATGTAAGTTATGGGGCAGTAACAGTACACTTTTCAAAACGTGTTTTTCAGCCCGAAATAAACGCGTTTTTTCAGACAACTGAATCCCCATGTAGCAACAAGGCTCAGAAGAGCCCACACACTCAGATCTTAACCCCAGTGTGCTGAAAGTGTCAAAACATGTTTTTCAGCAGAAATAAACATGTTTCTGCAAGTTTGGTCAACCCCATGTAAGTTATGGGGCAGTAACAGTACACTTTTCAAAACGTGTTTTTCAGCCCGAAATAAACGCGTTTTTTCAGACAACTGAATCCCCATGTAGCAACAAGGCTCAGAAGAGCCCACACACTCAGATCTTAACCCCAGTGTGCTGAAAGTGTCAAAACATGTTTTTCAGCAGAAATAAACATGTTTCTGCAAGTTTGGTCAACCCCATGTAAGTTATGGGGCAGTAACAGTACACTTTTCAAAACGTGTTTTTCAGCCCGAAATAAACGCGTTTTTTCAGACAACTGAATCCCCATGTAGCAACAAGGCTCAGAAGAGCCCACACACTCAGATCTTAACCCCAGTGTGCTGAAAGTGTCAAAACATGTTTTTCAGCAGAAATAAACATGTTTCTGCAAGTTTGGTCAACCCCATGTAAGTTATGGGGCAGTAACAGTACACTTTTCAAAACGTGTTTTTCAGCCCGAAATAAACGCGTTTTTTCAGACAACTGAATACCCATGTAGCAGCAAGGCTCAGAAGAGCCCACACACTCAGATCTTAACCCCAGTGTGCTGAAAGTGTCAAAACATGTTTTTCAGCAGAAATAAACATGTTTCTGCAAGTTTGGTCAACCCCATGTAAGTTATGGGGCAGTAACAGTACACTTTTCAAAACGTGTTTTTCAGCCCGAAATAAACGCGTTTTTTCAGACAACTGAATCCCCATGTAGCAACAAGGCTCAGAAGAGCCCACACACTCAGATCTTAACCCCAGTGTGCTGAAAGTGTCAAAACATGTTTTTCAGCAGAAATAAACATGTTTCTGCAAGTTTGGTCAACCCCATGTAAGTTATGGGGCAGTAACAGTACACTCTGCAAAACGTGTTTTTCAGCCCGAAATAAACGCGTTTTTTCAGACAACTGAATCCCCATGTAGCAACAAGGCTCAGAAGAGCCCACACACTCAGATCTTAACCCCAGTGTGCAGAAAGGGTCAAAACGTGTTTTTCAGCAGAAATAAACATGTTTCTGCAAGTTTGGTCAACCCCATGTA
Source organism: Lepisosteus platostomus (assembly GCF_059453375.1). NCBI lineage: Eukaryota > Metazoa > Chordata > Actinopteri > Semionotiformes > Lepisosteidae > Lepisosteus > Lepisosteus platostomus. The sequence goes on along the minus strand of NC_142615.1, from coordinate 27,234,814 downwards.
AGTTATGGGGCAGTAACAGTACACTCTGCAAAACGTGTTTTTCAGCCCGAAATAAACGCGTTTTTTCAGACAACTGAATCCCCATGTAGCAGCAAGGCTCAGAAGAGCCCACACACTCAGATCTTAACCCCAGTGTGCTGAAAGTGTCAAAACATGTTTTTCAGCAGAAATAAACATGTTTCTGCAAGTTTGGTCAACCCCATGTAAGTTATGGGGCAGTAACAGTACACTTTTCAAAACGTGTTTTTCAGCCCGAAATAAACGCGTTTTTTCAGACAACTGAATCCCCATGTAGCAACAAGGCTCAGAAGAGCCCACACACTCAGATCTTAACCCCAGTGTGCTGAAAGTGTCAAAACATGTTTTTCAGCAGAAATAAACATGTTTCTGCAAGTTTGGTCAACCCCATGTAAGTTATGGGGCAGTAACAGTACACTTTTCAAAACGTGTTTTTCAGCCCGAAATAAACGCGTTTTTTCAGACAACTGAATCCCCATGTAGCAACAAGGCTCAGAAGAGCCCACACACTCAGATCTTAACCCCAGTGTGCTGAAAGTGTCAAAACATGTTTTTCAGCAGAAATAAACATGTTTCTGCAAGTTTGGTCAACCCCATGTAAGTTATGGGGCAGTAACAGTACACTTTTCAAAACGTGTTTTTCAGCCCGAAATAAACGCGTTTTTTCAGACAACTGAATACCCATGTAGCAGCAAGGCTCAGAAGAGCCCACACACTCAGATCTTAACCCCAGTGTGCTGAAAGTGTCAAAACATGTTTTTCAGCAGAAATAAACATGTTTCTGCAAGTTTGGTCAACCCCATGTAAGTTATGGGGCAGTAACAGTACACTTTTCAAAACGTGTTTTTCAGCCCGAAATAAACGCGTTTTTTCAGACAACTGAATCCCCATGTAGCAACAAGGCTCAGAAGAGCCCACACACTCAGATCTTAACCCCAGTGTGCTGAAAGTGTCAAAACATGTTTTTCAGCAGAAATAAACATGTTTCTGCAAGTTTGGTCAACCCCATGTAAGTTATGGGGCAGTAACAGTACACTCTGCAAAACGTGTTTTTCAGCCCGAAATAAACGCGTTTTTTCAGACAACTGAATCCCCATGTAGCAACAAGGCTCAGAAGAGCCCACACACTCAGATCTTAACCCCAGTGTGCAGAAAGGGTCAAAACGTGTTTTTCAGCAGAAATAAACATGTTTCTGCAAGTTTGGTCAACCCCATGTAAGTTATGGGGCAGTAACAGTACACTCTGCAAAACGTGTTTTTCAGCCCGAAATAAACGCGTTTTTTCAGACAACTGAATCCCCATGTAGCAGCAAGGCTCAGAAGAGCCCACACACTCAGATCTTAACCCCAGTGTGCTGAAAGTGTCAAAACATGTTTTTCAGCAGAAATAAACATGTTTCTGCAAGTTTGGTCAACCCCATGTAAGTTATGGGGCAGTAACAGTACACTTTTCAAAACGTGTTTTTCAGCCCGAAATAAACGCGTTTTTTCAGACAACTGAATCCCCATGTAGCAACAAGGCTCAGAAGAGCCCACACACTCAGATCTTAACCCCAGTGTGCTGAAAGTGTCAAAACATGTTTTTCAGCAGAAATAAACATGTTTCTGCAAGTTTGGTCAACCCCATGTAAGTTATGGGGCAGTAACAGTACACTCTGCAAAACGTGTTTTTCAGCCCGAAATAAACGCGTTTTTTCAGACAACTGAATACCCATGTAGCAGCAAGTCTCAGAAGAGCCCACACACTCAGCTCTTAACCCCAGTGTGCAGAAAGGGTCAAAACGTGTTTTTCAGCAGAAATAAACATGTTTCTGCAAGTTTGGTCAACCCCATGTAAGTTATGGGGCAGTAACAGTACACTCTGCAAAACGTGTTTTTCAGCCCGAAATAAACGCGTTTTTTCAGACAACTGAATCCCCATGTAGCAGCAAGGCTCAGAAGAGCCCACACACTCAGATCTTAACCCCAGTGTGCTGAAAGTGTCAAAACATGTTTTTCAGCAGAAATAAACATGTTTCTGCAAGTTTGGTCAACCCCATGTAAGTTATGGGGCAGTAACAGTACACTTTTCAAAACGGGTTTTTCAGCCCGAAATAAACGCGTTTTTTCAGACAACTGAATCCCCATGTAGCAACAAGGCTCAGAAGAGCCCACACACTCAGATCTTAACCCCAGTGTGCTGAAAGTGTCAAAACATGTTTTTCAGCAGAAATAAACATGTTTCTGCAAGTTTGGTCAACCCCATGTAAGTTATGGGGCAGTAACAGTACACTTTTCAAAACGTGTTTTTCAGCCCGAAATAAACGCGTTTTTTCAGACAACTGAATCCCCATGTAGCAACAAGGCTCAGAAGAGCCCACACACTCAGATCTTAACCCCAGTGTGCTGAAAGTGTCAAAACATGTTTTTCAGCAGAAATAAACATGTTTCTGCAAGTTTGGTCAACCCCATGTAAGTTATGGGGCAGTAACAGTACACTTTTCAAAACGTGTTTTTCAGCCCGAAATAAACGCGTTTTTTCAGACAACTGAATCCCCATGTAGCAACAAGGCTCAGAAGAGCCCACACACTCAGATCTTAACCCCAGTGTGCTGAAAGTGTCAAAACATGTTTTTCAGCAGAAATAAACATGTTTCTGCAAGTTTGGTCAACCCCATGTAAGTTATGGGGCAGTAACAGTACACTTTTCAAAACGTGTTTTTCAGCCCGAAATAAACGCGTTTTTTCAGACAACTGAATCCCCATGTAGCAACAAGGCTCAGAAGAGCCCACACACTCAGATCTTAACCCCAGTGTGCTGAAAGTGTCAAAACATGTTTTTCAGCAGAAATAAACATGTTTCTGCAAGTTTGGTCAACCCCATGTAAGTTATGGGGCAGTAACAGTACACTTTTCAAAACGTGTTTTTCAGCCCGAAATAAACGCGTTTTTTCAGACAACTGAATCCCCATGTAGCAGCAAGGCTCAGAAGAGCCCACACACTCAGATCTTAACCCCAGTGTGCTGAAAGTGTCAAAACATGTTTTTCAGCAGAAATAAACATGTTTCTGCAAGTTTGGTCAACCCCATGTAAGTTATGGGGCAGTAACAGTACACTTTTCAAAACGTGTTTTTCAGCCCGAAATAAACGCGTTTTTTCAGACAACTGAATCCCCATGTAGCAACAAGGCTCAGAAGAGCCCACACACTCAGATCTTAACCCCAGTGTGCTGAAAGTGTCAAAACATGTTTTTCAGCAGAAATAAACATGTTTCTGCAAGTTTGGTCAACCCCATGTAAGTTATGGGGCAGTAACAGTACACTTTTCAAAACGTGTTTTTCAGCCCGAAATAAACGCGTTTTTTCAGACAACTGAATCCCCATGTAGCAACAAGGCTCAGAAGAGCCCACACACTCAGATCTTAACCCCAGTGTGCTGAAAGTGTCAAAACATGTTTTTCAGCAGAAATAAACATGTTTCTGCAAGTTTGGTCAACCCCATGTAAGTTATGGGGCAGTAACAGTACACTTTTCAAAACGTGTTTTTCAGCCCGAAATAAACGCGTTTTTTCAGACAACTGAATCCCCATGTAGCAACAAGGCTCAGAAGAGCCCACACACTCAGATCTTAACCCCAGTGTGCTGAAAGTGTCAAAACATGTTTTTCAGCAGAAATAAACATGTTTCTGCAAGTTTGGTCAACCCCATGTAAGTTATGGGGCAGTAACAGTACACTTTTCAAAACGTGTTTTTCAGCCCGAAATAAACGCGTTTTTTCAGACAACTGAATCCCCATGTAGCAACAAGGCTCAGAAGAGCCCACACACTCAGATCTTAACCCCAGTGTGCTGAAAGTGTCAAAACATGTTTTTCAGCAGAAATAAACATGTTTCTGCAAGTTTGGTCAACCCCATGTAAGTTATGGGGCAGTAACAGTACACTTTTCAAAACGTGTTTTTCAGCCCGAAATAAACGCGTTTTTTCAGACAACTGAATCCCCATGTAGCAACAAGGCTCAGAAGAGCCCACACACTCAGATCTTAACCCCAGTGTGCTGAAAGTGTCAAAACATGTTTTTCAGCAGAAATAAACATGTTTCTGCAAGTTTGGTCAACCCCATGTAAGTTATGGGGCAGTAACAGTACACTCTGCAAAACGTGTTTTTCAGCCCGAAATAAACGCGTTTTTTCAGACAACTGAATCCCCATGTAGCAGCAAGGCTCAGAAGAGCCCACACACTCAGATCTTAACCCCAGTGTGCTGAAAGTGTCAAAACATGTTTTTCAGCAGAAATAAACATGTTTCTGCAAGTTTGGTCAACCCCATGTAAGTTATGGGGCAGTAACAGTACACTTTTCAAAACGTGTTTTTCAGCCCGAAATAAACGCGTTTTTTCAGACAACTGAATCCCCATGTAGCAACAAGGCTCAGAAGAGCCCACACACTCAGATCTTAACCCCAGTGTGCTGAAAGTGTCAAAACATGTTTTTCAGCAGAAATAAACATGTTTCTGCAAGTTTGGTCAACCCCATGTAAGTTATGGGGCAGTAACAGTACACTCTGCAAAACGTGTTTTTCAGCCCGAAATAAACGCGTTTTTTCAGACAACTGAATCCCCATGTAGCAGCAAGGCTCAGAAGAGCCCACACACTCAGATCTTAACCCCAGTGTGCTGAAAGTGTCAAAACATGTTTTTCAGCAGAAATAAACATGTTTCTGCAAGTTTGGTCAACCCCATGTAAGTTATGGGGCAGTAACAGTACACTTTTCAAAACGTGTTTTTCAGCCCGAAATAAACGCGTTTTTTCAGACAACTGAATCCCCATGTAGCAACAAGGCTCAGAAGAGCCCACACACTCAGATCTTAACCCCAGTGTGCTGAAAGTGTCAAAACATGTTTTTCAGCAGAAATAAACATGTTTCTGCAAGTTTGGTCAACCCCATGTAAGTTATGGGGCAGTAACAGTACACTTTTCAAAACGTGTTTTTCAGCCCGAAATAAACGCGTTTTTTCAGACAACTGAATCCCCATGTAGCAACAAGGCTCAGAAGAGCCCACACACTCAGATCTTAACCCCAGTGTGCTGAAAGTGTCAAAACATGTTTTTCAGCAGAAATAAACATGTTTCTGCAAGTTTGGTCAACCCCATGTAAGTTATGGGGCAGTAACAGTACACTTTTCAAAACGTGTTTTTCAGCCCGAAATAAACGCGTTTTTTCAGACAACTGAATCCCCATGTAGCAACAAGGCTCAGAAGAGCCCACACACTCAGATCTTAACCCCAGTGTGCTGAAAGTGTCAAAACATGTTTTTCAGCAGAAATAAACATGTTTCTGCAAGTTTGGTCAACCCCATGTAAGTTATGGGGCAGTAACAGTACACTCTGCAAAACGTGTTTTTCAGCCCGAAATAAACGCGTTTTTTCAGACAACTGAATCCCCATGTAGCAGCAAGGCTCAGAAGAGCCCACACACTCAGATCTTAACCCCAGTGTGCTGAAAGTGTCAAAACATGTTTTTCAGCAGAAATAAACATGTTTCTGCAAGTTTGGTCAACCCCATGTAAGTTATGGGGCAGTAACAGTACACTTTTCAAAACGTGTTTTTCAGCCCGAAATAAACGCGTTTTTTCAGACAACTGAATCCCCATGTAGCAACAAGGCTCAGAAGAGCCCACACACTCAGATCTTAACCCCAGTGTGCTGAAAGTGTCAAAACATGTTTTTCAGCAGAAATAAACATGTTTCTGCAAGTTTGGTCAACCCCATGTAAGTTATGGGGCAGTAACAGTACACTTTTCAAAACGTGTTTTTCAGCCCGAAATAAACGCGTTTTTTCAGACAACTGAATCCCCATGTAGCAACAAGGCTCAGAAGAGCCCACACACTCAGATCTTAACCCCAGTGTGCTGAAAGTGTCAAAACATGTTTTTCAGCAGAAATAAACATGTTTCTGCAAGTTTGGTCAACCCCATGTAAGTTATGGGGCAGTAACAGTACACTTTTCAAAACGTGTTTTTCAGCCCGAAATAAACGCGTTTTTTCAGACAACTGAATACCCATGTAGCAGCAAGTCTCAGAAGAGCCCACACACTCAGCTCTTAACCCCAGTGTGCAGAAAGGGTCAAAACGTGTTTTTCAGCAGAAATAAACATGTTTCTGCAAGTTTGGTCAACCCCATGTAAGTTATGGGGCAGTAACAGTACACTCTGCAAATCGTGTTTTTCAGCCCGAAATAAACGCGTTTTTTCAGACAACTGAATCCCCATGTAGCAGCAAGGCTCAGAAGAGCCCACACACTCAGATCTTAACCCCAGTGTGCTGAAAGTGTCAAAACATGTTTTTCAGCAGAAATAAACATGTTTCTGCAAGTTTGGTCAACCCCATGTAAGTTATGGGGCAGTAACAGTACACTTTTCAAAACGTGTTTTTCAGCCCGAAATAAACGCGTTTTTTCAGACAACTGAATCCCCATGTAGCAACAAGGCTCAGAAGAGCCCACACACTCAGATCTTAACCCCAGTGTGCTGAAAGTGTCAACACATGTTTTTCAGCAGAAATAAACATGTTTCTGCAAGTTTGGTCAACCCCATGTAAGTTATGGGGCAGTAACAGTACACTCTGCAAAACGTGTTTTTCAGCCCGAAATAAACGCGTTTTTTCAGACAACTGAATCCCCATGTAGCAGCAAGGCTCAGAAGAGCCCACACACTCAGATCTTAACCCCAGTGTGCTGAAAGTGTCAAAACATGTTTTTCAGCAGAAATAAACATGTTTCTGCAAGTTTGGTCAACCCCATGTAAGTTATGGGGCAGTAACAGTACACTTTTCAAAACGTGTTTTTCAGCCCGAAATAAACGCGTTTTTTCAGACAACTGAATCCCCATGTAGCAACAAGGCTCAGAAGAGCCCACACACTCAGCTCTTAACCCCAGTGTGCAGAAAGGGTCAAAACGTGTTTTTCAGCAGAAATAAACATGTTTCTGCAAGTTTGGTCAACCCCATGTAAGTTATGGGGCAGTAACAGTACACTTTTCAAAACGTGTTTTTCAGCCCGAAATAAACGCGTTTTTTCAGACAACTGAATACCCATGTAGCAGCAAGGCTCAGAAGAGCCCACACACTCAGATCTTAACCCCAGTGTGCAGAAAGGGTCAAAACGTGTTTTTCAGCAGAAATAAACATGTTTCTGCAAGTTTGGTCAACCCCATGTAAGTTATGGGGCAGTAACAGTACACTCTACAAAACATGTTTTTCAGCCCGAAATAAACGCGTTTTTTCAGACAACTGAATCCCCATGTAGCAGCAAGGCTCAGAAGAGCCCACACACTCAGATCTTAACCCCAGTGTGCTGAAAGTGTCAAATCATGTTTTTCAGCAGAAATAAACATGTTTCTGCAAGTTTGGTCAACCCCATGTAAGTTATGGGGCAGTAACAGTACACTTTTCAAAACGTGTTTTTCAGCCCGAAATAAACGCGTTTTTTCAGACAACTGAATCCCCATGTAGCAACAAGGCTCAGAAGAGCCCACACACTCAGATCTTAACCCCAGTGTGCTGAAAGTGTCAAAACATGTTTTTCAGCAGAAATAAACATGTTTCTGCAAGTTTGGTCAACCCCATGTAAGTTATGGGGCAGTAACAGTACACTCTGCAAAACGTGTTTTTCAGCCCGTAATAAACGCGTTTTTTCAGACAACTGAATACCCATGTAGCAGCAAGTCTCAGAAGAGCCCACACACTCAGCTCTTAACCCCAGTGTGCAGAAAGGGTCAAAACGTGTTTTTCAGCAGAAATAAACATGTTTCTGCAAGTTTGGTCAACCCCATGTAAGTTATGGGGCAGTAACAGTACACTCTGCAAAACGTGTTTTTCAGCCCGAAATAAACGCGTTTTTTCAAACAACTGAATCCCCATGTAGCAACAAGGCTCAGAAGAGCCCACACACTCAGATCTTAACCCCAGTGTGCTGAAAGTGTCAAAACATGTTTTTCAGCAGAAATAAACATGTTTCTGCAAGTTTGGTCAACCCCATGTAAGTTATGGGGCAGTAACAGTACACTTTTCAAAACGTGTTTTTCAGACCGAAATAAACGCGTTTTTTCAGACAACTGAATACCCATGTAGCAGCAAGTCTCAGAAGAGCCCACACACTCAGCTCTTAACCCCAGTGTGCAGAAAGGGTCAAAACGTGTTTTTCAGCAGAAATAAACATGTTTCTGCAAGTTTGGTCAACCCCATGTAAGTTATGGGGCAGTAACAGTACACTCTGCAAAACGTGTTTTTCAGCCCGAAATAAACGCGTTTTTTCAGAAAACTGAATCCCCATGTAGCAGCAAGGCTCAGAAGAGCCCACACACTCAGATCTTAACCCCAGTGTGCTGAAAGTGTCAAAACATGTTTTTCAGCAGAAATAAACATGTTTCTGCAAGTTTGGTCAACCCCATGTAAGTTATGGGGCAGTAACAGTACACTTTTCTAAACGTGTTTTTCAGCCCGAAATAAACGCGTTTTTTCAGACAACTGAATCCCCATGTAGCAACAAGGCTCAGAAGAGCCCACACACTCAGATCTTAACCCCAGTGTGCTGAAAGTGTCAAAACATGTTTTTCAGCAGAAATAAACATGTTTCTGCAAGTTTGGTCAACCCCATGTAAGTTATGGGGCAGTAACAGTACACTTTTCAAAACGTGTTTTTCAGCCCGAAATAAACGCGTTTTTTCAGACAACTGAATCCCCATGTAGCAACAAGGCTCAGAAGAGCCCACACACTCAGATCTTAACCCCAGTGTGCTGAAAGTGTCAAAACATGTTTTTCAGCAGAAATAAACATGTTTCTGCAAGTTTGGTCAACCCCATGTAAGTTATGGGGCAGTAACAGTACACTTTTCAAAACGTGTTTTTCAGCCAGAAATAAACGCGTTTTTTCAGACAACTGAATCCCCATGTAGCAACAAGGCTCAGAAGAGACCACACACTCAGATCTTAACCCCAGTGTGCTGAAAGTGTCAAAACATGTTTTTCAGCAGAAATAAACATGTTTCTGCAAGTTTGGTCAACCCCATGTAAGTTATGGGGCAGTAACAGTACACTTTTCAAAACGTGTTTTTCAGCCCGAAATAAACGCGTTTTTTTCAGACAACTGAATCCCCATGTAGCAACAAGGCTCAGAAGAGCCCACACACTCAGATCTTAACCCCAGTGTGCAGAAAGGGTCAAAACGTGTTTTTCAGCAGAAATAAACATGTTTCTGCAAGTTTGGTCAACCCCATGTAAGTTATGGGGCAGTAACAGTACACTCTGCAAAACGTGTTTTTCAGCCCGAGATAAACGCGTTTTTTCAGACAACTGAATCCCCATGTAGCAGCAAGGCTCAGAAGAGCCCACACACTCAGATCTTAACCCCAGTGTGCTGAAAGTGTCAAAACATGTTTTTCAGCAGAAATAAACATGTTTCTGCAAGTTTGGTCAACCCCATGTAAGTTATGGGGCAGTAACAGTACACTTTTCAAAACGTGTTTTTCAGCCCGAAATAAACGCGTTTTTTCAGACAACTGAATCCCCATGTAGCAACAAGGCTCAGAAGAGCCCACACACTCAGATCTTAACCCCAGTGTGCTGAAAGTGTCAAAACATGTTTTTCAGCAGAAATAAACATGTTTCTGCAAGTTTGGTCAACCCCATGTAAGTTATGGGGCAGTAACAGTACACTCTGCAAAACGTGTTTTTCAGCCCGAAATAAACGCGTTTTTTCAGACAACTGAATCCCCATGTAGCAGCAAGGCTCAGAAGAGCCCACACACTCAGATCTTAACCCGAGTGTGCTGAAAGTGTCAAAACATGTTTTTCAGCAGAAATAAACATGTTTCTGCAAGTTTGGTCAAACCCATGTAAGTTATGGGGCAGTAACAGTACACTTTTCAAAACGTGTTTTTCAGCCCGAAATAAACGCGTTTTTTCAGACAACTGAATACCCATGTAGCAGCAAGGCTCAGAAGAGCCCACACACTCAGATCTTAACCCCAGTGTGCAGAAAGGGTCAAAACGTGTTTTTCAGCAGAAATAAACATGTTTCTGCAAGTTTGGTCAACCCCATGTAAGTTATGGGGCAGTAACAGTACACTCTGCAAAACGTGTTTTTCAGCCCGAAATAAACGCGTTTTTTCAGACAACTGAATCCCCATGTAGCAGCAAGGCTCAGAAGAGCCCACACACTCAGATCTTAACCCCAGTGTGCTGAAAGTGTCAAAACATGTTTTTCAGCAGAAATAAACATGTTTCTGCAAGTTTGGTCAACCCCATGTAAGTTATGGGGCAGTAACAGTACACTTTTCAAAACGTGTTTTTCAGCCCGAAATAAACGCGTTTTTTCAGACAACTGAATCCCCATGTAGCAACAAGGCTCAGAAGAGCCCACACACTCAGATCTTAACCCCAGTGTGCTGAAAGTGTCAAAACATGTTTTTCAGCAGAAATAAACATGTTTCTGCAAGTTTGGTCAACCCCATGTAAGTTATGGGGCAGTAACAGTACACTCTGCAAAACGTGTTTTTCAGCCCGAAATAAACGCGTTTTTTCAGACAACTGAATACCCATGTAGCAGCAAGTCTCAGAAGAGCCCACACACTCAGCTCTTAACCCCAGTGTGCAGAAAGGGTCAAAACGTGTTTTTCAGCAGAAATAAACATGTTTCTGCAAGTTTGGTCAACCCCATGTAAGTTATGGGGCAGTAACAGTACACTCTGCAAAACGTGTTTTTCAGCCCGAAATAAACGCGTTTTTTCAGACAACTGAATCCCCATGTAGCAGCAAGGCTCAGAAGAGCCCACACACTCAGATCTTAACCCCAGTGTGCTGAAAGTGTCAAAACATGTTTTTCAGCAGAAATAAACATGTTTCTGCAAGTTTGGTCAACCCCATGTAAGTTATGGGGCAGTAACAGTACACTTTTCAAAACGTGTTTTTCAGCCCGAAATAAACGCGTTTTTTCAGACAACTGAATCCCCATGTAGCAACAAGGCTCAGAAGAGCCCACACACTCAGATCTTAACCCCAGTGTGCTGAAAGTGTCAAAACATGTTTTTCAGCAGAAATAAACATGTTTCTGCAAGTTTGGTCAACCCCATGTAAGTTATGGGGCAGTAACAGTACACTTTTCAAAACGTGTTTTTCAGCCCGAAATAAACGCGTTTTTTCAGACAACTGAATCCCCATGTAGCAACAAGGCTCAGAAGAGCCCACACACTCAGATCTTAACCCCAGTGTGCTGAAAGTGTCAAAACATGTTTTTCAGCAGAAATAAACATGTTTCTGCAAGTTTGGTCAACCCCATGTAAGTTATGGGGCAGTAACAGTACACTTTTCAAAACGTGTTTTTCAGCCCGAAATAAACGCGTTTTTTCAGACAACTGAATCCCCATGTAGCAACAAGGCTCAGAAGAGCCCACACACTCAGATCTTAACCCCAGTGTGCTGAAAGTGTCAAAACATGTTTTTCAGCAGAAATAAACATGTTTCTGCAAGTTTGGTCAACCCCATGTAAGTTATGGGGCAGTAACAGTACACTTTTCAAAACGTGTTTTTCAGCCCGAAATAAACGCGTTTTTTCAGACAACTGAATACCCATGTAGCAGCAAGGCTCAGAAGAGCCCACACACTCAGATCTTAACCCCAGTGTGCAGAAAGGGTCAAAACGTGTTTTTCAGCAGAAATAAACATGTTTCTGCAAGTTTGGTCAACCCCATGTAAGTTATGGGGCAGTAACAGTACACTCTGCAAAACGTGTTTTTCAGCCCGAAATAAACGCGTTTTTTCAGACAACTGAATCCCCATGTAGCAGCAAGGCTCAGAAGAGCCCACACACTCAGATCTTAACCCCAGTGTGCTGAAAGTGTCAAAACATGTTTTTCAGCAGAAATAAACATGTTTCTGCAAGTTTGGTCAACCCCATGTAAGTTATGGGGCAGTAACAGTACACTTTTCAAAACGTGTTTTTCAGCCCGAAATAAACGCGTTTTTTCAGACAACTGAATCCCCATGTAGCAACAAGGCTCAGAAGAGCCCACACACTCAGATCTTAACCCCAGTGTGCTGAAAGTGTCAAAACATGTTTTTCAGCAGAAATAAACATGTTTCTGCAAGTTTGGTCAACCCCATGTAAGTTATGGGGCAGTAACAGTACACTTTTCAAAACGTGTTTTTCAGCCCGAAATAAACGCGTTTTTTCAGACAACTGAATCCCCATGTAGCAACAAGGCTCAGAAGAGCCCACACACTCAGATCTTAACCCCAGTGTGCTGAAAGTGTCAAAACATGTTTTTCAGCAGAAATAAACATGTTTCTGCAAGTTTGGTCAACCCCATGTAAGTTATGGGGCAGTAACAGTACACTCTGCAAAACGTGTTTTTCAGCCCGAAATAAACGCGTTTTTTCAGACAACTGAATCCCCATGTAGCAGCAAGGCTCAGAAGAGCCCACACACTCAGATCTTAACCCCAGTGTGCTGAAAGTGTCAAAACATGTTTTTCAGCAGAAATAAACATGTTTCTGCAAGTTTGGTCAACCCCATGTAAGTTATGGGGCAGTAACAGTACACTCTGCAAAACGTGTTTTTCAGCCCGAAATAAACGCGTTTTTTCAGACAACTGAATCCCCATGTAGCAGCAAGGCTCAGAAGAGCCCACACACTCAGATCTTAACCCCAGTGTGCTGAAAGTGTCAAAACATGTTTTTCAGCAGAAATAAACATGTTTCTGCAAGTTTAGTCAACCCCATGTAAGTTATGGGGCAGTAACAGTACACTTTTCAAAACGTGTTTTTCAGCCCGAAATAAACGCGTTTTTTCAGACAACTGAATCCCCATGTAGCAACAAGGCTCAGAAGTGCCCACACACTCAGATCTTAACCCCAGTGTGCTGAAAGTGTCAAAACTTGTTTTTCAGCAGAAATAAACATGTTTCTGCAAGTTTGGTCAACCCCATGTAAGTTATGGGGCAGTAACAGTACACTTTTCAAAACGTGTTTTTCAGCCCGAAATAAACGCGTTTTTTCAGACAACTGAATCCCCATGTAGCAACAAGGCTCAGAAGAGCCCACACACTCAGATCTTAACCCCAGTGTGCTGAAAGTGTCAAAACATGTTTTTCAGCAGAAATAAACATGTTTCTGCAAGTTTGGTCAACCCCATGTAAGTTATGGGGCAGTAACAGTACACTTTTCAAAACGTGTTTTTCAGCCCGAAATAAACGCGTTTTTTCAGACAACTGAATCCCCATGTAGCAACAAGGCTCAGAAGAGCCCACACACTCAGATCTTAACCCCAGTGTGCTGAAAGTGTCAAAACATGTTTTTCAGCAGAAATAAACATGTTTCTGCAAGTTTGGTCAACCCCATGTAAGTTATGGGGCAGTAACAGTACACTTTTCAAAACGTGTTTTTCAGCCCGAAATAAACGCGTTTTTTCAGACAACTGAATACCCATGTAGCAGCAAGTCTCAGAAGAGCCCACACACTCAGCTCTTAACCCCAGTGTGCAGAAAGGGTCAAAACGTGTTTTTCAGCAGAAATAAACATGTTTCTGCAAGTTTGGTCAACCCCATGTAAGTTATGGGGCAGTAACAGTACACTCTGCAAATCGTGTTTTTCAGCCCGAAATAAACGCGTTTTTTCAGACAACTGAATCCCCATGTAGCAGCAAGGCTCAGAAGAGCCCACACACTCAGATCTTAACCCCAGTGTGCTGAAAGTGTCAAAACATGTTTTTCAGCAGAAATAAACATGTTTCTGCAAGTTTGGTCAACCCCATGTAAGTTATGGGGCAGTAACAGTACACTTTTCAAAACGTGTTTTTCAGCCCGAAATAAACGCGTTTTTTCAGACAACTGAATCCCCATGTAGCAACAAGGCTCAGAAGAGCCCACACACTCAGATCTTAACCCCAGTGTGCTGAAAGTGTCAAAACATGTTTTTCAGCAGAAATAAACATGTTTCTGCAAGTTTGGTCAACCCCATGTAAGTTATGGGGCAGTAACAGTACACTCTGCAAAACGTGTTTTTCAGCCCGAAATAAACGCGTTTTTTCAGACAACTGAATCCCCATGTAGCAGCAAGGCTCAGAAGAGCCCACACACTCAGATCTTAACCCCAGTGTGCTGAAAGTGTCAAAACATGTTTTTCAGCAGAAATAAACATGTTTCTGCAAGTTTGGTCAACCCCATGTAAGTTATGGGGCAGTAACAGTACACTTTTCAAAACGTGTTTTTCAGCCCGAAATAAACGCGTTTTTTCAGACAACTGAATCCCCATGTAGCAACAAGGCTCAGAAGAGCCCACACACTCAGCTCTTAACCCCAGTGTGCAGAAAGGGTCAAAACGTGTTTTTCAGCAGAAATAAACATGTTTCTGCAAGTTTGGTCAACCCCATGTAAGTTATGGGGCAGTAACAGTACACTTTTCAAAACGTGTTTTTCAGCCCGAAATAAACGCGTTTTTTCAGACAACTGAATACCCATGTAGCAGCAAGGCTCAGAAGAGCCCACACACTCAGATCTTAACCCCAGTGTGCAGAAAGGGTCAAAACGTGTTTTTCAGCAGAAATAAACATGTTTCTGCAAGTTTGGTCAACCCCATGTAAGTTATGGGGCAGTAACAGTACACTCTACAAAACATGTTTTTCAGCCCGAAATAAACGCGTTTTTTCAGACAACTGAATCCCCATGTAGCAGCAAGGCTCAGAAGAGCCCACACACTCAGATCTTAACCCCAGTGTGCTGAAAGTGTCAAATCATGTTTTTCAGCAGAAATAAACATGTTTCTGCAAGTTTGGTCAACCCCATGTAAGTTATGGGGCAGTAACAGTACACTTTTCAAAACGTGTTTTTCAGCCCGAAATAAACGCGTTTTTTCAGACAACTGAATCCCCATGTAGCAGCAAGGCTCAGAAGAGCCCACACACTCAGATCTTAACCCGAGTGTGCTGAAAGTGTCAAAACATGTTTTTCAGCAGAAATAAACATGTTTCTGCAAGTTTGGTCAACCCCATGTAAGTTATGGGGCAGTAACATTACACTTTTCAAAACGTGTTTTTCAGCCCGAAATAAACGCGTTTTTTCAGACAACTGAATACCCATGTAGCAGCAAGGCTCAGAAGAGCCCACACACTCAGATCTTAACCCCAGTGTGCAGAAAGGGTCAAAACGTGTTTTTCAGCAGAAATAAACATGTTTCTGCAAGTTTGGTCAACCCCATGAAAGTTATGGGGCAGTAACAGTACACTCTGCAAAACGTGTTTTTCAGCCCGAAATAAACGCGTTTTTTCAGACAACTGAATCCCCATGTAGCAGCAAGGCTCAGAAGAGCCCACACACTCAGATCTTAACCCCAGTGTGCTGAAAGTGTCAAAACATGTTTTTCAGCAGAAATAAACATGTTTCTGCAAGTTTGG
Source organism: Lepisosteus platostomus (assembly GCF_059453375.1). Taxonomy (NCBI): domain Eukaryota; kingdom Metazoa; phylum Chordata; class Actinopteri; order Semionotiformes; family Lepisosteidae; genus Lepisosteus; species Lepisosteus platostomus. Next base: position 27,219,376 of record NC_142615.1, on the reverse strand, counting down.
TCAACCCCATGTAAGTTATGGGGCAGTAACAGTACACTTTTCAAAACGTGTTTTTCAGCCCGAAATAAACGCGTTTTTTCAGACAACTGAATCCCCATGTAGCAACAAGGCTCAGAAGAGCCCACACACTCAGATCTTAACCCCAGTGTGCTGAAAGTGTCAAAACATGTTTTTCAGCAGAAATAAACATGTTTCTGCAAGTTTGGTCAACCCCATGTAAGTTATGGGGCAGTAACAGTACACTCTGCAAAACGTGTTTTTCAGCCCGAAATAAACGCGTTTTTTCAGACAACTGAATACCCATGTAGCAGCAAGTCTCAGAAGAGCCCACACACTCAGCTCTTAACCCCAGTGTGCAGAAAGGGTCAAAACGTGTTTTTCAGCAGAAATAAACATGTTTCTGCAAGTTTGGTCAACCCCATGTAAGTTATGGGGCAGTAACAGTACACTCTGCAAAACGTGTTTTTCAGCCCGAAATAAACGCGTTTTTTCAGACAACTGAATCCCCATGTAGCAGCAAGGCTCAGAAGAGCCCACACACTCAGATCTTAACCCCAGTGTGCTGAAAGTGTCAAAACATGTTTCTCAGCAGAAATAAACATGTTTCTGCAAGTTTGGTCAACCCCATGTAAGTTATGGGGCAGTAACAGTACACTTTTCAAAACGTGTTTTTCAGCCCGAAATAAACGCGTTTTTTCAGACAACTGAATCCCCATGTAGCAACAAGGCTCAGAAGAGCCCACACACTCAGATCTTAACCCCAGTGTGCTGAAAGTGTCAAAACATGTTTTTCAGCAGAAATAAACATGTTTCTGCAAGTTTGGTCAACCCCATGTAAGTTATGGGGCAGTAACAGTACACTTTTCAAAACGTGTTTTTCAGCCCGAAATAAACGCGTTTTTTCAGACAACTGAATCCCCATGTAGCAACAAGGCTCAGAAGAGCCCACACACTCAGATCTTAACCCCAGTGTGCTGAAAGTGTCAAAACATGTTTTTCAGCAGAAATAAACATGTTTCTGCAAGTTTGGTCAACCCCATGTAAGTTATGGGGCAGTAACAGTACACTTTTCAAAACGTGTTTTTCAGCCCGAAATAAACGCGTTTTTTCAGACAACTGAATCCCCATGTAGCAGCAAGGCTCAGAAGAGCCCACACACTCAGATCTTAACCCCAGTGTGCAGAAAGGGTCAAAACGTGTTTTTCAGCAGAAATAAACATGTTTCTGCAAGTTTGGTCAACCCCATGTAAGTTATGGGGCAGTAACAGTACACTCTGCAAAACGTGTTTTTCAGCCCGAAATAAACGCGTTTTTTCAGACAACTGAATCCCCATGTAGCAGCAAGGCTCAGAAGAGCCCACACACTCAGATCTTAACCCCAGTGTGCTGAAAGTGTCAAAACATGTTTTTCAGCAGAAATAAACATGTTTCTGCAAGTTTGGTCAACCCCATGTAAGTTATGGGGCAGTAACAGTACACTTTTCAAAACGTGTTTTTCAGCCCGAAATAAACGCGTTTTTTCAGACAACTGAATCCCCATGTAGCAACAAGGCTCAGAAGAGCCCACACACTCAGATCTTAACCCCAGTGTGCTGAAAGTGTCAAAACATGTTTTTCAGCAGAAATAAACATGTTTCTGCAAGTTTGGTCAACCCCATGTAAGTTATGGGGCAGTAACAGTACACTTTTCAAAACGTGTTTTTCAGCCCGAAATAAACGCGTTTTTTCAGACAACTGAATCCCCATGTAGCAACAAGGCTCAGAAGAGCCCACACACTCAGATCTTAACCCCAGTGTGCTGAAAGTGTCAAAACATGTTTTTCAGCAGAAATAAACATGTTTCTGCAAGTTTGGTCAACCCCATGTAAGTTATGGGGCAGTAACAGTACACTTTTCAAAACGTGTTTTTCAGCCCGAAATAAACGCGTTTTTTCAGACAACTGAATCCCCATGTAGCAACAAGGCTCAGAAGAGCCCACACACTCAGATCTTAACCCCAGTGTGCTGAAAGTGTCAAAACATGTTTTTCAGCAGAAATAAACATGTTTCTGCAAGTTTGGTCAACCCCATGTAAGTTATGGGGCAGTAACAGTACACTTTTCAAAACGTGTTTTTCAGCCCGAAATAAACGCGTTTTTTCAGACAACTGAATCCCCATGTAGCAACAAGGCTCAGAAGAGCCCACACACTCAGATCTTAACCCCAGTGTGCTGAAAGTGTCAAAACATGTTTTTCAGCAGAAATAAACATGTTTCTGCAAGTTTGGTCAACCCCATGTAAGTTATGGGGCAGTAACAGTACACTTTTCAAAACGTGTTTTTCAGCCCGAAATAAACGCGTTTTTTCAGACAACTGAATACCCATGTAGCAGCAAGGCTCAGAAGAGCCCACACACTCAGATCTTAACCCCAGTGTGCAGAAAGGGTCAAAACGTGTTTTTCAGCAGAAATAAACATGTTTCTGCAAGTTTGGTCAACCCCATGTAAGTTATGGGGCAGTAACAGTACACTCTGCAAAACGTGTTTTTCAGCCCGAAATAAACGCGTTTTTTCAGACAACTGAATCCCCATGTAGCAGCAAGGCTCAGAAGAGCCCACACACTCAGATCTTAACCCCAGTGTGCTGAAAGTGTCAAAACATGTTTTTCAGCAGAAATAAACATGTTTCTGCAAGTTTGGTCAACCCCATGTAAGTTATGGGGCAGTAACAGTACACTTTTCAAAACGTGTTTTTCAGCCCGAAATAAACGCGTTTTTTCAGACAACTGAATCCCCATGTAGCAACAAGGCTCAGAAGAGCCCACACACTCAGATCTTAACCCCAGTGTGCTGAAAGTGTCAAAACATGTTTTTCAGCAGAAATAAACATGTTTCTGCAAGTTTGGTCAACCCCATGTAAGTTATGGGGCAGTAACAGTACACTTTTCAAAACGTGTTTTTCAGCCCGAAATAAACGCGTTTTTTCAGACAACTGAATCCCCATGTAGCAACAAGGCTCAGAAGAGCCCACACACTCAGATCTTAACCCCAGTGTGCTGAAAGTGTCAAAACATGTTTTTCAGCAGAAATAAACATGTTTCTGCAAGTTTGGTCAACCCCATGTAAGTTATGGGGCAGTAACAGTACACTCTGCAAAACGTGTTTTTCAGCCCGAAATAAACGCGTTTTTTCAGACAACTGAATCCCCATGTAGCAGCAAGGCTCAGAAGAGCCCACACACTCAGATCTTAACCCCAGTGTGCTGAAAGTGTCAAAACATGTTTTTCAGCAGAAATAAACATGTTTCTGCAAGTTTGGTCAACCCCATGTAAGTTATGGGGCAGTAACAGTACACTCTGCAAAACGTGTTTTTCAGCCCGAAATAAACGCGTTTTTTCAGACAACTGAATCCCCATGTAGCAGCAAGGCTCAGAAGAGCCCACACACTCAGATCTTAACCCCAGTGTGCTGAAAGTGTCAAAACATGTTTTTCAGCAGAAATAAACATGTTTCTGCAAGTTTAGTCAACCCCATGTAAGTTATGGGGCAGTAACAGTACACTTTTCAAAACGTGTTTTTCAGCCCGAAATAAACGCGTTTTTTCAGACAACTGAATCCCCATGTAGCAACAAGGCTCAGAAGTGCCCACACACTCAGATCTTAACCCCAGTGTGCTGAAAGTGTCAAAACTTGTTTTTCAGCAGAAATAAACATGTTTCTGCAAGTTTGGTCAACCCCATGTAAGTTATGGGGCAGTAACAGTACACTTTTCAAAACGTGTTTTTCAGCCCGAAATAAACGCGTTTTTTCAGACAACTGAATCCCCATGTAGCAACAAGGCTCAGAAGAGCCCACACACTCAGATCTTAACCCCAGTGTGCTGAAAGTGTCAAAACATGTTTTTCAGCAGAAATAAACATGTTTCTGCAAGTTTGGTCAACCCCATGTAAGTTATGGGGCAGTAACAGTACACTTTTCAAAACGTGTTTTTCAGCCCGAAATAAACGCGTTTTTTCAGACAACTGAATCCCCATGTAGCAACAAGGCTCAGAAGAGCCCACACACTCAGATCTTAACCCCAGTGTGCTGAAAGTGTCAAAACATGTTTTTCAGCAGAAATAAACATGTTTCTGCAAGTTTGGTCAACCCCATGTAAGTTATGGGGCAGTAACAGTACACTTTTCAAAACGTGTTTTTCAGCCCGAAATAAACGCGTTTTTTCAGACAACTGAATACCCATGTAGCAGCAAGTCTCAGAAGAGCCCACACACTCAGCTCTTAACCCCAGTGTGCAGAAAGGGTCAAAACGTGTTTTTCAGCAGAAATAAACATGTTTCTGCAAGTTTGGTCAACCCCATGTAAGTTATGGGGCAGTAACAGTACACTCTGCAAATCGTGTTTTTCAGCCCGAAATAAACGCGTTTTTTCAGACAACTGAATCCCCATGTAGCAGCAAGGCTCAGAAGAGCCCACACACTCAGATCTTAACCCCAGTGTGCTGAAAGTGTCAAAACATGTTTTTCAGCAGAAATAAACATGTTTCTGCAAGTTTGGTCAACCCCATGTAAGTTATGGGGCAGTAACAGTACACTTTTCAAAACGTGTTTTTCAGCCCGAAATAAACGCGTTTTTTCAGACAACTGAATCCCCATGTAGCAACAAGGCTCAGAAGAGCCCACACACTCAGATCTTAACCCCAGTGTGCTGAAAGTGTCAAAACATGTTTTTCAGCAGAAATAAACATGTTTCTGCAAGTTTGGTCAACCCCATGTAAGTTATGGGGCAGTAACAGTACACTCTGCAAAACGTGTTTTTCAGCCCGAAATAAACGCGTTTTTTCAGACAACTGAATCCCCATGTAGCAGCAAGGCTCAGAAGAGCCCACACACTCAGATCTTAACCCCAGTGTGCTGAAAGTGTCAAAACATGTTTTTCAGCAGAAATAAACATGTTTCTGCAAGTTTGGTCAACCCCATGTAAGTTATGGGGCAGTAACAGTACACTTTTCAAAACGTGTTTTTCAGCCCGAAATAAACGCGTTTTTTCAGACAACTGAATCCCCATGTAGCAACAAGGCTCAGAAGAGCCCACACACTCAGCTCTTAACCCCAGTGTGCAGAAAGGGTCAAAACGTGTTTTTCAGCAGAAATAAACATGTTTCTGCAAGTTTGGTCAACCCCATGTAAGTTATGGGGCAGTAACAGTACACTTTTCAAAACGTGTTTTTCAGCCCGAAATAAACGCGTTTTTTCAGACAACTGAATACCCATGTAGCAGCAAGGCTCAGAAGAGCCCACACACTCAGATCTTAACCCCAGTGTGCAGAAAGGGTCAAAACGTGTTTTTCAGCAGAAATAAACATGTTTCTGCAAGTTTGGTCAACCCCATGTAAGTTATGGGGCAGTAACAGTACACTCTACAAAACATGTTTTTCAGCCCGAAATAAACGCGTTTTTTCAGACAACTGAATCCCCATGTAGCAGCAAGGCTCAGAAGAGCCCACACACTCAGATCTTAACCCCAGTGTGCTGAAAGTGTCAAATCATGTTTTTCAGCAGAAATAAACATGTTTCTGCAAGTTTGGTCAACCCCATGTAAGTTATGGGGCAGTAACAGTACACTTTTCAAAACGTGTTTTTCAGCCCGAAATAAACGCGTTTTTTCAGACAACTGAATCCCCATGTAGCAGCAAGGCTCAGAAGAGCCCACACACTCAGATCTTAACCCGAGTGTGCTGAAAGTGTCAAAACATGTTTTTCAGCAGAAATAAACATGTTTCTGCAAGTTTGGTCAACCCCATGTAAGTTATGGGGCAGTAACATTACACTTTTCAAAACGTGTTTTTCAGCCCGAAATAAACGCGTTTTTTCAGACAACTGAATACCCATGTAGCAGCAAGGCTCAGAAGAGCCCACACACTCAGATCTTAACCCCAGTGTGCAGAAAGGGTCAAAACGTGTTTTTCAGCAGAAATAAACATGTTTCTGCAAGTTTGGTCAACCCCATGAAAGTTATGGGGCAGTAACAGTACACTCTGCAAAACGTGTTTTTCAGCCCGAAATAAACGCGTTTTTTCAGACAACTGAATCCCCATGTAGCAGCAAGGCTCAGAAGAGCCCACACACTCAGATCTTAACCCCAGTGTGCTGAAAGTGTCAAAACATGTTTTTCAGCAGAAATAAACATGTTTCTGCAAGTTTGGTCAACCCCATGTAAGTTATGGGGCAGTAACAGTACACTTTTCAAAACGTGTTTTTCAGCCCGAAATAAACGCGTTTTTTCAGACAACTGAATCCCCATGTAGCAACAAGGCTCAGAAGAGCCCACACACTCAGATCTTAACCCCAGTGTGCTGAAAGTGTCAAAACATGTTTTTCAGCAGAAATAAACATGTTTCTGCAAGTTTGGTCAACCCCATGTAAGTTATGGGGCAGTAACAGTACACTCTGCAAAACGTGTTTTTCAGCCCGAAATAAACGCGTTTTTTCAGACAACTGAATACCCATGTAGCAGCAAGTCTCAGAAGAGCCCACACACTCAGCTCTTAACCCCAGTGTGCAGAAAGGGTCAAAACGTGTTTTTCAGCAGAAATAAACATGTTTCTGCAAGTTTGGTCAACCCCATGTAAGTTATGGGGCAGTAACAGTACACTCTGCAAAACGTGTTTTTCAGCCCGAAATAAACGCGTTTTTTCAGACAACTGAATCCCCATGTAGCAGCAAGGCTCAGAAGAGCCCACACACTCAGATCTTAACCCCAGTGTGCTGAAAGTGTCAAAACATGTTTCTCAGCAGAAATAAACATGTTTCTGCAAGTTTGGTCAACCCCATGTAAGTTATGGGGCAGTAACAGTACACTTTTCAAAACGTGTTTTTCAGCCCGAAATAAACGCGTTTTTTCAGACAACTGAATCCCCATGTAGCAACAAGGCTCAGAAGAGCCCACACACTCAGATCTTAACCCCAGTGTGCTGAAAGTGTCAAAACATGTTTTTCAGCAGAAATAAACATGTTTCTGCAAGTTTGGTCAACCCCATGTAAGTTATGGGGCAGTAACAGTACACTTTTCAAAACGTGTTTTTCAGCCCGAAATAAACGCGTTTTTTCAGACAACTGAATCCCCATGTAGCAACAAGGCTCAGAAGAGCCCACACACTCAGATCTTAACCCCAGTGTGCTGAAAGTGTCAAAACATGTTTTTCAGCAGAAATAAACATGTTTCTGCAAGTTTGGTCAACCCCATGTAAGTTATGGGGCAGTAACAGTACACTTTTCAAAACGTGTTTTTCAGCCCGAAATAAACGCGTTTTTTCAGACAACTGAATCCCCATGTAGCAGCAAGGCTCAGAAGAGCCCACACACTCAGATCTTAACCCCAGTGTGCAGAAAGGGTCAAAACGTGTTTTTCAGCAGAAATAAACATGTTTCTGCAAGTTTGGTCAACCCCATGTAAGTTATGGGGCAGTAACAGTACACTCTGCAAAACGTGTTTTTCAGCCCGAAATAAACGCGTTTTTTCAGACAACTGAATCCCCATGTAGCAGCAAGGCTCAGAAGAGCCCACACACTCAGATCTTAACCCCAGTGTGCTGAAAGTGTCAAAACATGTTTTTCAGCAGAAATAAACATGTTTCTGCAAGTTTGGTCAACCCCATGTAAGTTATGGGGCAGTAACAGTACACTTTTCAAAACGTGTTTTTCAGCCCGAAATAAACGCGTTTTTTCAGACAACTGAATCCCCATGTAGCAACAAGGCTCAGAAGAGCCCACACACTCAGATCTTAACCCCAGTGTGCTGAAAGTGTCAAAACATGTTTTTCAGCAGAAATAAACATGTTTCTGCAAGTTTGGTCAACCCCATGTAAGTTATGGGGCAGTAACAGTACACTTTTCAAAACGTGTTTTTCAGCCCGAAATAAACGCGTTTTTTCAGACAACTGAATCCCCATGTAGCAACAAGGCTCAGAAGAGCCCACACACTCAGATCTTAACCCCAGTGTGCTGAAAGTGTCAAAACATGTTTTTCAGCAGAAATAAACATGTTTCTGCAAGTTTGGTCAACCCCATGTAAGTTATGGGGCAGTAACAGTACACTTTTCAAAACGTGTTTTTCAGCCCGAAATAAACGCGTTTTTTCAGACAACTGAATCCCCATGTAGCAACAAGGCTCAGAAGAGCCCACACACTCAGATCTTAACCCCAGTGTGCTGAAAGTGTCAAAACATGTTTTTCAGCAGAAATAAACATGTTTCTGCAAGTTTGGTCAACCCCATGTAAGTTATGGGGCAGTAACAGTACACTCTGCAAAACGTGTTTTTCAGCCCGAAATAAACGCGTTTTTTCAGACAACTGAATCCCCATGTAGCAGCAAGGCTCAGAAGAGCCCACACACTCAGATCTTAACCCCAGTGTGCTGAAAGTGTCAAAACATGTTTTTCAGCAGAAATAAACATGTTTCTGCAAGTTTGGTCAACCCCATGTAAGTTATGGGGCAGTAACAGTACACTTTTCAAAACGTGTTTTTCAGCCCGAAATAAACGCGTTTTTTCAGACAACTGAATCCCCATGTAGCAACAAGGCTCAGAAGTGCCCACACACTCAGATCTTAACCCCAGTGTGCTGAAAGTGTCAAAACTTGTTTTTCAGCAGAAATAAACATGTTTCTGCAAGTTTGGTCAACCCCATGTAAGTTATGGGGCAGTAACAGTACACTTTTCAAAACGTGTTTTTCAGCCCGAAATAAACGCGTTTTTTCAGACAACTGAATCCCCATGTAGCAACAAGGCTCAGAAGAGCCCACACACTCAGATCTTAACCCCAGTGTGCTGAAAGTGTCAAAACATGTTTTTCAGCAGAAATAAACATGTTTCTGCAAGTTTGGTCAACCCCATGTAAGTTATGGGGCAGTAACAGTACACTTTTCAAAACGTGTTTTTCAGCCCGAAATAAACGCGTTTTTTCAGACAACTGAATCCCCATGTAGCAACAAGGCTCAGAAGAGCCCACACACTCAGATCTTAACCCCAGTGTGCTGAAAGTGTCAAAACATGTTTTTCAGCAGAAATAAACATGTTTCTGCAAGTTTGGTCAACCCCATGTAAGTTATGGGGCAGTAACAGTACACTTTTCAAAACGTGTTTTTCAGCCCGAAATAAACGCGTTTTTTCAGACAACTGAATACCCATGTAGCAGCAAGTCTCAGAAGAGCCCACACACTCAGCTCTTAACCCCAGTGTGCAGAAAGGGTCAAAACGTGTTTTTCAGCAGAAATAAACATGTTTCTGCAAGTTTGGTCAACCCCATGTAAGTTATGGGGCAGTAACAGTACACTCTGCAAATCGTGTTTTTCAGCCCGAAATAAACGCGTTTTTTCAGACAACTGAATCCCCATGTAGCAGCAAGGCTCAGAAGAGCCCACACACTCAGATCTTAACCCCAGTGTGCTGAAAGTGTCAAAACATGTTTTTCAGCAGAAATAAACATGTTTCTGCAAGTTTGGTCAACCCCATGTAAGTTATGGGGCAGTAACAGTACACTTTTCAAAACGTGTTTTTCAGCCCGAAATAAACGCGTTTTTTCAGACAACTGAATCCCCATGTAGCAACAAGGCTCAGAAGAGCCCACACACTCAGATCTTAACCCCAGTGTGCTGAAAGTGTCAAAACATGTTTTTCAGCAGAAATAAACATGTTTCTGCAAGTTTGGTCAACCCCATGTAAGTTATGGGGCAGTAACAGTACACTCTGCAAAACGTGTTTTTCAGCCCGAAATAAACGCGTTTTTTCAGACAACTGAATCCCCATGTAGCAGCAAGGCTCAGAAGAGCCCACACACTCAGATCTTAACCCCAGTGTGCTGAAAGTGTCAAAACATGTTTTTCAGCAGAAATAAACATGTTTCTGCAAGTTTGGTCAACCCCATGTAAGTTATGGGGCAGTAACAGTACACTTTTCAAAACGTGTTTTTCAGCCCGAAATAAACGCGTTTTTTCAGACAACTGAATCCCCATGTAGCAACAAGGCTCAGAAGAGCCCACACACTCAGCTCTTAACCCCAGTGTGCAGAAAGGGTCAAAACGTGTTTTTCAGCAGAAATAAACATGTTTCTGCAAGTTTGGTCAACCCCATGTAAGTTATGGGGCAGTAACAGTACACTTTTCAAAACGTGTTTTTCAGCCCGAAATAAACGCGTTTTTTCAGACAACTGAATACCCATGTAGCAGCAAGGCTCAGAAGAGCCCACACACTCAGATCTTAACCCCAGTGTGCAGAAAGGGTCAAAACGTGTTTTTCAGCAGAAATAAACATGTTTCTGCAAGTTTGGTCAACCCCATGTAAGTTATGGGGCAGTAACAGTACACTCTACAAAACATGTTTTTCAGCCCGAAATAAACGCGTTTTTTCAGACAACTGAATCCCCATGTAGCAGCAAGGCTCAGAAGAGCCCACACACTCAGATCTTAACCCCAGTGTGCTGAAAGTGTCAAATCATGTTTTTCAGCAGAAATAAACATGTTTCTGCAAGTTTGGTCAACCCCATGTAAGTTATGGGGCAGTAACAGTACACTTTTCAAAACGTGTTTTTCAGCCCGAAATAAACGCGTTTTTTCAGACAACTGAATCCCCATGTAGCAACAAGGCTCAGAAGAGCCCACACACTCAGATCTTAACCCCAGTGTGCTGAAAGTGTCAAAACATGTTTTTCAGCAGAAATAAACATGTTTCTGCAAGTTTGGTCAACCCCATGTAAGTTATGGGGCAGTAACAGTACACTCTGCAAAACGTGTTTTTCAGCCCGTAATAAACGCGTTTTTTCAGACAACTGAATACCCATGTAGCAGCAAGTCTCAGAAGAGCCCACACACTCAGCTCTTAACCCCAGTGTGCAGAAAGGGTCAAAACGTGTTTTTCAGCAGAAATAAACATGTTTCTGCAAGTTTGGTCAACCCCATGTAAGTTATGGGGCAGTAACAGTACACTCTGCAAAACGTGTTTTTCAGCCCGAAATAAACGCGTTTTTTCAGACAACTGAATCCCCATGTAGCAGCAAGGCTCAGAAGAGCCCACACACTCAGATCTTAACCCCAGTGTGCTGAAAGTGTCAAAACATGTTTTTCAGCAGAAATAAACATGTTTCTGCAAGTTTGGTCAACCCCATGTAAGTTATGGGGCAGTAACAGTACACTCTGCAAAACGTGTTTTTCAGCCCGAAATAAACGCTTTTTTTCACACAACTGAATACCCATGTAGCAGCAAGGCTCAGAAGAGCCCACACACTCAGATCTTAACCCCAGTGTGCTGAAAGTGTCAAAACATGTTTTTCAGCAGAAATAAACATGTTTCTGCAAGTTTGGTCAACCCCATGTAAGTTATGGGGCAGTAACAGTACACTTTTCAAAACGTGTTTTTCAGCCCGAAATAAACGCGTTTTTTCAGACAACTGAATCCCCATGTAGCAACAAGGCTCAGAAGAGCCCACACACTCAGATCTTAACCCCAGTGTGCTGAAAGTGTCAAAACATGTTTTTCAGCAGAAATAAACATGTTTCTGCAAGTTTGGTCAACCCCATGTAAGTTATGGGGCAGTAACAGTACACTCTGCAAAACGTGTTTTTCAGCCCGAAATAAACGCGTTTTTTCAGACAACTGAATCCCCATGTAGCAGCAAGGCTCAGAAGAGCCCACACACTCAGATCTTAACCCGAGTGTGCTGAAAGTGTCAAAACATGTTTTTCAGCAGAAATAAACATGTTTCTGCAAGTTTGGTCAACCCCATGTAAGTTATGGGGCAGTAACAGTACACTTTTCAAAACGTGTTTTTCAGCCCGAAATAAACGCGTTTTTTCAGACAACTGAATACCCATGTAGCAGCAAGGCTCAGAAGAGCCCACACACTCAGATCTTAACCCCAGTGTGCAGAAAGGGTCAAAACGTGTTTTTCAGCAGAAATAAACATGTTTCTGCAAGTTTGGTCAACCCCATGTAAGTTATGGGGCAGTAACAGTACACTCTGCAAAACGTGTTTTTCAGCCCGAAATAAACGCGTTTTTTCAGACAACTGAATCCCCATGTAGCAGCAAGGCTCAGAAGAGCCCACACACTCAGATCTTAACCCCAGTGTGCTGAAAGTGTCAAAACATGTTTTTCAGCAGAAATAAACATGTTTCTGCAAGTTTGGTCAACCCCATGTAAGTTATGGGGCAGTAACAGTACACTTTTCAAAACGTGTTTTTCAGCCCGAAATAAACGCGTTTTTTCAGACAACTGAATCCCCATGTAGCAACAAGGCTCAGAAGAGCCCACACACTCAGATCTTAACCCCAGTGTGCTGAAAGTGTCAAAACATGTTTTTCAGCAGAAATAAACATGTTTCTGCAAGTTTGGTCAACCCCATGTAAGTTATGGGGCAGTAACAGTACACTCTGCAAAACGTGTTTTTCAGCCCGAAATAAACGCGTTTTTTCAGACAACTGAATACCCATGTAGCAGCAAGTCTCAGAAGAGCCCACACACTCAGCTCTTAACCCCAGTGTGCAGAAAGGGTCAAAACGTGTTTTTCAGCAGAAATAAACATGTTTCTGCAAGTTTGGTCAACCCCATGTAAGTTATGGGGCAGTAACAGTACACTCTGCAAAACGTGTTTTTCAGCCCGAAATAAACGCGTTTTTTCAGACAACTGAATCCCCATGTAGCAGCAAGGCTCAGAAGAGCCCACACACTCAGATCTTAACCCCAGTGTGCTGAAAGTGTCAAAACATGTTTTTCAGCAGAAATAAACATGTTTCTGCAAGTTTGGTCAACCCCATGTAAGTTATGGGGCAGTAACAGTACACTTTTCAAAACGTGTTTTTCAGCCCGAAATAAACGCGTTTTTTCAGACAACTGAATCCCCATGTAGCAACAAGGCTCAGAAGAGCCCACACACTCAGATCTTAACCCCAGTGTGCTGAAAGTGTCAAAACATGTTTTTCAGCAGAAATAAACATGTTTCTGCAAGTTTGGTCAACCCCATGTAAGTTATGGGGCAGTAACAGTACACTTTTCAAAACGTGTTTTTCAGCCCGAAATAAACGCGTTTTTTCAGACAACTGAATCCCCATGTAGCAACAAGGCTCAGAAGAGCCCACACACTCAGATCTTAACCCCAGTGTGCTGAAAGTGTCAAAACATGTTTTTCAGCAGAAATAAACATGTTTCTGCAAGTTTGGTCAACCCCATGTAAGTTATGGGGCAGTAACAGTACACTTTTCAAAACGTGTTTTTCAGCCCGAAATAAACGCGTTTTTTCAGACAACTGAATCCCCATGTAGCAACAAGGCTCAGAAGAGCCCACACACTCAGATCTTAACCCCAGTGTGCTGAAAGTGTCAAAACATGTTTTTCAGCAGAAATAAACATGTTTCTGCAAGTTTGGTCAACCCCATGTAAGTTATGGGGCAGTAACAGTACACTTTTCAAAACGTGTTTTTCAGCCCGAAATAAACGCGTTTTTTCAGACAACTGAATCCCCATGTAGCAACAAGGCTCAGAAGAGCCCACACACTCAGATCTTAACCCCAGTGTGCTGAAAGTGTCAAAACATGTTTTTCAGCAGAAATAAACATGTTTCTGCAAGTTTGGTCAACCCCATGTAAGTTATGGGGCAGTAACAGTACACTTTTCAAAACGTGTTTTTCAGCCCGAAATAAACGCGTTTTTTCAGACAACTGAATCCCCATGTAGCAACAAGGCTCAGAAGAGCCCACACACTCAGATCTTAACCCCAGTGTGCTGAAAGTGTCAAAACATGTTTTTCAGCAGAAATAAACATGTTTCTGCAAGTTTGGTCAACCCCATGTAAGTTATGGGGCAGTAACAGTACACTTTTCAAAACGTGTTTTTCAGCCCGAAATAAACGCGTTTTTTCAGACAACTGAATCCCCATGTAGCAACAAGGCTCAGAAGTGCCCACACACTCAGATCTTAACCCCAGTGTGCTGAAAGTGTCAAAACTTGTTTTTCAGCAGAAATAAACATGTTTCTGCAAGTTTGGTCAACCCCATGTAAGTTATGGGGCAGTAACAGTACACTTTTCAAAACGTGTTTTTCAGCCCGAAATAAACGCGTTTTTTCAGACAACTGAATCCCCATGTAGCAACAAGGCTCAGAAGAGCCCACACACTCAGATCTTAACCCCAGTGTGCTGAAAGTGTCAAAACATGTTTTTCAGCAGAAATAAACATGTTTCTGCAAGTTTGGTCAACCCCATGTAAGTTATGGGGCAGTAACAGTACACTTTTCAAAACGTGTTTTTCAGCCCGAAATAAACGCGTTTTTTCAGACAACTGAATCCCCATGTAGCAACAAGGCTCAGAAGAGCCCACACACTCAGATCTTAACCCCAGTGTGCTGAAAGTGTCAAAACATGTTTTTCAGCAGAAATAAACATGTTTCTGCAAGTTTGGTCAACCCCATGTAAGTTATGGGGCAGTAACAGTACACTTTTCAAAACGTGTTTTTCAGCCCGAAATAAACGCGTTTTTTCAGACAACTGAATACCCATGTAGCAGCAAGTCTCAGAAGAGCCCACACACTCAGCTCTTAACCCCAGTGTGCAGAAAGGGTCAAAACGTGTTTTTCAGCAGAAATAAACATGTTTCTGCAAGTTTGGTCAACCCCATGTAAGTTATGGGGCAGTAACAGTACACTCTGCAAATCGTGTTTTTCAGCCCGAAATAAACGCGTTTTTTCAGACAACTGAATCCCCATGTAGCAGCAAGGCTCAGAAGAGCCCACACACTCAGATCTTAACCCCAGTGTGCTGAAAGTGTCAAAACATGTTTTTCAGCAGAAATAAACATGTTTCTGCAAGTTTGGTCAACCCCATGTAAGTTATGGGGCAGTAACAGTACACTTTTCAAAACGTGTTTTTCAGCCCGAAATAAACGCGTTTTTTCAGACAACTGAATCCCCATGTAGCAACAAGGCTCAGAAGAGCCCACACACTCAGATCTTAACCCCAGTGTGCTGAAAGTGTCAAAACATGTTTTTCAGCAGAAATAAACATGTTTCTGCAAGTTTGGTCAACCCCATGTAAGTTATGGGGCAGTAACAGTACACTCTGCAAAACGTGTTTTTCAGCCCGAAATAAACGCGTTTTTTCAGACAACTGAATCCCCATGTAGCAGCAAGGCTCAGAAGAGCCCACACACTCAGATCTTAACCCCAGTGTGCTGAAAGTGTCAAAACATGTTTTTCAGCAGAAATAAACATGTTTCTGCAAGTTTGGTCAACCCCATGTAAGTTATGGGGCAGTAACAGTACACTTTTCAAAACGTGTTTTTCAGCCCGAAATAAACGCGTTTTTTCAGACAACTGAATCCCCATGTAGCAACAAGGCTCAGAAGAGCCCACACACTCAGCTCTTAACCCCAGTGTGCAGAAAGGGTCAAAACGTGTTTTTCAGCAGAAATAAACATGTTTCTGCAAGTTTGGTCAACCCCATGTAAGTTATGGGGCAGTAACAGTACACTTTTCAAAACGTGTTTTTCAGCCCGAAATAAACGCGTTTTTTCAGACAACTGAATACCCATGTAGCAGCAAGGCTCAGAAGAGCCCACACACTCAGATCTTAACCCCAGTGTGCAGAAAGGGTCAAAACGTGTTTTTCAGCAGAAATAAACATGTTTCTGCAAGTTTGGTCAACCCCATGTAAGTTATGGGGCAGTAACAGTACACTCTACAAAACGTGTTTTTCAGCCCGAAATAAACGCGTTTTTTTCAGACAACTGAATACCCATGTAGCAGCAAGGCTCAGAAGAGCCCACACACTCAGCTCTTAACCCCAGTGTGCAGAAAGGGTCAAAACGTGTTTTTCAGCAGAAATAAACATGTTTCTGCAAGTTTGGTCAACCCCATGTAAGTTATGGGGCAGTAACAGTACACTCTGCAAAACGTGTTTTTCAGCCCGAAATAAACGCGTTTTTTCAGACAACTGAATCCCCATGTAGCAGCAAGGCTCAGAAGAGCCCACACACTCAGATCTTAACCCCAGTGTGCTGAAAGTGTCAAAACATGTTTTTCAGCAGAAATAAACATGTTTCTGCAAGTTTGGTCAACCCCATGTAAGTTATGGGGCAGTAACAGTACACTTTTCAAAACGTGTTTTTCAGCCCGAAATAAACGCGTTTTTTCAGACAACTGAATCCCCATGTAGCAACAAGGCTCAGAAGAGCCCACACACTCAGATCTTAACCCCAGTGTGCTGAAAGTGTCAAAACATGTTTTTCAGCAAAAATAAACATGTTTCTGCAAGTTTGGTCAACCCCATGTAAGTTATGGGGCAGTAACAGTACACCTTTCAAAACGTGTTTTTCAGCCCGAAATAAACGCGTTTTTTCAGACAACTGAATACCCATGTAGCAGCAAGTCTCAGAAGAGCCCACACACTCAGCTCTTAACCCCAGTGTGCAGAAAGGGTCAAAACGTGTTTTTCAGCAGAAATAAACATGTTTCTGCAAGTTTGGTCAACCCCATGTAAGTTATGGGGCAGTAACAGTACACTCTGCAAAACGTGTTTTTCAGCCCGAAATAAACGCGTTTTTTCAGACAACTGAATCCCCATGTAGCAGCAAGGCTCAGAAGAGCCCACACACTCAGATCTTAACCCCAGTGTGCAGAAAGGTTCAAAACATGTTTTTCAGCAGAAATAAACATGTTTCTGCAAGTTTGGTCAACCCCATGTAAGTTATGGGGCAGTAACAGTACACTTTTCAAAACGTGTTTTTCAGCCCGAAATAAACGATTTTTTTCAGACAACTGAATCCCCATGTAGCAACAAGGCTCAGAAGAGCCCACACACTCAGATCTTAACCCCAGTGTGCTGAAAGTGTCAAAACTTGTTTTTCAGCAGAAATAAACATGTTTCTGCAAGTTTGGTCAACCCCATGTAAGTTATGGGGCAGTAACAGTACACTTTTCAAAACGTGTTTTTCAGCCCGAAATAAACGCGTTTTTTCAGACAACTGAATACCCATGTAGCAGCAAGGCTCAGAAGAGCCCACACACTCAGATCTTAACCCCAGTGTGCTGAAAGTGTCAAAACATGTTTTTCAGCAGAAATAAACATGTTTCTGCAAGTTTGGTCAACCCCATGTAAGTTATGGGGCAGTAACAGTACACTTTTCAAAACGTGTTTTTCAGCCCGAAATAAACGCGTTTTTTCAGACAACTGAATCCCCATGTAGCAACAAGGCTCAGAAGAGCCCACACACTCAGATCTTAACCCCAGTGTGCTGAAAGTGTCAAAACATGTTTTTCAGCAGAAATAAACATGTTTCTGCAAGTTTGGTCAACCCCATGTAAGTTATGGGGCAGTAACAGTACACTTTTCAAAACGTGTTTTTCAGCCCGAAATAAACGCGTTTTTTCAGACAACTGAATCCCCATGTAGCAACAAGGCTCAAAAGAGCCCACACACTCAGATCTTAACCCCAGTGTGCTGAAAGTGTCAAAACATGTTTTTCAGCAGAAATAAACATGTTTTTGCAAGTTTGGTCAACCCCATGTAAGTTATGGGGCAGTAACAGTACACTTTTCAAAACGTGTTTTTCAGCCCGAAATAAACGCGTTTTTTCAGACAACTGAATACCCATGTAGCAGCAAGTCTCAGAAGAGCCCACACACTCAGCTCTTAACCCCAGTGTGCAGAAAGGGTCAAAACGTGTTTTTCAGCAGAAATAAACATGTTTCTGCAAGTTTGGTCAACCCCATGTAAGTTATGGGGCAGTAACAGTACACTTTTCAAAACGTGTTTTTCAGCCCGAAATAAACGCGTTTTTTCAGACAACTGAATCCCCATGTAGCAACAAGGCTCAGAAGTGCCCACACACTCAGATCTTAACCCCAGTGTGCTGAAAGTGTCAAAACTTGTTTTTCAGCAGAAATAAACATGTTTCTGCAAGTTTGGTCAACCCCATGTAAGTTATGGGGCAGTAACAGTACACTTTTCAAAACGTGTTTTTCAGCCCGAAATAAACGCGTTTTTTCAGACAACTGAATACCCATGTAGCAACAAGGCTCAGAAGAGCCCACACACTCAGATCTTAACCCCAGTGTGCTGAAAGTGTCAAAACATGTTTTTCAGCAGAAATAAACATGTTTCTGCAAGTTTGGTCAACCCCATGTAAGTTATGGGGCAGTAACAGTACACTTTTCAAAACGTGTTTTTCAGCCCGAAATAAACGCGTTTTTTCAGACAACTGAATCCCCATGTAGCAACAAGGCTCAGAAGAGCCCACACACTCAGATCTTAACCCCAGTGTGCTGAAAGTGTCAAAACATGTTTTTCAGCAGAAATAAACATGTTTCTGCAAGTTTGGTCAACCCCATGTAAGTTATGGGGCAGTAACAGTACACTTTTCAAAACGTGTTTTTCAGCCCGAAATAAACGCGTTTTTTCAGACAACTGAATACCCATGTAGCAGCAAGTCTCAGAAGAGCCCACACACTCAGCTCTTAACCCCAATGTGCAGAAAGGGTCAAAACGTGTTTTTCAGCAGAAATAAACATGTTTCTGCAAGTTTGGTCAACCCCATGTAAGTTATGGGGCAGTAACAGTACACTCTGCAAATCGTGTTTTTCAGCCCGAAATAAACGCGTTTTTTCAGACAACTGAATCCCCATGTAGCAGCAAGGCTCAGAAGAGCCCACACACTCAGATCTTAACCCCAGTGTGCTGAAAGTGTCAAAACATGTTTTTCAGCAGAAATAAACATGTTTCTGCAAGTTTGGTCAACCCCATGTAAGTTATGGGGCAGTAACAGTACACTTTTCAAAACGTGTTTTTCAGCCCGAAATAAACGCGTTTTTTCAGACAACTGAATCCCCATGTAGCAACAAGGCTCAGAAGAGCCCACACACTCAGATCTTAACCCCAGTGTGCTGAAAGTGTCAAAACATGTTTTTCAGCAGAAATAAACATGTTTCTGCAAGTTTGGTCAACCCCATGTAAGTTATGGGGCAGTAACAGTACACTCTGCAAAACGTGTTTTTCAGCCCGAAATAAACGCGTTTTTTCAGACAACTGAATCCCCATGTAGCAGCAAGGCTCAGAAGAGCCCACACACTCAGATCTTAACCCCAGTGTGCTGAAAGTGTCAAAACATGTTTTTCAGCAGAAATAAACATGTTTCTGCAAGTTTGGTCAACCCCATGTAAGTTATGGGGCAGTAACAGTACACTTTTCAAAACGTGTTTTTCAGCCCGAAATAAACGCGTTTTTTCAGACAACTGAATCCCCATGTAGCAACAAGGCTCAGAAGAGCCCACACACTCAGCTCTTAACCCCAGTGTGCAGAAAGGGTCAAAACGTGTTTTTCAGCAGAAATAAACATGTTTCTGCAAGTTTGGTCAACCCCATGTAAGTTATGGGGCAGTAACAGTACACTTTTCAAAACGTGTTTTTCAGCCCGAAATAAACGCGTTTTTTCAGACAACTGAATACCCATGTAGCAGCAAGGCTCAGAAGAGCCCACACACTCAGATCTTAACCCCAGTGTGCAGAAAGGGTCAAAACGTGTTTTTCAGCAGAAATAAACATGTTTCTGCAAGTTTGGTCAACCCCATGTAAGTTATGGGGCAGTAACAGTACACTCTACAAAACGTGTTTTTCAGCCCGAAATAAACGCGTTTTTTCAGACAACTGAATACCCATGTAGCAGCAAGGCTCAGAAGAGCCCACACACTCAGCTCTTAACCCCAGTGTGCAGAAAGGGTCAAAACGTGTTTTTCAGCAGAAATAAACATGTTTCTGCAAGTTTGGTCAACCCCATGTAAGTTATGGGGCAGTAACAGTACACTCTGCAAAACGTGTTTTTCAGCCCGAAATAAACGCGTTTTTTCAGACAACTGAATCCCCATGTAGCAGCAAGGCTCAGAAGAGCCCACACACTCAGATCTTAACCCCAGTGTGCTGAAAGTGTCAAAACATGTTTTTCAGCAGAAATAAACATGTTTCTGCAAGTTTGGTCAACCCCATGTAAGTTATGGGGCAGTAACAGTACACTTTTCAAAACGTGTTTTTCAGCCCGAAATAAACGCGTTTTTTCAGACAACTGAATCCCCATGTAGCAACAAGGCTCAGAAGAGCCCACACACTCAGATCTTAACCCCAGTGTGCTGAAAGTGTCAAAACATGTTTTTCAGCAAAAATAAACATGTTTCTGCAAGTTTGGTCAACCCCATGTAAGTTATGGGGCAGTAACAGTACACCTTTCAAAACGTGTTTTTCAGCCCGAAATAAACGCGTTTTTTCAGACAACTGAATACCCATGTAGCAGCAAGTCTCAGAAGAGCCCACACACTCAGCTCTTAACCCCAGTGTGCAGAAAGGGTCAAAACGTGTTTTTCAGCAGAAATAAACATGTTTCTGCAAGTTTGGTCAACCCCATGTAAGTTATGGGGCAGTAACAGTACACTCTGCAAAACGTGTTTTTCAGCCCGAAATAAACGCGTTTTTTCAGACAACTGAATCCCCATGTAGCAGCAAGGCTCAGAAGAGCCCACACACTCAGATCTTAACCCCAGTGTGCAGAAAGGTTCAAAACATGTTTTTCAGCAGAGATAAACATGTTTCTGCAAGTTTGGTCAACCCCATGTAAGTTATGGGGCAGTAACAGTACACTTTTCAAAACGTGTTTTTCAGCCCGAAATAAACGATTTTTTTCAGACAACTGAATCCCCATGTAGCAACAAGGCTCAGAAGAGCCCACACACTCAGATCTTAACCCCAGTGTGCTGAAAGTGTCAAAACATGTTTTTCAGCAGAAATAAACATGTTTCTGCAAGTTTGGTCAACCCCATGTAAGTTATGGGGCAGTAACAGTACACTTTTCAAAACGTGTTTTTCAGCCCGAAATAAACGCGTTTTTTCAGACAACTGAATACCCATGTAGCAGCAAGTCTCAGAAGAGCCCACACACTCAGCTCTTAACCCCAGTGTGCAGAAAGGGTCAAAACGTGTTTTTCAGCAGAAATAAACATGTTTCTGCAAGTTTGGTCAACCCCATGTAAGTTATGGGGCAGTAACAGTACACTCTGCAAAACGTGTTTTTCAGCCCGAAATAAACGCGTTTTTTCAGACAACTGAATACCCATGTAGCAGCAAGGCTCAGAAGAGCCCACACACTCAGATCTTAACCCCAGTGTGCTGAAAGTGTCAAAACATGTTTTTCAGCAGAAATAAACATGTTTCTGCAAGTTTGGTCAACCCCATGTAAGTTATGGGGCAGTAACAGTACACTTTTCAAAACGTGTTTTTCAGCCCGAAATAAACGCGTTTTTTCAGACAACTGAATCCCCATGTAGCAACAAGGCTCAGAAGAGCCCACACACTCAGATCTTAACCCCAGTGTGCTGAAAGTGTCAAAACATGTTTTTCAGCAGAAATAAACATGTTTCTGCAAGTTTGGTCAACCCCATGTAAGTTATGGGGCAGTAACAGTACACTTTTCAAAACGTGTTTTTCAGCCCGAAATAAACGCGTTTTTTCAGACAACTGAATCCCCATGTAGCAACAAGGCTCAGAAGAGCCCACACACTCAGATCTTAACCCCAGTGTGCTGAAAGTGTCAAAACATGTTTTTCAGCAGAAATAAACATGTTTTTGCAAGTTTGGTCAACCCCATGTAAGTTATGGGGCAGTAACAGTACACTTTTCAAAACGTGTTTTTCAGCCCGAAATAAACGCGTTTTTTCAGACAACTGAATACCCATGTAGCAGCAAGTCTCAGAAGAGCCCACACACTCAGCTCTTAACCCCAGTGTGCAGAAAGGGTCAAAACGTGTTTTTCAGCAGAAATAAACATGTTTCTGCAAGTTTGGTCAACCCCATGTAAGTTATGGGGCAGTAACAGTACACTTTTCAAAACGTGTTTTTCAGCCCGAAATAAACGCGTTTTTTCAGACAACTGAATCCCCATGTAGCAACAAGGCTCAGAAGAGCCCACACACTCAGATCTTAACCCCAGTGTGCTGAAAGTGTCAAAACATGTTTTTCAGCAGAAATAAACATGTTTCTGCAAGTTTGGTCAACCCCATGTAAGTTATGGGGCAGTAACAGTACACTTTTCAAAACGTGTTTTTCAGCCCGAAATAAACGCGTTTTTTCAGACAACTGAATCCCCATGTAGCAACAAGGCTCAGAAGAGCCCACACACTCAGATCTTAACCCCAGTGTGCTGAAAGTGTCAAAACATGTTTTTCAGCAGAAATAAACATGTTTCTGCAAGTTTGGTCAACCCCATGTAAGTTATGGGGCAGTAACAGTACACTCTGCAAAACGTGTTTTTCAGCCCGAAATAAACGCGTTTTTTCAGACAACTGAATCCCCATGTAGCAGCAAGGCTCAGAAGAGCCCACACACTCAGATCTTAACCCCAGTGTGCTGAAAGTGTCAAAACATGTTTTTCAGCAGAAATAAACATGTTTCTGCAAGTTTGGTCAACCCCATGTAAGTTATGGGGCAGTAACAGTACACTTTTCAAAACGTGTTTTTCAGCCCGAAATAAACGCGTTTTTTCAGACAACTGAATCCCCATGTAGCAACAAGGCTCAGAAGAGCCCACACACTCAGATCTTAACCCCAGTGTGCTGAAAGTGTCAAAACATGTTTTTCAGCAGAAATAAACATGTTTCTGCAAGTTTGGTCAACCCCATGTAAGTTATGGGGCAGTAACAGTACACTCTGCAAAACGTGTTTTTCAGCCCGAAATAAACGCGTTTTTTCAGACAACTGAATCCCCATGTAGCAACAAGGCTCAGAAGAGCCCACACACTCAGATCTTAACCCCAGTGTGCTGAAAGTGTCAAAACTTGTTTTTCAGCAGAAATAAACATGTTTCTGCAAGTTTGGTCAACCCCATGTAAGTTATGGGGCAGTAACAGTACACTTTTCAAAACGTGTTTTTCAGCCCGAAATAAACGCGTTTTTTCAGACAACTGAATACCCATGTAGCAGCAAGGCTCAGAAGAGCCCACACACTCAGATCTTAACCCCAGTGTGCTGAAAGTGTCAAAACATGTTTTTCTGCAGAAATAAACATGTTTCTGCAAGTTTGGTCAACCCCA
This sequence comes from Lepisosteus platostomus, assembly GCF_059453375.1. Taxonomy (NCBI): domain Eukaryota; kingdom Metazoa; phylum Chordata; class Actinopteri; order Semionotiformes; family Lepisosteidae; genus Lepisosteus; species Lepisosteus platostomus. Next base: position 27,196,294 of record NC_142615.1, on the reverse strand, counting down.
TGTAAGTTATGGGGCAGTAACAGTACACTTTTCAAAACGTGTTTTTCAGCCCGAAATAAACGCGTTTTTTCAGACAACTGAATACCCATGTAGCAGCAAGGCTCAGAAGAGCCCACACACTCAGATCTTAACCCCAGTGTGCAGAAAGGGTCAAAACGTGTTTTTCAGCAGAAATAAACGTTTCTGCAAGTTTGGTCAACCCCATGTAAGTTATGGGGCAGTAACAGTACACTCTACAAAACGTGTTTTTCAGCCCGAAATAAACGCGTTTTTTCAGACAACTGAATCCCCATGTAGCAGCAAGGCTCAGAAGAGCCCACACACTCAGATCTTAACCCCAGTGTGCTGAAAGTGTCAAATCATGTTTTTCAGCAGAAATAAACATGTTTCTGCAAGTTTGGTCAACCCCATGTAAGTTATGGGGCAGTAACAGTACACTTTTCAAAACGTGTTTTTCAGCCCGAAATAAACGCGTTTTTTCAGACAACTGAATCCCCATGTAGCAACAAGGCTCAGAAGAGCCCACACACTCAGATCTTAACCCCAGTGTGCTGAAAGTGTCAAAACATGTTTTTCAGCAGAAATAAACATGTTTCTGCAAGTTTGGTCAACCCCATGTAAGTTATGGGGCAGTAACAGTACACTCTGCAAAACGTGTTTTTCAGCCCGAAATAAACGCGTTTTTTCAGACAACTGAATACCCATGTAGCAGCAAGTCTCAGAAGAGCCCACACACTCAGCTCTTAACCCCAGTGTGCAGAAAGGGTCAAAACGTGTTTTTCAGCAGAAATAAACATGTTTCTGCAAGTTTGGTCAACCCCATGTAAGTTATGGGGCAGTAACAGTACACTCTGCAAAACGTGTTTTTCAGCCCGAAATAAACGCGTTTTTTCAGACAACTGAATCCCCATGTAGCAGCAAGGCTCAGAAGAGCCCACACACTCAGATCTTAACCCCAGTGTGCTGAAAGTGTCAAAACATGTTTTTCAGCAGAAATAAACATGTTTCTGCAAGTTTGGTCAACCCCATGTAAGTTATGGGGCAGTAACAGTACACTTTTCAAAACGTGTTTTTCAGCCCGAAATAAACGCGTTTTTTCAGACAACTGAATCCCCATGTAGCAACAAGGCTCAGAAGAGCCCACACACTCAGATCTTAACCCCAGTGTGCTGAAAGTGTCAAAACATGTTTTTCAGCAGAAATAAACATGTTTCTGCAAGTTTGGTCAACCCCATGTAAGTTATGGGGCAGTAACAGTACACTTTTCAAAACGTGTTTTTCAGCCCGAAATAAACGCGTTTTTTCAGACAACTGAATCCCCATGTAGCAACAAGGCTCAGAAGAGCCCACACACTCAGATCTTAACCCCAGTGTGCTGAAAGTGTCAAAACATGTTTTTCAGCAGAAATAAACATGTTTCTGCAAGTTTGGTCAACCCCATGTAAGTTATGGGGCAGTAACAGTACACTCTGCAAAACGTGTTTTTCAGCCCGAAATAAACGCGTTTTTTCAGACAACTGAATCCCCATGTAGCAACAAGGCTCAGAAGAGCCCACACACTCAGATCTTAACCCCAGTGTGCTGAAAGTGTCAAAACTTGTTTTTCAGCAGAAATAAACATGTTTCTGCAAGTTTGGTCAACCCCATGTAAGTTATGGGGCAGTAACAGTACACTTTTCAAAACGTGTTTTTCAGCCCGAAATAAACGCGTTTTTTCAGACAACTGAATACCCATGTAGCAGCAAGGCTCAGAAGAGCCCACACACTCAGATCTTAACCCCAGTGTGCTGAAAGTGTCAAAACATGTTTTTCTGCAGAAATAAACATGTTTCTGCAAGTTTGGTCAACCCCATGTAAGTTATGGGGCAGTAACAGTACACTTTTCAAAACGTGTTTTTCAGCCCGAAATAAACGCGTTTTTTCAGACAACTGAATACCCATGTAGCAGCAAGGCTCAGAAGAGCCCACACACTCAGATCTTAACCCCAGTGTGCAGAAAGGGTCAAAACGTGTTTTTCAGCAGAAATAAACATGTTTCTGCAAGTTTGGTCAACCCCATGTAAGTTATGGGGCAGTAACAGTACACTCTACAAAACGTGTTTTTCAGCCCGAAATAAACGCGTTTTTTCAGACAACTGAATCCCCATGTAGCAGCAAGGCTCAGAAGAGCCCACACACTCAGATCTTAACCCCAGTGTGCTGAAAGTGTCAAATCATGTTTTTCAGCAGAAATAAACATGTTTCTGCAAGTTTGGTCAACCCCATGTAAGTTATGGGGCAGTAACAGTACACTTTTCAAAACGTGTTTTTCAGCCCGAAATAAACGCGTTTTTTCAGACAACTGAATCCCCATGTAGCAACAAGGCTCAGAAGAGCCCACACACTCAGATCTTAACCCCAGTGTGCTGAAAGTGTCAAAACATGTTTTTCAGCAGAAATAAACATGTTTCTGCAAGTTTGGTCAACCCCATGTAAGTTATGGGGCAGTAACAGTACACTCTGCAAAACGTGTTTTTCAGCCCGAAATAAACGCGTTTTTTCAGACAACTGAATACCCATGTAGCAGCAAGTCTCAGAAGAGCCCACACACTCAGCTCTTAACCCCAGTGTGCAGAAAGGGTCAAAACGTGTTTTTCAGCAGAAATAAACATGTTTCTGCAAGTTTGGTCAACCCCATGTAAGTTATGGGGCAGTAACAGTACACTCTGCAAAACGTGTTTTTCAGCCCGAAATAAACGCGTTTTTTCAGACAACTGAATCCCCATGTAGCAGCAAGGCTCAGAAGAGCCCACACACTCAGATCTTAACCCCAGTGTGCTGAAAGTGTCAAAACATGTTTTTCAGCAGAAATAAACATGTTTCTGCAAGTTTGGTCAACCCCATGTAAGTTATGGGGCAGTAACAGTACACTTTTCAAAACGTGTTTTTCAGCCCGAAATAAACGCGTTTTTTCAGACAACTGAATCCCCATGTAGCAACAAGGCTCAGAAGAGCCCACACACTCAGATCTTAACCCCAGTGTGCTGAAAGTGTCAAAACATGTTTTTCAGCAGAAATAAACATGTTTCTGCAAGTTTGGTCAACCCCATGTAAGTTATGGGGCAGTAACAGTACACTTTTCAAAACGTGTTTTTCAGCCCGAAATAAACGCGTTTTTTCAGACAACTGAATCCCCATGTAGCAACAAGGCTCAGAAGAGCCCACACACTCAGATCTTAACCCCAGTGTGCTGAAAGTGTCAAAACATGTTTTTCAGCAGAAATAAACATGTTTCTGCAAGTTTGGTCAACCCCATGTAAGTTATGGGGCAGTAACAGTACACTCTGCAAAACGTGTTTTTCAGCCCGAAATAAACGCGTTTTTTCAGACAACTGAATCCCCATGTAGCAACAAGGCTCAGAAGAGCCCACACACTCAGATCTTAACCCCAGTGTGCTGAAAGTGTCAAAACTTGTTTTTCAGCAGAAATAAACATGTTTCTGCAAGTTTGGTCAACCCCATGTAAGTTATGGGGCAGTAACAGTACACTTTTCAAAACGTGTTTTTCAGCCCGAAATAAACGCGTTTTTTCAGACAACTGAATACCCATGTAGCAGCAAGGCTCAGAAGAGCCCACACACTCAGATCTTAACCCCAGTGTGCTGAAAGTGTCAAAACATGTTTTTCTGCAGAAATAAACATGTTTCTGCAAGTTTGGTCAACCCCATGTAAGTTATGGGGCAGTAACAGTACACTTTTCAAAACGTGTTTTTCAGCCCGAAATAAACGCGTTTTTTCAGACAACTGAATACCCATGTAGCAGCAAGGCTCAGAAGAGCCCACACACTCAGATCTTAACCCCAGTGTGCAGAAAGGGTCAAAACGTGTTTTTCAGCAGAAATAAACATGTTTCTGCAAGTTTGGTCAACCCCATGTAAGTTATGGGGCAGTAACAGTACACTCTACAAAACGTGTTTTTCAGCCCGAAATAAACGCGTTTTTTCAGACAACTGAATCCCCATGTAGCAGCAAGGCTCAGAAGAGCCCACACACTCAGATCTTAACCCCAGTGTGCTGAAAGTGTCAAATCATGTTTTTCAGCAGAAATAAACATGTTTCTGCAAGTTTGGTCAACCCCATGTAAGTTATGGGGCAGTAACAGTACACTTTTCAAAACGTGTTTTTCAGCCCGAAATAAACGCGTTTTTTCAGACAACTGAATACCCATGTAGCAGCAAGGCTCAGAAGAGCCCACACACTCAGATCTTAACCCCAGTGTGCTGAAAGTGTCAAAACATGTTTTTCAGCAGAAATAAACATGTTTCTGCAAGTTTGGTCAACCCCATGTAAGTTATGGGGCAGTAACAGTACACTTTTCAAAACGTGTTTTTCAGCCCGAAATAAACGCGTTTTTTCAGACAACTGAATCCCCATGTAGCAACAAGGCTCAGAAGAGCCCACACACTCAGCTCTTAACCCCAGTGTGCAGAAAGGGTCAAAACGTGTTTTTCAGCAGAAATAAACATGTTTCTGCAAGTTTGGTCAACCCCATGTAAGTTATGGGGCAGTAACAGTACACTTTTCAAAACGTGTTTTTCAGCCCGAAATAAACGCGTTTTTTCAGACAACTGAATACCCATGTAGCAGCAAGGCTCAGAAGAGCCCACACACTCAGATCTTAACCCCAGTGTGCAGAAAGGGTCAAAACGTGTTTTTCAGCAGAAATAAACATGTTTCTGCAAGTTTGGTCAACCCCATGTAAGTTATGGGGCAGTAACAGTACACTCTACAAAACGTGTTTTTCAGCCCGAAATAAACGCGTTTTTTCAGACAACTGAATACCCATGTAGCAGCAAGTCTCAGAAGAGCCCACACACTCAGCTCTTAACCCCAGTGTGCAGAAAGGGTCAAAACGTGTTTTTCAGCAGAAATAAACATGTTTCTGCAAGTTTGGTCAACCCCATGTAAGTTATGGGGCAGTAACAGTACACTCTGCAAAACGTGTTTTTCAGCCCGAAATAAACGCGTTTTTTCAGACAACTGAATCCCCATGTAGCAGCAAGGCTCAGAAGAGCCCACACACTCAGATCTTAACCCCAGTGTGCTGAAAGTGTCAAAACATGTTTTTCAGCAGAAATAAACATGTTTCTGCAAGTTTGGTCAACCCCATGTAAGTTATGGGGCAGTAACAGTACACTTTTCAAAACGTGTTTTTCAGCCCGAAATAAACGCGTTTTTTCAGACAACTGAATCCCCATGTAGCAACAAGGCTCAGAAGAGCCCACACACTCAGATCTTAACCCCAGTGTGCTGAAAGTGTCAAAACATGTTTTTCAGCAAAAATAAACATGTTTCTGCAAGTTTGGTCAACCCCATGTAAGTTATGGGGCAGTAACAGTACACCTTTCAAAACGTGTTTTTCAGCCCGAAATAAACGCGTTTTTTCAGACAACTGAATACCCATGTAGCAGCAAGTCTCAGAAGAGCCCACACACTCAGCTCTTAACCCCAGTGTGCAGAAAGGGTCAAAACGTGTTTTTCAGCAGAAATAAACATGTTTCTGCAAGTTTGGTCAACCCCATGTAAGTTATGGGGCAGTAACAGTACACTCTGCAAAACGTGTTTTTCAGCCCGAAATAAACGCGTTTTTTCAGACAACTGAATCCCCATGTAGCAGCAAGGCTCAGAAGAGCCCACACACTCAGATCTTAACCCCAGTGTGCAGAAAGGTTCAAAACATGTTTTTCAGCAGAGATAAACATGTTTCTGCAAGTTTGGTCAACCCCATGTAAGTTATGGGGCAGTAACAGTACACTTTTCAAAACGTGTTTTTCAGCCCGAAATAAACGATTTTTTTCAGACAACTGAATCCCCATGTAGCAACAAGGCTCAGAAGAGCCCACACACTCAGATCTTAACCCCAGTGTGCTGAAAGTGTCAAAACTTGTTTTTCAGCAGAAATAAACATGTTTCTGCAAGTTTGGTCAACCCCATGTAAGTTATGGGGCAGTAACAGTACACTTTTCAAAACGTGTTTTTCAGCCCGAAATAAACGCGTTTTTTCAGACAACTGAATACCCATGTAGCAGCAAGGCTCAGAAGAGCCCACACACTCAGATCTTAACCCCAGTGTGCTGAAAGTGTCAAAACATGTTTTTCAGCAGAAATAAACATGTTTCTGCAAGTTTGGTCAACCCCATGTAAGTTATGGGGCAGTAACAGTACACTTTTCAAAACGTGTTTTTCAGCCCGAAATAAACGCGTTTTTTCAGACAACTGAATCCCCATGTAGCAACAAGGCTCAGAAGAGCCCACACACTCAGATCTTAACCCCAGTGTGCTGAAAGTGTCAAAACATGTTTTTCAGCAGAAATAAACATGTTTCTGCAAGTTTGGTCAACCCCATGTAAGTTATGGGGCAGTAACAGTACACTTTTCAAAACGTGTTTTTCAGCCCGAAATAAACGCGTTTTTTCAGACAACTGAATCCCCATGTAGCAACAAGGCTCAGAAGAGCCCACACACTCAGATCTTAACCCCAGTGTGCTGAAAGTGTCAAAACATGTTTTTCAGCAGAAATAAACATGTTTTTGCAAGTTTGGTCAACCCCATGTAAGTTATGGGGCAGTAACAGTACACTTTTCAAAACGTGTTTTTCAGCCCGAAATAAACGCGTTTTTTCAGACAACTGAATACCCATGTAGCAGCAAGTCTCAGAAGAGCCCACACACTCAGCTCTTAACCCCAGTGTGCAGAAAGGGTCAAAACGTGTTTTTCAGCAGAAATAAACATGTTTCTGCAAGTTTGGTCAACCCCATGTAAGTTATGGGGCAGTAACAGTACACTTTTCAAAACGTGTTTTTCAGCCCGAAATAAACGCGTTTTTTCAGACAACTGAATCCCCATGTAGCAGCAAGGCTCAGAAGAGCCCACACACTCAGATCTTAACCCCAGTGTGCTGAAAGTGTCAAATCATGTTTTTCAGCAGAAATAAACATGTTTCTGCAAGTTTGGTCAACCCCATGTAAGTTATGGGGCAGTAACAGTACACTTTTCAAAACGTGTTTTTCAGCCCGAAATAAACGCGTTTTTTCAGACAACTGAATCCCCATGTAGCAACAAGGCTCAGAAGAGCCCACACACTCAGATCTTAACCCCAGTGTGCTGAAAGTGTCAAAACATGTTTTTCAGCAGAAATAAACATGTTTCTGCAAGTTTGGTCAACCCCATGTAAGTTATGGGGCAGTAACAGTACACTCTGCAAAACGTGTTTTTCAGCCCGAAATAAACGCGTTTTTTCAGACAACTGAATACCCATGTAGCAGCAAGTCTCAGAAGAGCCCACACACTCAGCTCTTAACCCCAGTGTGCAGAAAGGGTCAAAACGTGTTTTTCAGCAGAAATAAACATGTTTCTGCAAGTTTGGTCAACCCCATGTAAGTTATGGGGCAGTAACAGTACACTCTGCAAAACGTGTTTTTCAGCCCGAAATAAACGCGTTTTTTCAGACAACTGAATCCCCATGTAGCAGCAAGGCTCAGAAGAGCCCACACACTCAGATCTTAACCCCAGTGTGCTGAAAGTGTCAAAACATGTTTTTCAGCAGAAATAAACATGTTTCTGCAAGTTTGGTCAACCCCATGTAAGTTATGGGGCAGTAACAGTACACTTTTCAAAACGTGTTTTTCAGCCCGAAATAAACGCGTTTTTTCAGACAACTGAATCCCCATGTAGCAACAAGGCTCAGAAGAGCCCACACACTCAGATCTTAACCCCAGTGTGCTGAAAGTGTCAAAACATGTTTTTCAGCAGAAATAAACATGTTTCTGCAAGTTTGGTCAACCCCATGTAAGTTATGGGGCAGTAACAGTACACTTTTCAAAACGTGTTTTTCAGCCCGAAATAAACGCGTTTTTTCAGACAACTGAATCCCCATGTAGCAACAAGGCTCAGAAGAGCCCACACACTCAGATCTTAACCCCAGTGTGCTGAAAGTGTCAAAACATGTTTTTCAGCAGAAATAAACATGTTTCTGCAAGTTTGGTCAACCCCATGTAAGTTATGGGGCAGTAACAGTACACTTTTCAAAACGTGTTTTTCAGCCCGAAATAAACGCGTTTTTTCAGACAACTGAATCCCCATGTAGCAACAAGGCTCAGAAGAGCCCACACACTCAGATCTTAACCCCAGTGTGCTGAAAGTGTCAAAACATGTTTTTCAGCAGAAATAAACATGTTTCTGCAAGTTTGGTCAACCCCATGTAAGTTATGGGGCAGTAACAGTACACTTTTCAAAACGTGTTTTTCAGCCCGAAATAAACGCGTTTTTTCAGACAACTGAATCCCCATGTAGCAACAAGGCTCAGAAGAGCCCACACACTCAGATCTTAACCCCAGTGTGCTGAAAGTGTCAAAACATGTTTTTCAGCAGAAATAAACATGTTTCTGCAAGTTTGGTCAACCCCATGTAAGTTATGGGGCAGTAACAGTACACTTTTCAAAACGTGTTTTTCAGCCCGAAATAAACGCGTTTTTTCAGACAACTGAATCCCCATGTAGCAACAAGGCTCAGAAGAGCCCACACACTCAGATCTTAACCCCAGTGTGCTGAAAGTGTCAAAACATGTTTTTCAGCAGAAATAAACATGTTTCTGCAAGTTTGGTCAACCCCATGTAAGTTATGGGGCAGTAACAGTACACTTTTCAAAACGTGTTTTTCAGCCCGAAATAAACGCGTTTTTTCAGACAACTGAATCCCCATGTAGCAACAAGGCTCAGAAGTGCCCACACACTCAGATCTTAACCCCAGTGTGCTGAAAGTGTCAAAACTTGTTTTTCAGCAGAAATAAACATGTTTCTGCAAGTTTGGTCAACCCCATGTAAGTTATGGGGCAGTAACAGTACACTTTTCAAAACGTGTTTTTCAGCCCGAAATAAACGCGTTTTTTCAGACAACTGAATCCCCATGTAGCAACAAGGCTCAGAAGAGCCCACACACTCAGATCTTAACCCCAGTGTGCTGAAAGTGTCAAAACATGTTTTTCAGCAGAAATAAACATGTTTCTGCAAGTTTGGTCAACCCCATGTAAGTTATGGGGCAGTAACAGTACACTTTTCAAAACGTGTTTTTCAGCCCGAAATAAACGCGTTTTTTCAGACAACTGAATCCCCATGTAGCAACAAGGCTCAGAAGAGCCCACACACTCAGATCTTAACCCCAGTGTGCTGAAAGTGTCAAAACATGTTTTTCAGCAGAAATAAACATGTTTCTGCAAGTTTGGTCAACCCCATGTAAGTTATGGGGCAGTAACAGTACACTTTTCAAAACGTGTTTTTCAGCCCGAAATAAATGCGTTTTTTCAGACAACTGAATACCCATGTAGCAGCAAGTCTCAGAAGAGCCCACACACTCAGCTCTTAACCCCAGTGTGCAGAAAGGGTCAAAACGTGTTTTTCAGCAGAAATAAACATGTTTCTGCAAGTTTGGTCAACCCCATGTAAGTTATGGGGCAGTAACAGTACACTCTGCAAATCGTGTTTTTCAGCCCGAAATAAACGCGTTTTTTCAGACAACTGAATCCCCATGTAGCAGCAAGGCTCAGAAGAGCCCACACACTCAGATCTTAACCCCAGTGTGCTGAAAGTGTCAAAACATGTTTTTCAGCAGAAATAAACATGTTTCTGCAAGTTTGGTCAACCCCATGTAAGTTATGGGGCAGTAACAGTACACTTTTCAAAACGTGTTTTTCAGCCCGAAATAAACGCGTTTTTTCAGACAACTGAATCCCCATGTAGCAACAAGGCTCAGAAGAGCCCACACACTCAGATCTTAACCCCAGTGTGCTGAAAGTGTCAAAACATGTTTTTCAGCAGAAATAAACATGTTTCTGCAAGTTTGGTCAACCCCATGTAAGTTATGGGGCAGTAACAGTACACTCTGCAAAACGTGTTTTTCAGCCCGAAATAAACGCGTTTTTTCAGACAACTGAATCCCCATGTAGCAGCAAGGCTCAGAAGAGCCCACACACTCAGATCTTAACCCCAGTGTGCTGAAAGTGTCAAAACATGTTTTTCAGCAGAAATAAACATGTTTCTGCAAGTTTGGTCAACCCCATGTAAGTTATGGGGCAGTAACAGTACACTTTTCAAAACGTGTTTTTCAGCCCGAAATAAACGCGTTTTTTCAGACAACTGAATCCCCATGTAGCAACAAGGCTCAGAAGAGCCCACACACTCAGCTCTTAACCCCAGTGTGCAGAAAGGGTCAAAACGTGTTTTTCAGCAGAAATAAACATGTTTCTGCAAGTTTGGTCAACCCCATGTAAGTTATGGGGCAGTAACAGTACACTTTTCAAAACGTGTTTTTCAGCCCGAAATAAACGCGTTTTTTCAGACAACTGAATACCCATGTAGCAGCAAGGCTCAGAAGAGCCCACACACTCAGATCTTAACCCCAGTGTGCAGAAAGGGTCAAAACGTGTTTTTCAGCAGAAATAAACATGTTTCTGCAAGTTTGGTCAACCCCATGTAAGTTATGGGGCAGTAACAGTACACTCTACAAAACGTGTTTTTCAGCCCGAAATAAACGCGTTTTTTTCAGACAACTGAATACCCATGTAGCAGCAAGGCTCAGAAGAGCCCACACACTCAGCTCTTAACCCCAGTGTGCAGAAAGGGTCAAAACGTGTTTTTCAGCAGAAATAAACATGTTTCTGCAAGTTTGGTCAACCCCATGTAAGTTATGGGGCAGTAACAGTACACTCTGCAAAACGTGTTTTTCAGCCCGAAATAAACGCGTTTTTTCAGACAACTGAATCCCCATGTAGCAGCAAGGCTCAGAAGAGCCCACACACTCAGATCTTAACCCCAGTGTGCTGAAAGTGTCAAAACATGTTTTTCAGCAGAAATAAACATGTTTCTGCAAGTTTGGTCAACCCCATGTAAGTTATGGGGCAGTAACAGTACACTTTTCAAAACGTGTTTTTCAGCCCGAAATAAACGCGTTTTTTCAGACAACTGAATCCCCATGTAGCAACAAGGCTCAGAAGAGCCCACACACTCAGATCTTAACCCCAGTGTGCTGAAAGTGTCAAAACATGTTTTTCAGCAAAAATAAACATGTTTCTGCAAGTTTGGTCAACCCCATGTAAGTTATGGGGCAGTAACAGTACACCTTTCAAAACGTGTTTTTCAGCCCGAAATAAACGCGTTTTTTCAGACAACTGAATACCCATGTAGCAGCAAGTCTCAGAAGAGCCCACACACTCAGCTCTTAACCCCAGTGTGCAGAAAGGGTCAAAACGTGTTTTTCAGCAGAAATAAACATGTTTCTGCAAGTTTGGTCAACCCCATGTAAGTTATGGGGCAGTAACAGTACACTCTGCAAAACGTGTTTTTCAGCCCGAAATAAACGCGTTTTTTCAGACAACTGAATCCCCATGTAGCAGCAAGGCTCAGAAGAGCCCACACACTCAGATCTTAACCCCAGTGTGCAGAAAGGTTCAAAACATGTTTTTCAGCAGAAATAAACATGTTTCTGCAAGTTTGGTCAACCCCATGTAAGTTATGGGGCAGTAACAGTACACTTTTCAAAACGTGTTTTTCAGCCCGAAATAAACGATTTTTTTCAGACAACTGAATCCCCATGTAGCAACAAGGCTCAGAAGAGCCCACACACTCAGATCTTAACCCCAGTGTGCTGAAAGTGTCAAAACTTGTTTTTCAGCAGAAATAAACATGTTTCTGCAAGTTTGGTCAACCCCATGTAAGTTATGGGGCAGTAACAGTACACTTTTCAAAACGTGTTTTTCAGCCCGAAATAAACGCGTTTTTTCAGACAACTGAATACCCATGTAGCAGCAAGGCTCAGAAGAGCCCACATACTCAGATCTTAACCCCAGTGTGCTGAAAGTGTCAAAACATGTTTTTCAGCAGAAATAAACATGTTTCTGCAAGTTTGGTCAACCCCATGTAAGTTATGGGGCAGTAACAGTACACTTTTCAAAACGTGTTTTTCAGCCCGAAATAAACGCGTTTTTTCAGACAACTGAATCCCCATGTAGCAACAAGGCTCAGAAGAGCCCACACACTCAGATCTTAACCCCAGTGTGCTGAAAGTGTCAAAACATGTTTTTCAGCAGAAATAAACATGTTTCTGCAAGTTTGGTCAACCCCATGTAAGTTATGGGGCAGTAACAGTACACTTTTCAAAACGTGTTTTTCAGCCCGAAATAAACGCGTTTTTTCAGACAACTGAATCCCCATGTAGCAACAAGGCTCAAAAGAGCCCACACACTCAGATCTTAACCCCAGTGTGCTGAAAGTGTCAAAACATGTTTTTCAGCAGAAATAAACATGTTTTTGCAAGTTTGGTCAACCCCATGTAAGTTATGGGGCAGTAACAGTACACTTTTCAAAACGTGTTTTTCAGCCCGAAATAAACGCGTTTTTTCAGACAACTGAATACCCATGTAGCAGCAAGTCTCAGAAGAGCCCACACACTCAGCTCTTAACCCCAGTGTGCAGAAAGGGTCAAAACGTGTTTTTCAGCAGAAATAAACATGTTTCTGCAAGTTTGGTCAACCCCATGTAAGTTATGGGGCAGTAACAGTACACTTTTCAAAACGTGTTTTTCAGCCCGAAATAAACGCGTTTTTTCAGACAACTGAATCCCCATGTAGCAACAAGGCTCAGAAGTGCCCACACACTCAGATCTTAACCCCAGTGTGCTGAAAGTGTCAAAACTTGTTTTTCAGCAGAAATAAACATGTTTCTGCAAGTTTGGTCAACCCCATGTAAGTTATGGGGCAGTAACAGTACACTTTTCAAAACGTGTTTTTCAGCCCGAAATAAACGCGTTTTTTCAGACAACTGAATACCCATGTAGCAACAAGGCTCAGAAGAGCCCACACACTCAGATCTTAACCCCAGTGTGCTGAAAGTGTCAAAACATGTTTTTCAGCAGAAATAAACATGTTTCTGCAAGTTTGGTCAACCCCATGTAAGTTATGGGGCAGTAACAGTACACTTTTCAAAACGTGTTTTTCAGCCCGAAATAAACGCGTTTTTTCAGACAACTGAATCCCCATGTAGCAACAAGGCTCAGAAGAGCCCACACACTCAGATCTTAACCCCAGTGTGCTGAAAGTGTCAAAACATGTTTTTCAGCAGAAATAAACATGTTTCTGCAAGTTTGGTCAACCCCATGTAAGTTATGGGGCAGTAACAGTACACTTTTCAAAACGTGTTTTTCAGCCCGAAATAAACGCGTTTTTTCAGACAACTGAATACCCATGTAGCAGCAAGTCTCAGAAGAGCCCACACACTCAGCTCTTAACCCCAATGTGCAGAAAGGGTCAAAACGTGTTTTTCAGCAGAAATAAACATGTTTCTGCAAGTTTGGTCAACCCCATGTAAGTTATGGGGCAGTAACAGTACACTCTGCAAATCGTGTTTTTCAGCCCGAAATAAACGCGTTTTTTCAGACAACTGAATCCCCATGTAGCAGCAAGGCTCAGAAGAGCCCACACACTCAGATCTTAACCCCAGTGTGCTGAAAGTGTCAAAACATGTTTTTCAGCAGAAATAAACATGTTTCTGCAAGTTTGGTCAACCCCATGTAAGTTATGGGGCAGTAACAGTACACTTTTCAAAACGTGTTTTTCAGCCCGAAATAAACGCGTTTTTTCAGACAACTGAATCCCCATGTAGCAACAAGGCTCAGAAGAGCCCACACACTCAGATCTTAACCCCAGTGTGCTGAAAGTGTCAAAACATGTTTTTCAGCAGAAATAAACATGTTTCTGCAAGTTTGGTCAACCCCATGTAAGTTATGGGGCAGTAACAGTACACTCTGCGAAACGTGTTTTTCAGCCCGAAATAAACGCGTTTTTTCAGACAACTGAATCCCCATGTAGCAGCAAGGCTCAGAAGAGCCCACACACTCAGATCTTAACCCCAGTGTGCTGAAAGTGTCAAAACATGTTTTTCAGCAGAAATAAACATGTTTCTGCAAGTTTGGTCAACCCCATGTAAGTTATGGGGCAGTAACAGTACACTTTTCAAAACGTGTTTTTCAGCCCGAAATAAACGCGTTTTTTCAGACAACTGAATCCCCATGTAGCAACAAGGCTCAGAAGAGCCCACACACTCAGCTCTTAACCCCAGTGTGCAGAAAGGGTCAAAACGTGTTTTTCAGCAGAAATAAACATGTTTCTGCAAGTTTGGTCAACCCCATGTAAGTTATGGGGCAGTAACAGTACACTTTTCAAAACGTGTTTTTCAGCCCGAAATAAACGCGTTTTTTCAGACAACTGAATACCCATGTAGCAGCAAGGCTCAGAAGAGCCCACACACTCAGATCTTAACCCCAGTGTGCAGAAAGGGTCAAAACGTGTTTTTCAGCAGAAATAAACATGTTTCTGCAAGTTTGGTCAACCCCATGTAAGTTATGGGGCAGTAACAGTACACTCTACAAAACGTGTTTTTCAGCCCGAAATAAACGCGTTTTTTCAGACAACTGAATACCCATGTAGCAGCAAGGCTCAGAAGAGCCCACACACTCAGCTCTTAACCCCAGTGTGCAGAAAGGGTCAAAACGTGTTTTTCAGCAGAAATAAACATGTTTCTGCAAGTTTGGTCAACCCCATGTAAGTTATGGGGCAGTAACAGTACACTCTGCAAAACGTGTTTTTCAGCCCGAAATAAACGCGTTTTTTCAGACAACTGAATCCCCATGTAGCAGCAAGGCTCAGAAGAGCCCACACACTCAGATCTTAACCCCAGTGTGCTGAAAGTGTCAAAACATGTTTTTCAGCAGAAATAAACATGTTTCTGCAAGTTTGGTCAACCCCATGTAAGTTATGGGGCAGTAACAGTACACTTTTCAAAACGTGTTTTTCAGCCCGAAATAAACGCGTTTTTTCAGACAACTGAATCCCCATGTAGCAACAAGGCTCAGAAGAGCCCACACACTCAGATCTTAACCCCAGTGTGCTGAAAGTGTCAAAACATGTTTTTCAGCAAAAATAAACATGTTTCTGCAAGTTTGGTCAACCCCATGTAAGTTATGGGGCAGTAACAGTACACCTTTCAAAACGTGTTTTTCAGCCCGAAATAAACGCGTTTTTTCAGACAACTGAATACCCATGTAGCAGCAAGTCTCAGAAGAGCCCACACACTCAGCTCTTAACCCCAGTGTGCAGAAAGGGTCAAAACGTGTTTTTCAGCAGAAATAAACATGTTTCTGCAAGTTTGGTCAACCCCATGTAAGTTATGGGGCAGTAACAGTACACTCTGCAAAACGTGTTTTTCAGCCCGAAATAAACGCGTTTTTTCAGACAACTGAATCCCCATGTAGCAGCAAGGCTCAGAAGAGCCCACACACTCAGATCTTAACCCCAGTGTGCAGAAAGGTTCAAAACATGTTTTTCAGCAGAGATAAACATGTTTCTGCAAGTTTGGTCAACCCCATGTAAGTTATGGGGCAGTAACAGTACACTTTTCAAAACGTGTTTTTCAGCCCGAAATAAACGATTTTTTTCAGACAACTGAATCCCCATGTAGCAACAAGGCTCAGAAGAGCCCACACACTCAGATCTTAACCCCAGTGTGCTGAAAGTGTCAAAACTTGTTTTTCAGCAGAAATAAACATGTTTCTGCAAGTTTGGTCAACCCCATGTAAGTTATGGGGCAGTAACAGTACACTTTTCAAAACGTGTTTTTCAGCCCGAAATAAACGCGTTTTTTCAGACAACTGAATACCCATGTAGCAGCAAGGCTCAGAAGAGCCCACACACTCAGATCTTAACCCCAGTGTGCTGAAAGTGTCAAAACATGTTTTTCAGCAGAAATAAACATGTTTCTGCAAGTTTGGTCAACCCCATGTAAGTTATGGGGCAGTAACAGTACACTTTTCAAAACGTGTTTTTCAGCCCGAAATAAACGCGTTTTTTCAGACAACTGAATCCCCATGTAGCAACAAGGCTCAGAAGAGCCCACACACTCAGATCTTAACCCCAGTGTGCTGAAAGTGTCAAAACATGTTTTTCAGCAGAAATAAACATGTTTCTGCAAGTTTGGTCAACCCCATGTAAGTTATGGGGCAGTAACAGTACACTTTTCAAAACGTGTTTTTCAGCCCGAAATAAACGCGTTTTTTCAGACAACTGAATCCCCATGTAGCAACAAGGCTCAGAAGAGCCCACACACTCAGATCTTAACCCCAGTGTGCTGAAAGTGTCAAAACATGTTTTTCAGCAGAAATAAACATGTTTTTGCAAGTTTGGTCAACCCCATGTAAGTTACGGGGCAGTAACAGTACACTTTTCAAAACGTGTTTTTCAGCCCGAAATAAACGCGTTTTTTCAGACAACTGAATACCCATGTAGCAGCAAGTCTCAGAAGAGCCCACACACTCAGCTCTTAACCCCAGTGTGCAGAAAGGGTCAAAACGTGTTTTTCAGCAGAAATAAACATGTTTCTGCAAGTTTGGTCAACCCCATGTAAGTTATGGGGCAGTAACAGTACACTTTTCAAAACGTGTTTTTCAGCCCGAAATAAACGCGTTTTTTCAGACAACTGAATCCCCATGTAGCAACAAGGCTCAGAAGAGCCCACACACTCAGATCTTAACCCCAGTGTGCTGAAAGTGTCAAAACATGTTTTTCAGCAGAAATAAACATGTTTCTGCAAGTTTGGTCAACCCCATGTAAGTTATGGGGCAGTAACAGTACACTTTTCAAAACGTGTTTTTCAGCCCGAAATAAACGCGTTTTTTCAGACAACTGAATCCCCATGTAGCAACAAGGCTCAGAAGAGCCCACACACTCAGATCTTAACCCCAGTGTGCTGAAAGTGTCAAAACATGTTTTTCTGCAGAAATAAACATGTTTCTGCAAGTTTGGTCAACCCCATGTAAGTTATGGGGCAGTAACAGTACACTTTTCAAAACGTGTTTTTCAGCCCGAAATAAACGCGTTTTTTCAGACAACTGAATACCCATGTAGCAGCAAGGCTCAGAAGAGCCCACACACTCAGATCTTAACCCCAGTGTGCAGAAAGGGTCAAAACGTGTTTTTCAGCAGAAATAAACATGTTTCTGCAAGTTTGGTCAACCCCATGTAAGTTATGGGGCAGTAACAGTACACTCTACAAAACGTGTTTTTCAGCCCGAAATAAACGCGTTTTTTCAGACAACTGAATCCCCATGTAGCAGCAAGGCTCAGAAGAGCCCACACACTCAGATCTTAACCCCAGTGTGCTGAAAGTGTCAAATCATGTTTTTCAGCAGAAATAAACATGTTTCTGCAAGTTTGGTCAACCCCATGTAAGTTATGGGGCAGTAACAGTACACTCTGCAAAACGTGTTTTTCAGCCCGAAATAAACGCGTTTTTTCAGACAACTGAATCCCCATGTAGCAGCAAGGCTCAGAAGAGCCCACACACTCAGATCTTAACCCCAGTGTGCTGAAAGTGTCAAAACATGTTTTTCAGCAGAAATAAACATGTTTCTGCAAGTTTGGTCAACCCCATGTAAGTTATGGGGCAGTAACAGTACACTTTTCAAAACGTGTTTTTCAGCCCGAAATAAACGCGTTTTTTCAGACAACTGAATCCCCATGTAGCAACAAGGCTCAGAAGAGCCCACACACTCAGATCTTAACCCCAGTGTGCTGAAAGTGTCAAAACATGTTTTTCAGCAGAAATAAACATGTTTCTGCAAGTTTGGTCAACCCCATGTAAGTTATGGGGCAGTAACAGTACACTTTTCAAAACGTGTTTTTCAGCCCGAAATAAACGCGTTTTTTCAGACAACTGAATCCCCATGTAGCAACAAGGCTCAGAAGAGCCCACACACTCAGATCTTAACCCCAGTGTGCTGAAAGTGTCAAAACATGTTTTTCAGCAGAAATAAACATGTTTCTGCAAGTTTGGTCAACCCCATGTAAGTTATGGGGCAGTAACAGTACACCTTTCAAAACGTGTTTTTCAGCCCGAAATAAACGCGTTTTTTCAGACAACTGAATACCCATGTAGCAGCAAGTCTCAGAAGAGCCCACACACTCAGCTCTTAACCCCAGTGTGCAGAAAGGGTCAAAACGTGTTTTTCAGCAGAAATAAACATGTTTCTGCAAGTTTGGTCAACCCCATGTAAGTTATGGGGCAGTAACAGTACACTCTGCAAAACGTGTTTTTCAGCCCGAAATAAACGCGTTTTTTCAGACAACTGAATCCCCATGTAGCAGCAAGGCTCAGAAGAGCCCACACACTCAGATCTTAACCCCAGTGTGCAGAAAGGTTCAAAACATGTTTTTCAGCAGAGATAAACATGTTTCTGCAAGTTTGGTCAACCCCATGTAAGTTATGGGGCAGTAACAGTACACTTTTCAAAACGTGTTTTTCAGCCCGAAATAAACGATTTTTTTCAGACAACTGAATCCCCATGTAGCAACAAGGCTCAGAAGAGCCCACACACTCAGATCTTAACCCCAGTGTGCTGAAAGTGTCAAAACTTGTTTTTCAGCAGAAATAAACATGTTTCTGCAAGTTTGGTCAACCCCATGTAAGTTATGGGGCAGTAACAGTACACTTTTCAAAACGTGTTTTTCAGCCCGAAATAAACGCGTTTTTTCAGACAACTGAATACCCATGTAGCAGCAAGGCTCAGAAGAGCCCACACACTCAGATCTTAACCCCAGTGTGCTGAAAGTGTCAAAACATGTTTTTCAGCAGAAATAAACATGTTTCTGCAAGTTTGGTCAACCCCATGTAAGTTATGGGGCAGTAACAGTACACTTTTCAAAACGTGTTTTTCAGCCCGAAATAAACGCGTTTTTTCAGACAACTGAATCCCCATGTAGCAACAAGGCTCAGAAGAGCCCACACACTCAGATCTTAACCCCAGTGTGCTGAAAGTGTCAAAACATGTTTTTCAGCAGAAATAAACATGTTTCTGCAAGTTTGGTCAACCCCATGTAAGTTATGGGGCAGTAACAGTACACTTTTCAAAACGTGTTTTTCAGCCCGAAATAAACGCGTTTTTTCAGACAACTGAATCCCCATGTAGCAACAAGGCTCAGAAGAGCCCACACACTCAGATCTTAACCCCAGTGTGCTGAAAGTGTCAAAACATGTTTTTCAGCAGAAATAAACATGTTTTTGCAAGTTTGGTCAACCCCATGTAAGTTACGGGGCAGTAACAGTACACTTTTCAAAACGTGTTTTTCAGCTCGAAATAAACGCGTTTTTTCAGACAACTGAATACCCATGTAGCAGCAAGTCTCAGAAGAGCCCACACACTCAGCTCTTAACCCCAGTGTGCAGAAAGGGTCAAAACGTGTTTTTCAGCAGAAATAAACATGTTTCTGCAAGTTTGGTCAACCCCATGTAAGTTATGGGGCAGTAACAGTACACTTTTCAAAACGTGTTTTTCAGCCCGAAATAAACGCGTTTTTTCAGACAACTGAATCCCCATGTAGCAACAAGGCTCAGAAGAGCCCACACACTCAGATCTTAACCCCAGTGTGCTGAAAGTGTCAAAACATGTTTTTCAGCAGAAATAAACATGTTTCTGCAAGTTTGGTCAACCCCATGTAAGTTATGGGGCAGTAACAGTACACTTTTCAAAACGTGTTTTTCAGCCCGAAATAAACGCGTTTTTTCAGACAACTGAATCCCCATGTAGCAACAAGGCTCAGAAGAGCCCACACACTCAGATCTTAACCCCAGTGTGCTGAAAGTGTCAAAACATGTTTTTCTGCAGAAATAAACATGTTTCTGCAAGTTTGGTCAACCCCATGTAAGTTATGGGGCAGTAACAGTACACTTTTCAAAACGTGTTTTTCAGCCCGAAATAAACGCGTTTTTTCAGACAACTGAATACCCATGTAGCAGCAAGGCTCAGAAGAGCCCACACACTCAGATCTTAACCCCAGTGTGCAGAAAGGGTCAAAACGTGTTTTTCAGCAGAAATAAACATGTTTCTGCAAGTTTGGTCAACCCCATGTAAGTTATGGGGCAGTAACAGTACACTCTACAAAACGTGTTTTTCAGCCCGAAATAAACGCGTTTTTTCAGACAACTGAATCCCCATGTAGCAGCAAGGCTCAGAAGAGCCCACACACTCAGATCTTAACCCCAGTGTGCTGAAAGTGTCAAATCATGTTTTTCAGCAGAAATAAACATGTTTCTGCAAGTTTGGTCAACCCCATGTAAGTTATGGGGCAGTAACAGTACACTCTGCAAAACGTGTTTTTCAGCCCGAAATAAACGCGTTTTTTCAGACAACTGAATCCCCATGTAGCAGCAAGGCTCAGAAGAGCCCACACACTCAGATCTTAACCCCAGTGTGCTGAAAGTGTCAAAACATGTTTTTCAGCAGAAATAAACATGTTTCTGCAAGTTTGGTCAACCCCATGTAAGTTATGGGGCAGTAACAGTACACTTTTCAAAACGTGTTTTTCAGCCCGAAATAAACGCGTTTTTTCAGACAACTGAATCCCCATGTAGCAACAAGGCTCAGAAGAGCCCACACACTCAGATCTTAACCCCAGTGTGCTGAAAGTGTCAAAACATGTTTTTCAGCAGAAATAAACATGTTTCTGCAAGTTTGGTCAACCCCATGTAAGTTATGGGGCAGTAACAGTACACTTTTCAAAACGTGTTTTTCAGCCCGAAATAAACGCGTTTTTTCAGACAACTGAATCCCCATGTAGCAACAAGGCTCAGAAGAGCCCACACACTCAGATCTTAACCCCAGTGTGCTGAAAGTGTCAAAACATGTTTTTCAGCAGAAATAAACATGTTTCTGCAAGTTTGGTCAACCCCATGTAAGTTATGGGGCAGTAACAGTACACTTTTCAAAACGTGTTTTTCAGCCCGAAATAAACGCGTTTTTTCAGACAACTGAATCCCCATGTAGCAACAAGGCTCAGAAGAGCCCACACACTCAGATCTTAACCCCAGTGTGCTGAAAGTGTCAAAACATGTTTTTCAGCAGAAATAAACATGTTTTTGCAAGTTTGGTCAACCCCATGTAAGTTATGGGGCAGTAACAGTACACTTTTCAAAACGTGTTTTTCAGCCCGAAATAAACGCGTTTTTTCAGACAACTGAATACCCATGTAGCAGCAAGTCTCAGAAGAGCCCACACACTCAGCTCTTAACCCCAGTGTGCAGAAAGGGTCAAAACGTGTTTTTCAGCAGAAATAAACATGTTTCTGCAAGTTTGGTCAACCCCATGTAAGTTATGGGGCAGTAACAGTACACTTTTCAAAACGTGTTTTTCAGCCCGAAATAAACGCGTTTTTTCAGACAACTGAATCCCCATGTAGCAACAAGGCTCAGAAGAGCCCACACACTCAGATCTTAACCCCAGTGTGCTGAAAGTGTCAAAACATGTTTTTCAGCAGAAATAAACATGTTTCTGCAAGTTTGGTCAACCCCATGTAAGTTATGGGGCAGTAACAGTACACTTTTCAAAACGTGTTTTTCAGCCCGAAATAAACGCGTTTTTTCAGACAACTGAATCCCCATGTAGCAACAAGGCTCAGAAGAGCCCACACACTCAGATCTTAACCCCAGTGTGCTGAAAGTGTCAAAACATGTTTTTCAGCAGAAATAAACATGTTTCTGCAAGTTTGGTCAACCCCATGTAAGTTATGGGGCAGTAACAGTACACTCTGCAAAACGTGTTTTTCAGCCCGAAATAAACGCGTTTTTTCAGACAACTGAATCCCCATGTAGCAGCAAGGCTCAGAAGAGCCCACACACTCAGATCTTAACCCCAGTGTGCTGAAAGTGTCAAAACATGTTTTTCAGCAGAAATAAACATGTTTCTGCAAGTTTGGTCAACCCCATGTAAGTTATGGGGCAGTAACAGTACACTTTTCAAAACGTGTTTTTCAGCCCGAAATAAACGCGTTTTTTCAGACAACTGAATCCCCATGTAGCAACAAGGCTCAGAAGAGCCCACACACTCAGATCTTAACCCCAGTGTGCTGAAAGTGTCAAAACATGTTTTTCAGCAGAAATAAACATGTTTCTGCAAGTTTGGTCAACCCCATGTAAGTTATGGGGCAGTAACAGTACACTCTGCAAAACGTGTTTTTCAGCCCGAAATAAACGCGTTTTTTCAGACAACTGAATCCCCATGTAGCAACAAGGCTCAGAAGAGCCCACACACTCAGATCTTAACCCCAGTGTGCTGAAAGTGTCAAAACTTGTTTTTCAGCAGAAATAAACATGTTTCTGCAAGTTTGGTCAACCCCATGTAAGTTATGGGGCAGTAACAGTACACTTTTCAAAACGTGTTTTTCAGCCCGAAATAAACGCGTTTTTTCAGACAACTGAATACCCATGTAGCAGCAAGGCTCAGAAGAGCCCACACACTCAGATCTTAACCCCAGTGTGCTGAAAGTGTCAAAACATGTTTTTCTGCAGAAATAAACATGTTTCTGCAAGTTTGGTCAACCCCATGTAAGTTATGGGGCAGTAACAGTACACTTTTCAAAACGTGTTTTTCAGCCCGAAATAAACGCGTTTTTTCAGACAACTGAATACCCATGTAGCAGCAAGGCTCAGAAGAGCCCACACACTCAGATCTTAACCCCAGTGTGCAGAAAGGGTCAAAACGTGTTTTTCAGCAGAAATAAACGTTTCTGCAAGTTTGGTCAACCCCATGTAAGTTATGGGGCAGTAACAGTACACTCTACAAAACGTGTTTTTCAGCCCGAAATAAACGCGTTTTTTCAGACAACTGAATCCCCATGTAGCAGCAAGGCTCAGAAGAGCCCACACACTCAGATCTTAACCCCAGTGTGCTGAAAGTGTCAAATCATGTTTTTCAGCAGAAATAAACATGTTTCTGCAAGTTTGGTCAACCCCATGTAAGTTATGGGGCAGTAACAGTACACTTTTCAAAACGTGTTTTTCAGCCCGAAATAAACGCGTTTTTTCAGACAACTGAATCCCCATGTAGCAACAAGGCTCAGAAGAGCCCACACACTCAGATCTTAACCCCAGTGTGCTGAAAGTGTCAAAACATGTTTTTCAGCAGAAATAAACATGTTTCTGCAAGTTTGGTCAACCCCATGTAAGTTATGGGGCAGTAACAGTACACTCTGCAAAACGTGTTTTTCAGCCCGAAATAAACGCGTTTTTTCAGACAACTGAATACCCATGTAGCAGCAAGTCTCAGAAGAGCCCACACACTCAGCTCTTAACCCCAGTGTGCAGAAAGGGTCAAAACGTGTTTTTCAGCAGAAATAAACATGTTTCTGCAAGTTTGGTCAACCCCATGTAAGTTATGGGGCAGTAACAGTACACTCTGCAAAACGTGTTTTTCAGCCCGAAATAAACGCGTTTTTTCAGACAACTGAATCCCCATGTAGCAGCAAGGCTCAGAAGAGCCCACACACTCAGATCTTAACCCCAGTGTGCTGAAAGTGTCAAAACATGTTTTTCAGCAGAAATAAACATGTTTCTGCAAGTTTGGTCAACCCCATGTAAGTTATGGGGCAGTAACAGTACACTTTTCAAAACGTGTTTTTCAGCCCGAAATAAACGCGTTTTTTCAGACAACTGAATCCCCATGTAGCAACAAGGCTCAGAAGAGCCCACACACTCAGATCTTAACCCCAGTGTGCTGAAAGTGTCAAAACATGTTTTTCAGCAGAAATAAACATGTTTCTGCAAGTTTGGTCAACCCCATGTAAGTTATGGGGCAGTAACAGTACACTTTTCAAAACGTGTTTTTCAGCCCGAAATAAACGCGTTTTTTCAGACAACTGAATCCCCATGTAGCAACAAGGCTCAGAAGAGCCCACACACTCAGATCTTAACCCCAGTGTGCTGAAAGTGTCAAAACATGTTTTTCAGCAGAAATAAACATGTTTCTGCAAGTTTGGTCAACCCCATGTAAGTTATGGGGCAGTAACAGTACACTCTGCAAAACGTGTTTTTCAGCCCGAAATAAACGCGTTTTTTCAGACAACTGAATCCCCATGTAGCAACAAGGCTCAGAAGAGCCCACACACTCAGATCTTAACCCCAGTGTGCTGAAAGTGTCAAAACTTGTTTTTCAGCAGAAATAAACATGTTTCTGCAAGTTTGGTCAACCCCATGTAAGTTATGGGGCAGTAACAGTACACTTTTCAAAACGTGTTTTTCAGCCCGAAATAAACGCGTTTTTTCAGACAACTGAATACCCATGTAGCAGCAAGGCTCAGAAGAGCCCACACACTCAGATCTTAACCCCAGTGTGCTGAAAGTGTCAAAACATGTTTTTCTGCAGAAATAAACATGTTTCTGCAAGTTTGGTCAACCCCATGTAAGTTATGGGGCAGTAACAGTACACTTTTCAAAACGTGTTTTTCAGCCCGAAATAAACGCGTTTTTTCAGACAACTGAATACCCATGTAGCAGCAAGGCTCAGAAGAGCCCACACACTCAGATCTTAACCCCAGTGTGCAGAAAGGGTCAAAACGTGTTTTTCAGCAGAAATAAACATGTTTCTGCAAGTTTGGTCAACCCCATGTAAGTTATGGGGCAGTAACAGTACACTCTACAAAACGTGTTTTTCAGCCCGAAATAAACGCGTTTTTTCAGACAACTGAATCCCCATGTAGCAGCAAGGCTCAGAAGAGCCCACACACTCAGATCTTAACCCCAGTGTGCTGAAAGTGTCAAATCATGTTTTTCAGCAGAAATAAACATGTTTCTGCAAGTTTGGTCAACCCCATGTAAGTTATGGGGCAGTAACAGTACACTTTTCAAAACGTGTTTTTCAGCCCGAAATAAACGCGTTTTTTCAGACAACTGAATCCCCATGTAGCAACAAGGCTCAGAAGAGCCCACACACTCAGATCTTAACCCCAGTGTGCTGAAAGTGTCAAAACATGTTTTTCAGCAGAAATAAACATGTTTCTGCAAGTTTGGTCAACCCCATGTAAGTTATGGGGCAGTAACAGTACACTCTGCAAAACGTGTTTTTCAGCCCGAAATAAACGCGTTTTTTCAGACAACTGAATACCCATGTAGCAGCAAGTCTCAGAAGAGCCCACACACTCAGCTCTTAACCCCAGTGTGCAGAAAGGGTCAAAACGTGTTTTTCAGCAGAAATAAACATGTTTCTGCAAGTTTGGTCAACCCCATGTAAGTTATGGGGCAGTAACAGTACACTCTGCAAAACGTGTTTTTCAGCCCGAAATAAACGCGTTTTTTCAGACAACTGAATCCCCATGTAGCAGCAAGGCTCAGAAGAGCCCACACACTCAGATCTTAACCCCAGTGTGCTGAAAGTGTCAAAACATGTTTTTCAGCAGAAATAAACATGTTTCTGCAAGTTTGGTCAACCCCATGTAAGTTATGGGGCAGTAACAGTACACTTTTCAAAACGTGTTTTTCAGCCCGAAATAAACGCGTTTTTTCAGACAACTGAATCCCCATGTAGCAACAAGGCTCAGAAGAGCCCACACACTCAGATCTTAACCCCAGTGTGCTGAAAGTGTCAAAACATGTTTTTCAGCAGAAATAAACATGTTTCTGCAAGTTTGGTCAACCCCATGTAAGTTATGGGGCAGTAACAGTACACTTTTCAAAACGTGTTTTTCAGCCCGAAATAAACGCGTTTTTTCAGACAACTGAATCCCCATGTAGCAACAAGGCTCAGAAGAGCCCACACACTCAGATCTTAACCCCAGTGTGCTGAAAGTGTCAAAACATGTTTTTCAGCAGAAATAAACATGTTTCTGCAAGTTTGGTCAACCCCATGTAAGTTATGGGGCAGTAACAGTACACTCTGCAAAACGTGTTTTTCAGCCCGAAATAAACGCGTTTTTTCAGACAACTGAATCCCCATGTAGCAACAAGGCTCAGAAGAGCCCACACACTCAGATCTTAACCCCAGTGTGCTGAAAGTGTCAAAACTTGTTTTTCAGCAGAAATAAACATGTTTCTGCAAGTTTGGTCAACCCCATGTAAGTTATGGGGCAGTAACAGTACACTTTTCAAAACGTGTTTTTCAGCCCGAAATAAACGCGTTTTTTCAGACAACTGAATACCCATGTAGCAGCAAGGCTCAGAAGAGCCCACACACTCAGATCTTAACCCCAGTGTGCTGAAAGTGTCAAAACATGTTTTTCTGCAGAAATAAACATGTTTCTGCAAGTTTGGTCAACCCCATGTAAGTTATGGGGCAGTAACAGTACACTTTTCAAAACGTGTTTTTCAGCCCGAAATAAACGCGTTTTTTCAGACAACTGAATACCCATGTAGCAGCAAGGCTCAGAAGAGCCCACACACTCAGATCTTAACCCCAGTGTGCAGAAAGGGTCAAAACGTGTTTTTCAGCAGAAATAAACATGTTTCTGCAAGTTTGGTCAACCCCATGTAAGTTATGGGGCAGTAACAGTACACTCTACAAAACGTGTTTTTCAGCCCGAAATAAACGCGTTTTTTCAGACAACTGAATCCCCATGTAGCAGCAAGGCTCAGAAGAGCCCACACACTCAGATCTTAACCCCAGTGTGCTGAAAGTGTCAAATCATGTTTTTCAGCAGAAATAAACATGTTTCTGCAAGTTTGGTCAACCCCATGTAAGTTATGGGGCAGTAACAGTACACTTTTCAAAACGTGTTTTTCAGCCCGAAATAAACGCGTTTTTTCAGACAACTGAATCCCCATGTAGCAGCAAGGCTCAGAAGAGCCCACACACTCAGATCTTAACCCCAGTGTGCTGAAAGTGTCAAAACATGTTTTTCAGCAGAAATAAACATGTTTCTGCAAGTTTGGTCAACCCCATGTAAGTTATGGGGCAGTAACAGTACACTTTTCAAAACGTGTTTTTCAGCCCGAAATAAACGCGTTTTTTCAGACAACTGAATCCCCATGTAGCAACAAGGCTCAGAAGAGCCCACACACTCAGCTCTTAACCCCAGTGTGCAGAAAGGGTCAAAACGTGTTTTTCAGCAGAAATAAACATGTTTCTGCAAGTTTGGTCAACCCCATGTAAGTTATGGGGCAGTAACAGTACACTTTTCAAAACGTGTTTTTCAGCCCGAAATAAACGCGTTTTTTCAGACAACTGAATACCCATGTAGCAGCAAGGCTCAGAAGAGCCCACACACTCAGATCTTAACCCCAGTGTGCAGAAAGGGTCAAAACGTGTTTTTCAGCAGAAATAAACATGTTTCTGCAAGTTTGGTCAACCCCATGTAAGTTATGGGGCAGTAACAGTACACTCTACAAAACGTGTTTTTCAGCCCGAAATAAACGCGTTTTTTCAGACAACTGAATACCCATGTAGCAGCAAGTCTCAGAAGAGCCCACACACTCAGCTCTTAACCCCAGTGTGCAGAAAGGGTCAAAACGTGTTTTTCAGCAGAAATAAACATGTTTCTGCAAGTTTGGTCAACCCCATGTAAGTTATGGGGCAGTAACAGTACACTCTGCAAAACGTGTTTTTCAGCCCGAAATAAACGCGTTTTTTCAGACAACTGAATCCCCATGTAGCAGCAAGGCTCAGAAGAGCCCACACACTCAGATCTTAACCCCAGTGTGCTGAAAGTGTCAAAACATGTTTTTCAGCAGAAATAAACATGTTTCTGCAAGTTTGGTCAACCCCATGTAAGTTATGGGGCAGTAACAGTACACTTTTCAAAACGTGTTTTTCAGCCCGAAATAAACGCGTTTTTTCAGACAACTGAATCCCCATGTAGCAACAAGGCTCAGAAGAGCCCACACACTCAGATCTTAACCCCAGTGTGCTGAAAGTGTCAAAACATGTTTTTCAGCAAAAATAAACATGTTTCTGCAAGTTTGGTCAACCCCATGTAAGTTATGGGGCAGTAACAGTACACCTTTCAAAACGTGTTTTTCAGCCCGAAATAAACGCGTTTTTTCAGACAACTGAATACCCATGTAGCAGCAAGTCTCAGAAGAGCCCACACACTCAGCTCTTAACCCCAGTGTGCAGAAAGGGTCAAAACGTGTTTTTCAGCAGAAATAAACATGTTTCTGCAAGTTTGGTCAACCCCATGTAAGTTATGGGGCAGTAACAGTACACTCTGCAAAACGTGTTTTTCAGCCCGAAATAAACGCGTTTTTTCAGACAACTGAATCCCCATGTAGCAGCAAGGCTCAGAAGAGCCCACACACTCAGATCTTAACCCCAGTGTGCAGAAAGGTTCAAAACATGTTTTTCAGCAGAGATAAACATGTTTCTGCAAGTTTGGTCAACCCCATGTAAGTTATGGGGCAGTAACAGTACACTTTTCAAAACGTGTTTTTCAGCCCGAAATAAACGATTTTTTTCAGACAACTGAATCCCCATGTAGCAACAAGGCTCAGAAGAGCCCACACACTCAGATCTTAACCCCAGTGTGCTGAAAGTGTCAAAACTTGTTTTTCAGCAGAAATAAACATGTTTCTGCAAGTTTGGTCAACCCCATGTAAGTTATGGGGCAGTAACAGTACACTTTTCAAAACGTGTTTTTCAGCCCGAAATAAACGCGTTTTTTCAGACAACTGAATACCCATGTAGCAGCAAGGCTCAGAAGAGCCCACACACTCAGATCTTAACCCCAGTGTGCTGAAAGTGTCAAAACATGTTTTTCAGCAGAAATAAACATGTTTCTGCAAGTTTGGTCAACCCCATGTAAGTTATGGGGCAGTAACAGTACACTTTTCAAAACGTGTTTTTCAGCCCGAAATAAACGCGTTTTTTCAGACAACTGAATCCCCATGTAGCAACAAGGCTCAGAAGAGCCCACACACTCAGATCTTAACCCCAGTGTGCTGAAAGTGTCAAAACATGTTTTTCAGCAGAAATAAACATGTTTCTGCAAGTTTGGTCAACCCCATGTAAGTTATGGGGCAGTAACAGTACACTTTTCAAAACGTGTTTTTCAGCCCGAAATAAACGCGTTTTTTCAGACAACTGAATCCCCATGTAGCAACAAGGCTCAGAAGAGCCCACACACTCAGATCTTAACCCCAGTGTGCTGAAAGTGTCAAAACATGTTTTTCAGCAGAAATAAACATGTTTTTGCAAGTTTGGTCAACCCCATGTAAGTTACGGGGCAGTAACAGTACACTTTTCAAAACGTGTTTTTCAGCCCGAAATAAACGCGTTTTTTCAGACAACTGAATACCCATGTAGCAGCAAGTCTCAGAAGAGCCCACACACTCAGCTCTTAACCCCAGTGTGCAGAAAGGGTCAAAACGTGTTTTTCAGCAGAAATAAACATGTTTCTGCAAGTTTGGTCAACCCCATGTAAGTTATGGGGCAGTAACAGTACACTTTTCAAAACGTGTTTTTCAGCCCGAAATAAACGCGTTTTTTCAGACAACTGAATCCCCATGTAGCAACAAGGCTCAGAAGAGCCCACACACTCAGATCTTAACCCCAGTGTGCTGAAAGTGTCAAAACATGTTTTTCAGCAGAAATAAACATGTTTCTGCAAGTTTGGTCAACCCCATGTAAGTTATGGGGCAGTAACAGTACACTTTTCAAAACGTGTTTTTCAGCCCGAAATAAACGCGTTTTTTCAGACAACTGAATCCCCATGTAGCAACAAGGCTCAGAAGAGCCCACACACTCAGATCTTAACCCCAGTGTGCTGAAAGTGTCAAAACATGTTTTTCTGCAGAAATAAACATGTTTCTGCAAGTTTGGTCAACCCCATGTAAGTTATGGGGCAGTAACAGTACACTTTTCAAAACGTGTTTTTCAGCCCGAAATAAACGCGTTTTTTCAGACAACTGAATACCCATGTAGCAGCAAGGCTCAGAAGAGCCCACACACTCAGATCTTAACCCCAGTGTGCAGAAAGGGTCAAAACGTGTTTTTCAGCAGAAATAAACATGTTTCTGCAAGTTTGGTCAACCCCATGTAAGTTATGGGGCAGTAACAGTACACTCTACAAAACGTGTTTTTCAGCCCGAAATAAACGCGTTTTTTCAGACAACTGAATCCCCATGTAGCAGCAAGGCTCAGAAGAGCCCACACACTCAGATCTTAACCCCAGTGTGCTGAAAGTGTCAAATCATGTTTTTCAGCAGAAATAAACATGTTTCTGCAAGTTTGGTCAACCCCATGTAAGTTATGGGGCAGTAACAGTACACTCTGCAAAACGTGTTTTTCAGCCCGAAATAAACGCGTTTTTTCAGACAACTGAATCCCCATGTAGCAGCAAGGCTCAGAAGAGCCCACACACTCAGATCTTAACCCCAGTGTGCTGAAAGTGTCAAAACATGTTTTTCAGCAGAAATAAACATGTTTCTGCAAGTTTGGTCAACCCCATGTAAGTTATGGGGCAGTAACAGTACACTTTTCAAAACGTGTTTTTCAGCCCGAAATAAACGCGTTTTTTCAGACAACTGAATCCCCATGTAGCAACAAGGCTCAGAAGAGCCCACACACTCAGATCTTAACCCCAGTGTGCTGAAAGTGTCAAAACATGTTTTTCAGCAGAAATAAACATGTTTCTGCAAGTTTGGTCAACCCCATGTAAGTTATGGGGCAGTAACAGTACACTTTTCAAAACGTGTTTTTCAGCCCGAAATAAACGCGTTTTTTCAGACAACTGAATCCCCATGTAGCAACAAGGCTCAGAAGAGCCCACACACTCAGATCTTAACCCCAGTGTGCTGAAAGTGTCAAAACATGTTTTTCAGCAGAAATAAACATGTTTCTGCAAGTTTGGTCAACCCCATGTAAGTTATGGGGCAGTAACAGTACACTTTTCAAAACGTGTTTTTCAGCCCGAAATAAACGCGTTTTTTCAGACAACTGAATCCCCATGTAGCAACAAGGCTCAGAAGAGCCCACACACTCAGATCTTAACCCCAGTGTGCTGAAAGTGTCAAAACATGTTTTTCAGCAGAAATAAACATGTTTTTGCAAGTTTGGTCAACCCCATGTAAGTTATGGGGCAGTAACAGTACACTTTTCAAAACGTGTTTTTCAGCCCGAAATAAACGCGTTTTTTCAGACAACTGAATACCCATGTAGCAGCAAGTCTCAGAAGAGCCCACACACTCAGCTCTTAACCCCAGTGTGCAGAAAGGGTCAAAACGTGTTTTTCAGCAGAAATAAACATGTTTCTGCAAGTTTGGTCAACCCCATGTAAGTTATGGGGCAGTAACAGTACACTTTTCAAAACGTGTTTTTCAGCCCGAAATAAACGCGTTTTTTCAGACAACTGAATCCCCATGTAGCAACAAGGCTCAGAAGAGCCCACACACTCAGATCTTAACCCCAGTGTGCTGAAAGTGTCAAAACATGTTTTTCAGCAGAAATAAACATGTTTCTGCAAGTTTGGTCAACCCCATGTAAGTTATGGGGCAGTAACAGTACACTTTTCAAAACGTGTTTTTCAGCCCGAAATAAACGCGTTTTTTCAGACAACTGAATCCCCATGTAGCAACAAGGCTCAGAAGAGCCCACACACTCAGATCTTAACCCCAGTGTGCTGAAAGTGTCAAAACATGTTTTTCAGCAGAAATAAACATGTTTCTGCAAGTTTGGTCAACCCCATGTAAGTTATGGGGCAGTAACAGTACACTCTGCAAAACGTGTTTTTCAGCCCGAAATAAACGCGTTTTTTCAGACAACTGAATCCCCATGTAGCAGCAAGGCTCAGAAGAGCCCACACACTCAGATCTTAACCCCAGTGTGCTGAAAGTGTCAAAACATGTTTTTCAGCAGAAATAAACATGTTTCTGCAAGTTTGGTCAACCCCATGTAAGTTATGGGGCAGTAACAGTACACTTTTCAAAACGTGTTTTTCAGCCCGAAATAAACGCGTTTTTTCAGACAACTGAATCCCCATGTAGCAACAAGGCTCAGAAGAGCCCACACACTCAGATCTTAACCCCAGTGTGCTGAAAGTGTCAAAACATGTTTTTCAGCAGAAATAAACATGTTTCTGCAAGTTTGGTCAACCCCATGTAAGTTATGGGGCAGTAACAGTACACTCTGCAAAACGTGTTTTTCAGCCCGAAATAAACGCGTTTTTTCAGACAACTGAATCCCCATGTAGCAACAAGGCTCAGAAGAGCCCACACACTCAGATCTTAACCCCAGTGTGCTGAAAGTGTCAAAACTTGTTTTTCAGCAGAAATAAACATGTTTCTGCAAGTTTGGTCAACCCCATGTAAGTTATGGGGCAGTAACAGTACACTTTTCAAAACGTGTTTTTCAGCCCGAAATAAACGCGTTTTTTCAGACAACTGAATACCCATGTAGCAGCAAGGCTCAGAAGAGCCCACACACTCAGATCTTAACCCCAGTGTGCTGAAAGTGTCAAAACATGTTTTTCTGCAGAAATAAACATGTTTCTGCAAGTTTGGTCAACCCCATGTAAGTTATGGGGCAGTAACAGTACACTTTTCAAAACGTGTTTTTCAGCCCGAAATAAACGCGTTTTTTCAGACAACTGAATACCCATGTAGCAGCAAGGCTCAGAAGAGCCCACACACTCAGATCTTAACCCCAGTGTGCAGAAAGGGTCAAAACGTGTTTTTCAGCAGAAATAAACGTTTCTGCAAGTTTGGTCAACCCCATGTAAGTTATGGGGCAGTAACAGTACACTCTACAAAACGTGTTTTTCAGCCCGAAATAAACGCGTTTTTTCAGACAACTGAATCCCCATGTAGCAGCAAGGCTCAGAAGAGCCCACACACTCAGATCTTAACCCCAGTGTGCTGAAAGTGTCAAATCATGTTTTTCAGCAGAAATAAACATGTTTCTGCAAGTTTGGTCAACCCCATGTAAGTTATGGGGCAGTAACAGTACACTTTTCAAAACGTGTTTTTCAGCCCGAAATAAACGCGTTTTTTCAGACAACTGAATCCCCATGTAGCAACAAGGCTCAGAAGAGCCCACACACTCAGATCTTAACCCCAGTGTGCTGAAAGTGTCAAAACATGTTTTTCAGCAGAAATAAACATGTTTCTGCAAGTTTGGTCAACCCCATGTAAGTTATGGGGCAGTAACAGTACACTCTGCAAAACGTGTTTTTCAGCCCGAAATAAACGCGTTTTTTCAGACAACTGAATACCCATGTAGCAGCAAGTCTCAGAAGAGCCCACACACTCAGCTCTTAACCCCAGTGTGCAGAAAGGGTCAAAACGTGTTTTTCAGCAGAAATAAACATGTTTCTGCAAGTTTGGTCAACCCCATGTAAGTTATGGGGCAGTAACAGTACACTCTGCAAAACGTGTTTTTCAGCCCGAAATAAACGCGTTTTTTCAGACAACTGAATCCCCATGTAGCAGCAAGGCTCAGAAGAGCCCACACACTCAGATCTTAACCCCAGTGTGCTGAAAGTGTCAAAACATGTTTTTCAGCAGAAATAAACATGTTTCTGCAAGTTTGGTCAACCCCATGTAAGTTATGGGGCAGTAACAGTACACTTTTCAAAACGTGTTTTTCAGCCCGAAATAAACGCGTTTTTTCAGACAACTGAATCCCCATGTAGCAACAAGGCTCAGAAGAGCCCACACACTCAGATCTTAACCCCAGTGTGCTGAAAGTGTCAAAACATGTTTTTCAGCAGAAATAAACATGTTTCTGCAAGTTTGGTCAACCCCATGTAAGTTATGGGGCAGTAACAGTACACTTTTCAAAACGTGTTTTTCAGCCCGAAATAAACGCGTTTTTTCAGACAACTGAATCCCCATGTAGCAACAAGGCTCAGAAGAGCCCACACACTCAGATCTTAACCCCAGTGTGCTGAAAGTGTCAAAACATGTTTTTCAGCAGAAATAAACATGTTTCTGCAAGTTTGGTCAACCCCATGTAAGTTATGGGGCAGTAACAGTACACTCTGCAAAACGTGTTTTTCAGCCCGAAATAAACGCGTTTTTTCAGACAACTGAATCCCCATGTAGCAACAAGGCTCAGAAGAGCCCACACACTCAGATCTTAACCCCAGTGTGCTGAAAGTGTCAAAACTTGTTTTTCAGCAGAAATAAACATGTTTCTGCAAGTTTGGTCAACCCCATGTAAGTTATGGGGCAGTAACAGTACACTTTTCAAAACGTGTTTTTCAGCCCGAAATAAACGCGTTTTTTCAGACAACTGAATACCCATGTAGCAGCAAGGCTCAGAAGAGCCCACACACTCAGATCTTAACCCCAGTGTGCTGAAAGTGTCAAAACATGTTTTTCTGCAGAAATAAACATGTTTCTGCAAGTTTGGTCAACCCCATGTAAGTTATGGGGCAGTAACAGTACACTTTTCAAAACGTGTTTTTCAGCCCGAAATAAACGCGTTTTTTCAGACAACTGAATACCCATGTAGCAGCAAGGCTCAGAAGAGCCCACACACTCAGATCTTAACCCCAGTGTGCAGAAAGGGTCAAAACGTGTTTTTCAGCAGAAATAAACATGTTTCTGCAAGTTTGGTCAACCCCATGTAAGTTATGGGGCAGTAACAGTACACTCTACAAAACGTGTTTTTCAGCCCGAAATAAACGCGTTTTTTCAGACAACTGAATCCCCATGTAGCAGCAAGGCTCAGAAGAGCCCACACACTCAGATCTTAACCCCAGTGTGCTGAAAGTGTCAAATCATGTTTTTCAGCAGAAATAAACATGTTTCTGCAAGTTTGGTCAACCCCATGTAAGTTATGGGGCAGTAACAGTACACTTTTCAAAACGTGTTTTTCAGCCCGAAATAAACGCGTTTTTTCAGACAACTGAATCCCCATGTAGCAACAAGGCTCAGAAGAGCCCACACACTCAGATCTTAACCCCAGTGTGCTGAAAGTGTCAAAACATGTTTTTCAGCAGAAATAAACATGTTTCTGCAAGTTTGGTCAACCCCATGTAAGTTATGGGGCAGTAACAGTACACTCTGCAAAACGTGTTTTTCAGCCCGAAATAAACGCGTTTTTTCAGACAACTGAATACCCATGTAGCAGCAAGTCTCAGAAGAGCCCACACACTCAGCTCTTAACCCCAGTGTGCAGAAAGGGTCAAAACGTGTTTTTCAGCAGAAATAAACATGTTTCTGCAAGTTTGGTCAACCCCATGTAAGTTATGGGGCAGTAACAGTACACTCTGCAAAACGTGTTTTTCAGCCCGAAATAAACGCGTTTTTTCAGACAACTGAATCCCCATGTAGCAGCAAGGCTCAGAAGAGCCCACACACTCAGATCTTAACCCCAGTGTGCTGAAAGTGTCAAAACATGTTTTTCAGCAGAAATAAACATGTTTCTGCAAGTTTGGTCAACCCCATGTAAGTTATGGGGCAGTAACAGTACACTTTTCAAAACGTGTTTTTCAGCCCGAAATAAACGCGTTTTTTCAGACAACTGAATCCCCATGTAGCAACAAGGCTCAGAAGAGCCCACACACTCAGATCTTAACCCCAGTGTGCTGAAAGTGTCAAAACATGTTTTTCAGCAGAAATAAACATGTTTCTGCAAGTTTGGTCAACCCCATGTAAGTTATGGGGCAGTAACAGTACACTTTTCAAAACGTGTTTTTCAGCCCGAAATAAACGCGTTTTTTCAGACAACTGAATCCCCATGTAGCAACAAGGCTCAGAAGAGCCCACACACTCAGATCTTAACCCCAGTGTGCTGAAAGTGTCAAAACATGTTTTTCAGCAGAAATAAACATGTTTCTGCAAGTTTGGTCAACCCCATGTAAGTTATGGGGCAGTAACAGTACACTCTGCAAAACGTGTTTTTCAGCCCGAAATAAACGCGTTTTTTCAGACAACTGAATCCCCATGTAGCAACAAGGCTCAGAAGAGCCCACACACTCAGATCTTAACCCCAGTGTGCTGAAAGTGTCAAAACTTGTTTTTCAGCAGAAATAAACATGTTTCTGCAAGTTTGGTCAACCCCATGTAAGTTATGGGGCAGTAACAGTACACTTTTCAAAACGTGTTTTTCAGCCCGAAATAAACGCGTTTTTTCAGACAACTGAATACCCATGTAGCAGCAAGGCTCAGAAGAGCCCACACACTCAGATCTTAACCCCAGTGTGCTGAAAGTGTCAAAACATGTTTTTCTGCAGAAATAAACATGTTTCTGCAAGTTTGGTCAACCCCATGTAAGTTATGGGGCAGTAACAGTACACTTTTCAAAACGTGTTTTTCAGCCCGAAATAAACGCGTTTTTTCAGACAACTGAATACCCATGTAGCAGCAAGGCTCAGAAGAGCCCACACACTCAGATCTTAACCCCAGTGTGCAGAAAGGGTCAAAACGTGTTTTTCAGCAGAAATAAACATGTTTCTGCAAGTTTGGTCAACCCCATGTAAGTTATGGGGCAGTAACAGTACACTCTACAAAACGTGTTTTTCAGCCCGAAATAAACGCGTTTTTTCAGACAACTGAATCCCCATGTAGCAGCAAGGCTCAGAAGAGCCCACACACTCAGATCTTAACCCCAGTGTGCTGAAAGTGTCAAATCATGTTTTTCAGCAGAAATAAACATGTTTCTGCAAGTTTGGTCAACCCCATGTAAGTTATGGGGCAGTAACAGTACACTTTTCAAAACGTGTTTTTCAGCCCGAAATAAACGCGTTTTTTCAGACAACTGAATCCCCATGTAGCAGCAAGGCTCAGAAGAGCCCACACACTCAGATCTTAACCCCAGTGTGCTGAAAGTGTCAAAACATGTTTTTCAGCAGAAATAAACATGTTTCTGCAAGTTTGGTCAACCCCATGTAAGTTATGGGGCAGTAACAGTACACTTTTCAAAACGTGTTTTTCAGCCCGAAATAAACGCGTTTTTTCAGACAACTGAATCCCCATGTAGCAACAAGGCTCAGAAGAGCCCACACACTCAGCTCTTAACCCCAGTGTGCAGAAAGGGTCAAAACGTGTTTTTCAGCAGAAATAAACATGTTTCTGCAAGTTTGGTCAACCCCATGTAAGTTATGGGGCAGTAACAGTACACTTTTCAAAACGTGTTTTTCAGCCCGAAATAAACGCGTTTTTTCAGACAACTGAATACCCATGTAGCAGCAAGGCTCAGAAGAGCCCACACACTCAGATCTTAACCCCAGTGTGCAGAAAGGGTCAAAACGTGTTTTTCAGCAGAAATAAACATGTTTCTGCAAGTTTGGTCAACCCCATGTAAGTTATGGGGCAGTAACAGTACACTCTACAAAACGTGTTTTTCAGCCCGAAATAAACGCGTTTTTTCAGACAACTGAATACCCATGTAGCAGCAAGTCTCAGAAGAGCCCACACACTCAGCTCTTAACCCCAGTGTGCAGAAAGGGTCAAAACGTGTTTTTCAGCAGAAATAAACATGTTTCTGCAAGTTTGGTCAACCCCATGTAAGTTATGGGGCAGTAACAGTACACTCTGCAAAACGTGTTTTTCAGCCCGAAATAAACGCGTTTTTTCAGACAACTGAATCCCCATGTAGCAGCAAGGCTCAGAAGAGCCCACACACTCAGATCTTAACCCCAGTGTGCTGAAAGTGTCAAAACATGTTTTTCAGCAGAAATAAACATGTTTCTGCAAGTTTGGTCAACCCCATGTAAGTTATGGGGCAGTAACAGTACACTTTTCAAAACGTGTTTTTCAGCCCGAAATAAACGCGTTTTTTCAGACAACTGAATCCCCATGTAGCAACAAGGCTCAGAAGAGCCCACACACTCAGATCTTAACCCCAGTGTGCTGAAAGTGTCAAAACATGTTTTTCAGCAAAAATAAACATGTTTCTGCAAGTTTGGTCAACCCCATGTAAGTTATGGGGCAGTAACAGTACACCTTTCAAAACGTGTTTTTCAGCCCGAAATAAACGCGTTTTTTCAGACAACTGAATACCCATGTAGCAGCAAGTCTCAGAAGAGCCCACACACTCAGCTCTTAACCCCAGTGTGCAGAAAGGGTCAAAACGTGTTTTTCAGCAGAAATAAACATGTTTCTGCAAGTTTGGTCAACCCCATGTAAGTTATGGGGCAGTAACAGTACACTCTGCAAAACGTGTTTTTCAGCCCGAAATAAACGCGTTTTTTCAGACAACTGAATCCCCATGTAGCAGCAAGGCTCAGAAGAGCCCACACACTCAGATCTTAACCCCAGTGTGCAGAAAGGTTCAAAACATGTTTTTCAGCAGAGATAAACATGTTTCTGCAAGTTTGGTCAACCCCATGTAAGTTATGGGGCAGTAACAGTACACTTTTCAAAACGTGTTTTTCAGCCCGAAATAAACGATTTTTTTCAGACAACTGAATCCCCATGTAGCAACAAGGCTCAGAAGAGCCCACACACTCAGATCTTAACCCCAGTGTGCTGAAAGTGTCAAAACTTGTTTTTCAGCAGAAATAAACATGTTTCTGCAAGTTTGGTCAACCCCATGTAAGTTATGGGGCAGTAACAGTACACTTTTCAAAACGTGTTTTTCAGCCCGAAATAAACGCGTTTTTTCAGACAACTGAATACCCATGTAGCAGCAAGGCTCAGAAGAGCCCACACACTCAGATCTTAACCCCAGTGTGCTGAAAGTGTCAAAACATGTTTTTCAGCAGAAATAAACATGTTTCTGCAAGTTTGGTCAACCCCATGTAAGTTATGGGGCAGTAACAGTACACTTTTCAAAACGTGTTTTTCAGCCCGAAATAAACGCGTTTTTTCAGACAACTGAATCCCCATGTAGCAACAAGGCTCAGAAGAGCCCACACACTCAGATCTTAACCCCAGTGTGCTGAAAGTGTCAAAACATGTTTTTCAGCAGAAATAAACATGTTTCTGCAAGTTTGGTCAACCCCATGTAAGTTATGGGGCAGTAACAGTACACTTTTCAAAACGTGTTTTTCAGCCCGAAATAAACGCGTTTTTTCAGACAACTGAATCCCCATGTAGCAACAAGGCTCAGAAGAGCCCACACACTCAGATCTTAACCCCAGTGTGCTGAAAGTGTCAAAACATGTTTTTCAGCAGAAATAAACATGTTTTTGCAAGTTTGGTCAACCCCATGTAAGTTACGGGGCAGTAACAGTACACTTTTCAAAACGTGTTTTTCAGCCCGAAATAAACGCGTTTTTTCAGACAACTGAATACCCATGTAGCAGCAAGTCTCAGAAGAGCCCACACACTCAGCTCTTAACCCCAGTGTGCAGAAAGGGTCAAAACGTGTTTTTCAGCAGAAATAAACATGTTTCTGCAAGTTTGGTCAACCCCATGTAAGTTATGGGGCAGTAACAGTACACTTTTCAAAACGTGTTTTTCAGCCCGAAATAAACGCGTTTTTTCAGACAACTGAATCCCCATGTAGCAACAAGGCTCAGAAGAGCCCACACACTCAGATCTTAACCCCAGTGTGCTGAAAGTGTCAAAACATGTTTTTCAGCAGAAATAAACATGTTTCTGCAAGTTTGGTCAACCCCATGTAAGTTATGGGGCAGTAACAGTACACTTTTCAAAACGTGTTTTTCAGCCCGAAATAAACGCGTTTTTTCAGACAACTGAATCCCCATGTAGCAACAAGGCTCAGAAGAGCCCACACACTCAGATCTTAACCCCAGTGTGCTGAAAGTGTCAAAACATGTTTTTCTGCAGAAATAAACATGTTTCTGCAAGTTTGGTCAACCCCATGTAAGTTATGGGGCAGTAACAGTACACTTTTCAAAACGTGTTTTTCAGCCCGAAATAAACGCGTTTTTTCAGACAACTGAATACCCATGTAGCAGCAAGGCTCAGAAGAGCCCACACACTCAGATCTTAACCCCAGTGTGCAGAAAGGGTCAAAACGTGTTTTTCAGCAGAAATAAACATGTTTCTGCAAGTTTGGTCAACCCCATGTAAGTTATGGGGCAGTAACAGTACACTCTACAAAACGTGTTTTTCAGCCCGAAATAAACGCGTTTTTTCAGACAACTGAATCCCCATGTAGCAGCAAGGCTCAGAAGAGCCCACACACTCAGATCTTAACCCCAGTGTGCTGAAAGTGTCAAATCATGTTTTTCAGCAGAAATAAACATGTTTCTGCAAGTTTGGTCAACCCCATGTAAGTTATGGGGCAGTAACAGTACACTCTGCAAAACGTGTTTTTCAGCCCGAAATAAACGCGTTTTTTCAGACAACTGAATCCCCATGTAGCAGCAAGGCTCAGAAGAGCCCACACACTCAGATCTTAACCCC
Organism: Lepisosteus platostomus; assembly: GCF_059453375.1. Classification (NCBI taxonomy): domain Eukaryota; kingdom Metazoa; phylum Chordata; class Actinopteri; order Semionotiformes; family Lepisosteidae; genus Lepisosteus; species Lepisosteus platostomus. The sequence goes on along the minus strand of NC_142615.1, from coordinate 27,156,200 downwards.
AGTGTGCTGAAAGTGTCAAAACATGTTTTTCAGCAGAAATAAACATGTTTCTGCAAGTTTGGTCAACCCCATGTAAGTTATGGGGCAGTAACAGTACACTTTTCAAAACGTGTTTTTCAGCCCGAAATAAACGCGTTTTTTCAGACAACTGAATCCCCATGTAGCAACAAGGCTCAGAAGAGCCCACACACTCAGATCTTAACCCCAGTGTGCTGAAAGTGTCAAAACATGTTTTTCAGCAGAAATAAACATGTTTCTGCAAGTTTGGTCAACCCCATGTAAGTTATGGGGCAGTAACAGTACACTTTTCAAAACGTGTTTTTCAGCCCGAAATAAACGCGTTTTTTCAGACAACTGAATCCCCATGTAGCAACAAGGCTCAGAAGAGCCCACACACTCAGATCTTAACCCCAGTGTGCTGAAAGTGTCAAAACATGTTTTTCAGCAGAAATAAACATGTTTCTGCAAGTTTGGTCAACCCCATGTAAGTTATGGGGCAGTAACAGTACACTCTGCAAAACGTGTTTTTCAGCCCGAAATAAACGCGTTTTTTCAGACAACTGAATCCCCATGTAGCAACAAGGCTCAGAAGAGCCCACACACTCAGATCTTAACCCCAGTGTGCTGAAAGTGTCAAAACTTGTTTTTCAGCAGAAATAAACATGTTTCTGCAAGTTTGGTCAACCCCATGTAAGTTATGGGGCAGTAACAGTACACTTTTCAAAACGTGTTTTTCAGCCCGAAATAAACGCGTTTTTTCAGACAACTGAATACCCATGTAGCAGCAAGGCTCAGAAGAGCCCACACACTCAGATCTTAACCCCAGTGTGCTGAAAGTGTCAAAACATGTTTTTCTGCAGAAATAAACATGTTTCTGCAAGTTTGGTCAACCCCATGTAAGTTATGGGGCAGTAACAGTACACTTTTCAAAACGTGTTTTTCAGCCCGAAATAAACGCGTTTTTTCAGACAACTGAATACCCATGTAGCAGCAAGGCTCAGAAGAGCCCACACACTCAGATCTTAACCCCAGTGTGCAGAAAGGGTCAAAACGTGTTTTTCAGCAGAAATAAACATGTTTCTGCAAGTTTGGTCAACCCCATGTAAGTTATGGGGCAGTAACAGTACACTCTACAAAACGTGTTTTTCAGCCCGAAATAAACGCGTTTTTTCAGACAACTGAATCCCCATGTAGCAGCAAGGCTCAGAAGAGCCCACACACTCAGATCTTAACCCCAGTGTGCTGAAAGTGTCAAATCATGTTTTTCAGCAGAAATAAACATGTTTCTGCAAGTTTGGTCAACCCCATGTAAGTTATGGGGCAGTAACAGTACACTTTTCAAAACGTGTTTTTCAGCCCGAAATAAACGCGTTTTTTCAGACAACTGAATCCCCATGTAGCAACAAGGCTCAGAAGAGCCCACACACTCAGATCTTAACCCCAGTGTGCTGAAAGTGTCAAAACATGTTTTTCAGCAGAAATAAACATGTTTCTGCAAGTTTGGTCAACCCCATGTAAGTTATGGGGCAGTAACAGTACACTCTGCAAAACGTGTTTTTCAGCCCGAAATAAACGCGTTTTTTCAGACAACTGAATACCCATGTAGCAGCAAGTCTCAGAAGAGCCCACACACTCAGCTCTTAACCCCAGTGTGCAGAAAGGGTCAAAACGTGTTTTTCAGCAGAAATAAACATGTTTCTGCAAGTTTGGTCAACCCCATGTAAGTTATGGGGCAGTAACAGTACACTCTGCAAAACGTGTTTTTCAGCCCGAAATAAACGCGTTTTTTCAGACAACTGAATCCCCATGTAGCAGCAAGGCTCAGAAGAGCCCACACACTCAGATCTTAACCCCAGTGTGCTGAAAGTGTCAAAACATGTTTTTCAGCAGAAATAAACATGTTTCTGCAAGTTTGGTCAACCCCATGTAAGTTATGGGGCAGTAACAGTACACTTTTCAAAACGTGTTTTTCAGCCCGAAATAAACGCGTTTTTTCAGACAACTGAATCCCCATGTAGCAACAAGGCTCAGAAGAGCCCACACACTCAGATCTTAACCCCAGTGTGCTGAAAGTGTCAAAACATGTTTTTCAGCAGAAATAAACATGTTTCTGCAAGTTTGGTCAACCCCATGTAAGTTATGGGGCAGTAACAGTACACTTTTCAAAACGTGTTTTTCAGCCCGAAATAAACGCGTTTTTTCAGACAACTGAATCCCCATGTAGCAACAAGGCTCAGAAGAGCCCACACACTCAGATCTTAACCCCAGTGTGCTGAAAGTGTCAAAACATGTTTTTCAGCAGAAATAAACATGTTTCTGCAAGTTTGGTCAACCCCATGTAAGTTATGGGGCAGTAACAGTACACTCTGCAAAACGTGTTTTTCAGCCCGAAATAAACGCGTTTTTTCAGACAACTGAATCCCCATGTAGCAACAAGGCTCAGAAGAGCCCACACACTCAGATCTTAACCCCAGTGTGCTGAAAGTGTCAAAACTTGTTTTTCAGCAGAAATAAACATGTTTCTGCAAGTTTGGTCAACCCCATGTAAGTTATGGGGCAGTAACAGTACACTTTTCAAAACGTGTTTTTCAGCCCGAAATAAACGCGTTTTTTCAGACAACTGAATACCCATGTAGCAGCAAGGCTCAGAAGAGCCCACACACTCAGATCTTAACCCCAGTGTGCTGAAAGTGTCAAAACATGTTTTTCTGCAGAAATAAACATGTTTCTGCAAGTTTGGTCAACCCCATGTAAGTTATGGGGCAGTAACAGTACACTTTTCAAAACGTGTTTTTCAGCCCGAAATAAACGCGTTTTTTCAGACAACTGAATACCCATGTAGCAGCAAGGCTCAGAAGAGCCCACACACTCAGATCTTAACCCCAGTGTGCAGAAAGGGTCAAAACGTGTTTTTCAGCAGAAATAAACATGTTTCTGCAAGTTTGGTCAACCCCATGTAAGTTATGGGGCAGTAACAGTACACTCTACAAAACGTGTTTTTCAGCCCGAAATAAACGCGTTTTTTCAGACAACTGAATCCCCATGTAGCAGCAAGGCTCAGAAGAGCCCACACACTCAGATCTTAACCCCAGTGTGCTGAAAGTGTCAAATCATGTTTTTCAGCAGAAATAAACATGTTTCTGCAAGTTTGGTCAACCCCATGTAAGTTATGGGGCAGTAACAGTACACTTTTCAAAACGTGTTTTTCAGCCCGAAATAAATGCGTTTTTTCAGACAACTGAATCCCCATGTAGCAACAAGGCTCAGAAGAGCCCACACACTCAGATCTTAACCCCAGTGTGCTGAAAGTGTCAAAACATGTTTTTCAGCAGAAATAAACATGTTTCTGCAAGTTTGGTCAACCCCATGTAAGTTATGGGGCAGTAACAGTACACTCTGCAAAACGTGTTTTTCAGCCCGAAATAAACGCGTTTTTTCAGACAACTGAATACCCATGTAGCAGCAAGTCTCAGAAGAGCCCACACACTCAGCTCTTAACCCCAGTGTGCAGAAAGGGTCAAAACGTGTTTTTCAGCAGAAATAAACATGTTTCTGCAAGTTTGGTCAACCCCATGTAAGTTATGGGGCAGTAACAGTACACTCTGCAAAACGTGTTTTTCAGCCCGAAATAAACGCGTTTTTTCAGACAACTGAATCCCCATGTAGCAGCAAGGCTCAGAAGAGCCCACACACTCAGATCTTAACCCCAGTGTGCTGAAAGTGTCAAAACATGTTTTTCAGCAGAAATAAACATGTTTCTGCAAGTTTGGTCAACCCCATGTAAGTTATGGGGCAGTAACAGTACACTTTTCAAAACGTGTTTTTCAGCCCGAAATAAACGCGTTTTTTCAGACAACTGAATCCCCATGTAGCAACAAGGCTCAGAAGAGCCCACACACTCAGATCTTAACCCCAGTGTGCTGAAAGTGTCAAAACATGTTTTTCAGCAGAAATAAACATGTTTCTGCAAGTTTGGTCAACCCCATGTAAGTTATGGGGCAGTAACAGTACACTTTTCAAAACGTGTTTTTCAGCCCGAAATAAACGCGTTTTTTCAGACAACTGAATCCCCATGTAGCAACAAGGCTCAGAAGAGCCCACACACTCAGATCTTAACCCCAGTGTGCTGAAAGTGTCAAAACATGTTTTTCAGCAGAAATAAACATGTTTCTGCAAGTTTGGTCAACCCCATGTAAGTTATGGGGCAGTAACAGTACACTTTTCAAAACGTGTTTTTCAGCCCGAAATAAACGCGTTTTTTCAGACAACTGAATCCCCATGTAGCAACAAGGCTCAGAAGAGCCCACACACTCAGATCTTAACCCCAGTGTGCTGAAAGTGTCAAAACATGTTTTTCAGCAGAAATAAACATGTTTCTGCAAGTTTGGTCAACCCCATGTAAGTTATGGGGCAGTAACAGTACACTTTTCAAAACGTGTTTTTCAGCCCGAAATAAACGCGTTTTTTCAGACAACTGAATCCCCATGTAGCAACAAGGCTCAGAAGAGCCCACACACTCAGATCTTAACCCCAGTGTGCTGAAAGTGTCAAAACATGTTTTTCAGCAGAAATAAACATGTTTCTGCAAGTTTGGTCAACCCCATGTAAGTTATGGGGCAGTAACAGTACACTCTGCAAAACGTGTTTTTCAGCCCGAAATAAACGCGTTTTTTCAGACAACTGAATCCCCATGTAGCAGCAAGGCTCAGAAGAGCCCACACACTCAGATCTTAACCCCAGTGTGCTGAAAGTGTCAAAACATGTTTTTCAGCAGAAATAAACATGTTTCTGCAAGTTTGGTCAACCCCATGTAAGTTATGGGGCAGTAACAGTACACTTTTCAAAACGTGTTTTTCAGCCCGAAATAAACGCGTTTTTTCAGACAACTGAATACCCATGTAGCAGCAAGGCTCAGAAGAGCCCACACACTCAGATCTTAACCCCAGTGTGCAGAAAGGGTCAAAACGTGTTTTTCAGCAGAAATAAACATGTTTCTGCAAGTTTGGTCAACCCCATGTAAGTTATGGGGCAGTAACAGTACACTCTGCAAAACGTGTTTTTCAGCCCGAAATAAACGCGTTTTTTCAGACAACTGAATCCCCATGTAGCAGCAAGGCTCAGAAGAGCCCACACACTCAGATCTTAACCCCAGTGTGCTGAAAGTGTCAAAACATGTTTTTCAGCAGAAATAAACATGTTTCTGCAAGTTTGGTCAACCCCATGTAAGTTATGGGGCAGTAACAGTACACTTTTCAAAACGTGTTTTTCAGCCCGAAATAAACGCGTTTTTTCAGACAACTGAATCCCCATGTAGCAACAAGGCTCAGAAGAGCCCACACACTCAGATCTTAACCCCAGTGTGCTGAAAGTGTCAAAACATGTTTTTCAGCAGAAATAAACATGTTTCTGCAAGTTTGGTCAACCCCATGTAAGTTATGGGGCAGTAACAGTACACTCTGCAAAACGTGTTTTTCAGCCCGAAATAAACGCGTTTTTTCAGACAACTGAATCCCCATGTAGCAGCAAGGCTCAGAAGAGCCCACACACTCAGATCTTAACCCCAGTGTGCTGAAAGTGTCAAAACATGTTTTTCAGCAGAAATAAACATGTTTCTGCAAGTTTGGTCAACCCCATGTAAGTTATGGGGCAGTAACAGTACACTTTTCAAAACGTGTTTTTCAGCCCGAAATAAACGCGTTTTTTCAGACAACTGAATCCCCATGTAGCAACAAGGCTCAGAAGAGCCCACACACTCAGATCTTAACCCCAGTGTGCTGAAAGTGTCAAAACATGTTTTTCAGCAGAAATAAACATGTTTCTGCAAGTTTGGTCAACCCCATGTAAGTTATGGGGCAGTAACAGTACACTCTGCAAAACGTGTTTTTCAGCCCGAAATAAACGCGTTTTTTCAGACAACTGAATCCCCATGTAGCAGCAAGGCTCAGAAGAGCCCACACACTCAGATCTTAACCCCAGTGTGCTGAAAGTGTCAAAACATGTTTTTCAGCAGAAATAAACATGTTTCTGCAAGTTTGGTCAACCCCATGTAAGTTATGGGGCAGTAACAGTACACTTTTCAAAACGTGTTTTTCAGCCCGAAATAAACGCGTTTTTTCAGACAACTGAATCCCCATGTAGCAACAAGGCTCAGAAGAGCCCACACACTCAGATCTTAACCCCAGTGTGCTGAAAGTGTCAAAACATGTTTTTCAGCAGAAATAAACATGTTTCTGCAAGTTTGGTCAACCCCATGTAAGTTATGGGGCAGTAACAGTACACTTTTCAAAACGTGTTTTTCAGCCCGAAATAAACGCGTTTTTTCAGACAACTGAATCCCCATGTAGCAACAAGGCTCAGAAGAGCCCACACACTCAGATCTTAACCCCAGTGTGCTGAAAGTGTCAAAACATGTTTTTCAGCAGAAATAAACATGTTTCTGCAAGTTTGGTCAACCCCATGTAAGTTATGGGGCAGTAACAGTACACTCTGCAAAACGTGTTTTTCAGCCCGAAATAAACGCGTTTTTTCAGACAACTGAATACCCATGTAGCAGCAAGTCTCAGAAGAGCCCACACACTCAGCTCTTAACCCCAGTGTGCAGAAAGGGTCAAAACGTGTTTTTCAGCAGAAATAAACATGTTTCTGCAAGTTTGGTCAACCCCATGTAAGTTATGGGGCAGTAACAGTACACTCTGCAAAACGTGTTTTTCAGCCCGAAATAAACGCGTTTTTTCAGACAACTGAATCCCCATGTAGCAGCAAGGCTCAGAAGAGCCCACACACTCAGATCTTAACCCCAGTGTGCTGAAAGTGTCAAAACATGTTTTTCAGCAGAAATAAACATGTTTCTGCAAGTTTGGTCAACCCCATGTAAGTTATGGGGCAGTAACAGTACACTTTTCAAAACGTGTTTTTCAGCCCGAAATAAACGCGTTTTTTCAGACAACTGAATCCCCATGTAGCAACAAGGCTCAGAAGAGCCCACACACTCAGATCTTAACCCCAGTGTGCTGAAAGTGTCAAAACATGTTTTTCAGCAGAAATAAACATGTTTCTGCAAGTTTGGTCAACCCCATGTAAGTTATGGGGCAGTAACAGTACACTTTTCAAAACGTGTTTTTCAGCCCGAAATAAACGCGTTTTTTCAGACAACTGAATCCCCATGTAGCAACAAGGCTCAGAAGAGCCCACACACTCAGATCTTAACCCCAGTGTGCTGAAAGTGTCAAAACATGTTTTTCAGCAGAAATAAACATGTTTCTGCAAGTTTGGTCAACCCCATGTAAGTTATGGGGCAGTAACAGTACACTCTGCAAAACGTGTTTTTCAGCCCGAAATAAACGCGTTTTTTCAGACAACTGAATCCCCATGTAGCAACAAGGCTCAGAAGAGCCCACACACTCAGATCTTAACCCCAGTGTGCTGAAAGTGTCAAAACTTGTTTTTCAGCAGAAATAAACATGTTTCTGCAAGTTTGGTCAACCCCATGTAAGTTATGGGGCAGTAACAGTACACTTTTCAAAACGTGTTTTTCAGCCCGAAATAAACGCGTTTTTTCAGACAACTGAATACCCATGTAGCAGCAAGGCTCAGAAGAGCCCACACACTCAGATCTTAACCCCAGTGTGCTGAAAGTGTCAAAACATGTTTTTCTGCAGAAATAAACATGTTTCTGCAAGTTTGGTCAACCCCATGTAAGTTATGGGGCAGTAACAGTACACTTTTCAAAACGTGTTTTTCAGCCCGAAATAAACGCGTTTTTTCAGACAACTGAATACCCATGTAGCAGCAAGGCTCAGAAGAGCCCACACACTCAGATCTTAACCCCAGTGTGCAGAAAGGGTCAAAACGTGTTTTTCAGCAGAAATAAACATGTTTCTGCAAGTTTGGTCAACCCCATGTAAGTTATGGGGCAGTAACAGTACACTCTACAAAACGTGTTTTTCAGCCCGAAATAAACGCGTTTTTTCAGACAACTGAATCCCCATGTAGCAGCAAGGCTCAGAAGAGCCCACACACTCAGATCTTAACCCCAGTGTGCTGAAAGTGTCAAATCATGTTTTTCAGCAGAAATAAACATGTTTCTGCAAGTTTGGTCAACCCCATGTAAGTTATGGGGCAGTAACAGTACACTTTTCAAAACGTGTTTTTCAGCCCGAAATAAACGCGTTTTTTCAGACAACTGAATCCCCATGTAGCAACAAGGCTCAGAAGAGCCCACACACTCAGATCTTAACCCCAGTGTGCTGAAAGTGTCAAAACATGTTTTTCAGCAGAAATAAACATGTTTCTGCAAGTTTGGTCAACCCCATGTAAGTTATGGGGCAGTAACAGTACACTCTGCAAAACGTGTTTTTCAGCCCGAAATAAACGCGTTTTTTCAGACAACTGAATACCCATGTAGCAGCAAGTCTCAGAAGAGCCCACACACTCAGCTCTTAACCCCAGTGTGCAGAAAGGGTCAAAACGTGTTTTTCAGCAGAAATAAACATGTTTCTGCAAGTTTGGTCAACCCCATGTAAGTTATGGGGCAGTAACAGTACACTCTGCAAAACGTGTTTTTCAGCCCGAAATAAACGCGTTTTTTCAGACAACTGAATCCCCATGTAGCAGCAAGGCTCAGAAGAGCCCACACACTCAGATCTTAACCCCAGTGTGCTGAAAGTGTCAAAACATGTTTTTCAGCAGAAATAAACATGTTTCTGCAAGTTTGGTCAACCCCATGTAAGTTATGGGGCAGTAACAGTACACTTTTCAAAACGTGTTTTTCAGCCCGAAATAAACGCGTTTTTTCAGACAACTGAATCCCCATGTAGCAACAAGGCTCAGAAGAGCCCACACACTCAGATCTTAACCCCAGTGTGCTGAAAGTGTCAAAACATGTTTTTCAGCAGAAATAAACATGTTTCTGCAAGTTTGGTCAACCCCATGTAAGTTATGGGGCAGTAACAGTACACTTTTCAAAACGTGTTTTTCAGCCCGAAATAAACGCGTTTTTTCAGACAACTGAATCCCCATGTAGCAACAAGGCTCAGAAGAGCCCACACACTCAGATCTTAACCCCAGTGTGCTGAAAGTGTCAAAACATGTTTTTCAGCAGAAATAAACATGTTTCTGCAAGTTTGGTCAACCCCATGTAAGTTATGGGGCAGTAACAGTACACTTTTCAAAACGTGTTTTTCAGCCCGAAATAAACGCGTTTTTTCAGACAACTGAATCCCCATGTAGCAACAAGGCTCAGAAGAGCCCACACACTCAGATCTTAACCCCAGTGTGCTGAAAGTGTCAAAACATGTTTTTCAGCAGAAATAAACATGTTTCTGCAAGTTTGGTCAACCCCATGTAAGTTATGGGGCAGTAACAGTACACTTTTCAAAACGTGTTTTTCAGCCCGAAATAAACGCGTTTTTTCAGACAACTGAATACCCATGTAGCAGCAAGGCTCAGAAGAGCCCACACACTCAGATCTTAACCCCAGTGTGCAGAAAGGGTCAAAACGTGTTTTTCAGCAGAAATAAACATGTTTCTGCAAGTTTGGTCAACCCCATGTAAGTTATGGGGCAGTAACAGTACACTCTGCAAAACGTGTTTTTCAGCCCGAAATAAACGCGTTTTTTCAGACAACTGAATCCCCATGTAGCAGCAAGGCTCAGAAGAGCCCACACACTCAGATCTTAACCCCAGTGTGCTGAAAGTGTCAAAACATGTTTTTCAGCAGAAATAAACATGTTTCTGCAAGTTTGGTCAACCCCATGTAAGTTATGGGGCAGTAACAGTACACTCTGCAAAACGTGTTTTTCAGCCCGAAATAAACGCGTTTTTTCAGACAACTGAATCCCCATGTAGCAACAAGGCTCAGAAGAGCCCACACACTCAGATCTTAACCCCAGTGTGCTGAAAGTGTCAAAACATGTTTTTCAGCAGAAATAAACATGTTTCTGCAAGTTTGGTCAACCCCATGTAAGTTATGGGGCAGTAACAGTACACTCTGCAAAACGTGTTTTTCAGCCCGAAATAAACGCGTTTTTTCAGACAACTGAATCCCCATGTAGCAGCAAGGCTCAGAAGAGCCCACACACTCAGATCTTAACCCCAGTGTGCTGAAAGTGTCAAAACATGTTTTTCAGCAGAAATAAACATGTTTCTGCAAGTTTGGTCAACCCCATGTAAGTTATGGGGCAGTAACAGTACACTTTTCAAAACGTGTTTTTCAGCCCGAAATAAACGCGTTTTTTCAGACAACTGAATACCCATGTAGCAGCAAGGCTCAGAAGAGCCCACACACTCAGATCTTAACCCCAGTGTGCAGAAAGGGTCAAAACGTGTTTTTCAGCAGAAATAAACATGTTTCTGCAAGTTTGGTCAACCCCATGTAAGTTATGGGGCAGTAACAGTACACTCTGCAAAACGTGTTTTTCAGCCCGAAATAAACGCGTTTTTTCAGACAACTGAATCCCCATGTAGCAGCAAGGCTCAGAAGAGCCCACACACTCAGATCTTAACCCCAGTGTGCTGAAAGTGTCAAAACATGTTTTTCAGCAGAAATAAACATGTTTCTGCAAGTTTGGTCAACCCCATGTAAGTTATGGGGCAGTAACAGTACACTTTTCAAAACGTGTTTTTCAGCCCGAAATAAACGCGTTTTTTCAGACAACTGAATCCCCATGTAGCAACAAGGCTCAGAAGAGCCCACACACTCAGATCTTAACCCCAGTGTGCTGAAAGTGTCAAAACATGTTTTTCAGCAGAAATAAACATGTTTCTGCAAGTTTGGTCAACCCCATGTAAGTTATGGGGCAGTAACAGTACACTCTGCAAAACGTGTTTTTCAGCCCGAAATAAACGCGTTTTTTCAGACAACTGAATCCCCATGTAGCAGCAAGGCTCAGAAGAGCCCACACACTCAGATCTTAACCCCAGTGTGCTGAAAGTGTCAAAACATGTTTTTCAGCAGAAATAAACATGTTTCTGCAAGTTTGGTCAACCCCATGTAAGTTATGGGGCAGTAACAGTACACTTTTCAAAACGTGTTTTTCAGCCCGAAATAAACGCGTTTTTTCAGACAACTGAATCCCCATGTAGCAACAAGGCTCAGAAGAGCCCACACACTCAGATCTTAACCCCAGTGTGCTGAAAGTGTCAAAACATGTTTTTCAGCAGAAATAAACATGTTTCTGCAAGTTTGGTCAACCCCATGTAAGTTATGGGGCAGTAACAGTACACTCTGCAAAACGTGTTTTTCAGCCCGAAATAAACGCGTTTTTTCAGACAACTGAATCCCCATGTAGCAGCAAGGCTCAGAAGAGCCCACACACTCAGATCTTAACCCCAGTGTGCTGAAAGTGTCAAAACATGTTTTTCAGCAGAAATAAACATGTTTCTGCAAGTTTGGTCAACCCCATGTAAGTTATGGGGCAGTAACAGTACACTTTTCAAAACGTGTTTTTCAGCCCGAAATAAACGCGTTTTTTCAGACAACTGAATCCCCATGTAGCAACAAGGCTCAGAAGTGCCCACACACTCAGATCTTAACCCCAGTGTGCTGAAAGTGTCAAAACTTGTTTTTCAGCAGAAATAAACATGTTTCTGCAAGTTTGGTCAACCCCATGTAAGTTATGGGGCAGTAACAGTACACTTTTCAAAACGTGTTTTTCAGCCCGAAATAAACGCGTTTTTTCAGACAACTGAATCCCCATGTAGCAACAAGGCTCAGAAGAGCCCACACACTCAGATCTTAACCCCAGTGTGCTGAAAGTGTCAAAACATGTTTTTCAGCAGAAATAAACATGTTTCTGCAAGTTTGGTCAACCCCATGTAAGTTATGGGGCAGTAACAGTACACTTTTCAAAACGTGTTTTTCAGCCCGAAATAAACGCGTTTTTTCAGACAACTGAATCCCCATGTAGCAACAAGGCTCAGAAGAGCCCACACACTCAGATCTTAACCCCAGTGTGCTGAAAGTGTCAAAACATGTTTTTCAGCAGAAATAAACATGTTTCTGCAAGTTTGGTCAACCCCATGTAAGTTATGGGGCAGTAACAGTACACTTTTCAAAACGTGTTTTTCAGCCCGAAATAAACGCGTTTTTTCAGACAACTGAATACCCATGTAGCAGCAAGTCTCAGAAGAGCCCACACACTCAGCTCTTAACCCCAGTGTGCAGAAAGGGTCAAAACGTGTTTTTCAGCAGAAATAAACATGTTTCTGCAAGTTTGGTCAACCCCATGTAAGTTATGGGGCAGTAACAGTACACTCTGCAAATCGTGTTTTTCAGCCCGAAATAAACGCGTTTTTTCAGACAACTGAATCCCCATGTAGCAGCAAGGCTCAGAAGAGCCCACACACTCAGATCTTAACCCCAGTGTGCTGAAAGTGTCAAAACATGTTTTTCAGCAGAAATAAACATGTTTCTGCAAGTTTGGTCAACCCCATGTAAGTTATGGGGCAGTAACAGTACACTTTTCAAAACGTGTTTTTCAGCCCGAAATAAACGCGTTTTTTCAGACAACTGAATCCCCATGTAGCAACAAGGCTCAGAAGAGCCCACACACTCAGCTCTTAACCCCAGTGTGCAGAAAGGGTCAAAACGTGTTTTTCAGCAGAAATAAACATGTTTCTGCAAGTTTGGTCAACCCCATGTAAGTTATGGGGCAGTAACAGTACACTTTTCAAAACGTGTTTTTCAGCCCGAAATAAACGCGTTTTTTCAGACAACTGAATACCCATGTAGCAGCAAGGCTCAGAAGAGCCCACACACTCAGATCTTAACCCCAGTGTGCAGAAAGGGTCAAAACGTGTTTTTCAGCAGAAATAAACATGTTTCTGCAAGTTTGGTCAACCCCATGTAAGTTATGGGGCAGTAACAGTACACTCTACAAAACATGTTTTTCAGCCCGAAATAAACGCGTTTTTTCAGACAACTGAATCCCCATGTAGCAGCAAGGCTCAGAAGAGCCCACACACTCAGATCTTAACCCCAGTGTGCAGAAAGGGTCAAAACGTGTTTTTCAGCAGAAATAAACATGTTTCTGCAAGTTTGGTCAACCCCATGTAAGTTATGGGGCAGTAACAGTACACTCTGCAAAACGTGTTTTTCAGCCCGAAATAAACGCGTTTTTTCAGACAACTGAATCCCCATGTAGCAGCAAGGCTCAGAAGAGCCCACACACTCAGATCTTAACCCCAGTGTGCTGAAAGTGTCAAAACATGTTTTTCAGCAGAAATAAACATGTTTCTGCAAGTTTGGTCAACCCCATGTAAGTTATGGGGCAGTAACAGTACACTTTTCAAAACGTGTTTTTCAGCCCGAAATAAACGCGTTTTTTCAGACAACTGAATCCCCATGTAGCAACAAGGCTCAGAAGAGCCCACACACTCAGATCTTAACCCCAGTGTGCTGAAAGTGTCAAAACATGTTTTTCAGCAGAAATAAACATGTTTCTGCAAGTTTGGTCAACCCCATGTAAGTTATGGGGCAGTAACAGTACACTCTGCAAAACGTGTTTTTCAGCCCGAAATAAACGCGTTTTTTCAGACAACTGAATCCCCATGTAGCAGCAAGGCTCAGAAGAGCCCACACACTCAGATCTTAACCCCAGTGTGCTGAAAGTGTCAAAACATGTTTTTCAGCAGAAATAAACATGTTTCTGCAAGTTTGGTCAACCCCATGTAAGTTATGGGGCAGTAACAGTACACTCTACAAAACATGTTTTTCAGCCCGAAATAAACGCGTTTTTTCAGACAACTGAATCCCCATGTAGCAGCAAGGCTCAGAAGAGCCCACACACTCAGATCTTAACCCCAGTGTGCTGAAAGTGTCAAATCATGTTTTTCAGCAGAAATAAACATGTTTCTGCAAGTTTGGTCAACCCCATGTAAGTAATGGGGCAGTAACAGTACACTTTTCAAAACGTGTTTTTCAGCCCGAAATAAACGCGTTTTTTAATACAACTGAATCCCCATGTAGCAACAAGGCTCAGAAGAGCCCACACACTCAGATCTTAACCCCAGTGTGCTGAAAGTGTCAAAACATGTTTTTCAGCAGAAATAAACATGTTTCTGCAAGTTTGGTCAACCCCATGTAAGTTATGGGGCAGTAACAGTACACTCTGCAAAACGTGTTTTTCAGCCCGTAATAAACGCGTTTTTTCAGACAACTGAATACCCATGTAGCAGCAAGTCTCAGAAGAGCCCACACACTCAGCTCTTAACCCCAGTGTGCAGAAAGGGTCAAAACGTGTTTTTCAGCAGAAATAAACATGTTTCTGCAAGTTTGGTCAACCCCATGTAAGTTATGGGGCAGTAACAGTACACTCTGCAAAACGTGTTTTTCAGCCCGAAATAAACGCGTTTTTTCAGACAACTGAATCCCCATGTAGCAGCAAGGCTCAGAAGAGCCCACACACTCAGATCTTAACCCCAGTGTGCTGAAAGTGTCAAAACATGTTTTTCAGCAGAAATAAACATGTTTCTGCAAGTTTGGTCAACCCCATGTAAGTTATGGGGCAGTAACAGTACACTCTGCAAAACGTGTTTTTCAGCCCGAAATAAACGCGTTTTTTCAGACAACTGAATACCCATGTAGCAGCAAGTCTCAGAAGAGCCCACACACTCAGCTCTTAACCCCAGTGTGCAGAAAGGGTCAAAACGTGTTTTTCAGCAGAAATAAACATGTTTCTGCAAGTTTGGTCAACCCCATGTAAGTTATGGGGCAGTAACAGTACACTCTGCAAAACGTGTTTTTCAGCCCGAAATAAACGCGTTTTTTCAGACAACTGAATCCCCATGTAGCAGCAAGGCTCAGAAGAGCCCACACACTCAGATCTTAACCCCAGTGTGCTGAAAGTGTCAAAACATGTTTTTCAGCAGAAATAAACATGTTTCTGCAAGTTTGGTCAACCCCATGTAAGTTATGGGGCAGTAACAGTACACTTTTCAAAACGTGTTTTTCAGCCCGAAATAAACGCGTTTTTTCAGACAACTGAATCCCCATGTAGCAACAAGGCTCAGAAGAGCCCACACACTCAGATCTTAACCCCAGTGTGCTGAAAGTGTCAAAACATGTTTTTCAGCAGAAATAAACATGTTTCTGCAAGTTTGGTCAACCCCATGTAAGTTATGGGGCAGTAACAGTACACTCTGCAAAACGTGTTTTTCAGCCCGAAATAAACGCGTTTTTTCAGACAACTGAATCCCCATGTAGCAGCAAGGCTCAGAAGAGCCCACACACTCAGATCTTAACCCGAGTGTGCTGAAAGTGTCAAAACATGTTTTTCAGCAGAAATAAACATGTTTCTGCAAGTTTGGTCAACCCCATGTAAGTTATGGGGCAGTAACAGTACACTTTTCAAAACGTGTTTTTCAGCCCGAAATAAACGCGTTTTTTCAGACAACTGAATACCCATGTAGCAGCAAGGCTCAGAAGAGCCCACACACTCAGATCTTAACCCCAGTGTGCAGAAAGGGTCAAAACGTGTTTTTCAGCAGAAATAAACATGTTTCTGCAAGTTTGGTCAACCCCATGTAAGTTATGGGGCAGTAACAGTACACTCTGCAAAACGTGTTTTTCAGCCCGAAATAAACGCGTTTTTTCAGACAACTGAATCCCCATGTAGCAGCAAGGCTCAGAAGAGCCCACACACTCAGATCTTAACCCCAGTGTGCTGAAAGTGTCAAAACATGTTTTTCAGCAGAAATAAACATGTTTCTGCAAGTTTGGTCAACCCCATGTAAGTTATGGGGCAGTAACAGTACACTTTTCAAAACGTGTTTTTCAGCCCGAAATAAACGCGTTTTTTCAGACAACTGAATCCCCATGTAGCAACAAGGCTCAGAAGAGCCCACACACTCAGATCTTAACCCCAGTGTGCTGAAAGTGTCAAAACATGTTTTTCAGCAGAAATAAACATGTTTCTGCAAGTTTGGTCAACCCCATGTAAGTTATGGGGCAGTAACAGTACACTCTGCAAAACGTGTTTTTCAGCCCGAAATAAACGCGTTTTTTCAGACAACTGAATCCCCATGTAGCAACAAGGCTCAGAAGAGCCCACACACTCAGCTCTTAACCCCAGTGTGCAGAAAGGGTCAAAACGTGTTTTTCAGCAGAAATAAACATGTTTCTGCAAGTTTGGTCAACCCCATGTAAGTTATGGGGCAGTAACAGTACACTCTGCAAAACGTGTTTTTCAGCCCGAAATAAACGCGTTTTTTCAGACAACTGAATCCCCATGTAGCAGCAAGGCTCAGAAGAGCCCACACACTCAGATCTTAACCCCAGTGTGCTGAAAGTGTCAAAACATGTTTTTCAGCAGAAATAAACATGTTTCTGCAAGTTTGGTCAACCCCATGTAAGTTATGGGGCAGTAACAGTACACTTTTCAAAACGTGTTTTTCAGCCCGAAATAAACGCGTTTTTTCAGACAACTGAA
The DNA here is from genome assembly GCF_059453375.1 of Lepisosteus platostomus. NCBI lineage: Eukaryota > Metazoa > Chordata > Actinopteri > Semionotiformes > Lepisosteidae > Lepisosteus > Lepisosteus platostomus. The sequence goes on along the minus strand of NC_142615.1, from coordinate 27,139,773 downwards.
TCCCCATGTAGCAACAAGGCTCAGAAGAGCCCACACACTCAGATCTTAACCCCAGTGTGCTGAAAGTGTCAAAACATGTTTTTCAGCAGAAATAAACATGTTTCTGCAAGTTTGGTCAACCCCATGTAAGTTATGGGGCAGTAACAGTACACTTTTCAAAACGTGTTTTTCAGCCCGAAATAAACGCGTTTTTTCAGACAACTGAATCCCCATGTAGCAACAAGGCTCAGAAGAGCCCACACACTCAGATCTTAACCCCAGTGTGCTGAAAGTGTCAAAACATGTTTTTCAGCAGAAATAAACATGTTTCTGCAAGTTTGGTCAACCCCATGTAAGTTATGGGGCAGTAAAAGTACACTTTTCAAAACGTGTTTTTCAGCCCGAAATAAACGCGTTTTTTCAGACAACTGAATCCCCATGTAGCAACAAGGCTCAGAAGAGCCCACACACTCAGATCTTAACCCCAGTGTGCTGAAAGTGTCAAAACATGTTTTTCAGCAGAAATAAACATGTTTCTGCAAGTTTGGTCAACCCCATGTAAGTTATGGGGCAGTAACAGTACACTTTTCAAAACGTGTTTTTCAGCCCGAAATAAACGCGTTTTTTCAGACAACTGAATCCCCATGTAGCAACAAGGCTCAGAAGAGCCCACACACTCAGATCTTAACCCCAGTGTGCTGAAAGTGTCAAAACATGTTTTTCAGCAGAAATAAACATGTTTCTGCAAGTTTGGTCAACCCCATGTAAGTTATGGGGCAGTAACAGTACACTTTTCAAAACGTGTTTTTCAGCCCGAAATAAACGCGTTTTTTCAGACAACTGAATCCCCATGTAGCAACAAGGCTCAGAAGAGCCCACACACTCAGATCTTAACCCCAGTGTGCTGAAAGTGTCAAAACATGTTTTTCAGCAGAAATAAACATGTTTCTGCAAGTTTGGTCAACCCCATGTAAGTTATGGGGCAGTAACAGTACACTTTTCAAAACGTGTTTTTCAGCCCGAAATAAACGCGTTTTTTCAGACAACTGAATCCCCATGTAGCAACAAGGCTCAGAAGTGCCCACACACTCAGATCTTAACCCCAGTGTGCTGAAAGTGTCAAAACTTGTTTTTCAGCAGAAATAAACATGTTTCTGCAAGTTTGGTCAACCCCATGTAAGTTATGGGGCAGTAACAGTACACTTTTCAAAACGTGTTTTTCAGCCCGAAATAAACGCGTTTTTTCAGACAACTGAATCCCCATGTAGCAACAAGGCTCAGAAGAGCCCACACACTCAGATCTTAACCCCAGTGTGCTGAAAGTGTCAAAACATGTTTTTCAGCAGAAATAAACATGTTTCTGCAAGTTTGGTCAACCCCATGTAAGTTATGGGGCAGTAACAGTACACTTTTCAAAACGTGTTTTTCAGCCCGAAATAAACGCGTTTTTTCAGACAACTGAATCCCCATGTAGCAACAAGGCTCAGAAGAGCCCACACACTCAGCTCTTAACCCCAGTGTGCAGAAAGGGTCAAAACGTGTTTTTCAGCAGAAATAAACATGTTTCTGCAAGTTTGGTCAACCCCATGTAAGTTATGGGGCAGTAACAGTACACTTTTCAAAACGTGTTTTTCAGCCCGAAATAAACGCGTTTTTTCAGACAACTGAATACCCATGTAGCAGCAAGGCTCAGAAGAGCCCACACACTCAGATCTTAACCCCAGTGTGCAGAAAGGGTCAAAACGTGTTTTTCAGCAGAAATAAACATGTTTCTGCAAGTTTGGTCAACCCCATGTAAGTTATGGGGCAGTAACAGTACACTCTACAAAACATGTTTTTCAGCCCGAAATAAACGCGTTTTTTCAGACAACTGAATCCCCATGTAGCAGCAAGGCTCAGAAGAGCCCACACACTCAGATCTTAACCCCAGTGTGCTGAAAGTGTCAAATCATGTTTTTCAGCAGAAATAAACATGTTTCTGCAAGTTTGGTCAACCCCATGTAAGTAATGGGGCAGTAACAGTACACTTTTCAAAACGTGTTTTTCAGCCCGAAATAAACGCGTTTTTTAATACAACTGAATCCCCATGTAGCAACAAGGCTCAGAAGAGCCCACACACTCAGATCTTAACCCCAGTGTGCTGAAAGTGTCAAAACATGTTTTTCAGCAGAAATAAACATGTTTCTGCAAGTTTGGTCAACCCCATGTAAGTTATGGGGCAGTAACAGTACACTCTGCAAAACGTGTTTTTCAGCCCGTAATAAACGCGTTTTTTCAGACAACTGAATACCCATGTAGCAGCAAGTCTCAGAAGAGCCCACACACTCAGCTCTTAACCCCAGTGTGCAGAAAGGGTCAAAACGTGTTTTTCAGCAGAAATAAACATGTTTCTGCAAGTTTGGTCAACCCCATGTAAGTTATGGGGCAGTAACAGTACACTCTGCAAAACGTGTTTTTCAGCCCGAAATAAACGCGTTTTTTCAGACAACTGAATCCCCATGTAGCAGCAAGGCTCAGAAGAGCCCACACACTCAGATCTTAACCCCAGTGTGCTGAAAGTGTCAAAACATGTTTTTCAGCAGAAATAAACATGTTTCTGCAAGTTTGGTCAACCCCATGTAAGTTATGGGGCAGTAACAGTACACTCTGCAAAACGTGTTTTTCAGCCCGAAATAAACGCGTTTTTTCAGACAACTGAATACCCATGTAGCAGCAAGTCTCAGAAGAGCCCACACACTCAGCTCTTAACCCCAGTGTGCAGAAAGGGTCAAAACGTGTTTTTCAGCAGAAATAAACATGTTTCTGCAAGTTTGGTCAACCCCATGTAAGTTATGGGGCAGTAACAGTACACTCTGCAAAACGTGTTTTTCAGCCCGAAATAAACGCGTTTTTTCAGACAACTGAATCCCCATGTAGCAGCAAGGCTCAGAAGAGCCCACACACTCAGATCTTAACCCCAGTGTGCTGAAAGTGTCAAAACATGTTTTTCAGCAGAAATAAACATGTTTCTGCAAGTTTGGTCAACCCCATGTAAGTTATGGGGCAGTAACAGTACACTTTTCAAAACGTGTTTTTCAGCCCGAAATAAACGCGTTTTTTCAGACAACTGAATCCCCATGTAGCAACAAGGCTCAGAAGAGCCCACACACTCAGATCTTAACCCCAGTGTGCTGAAAGTGTCAAAACATGTTTTTCAGCAGAAATAAACATGTTTCTGCAAGTTTGGTCAACCCCATGTAAGTTATGGGGCAGTAACAGTACACTCTGCAAAACGTGTTTTTCAGCCCGAAATAAACGCGTTTTTTCAGACAACTGAATCCCCATGTAGCAGCAAGGCTCAGAAGAGCCCACACACTCAGATCTTAACCCGAGTGTGCTGAAAGTGTCAAAACATGTTTTTCAGCAGAAATAAACATGTTTCTGCAAGTTTGGTCAACCCCATGTAAGTTATGGGGCAGTAACAGTACACTTTTCAAAACGTGTTTTTCAGCCCGAAATAAACGCGTTTTTTCAGACAACTGAATACCCATGTAGCAGCAAGGCTCAGAAGAGCCCACACACTCAGATCTTAACCCCAGTGTGCAGAAAGGGTCAAAACGTGTTTTTCAGCAGAAATAAACATGTTTCTGCAAGTTTGGTCAACCCCATGTAAGTTATGGGGCAGTAACAGTACACTCTGCAAAACGTGTTTTTCAGCCCGAAATAAACGCGTTTTTTCAGACAACTGAATCCCCATGTAGCAGCAAGGCTCAGAAGAGCCCACACACTCAGATCTTAACCCCAGTGTGCTGAAAGTGTCAAAACATGTTTTTCAGCAGAAATAAACATGTTTCTGCAAGTTTGGTCAACCCCATGTAAGTTATGGGGCAGTAACAGTACACTTTTCAAAACGTGTTTTTCAGCCCGAAATAAACGCGTTTTTTCAGACAACTGAATCCCCATGTAGCAACAAGGCTCAGAAGAGCCCACACACTCAGATCTTAACCCCAGTGTGCTGAAAGTGTCAAAACATGTTTTTCAGCAGAAATAAACATGTTTCTGCAAGTTTGGTCAACCCCATGTAAGTTATGGGGCAGTAACAGTACACTCTGCAAAACGTGTTTTTCAGCCCGAAATAAACGCGTTTTTTCAGACAACTGAATCCCCATGTAGCAACAAGGCTCAGAAGAGCCCACACACTCAGCTCTTAACCCCAGTGTGCAGAAAGGGTCAAAACGTGTTTTTCAGCAGAAATAAACATGTTTCTGCAAGTTTGGTCAACCCCATGTAAGTTATGGGGCAGTAACAGTACACTCTGCAAAACGTGTTTTTCAGCCCGAAATAAACGCGTTTTTTCAGACAACTGAATCCCCATGTAGCAGCAAGGCTCAGAAGAGCCCACACACTCAGATCTTAACCCCAGTGTGCTGAAAGTGTCAAAACATGTTTTTCAGCAGAAATAAACATGTTTCTGCAAGTTTGGTCAACCCCATGTAAGTTATGGGGCAGTAACAGTACACTTTTCAAAACGTGTTTTTCAGCCCGAAATAAACGCGTTTTTTCAGACAACTGAATCCCCATGTAGCAACAAGGCTCAGAAGAGCCCACACACTCAGATCTTAACCCCAGTGTGCTGAAAGTGTCAAAACATGTTTTTCAGCAGAAATAAACATGTTTCTGCAAGTTTGGTCAACCCCATGTAAGTTATGGGGCAGTAACAGTACACTTTTCAAAACGTGTTTTTCAGCCCGAAATAAACGCGTTTTTTCAGACAGCTGAATCCCCATGTAGCAACAAGGCTCAGAAGAGCCCACACACTCAGATCTTAACCCCAGTGTGCTGAAAGTGTCAAAACATGTTTTTCAGCAGAAATAAACATGTTTCTGCAAGTTTGGTCAACCCCATGTAAGTTATGGGGCAGTAAAAGTACACTTTTCAAAACGTGTTTTTCAGCCCGAAATAAACGCGTTTTTTCAGACAACTGAATCCCCATGTAGCAACAAGGCTCAGAAGAGCCCACACACTCAGATCTTAACCCCAGTGTGCTGAAAGTGTCAAAACATGTTTTTCAGCAGAAATAAACATGTTTCTGCAAGTTTGGTCAACCCCATGTAAGTTATGGGGCAGTAACAGTACACTTTTCAAAACGTGTTTTTCAGCCCGAAATAAACGCGTTTTTTCAGACAACTGAATCCCCATGTAGCAACAAGGCTCAGAAGAGCCCACACACTCAGATCTTAACCCCAGTGTGCTGAAAGTGTCAAAACATGTTTTTCAGCAGAAATAAACATGTTTCTGCAAGTTTGGTCAACCCCATGTAAGTTATGGGGCAGTAACAGTACACTTTTCAAAACGTGTTTTTCAGCCCGAAATAAACGCGTTTTTTCAGACAACTGAATCCCCATGTAGCAACAAGGCTCAGAAGAGCCCACACACTCAGATCTTAACCCCAGTGTGCTGAAAGTGTCAAAACATGTTTTTCAGCAGAAATAAACATGTTTCTGCAAGTTTGGTCAACCCCATGTAAGTTATGGGGCAGTAACAGTACACTTTTCAAAACGTGTTTTTCAGCCCGAAATAAACGCGTTTTTTCAGACAACTGAATCCCCATGTAGCAACAAGGCTCAGAAGTGCCCACACACTCAGATCTTAACCCCAGTGTGCTGAAAGTGTCAAAACTTGTTTTTCAGCAGAAATAAACATGTTTCTGCAAGTTTGGTCAACCCCATGTAAGTTATGGGGCAGTAACAGTACACTTTTCAAAACGTGTTTTTCAGCCCGAAATAAACGCGTTTTTTCAGACAACTGAATCCCCATGTAGCAACAAGGCTCAGAAGAGCCCACACACTCAGATCTTAACCCCAGTGTGCTGAAAGTGTCAAAACATGTTTTTCAGCAGAAATAAACATGTTTCTGCAAGTTTGGTCAACCCCATGTAAGTTATGGGGCAGTAACAGTACACTTTTCAAAACGTGTTTTTCAGCCCGAAATAAACGCGTTTTTTCAGACAACTGAATCCCCATGTAGCAACAAGGCTCAGAAGAGCCCACACACTCAGATCTTAACCCCAGTGTGCTGAAAGTGTCAAAACATGTTTTTCAGCAGAAATAAACATGTTTCTGCAAGTTTGGTCAACCCCATGTAAGTTATGGGGCAGTAACAGTACACTTTTCAAAACGTGTTTTTCAGCCCGAAATAAACGCGTTTTTTCAGACAACTGAATACCCATGTAGCAGCAAGTCTCAGAAGAGCCCACACACTCAGCTCTTAACCCCAGTGTGCAGAAAGGGTCAAAACGTGTTTTTCAGCAGAAATAAACATGTTTCTGCAAGTTTGGTCAACCCCATGTAAGTTATGGGGCAGTAACAGTACACTCTGCAAATCGTGTTTTTCAGCCCGAAATAAACGCGTTTTTTCAGACAACTGAATCCCCATGTAGCAGCAAGGCTCAGAAGAGCCCACACACTCAGATCTTAACCCCAGTGTGCTGAAAGTGTCAAAACATGTTTTTCAGCAGAAATAAACATGTTTCTGCAAGTTTGGTCAACCCCATGTAAGTTATGGGGCAGTAACAGTACACTTTTCAAAACGTGTTTTTCAGCCCGAAATAAACGCGTTTTTTCAGACAACTGAATCCCCATGTAGCAACAAGGCTCAGAAGAGCCCACACACTCAGATCTTAACCCCAGTGTGCTGAAAGTGTCAAAACATGTTTTTCAGCAGAAATAAACATGTTTCTGCAAGTTTGGTCAACCCCATGTAAGTTATGGGGCAGTAACAGTACACTCTGCAAAACGTGTTTTTCAGCCCGAAATAAACGCGTTTTTTCAGACAACTGAATCCCCATGTAGCAGCAAGGCTCAGAAGAGCCCACACACTCAGATCTTAACCCCAGTGTGCTGAAAGTGTCAAAACATGTTTTTCAGCAGAAATAAACATGTTTCTGCAAGTTTGGTCAACCCCATGTAAGTTATGGGGCAGTAACAGTACACTTTTCAAAACGTGTTTTTCAGCCCGAAATAAACGCGTTTTTTCAGACAACTGAATCCCCATGTAGCAACAAGGCTCAGAAGAGCCCACACACTCAGCTCTTAACCCCAGTGTGCAGAAAGGGTCAAAACGTGTTTTTCAGCAGAAATAAACGTGTTTCTGCAAGTTTGGTCAACCCCATGTAAGTTATGGGGCAGTAACAGTACACTTTTCAAAACGTGTTTTTCAGCCCGAAATAAACGCGTTTTTTCAGACAACTGAATACCCATGTAGCAGCAAGGCTCAGAAGAGCCCACACACTCAGATCTTAACCCCAGTGTGCAGAAAGGGTCAAAACGTGTTTTTCAGCAGAAATAAACATGTTTCTGCAAGTTTGGTCAACCCCATGTAAGTTATGGGGCAGTAACAGTACACTCTACAAAACGTGTTTTTCAGCCCGAAATAAACGCGTTTTTTCAGACAACTGAATACCCATGTAGCAGCAAGGCTCAGAAGAGCCCACACACTCAGCTCTTAACCCCAGTGTGCAGAAAGGGTCAAAACGTGTTTTTCAGCAGAAATAAACATGTTTCTGCAAGTTTGGTCAACCCCATGTAAGTTATGGGGCAGTAACAGTACACTCTGCAAAACGTGTTTTTCAGCCCGAAATAAACGCGTTTTTTCAGACAACTGAATCCCCATGTAGCAGCAAGGCTCAGAAGAGCCCACACACTCAGATCTTAACCCCAGTGTGCTGAAAGTGTCAAAACATGTTTTTCAGCAGAAATAAACATGTTTCTGCAAGTTTGGTCAACCCCATGTAAGTTATGGGGCAGTAACAGTACACTTTTCAAAACGTGTTTTTCAGCCCGAAATAAACGCGTTTTTTCAGACAACTGAATCCCCATGTAGCAACAAGGCTCAGAAGAGCCCACACACTCAGATCTTAACCCCAGTGTGCTGAAAGTGTCAAAACATGTTTTTCAGCAAAAATAAACATGTTTCTGCAAGTTTGGTCAACCCCATGTAAGTTATGGGGCAATAACAGTACACCTTTCAAAACGTGTTTTTCAGCCCGAAATAAACGCGTTTTTTCAGACAACTGAATACCCATGTAGCAGCAAGTCTCAGAAGAGCCCACACACTCAGCTCTTAACCCCAGTGTGCAGAAAGGGTCAAAACGTGTTTTTCAGCAGAAATAAACATGTTTCTGCAAGTTTGGTCAACCCCATGTAAGTTATGGGGCAGTAACAGTACACTCTGCAAAACGTGTTTTTCAGCCCGAAATAAACGCGTTTTTTCAGACAACTGAATCCCCATGTAGCAGCAAGGCTCAGAAGAGCCCACACACTCAGATCTTAACCCCAGTGTGCAGAAAGGTTCAAAACATGTTTTTCAGCAGAAATAAACATGTTTCTGCAAGTTTGGTCAACCCCATGTAAGTTATGGGGCAGTAACAGTACACTTTTCAAAACGTGTTTTTCAGCCCGAAATAAACGATTTTTTTCAGACAACTGAATCCCCATGTAGCAACAAGGCTCAGAAGAGCCCACACACTCAGATCTTAACCCCAGTGTGCTGAAAGTGTCAAAACTTGTTTTTCAGCAGAAATAAACATGTTTCTGCAAGTTTGGTCAACCCCATGTAAGTTATGGGGCAGTAACAGTACACTTTTCAAAACGTGTTTTTCAGCCCGAAATAAACGCGTTTTTTCAGACAACTGAATACCCATGTAGCAGCAAGGCTCAGAAGAGCCCACACACTCAGATCTTAACCCCAGTGTGCTGAAAGTGTCAAAACATGTTTTTCAGCAGAAATAAACATGTTTCTGCAAGTTTGGTCAACCCCATGTAAGTTATGGGGCAGTAACAGTACACTTTTCAAAACGTGTTTTTCAGCCCGAAATAAACGCGTTTTTTCAGACAACTGAATCCCCATGTAGCAACAAGGCTCAGAAGAGCCCACACACTCAGATCTTAACCCCAGTGTGCTGAAAGTGTCAAAACATGTTTTTCAGCAGAAATAAACATGTTTCTGCAAGTTTGGTCAACCCCATGTAAGTTATGGGGCAGTAACAGTACACTTTTCAAAACGTGTTTTTCAGCCCGAAATAAACGCGTTTTTTCAGACAACTGAATCCCCATGTAGCAACAAGGCTCAGAAGAGCCCACACACTCAGATCTTAACCCCAGTGTGCTGAAAGTGTCAAAACATGTTTTTCAGCAGAAATAAACATGTTTTTGCAAGTTTGGTCAACCCCATGTAAGTTATGGGGCAGTAACAGTACACTTTTCAAAACGTGTTTTTCAGCCCGAAATAAACGCGTTTTTTCAGACAACTGAATACCCATGTAGCAGCAAGTCTCAGAAGAGCCCACACACTCAGCTCTTAACCCCAGTGTGCAGAAAGGGTCAAAACGTGTTTTTCAGCAGAAATAAACATGTTTCTGCAAGTTTGGTCAACCCCATGTAAGTTATGGGGCAGTAACAGTACACTTTTCAAAACGTGTTTTTCAGCCCGAAATAAACGCGTTTTTTCAGACAACTGAATCCCCATGTAGCAACAAGGCTCAGAAGAGCCCACACACTCAGATCTTAACCCCAGTGTGCTGAAAGTGTCAAAACATGTTTTTCAGCAGAAATAAACATGTTTCTGCAAGTTTGGTCAACCCCATGTAAGTTATGGGGCAGTAACAGTACACTTTTCAAAACGTGTTTTTCAGCCCGAAATAAACGCGTTTTTTCAGACAACTGAATCCCCATGTAGCAACAAGGCTCAGAAGAGCCCACACACTCAGATCTTAACCCCAGTGTGCTGAAAGTGTCAAAACATGTTTTTCAGCAGAAATAAACATGTTTCTGCAAGTTTGGTCAACCCCATGTAAGTTATGGGGCAGTAACAGTACACTCTGCAAAACGTGTTTTTCAGCCCGAAATAAACGCGTTTTTTCAGACAACTGAATCCCCATGTAGCAGCAAGGCTCAGAAGAGCCCACACACTCAGATCTTAACCCCAGTGTGCTGAAAGTGTCAAAACATGTTTTTCAGCAGAAATAAACATGTTTCTGCAAGTTTGGTCAACCCCATGTAAGTTATGGGGCAGTAACAGTACACTTTTCAAAACGTGTTTTTCAGCCCGAAATAAACGCGTTTTTTCAGACAACTGAATCCCCATGTAGCAACAAGGCTCAGAAGAGCCCACACACTCAGATCTTAACCCCAGTGTGCTGAAAGTGTCAAAACATGTTTTTCAGCAGAAATAAACATGTTTCTGCAAGTTTGGTCAACCCCATGTAAGTTATGGGGCAGTAACAGTACACTCTGCAAAACGTGTTTTTCAGCCCGAAATAAACGCGTTTTTTCAGACAACTGAATCCCCATGTAGCAACAAGGCTCAGAAGAGCCCACACACTCAGATCTTAACCCCAGTGTGCTGAAAGTGTCAAAACTTGTTTTTCAGCAGAAATAAACATGTTTCTGCAAGTTTGGTCAACCCCATGTAAGTTATGGGGCAGTAACAGTACACTTTTCAAAACGTGTTTTTCAGCCCGAAATAAACGCGTTTTTTCAGACAACTGAATACCCATGTAGCAGCAAGGCTCAGAAGAGCCCACACACTCAGATCTTAACCCCAGTGTGCTGAAAGTGTCAAAACATGTTTTTCTGCAGAAATAAACATGTTTCTGCAAGTTTGGTCAACCCCATGTAAGTTATGGGGCAGTAACAGTACACTTTTCAAAACGTGTTTTTCAGCCCGAAATAAACGCGTTTTTTCAGACAACTGAATACCCATGTAGCAGCAAGGCTCAGAAGAGCCCACACACTCAGATCTTAACCCCAGTGTGCAGAAAGGGTCAAAACGTGTTTTTCAGCAGAAATAAACATGTTTCTGCAAGTTTGGTCAACCCCATGTAAGTTATGGGGCAGTAACAGTACACTCTACAAAACGTGTTTTTCAGCCCGAAATAAACGCGTTTTTTCAGACAACTGAATCCCCATGTAGCAGCAAGGCTCAGAAGAGCCCACACACTCAGATCTTAACCCCAGTGTGCTGAAAGTGTCAAATCATGTTTTTCAGCAGAAATAAACATGTTTCTGCAAGTTTGGTCAACCCCATGTAAGTTATGGGGCAGTAACAGTACACTTTTCAAAACGTGTTTTTCAGCCCGAAATAAACGCGTTTTTTCAGACAACTGAATCCCCATGTAGCAACAAGGCTCAGAAGAGCCCACACACTCAGATCTTAACCCCAGTGTGCTGAAAGTGTCAAAACATGTTTTTCAGCAGAAATAAACATGTTTCTGCAAGTTTGGTCAACCCCATGTAAGTTATGGGGCAGTAACAGTACACTCTGCAAAACGTGTTTTTCAGCCCGAAATAAACGCGTTTTTTCAGACAACTGAATACCCATGTAGCAGCAAGTCTCAGAAGAGCCCACACACTCAGCTCTTAACCCCAGTGTGCAGAAAGGGTCAAAACGTGTTTTTCAGCAGAAATAAACATGTTTCTGCAAGTTTGGTCAACCCCATGTAAGTTATGGGGCAGTAACAGTACACTCTGCAAAACGTGTTTTTCAGCCCGAAATAAACGCGTTTTTTCAGACAACTGAATCCCCATGTAGCAGCAAGGCTCAGAAGAGCCCACACACTCAGATCTTAACCCCAGTGTGCTGAAAGTGTCAAAACATGTTTTTCAGCAGAAATAAACGTTTCTGCAAGTTTGGTCAACCCCATGTAAGTTATGGGGCAGTAACAGTACACTTTTCAAAACGTGTTTTTCAGCCCGAAATAAACGCGTTTTTTCAGACAACTGAATCCCCATGTAGCAACAAGGCTCAGAAGAGCCCACACACTCAGATCTTAACCCCAGTGTGCTGAAAGTGTCAAAACATGTTTTTCAGCAGAAATAAACATGTTTCTGCAAGTTTGGTCAACCCCATGTAAGTTATGGGGCAGTAACAGTACACTCTGCAAAACGTGTTTTTCAGCCCGAAATAAACGCGTTTTTTCAGACAACTGAATCCCCATGTAGCAGCAAGGCTCAGAAGAGCCCACACACTCAGCTCTTAACCCCAGTGTGCAGAAAGGGTCAAAACGTGTTTTTCAGCAGAAATAAACATGTTTCTGCAAGTTTGGTCAACCCCATGTAAGTTATGGGGCAGTAACAGTACACTCTGCAAAACGTGTTTTTCAGCCCGAAATAAACGCGTTTTTTCAGACAACTGAATCCCCATGTAGCAGCAAGGCTCAGAAGAGCCCACACACTCAGATCTTAACCCCAGTGTGCTGAAAGTGTCAAAACATGTTTTTCAGCAGAAATAAACATGTTTCTGCAAGTTTGGTCAACCCCATGTAAGTTATGGGGCAGTAACAGTACACTTTTCAAAACGTGTTTTTCAGCCCGAAATAAACGCGTTTTTTCAGACAACTGAATCCCCATGTAGCAACAAGGCTCAGAAGAGCCCACACACTCAGATCTTAACCCCAGTGTGCTGAAAGTGTCAAAACATGTTTTTCAGCAGAAATAAACATGTTTCTGCAAGTTTGGTCAACCCCATGTAAGTTATGGGGCAGTAACAGTACACCTTTCAAAACGTGTTTTTCAGCCCGAAATAAACGCGTTTTTTCAGACAACTGAATACCCATGTAGCAGCAAGTCTCAGAAGAGCCCACACACTCAGCTCTTAACCCCAGTGTGCAGAAAGGGTCAAAACGTGTTTTTCAGCAGAAATAAACATGTTTCTGCAAGTTTGGTCAACCCCATGTAAGTTATGGGGCAGTAACAGTACACTCTGCAAAACGTGTTTTTCAGCCCGAAATAAACGCGTTTTTTCAGACAACTGAATCCCCATGTAGCAGCAAGGCTCAGAAGAGCCCACACACTCAGATCTTAACCCCAGTGTGCAGAAAGGTTCAAAACATGTTTTTCAGCAGAAATAAACATGTTTCTGCAAGTTTGGTCAACCCCATGTAAGTTATGGGGCAGTAACAGTACACTTTTCAAAACGTGTTTTTCAGCCCGAAATAAACGCGTTTTTTCAGACAACTGAATACCCATGTAGCAGCAAGGCTCAGAAGAGCCCACACACTCAGATCTTAACCCCAGTGTGCTGAAAGTGTCAAAACATGTTTTTCAGCAGAAATAAACATGTTTCTGCAAGTTTGGTCAACCCCATGTAAGTTATGGGGCAGTAACAGTACACTTTTCAAAACGTGTTTTTCAGCCCGAAATAAACGCGTTTTTTCAGACAACTGAATCCCCATGTAGCAACAAGGCTCAGAAGAGCCCACACACTCAGATCTTAACCCCAGTGTGCTGAAAGTGTCAAAACATGTTTTTCAGCAGAAGTAAACATGTTTCTGCAAGTTTGGTCAACCCCATGTAAGTTATGGGGCAGTAACAGTACACTTTTCAAAACGTGTTTTTCAGCCCGAAATAAACGCGTTTTTTCAGACAACTGAATCCCCATGTAGCAACAAGGCTCAGAAGAGCCCACACACTCAGATCTTAACCCCAGTGTGCTGAAAGTGTCAAAACATGTTTTTCAGCAGAAATAAACATGTTTCTGCAAGTTTGGTCAACCCCATGTAAGTTATGGGGCAGTAACATTACACTTTTCAAAACGTGTTTTTCAGCCCGAAATAAACGCGTTTTTTCAGACAACTGAATACCCATGTAGCAGCAAGGCTCAGAAGAGCCCACACACTCAGATCTTAACCCCAGTGTGCTGAAAGTGTCAAAACATGTTTTTCAGCAGAAATAAACATGTTTCTGCAAGTTTGGTCAACCCCATGTAAGTTATGGGGCAGTAACAGTACACTTTTCAAAACGTGTTTTTCAGCCCGAAATAAACGCGTTTTTTCAGACAACTGAATCCCCATGTAGCAACAAGGCTCAGAAGAGCCCACACACTCAGATCTTAACCCCAGTGTGCTGAAAGTGTCAAAACATGTTTTTCAGCAGAAATAAACATGTTTCTGCAAGTTTGGTCAACCCCATGTAAGTTATGGGGCAGTAACAGTACACTTTTCAAAACGTGTTTTTCAGCCCGAAATAAACGCGTTTTTTCAGACAACTGAATCCCCATGTAGCAACAAGGCTCAGAAGAGCCCACACACTCAGATCTTAACCCCAGTGTGCTGAAAGTGTCAAAACATGTTTTTCAGCAGAAATAAACATGTTTCTGCAAGTTTGGTCAACCCCATGTAAGTTATGGGGCAGTAACAGTACACTCTGCAAAACGTGTTTTTCAGCCCGAAATAAACGCGTTTTTTCAGACAACTGAATCCCCATGTAGCAGCAAGGCTCAGAAGAGCCCACACACTCAGATCTTAACCCCAGTGTGCTGAAAGTGTCAAAACATGTTTTTCAGCAGAAATAAACATGTTTCTGCAAGTTTGGTCAACCCCATGTAAGTTATGGGGCAGTAACAGTACACTTTTCAAAACGTGTTTTTCAGCCCGAAATAAACGCGTTTTTTCAGACAACTGAATCCCCATGTAGCAACAAGGCTCAGAAGAGCCCACACACTCAGCTCTTAACCCCAGTGTGCAGAAAGGGTCAAAACGTGTTTTTCAGCAGAAATAAACATGTTTCTGCAAGTTTGGTCAACCCCATGTAAGTTATGGGGCAGTAACAGTACACTCTGCAAAACGTGTTTTTCAGCCCGAAATAAACGCGTTTTTTCAGACAACTGAATCCCCATGTAGCAGCAAGGCTCAGAAGAGCCCACACACTCAGATCTTAACCCCAGTGTGCTGAAAGTGTCAAAACATGTTTTTCAGCAGAAATAAACATGTTTCTGCAAGTTTGGTCAACCCCATGTAAGTTATGGGGCAGTAACAGTACACTTTTCAAAACGTGTTTTTCAGCCCGAAATAAACGCGTTTTTTCAGACAACTGAATCCCCATGTAGCAGCAAGGCTCAGAAGAGCCCACACACTCAGCTCTTAACCCCAGTGTGCAGAAAGTGTCAAAACGTGTTTTTCAGCAGAAATAAACATGTTTCTGCAAGTTTGGTCAACCCCATGTAAGTTATGGGGCAGTAACAGTACACTTTTCAAAACGTGTTTTTCAGCCCGAAATAAACGCGTTTTTTCAGACAACTGAATCCCCATGTAGCAACAAGGCTCAGAAGAGCCCACACACTCAGATCTTAACCCCAGTGTGCTGAAAGTGTCAAAACATGTTTTTCAGCAGAAATAAACATGTTTCTGCAAGTTTGGTCAACCCCATGTAAGTTATGGGGCAGTAACAGTACACTTTTCAAAACGTGTTTTTCAGCCCGAAATAAACGCGTTTTTTCAGACAACTGAATCCCCATGTAGCAACAAGGCTCAGAAGAGCCCACACACTCAGATCTTAACCCCAGTGTGCTGAAAGTGTCAAAACATGTTTTTCAGCAGAAATAAACATGTTTCTGCAAGTTTGGTCAACCCCATGTAAGTTATGGGGCAGTAACAGTACACTTTTCAAAACGTGTTTTTCAGCCCGAAATAAACGCGTTTTTTCAGACAACTGAATCCCCATGTAGCAACAAGGCTCAGAAGAGCCCACACACTCAGATCTTAACCCCAGTGTGCTGAAAGTGTCAAAACATGTTTTTCAGCAGAAATAAACATGTTTCTGCAAGTTTGGTCAACCCCATGTAAGTTATGGGGCAGTAACAGTACACTTTTCAAAACGTGTTTTTCAGCCCGAAATAAACGCGTTTTTTCAGACAACTGAATACCCATGTAGCAGCAAGTCTCAGAAGAGCCCACACACTCAGCTCTTAACCCCAGTGTGCAGAAAGGGTCAAAACGTGTTTTTCAGCAGAAATAAACATGTTTCTGCAAGTTTGGTCAACCCCATGTAAGTTATGGGGCAGTAACAGTACACTCTGCAAATCGTGTTTTTCAGCCCGAAATAAACGCGTTTTTTTTAGACAACTGAATCCCCATGTAGCAGCAAGGCTCAGAAGAGCCCACACACTCAGATCTTAACCCCAGTGTGCTGAAAGTGTCAAAACATGTTTTTCAGCAGAAATAAACATGTTTCTGCAAGTTTGGTCAACCCCATGTAAGTTATGGGGCAGTAACAGTACACTTTTCAAAACGTGTTTTTCAGCCCGAAATAAACGCGTTTTTTCAGACAACTGAATCCCCATGTAGCAACAAGGCTCAGAAGAGCCCACACACTCAGATCTTAACCCCAGTGTGCTGAAAGTGTCAAAACATGTTTTTCAGCAGAAATAAACATGTTTCTGCAAGTTTGGTCAACCCCATGTAAGTTATGGGGCAGTAACAGTACACTCTGCAAAACGTGTTTTTCAGCCCGAAATAAACGCGTTTTTTCAGACAACTGAATCCCCATGTAGCAGCAAGGCTCAGAAGAGCCCACACACTCAGATCTTAACCCCAGTGTGCTGAAAGTGTCAAAACATGTTTTTCAGCAGAAATAAACATGTTTCTGCAAGTTTGGTCAACCCCATGTAAGTTATGGGGCAGTAACAGTACACTTTTCAAAACGTGTTTTTCAGCCCGAAATAAACGCGTTTTTTCAGACAACTGAATCCCCATGTAGCAACAAGGCTCAGAAGAGCCCACACACTCAGCTCTTAACCCCAGTGTGCAGAAAGGGTCAAAACGTGTTTTTCAGCAGAAATAAACATGTTTCTGCAAGTTTGGTCAACCCCATGTAAGTTATGGGGCAGTAACAGTACACTTTTCAAAACGTGTTTTTCAGCCCGAAATAAACGCGTTTTTTCAGACAACTGAATACCCATGTAGCAGCAAGGCTCAGAAGAGCCCACACACTCAGATCTTAACCCCAGTGTGCAGAAAGGGTCAAAACGTGTTTTTCAGCAGAAATAAACATGTTTCTGCAAGTTTGGTCAACCCCATGTAAGTTATGGGGCAGTAACAGTACACTCTACAAAACGTGTTTTTCAGCCCGAAATAAACGCGTTTTTTCAGACAACTGAATACCCATGTAGCAGCAAGGCTCAGAAGAGCCCACACACTCAGCTCTTAACCCCAGTGTGCAGAAAGGGTCAAAACGTGTTTTTCAGCAGAAATAAACATGTTTCTGCAAGTTTGGTCAACCCCATGTAAGTTATGGGGCAGTAACAGTACACTCTGCAAAACGTGTTTTTCAGCCCGAAATAAACGCGTTTTTTCAGACAACTGAATCCCCATGTAGCAGCAAGGCTCAGAAGAGCCCACACACTCAGATCTTAACCCCAGTGTGCTGAAAGTGTCAAAACATGTTTTTCAGCAGAAATAAACATGTTTCTGCAAGTTTGGTCAACCCCATGTAAGTTATGGGGCAGTAACAGTACACTTTTCAAAACGTGTTTTTCAGCCCGAAATAAACGCGTTTTTTCAGACAACTGAATCCCCATGTAGCAACAAGGCTCAGAAGAGCCCACACACTCAGATCTTAACCCCAGTGTGCTGAAAGTGTCAAAACATGTTTTTCAGCAAAAATAAACATGTTTCTGCAAGTTTGGTCAACCCCATGTAAGTTATGGGGCAGTAACAGTACACCTTTCAAAACGTGTTTTTCAGCCCGAAATAAACGCGTTTTTTCAGACAACTGAATACCCATGTAGCAGCAAGTCTCAGAAGAGCCCACACACTCAGCTCTTAACCCCAGTGTGCAGAAAGGGTCAAAACGTGTTTTTCAGCAGAAATAAACATGTTTCTGCAAGTTTGGTCAACCCCATGTAAGTTATGGGGCAGTAACAGTACACTCTGCAAAACGTGTTTTTCAGCCCGAAATAAACGCGTTTTTTCAGACAACTGAATCCCCATGTAGCAGCAAGGCTCAGAAGAGCCCACACACTCAGATCTTAACCCCAGTGTGCAGAAAGGTTCAAAACATGTTTTTCAGCAGAAATAAACATGTTTCTGCAAGTTTGGTCAACCCCATGTAAGTTATGGGGCAGTAACAGTACACTTTTCAAAACGTGTTTTTCAGCCCGAAATAAACGCGTTTTTTCAGACAACTGAATCCCCATGTAGCAACAAGGCTCAGAAGAGCCCACACACTCAGATCTTAACCCCAGTGTGCTGAAAGTGTCAAAACATGTTTTTCAGCAGAAATAAACATGTTTCTGCAAGTTTGGTCAACCCCATGTAAGTTATGGGGCAGTAACAGTACACTTTTCAAAACGTGTTTTTCAGCCCGAAATAAACGCGTTTTTTCAGACAACTGAATCCCCATGTAGCAACAAGGCTCAGAAGAGCCCACACACTCAGATCTTAACCCCAGTGTGCTGAAAGTGTCAAAACATGTTTTTCAGCAGAAATAAACATGTTTCTGCAAGTTTGGTCAACCCCATGTAAGTTATGGGGCAGTAACAGTACACTCTGCAAAACGTGTTTTTCAGCCCGAAATAAACGCGTTTTTTCAGACAACTGAATCCCCATGTAGCAGCAAGGCTCAGAAGAGCCCACACACTCAGATCTTAACCCCAGTGTGCTGAAAGTGTCAAAACATGTTTTTCAGCAGAAATAAACATGTTTCTGCAAGTTTGGTCAACCCCATGTAAGTTATGGGGCAGTAACAGTACACTTTTCAAAACGTGTTTTTCAGCCCGAAATAAACGCGTTTTTTCAGACAACTGAATCCCCATGTAGCAACAAGGCTCAGAAGAGCCCACACACTCAGCTCTTAACCCCAGTGTGCAGAAAGGGTCAAAACGTGTTTTTCAGCAGAAATAAACATGTTTCTGCAAGTTTGGTCAACCCCATGTAAGTTATGGGGCAGTAACAGTACACTCTGCAAAACGTGTTTTTCAGCCCGAAATAAACGCGTTTTTTCAGACAACTGAATCCCCATGTAGCAGCAAGGCTCAGAAGAGCCCACACACTCAGATCTTAACCCCAGTGTGCTGAAAGTGTCAAAACATGTTTTTCAGCAGAAATAAACATGTTTCTGCAAGTTTGGTCAACCCCATGTAAGTTATGGGGCAGTAACAGTACACTTTTCAAAACGTGTTTTTCAGCCCGAAATAAACGCGTTTTTTCAGACAACTGAATCCCCATGTAGCAGCAAGGCTCAGAAGAGCCCACACACTCAGCTCTTAACCCCAGTGTGCAGAAAGTGTCAAAACGTGTTTTTCAGCAGAAATAAACATGTTTCTGCAAGTTTGGTCAACCCCATGTAAGTTATGGGGCAGTAACAGTACACTTTTCAAAACGTGTTTTTCAGCCCGAAATAAACGCGTTTTTTCAGACAACTGAATCCCCATGTAGCAACAAGGCTCAGAAGAGCCCACACACTCAGATCTTAACCCCAGTGTGCTGAAAGTGTCAAAACATGTTTTTCAGCAGAAATAAACATGTTTCTGCAAGTTTGGTCAACCCCATGTAAGTTATGGGGCAGTAACAGTACACTTTTCAAAACGTGTTTTTCAGCCCGAAATAAACGCGTTTTTTCAGACAACTGAATCCCCATGTAGCAACAAGGCTCAGAAGAGCCCACACACTCAGATCTTAACCCCAGTGTGCTGAAAGTGTCAAAACATGTTTTTCAGCAGAAATAAACATGTTTCTGCAAGTTTGGTCAACCCCATGTAAGTTATGGGGCAGTAACAGTACACTTTTCAAAACGTGTTTTTCAGCCCGAAATAAACGCGTTTTTTCAGACAACTGAATCCCCATGTAGCAACAAGGCTCAGAAGAGCCCACACACTCAGATCTTAACCCCAGTGTGCTGAAAGTGTCAAAACATGTTTTTCAGCAGAAATAAACATGTTTCTGCAAGTTTGGTCAACCCCATGTAAGTTATGGGGCAGTAACAGTACACTTTTCAAAACGTGTTTTTCAGCCCGAAATAAACGTGTTTTTTCAGACAACTGAATACCCATGTAGCAGCAAGTCTCAGAAGAGCCCACACACTCAGCTCTTAACCCCAGTGTGCAGAAAGGGTCAAAACGTGTTTTTCAGCAGAAATAAACATGTTTCTGCAAGTTTGGTCAACCCCATGTAAGTTATGGGGCAGTAACAGTACACTCTGCAAATCGTGTTTTTCAGCCCGAAATAAACGCGTTTTTTTTAGACAACTGAATCCCCATGTAGCAGCAAGGCTCAGAAGAGCCCACACACTCAGATCTTAACCCCAGTGTGCTGAAAGTGTCAAAACATGTTTTTCAGCAGAAATAAACATGTTTCTGCAAGTTTGGTCAACCCCATGTAAGTTATGGGGCAGTAACAGTACACTTTTCAAAACGTGTTTTTCAGCCCGAAATAAACGCGTTTTTTCAGACAACTGAATCCCCATGTAGCAACAAGGCTCAGAAGAGCCCACACACTCAGATCTTAACCCCAGTGTGCTGAAAGTGTCAAAACATGTTTTTCAGCAGAAATAAACATGTTTCTGCAAGTTTGGTCAACCCCATGTAAGTTATGGGGCAGTAACAGTACACTCTGCAAAACGTGTTTTTCAGCCCGAAATAAACGCGTTTTTTCAGACAACTGAATCCCCATGTAGCAGCAAGGCTCAGAAGAGCCCACACACTCAGATCTTAACCCCAGTGTGCTGAAAGTGTCAAAACATGTTTTTCAGCAGAAATAAACATGTTTCTGCAAGTTTGGTCAACCCCATGTAAGTTATGGGGCAGTAACAGTACACTTTTCAAAACGTGTTTTTCAGCCTGAAATAAACGCGTTTTTTCAGACAACTGAATCCCCATGTAGCAACAAGGCTCAGAAGAGCCCACACACTCAGCTCTTAACCCCAGTGTGCAGAAAGGGTCAAAACGTGTTTTTCAGCAGAAATAAACATGTTTCTGCAAGTTTGGTCAACCCCATGTAAGTTATGGGGCAGTAACAGTACACTTTTCAAAACGTGTTTTTCAGCCCGAAATAAACGCGTTTTTTCAGACAACTGAATACCCATGTAGCAGCAAGGCTCAGAAGAGCCCACACACTCAGATCTTAACCCCAGTGTGCAGAAAGGGTCAAAACGTGTTTTTCAGCAGAAATAAACATGTTTCTGCAAGTTTGGTCAACCCCATGTAAGTTATGGGGCAGTAACAGTACACTCTACAAAACGTGTTTTTCAGCCCGAAATAAACGCGTTTTTTCAGACAACTGAATACCCATGTAGCAGCAAGGCTCAGAAGAGCCCACACACTCAGCTCTTAACCCCAGTGTGCAGAAAGGGTCAAAACGTGTTTTTCAGCAGAAATAAACATGTTTCTGCAAGTTTGGTCAACCCCATGTAAGTTATGGGGCAGTAACAGTACACCTTTCAAAACGTGTTTTTCAGCCCGAAATAAACGCGTTTTTTCAGACAACTGAATCCCCATGTAGCAACAAGGCTCAGAAGAGCCCACACACTCAGATCTTAACCCCAGTGTGCTGAAAGTGTCAAAACATGTTTTTCAGCAAAAATAAACATGTTTCTGCAAGTTTGGTCAACCCCATGTAAGTTATGGGGCAGTAACAGTACACCTTTCAAAACGTGTTTTTCAGCCCGAAATAAACGCGTTTTTTCAGACAACTGAATACCCATGTAGCAGCAAGTCTCAGAAGAGCCCACACACTCAGCTCTTAACCCCAGTGTGCAGAAAGGGTCAAAACGTGTTTTTCAGCAGAAATAAACATGTTTCTGCAAGTTTGGTCAACCCCATGTAAGTTATGGGGCAGTAACAGTACACTCTGCAAAACGTGTTTTTCAGCCCGAAATAAACGCGTTTTTTCAGACAACTGAATCCCCATGTAGCAGCAAGGCTCAGAAGAGCCCACACACTCAGATCTTAACCCCAGTGTGCAGAAAGGTTCAAAACATGTTTTTCAGCAGAAATAAACATGTTTCTGCAAGTTTGGTCAACCCCATGTAAGTTATGGGGCAGTAACAGTACACTTTTCAAAACGTGTTTTTCAGCCCGAAATAAACGATTTTTTTCAGACAACTGAATCCCCATGTAGCAACAAGGCTCAGAAGAGCCCACACACTCAGATCTTAACCCCAGTGTGCTGAAAGTGTCAAAACATGTTTTTCAGCAGAAATAAACATGTTTTTGCAAGTTTGGTCAACCCCATGTAAGTTATGGGGCAGTAACAGTACACTTTTCAAAACGTGTTTTTCAGCCCGAAATAAACGCGTTTTTTCAGACAACTGAATACCCATGTAGCAGCAAGTCTCAGAAGAGCCCACACACTCAGCTCTTAACCCCAGTGTGCAGAAAGGGTCAAAACGTGTTTTTCAGCAGAAATAAACATGTTTCTGCAAGTTTGGTCAACCCCATGTAAGTTATGGGGCAGTAACAGTACACTTTTCAAAACGTGTTTTTCAGCCCGAAATAAACGCGTTTTTTCAGACAACTGAATCCCCATGTAGCAACAAGGCTCAGAAGAGCCCACACACTCAGATCTTAACCCCAGTGTGCTGAAAGTGTCAAAACATGTTTTTCAGCAGAAATAAACATGTTTCTGCAAGTTTGGTCAACCCCATGTAAGTTATGGGGCAGTAACAGTACACTTTTCAAAACGTGTTTTTCAGCCCGAAATAAACGCGTTTTTTCAGACAACTGAATCCCCATGTAGCAACAAGGCTCAGAAGAGCCCACACACTCAGATCTTAACCCCAGTGTGCTGAAAGTGTCAAAACATGTTTTTCAGCAGAAATAAACATGTTTCTGCAAGTTTGGTCAACCCCATGTAAGTTATGGGGCAGTAACAGTACACTCTGCAAAACGTGTTTTTCAGCCCGAAATAAACGCGTTTTTTCAGACAACTGAATCCCCATGTAGCAACAAGGCTCAGAAGAGCCCACACACTCAGATCTTAACCCCAGTGTGCTGAAAGTGTCAAAACATGTTTTTCAGCAGAAATAAACATGTTTCTGCAAGTTTGGTCAACCCCATGTAAGTTATGGGGCAGTAACAGTACACTCTGCAAAACGTGTTTTTCAGCCCGAAATAAACGCGTTTTTTCAGACAACTGAATCCCCATGTAGCAACAAGGCTCAGAAGAGCCCACACACTCAGATCTTAACCCCAGTGTGCTGAAAGTGTCAAAACTTGTTTTTCAGCAGAAATAAACATGTTTCTGCAAGTTTGGTCAACCCCATGTAAGTTATGGGGCAGTAACAGTACACTTTTCAAAACGTGTTTTTCAGCCCGAAATAAACGCGTTTTTTCAGACAACTGAATACCCATGTAGCAGCAAGGCTCAGAAGAGCCCACACACTCAGATCTTAACCCCAGTGTGCTGAAAGTGTCAAAACATGTTTTTCAGCAGAAATAAACATGTTTCTGCAAGTTTGGTCAACCCCATGTAAGTTATGGGGCAGTAACAGTACACTTTTCAAAACGTGTTTTTCAGCCCGAAATAAACGCGTTTTTTCAGACAACTGAATACCCATGTAGCAGCAAGGCTCAGAAGAGCCCACACACTCAGATCTTAACCCCAGTGTGCAGAAAGGGTCAAAACGTGTTTTTCAGCAGAAATAAACATGTTTCTGCAAGTTTGGTCAACCCCATGTAAGTTATGGGGCAGTAACAGTACACTCTACAAAACGTGTTTTTCAGCCCGAAATAAACGCGTTTTTTCAGACAACTGAATCCCCATGTAGCAGCAAGGCTCAGAAGAGCCCACACACTCAGATCTTAACCCCAGTGTGCTGAAAGTGTCAAATCATGTTTTTCAGCAGAAATAAACATGTTTCTGCAAGTTTGGTCAACCCCATGTAAGTTATGGGGCAGTAACAGTACACTTTTCAAAACGTGTTTTTCAGCCCGAAATAAACGCGTTTTTTCAGACAACTGAATCCCCATGTAGCAACAAGGCTCAGAAGAGCCCACACACTCAGATCTTAACCCCAGTGTGCTGAAAGTGTCAAAACATGTTTTTCAGCAGAAATAAACATGTTTCTGCAAGTTTGGTCAACCCCATGTAAGTTATGGGGCAGTAACAGTACACTCTGCAAAACGTGTTTTTCAGCCCGAAATAAACGCGTTTTTTCAGACAACTGAATACCCATGTAGCAGCAAGTCTCAGAAGAGCCCACACACTCAGCTCTTAACCCCAGTGTGCAGAAAGGGTCAAAACGTGTTTTTCAGCAGAAATAAACATGTTTCTGCAAGTTTGGTCAACCCCATGTAAGTTATGGGGCAGTAACAGTACACTCTGCAAAACGTGTTTTTCAGCCCGAAATAAACGCGTTTTTTCAGACAACTGAATCCCCATGTAGCAGCAAGGCTCAGAAGAGCCCACACACTCAGATCTTAACCCCAGTGTGCTGAAAGTGTCAAAACATGTTTTTCAGCAGAAATAAACATGTTTCTGCAAGTTTGGTCAACCCCATGTAAGTTATGGGGCAGTAACAGTACACTTTTCAAAACGTGTTTTTCAGCCCGAAATAAACGCGTTTTTTCAGACAACTGAATCCCCATGTAGCAACAAGGCTCAGAAGAGCCCACACACTCAGATCTTAACCCCAGTGTGCTGAAAGTGTCAAAACATGTTTTTCAGCAGAAATAAACATGTTTCTGCAAGTTTGGTCAACCCCATGTAAGTTATGGGGCAGTAACAGTACACTCTGCAAAACGTGTTTTTCAGCCCGAAATAAACGCGTTTTTTCAGACAACTGAATCCCCATGTAGCAACAAGGCTCAGAAGAGCCCACACACTCAGATCTTAACCCCAGTGTGCTGAAAGTGTCAAAACTTGTTTTTCAGCAGAAATAAACATGTTTCTGCAAGTTTGGTCAACCCCATGTAAGTTATGGGGCAGTAACAGTACACTTTTCAAAACGTGTTTTTCAGCCCGAAATAAACGCGTTTTTTCAGACAACTGAATACCCATGTAGCAGCAAGGCTCAGAAGAGCCCACACACTCAGATCTTAACCCCAGTGTGCTGAAAGTGTCAAAACATGTTTTTCTGCAGAAATAAACATGTTTCTGCAAGTTTGGTCAACCCCATGTAAGTTATGGGGCAGTAACAGTACACTTTTCAAAACGTGTTTTTCAGCCCGAAATAAACGCGTTTTTTCAGACAACTGAATACCCATGTAGCAGCAAGGCTCAGAAGAGCCCACACACTCAGATCTTAACCCCAGTGTGCAGAAAGGGTCAAAACGTGTTTTTCAGCAGAAATAAACATGTTTCTGCAAGTTTGGTCAACCCCATGTAAGTTATGGGGCAGTAACAGTACACTCTACAAAACGTGTTTTTCAGCCCGAAATAAACGCGTTTTTTCAGACAACTGAATCCCCATGTAGCAGCAAGGCTCAGAAGAGCCCACACACTCAGATCTTAACCCCAGTGTGCTGAAAGTGTCAAATCATGTTTTTCAGCAGAAATAAACATGTTTCTGCAAGTTTGGTCAACCCCATGTAAGTTATGGGGCAGTAACAGTACACTTTTCAAAACGTGTTTTTCAGCCCGAAATAAACGCGTTTTTTCAGACAACTGAATCCCCATGTAGCAACAAGGCTCAGAAGAGCCCACACACTCAGATCTTAACCCCAGTGTGCTGAAAGTGTCAAAACATGTTTTTCAGCAGAAATAAACATGTTTCTGCAAGTTTGGTCAACCCCATGTAAGTTATGGGGCAGTAACAGTACACTCTGCAAAACGTGTTTTTCAGCCCGAAATAAACGCGTTTTTTCAGACAACTGAATACCCATGTAGCAGCAAGTCTCAGAAGAGCCCACACACTCAGCTCTTAACCCCAGTGTGCAGAAAGGGTCAAAACGTGTTTTTCAGCAGAAATAAACATGTTTCTGCAAGTTTGGTCAACCCCATGTAAGTTATGGGGCAGTAACAGTACACTCTGCAAAACGTGTTTTTCAGCCCGAAATAAACGCGTTTTTTCAGACAACTGAATCCCCATGTAGCAACAAGGCTCAGAAGAGCCCACACACTCAGATCTTAACCCCAGTGTGCTGAAAGTGTCAAAACTTGTTTTTCAGCAGAAATAAACATGTTTCTGCAAGTTTGGTCAACCCCATGTAAGTTATGGGGCAGTAACAGTACACCTTTCAAAACGTGTTTTTCAGCCCGAAATAAACGCGTTTTTTCAGACAACTGAATCCCCATGTAGCAACAAGGCTCAGAAGAGCCCACACACTCAGATCTTAACCCCAGTGTGCTGAAAGTGTCAAAACATGTTTTTCAGCAAAAATAAACATGTTTCTGCAAGTTTGGTCAACCCCATGTAAGTTATGGGGCAGTAACAGTACACCTTTCAAAACGTGTTTTTCAGCCCGAAATAAACGCGTTTTTTCAGACAACTGAATACCCATGTAGCAGCAAGTCTCAGAAGAGCCCACACACTCAGCTCTTAACCCCAGTGTGCAGAAAGGGTCAAAACGTGTTTTTCAGCAGAAATAAACATGTTTCTGCAAGTTTGGTCAACCCCATGTAAGTTATGGGGCAGTAACAGTACACTCTGCAAAACGTGTTTTTCAGCCCGAAATAAACGCGTTTTTTCAGACAACTGAATCCCCATGTAGCAGCAAGGCTCAGAAGAGCCCACACACTCAGATCTTAACCCCAGTGTGCAGAAAGGTTCAAAACATGTTTTTCAGCAGAAATAAACATGTTTCTGCAAGTTTGGTCAACCCCATGTAAGTTATGGGGCAGTAACAGTACACTTTTCAAAACGTGTTTTTCAGCCCGAAATAAACGATTTTTTTCAGACAACTGAATCCCCATGTAGCAACAAGGCTCAGAAGAGCCCACACACTCAGATCTTAACCCCAGTGTGCTGAAAGTGTCAAAACATGTTTTTCAGCAGAAATAAACATGTTTTTGCAAGTTTGGTCAACCCCATGTAAGTTATGGGGCAGTAACAGTACACTTTTCAAAACGTGTTTTTCAGCCCGAAATAAACGCGTTTTTTCAGACAACTGAATACCCATGTAGCAGCAAGTCTCAGAAGAGCCCACACACTCAGCTCTTAACCCCAGTGTGCAGAAAGGGTCAAAACGTGTTTTTCAGCAGAAATAAACATGTTTCTGCAAGTTTGGTCAACCCCATGTAAGTTATGGGGCAGTAACAGTACACTTTTCAAAACGTGTTTTTCAGCCCGAAATAAACGCGTTTTTTCAGACAACTGAATCCCCATGTAGCAACAAGGCTCAGAAGAGCCCACACACTCAGATCTTAACCCCAGTGTGCTGAAAGTGTCAAAACATGTTTTTCAGCAGAAATAAACATGTTTCTGCAAGTTTGGTCAACCCCATGTAAGTTATGGGGCAGTAACAGTACACTTTTCAAAACGTGTTTTTCAGCCCGAAATAAACGCGTTTTTTCAGACAACTGAATCCCCATGTAGCAACAAGGCTCAGAAGAGCCCACACACTCAGATCTTAACCCCAGTGTGCTGAAAGTGTCAAAACATGTTTTTCAGCAGAAATAAACATGTTTCTGCAAGTTTGGTCAACCCCATGTAAGTTATGGGGCAGTAACAGTACACTCTGCAAAACGTGTTTTTCAGCCCGAAATAAACGCGTTTTTTCAGACAACTGAATCCCCATGTAGCAACAAGGCTCAGAAGAGCCCACACACTCAGATCTTAACCCCAGTGTGCTGAAAGTGTCAAAACATGTTTTTCAGCAGAAATAAACATGTTTCTGCAAGTTTGGTCAACCCCATGTAAGTTATGGGGCAGTAACAGTACACTCTGCAAAACGTGTTTTTCAGCCCGAAATAAACGCGTTTTTTCAGACAACTGAATCCCCATGTAGCAACAAGGCTCAGAAGAGCCCACACACTCAGATCTTAACCCCAGTGTGCTGAAAGTGTCAAAACTTGTTTTTCAGCAGCAATAAACATGTTTCTGCAAGTTTGGTCAACCCCATGTAAGTTATGGGGCAGTAACAGTACACTTTTCAAAACGTGTTTTTCAGCCCGAAATAAACGCGTTTTTTCAGACAACTGAATACCCATGTAGCAGCAAGGCTCAGAAGAGCCCACACACTCAGATCTTAACCCCAGTGTGCTGAAAGTGTCAAAACATGTTTTTCAGCAGAAATAAACATGTTTCTGCAAGTTTGGTCAACCCCATGTAAGTTATGGGGCAGTAACAGTACACTTTTCAAAACGTGTTTTTCAGCCCGAAATAAACGCGTTTTTTCAGACAACTGAATACCCATGTAGCAGCAAGGCTCAGAAGAGCCCACACACTCAGATCTTAACCCCAGTGTGCAGAAAGGGTCAAAACGTGTTTTTCAGCAGAAATAAACATGTTTCTGCAAGTTTGGTCAACCCCATGTAAGTTATGGGGCAGTAACAGTACACTCTACAAAACGTGTTTTTCAGCCCGAAATAAACGCGTTTTTTCAGACAACTGAATCCCCATGTAGCAGCAAGGCTCAGAAGAGCCCACACACTCAGATCTTAACCCCAGTGTGCTGAAAGTGTCAAATCATGTTTTTCAGCAGAAATAAACATGTTTCTGCAAGTTTGGTCAACCCCATGTAAGTTATGGGGCAGTAACAGTACACTTTTCAAAACGTGTTTTTCAGCCCGAAATAAACGCGTTTTTTCAGACAACTGAATCCCCATGTAGCAACAAGGCTCAGAAGAGCCCACACACTCAGATCTTAACCCCAGTGTGCTGAAAGTGTCAAAACATGTTTTTCAGCAGAAATAAACATGTTTCTGCAAGTTTGGTCAACCCCATGTAAGTTATGGGGCAGTAACAGTACACTCTGCAAAACGTGTTTTTCAGCCCGAAATAAACGCGTTTTTTCAGACAACTGAATACCCATGTAGCAGCAAGTCTCAGAAGAGCCCACACACTCAGCTCTTAACCCCAGTGTGCAGAAAGGGTCAAAACGTGTTTTTCAGCAGAAATAAACATGTTTCTGCAAGTTTGGTCAACCCCATGTAAGTTATGGGGCAGTAACAGTACACTCTGCAAAACGTGTTTTTCAGCCCGAAATAAACGCGTTTTTTCAGACAACTGAATCCCCATGTAGCAGCAAGGCTCAGAAGAGCCCACACACTCAGATCTTAACCCCAGTGTGCTGAAAGTGTCAAAACATGTTTTTCAGCAGAAATAAACATGTTTCTGCAAGTTTGGTCAACCCCATGTAAGTTATGGGGCAGTAACAGTACACTCTGCAAAACGTGTTTTTCAGCCCGAAATAAACGCGTTTTTTCAGACAACTGAATCCCCATGTAGCAACAAGGCTCAGAAGAGCCCACACACTCAGATCTTAACCCCAGTGTGCTGAAAGTGTCAAAACTTGTTTTTCAGCAGAAATAAACATGTTTCTGCAAGTTTGGTCAACCCCATGTAAGTTATGGGGCAGTAACAGTACACTTTTCAAAACGTGTTTTTCAGCCCGAAATAAACGCGTTTTTTCAGACAACTGAATACCCATGTAGCAGCAAGGCTCAGAAGAGCCCACACACTCAGATCTTAACCCCAGTGTGCTGAAAGTGTCAAAACATGTTTTTCTGCAGAAATAAACATGTTTCTGCAAGTTTGGTCAACCCCATGTAAGTTATGGGGCAGTAACAGTACACTTTTCAAAACGTGTTTTTCAGCCCGAAATAAACGCGTTTTTTCAGACAACTGAATACCCATGTAGCAGCAAGGCTCAGAAGAGCCCACACACTCAGATCTTAACCCCAGTGTGCAGAAAGGGTCAAAACGTGTTTTTCAGCAGAAATAAACATGTTTCTGCAAGTTTGGTCAACCCCATGTAAGTTATGGGGCAGTAACAGTACACTCTACAAAACGTGTTTTTCAGCCCGAAATAAACGCGTTTTTTCAGACAACTGAATCCCCATGTAGCAGCAAGGCTCAGAAGAGCCCACACACTCAGATCTTAACCCCAGTGTGCTGAAAGTGTCAAATCATGTTTTTCAGCAGAAATAAACATGTTTCTGCAAGTTTGGTCAACCCCATGTAAGTTATGGGGCAGTAACAGTACACTTTTCAAAACGTGTTTTTCAGCCCGAAATAAACGCGTTTTTTCAGACAACTGAATCCCCATGTAGCAACAAGGCTCAGAAGAGCCCACACACTCAGATCTTAACCCCAGTGTGCTGAAAGTGTCAAAACATGTTTTTCAGCAGAAATAAACATGTTTCTGCAAGTTTGGTCAACCCCATGTAAGTTATGGGGCAGTAACAGTACACTCTGCAAAACGTGTTTTTCAGCCCGAAATAAACGCGTTTTTTCAGACAACTGAATACCCATGTAGCAGCAAGTCTCAGAAGAGCCCACACACTCAGCTCTTAACCCCAGTGTGCAGAAAGGGTCAAAACGTGTTTTTCAGCAGAAATAAACATGTTTCTGCAAGTTTGGTCAACCCCATGTAAGTTATGGGGCAGTAACAGTACACTCTGCAAAACGTGTTTTTCAGCCCGAAATAAACGCGTTTTTTCAGACAACTGAATCCCCATGTAGCAACAAGGCTCAGAAGAGCCCACACACTCAGATCTTAACCCCAGTGTGCTGAAAGTGTCAAAACTTGTTTTTCAGCAGAAATAAACATGTTTCTGCAAGTTTGGTCAACCCCATGTAAGTTATGGGGCAGTAACAGTACACTTTTCAAAACGTGTTTTTCAGCCCGAAATAAACGCGTTTTTTCAGACAACTGAATACCCATGTAGCAGCAAGGCTCAGAAGAGCCCACACACTCAGATCTTAACCCCAGTGTGCTGAAAGTGTCAAAACATGTTTTTCTGCAGAAATAAACATGTTTCTGCAAGTTTGGTCAACCCCATGTAAGTTATGGGGCAGTAACAGTACACTTTTCAAAACGTGTTTTTCAGCCCGAAATAAACGCGTTTTTTCAGACAACTGAATCCCCATGTAGCAACAAGGCTCAGAAGAGCCCACACACTCAGATCTTAACCCCAGTGTGCTGAAAGTGTCAAAACATGTTTTTCAGCAGAAATAAACATGTTTCTGCAAGTTTGGTCAACCCCATGTAAGTTATGGGGCAGTAACAGTACACTCTGCAAAACGTGTTTTTCAGCCCGAAATAAACGCGTTTTTTCAGACAACTGAATACCCATGTAGCAGCAAGTCTCAGAAGAGCCCACACACTCAGCTCTTAACCCCAGTGTGCAGAAAGGGTCAAAACGTGTTTTTCAGCAGAAATAAACATGTTTCTGCAAGTTTGGTCAACCCCATGTAAGTTATGGGGCAGTAACAGTACACTCTGCAAAACGTGTTTTTCAGCCCGAAATAAACGCGTTTTTTCAGACAACTGAATCCCCATGTAGCAGCAAGGCTCAGAAGAGCCCACACACTCAGATCTTAACCCCAGTGTGCTGAAAGTGTCAAAACATGTTTTTCAGCAGAAATAAACATGTTTCTGCAAGTTTGGTCAACCCCATGTAAGTTATGGGGCAGTAACAGTACACTTTTCAAAACGTGTTTTTCAGCCCGAAATAAACGCGTTTTTTCAGACAACTGAATCCCCATGTAGCAACAAGGCTCAGAAGAGCCCACACACTCAGATCTTAACCCCAGTGTGCTGAAAGTGTCAAAACATGTTTTTCAGCAGAAATAAACATGTTTCTGCAAGTTTGGTCAACCCCATGTAAGTTATGGGGCAGTAACAGTACACCTTTCAAAACGTGTTTTTCAGCCCGAAATAAACGCGTTTTTTCAGACAACTGAATACCCATGTAGCAGCAAGTCTCAGAAGAGCCCACACACTCAGCTCTTAACCCCAGTGTGCAGAAAGGGTCAAAACGTGTTTTTCAGCAGAAATAAACATGTTTCTGCAAGTTTGGTCAACCCCATGTAAGTTATGGGGCAGTAACAGTACACTCTGCAAAACGTGTTTTTCAGCCCGAAATAAACGCGTTTTTTCAGACAACTGAATCCCCATGTAGCAGCAAGGCTCAGAAGAGCCCACACACTCAGATCTTAACCCCAGTGTGCAGAAAGGTTCAAAACATGTTTTTCAGCAGAAATAAACATGTTTCTGCAAGTTTGGTCAACCCCATGTAAGTTATGGGGCAGTAACAGTACACTTTTCAAAACGTGTTTTTCAGCCCGAAATAAACGCGTTTTTTCAGACAACTGAATACCCATGTAGCAGCAAGGCTCAGAAGAGCCCACACACTCAGATCTTAACCCCAGTGTGCTGAAAGTGTCAAAACATGTTTTTCAGCAGAAATAAACATGTTTCTGCAAGTTTGGTCAACCCCATGTAAGTTATGGGGCAGTAACAGTACACTTTTCAAAACGTGTTTTTCAGCCCGAAATAAACGCGTTTTTTCAGACAACTGAATCCCCATGTAGCAACAAGGCTCAGAAGAGCCCACACACTCAGATCTTAACCCCAGTGTGCTGAAAGTGTCAAAACATGTTTTTCAGCAGAAATAAACATGTTTCTGCAAGTTTGGTCAACCCCATGTAAGTTATGGGGCAGTAACAGTACACTTTTCAAAACGTGTTTTTCAGCCCGAAATAAACGCGTTTTTTCAGACAACTGAATCCCCATGTAGCAACAAGGCTCAGAAGAGCCCACACACTCAGATCTTAACCCCAGTGTGCTGAAAGTGTCAAAACATGTTTTTCAGCAGAAATAAACATGTTTTTGCAAGTTTGGTCAACCCCATGTAAGTTATGGGGCAGTAACAGTACACTTTTCAAAACGTGTTTTTCAGCCCGAAATAAACGCGTTTTTTCAGACAACTGAATACCCATGTAGCAGCAAGGCTCAGAAGAGCCCACACACTCAGATCTTAACCCCAGTGTGCAGAAAGGGTCAAAACGTGTTTTTCAGCAGAAATAAACATGTTTCTGCAAGTTTGGTCAACCCCATGTAAGTTATGGGGCAGTAACAGTACACTCTACAAAACGTGTTTTTCAGCCCGAAATAAACGCGTTTTTTCAGACAACTGAATCCCCATGTAGCAGCAAGGCTCAGAAGAGCCCACACACTCAGATCTTAACCCCAGTGTGCTGAAAGTGTCAAATCATGTTTTTCAGCAGAAATAAACATGTTTCTGCAAGTTTGGTCAACCCCATGTAAGTTATGGGGCAGTAACAGTACACTTTTCAAAACGTGTTTTTCAGCCCGAAATAAACGCGTTTTTTCAGACAACTGAATCCCCATGTAGCAACAAGGCTCAGAAGAGCCCACACACTCAGATCTTAACCCCAGTGTGCTGAAAGTGTCAAAACATGTTTTTCAGCAGAAATAAACATGTTTCTGCAAGTTTGGTCAACCCCATGTAAGTTATGGGGCAGTAACAGTACACTCTGCAAAACGTGTTTTTCAGCCCGAAATAAACGCGTTTTTTCAGACAACTGAATACCCATGTAGCAGCAAGTCTCAGAAGAGCCCACACACTCAGCTCTTAACCCCAGTGTGCAGAAAGGGTCAAAACGTGTTTTTCAGCAGAAATAAACATGTTTCTGCAAGTTTGGTCAACCCCATGTAAGTTATGGGGCAGTAACAGTACACTCTGCAAAACGTGTTTTTCAGCCCGAAATAAACGCGTTTTTTCAGACAACTGAATCCCCATGTAGCAACAAGGCTCAGAAGAGCCCACACACTCAGATCTTAACCCCAGTGTGCTGAAAGTGTCAAAACTTGTTTTTCAGCAGAAATAAACATGTTTCTGCAAGTTTGGTCAACCCCATGTAAGTTATGGGGCAGTAACAGTACACTTTTCAAAACGTGTTTTTCAGCCCGAAATAAACGCGTTTTTTCAGACAACTGAATACCCATGTAGCAGCAAGGCTCAGAAGAGCCCACACACTCAGATCTTAACCCCAGTGTGCTGAAAGTGTCAAAACATGTTTTTCTGCAGAAATAAACATGTTTCTGCAAGTTTGGTCAACCCCATGTAAGTTATGGGGCAGTAACAGTACACTTTTCAAAACGTGTTTTTCAGCCCGAAATAAACGCGTTTTTTCAGACAACTGAATCCCCATGTAGCAACAAGGCTCAGAAGAGCCCACACACTCAGATCTTAACCCCAGTGTGCTGAAAGTGTCAAAACATGTTTTTCAGCAGAAATAAACATGTTTCTGCAAGTTTGGTCAACCCCATGTAAGTTATGGGGCAGTAACAGTACACTCTGCAAAACGTGTTTTTCAGCCCGAAATAAACGC
The DNA here is from genome assembly GCF_059453375.1 of Lepisosteus platostomus. Taxonomy (NCBI): domain Eukaryota; kingdom Metazoa; phylum Chordata; class Actinopteri; order Semionotiformes; family Lepisosteidae; genus Lepisosteus; species Lepisosteus platostomus. Next base: position 27,105,802 of record NC_142615.1, on the reverse strand, counting down.
GTTTTTTCAGACAACTGAATACCCATGTAGCAGCAAGTCTCAGAAGAGCCCACACACTCAGCTCTTAACCCCAGTGTGCAGAAAGGGTCAAAACGTGTTTTTCAGCAGAAATAAACATGTTTCTGCAAGTTTGGTCAACCCCATGTAAGTTATGGGGCAGTAACAGTACACTCTGCAAAACGTGTTTTTCAGCCCGAAATAAACGCGTTTTTTCAGACAACTGAATCCCCATGTAGCAGCAAGGCTCAGAAGAGCCCACACACTCAGATCTTAACCCCAGTGTGCTGAAAGTGTCAAAACATGTTTTTCAGCAGAAATAAACATGTTTCTGCAAGTTTGGTCAACCCCATGTAAGTTATGGGGCAGTAACAGTACACTTTTCAAAACGTGTTTTTCAGCCCGAAATAAACGCGTTTTTTCAGACAACTGAATCCCCATGTAGCAACAAGGCTCAGAAGAGCCCACACACTCAGATCTTAACCCCAGTGTGCTGAAAGTGTCAAAACATGTTTTTCAGCAGAAATAAACATGTTTCTGCAAGTTTGGTCAACCCCATGTAAGTTATGGGGCAGTAACAGTACACTCTGCAAAACGTGTTTTTCAGCCCGAAATAAACGCGTTTTTTCAGACAACTGAATCCCCATGTAGCAACAAGGCTCAGAAGAGCCCACACACTCAGATCTTAACCCCAGTGTGCTGAAAGTGTCAAAACTTGTTTTTCAGCAGAAATAAACATGTTTCTGCAAGTTTGGTCAACCCCATGTAAGTTATGGGGCAGTAACAGTACACTTTTCAAAACGTGTTTTTCAGCCCGAAATAAACGCGTTTTTTCAGACAACTGAATACCCATGTAGCAGCAAGGCTCAGAAGAGCCCACACACTCAGATCTTAACCCCAGTGTGCTGAAAGTGTCAAAACATGTTTTTCTGCAGAAATAAACATGTTTCTGCAAGTTTGGTCAACCCCATGTAAGTTATGGGGCAGTAACAGTACACTTTTCAAAACGTGTTTTTCAGCCCGAAATAAACGCGTTTTTTCAGACAACTGAATACCCATGTAGCAGCAAGGCTCAGAAGAGCCCACACACTCAGATCTTAACCCCAGTGTGCAGAAAGGGTCAAAACGTGTTTTTCAGCAGAAATAAACATGTTTCTGCAAGTTTGGTCAACCCCATGTAAGTTATGGGGCAGTAACAGTACACTCTACAAAACGTGTTTTTCAGCCCGAAATAAACGCGTTTTTTCAGACAACTGAATCCCCATGTAGCAGCAAGGCTCAGAAGAGCCCACACACTCAGATCTTAACCCCAGTGTGCTGAAAGTGTCAAAACTTGTTTTTCAGCAGAAATAAACATGTTTCTGCAAGTTTGGTCAACCCCATGTAAGTTATGGGGCAGTAACAGTACACTTTTCAAAACGTGTTTTTCAGCCCGAAATAAACGCGTTTTTTCAGACAACTGAATACCCATGTAGCAGCAAGGCTCAGAAGAGCCCACACACTCAGATCTTAACCCCAGTGTGCTGAAAGTGTCAAAACATGTTTTTCTGCAGAAATAAACATGTTTCTGCAAGTTTGGTCAACCCCATGTAAGTTATGGGGCAGTAACAGTACACTTTTCAAAACGTGTTTTTCAGCCCGAAATAAACGCGTTTTTTCAGACAACTGAATCCCCATGTAGCAACAAGGCTCAGAAGAGCCCACACACTCAGATCTTAACCCCAGTGTGCTGAAAGTGTCAAAACATGTTTTTCAGCAGAAATAAACATGTTTCTGCAAGTTTGGTCAACCCCATGTAAGTTATGGGGCAGTAACAGTACACTCTGCAAAACGTGTTTTTCAGCCCGAAATAAACGCGTTTTTTCAGACAACTGAATACCCATGTAGCAGCAAGTCTCAGAAGAGCCCACACACTCAGCTCTTAACCCCAGTGTGCAGAAAGGGTCAAAACGTGTTTTTCAGCAGAAATAAACATGTTTCTGCAAGTTTGGTCAACCCCATGTAAGTTATGGGGCAGTAACAGTACACTCTGCAAAACGTGTTTTTCAGCCCGAAATAAACGCGTTTTTTCAGACAACTGAATCCCCATGTAGCAGCAAGGCTCAGAAGAGCCCACACACTCAGATCTTAACCCCAGTGTGCTGAAAGTGTCAAAACATGTTTTTCAGCAGAAATAAACATGTTTCTGCAAGTTTGGTCAACCCCATGTAAGTTATGGGGCAGTAACAGTACACTTTTCAAAACGTGTTTTTCAGCCCGAAATAAACGCGTTTTTTCAGACAACTGAATCCCCATGTAGCAACAAGGCTCAGAAGAGCCCACACACTCAGATCTTAACCCCAGTGTGCTGAAAGTGTCAAAACATGTTTTTCAGCAGAAATAAACATGTTTCTGCAAGTTTGGTCAACCCCATGTAAGTTATGGGGCAGTAACAGTACACCTTTCAAAACGTGTTTTTCAGCCCGAAATAAACGCGTTTTTTCAGACAACTGAATACCCATGTAGCAGCAAGTCTCAGAAGAGCCCACACACTCAGCTCTTAACCCCAGTGTGCAGAAAGGGTCAAAACGTGTTTTTCAGCAGAAATAAACATGTTTCTGCAAGTTTGGTCAACCCCATGTAAGTTATGGGGCAGTAACAGTACACTCTGCAAAACGTGTTTTTCAGCCCGAAATAAACGCGTTTTTTCAGACAACTGAATCCCCATGTAGCAGCAAGGCTCAGAAGAGCCCACACACTCAGATCTTAACCCCAGTGTGCAGAAAGGTTCAAAACATGTTTTTCAGCAGAAATAAACATGTTTCTGCAAGTTTGGTCAACCCCATGTAAGTTATGGGGCAGTAACAGTACACTTTTCAAAACGTGTTTTTCAGCCCGAAATAAACGCGTTTTTTCAGACAACTGAATACCCATGTAGCAGCAAGGCTCAGAAGAGCCCACACACTCAGATCTTAACCCCAGTGTGCTGAAAGTGTCAAAACATGTTTTTCAGCAGAAATAAACATGTTTCTGCAAGTTTGGTCAACCCCATGTAAGTTATGGGGCAGTAACAGTACACTTTTCAAAACGTGTTTTTCAGCCCGAAATAAACGCGTTTTTTCAGACAACTGAATCCCCATGTAGCAACAAGGCTCAGAAGAGCCCACACACTCAGATCTTAACCCCAGTGTGCTGAAAGTGTCAAAACATGTTTTTCAGCAGAAATAAACATGTTTCTGCAAGTTTGGTCAACCCCATGTAAGTTATGGGGCAGTAACAGTACACTTTTCAAAACGTGTTTTTCAGCCCGAAATAAACGCGTTTTTTCAGACAACTGAATCCCCATGTAGCAACAAGGCTCAGAAGAGCCCACACACTCAGATCTTAACCCCAGTGTGCTGAAAGTGTCAAAACATGTTTTTCAGCAGAAATAAACATGTTTTTGCAAGTTTGGTCAACCCCATGTAAGTTATGGGGCAGTAACAGTACACTTTTCAAAACGTGTTTTTCAGCCCGAAATAAACGCGTTTTTTCAGACAACTGAATACCCATGTAGCAGCAAGGCTCAGAAGAGCCCACACACTCAGATCTTAACCCCAGTGTGCAGAAAGGGTCAAAACGTGTTTTTCAGCAGAAATAAACATGTTTCTGCAAGTTTGGTCAACCCCATGTAAGTTATGGGGCAGTAACAGTACACTCTACAAAACGTGTTTTTCAGCCCGAAATAAACGCGTTTTTTCAGACAACTGAATCCCCATGTAGCAGCAAGGCTCAGAAGAGCCCACACACTCAGATCTTAACCCCAGTGTGCTGAAAGTGTCAAATCATGTTTTTCAGCAGAAATAAACATGTTTCTGCAAGTTTGGTCAACCCCATGTAAGTTATGGGGCAGTAACAGTACACTTTTCAAAACGTGTTTTTCAGCCCGAAATAAACGCGTTTTTTCAGACAACTGAATCCCCATGTAGCAACAAGGCTCAGAAGAGCCCACACACTCAGATCTTAACCCCAGTGTGCTGAAAGTGTCAAAACATGTTTTTCAGCAGAAATAAACATGTTTCTGCAAGTTTGGTCAACCCCATGTAAGTTATGGGGCAGTAACAGTACACTCTGCAAAACGTGTTTTTCAGCCCGAAATAAACGCGTTTTTTCAGACAACTGAATACCCATGTAGCAGCAAGTCTCAGAAGAGCCCACACACTCAGCTCTTAACCCCAGTGTGCAGAAAGGGTCAAAACGTGTTTTTCAGCAGAAATAAACATGTTTCTGCAAGTTTGGTCAACCCCATGTAAGTTATGGGGCAGTAACAGTACACTCTGCAAAACGTGTTTTTCAGCCCGAAATAAACGCGTTTTTTCAGACAACTGAATCCCCATGTAGCAACAAGGCTCAGAAGAGCCCACACACTCAGATCTTAACCCCAGTGTGCTGAAAGTGTCAAAACTTGTTTTTCAGCAGAAATAAACATGTTTCTGCAAGTTTGGTCAACCCCATGTAAGTTATGGGGCAGTAACAGTACACTTTTCAAAACGTGTTTTTCAGCCCGAAATAAACGCGTTTTTTCAGACAACTGAATACCCATGTAGCAGCAAGGCTCAGAAGAGCCCACACACTCAGATCTTAACCCCAGTGTGCTGAAAGTGTCAAAACATGTTTTTCTGCAGAAATAAACATGTTTCTGCAAGTTTGGTCAACCCCATGTAAGTTATGGGGCAGTAACAGTACACTTTTCAAAACGTGTTTTTCAGCCCGAAATAAACGCGTTTTTTCAGACAACTGAATCCCCATGTAGCAACAAGGCTCAGAAGAGCCCACACACTCAGATCTTAACCCCAGTGTGCTGAAAGTGTCAAAACATGTTTTTCAGCAGAAATAAACATGTTTCTGCAAGTTTGGTCAACCCCATGTAAGTTATGGGGCAGTAACAGTACACTCTGCAAAACGTGTTTTTCAGCCCGAAATAAACGCGTTTTTTCAGACAACTGAATACCCATGTAGCAGCAAGTCTCAGAAGAGCCCACACACTCAGCTCTTAACCCCAGTGTGCAGAAAGGGTCAAAACGTGTTTTTCAGCAGAAATAAACATGTTTCTGCAAGTTTGGTCAACCCCATGTAAGTTATGGGGCAGTAACAGTACACTCTGCAAAACGTGTTTTTCAGCCCGAAATAAACGCGTTTTTTCAGACAACTGAATCCCCATGTAGCAGCAAGGCTCAGAAGAGCCCACACACTCAGATCTTAACCCCAGTGTGCTGAAAGTGTCAAAACATGTTTTTCAGCAGAAATAAACATGTTTCTGCAAGTTTGGTCAACCCCATGTAAGTTATGGGGCAGTAACAGTACACTTTTCAAAACGTGTTTTTCAGCCCGAAATAAACGCGTTTTTTCAGACAACTGAATCCCCATGTAGCAACAAGGCTCAGAAGAGCCCACACACTCAGATCTTAACCCCAGTGTGCTGAAAGTGTCAAAACATGTTTTTCAGCAGAAATAAACATGTTTCTGCAAGTTTGGTCAACCCCATGTAAGTTATGGGGCAGTAACAGTACACCTTTCAAAACGTGTTTTTCAGCCCGAAATAAACGCGTTTTTTCAGACAACTGAATACCCATGTAGCAGCAAGTCTCAGAAGAGCCCACACACTCAGCTCTTAACCCCAGTGTGCAGAAAGGGTCAAAACGTGTTTTTCAGCAGAAATAAACATGTTTCTGCAAGTTTGGTCAACCCCATGTAAGTTATGGGGCAGTAACAGTACACTCTGCAAAACGTGTTTTTCAGCCCGAAATAAACGCGTTTTTTCAGACAACTGAATCCCCATGTAGCAGCAAGGCTCAGAAGAGCCCACACACTCAGATCTTAACCCCAGTGTGCAGAAAGGTTCAAAACATGTTTTTCAGCAGAAATAAACATGTTTCTGCAAGTTTGGTCAACCCCATGTAAGTTATGGGGCAGTAACAGTACACTTTTCAAAACGTGTTTTTCAGCCCGAAATAAACGCGTTTTTTCAGACAACTGAATACCCATGTAGCAGCAAGGCTCAGAAGAGCCCACACACTCAGATCTTAACCCCAGTGTGCAGAAAGGTTCAAAACATGTTTTTCAGCAGAAATAAACATGTTTCTGCAAGTTTGGTCAACCCCATGTAAGTTATGGGGCAGTAACAGTACACTTTTCAAAACGTGTTTTTCAGCCCGAAATAAACGCGTTTTTTCAGACAACTGAATACCCATGTAGCAGCAAGGCTCAGAAGAGCCCACACACTCAGATCTTAACCCCAGTGTGCTGAAAGTGTCAAAACATGTTTTTCAGCAGAAATAAACATGTTTCTGCAAGTTTGGTCAACCCCATGTAAGTTATGGGGCAGTAACAGTACACTTTTCAAAACGTGTTTTTCAGCCCGAAATAAACGCGTTTTTTCAGACAACTGAATCCCCATGTAGCAACAAGGCTCAGAAGAGCCCACACACTCAGATCTTAACCCCAGTGTGCTGAAAGTGTCAAAACATGTTTTTCAGCAGAAATAAACATGTTTCTGCAAGTTTGGTCAACCCCATGTAAGTTATGGGGCAGTAACAGTACACTTTTCAAAACGTGTTTTTCAGCCCGAAATAAACGCGTTTTTTCAGACAACTGAATCCCCATGTAGCAACAAGGCTCAGAAGAGCCCACACACTCAGATCTTAACCCCAGTGTGCTGAAAGTGTCAAAACATGTTTTTCAGCAGAAATAAACATGTTTTTGCAAGTTTGGTCAACCCCATGTAAGTTATGGGGCAGTAACAGTACACTTTTCAAAACGTGTTTTTCAGCCCGAAATAAACGCGTTTTTTCAGACAACTGAATACCCATGTAGCAGCAAGGCTCAGAAGAGCCCACACACTCAGATCTTAACCCCAGTGTGCAGAAAGGGTCAAAACGTGTTTTTCAGCAGAAATAAACATGTTTCTGCAAGTTTGGTCAACCCCATGTAAGTTATGGGGCAGTAACAGTACACTCTACAAAACGTGTTTTTCAGCCCGAAATAAACGCGTTTTTTCAGACAACTGAATCCCAATGTAGCAGCAAGGCTCAGAAGAGCCCACACACTCAGATCTTAACCCCAGTGTGCTGAAAGTGTCAAATCATGTTTTTCAGCAGAAATAAACATGTTTCTGCAAGTTTGGTCAACCCCATGTAAGTTATGGGGCAGTAACAGTACACTTTTCAAAACGTGTTTTTCAGCCCGAAATAAACGCGTTTTTTCAGACAACTGAATACCCATGTAGCAGCAAGTCTCAGAAGAGCCCACACACTCAGCTCTTAACCCCAGTGTGCAGAAAGGGTCAAAACGTGTTTTTCAGCAGAAATAAACATGTTTCTGCAAGTTTGGTCAACCCCATGTAAGTTATGGGGCAGTAACAGTACACTCTGCAAAACGTGTTTTTCAGCCCGAAATAAACGCGTTTTTTCAGACAACTGAATCCCCATGTAGCAACAAGGCTCAGAAGAGCCCACACACTCAGATCTTAACCCCAGTGTGCTGAAAGTGTCAAAACTTGTTTTTCAGCAGAAATAAACATGTTTCTGCAAGTTTGGTCAACCCCATGTAAGTTATGGGGCAGTAACAGTACACTTTTCAAAACGTGTTTTTCAGCCCGAAATAAACGCGTTTTTTCAGACAACTGAATACCCATGTAGCAGCAAGGCTCAGAAGAGCCCACACACTCAGATCTTAACCCCAGTGTGCTGAAAGTGTCAAAACATGTTTTTCTGCAGAAATAAACATGTTTCTGCAAGTTTGGTCAACCCCATGTAAGTTATGGGGCAGTAACAGTACACTTTTCAAAACGTGTTTTTCAGCCCGAAATAAACGCGTTTTTTCAGACAACTGAATCCCCATGTAGCAACAAGGCTCAGAAGAGCCCACACACTCAGATCTTAACCCCAGTGTGCTGAAAGTGTCAAAACATGTTTTTCAGCAGAAATAAACATGTTTCTGCAAGTTTGGTCAACCCCATGTAAGTTATGGGGCAGTAACAGTACACTCTGCAAAACGTGTTTTTCAGCCCGAAATAAACGCGTTTTTTCAGACAACTGAATACCCATGTAGCAGCAAGTCTCAGAAGAGCCCACACACTCAGCTCTTAACCCCAGTGTGCAGAAAGGGTCAAAACGTGTTTTTCAGCAGAAATAAACATGTTTCTGCAAGTTTGGTCAACCCCATGTAAGTTATGGGGCAGTAACAGTACACTCTGCAAAACGTGTTTTTCAGCCCGAAATAAACGCGTTTTTTCAGACAACTGAATCCCCATGTAGCAGCAAGGCTCAGAAGAGCCCACACACTCAGATCTTAACCCCAGTGTGCTGAAAGTGTCAAAACATGTTTTTCAGCAGAAATAAACATGTTTCTGCAAGTTTGGTCAACCCCATGTAAGTTATGGGGCAGTAACAGTACACTTTTCAAAACGTGTTTTTCAGCCCGAAATAAACGCGTTTTTTCAGACAACTGAATCCCCATGTAGCAACAAGGCTCAGAAGAGCCCACACACTCAGATCTTAACCCCAGTGTGCTGAAAGTGTCAAAACATGTTTTTCAGCAGAAATAAACATGTTTCTGCAAGTTTGGTCAACCCCATGTAAGTTATGGGGCAGTAACAGTACACCTTTCAAAACGTGTTTTTCAGCCCGAAATAAACGCGTTTTTTCAGACAACTGAATACCCATGTAGCAGCAAGTCTCAGAAGAGCCCACACACTCAGCTCTTAACCCCAGTGTGCAGAAAGGGTCAAAACGTGTTTTTCAGCAGAAATAAACATGTTTCTGCAAGTTTGGTCAACCCCATGTAAGTTATGGGGCAGTAACAGTACACTCTGCAAAACGTGTTTTTCAGCCCGAAATAAACGCGTTTTTTCAGACAACTGAATCCCCATGTAGCAGCAAGGCTCAGAAGAGCCCACACACTCAGATCTTAACCCCAGTGTGCAGAAAGGTTCAAAACATGTTTTTCAGCAGAAATAAACATGTTTCTGCAAGTTTGGTCAACCCCATGTAAGTTATGGGGCAGTAACAGTACACTTTTCAAAACGTGTTTTTCAGCCCGAAATAAACGCGTTTTTTCAGACAACTGAATACCCATGTAGCAGCAAGGCTCAGAAGAGCCCACACACTCAGATCTTAACCCCAGTGTGCTGAAAGTGTCAAAACATGTTTTTCAGCAGAAATAAACATGTTTCTGCAAGTTTGGTCAACCCCATGTAAGTTATGGGGCAGTAACAGTACACTTTTCAAAACGTGTTTTTCAGCCCGAAATAAACGCGTTTTTTCAGACAACTGAATCCCCATGTAGCAACAAGGCTCAGAAGAGCCCACACACTCAGATCTTAACCCCAGTGTGCTGAAAGTGTCAAAACATGTTTTTCAGCAGAAATAAACATGTTTCTGCAAGTTTGGTCAACCCCATGTAAGTTATGGGGCAGTAACAGTACACTTTTCAAAACGTGTTTTTCAGCCCGAAATAAACGCGTTTTTTCAGACAACTGAATCCCCATGTAGCAACAAGGCTCAGAAGAGCCCACACACTCAGATCTTAACCCCAGTGTGCTGAAAGTGTCAAAACATGTTTTTCAGCAGAAATAAACATGTTTCTGCAAGTTTGGTCAACCCCATGTAAGTTATGGGGCAGTAACATTACACTTTTCAAAACGTGTTTTTCAGCCCGAAATAAACGCGTTTTTTCAGACAACTGAATACCCATGTAGCAGCAAGGCTCAGAAGAGCCCACACACTCAGATCTTAACCCCAGTGTGCTGAAAGTGTCAAAACATGTTTTTCAGCAGAAATAAACATGTTTCTGCAAGTTTGGTCAACCCCATGTAAGTTATGGGGCAGTAACAGTACACTTTTCAAAACGTGTTTTTCAGCCCGAAATAAACGCGTTTTTTCAGACAACTGAATCCCCATGTAGCAACAAGGCTCAGAAGAGCCCACACATTCAGATCTTAACCCCAGTGTGCTGAAAGTGTCAAAACATGTTTTTCAGCAGAAATAAACATGTTTCTGCAAGTTTGGTCAACCCCATGTAAGTTATGGGGCAGTAACAGTACACTTTTCAAAACGTGTTTTTCAGCCCGAAATAAACGCGTTTTTTCAGACAACTGAATCCCCATGTAGCAACAAGGCTCAGAAGAGCCCACACACTCAGATCTTAACCCCAGTGTGCTGAAAGTGTCAAAACATGTTTTTCAGCAGAAATAAACATGTTTCTGCAAGTTTGGTCAACCCCATGTAAGTTATGGGGCAGTAACAGTACACTCTGCAAAACGTGTTTTTCAGCCCGAAATAAACGCGTTTTTTCAGACAACTGAATCCCCATGTAGCAGCAAGGCTCAGAAGAGCCCACACACTCAGATCTTAACCCCAGTGTGCTGAAAGTGTCAAAACATGTTTTTCAGCAGAAATAAACATGTTTCTGCAAGTTTGGTCAACCCCATGTAAGTTATGGGGCAGTAACAGTACACTTTTCAAAACGTGTTTTTCAGCCCGAAATAAACGCGTTTTTTCAGACAACTGAATCCCCATGTAGCAACAAGGCTCAGAAGAGCCCACACACTCAGATCTTAACCCCAGTGTGCTGAAAGTGTCAAAACATGTTTTTCAGCAGAAATAAACATGTTTCTGCAAGTTTGGTCAACCCCATGTAAGTTATGGGGCAGTAACAGTACACTCTGCAAAACGTGTTTTTCAGCCCGAAATAAACGCGTTTTTTCAGACAACTGAATACCCATGTAGCAGCAAGTCTCAGAAGAGCCCACACACTCAGCTCTTAACCCCAGTGTGCAGAAAGGGTCAAAACGTGTTTTTCAGCAGAAATAAACATGTTTCTGCAAGTTTGGTCAACCCCATGTAAGTTATGGGGCAGTAACAGTACACTCTGCAAAACGTGTTTTTCAGCCCGAAATAAACGCGTTTTTTCAGACAACTGAATCCCCATGTAGCAGCAAGGCTCAGAAGAGCCCACACACTCAGATCTTAACCCCAGTGTGCTGAAAGTGTCAAAACATGTTTTTCAGCAGAAATAAACATGTTTCTGCAAGTTTGGTCAACCCCATGTAAGTTATGGGGCAGTAACAGTACACTTTTCAAAACGTGTTTTTCAGCCAGAAATAAACGCGTTTTTTCAGACAACTGAATCCCCATGTAGCAACAAGGCTCAGAAGAGCCCACACACTCAGATCTTAACCCCAGTGTGCTGAAAGTGTCAAAACATGTTTTTCAGCAGAAATAAACATGTTTCTGCAAGTTTGGTCAACCCCATGTAAGTTATGGGGCAGTAACAGTACACTTTTCAAAACGTGTTTTTCAGCCCGAAATAAACGCGTTTTTTCAGACAACTGAATCCCCATGTAGCAACAAGGCTCAGAAGAGCCCACACACTCAGATCTTAACCCCAGTGTGCTGAAAGTGTCAAAACATGTTTTTCAGCAGAAATAAACATGTTTCTGCAAGTTTGGTCAACCCCATGTAAGTTATGGGGCAGTAACAGTACACTTTTCAAAACGTGTTTTTCAGCCCGAAATAAACGCGTTTTTTCAGACAACTGAATCCCCATGTAGCAACAAGGCTCAGAAGAGCCCACACACTCAGATCTTAACCCCAGTGTGCTGAAAGTGTCAAAACATGTTTTTCAGCAGAAATAAACATGTTTCTGCAAGTTTGGTCAACCCCATGTAAGTTATGGGGCAGTAACAGTACACTCTGCAAAACGTGTTTTTCAGCCCGAAATAAACGCGTTTTTTCAGACAACTGAATCCCCATGTAGCAGCAAGGCTCAGAAGAGCCCACACACTCAGATCTTAACCCCAGTGTGCTGAAAGTGTCAAAACATGTTTTTCAGCAGAAATAAACATGTTTCTGCAAGTTTGGTCAACCCCATGTAAGTTATGGGGCAGTAACAGTACACTTTTCAAAACGTGTTTTTCAGCCCGAAATAAACGCGTTTTTTCAGACAACTGAATCCCCATGTAGCAACAAGGCTCAGAAGAGCCCACACACTCAGCTCTTAACCCCAGTGTGCAGAAAGGGTCAAAACGTGTTTTTCAGCAGAAATAAACATGTTTCTGCAAGTTTGGTCAACCCCATGTAAGTTATGGGGCAGTAACAGTACACTCTGCAAAACGTGTTTTTCAGCCCGAAATAAACGCGTTTTTTCAGACAACTGAATCCCCATGTAGCAGCAAGGCTCAGAAGAGCCCACACACTCAGATCTTAACCCCAGTGTGCTGAAAGTGTCAAAACATGTTTTTCAGCAGAAATAAACATGTTTCTGCAAGTTTGGTCAACCCCATGTAAGTTATGGGGCAGTAACAGTACACTTTTCAAAACGTGTTTTTCAGCCCGAAATAAACGCGTTTTTTCAGACAACTGAATCCCCATGTAGCAGCAAGGCTCAGAAGAGCCCACACACTCAGCTCTTAACCCCAGTGTGCAGAAAGTGTCAAAACGTGTTTTTCAGCAGAAATAAACATGTTTCTGCAAGTTTGGTCAACCCCATGTAAGTTATGGGGCAGTAACAGTACACTTTTCAAAACGTGTTTTTCAGCCCGAAATAAACGCGTTTTTTCAGACAACTGAATCCCCATGTAGCAACAAGGCTCAGAAGAGCCCACACACTCAGATCTTAACCCCAGTGTGCTGAAAGTGTCAAAACATGTTTTTCAGCAGAAATAAACATGTTTCTGCAAGTTTGGTCAACCCCATGTAAGTTATGGGGCAGTAACAGTACACTTTTCAAAACGTGTTTTTCAGCCCGAAATAAACGCGTTTTTTCAGACAACTGAATCCCCATGTAGCAACAAGGCTCAGAAGAGCCCACACACTCAGATCTTAACCCCAGTGTGCTGAAAGTGTCAAAACATGTTTTTCAGCAGAAATAAACATGTTTCTGCAAGTTTGGTCAACCCCATGTAAGTTATGGGGCAGTAACAGTACACTCTGCAAAACGTGTTTTTCAGCCCGAAATAAACGCGTTTTTTCAGACAACTGAATCCCCATGTAGCAACAAGGCTCAGAAGAGCCCACACACTCAGATCTTAACCCCAGTGTGCTGAAAGTGTCAAAACTTGTTTTTCAGCAGAAATAAACATGTTTCTGCAAGTTTGGTCAACCCCATGTAAGTTATGGGGCAGTAACAGTACACTTTTCAAAACGTGTTTTTCAGCCCGAAATAAACGCGTTTTTTCAGACAACTGAATACCCATGTAGCAGCAAGGCTCAGAAGAGCCCACACACTCAGATCTTAACCCCAGTGTGCTGAAAGTGTCAAAACATGTTTTTCTGCAGAAATAAACATGTTTCTGCAAGTTTGGTCAACCCCATGTAAGTTATGGGGCAGTAACAGTACACTTTTCAAAACGTGTTTTTCAGCCCGAAATAAACGCGTTTTTTCAGACAACTGAATACCCATGTAGCAGCAAGGCTCAGAAGAGCCCACACACTCAGATCTTAACCCCAGTGTGCAGAAAGGGTCAAAACGTGTTTTTCAGCAGAAATAAACATGTTTCTGCAAGTTTGGTCAACCCCATGTAAGTTATGGGGCAGTAACAGTACACTCTGCAAAACGTGTTTTTCAGCCCGAAATAAACGCGTTTTTTCAGACAACTGAATCCCCATGTAGCAGCAAGGCTCAGAAGAGCCCACACACTCAGATCTTAACCCCAGTGTGCTGAAAGTGTCAAAACATGTTTTTCAGCAGAAATAAACATGTTTCTGCAAGTTTGGTCAACCCCATGTAAGTTATGGGGCAGTAACAGTACACTTTTCAAAACGTGTTTTTCAGCCCGAAATAAACGCGTTTTTTCAGACAACTGAATCCCCATGTAGCAACAAGGCTCAGAAGAGCCCACACACTCAGATCTTAACCCCAGTGTGCTGAAAGTGTCAAAACATGTTTTTCAGCAGAAATAAACATGTTTCTGCAAGTTTGGTCAACCCCATGTAAGTTATGGGGCAGTAACAGTACACTCTGCAAAACGTGTTTTTCAGCCCGAAATAAACGCGTTTTTTCAGACAACTGAATACCCATGTAGCAGCAAGTCTCAGAAGAGCCCACACACTCAGCTCTTAACCCCAGTGTGCAGAAAGGGTCAAAACGTGTTTTTCAGCAGAAATAAACATGTTTCTGCAAGTTTGGTCAACCCCATGTAAGTTATGGGGCAGTAACAGTACACTCTGCAAAACGTGTTTTTCAGCCCGAAATAAACGCGTTTTTTCAGACAACTGAATCCCCATGTAGCAGCAAGGCTCAGAAGAGCCCACACACTCAGATCTTAACCCCAGTGTGCTGAAAGTGTCAAAACATGTTTTTCAGCAGAAATAAACATGTTTCTGCAAGTTTGGTCAACCCCATGTAAGTTATGGGGCAGTAACAGTACACTTTTCAAAACGTGTTTTTCAGCCAGAAATAAACGCGTTTTTTCAGACAACTGAATCCCCATGTAGCAACAAGGCTCAGAAGAGCCCACACACTCAGATCTTAACCCCAGTGTGCTGAAAGTGTCAAAACATGTTTTTCAGCAGAAATAAACATGTTTCTGCAAGTTTGGTCAACCCCATGTAAGTTATGGGGCAGTAACAGTACACTTTTCAAAACGTGTTTTTCAGCCCGAAATAAACGCGTTTTTTCAGACAACTGAATCCCCATGTAGCAACAAGGCTCAGAAGAGCCCACACACTCAGATCTTAACCCCAGTGTGCTGAAAGTGTCAAAACATGTTTTTCAGCAGAAATAAACATGTTTCTGCAAGTTTGGTCAACCCCATGTAAGTTATGGGGCAGTAACAGTACACTTTTCAAAACGTGTTTTTCAGCCCGAAATAAACGCGTTTTTTCAGACAACTGAATCCCCATGTAGCAACAAGGCTCAGAAGAGCCCACACACTCAGATCTTAACCCCAGTGTGCTGAAAGTGTCAAAACATGTTTTTCAGCAGAAATAAACATGTTTCTGCAAGTTTGGTCAACCCCATGTAAGTTATGGGGCAGTAACAGTACACTCTGCAAAACGTGTTTTTCAGCCCGAAATAAACGCGTTTTTTCAGACAACTGAATCCCCATGTAGCAGCAAGGCTCAGAAGAGCCCACACACTCAGATCTTAACCCCAGTGTGCTGAAAGTGTCAAAACATGTTTTTCAGCAGAAATAAACATGTTTCTGCAAGTTTGGTCAACCCCATGTAAGTTATGGGGCAGTAACAGTACACTTTTCAAAACGTGTTTTTCAGCCCGAAATAAACGCGTTTTTTCAGACAACTGAATCCCCATGTAGCAACAAGGCTCAGAAGAGCCCACACACTCAGCTCTTAACCCCAGTGTGCAGAAAGGGTCAAAACGTGTTTTTCAGCAGAAATAAACATGTTTCTGCAAGTTTGGTCAACCACATGTAAGTTATGGGGCAGTAACAGTACACTCTGCAAAACGTGTTTTTCAGCCCGAAATAAACGCGTTTTTTCAGACAACTGAATCCCCATGTAGCAGCAAGGCTCAGAAGAGCCCACACACTCAGATCTTAACCCCAGTGTGCTGAAAGTGTCAAAACATGTTTTTCAGCAGAAATAAACATGTTTCTGCAAGTTTGGTCAACCCCATGTAAGTTATGGGGCAGTAACAGTACACTTTTCAAAACGTGTTTTTCAGCCCGAAATAAACGCGTTTTTTCAGACAACTGAATCCCCATGTAGCAGCAAGGCTCAGAAGAGCCCACACACTCAGCTCTTAACCCCAGTGTGCAGAAAGTGTCAAAACGTGTTTTTCAGCAGAAATAAACATGTTTCTGCAAGTTTGGTCAACCCCATGTAAGTTATGGGGCAGTAACAGTACACTTTTCAAAACGTGTTTTTCAGCCCGAAATAAACGCGTTTTTTCAGACAACTGAATCCCCATGTAGCAACAAGGCTCAGAAGAGCCCACACACTCAGATCTTAACCCCAGTGTGCTGAAAGTGTCAAAACATGTTTTTCAGCAGAAATAAACATGTTTCTGCAAGTTTGGTCAACCCCATGTAAGTTATGGGGCAGTAACAGTACACTTTTCAAAACGTGTTTTTCAGCCCGAAATAAACGCGTTTTTTCAGACAACTGAATCCCCATGTAGCAACAAGGCTCAGAAGAGCCCACACACTCAGATCTTAACCCCAGTGTGCTGAAAGTGTCAAAACATGTTTTTCAGCAGAAATAAACATGTTTCTGCAAGTTTGGTCAACCCCATGTAAGTTATGGGGCAGTAACAGTACACTCTGCAAAACGTGTTTTTCAGCCCGAAATAAACGCGTTTTTTCAGACAACTGAATCCCCATGTAGCAACAAGGCTCAGAAGAGCCCACACACTCAGATCTTAACCCCAGTGTGCTGAAAGTGTCAAAACTTGTTTTTCAGCAGAAATAAACATGTTTCTGCAAGTTTGGTCAACCCCATGTAAGTTATGGGGCAGTAACAGTACACTTTTCAAAACGTGTTTTTCAGCCCGAAATAAACGCGTTTTTTCAGACAACTGAATACCCATGTAGCAGCAAGGCTCAGAAGAGCCCACACACTCAGATCTTAACCCCAGTGTGCTGAAAGTGTCAAAACATGTTTTTCTGCAGAAATAAACATGTTTCTGCAAGTTTGGTCAACCCCATGTAAGTTATGGGGCAGTAACAGTACACTTTTCAAAACGTGTTTTTCAGCCCGAAATAAACGCGTTTTTTCAGACAACTGAATACCCATGTAGCAGCAAGGCTCAGAAGAGCCCACACACTCAGATCTTAACCCCAGTGTGCAGAAAGGGTCAAAACGTGTTTTTCAGCAGAAATAAACATGTTTCTGCAAGTTTGGTCAACCCCATGTAAGTTATGGGGCAGTAACAGTACACTCTGCAAAACGTGTTTTTCAGCCCGAAATAAACGCGTTTTTTCAGACAACTGAATCCCCATGTAGCAGCAAGGCTCAGAAGAGCCCACACACTCAGATCTTAACCCCAGTGTGCTGAAAGTGTCAAAACATGTTTTTCAGCAGAAATAAACATGTTTCTGCAAGTTTGGTCAACCCCATGTAAGTTATGGGGCAGTAACAGTACACTTTTCAAAACGTGTTTTTCAGCCCGAAATAAACGCGTTTTTTCAGACAACTGAATCCCCATGTAGCAACAAGGCTCAGAAGAGCCCACACACTCAGATCTTAACCCCAGTGTGCTGAAAGTGTCAAAACATGTTTTTCAGCAGAAATAAACATGTTTCTGCAAGTTTGGTCAACCCCATGTAAGTTATGGGGCAGTAACAGTACACTCTGCAAAACGTGTTTTTCAGCCCGAAATAAACGCGTTTTTTCAGACAACTGAATACCCATGTAGCAGCAAGTCTCAGAAGAGCCCACACACTCAGCTCTTAACCCCAGTGTGCAGAAAGGGTCAAAACGTGTTTTTCAGCAGAAATAAACATGTTTCTGCAAGTTTGGTCAACCCCATGTAAGTTATGGGGCAGTAACAGTACACTCTGCAAAACGTGTTTTTCAGCCCGAAATAAACGCGTTTTTTCAGACAACTGAATCCCCATGTAGCAGCAAGGCTCAGAAGAGCCCACACACTCAGATCTTAACCCCAGTGTGCTGAAAGTGTCAAAACATGTTTTTCAGCAGAAATAAACATGTTTCTGCAAGTTTGGTCAACCCCATGTAAGTTATGGGGCAGTAACAGTACACTTTTCAAAACGTGTTTTTCAGCCAGAAATAAACGCGTTTTTTCAGACAACTGAATCCCCATGTAGCAGCAAGGCTCAGAAGAGCCCACACACTCAGATCTTAACCCCAGTGTGCTGAAAGTGTCAAAACATGTTTTTCAGCAGAAATAAACATGTTTCTGCAAGTTTGGTCAACCCCATGTAAGTTATGGGGCAGTAACAGTACACTTTTCAAAACGTGTTTTTCAGCCCGAAATAAACGCGTTTTTTCAGACAACTGAATCCCCATGTAGCAACAAGGCTCAGAAGAGCCCACACACTCAGCTCTTAACCCCAGTGTGCAGAAAGGGTCAAAACGTGTTTTTCAGCAGAAATAAACATGTTTCTGCAAGTTTGGTCAACCCCATGTAAGTTATGGGGCAGTAACAGTACACTCTGCAAAACGTGTTTTTCAGCCCGAAATAAACGCGTTTTTTCAGACAACTGAATCCCCATGTAGCAGCAAGGCTCAGAAGAGCCCACACACTCAGATCTTAACCCCAGTGTGCTGAAAGTGTCAAAACATGTTTTTCAGCAGAAATAAACATGTTTCTGCAAGTTTGGTCAACCCCATGTAAGTTATGGGGCAGTAACAGTACACTTTTAAAAAACGTGTTTTTCAGCCCGAAATAAACGCGTTTTTTCAGACAACTGAATCCCCATGTAGCAACAAGGCTCAGAAGAGCCCACACACTCAGATCTTAACCCCAGTGTGCTGAAAGTGTCAAAACATGTTTTTCAGCAGAAATAAACATGTTTCTGCAAGTTTGGTCAACCCCATGTAAGTTATGGGGCAGTAACAGTACACTCTGCAAAACGTGTTTTTCAGCCCGAAATAAACGCGTTTTTTCAGACAACTGAATACCCATGTAGCAGCAAGTCTCAGAAGAGCCCACACACTCAGCTCTTAACCCCAGTGTGCAGAAAGGGTCAAAACGTGTTTTTCAGCAGAAATAAACATGTTTCTGCAAGTTTGGTCAACCCCATGTAAGTTATGGGGCAGTAACAGTACACTCTGCAAAACGTGTTTTTCAGCCCGAAATAAACGCGTTTTTTCAGACAACTGAATCCCCATGTAGCAGCAAGGCTCAGAAGAGCCCACACACTCAGATCTTAACCCCAGTGTGCTGAAAGTGTCAAAACATGTTTTTCAGCAGAAATAAACATGTTTCTGCAAGTTTGGTCAACCCCATGTAAGTTATGGGGCAGTAACAGTACACTTTTCAAAACGTGTTTTTCAGCCAGAAATAAACGCGTTTTTTCAGACAACTGAATCCCCATGTAGCAACAAGGCTCAGAAGAGCCCACACACTCAGATCTTAACCCCAGTGTGCTGAAAGTGTCAAAACATGTTTTTCAGCAGAAATAAACATGTTTCTGCAAGTTTGGTCAACCCCATGTAAGTTATGGGGCAGTAACAGTACACTTTTCAAAACGTGTTTTTCAGCCAGAAATAAACGCGTTTTTTCAGACAACTGAATCCCCATGTAGCAGCAAGGCTCAGAAGAGCCCACACACTCAGATCTTAACCCCAGTGTGCTGAAAGTGTCAAAACATGTTTTTCAGCAGAAATAAACATGTTTCTGCAAGTTTGGTCAACCCCATGTAAGTTATGGGGCAGTAACAGTACACTTTTCAAAACGTGTTTTTCAGCCCGAAATAAACGCGTTTTTTCAGACAACTGAATCCCCATGTAGCAACAAGGCTCAGAAGAGCCCACACACTCAGATCTTAATCCCAGTGTGCTGAAAGTGTCAAAACATGTTTTTCAGCAGAAATAAACATGTTTCTGCAAGTTTGGTCAACCCCATGTAAGTTATGGGGCAGTAACAGTACACTCTGCAAAACGTGTTTTTCAGCCCGAAATAAACGCGTTTTTTCAGACAACTGAATACCCATGTAGGAGCAAGTCTCAGAAGAGCCCACACACTCAGCTCTTAACCCCAGTGTGCAGAAAGGGTCAAAACGTGTTTTTCAGCAGAAATAAACATGTTTCTGCAAGTTTGGTCAACCCCATGTAAGTTATGGGGCAGTAACAGTACACTCTGCAAAACGTGTTTTTCAGCCCGAAATAAACGCGTTTTTTCAGACAACTGAATCCCCATGTAGCAGCAAGGCTCAGAAGAGCCCACACACTCAGATCTTAACCCCAGTGTGCTGAAAGTGTCAAAACATGTTTTTCAGCAGAAATAAACATGTTTCTGCAAGTTTGGTCAACCCCATGTAAGTTATGGGGCAGTAACAGTACACTTTTCAAAACGTGTTTTTCAGCCCGAAATAAACGCGTTTTTTCAGACAACTGAATCCCCATGTAGCAACAAGGCTCAGAAGAGCCCACACACTCAGATCTTAACCCCAGTGTGCTGAAAGTGTCAAAACTTGTTTTTCAGCAGAAATAAACATGTTTCTGCAAGTTTGGTCAACCCCATGTAAGTTATGGGGCAGTAACAGTACACTTTTCAAAACGTGTTTTTCAGCCCGAAATAAACGCGTTTTTTCAGACAACTGAATACCCATGTAGCAGCAAGGCTCAGAAGAGCCCACACACTCAGATCTTAACCCCAGTGTGCTGAAAGTGTCAAAACATGTTTTTCAGCAGAAATAAACATGTTTCTGCAAGTTTGGTCAACCCCATGTAAGTTATGGGGCAGTAACAGTACACTTTTCAAAACGTGTTTTTCAGCCCGAAATAAACGCGTTTTTTCAGACAACTGAATCCCCATGTAGCAACAAGGCTCAGAAGAGCCCACACACTCAGATCTTAACCCCAGTGTGCTGAAAGTGTCAAAACATGTTTTTCAGCAGAAATAAACATGTTTCTGCAAGTTTGGTCAACCCCATGTAAGTTATGGGGCAGTAACAGTACACTCTGCAAAACGTGTTTTTCAGCCCGAAATAAACGCGTTTTTTCAGACAACTGAATCCCCATGTAGCAGCAAGGCTCAGAAGAGCCCACACACTCAGATCTTAACCCCAGTGTGCTGAAAGTGTCAAAACATGTTTTTCAGCAGAAATAAACATGTTTCTGCAAGTTTGGTCAACCCCATGTAAGTTATGGGGCAGTAACAGTACACTTTTCAAAACGTGTTTTTCAGCCCGAAATAAACGCGTTTTTTCAGACAACTGAATCCCCATGTAGCAACAAGGCTCAGAAGAGCCCACACACTCAGATCTTAACCCCAGTGTGCTGAAAGTGTCAAAACATGTTTTTCAGCAGAAATAAACATGTTTCTGCAAGTTTGGTCAACCCCATGTAAGTTATGGGGCAGTAACAGTACACTCTGCAAAACGTGTTTTTCAGCCCGAAATAAACGCGTTTTTTCAGACAACTGAATACCCATGTAGCAGCAAGTCTCAGAAGAGCCCACACACTCAGCTCTTAACCCCAGTGTGCAGAAAGGGTCAAAACGTGTTTTTCAGCAGAAATAAACATGTTTCTGCAAGTTTGGTCAACCCCATGTAAGTTATGGGGCAGTAACAGTACACTCTGCAAAACGTGTTTTTCAGCCCGAAATAAACACGTTTTTTCAGACAACTGAATCCCCATGTAGCAGCAAGGCTCAGAAGAGCCCACACACTCAGATCTTAACCCCAGTGTGCTGAAAGTGTCAAAACATGTTTTTCAGCAGAAATAAACATGTTTCTGCAAGTTTGGTCAACCCCATGTAAGTTATGGGGCAGTAACAGTACACTTTTCAAAACGTGTTTTTCAGCCAGAAATAAACGCGTTTTTTCAGACAACTGAATCCCCATGTAGCAACAAGGCTCAGAAGAGACCACACACTCAGATCTTAACCCCAGTGTGCTGAAAGTGTCAAAACATGTTTTTCAGCAGAAATAAACATGTTTCTGCAAGTTTGGTCAACCCCATGTAAGTTATGGGGCAGTAACAGTACACTTTTCAAAACGTGTTTTTCAGCCAGAAATAAACGCGTTTTTTCAGACAACTGAATCCCCATGTAGCAGCAAGGCTCAGAAGAGCCCACACACTCAGATCTTAACCCCAGTGTGCTGAAAGTGTCAAAACATGTTTTTCAGCAGAAATAAACATGTTTCTGCAAGTTTGGTCAACCCCATGTAAGTTATGGGGCAGTAACAGTACACTTTTCAAAACGTGTTTTTCAGCCCGAAATAAACGCGTTTTTTCAGACAACTGAATCCCCATGTAGCAACAAGGCTCAGAAGAGCCCACACACTCAGATCTTAATCCCAGTGTGCTGAAAGTGTCAAAACATGTTTTTCAGCAGAAATAAACATGTTTCTGCAAGTTTGGTCAACCCCATGTAAGTTATGGGGCAGTAACAGTACACTCTGCAAAACGTGTTTTTCAGCCCGAAATAAACGCGTTTTTTCAGACAACTGAATACCCATGTAGGAGCAAGTCTCAGAAGAGCCCACACACTCAGCTCTTAACCCCAGTGTGCAGAAAGTGTCAAAACATGTTTTTCAGCAGAAATAAACATGTTTCTGCAAGTTTGGTCAACCCCATGTAAGTTATGGGGCAGTAACAGTACACTTTTCAAAACGTGTTTTTCAGCCCGAAATAAACGCGTTTTTTCAGACAACTGAATCCCCATGTAGCAACAAGGCTCAGAAGAGCCCACACACTCAGATCTTAACCCCAGTGTGCTGAAAGTGTCAAAACATGTTTTTCAGCAGAAATAAACATGTTTCTGCAAGTTTGGTCAACCCCATGTAAGTTATGGGGCAGTAACAGTACACTCTGCAAAACGTGTTTTTCAGCCCGAAATAAACGTGTTTTTTCAGACAACTGAATCCCCATGTAGCAGCAAGGCTCAGAAGAGCCCACACACTCAGATCTTAACCCCAGTGTGCTGAAAGTGTCAAAACATGTTTTTCAGCAGAAATAAACATGTTTCTGCAAGTTTGGTCAACCCCATGTAAGTTATGGGGCAGTAACAGTACACTTTTCAAAACGTGTTTTTCAGCCCGAAATAAACGCGTTTTTTCAGACAACTGAATCCCCATGTAGCAACAAGGCTCAGAAGAGCCCACACACTCAGATCTTAACCCCAGTGTGCTGAAAGTGTCAAAACATGTTTTTCAGCAGAAATAAACATGTTTCTGCAAGTTTGGTCAACCCCATGTAAGTTATGGGGCAGTAACAGTACACTCTGCAAAACGTGTTTTTCAGCCCGAAATAAACGCGTTTTTTCAGACAACTGAATCCCCATGTAGCAGCAAGGCTCAGAAGAGCCCACACACTCAGATCTTAACCCCAGTGTGCTGAAAGTGTCAAAACATGTTTTTCAGCAGAAATAAACATGTTTCTGCAAGTTTGGTCAACCCCATGTAAGTTATGGGGCAGTAACAGTACACTCTGCAAAACGTGTTTTTCAGCCCGAAATAAACGCGTTTTTTCAGACAACTGAATCCCCATGTAGCAGCAAGGCTCAGAAGAGCCCACACACTCAGATCTTAACCCCAGTGTGCTGAAAGTGTCAAAACATGTTTTTCAGCAGAAATAAACATGTTTCTGCAAGTTTGGTCAACCCCATGTAAGTTATGGGGCAGTAACAGTACACTTTTCAAAACGTGTTTTTCAGCCCGAAATAAACGCGTTTTTTCAGACAACTGAATCCCCATGTAGCAACAAGGCTCAGAAGAGCCCACACACTCAGATCTTAACCCCAGTGTGCTGAAAGTGTCAAAACATGTTTTTCAGCAGAAATAAACATGTTTCTGCAAGTTTGGTCAACCCCATGTAAGTTATGGGGCAGTAACAGTACACTTTTCAAAACGTGTTTTTCAGCCCGAAATAAACGCGTTTTTTCAGACAACTGAATACCCATGTAGCAGCAAGTCTCAGAAGAGCCCACACACTCAGCTCTTAACCCCAGTGTGCAGAAAGGGTCAAAACGTGTTTTTCAGCAGAAATAAACATGTTTCTGCAAGTTTGGTCAACCCCATGTAAGTTATGGGGCAGTAACAGTACACTCTGCAAAACGTGTTTTTCAGCCCGAAATAAACGCGTTTTTTCAGACAACTGAATCCCCATGTAGCAGCAAGGCTCAGAAGAGCCCACACACTCAGATCTTAACCCCAGTGTGCTGAAAGTGTCAAAACATGTTTTTCAGCAGAAATAAACATGTTTCTGCAAGTTTGGTCAACCCCATGTAAGTTATGGGGCAGTAACAGTACACTTTTCAAAACGTGTTTTTCAGCCCGAAATAAACGCTTTTTTTCAGACAACTGAATCCCCATGTAGCAACAAGGCTCAGAAGAGCCCACACACTCAGATCTTAACCCCAGTGTGCTGAAAGTGTCAAAACATGTTTTTCAGCAGAAATAAACATGTTTCTGCAAGTTTGGTCAACCCCATGTAAGTTATGGGGCAGTAACAGTACACTCTGCAAAACGTGTTTTTCAGCCCGAAATAAACGCGTTTTTTCAGACAACTGAATCCCCATGTAGCAGCAAGGCTCAGAAGAGCCCACACACTCAGATCTTAACCCCAGTGTGCTGAAAGTGTCAAAACATGTTTTTCAGCAGAAATAAACATGTTTCTGCAAGTTTGGTCAACCCCATGTAAGTTATGGGGCAGTAACAGTACACTCTGCAAAACGTGTTTTTCAGCCCGAAATAAACGCGTTTTTTCAGACAACTGAATCCCCATGTAGCAGCAAGGCTCAGAAGAGCCCACACACTCAGATCTTAACCCCAGTGTGCTGAAAGTGTCAAAACATGTTTTTCAGCAGAAATAAACATGTTTCTGCAAGTTTGGTCAACCCCATGTAAGTTATGGGGCAGTAACAGTACACTTTTCAAAACGTGTTTTTCAGCCCGAAATAAACGCGTTTTTTCAGACAACTGAATCCCCATGTAGCAACAAGGCTCAGAAGAGCCCACACACTCAGATCTTAATCCCAGTGTGCTGAAAGTGTCAAAACATGTTTTTCAGCAGAAATAAACATGTTTCTGCAAGTTTGGTCAACCCCATGTAAGTTATGGGGCAGTAACAGTACACTCTGCAAAACGTGTTTTTCAGCCCGAAATAAACGCGTTTTTTCAGACAACTGAATACCCATGTAGGAGCAAGTCTCAGAAGAGCCCACACACTCAGCTCTTAACCCCAGTGTGCAGAAACGGTCAAAACGTGTTTTTCAGCAGAAATAAACATGTTTCTGCAAGTTTGGTCAACCCCATGTAAGTTATGGGGCAGTAACAGTACACTCTGCAAAACGTGTTTTTCAGCCCGAAATAAACGCGTTTTTTCAGACAACTGAATCCCCATGTAGCAGCAAGGCTCAGAAGAGCCCACACACTCAGATCTTAACCCCAGTGTGCTGAAAGTGTCAAAACATGTTTTTCAGCAGAAATAAACATGTTTCTGCAAGTTTGGTCAACCCCATGTAAGTTATGGGGCAGTAACAGTACACTTTTCAAAACGTGTTTTTCAGCCCGAAATAAACGCGTTTTTTCAGACAACTGAATCCCCATGTAGCAACAAGGCTCAGAAGAGCCCACACACTCAGATCTTAACCCCAGTGTGCTGAAAGTGTCAAAACTTGTTTTTCAGCAGAAATAAACATGTTTCTGCAAGTTTGGTCAACCCCATGTAAGTTATGGGGCAGTAACAGTACACTTTTCAAAAATTGTTTTTCAGCCCGAAATAAACGCGTTTTTTCAGACAACTGAATACCCATGTAGCAGCAAGGCTCAGAAGAGCCCACACACTCAGATCTTAACCCCAGTGTGCTGAAAGTGTCAAAACATGTTTTTAAGCAGAAATTAACATGTTTCTGCAAGTTTGGTCAACCCCATGTAAGTTATGGGGCAGTAACAGTACACTTTTCAAAAATTGTTTTTCAGCCCGAAATAAACGCGTTTTTTCAGACAACTGAATACCCATGTAGCAGCAAGGCTCAGAAGAGCCCACACACTCAGATCTTAACCCCAGTGTGCTGAAAGTGTCAAAACATGTTTTTCAGCAGAAATAAACATGTTTCTGCAAGTTTGGTCAACCCCATGTAAGTTATGGGGCAGTAACAGTACACTCTGCAAAACGTGTTTTTCAGCCCGAAATAAACGCGTTTTTTCAGACAACTGAATCCCCATGTAGCAGCAAGGCTCAGAAGAGCCCACACACTCAGATCTTAACCCCAGTGTGCTGAAAGTGTCAAAACATGTTTTTCAGCAGAAATAAACATGTTTCTGCAAGTTTGGTCAACCCCATGTAAGTTATGGGGCAGTAACAGTACACTTTTCAAAACGTGTTTTTCAGCCCGAAATAAACGCGTTTTTTCAGACAACTGAATCCCCATGTAGCAACAAGGCTCAGAAGAGCCCACACACTCAGATCTTAACCCCAGTGTGCTGAAAGTGTCAAAACATGTTTTTCAGCAGAAATAAACATGTTTCTGCAAGTTTGGTCAACCCCATGTAAGTTATGGGGCAGTAACAGTACACTCTGCAAAACGTGTTTTTCAGCCCGAAATAAACGCGTTTTTTCAGACAACTGAATACCCATGTAGCAGGAAGTCTCAGAAGAGCCCACACACTCAGCTCTTAACCCCAGTGTGCAGAAAGGGTCAAAACATGTTTTTCAGCAGAAATAAACATGTTTCTGCAAGTTTGGTCAACCCCATGTAAGTTATGGGGCAGTAACAGTACACTCTGCAAAACGTGTTTTTCAGCCCGAAATAAACGCGTTTTTTCAGACAACTGAATCCCCATGTAGCAGCAAGGCTCAGAAGAGCCCACACACTCAGATCTTAACCCCAGTGTGCTGAAAGTGTCAAAACATGTTTTTCAGCAGAAATAAACATGTTTCTGCAAGTTTGGTCAACCCCATGTAAGTTATGGGGCAGTAACAGTACACTTTTCAAAACGTGTTTTTCAGCCCGAAATAAACGCGTTTTTTCAGACAACTGAATCCCCATGTAGCAACAAGGCTCAGAAGAGCCCACACACTCAGATCTTAACCCCAGTGTGCTGAAAGTGTCAAAACATGTTTTTCAGCAGAAATAAACATGTTTCTGCAAGTTTGGTCAACCCCATGTAAGTTATGGGGCAGTAACAGTACACTTTTCAAAACGTGTTTTTCAGCCCGAAATAAACGCGTTTTTTCAGACAACTGAATACCCATGTAGCAGCAAGTCTCAGAAGAGCCCACACACTCAGCTCTTAACCCCAGTGTGCAGAAAGGGTCAAAACGTGTTTTTCAGCAGAAATAAACATGTTTCTGCAAGTTTGGTCAACCCCATGTAAGTTATGGGGCAGTAACAGTACACTCTGCAAAACGTGTTTTTCAGCCCGAAATAAACACGTTTTTTCAGACAACTGAATCCCCATGTAGCAGCAAGGCTCAGAAGAGCCCACACACTCAGATCTTAACCCCAGTGTGCTGAAAGTGTCAAAACATGTTTTTCAGCAGAAATAAACATGTTTCTGCAAGTTTGGTCAACCCCATGTAAGTTATGGGGCAGTAACAGTACACTTTTCAAAACGTGTTTTTCAGCCCGAAATAAACGCGTTTTTTCAGACAACTGAATCCCCATGTAGCAACAAGGCTCAGAAGAGCCCACACACTCAGATCTTAACCCCAGTGTGCTGAAAGTGTCAAAACATGTTTTTCAGCAGAAATAAACATGTTTCTGCAAGTTTGGTCAACCCCATGTAAGTTATGGGGCAGTAACAGTACACTCTGCAAAACGTGTTTTTCAGCCCGAAATAAACGCGTTTTTTCAGACAACTGAATCCCCATGTAGCAGCAAGGCTCAGAAGAGCCCACACACTCAGATCTTAACCCCAGTGTGCTGAAAGTGTCAAAACATGTTTTTCAGCAGAAATAAACATGTTTCTGCAAGTTTGGTCAACCCCATGTAAGTTATGGGGCAGTAACAGTACACTTTTCAAAACGTGTTTTTCAGCCCGAAATAAACGCGTTTTATCAGACAACTGAATCCCCATGTAGCAACAAGGCTCAGAAGAGCCCACACACTCAGATCTTAACCCCAGTGTGCTGAAAGTGTCAAAACTTGTTTTTCAGCAGAAATAAACATGTTTCTGCAAGTTTGGTCAACCCCATGTAAGTTATGGGGCAGTAACAGTACACTTTTCAAAACGTGTTTTTCAGCCCGAAATAAACGCGTTTTTTCAGACAACTGAATACCCATGTAGCAGCAAGGCTCAGAAGAGCCCACACACTCAGATCTTAACCCCAGTGTGCTGAAAGTGTCAAAACATGTTTTTCTGCAGAAATAAACATGTTTCTGCAAGTTTGGTCAACCCCATGTAAGTTATGGGGCAGTAACAGTACACTTTTCAAAACGTGTTTTTCAGCCCGAAATAAACGCGTTTTTTCAGACAACTGAATCCCCATGTAGCAACAAGGCTCAGAAGAGCCCACACACTCAGATCTTAACCCCAGTGTGCTGAAAGTGTCAAAACATGTTTTTCAGCAGAAATAAACATGTTTCTGCAAGTTTGGTCAACCCCATGTAAGTTATGGGGCAGTAACAGT
Organism: Lepisosteus platostomus; assembly: GCF_059453375.1. Lineage (NCBI taxonomy): Eukaryota > Metazoa > Chordata > Actinopteri > Semionotiformes > Lepisosteidae > Lepisosteus > Lepisosteus platostomus. Next base: position 27,077,618 of record NC_142615.1, on the reverse strand, counting down.
ACACTTTTCAAAACGTGTTTTTCAGCCCGAAATAAACGCGTTTTTTCAGACAACTGAATCCCCATGTAGCAACAAGGCTCAGAAGAGCCCACACACTCAGATCTTAACCCCAGTGTGCTGAAAGTGTCAAAACATGTTTTTCAGCAGAAATAAACATGTTTCTGCAAGTTTGGTCAACCCCATGTAAGTTATGGGGCAGTAACAGTACACTTTTCAAAACGTGTTTTTCAGCCCGAAATAAACGCGTTTTTTCAGACAACTGAATACCCATGTAGCAGCAAGTCTCAGAAGAGCCCACACACTCAGCTCTTAACCCCAGTGTGCAGAAAGGGTCAAAACGTGTTTTTCAGCAGAAATAAACATGTTTCTGCAAGTTTGGTCAACCCCATGTAAGTTATGGGGCAGTAACAGTACACTCTGCAAAACGTGTTTTTCAGCCCGAAATAAACGCGTTTTTTCAGACAACTGAATCCCCATGTAGCAGCAAGGCTCAGAAGAGCCCACACACTCAGATCTTAACCCCAGTGTGCTGAAAGTGTCAAAACATGTTTTTCAGCAGAAATAAACATGTTTCTGCAAGTTTGGTCAACCCCATGTAAGTTATGGGGCAGTAACAGTACACTTTTCAAAACGTGTTTTTCAGCCCGAAATAAACGCGTTTTTTCAGACAACTGAATCCCCAGGTAGCAACAAGGCTCAGAAGAGCCCACACACTCAGATCTTAACCCCAGTGTGCTGAAAGTGTCAAAACATGTTTTTCAGCAGAAATAAACATGTTTCTGCAAGTTTGGTCAACCCCATGTAAGTTATGGGGCAGTAACAGTACACTCTGCAAAACGTGTTTTTCAGCCCGAAATAAACGCGTTTTTTCAGACAACTGAATCCCCATGTAGCAGCAAGGCTCAGAAGAGCCCACACACTCAGATCTTAACCCCAGTGTGCTGAAAGTGTCAAAACATGTTTTTCAGCAGAAATAAACATGTTTCTGCAAGTTTGGTCAACCCCATGTAAGTTATGGGGCAGTAACAGTACACTTTTCAAAACGTGTTTTTCAGCCCGAAATAAACGCGTTTTTTCAGACAACTGAATCCCCATGTAGCAACAAGGCTCAGAAGAGCCCACACACTCAGATCTTAACCCCAGTGTGCTGAAAGTGTCAAAACTTGTTTTTCAGCAGAAATAAACATGTTTCTGCAAGTTTGGTCAACCCCATGTAAGTTATGGGGCAGTAACAGTACACTTTTCAAAACGTGTTTTTCAGCCCGAAATAAACGCGTTTTTTCAGACAACTGAATACCCATGTAGCAGCAAGGCTCAGAAGAGCCCACACACTCAGATCTTAACCCCAGTGTGCTGAAAGTGTCAAAACATGTTTTTCTGCAGAAATAAACATGTTTCTGCAAGTTTGGTCAACCCCATGTAAGTTATGGGGCAGTAACAGTACACTTTTCAAAACGTGTTTTTCAGCCCGAAATAAACGCGTTTTTTCAGACAACTGAATCCCCATGTAGCAACAAGGCTCAGAAGAGCCCACACACTCAGATCTTAACCCCAGTGTGCTGAAAGTGTCAAAACATGTTTTTCAGCAGAAATAAACATGTTTCTGCAAGTTTGGTCAACCCCATGTAAGTTATGGGGCAGTAACAGTACACTTTTCAAAACGTGTTTTTCAGCCCGAAATAAACACGTTTTTTCAGACAACTGAATCCCCATGTAGCAACAAGGCTCAGAAGAGCCCACACACTCAGATCTTAACCCCAGTGTGCTGAAAGTGTCAAAACATGTTTTTCAGCAGAAATAAACATGTTTCTGCAAGTTTGGTCAACCCCATGTAAGTTATGGGGCAGTAACAGTACACTTTTCAAAACGTGTTTTTCAGCCCGAAATAAACGCGTTTTTTCAGACAACTGAATCCCCATGTAGCAACAAGGCTCAGAAGAGCCCACACACTCAGATCTTAACCCCAGTGTGCTGAAACTGTCAAAACATGTTTTTCAGCAGAAATAAACATGTTTCTGCAAGTTTGGTCAACCCCATGTAAGTTATGGGGCAGTAACAGTACACTTTTCAAAACGTGTTTTTCAGCCCGAAATAAACGCGTTTTTTCAGACAACTGAATACCCATGTAGCAGCAAGTCTCAGAAGAGCCCACACACTCAGCTCTTAACCCCAGTGTGCAGAAAGGGTCAAAACGTGTTTTTCAGCAGAAATAAACATGTTTCTGCAAGTTTGGTCAACCCCATGTAAGTTATGGGGCAGTAACAGTACACTCTGCAAAACGTGTTTTTCAGCCCGAAATAAACGCGTTTTTTCAGACAACTGAATCCCCATGTAGCAGCAAGGCTCAGAAGAGCCCACACACTCAGATCTTAACCCCAGTGTGCTGAAAGTGTCAAAACATGTTTTTCAGCAGAAATAAACATGTTTCTGCAAGTTTGGTCAACCCCATGTAAGTTATGGGGCAGTAACAGTACACTTTTCAAAACGTGTTTTTCAGCCCGAAATAAACGCGTTTTTTCAGACAACTGAATCCCCATGTAGCAACAAGGCTCAGAAGAGCCCACACACTCAGATCTTAACCCCAGTGTGCTGAAAGTGTCAAAACATGTTTTTCAGCAGAAATAAACATGTTTCTGCAAGTTTGGTCAACCCCATGTAAGTTATGGGGCAGTAAGAGTACACTTTTCAAAACGTGTTTTTCAGCCCGAAATAAACGCGTTTTTTCAGACAACTGAATACCCATGTAGCAGCAAGGCTCAGAAGAGCCCACACACTCAGATCTTAACCCCAGTGTGCAGAAAGGGTCAAAACGTGTTTTTCAGCAGAAATAAACATGTTTCTGCAAGTTTGGTCAACCCCATGTAAGTTATGGGGCAGTAACAGTACACTCTGCAAAACGTGTTTTTCAGCCCGAAATAAACGCGTTTTTTCAGACAACTGAATCCCCATGTAGCAGCAAGGCTCAGAAGAGCCCACACACTCAGATCTTAACCCCAGTGTGCTGAAAGTGTCAAAACATGTTTTTCAGCAGAAATAAACATGTTTCTGCAAGTTTGGTCAACCCCATGTAAGTTATGGGGCAGTAACAGTACACTTTTCAAAACGTGTTTTTCAGCCCGAAATAAACGCGTTTTTTCAGACAACTGAATCCCCATGTAGCAACAAGGCTCAGAAGAGCCCACACACTCAGATCTTAACCCCAGTGTGCTGAAAGTGTCAAAACATGTTTTTCAGCAGAAATAAACATGTTTCTGCAAGTTTGGTCAACCCCATGTAAGTTATGGGGCAGTAACAGTACACTCTGCAAAACGTGTTTTTCAGCCCGAAATAAAGGCGTTTTTTCAGACAACTGAATCCCCATGTAGCAGCAAGGCTCAGAAGAGCCCACACACTCAGATCTTAACCCCAGTGTGCTGAAAGTGTCAAAACATGTTTTTCAGCAGAAATAAACATGTTTCTGCAAGTTTGGTCAACCCCATGTAAGTTATGGGGCAGTAACAGTACACTTTTCAAAACGTGTTTTTCAGCCCGAAATAAACGCGTTTTTTCAGACAACTGAATCCCCATGTAGCAACAAGGCTCAGAAGAGCCCACACACTCAGATCTTAACCCCAGTGTGCTGAAAGTGTCAAAACTTGTTTTTCAGCAGAAATAAACATGTTTCTGCAAGTTTGGTCAACCCCATGTAAGTTATGGGGCAGTAACAGTACACTTTTCAAAACGTGTTTTTCAGCCCGAAATAAACGCGTTTTTTCAGACAACTGAATACCCATGTAGCAGCAAGGCTCAGAAGAGCCCACACACTCAGATCTTAACCCCAGTGTGCTGAAAGTGTCAAAACATGTTTTTCTGCAGAAATAAACATGTTTCTGCAAGTTTGGTCAACCCCATGTAAGTTATGGGGCAGTAACAGTACACTTTTCAAAACGTGTTTTTCAGCCCGAAATAAACGCGTTTTTTCAGACAACTGAATCCCCATGTAGCAACAAGGCTCAGAAGAGCCCACACACTCAGATCTTAACCCCAGTGTGCTGAAAGTGTCAAAACATGTTTTTCAGCAGAAATAAACATGTTTCTGCAAGTTTGGTCAACCCCATGTAAGTTATGGGGCAGTAACAGTACACTTTTCAAAACGTGTTTTTCAGCCCGAAATAAACACGTTTTTTCAGACAACTGAATCCCCATGTAGCAACAAGGCTCAGAAGAGCCCACACACTCAGATCTTAACCCCAGTGTGCTGAAAGTGTCAAAACATGTTTTTCAGCAGAAATAAACATGTTTCTGCAAGTTTGGTCAACCCCATGTAAGTTATGGGGCAGTAACAGTACACTTTTCAAAACGTGTTTTTCAGCCCGAAATAAACGCGTTTTTTCAGACAACTGAATCCCCATGTAGCAACAAGGCTCAGAAGAGCCCACACACTCAGATCTTAACCCCAGTGTGCTGAAAGTGTCAAAACATGTTTTTCAGCAGAAATAAACATGTTTCTGCAAGTTTGGTCAACCCCATGTAAGTTATGGGGCAGTAACAGTACACTCTGCAAAACGTGTTTTTCAGCCCGAAATAAACGCGTTTTTTCAGACAACTGAATCCCCATGTAGCAGCAAGGCTCAGAAGAGCCCACACACTCAGATCTTAACCCCAGTGTGCTGAAAGTGTCAAAACATGTTTTTCAGCAGAAATAAACATGTTTCTGCAAGTTTGGTCAACCCCATGTAAGTTATGGGGCAGTAACAGTACACTCTGCAAAACGTGTTTTTCAGCCCGAAATAAACGCGTTTTTTCAGACAACTGAATACCCATGTAGCAGCAAGTCTCAGAAGAGCCCACACACTCAGCTCTTAACCCCAGTGTGCAGAAAGGGTCAAAACGTGTTTTTCAGCAGAAATAAACATGTTTCTGCAAGTTTGGTCAACCCCATGTAAGTTATGGGGCAGTAACAGTACACTCTGCAAAACGTGTTTTTCAGCCCGAAATAAACGCGTTTTTTCAGACAACTGAATCCCCATGTAGCAGCAAGGCTCAGAAGAGCCCACACACTCAGATCTTAACCCCAGTGTGCTGAAAGTGTCAAAACATGTTTTTCAGCAGAAATAAACATGTTTCTGCAAGTTTGGTCAACCCCATGTAAGTTATGGGGCAGTAACAGTACACTTTTCAAAACGTGTTTTTCAGCCCGAAATAAACGCGTTTTTTCAGACATCTGAATCCCCATGTAGCAGCAAGTCTCAGAAGAGCCCACACACTCAGCTCTTAACCCCAGTGTGCAGAAAGGGTCAAAACGTGTTTTTCAGCAGAAATAAACATGTTTCTGCAAGTTTGGTCAACCCCATGTAAGTTATGGGGCAGTAACAGTACACTTTTCAAAACGTGTTTTTCAGCCCGAAATAAACGCGTTTTTTCAGACAACTGAATACCCATGTAGCAGCAAGTCTCAGAAGAGACCACACACTCAGCTCTTAACCCCAGTGTGCAGAAAGGGTCAAAACGTGTTTTTCAGCAGAAATAAACATGTTTCTGCAAGTTTGGTCAACCCCATGTAAGTTATGGGGCAGTAACAGTACACTCTGCAAAACGTGTTTTTCAGCCCGAAATAAACACATTTTTTCAGACAACTGAATCCCCATGTAGCAGCAAGGCTCAGAAGAGCCCACACACTCAGATCTTAACCCCAGTGTGCTGAAAGTGTCAAAACATGTTTTTCAGCAGAAATAAACATGTTTCTGCAAGTTTGGTCAACCCCATGTAAGTTATGGGGCAGTAACAGTACACTTTTCAAAACGTGTTTTTCAGCCCGAAATAAACGCGTTTTTTCAGACAACTGAATCCCCATGTAGCAACAAGGCTCAGAAGAGCCCACACACTCAGATCTTAACCCCAGTGTGCTGAAAGTGTCAAAACATGTTTTTCAGCAGAAATAAACATGTTTCTGCAAGTTTGGTCAACCCCATGTAAGTTATGGGGCAGTAACAGTACACTTTTCAAAACGTGTTTTTCAGCCCGAAATAAACGCGTTTTTTCAGACAACTGAATACCCATGTAGCAGCAAGTCTCAGAAGAGCCCACACACTCAGCTCTTAACCCCAGTGTGCAGAAAGGGTCAAAACGTGTTTTTCAGCAGAAATAAACATGTTTCTGCAAGTTTGGTCAACCCCATGTAAGTTATGGGGCAGTAACAGTACACTCTGCAAAACGTGTTTTTCAGCCCGAAATAAACGCATTTTTTCAGACAACTGAATCCCCATGTAGCAGCAAGGCTCAGAAGAGCCCACACACTCAGATCTTAACCCCAGTGTGCTGAAAGTGTCAAAACATGTTTTTCAGCAGAAATAAACATGTTTCTGCAAGTTTGGTCAACCCCATGTAAGTTATGGGGCAGTAACAGTACACTTTTCAAAACGTGTTTTTCAGCCCGAAATAAACGCGTTTTTTCAGACAACTGAATCCCCATGTAGCAACAAGGCTCAGAAGAGCCCACACACTCAGATCTTAACCCCAGTGTGCTGAAAGTGTCAAAACATGTTTTTCAGCAGAAATAAACATGTTTCTGCAAGTTTGGTCAACCCCATGTAAGTTATGGGGCAGTAACAGTACACTTTTCAAAACGTGTTTTTCAGCCCGAAATAAACGCGTTTTTTCAGACAACTGAATCCCCATGTAGCAACAAGGCTCAGAAGAGCCCACACACTCAGCTCTTAACCCCAGTGTGCAGAAAGGGTCAAAACGTGTTTTTCAGCAGAAATAAACATGTTTCTGCAAGTTTGGTCAACCCCATGTAAGTTATGGGGCAGTAACAGTACACTTTTCAAAACGTGTTTTTCAGCCCGAAATAAACGCGTTTTTTCAGACAACTGAATCCCCATGTAGCAACAAGGCTCAGAAGAGCCCACACACTCAGATCTTAACCCCAGTGTGCTGAAAGTGTCAAAACATGTTTTTCAGCAGAAATAAACATGTTTCTGCAAGTTTGGTCAACCCCATGTAAGTTATGGGGCAGTAACAGTACACTTTTCAAAACGTGTTTTTCAGCCCGAAATAAACGCGTTTTTTCAGACAACTGAATACCCATGTAGCAGCAAGTCTCAGAAGAGCCCACACACTCAGCTCTTAACCCCAGTGTGCAGAAAGGGTCAAAACGTGTTTTTCAGCAGAAATAAACATGTTTCTGCAAGTTTGGTCAACCCCATGTAAGTTATGGGGCAGTAACAGTACACTCTGCAAAACGTGTTTTTCAGCCCGAAATAAACGCGTTTTTTCAGACAACTGAATCCCCATGTAGCAGCAAGGCTCAGAAGAGCCCACACACTCAGATCTTAACCCCAGTGTGCTGAAAGTGTCAAAACATGTTTTTCAGCAGAAATAAACATGTTTCTGCAAGTTTGGTCAACCCCATGTAAGTTATGGGGCAGTAACAGTACACTTTTCAAAACGTGTTTTTCAGCCCGAAATAAACGCGTTTTTTCAGACATCTGAATCCCCATGTAGCAGCAAGTCTCAGAAGAGCCCACACACTCAGCTCTTAACCCCAGTGTGCAGAAAGGGTCAAAACGTGTTTTTCAGCAGAAATAAACATGTTTCTGCAAGTTTGGTCAACCCCATGTAAGTTATGGGGCAGTAACAGTACACTTTTCAAAACGTGTTTTTCAGCCCGAAATAAACGCGTTTTTTCAGACAACTGAATACCCATGTAGCAGCAAGTCTCAGAAGAGACCACACACTCAGCTCTTAACCCCAGTGTGCAGAAAGGGTCAAAACGTGTTTTTCAGCAGAAATAAACATGTTTCTGCAAGTTTGGTCAACCCCATGTAAGTTATGGGGCAGTAACAGTACACTCTGCAAAACGTGTTTTTCAGCCCGAAATAAACACATTTTTTCAGACAACTGAATCCCCATGTAGCAGCAAGGCTCAGAAGAGCCCACACACTCAGATCTTAACCCCAGTGTGCTGAAAGTGTCAAAACATGTTTTTCAGCAGAAATAAACATGTTTCTGCAAGTTTGGTCAACCCCATGTAAGTTATGGGGCAGTAACAGTACACTTTTCAAAACGTGTTTTTCAGCCCGAAATAAACGCGTTTTTTCAGACAACTGAATCCCCATGTAGCAACAAGGCTCAGAAGAGCCCACACACTCAGATCTTAACCCCAGTGTGCTGAAAGTGTCAAAACATGTTTTTCAGCAGAAATAAACATGTTTCTGCAAGTTTGGTCAACCCCATGTAAGTTATGGGGCAGTAACAGTACACTTTTCAAAACGTGTTTTTCAGCCCGAAATAAACGCGTTTTTTCAGACAACTGAATACCCATGTAGCAGCAAGTCTCAGAAGAGCCCACACACTCAGCTCTTAACCCCAGTGTGCAGAAAGGGTCAAAACGTGTTTTTCAGCAGAAATAAACATGTTTCTGCAAGTTTGGTCAACCCCATGTAAGTTATGGGGCAGTAACAGTACACTCTGCAAAACGTGTTTTTCAGCCCGAAATAAACGCATTTTTTCAGACAACTGAATCCCCATGTAGCAGCAAGGCTCAGAAGAGCCCACACACTCAGATCTTAACCCCAGTGTGCTGAAAGTGTCAAAACATGTTTTTCAGCAGAAATAAACATGTTTCTGCAAGTTTGGTCAACCCCATGTAAGTTATGGGGCAGTAACAGTACACTTTTCAAAACGTGTTTTTCAGCCCGAAATAAACGCGTTTTTTCAGACAACTGAATCCCCATGTAGCAACAAGGCTCAGAAGAGCCCACACACTCAGATCTTAACCCCAGTGTGCTGAAAGTGTCAAAACATGTTTTTCAGCAGAAATAAACATGTTTCTGCAAGTTTGGTCAACCCCATGTAAGTTATGGGGCAGTAACAGTACACTTTTCAAAACGTGTTTTTCAGCCCGAAATAAACGCGTTTTTTCAGACAACTGAATCCCCATGTAGCAACAAGGCTCAGAAGAGCCCACACACTCAGCTCTTAACCCCAGTGTGCAGAAAGGGTCAAAACGTGTTTTTCAGCAGAAATAAACATGTTTCTGCAAGTTTGGTCAACCCCATGTAAGTTATGGGGCAGTAACAGTACACTCTGCAAAACGTGTTTTTCAGCCCGAAATAAACGCGTTTTTTCAGACAACTGAATCCCCATGTAGCAGCAAGGCTCAGAAGAGCCCACACACTCAGATCTTAACCCCAGTGTGCTGAAAGTGTCAAAACATGTTTTTCAGCAGAAATAAACATGTTTCTGCAAGTTTGGTCAACCCCATGTAAGTTATGGGGCAGTAACAGTACACTTTTCAAAACGTGTTTTTCAGCCCGAAATAAACGCGTTTTTTCAGACAACTGAATCCCCATGTAGCAACAAGGCTCAGAAGAGCCCACACACTCAGATCTTAACCCCAGTGTGCTGAAAGTGTCAAAACTTGTTTTTCAGCAGAAATAAACATGTTTCTGCAAGTTTGGTCAACCCCATGTAAGTTATGGGGCAGTAACAGTACACTTTTCAAAACGTGTTTTTCAGCCCGAAATAAACGCGTTTTTTCAGACAACTGAATACCCATGTAGCAGCAAGTCTCAGAAGAGCCCACACACTCAGCTCTTAACCCCAGTGTGCAGAAAGGGTCAAAACGTGTTTTTCAGCAGAAATAAACATGTTTCTGCAAGTTTGGTCAACCCCATGTAAGTTATGGGGCAGTAACAGTACACTCTGCAAAACGTGTTTTTCAGCCCGAAATAAACGCGTTTTTTCAGACAACTGAATCCCCATGTAGCAGCAAGGCTCAGAAGAGCCCACACACTCAGATCTTAACCCCAGTGTGCTGAAAGTGTCAAAACATGTTTTTCAGCAGAAATAAACATGTTTCTGCAAGTTTGGTCAACCCCATGTAAGTTATGGGGCAGTAACAGTACACTTTTCAAAACGTGTTTTTCAGCCCGAAATAAACGCGTTTTTTCAGACAACTGAATCCCCATGTAGCAACAAGGCTCAGAAGAGCCCACACACTCAGATCTTAACCCCAGTGTGCTGAAAGTGTCAAAACATGTTTTTCAGCAGAAATAAACATGTTTCTGCAAGTTTGGTCAACCCCATGTAAGTTATGGGGCAGTAACAGTACACTCTGCAAAACGTGTTTTTCAGCCCGAAATAAACGCGTTTTTTCAGACATCTGAATCCCCATGTAGCAGCAAGGCTCAGAAGAGCCCACACACTCAGATCTTAACCCCAGTGTGCTGAAAGTGTCAAAACATGTTTTTCAGCAGAAATAAACATGTTTCTGCAAGTTTGGTCAACCCCATGTAAGTTATGGGGCAGTAACAGTACACTCTGCAAAACGTGTTTTTCAGCCCGAAATAAACGCGTTTTTTCAGACAACTGAATACCCATGTAGCAGCAAGTCTCAGAAGAGCCCACACACTCAGCTCTTAACCCCAGTGTGCAGAAAGGGTCAAAACGTGTTTTTCAGCAGAAATAAACATGTTTCTGCAAGTTTGGTCAACCCCATGTAAGTTATGGGGCAGTAACAGTACACTCTGCAAAACGTGTTTTTCAGCCCGAAATAAACGCGTTTTTTCAGACAACTGAATCCCCATGTAGCAGCAAGGCTCAGAAGAGCCCACACACTCAGATCTTAACCCCAGTGTGCTGAAAGTGTCAAAACATGTTTTTCAGCAGAAATAAACATGTTTCTGCAAGTTTGGTCAACCCCATGTAAGTTATGGGGCAGTAACAGTACACTTTTCAAAACGTGTTTTTCAGCCCGAAATAAACGCGTTTTTTCAGACATCTGAATCCCCATGTAGCAGCAAGTCTCAGAAGAGCCCACACACTCAGCTCTTAACCCCAGTGTGCAGAAAGGGTCAAAACGTGTTTTTCAGCAGAAATAAACATGTTTCTGCAAGTTTGGTCAACCCCATGTAAGTTATGGGGCAGTAACAGTACACTCTGCAAAACGTGTTTTTCAGCCCGAAATAAACGCATTTTTTCAGACAACTGAATCCCCATGTAGCAGCAAGGCTCAGAAGAGCCCACACACTCAGATCTTAACCCCAGTGTGCTGAAAGTGTCAAAACATGTTTTTCAGCAGAAATAAACATGTTTCTGCAAGTTTGGTCAACCCCATGTAAGTTATGGGGCAGTAACAGTACACTTTTCAAAACGTGTTTTTCAGCCCGAAATAAACGCGTTTTTTCAGACAACTGAATACCCATGTAGCAGCAAGTCTCAGAAGAGACCACACACTCAGCTCTTAACCCCAGTGTGCAGAAAGGGTCAAAACGTGTTTTTCAGCAGAAATAAACATGTTTCTGCAAGTTTGGTCAACCCCATGTAAGTTATGGGGCAGTAACAGTACACTCTGCAAAACGTGTTTTTCAGCCCGAAATAAACACATTTTTTCAGACAACTGAATCCCCATGTAGCAGCAAGGCTCAGAAGAGCCCACACACTCAGATCTTAACCCCAGTGTGCTGAAAGTGTCAAAACATGTTTTTCAGCAGAAATAAACATGTTTCTGCAAGTTTGGTCAACCCCATGTAAGTTATGGGGCAGTAACAGTACACTTTTCAAAACGTGTTTTTCAGCCCGAAATAAACGCGTTTTTTCAGACAACTGAATCCCCATGTAGCAACAAGGCTCAGAAGAGCCCACACACTCAGATCTTAACCCCAGTGTGCTGAAAGTGTCAAAACATGTTTTTCAGCAGAAATAAACATGTTTCTGCAAGTTTGGTCAACCCCATGTAAGTTATGGGGCAGTAACAGTACACTTTTCAAAACGTGTTTTTCAGCCCGAAATAAACGCGTTTTTTCAGACAACTGAATACCCATGTAGCAGCAAGTCTCAGAAGAGCCCACACACTCAGCTCTTAACCCCAGTGTGCAGAAAGGGTCAAAACGTGTTTTTCAGCAGAAATAAACATGTTTCTGCAAGTTTGGTCAACCCCATGTAAGTTATGGGGCAGTAACAGTACACTCTGCAAAACGTGTTTTTCAGCCCGAAATAAACGCATTTTTTCAGACAACTGAATCCCCATGTAGCAGCAAGGCTCAGAAGAGCCCACACACTCAGATCTTAACCCCAGTGTGCTGAAAGTGTCAAAACATGTTTTTCAGCAGAAATAAACATGTTTCTGCAAGTTTGGTCAACCCCATGTAAGTTATGGGGCAGTAACAGTACACTTTTCAAAACGTGTTTTTCAGCCCGAAATAAACGCGTTTTTTCAGACAACTGAATCCCCATGTAGCAACAAGGCTCAGAAGAGCCCACACACTCAGATCTTAACCCCAGTGTGCTGAAAGTGTCAAAACATGTTTTTCAGCAGAAATAAACATGTTTCTGCAAGTTTGGTCAACCCCATGTAAGTTATGGGGCAGTAACAGTACACTTTTCAAAACGTGTTTTTCAGCCCGAAATAAACGCGTTTTTTCAGACAACTGAATCCCCATGTAGCAACAAGGCTCAGAAGAGCCCACACACTCAGCTCTTAACCCCAGTGTGCAGAAAGGGTCAAAACGTGTTTTTCAGCAGAAATAAACATGTTTCTGCAAGTTTGGTCAACCCCATGTAAGTTATGGGGCAGTAACAGTACACTCTGCAAAACGTGTTTTTCAGCCCGAAATAAACGCGTTTTTTCAGACAACTGAATCCCCATGTAGCAGCAAGGCTCAGAAGAGCCCACACACTCAGATCTTAACCCCAGTGTGCTGAAAGTGTCAAAACATGTTTTTCAGCAGAAATAAACATGTTTCTGCAAGTTTGGTCAACCCCATGTAAGTTATGGGGCAGTAACAGTACACTTTTCAAAACGTGTTTTTCAGCCCGAAATAAACGCGTTTTTTCAGACAACTGAATCCCCATGTAGCAACAAGGCTCAGAAGAGCCCACACACTCAGATCTTAACCCCAGTGTGCTGAAAGTGTCAAAACTTGTTTTTCAGCAGAAATAAACATGTTTCTGCAAGTTTGGTCAACCCCATGTAAGTTATGGGGCAGTAACAGTACACTTTTCAAAACGTGTTTTTCAGCCCGAAATAAACGCGTTTTTTCAGACAACTGAATACCCATGTAGCAGCAAGTCTCAGAAGAGCCCACACACTCAGCTCTTAACCCCAGTGTGCAGAAAGGGTCAAAACGTGTTTTTCAGCAGAAATAAACATGTTTCTGCAAGTTTGGTCAACCCCATGTAAGTTATGGGGCAGTAACAGTACACTCTGCAAAACGTGTTTTTCAGCCCGAAATAAACGCGTTTTTTCAGACAACTGAATCCCCATGTAGCAGCAAGGCTCAGAAGAGCCCACACACTCAGATCTTAACCCCAGTGTGCTGAAAGTGTCAAAACATGTTTTTCAGCAGAAATAAACATGTTTCTGCAAGTTTGGTCAACCCCATGTAAGTTATGGGGCAGTAACAGTACACTTTTCAAAACGTGTTTTTCAGCCCGAAATAAACGCGTTTTTTCAGACAACTGAATACCCATGTAGCAGCAAGTCTCAGAAGAGCCCACACACTCAGCTCTTAACCCCAGTGTGCAGAAAGGGTTAAAACGTGTTTTTCAGCAGAAATAAACATGTTTCTGCAAGTTTGGTCAACCCCATGTAAGTTATGGGGCAGTAACAGTACACTTTTCAAAACGTGTTTTTCAGCCCGAAATAAACGCGTTTTTTCAGACAACTGAATCCCCATGTAGCAACAAGGCTCAGAAGAGCCCACACACTCAGATCTTAACCCCAGTGTGCTGAAAGTGTCAAAACATGTTTTTCAGCAGAAATAAACATGTTTCTGCAAGTTTGGTCAACCCCATGTAAGTTATGGGGCAGTAACAGTACACTTTTCAAAACGTGGTTTTCAGTCCGAAATAAACGCGTTTTTTCAGACAACTGAATCCCCATGTAGCAACAAGGCTCAGAAGAGCCCACACACTCAGATCTTAACCCCAGTGTGCTGAAAGTGTCAAAACATGTTTTTCAGCAGAAATAAACATGTTTCTGCAAGTTTGGTCAACCCCATGAAAGTTATGGGGCAGTAACAGTACACTTTTCAAAACGTGTTTTTCAGCCCGAAATAAACGCGTTTTTTCAGACAACTGAATCCCCATGTAGCAACAAGGCTCAGAAGAGCCCACACACTCAGATCTTAACCCCAGTGTGCTGAAAGTGTCAAAACATGTTTTTCAGCAGAAATAAACATGTTTCTGCAAGTTTGGTCAACCCCATGTAAGTTATGGGGCAGTAACAGTACACTTTTCAAAACGTGTTTTTCAGCCCGAAATAAACGCGTTTTTTCAGACAACTGAATACCCATGTAGCAGCAAGTCTCAGAAGAGCCCACACACTCAGCTCTTAACCCCAGTGTGCAGAAAGGGTCAAAACGTGTTTTTCAGCAGAAATAAACATGTTTCTGCAAGTTTGGTCAACCCCATGTAAGTTATGGGGCAGTAACAGTACACTCTGCAAAACGTGTTTTTCAGCCCGAAATAAACGCGTTTTTTCAGACAACTGAATCCCCATGTAGCAGCAAGGCTCAGAAGAGCCCACACACTCAGATCTTAACCCCAGTGTGCTGAAAGTGTCAAAACATGTTTTTCAGCAGAAATAAACATGTTTCTGCAAGTTTGGTCAACCCCATGTAAGTTATGGGGCAGTAACAGTACACTTTTCAAAACGTGTTTTTCAGCCCGAAATAAACGCGTTTTTTCAGACAACTGAATCCCCATGTAGCAACAAGGCTCAGAAGAGCCCACACACTCAGATCTTAACCCCAGTGTGCTGAAAGTGTCAAAACATGTTTTTCAGCAGAAATAAACATGTTTCTGCAAGTTTGGTCAACCCCATGTAAGTTATGGGGCAGTAACAGTACACTCTGCAAAATGTGTTTTTCAGCCCGAAATAAACGCGTTTTTTCAGACAACTGAATCCCCATGTAGCAGCAAGGCTCAGAAGAGCCCACACACTCAGATCTTAACCCCAGTGTGCTGAAAGTGTCAAAACATGTTTTTCAGCAGAAATAAACATGTTTCTGCAAGTTTGGTCAACCCCATGTAAGTTATGGGGCAGTAACAGTACACTCTGCAAAACGTGTTTTTCAGCCCGAAATAAACGCGTTTTTTCAGACAACTGAATACCCATGTAGCAGCAAGTCTCAGAAGAGCCCACACACTCAGCTCTTAACCCCAGTGTGCAGAAAGGGTCAAAACGTGTTTTTCAGCAGAAATAAACATGTTTCTGCAAGTTTGGTCAACCCCATGTAAGTTATGGGGCAGTAACAGTACACTTTTCAAAACGTGTTTTTCAGCCCGAAATAAACGCGTTTTTTCAGACATCTGAATCCCCATGTAGCAACAAGGCTCAGAAGAGCCCACACTCTCAGATCTTAACCCCAGTGTGATGAAAGTGTCAAAACATGTTTTTCAGCAGAAATAAACATGTTTCTGCAAGTTTGGTCAACCCCATGTAAGTTATGGGGCAGTAACAGTACACTTTTCAAAACGTGTTTTTCAGCCCGAAATAAGCGCGTTTTTTCAGACAACTGAATCCCCATGTAGCAGCAAGGCTCAGAAGAGCCCACACACTCAGATCTTAACCCCAGTGTGCTGAAAGTGTCAAAACATGTTTTTCAGCAGAAATAAACATGTTTCTGCAAGTTTGGTCAACCCCATGTAAGTTATGGGGCAGTAACAGTACACTTTTCAAAACGTGTTTTTCAGCCCGAAATAAACGCGTTTTTTCAGACAACTGAATCCCCATGTAGCAACAAGGCTCAGAAGAGCCCACACACTCAGATCTTAACCCCAGTGTGCTGAAAGTGTCAAAACATGTTTTTCAGCAGAAATAAACATGTTTCTGCAAGTTTGGTCAACCCCATGTAAGTTATGGGGCAGTAACAGTACACTTTTCAAAACGTGTTTTTCAGCCCGAAATAATTGCGTTTTTTCAGACAACTGAATACCCATGTAGCAGCAAGTCTCAGAAGAGCCCACACACTCAGCTCTTAACCCCAGTGTGCAGAAAGGGTCAAAACGTGTTTTTCAGCAGAAATAAACATGTTTCTGCAAGTTTGGTCAACCCCATGTAAGTTATGGGGCAGTAACAGTACACTCTGCAAAACGTGTTTTTCAGCCCGAAATAAACGCATTTTTTCAGACAACTGAATCCCCATGTAGCAGCAAGGCTCAGAAGAGCCCACACACTCAGATCTTAACCCCAGTGTGCTGAAAGTGTCAAAACATGTTTTTCAGCAGAAATAAACATGTTTCTGCAAGTTTGGTCAACCCCATGTAAGTTATGGGGCAGTAACAGTACACTTTTCAAAACGTGTTTTTCAGCCCGAAATAAACGCGTTTTTTCAGACAACTGAATCCCCATGTAGCAACAAGGCTCAGAAGAGCCCACACACTCAGATCTTAACCCCAGTGTGCTGAAAGTGTCAAAACATGTTTTTCAGCAGAAATAAACATGTTTCTGCAAGTTTGGTCAACCCCATGTAAGTTATGGGGCAGTAACAGTACACTCTGCAAAATGTGTTTTTCAGCCCGAAATAAACGCGTTTTTTCAGACAACTGAATCCCCATGTAGCAGCAAGGCTCAGAAGAGCCCACACACTCAGATCTTAACCCCAGTGTGCTGAAAGTGTCAAAACATGTTTTTCAGCAGAAATAAACATGTTTCTGCAAGTTTGGTCAACCCCATGTAAGTTATGGGGCAGTAACAGTACACTCTGCAAAACGTGTTTTTCAGCCCGAAATAAACGCGTTTTTTCAGACAACTGAATACCCATGTAGCAGCAAGTCTCAGAAGAGCCCACACACTCAGCTCTTAACCCCAGTGTGCAGAAAGGGTCAAAACGTGTTTTTCAGCAGAAATAAACATGTTTCTGCAAGTTTGGTCAACCCCATGTAAGTTATGGGGCAGTAACAGTACACTTTTCAAAACGTGTTTTTCAGCCCGAAATAAACGCGTTTTTTCAGACATCTGAATCCCCATGTAGCAACAAGGCTCAGAAGAGCCCACACTCTCAGATCTTAACCCCAGTGTGATGAAAGTGTCAAAACATGTTTTTCAGCAGAAAT
Source organism: Lepisosteus platostomus (assembly GCF_059453375.1). Taxonomy (NCBI): domain Eukaryota; kingdom Metazoa; phylum Chordata; class Actinopteri; order Semionotiformes; family Lepisosteidae; genus Lepisosteus; species Lepisosteus platostomus. The sequence goes on along the minus strand of NC_142615.1, from coordinate 27,060,575 downwards.
AAACATGTTTCTGCAAGTTTGGTCAACCCCATGTAAGTTATGGGGCAGTAACAGTACACTTTTCAAAACGTGTTTTTCAGCCCGAAATAAGCGCGTTTTTTCAGACAACTGAATCCCCATGTAGCAGCAAGGCTCAGAAGAGCCCACACACTCAGATCTTAACCCCAGTGTGCTGAAAGTGTCAAAACATGTTTTTCAGCAGAAATAAACATGTTTCTGCAAGTTTGGTCAACCCCATGTAAGTTATGGGGCAGTAACAGTACACTTTTCAAAACGTGTTTTTCAGCCCGAAATAAACGCGTTTTTTCAGACAACTGAATCCCCATGTAGCAACAAGGCTCAGAAGAGCCCACACACTCAGATCTTAACCCCAGTGTGCTGAAAGTGTCAAAACATGTTTTTCAGCAGAAATAAACATGTTTCTGCAAGTTTGGTCAACCCCATGTAAGTTATGGGGCAGTAACAGTACACTTTTCAAAACGTGTTTTTCAGCCCGAAATAATTGCGTTTTTTCAGACAACTGAATACCCATGTAGCAGCAAGTCTCAGAAGAGCCCACACACTCAGCTCTTAACCCCAGTGTGCAGAAAGGGTCAAAACGTGTTTTTCAGCAGAAATAAACATGTTTCTGCAAGTTTGGTCAACCCCATGTAAGTTATGGGGCAGTAACAGTACACTCTGCAAAACGTGTTTTTCAGCCCGAAATAAACGCATTTTTTCAGACAACTGAATCCCCATGTAGCAGCAAGGCTCAGAAGAGCCCACACACTCAGATCTTAACCCCAGTGTGCTGAAAGTGTCAAAACATGTTTTTCAGCAGAAATAAACATGTTTCTGCAAGTTTGGTCAACCCCATGTAAGTTATGGGGCAGTAACAGTACACTTTTCAAAACGTGTTTTTCAGCCCGAAATAAACGCGTTTTTTCAGACAACTGAATCCCCATGTAGCAACAAGGCTCAGAAGAGCCCACACACTCAGATCTTAACCCCAGTGTGCTGAAAGTGTCAAAACATGTTTTTCAGCAGAAATAAACATGTTTCTGCAAGTTTGGTCAACCCCATGTAAGTTATGGGGCAGTAACAGTACACTCTGCAAAATGTGTTTTTCAGCCCGAAATAAACGCGTTTTTTCAGACAACTGAATCCCCATGTAGCAGCAAGGCTCAGAAGAGCCCACACACTCAGATCTTAACCCCAGTGTGCTGAAAGTGTCAAAACATGTTTTTCAGCAGAAATAAACATGTTTCTGCAAGTTTGGTCAACCCCATGTAAGTTATGGGGCAGTAACAGTACACTCTGCAAAACGTGTTTTTCAGCCCGAAATAAACGCGTTTTTTCAGACAACTGAATACCCATGTAGCAGCAAGTCTCAGAAGAGCCCACACACTCAGCTCTTAACCCCAGTGTGCAGAAAGGGTCAAAACGTGTTTTTCAGCAGAAATAAACATGTTTCTGCAAGTTTGGTCAACCCCATGTAAGTTATGGGGCAGTAACAGTACACTTTTCAAAACGTGTTTTTCAGCCCGAAATAAACGCGTTTTTTCAGACATCTGAATCCCCATGTAGCAACAAGGCTCAGAAGAGCCCACACTCTCAGATCTTAACCCCAGTGTGATGAAAGTGTCAAAACATGTTTTTCAGCAGAAATAAACATGTTTCTGCAAGTTTGGTCAACCCCATGTAAGTTATGGGGCAGTAACAGTACACTTTTCAAAACGTGTTTTTCAGCCAGAAATAAACGCGTTTTTTCAGACAACTGAATCCCCATGTAGCAGCAAGGCTCAGAAGAGCCCACACACTCAGATCTTAACCCCAGTGTGCTGAAAGTGTCAAAACATGTTTTTCAGCAGAAATAAACATGTTTCTGCAAGTTTGGTCAACCCCATGTAAGTTATGGGGCAGTAACAGTACACTTTTCAAAACGTGTTTTTCAGCCCGAAATAAACGCGTTTTTTCAGACAACTGAATCCCCATGTAGCAACAAGGCTCAGAAGAGCCCACACACTCAGATCTTAACCCCAGTGTGCTGAAAGTGTCAAAACATGTTTTTCAGCAGAAATAAACATGTTTCTGCAAGTTTGGTCAACCCCATGTAAGTTATGGGGCAGTAACAGTACACTCTGCAAAACGTGTTTTTCAGCCCGAAATAAACGCGTTTTTTCAGACAACTGAATACCCATGTAGCAGCAAGTCTCAGAAGAGCCCACACACTCAGCTCTTAACCCCAGTGTTCAGAAAGGGTCAAAACGTGTTTTTCAGCAGAAATAAACATGTTTCTGCAAGTTTGGTCAACCCCATGTAAGTTATGGGGCAGTAACAGTACACTTTTCAAAACGTGTTTTTCAGCCCGAAATAAACGCGTTTTTTCAGACATCTGAATCCCCATGTAGCAACAAGGCTCAGAAGAGCCCACACTCTCAGATCTTAACCCCAGTGTGATGAAAGTGTCAAAACATGTTTTTCAGCAGAAATAAACATGTTTCTGCAAGTTTGGTCAACCCCATGTAAGTTATGGGGCAGTAACAGTACACTTTTCAAAACGTGTTTTTCAGCCAGAAATAAACGCGTTTTTTCAGACAACTGAATCCCCATGTAGCAGCAAGGCTCAGAAGAGCCCACACACTCAGATCTTAACCCCAGTGTGCTGAAAGTGTCAAAACATGTTTTTCAGCAGAAATAAACATGTTTCTGCAAGTTTGGTCAACCCCATGTAAGTTATGGGGCAGTAACAGTACACTTTTCAAAACGTGTTTTTCAGCCCGAAATAAACGCGTTTTTTCAGACAACTGAATCCCCATGTAGCAACAAGGCTCAGAAGAGCCCACACACTCAGATCTTAACCCCAGTGTGCTGAAAGTGTCAAAACATGTTTTTCATCAGAAATAAACATGTTTCTGCAAGTTTGGTCAACCCCATGTAAGTTATGGGGCAGTAACAGTACACTTTTCAAAACGTGTTTTTCAGCCCGAAATAATTGCGTTTTTTCAGACAACTGAATACCCATGTAGCAGCAAGTCTCAGAAGAGCCCACACACTCAGCTCTTAACCCCAGTGTGCAGAAAGGGTCAAAACGTGTTTTTCAGCAGAAATAAACATGTTTCTGCAAGTTTGGTCAACCCCATGTAAGTTATGGGGCAGTAACAGTACACTCTGCAAAACGTGTTTTTCAGCCCGAAATAAACGCATTTTTTCAGACAACTGAATCCCCATGTAGCAGCAAGGCTCAGAAGAGCCCACACACTCAGATCTTAACCCCAGTGTGCTGAAAGTGTCAAAACATGTTTTTCAGCAGAAATAAACATGTTTCTGCAAGTTTGGTCAACCCCATGTAAGTTATGGGGCAGTAACAGTACACTTTTCAAAACGTGTTTTTCAGCCCGAAATAAACGCGTTTTTTCAGACAACTGAATCCCCATGTAGCAACAAGGCTCAGAAGAGCCCACACACTCAGATCTTAACCCCAGTGTGCTGAAAGTGTCAAAACATGTTTTTCAGCAGAAATAAACATGTTTCTGCAAGTTTGGTCAACCCCATGTAACTTATGGGGCAGTAACAGTACACTTTTCAAAACGTGTTTTTCAGCCCGAAATAAACGCGTTTTTTCAGACAACTGAATACCCATGTAGCAGCAAGTCTCAGAAGAGCCCACACACTCAGCTCTTAACCCCAGTGTGCAGAAAGGGTCAAAACGTGTTTTTCAGCAGAAATAAACATGTTTCTGCAAGTTTGGTCAACCCCATGTAAGTTATGGGGCAGTAACAGTACACTCTGCAAAACGTGTTTTTCAGCCCGAAATAAACGCGTTTTTTCAGACAACTGAATCCCCATGTAGCAGCAAGGCTCAGAAGAGCCCACACACTCAGATCTTAACCCCAGTGTGCTGAAAGTGTCAAAACATGTTTTTCAGCAGAAATAAACATGTTTCTGCAAGTTTGGTCAACCCCATGTAAGTTATGGGGCAGTAACAGTACACTTTTCAAAACGTGTTTTTCAGCCCGAAATAAACGCGTTTTTTCAGACAACTGAATCCCCATGTAGCAACAAGGCTCAGAAGAGCCCACACACTCAGATCTTAACCCCAGTGTGCTGAAAGTGTCAAAACATGTTTTTCAGCAGAAATAAACATGTTTCTGCAAGTTTGGTCAACCCCATGTAAGTTATGGGGCAGTAACAGTACACTTTTCAAAACGTGTTTTTCAGCCCGAAATAAACGCGTTTTTTCAGACAACTGAATCCCCATGTAGCAACAAGGCTCAGAAGAGCCCACACACTCAGCTCTTAACCCCAGTGTGCAGAAAGGGTCAAAACGTGTTTTTCAGCAGAAATAAACATGTTTCTGCAAGTTTGGTCAACCCCATGTAAGTTATGGGGCAGTAACAGTACACTCTGCAAAACGTGTTTTTCAGCCCGAAATAAACGCGTTTTTTCAGACAACTGAATCCCCATGTAGCAGCAAGGCTCAGAAGAGCCCACACACTCAGATCTTAACCCCAGTGTGCTGAAAGTGTCAAAACATGTTTTTCAGCAGAAATAAACATGTTTCTGCAAGTTTGGTCAACCCCATGTAAGTTATGGGGCAGTAACAGTACACTTTTCAAAACGTGTTTTTCAGCCCGAAATAAACGCGTTTTTTCAGACAACTGAATCCCCATGTAGCAACAAGGCTCAGAAGAGCCCACACACTCAGATCTTAACCCCAGTGTGCTGAAAGTGTCAAAACTTGTTTTTCAGCAGAAATAAACATGTTTCTGCAAGTTTGGTCAACCCCATGTAAGTTATGGGGCAGTAACAGTACACTTTTCAAAACGTGTTTTTCAGCCCGAAATAAACGCGTTTTTTCAGACAACTGAATACCCATGTAGCAGCAAGTCTCAGAAGAGCCCACACACTCAGCTCTTAACCCCAGTGTGCAGAAAGGGTCAAAACGTGTTTTTCAGCAGAAATAAACATGTTTCTGCAAGTTTGGTCAACCCCATGTAAGTTATGGGGCAGTAACAGTACACTCTGCAAAACGTGTTTTTCAGCCCGAAATAAACGCGTTTTTTCAGACAACTGAATCCCCATGTAGCAGCAAGGCTCAGAAGAGCCCACACACTCAGATCTTAACCCCAGTGTGCTGAAAGTGTCAAAACATGTTTTTCAGCAGAAATAAACATGTTTCTGCAAGTTTGGTCAACCCCATGTAAGTTATGGGGCAGTAACAGTACACTTTTCAAAACGTGTTTTTCAGCCCGAAATAAACGCGTTTTTTCAGACAACTGAATACCCATGTAGCAGCAAGTCTCAGAAGAGCCCACACACTCAGCTCTTAACCCCAGTGTGCAGAAAGGGTTAAAACGTGTTTTTCAGCAGAAATAAACATGTTTCTGCAAGTTTGGTCAACCCCATGTAAGTTATGGGGCAGTAACAGTACACTTTTCAAAACGTGTTTTTCAGCCCGAAATAAACGCGTTTTTTCAGACAACTGAATACCCATGTAGCAGCAAGTCTCAGAAGAGCCCACACACTCAGCTCTTAACCCCAGTGTGCAGAAAGGGTCAAAACGTGTTTTTCAGCAGAAATAAACATGTTTCTGCAAGTTTGGTCAACCCCATGTAAGTTATGGGGCAGTAACAGTACACTCTGCAAAACGTGTTTTTCAGCCCGAAATAAACGCGTTTTTTCAGACAACTGAATCCCCATGTAGCAGCAAGGCTCAGAAGAGCCCACACACTCAGATCTTAACCCCAGTGTGCTGAAAGTGTCAAAACATGTTTTTCAGCAGAAATAAACATGTTTCTGCAAGTTTGGTCAACCCCATGTAAGTTATGGGGCAGTAACAGTACACTTTTCAAAACGTGTTTTTCAGCCCGAAATAAACGCGTTTTTTCAGACAACTGAATACCCATGTAGCAGCAAGTCTCAGAAGAGCCCACACACTCAGCTCTTAACCCCAGTGTGCAGAAAGGGTCAAAACGTGTTTTTCAGCAGAAATAAACATGTTTCTGCAAGTTTGGTCAACCCCATGTAAGTTATGGGGCAGTAACAGTACACTCTGCAAAACGTGTTTTTCAGCCCGAAATAAACGCGTTTTTTCAGACAACTGAATCCCCATGTAGCAGCAAGGCTCAGAAGAGCCCACACACTCAGATCTTAACCCCAGTGTGCTGAAAGTGTCAAAACATGTTTTTCAGCAGAAATAAACATGTTTCTGCAAGTTTGGTCAACCCCATGTAAGTTATGGGGCAGTAACAGTACACTTTTCAAAACGTGTTTTTCAGCCCGAAATAAACGCGTTTTTTCAGACAACTGAATCCCCATGTAGCAACAAGGCTCAGAAGAGCCCACACACTCAGATCTTAACCCCAGTGTGCTGAAAGTGTCAAAACATGTTTTTCAGCAGAAATAAACATGTTTCTGCAAGTTTGGTCAACCCCATGTAAGTTATGGGGCAGTAACAGTACACTTTTCAAAACGTGTTTTTCAGCCCGAAATAAACGCGTTTTTTCAGACAACTGAATACCCATGTAGCAGCAAGTCTCAGAAGAGCCCACACACTCAGCTCTTAACCCCAGTGTGCAGAAAGGGTCAAAACGTGTTTTTCAGCAGAAATAAACATGTTTCTGCAAGTTTGGTCAACCCCATGTAAGTTATGGGGCAGTAACAGTACACTCTGCAAAACGTGTTTTTCAGCCCGAAATAAACGCGTTTTTTCAGACAACTGAATCCCCATGTAGCAGCAAGGCTCAGAAGAGCCCACACACTCAGATCTTAACCCCAGTGTGCTGAAAGTGTCAAAACATGTTTTTCAGCAGAAATAAACATGTTTCTGCAAGTTTGGTCAACCCCATGTAAGTTATGGGGCAGTAACAGTACACTTTTCAAAACGTGTTTTTCAGCCCGAAATAAACGCGTTTTTTCAGACAACTGAATCCCCATGTAGCAACAAGGCTCAGAAGAGCCCACACACTCAGATCTTAACCCCAGTGTGCTGAAAGTGTCAAAACATGTTTTTCAGCAGAAATAAACATGTTTCTGCAAGTTTGGTCAACCCCATGTAAGTTATGGGGCAGTAACAGTACACTTTTCAAAACGTGTTTTTCAGCCCGAAATAAACGCGTTTTTTCAGACAACTGAATCCCCATGTAGCAACAAGGCTCAGAAGAGCCCACACACTCAGCTCTTAACCCCAGTGTGCAGAAAGGGTCAAAACGTGTTTTTCAGCAGAAATAAACATGTTTCTGCAAGTTTGGTCAACCCCATGTAAGTTATGGGGCAGTAACAGTACACTCTGCAAAACGTGTTTTTCAGCCCGAAATAAACGCGTTTTTTCAGACAACTGAATCCCCATGTAGCAGCAAGGCTCAGAAGAGCCCACACACTCAGATCTTAACCCAAGTGTGCTGAAAGTGTCAAAACATGTTTTTCAGCAGAAATAAACATGTTTCTGCAAGTTTGGTCAACCCCATGTAAGTTATGGGGCAGTAACAGTACACTTTTCAAAACGTGTTTTTCAGCCCGAAATAAACGCGTTTTTTCAGGCAACTGAATCCCCATGTAGCAACAAGGCTCAGAAGAGCCCACACACTCAGATCTTAACCCCAGTGTGCTGAAAGTGTCAAAACTTGTTTTTCAGCAGAAATAAACATGTTTCTGCAAGTTTGGTCAACCCCATGTAAGTTATGGGGCAGTAACAGTACACTCTGCAAAACGTGTTTTTCAGCCCGAAATAAACGCGTTTTTTCAGACAACTGAATCCCCATGTAGCAGCAAGGCTCAGAAGAGCCCACACACTCAGATCTTAACCCCAGTGTGCTGAAAGTGTCAAAACATGTTTTTCAGCAGAAATAAACATGTTTCTGCAAGTTTGGTCAACCCCATGTAAGTTATGGGGCAGTAACAGTACACTTTTCAAAACGTGTTTTTCAGCCCGAAATAAACGCGTTTTTTCAGACAACTGAATCCCCATGTAGCAACAAGGCTCAGAAGAGCCCACACACTCAGATCTTAACCCCAGTGTGCTGAAAGTGTCAAAACATGTTTTTCAGCAGAAATAAACATGTTTCTGCAAGTTTGGTCAACCCCATGTAAGTTATGGGGCAGTAACAGTACACTTTTCAAAACGTGTTTTTCAGCCCGAAATAAACGCGTTTTTTCAGACAACTGAATACCCATGTAGCAGCAAGTCTCAGAAGAGCCCACACACTCAGCTCTTAACCCCAGTGTGCAGAAAGGGTCAAAACGTGTTTTTCAGCAGAAATAAACATGTTTCTGCAAGTTTGGTCAACCCCATGTAAGTTATGGGGCAGTAACAGTACACTCTGCAAAACGTGTTTTTCAGCCCGAAATAAACGCGTTTTTTCAGACAACTGAATCCCCATGTAGCAGCAAGGCTCAGAAGAGCCCACACACTCAGATCTTAACCCCAGTGTGCTGAAAGTGTCAAAACATGTTTTTCAGCAGAAATAAACATGTTTCTGCAAGTTTGGTCAACCCCATGTAAGTTATGGGGCAGTAACAGTACACTTTTCAAAACGTGTTTTTCAGCCCGAAATAAACGCGTTTTTTCAGACAACTGAATCCCCATGTAGCAACAAGGCTCAGAAGAGCCCACACACTCAGATCTTAACCCCAGTGTGCTGAAAGTGTCAAAACATGTTTTTCAGCAGAAATAAACATGTTTCTGCAAGTTTGGTCAACCCCATGTAAGTTATGGGGCAGTAACAGTACACTTTTCAAAACGTGTTTTTCAGCCCGAAATAAACGCGTTTTTTCAGACAACTGAATCCCCATGTAGCAACAAGGCTCAGAAGAGCCCACACACTCAGCTCTTAACCCCAGTGTGCAGAAAGGGTCAAAACGTGTTTTTCAGCAGAAATAAACATGTTTCTGCAAGTTTGGTCAACCCCATGTAAGTTATGGGGCAGTAACAGTACACTCTGCAAAACGTGTTTTTCAGCCCGAAATAAACGCGTTTTTTCAGACAACTGAATCCCCATGTAGCAGCAAGGCTCAGAAGAGCCCACACACTCAGATCTTAACCCCAGTGTGCTGAAAGTGTCAAAACATGTTTTTCAGCAGAAATAAACATGTTTCTGCAAGTTTGGTCAACCCCATGTAAGTTATGGGGCAGTAACAGTACACTTTTCAAAACGTGTTTTTCAGCCCGAAATAAACGCGTTTTTTCAGACAACTGAATCCCCATGTAGCAACAAGGCTCAGAAGAGCCCACACACTCAGATCTTAACCCCAGTGTGCTGAAAGTGTCAAAACTTGTTTTTCAGCAGAAATAAACATGTTTCTGCAAGTTTGGTCAACCCCATGTAAGTTATGGGGCAGTAACAGTACACTTTTCAAAACGTGTTTTTCAGCCCGAAATAAACGCGTTTTTTCAGACAACTGAATACCCATGTAGCAGCAAGTCTCAGAAGAGCCCACACACTCAGCTCTTAACCCCAGTGTGCAGAAAGGGTCAAAACGTGTTTTTCAGCAGAAATAAACATGTTTCTGCAAGTTTGGTCAACCCCATGTAAGTTATGGGGCAGTAACAGTACACTCTGCAAAACGTGTTTTTCAGCCCGAAATAAACGCGTTTTTTCAGACAACTGAATCCCCATGTAGCAGCAAGGCTCAGAAGAGCCCACACACTCAGATCTTAACCCCAGTGTGCTGAAAGTGTCAAAACATGTTTTTCAGCAGAAATAAACATGTTTCTGCAAGTTTGGTCAACCCCATGTAAGTTATGGGGCAGTAACAGTACACTTTTCAAAACGTGTTTTTCAGCCCGAAATAAACGCGTTTTTTCAGACAACTGAATACCCATGTAGCAGCAAGTCTCAGAAGAGCCCACACACTCAGCTCTTAACCCCAGTGTGCAGAAAGGGTTAAAACGTGTTTTTCAGCAGAAATAAACATGTTTCTGCAAGTTTGGTCAACCCCATGTAAGTTATGGGGCAGTAACAGTACACTCTGCAAAACGTGTTTTTCAGCCCGAAATAAACGCGTTTTTTCAGACAACTGAATCCCCATGTAGCAGCAAGGCTCAGAAGAGCCCACACACTCAGATCTTAACCCCAGTGTGCTGAAAGTGTCAAAACATGTTTTTCAGCAGAAATAAACATGTTTCTGCAAGTTTGGTCAACCCCATGTAAGTTATGGGGCAGTAACAGTACACTTTTCAAAACGTGTTTTTCAGCCCGAAATAAACGCGTTTTTTCAGACAACTGAATACCCATGTAGCAGCAAGTCTCAGAAGAGCCCACACACTCAGCTCTTAACCCCAGTGTGCAGAAAGGGTTAAAACGTGTTTTTCAGCAGAAATAAACATGTTTCTGCAAGTTTGGTCAACCCCATGTAAGTTATGGGGCAGTAACAGTACACTTTTCAAAACGTGTTTTTCAGCCCGAAATAAACGCGTTTTTTCAGACAACTGAATCCCCATGTAGCAACAAGGCTCAGAAGAGCCCACACACTCAGATCTTAACCCCAGTGTGTTGAAAGTGTCAAAACTTGTTTTTCAGCAGAAATAAACATGTTTCTGCAAGTTTGGTCAACCCCATGTAAGTTATGGGGCAGTAACAGTACACTTTTCAAAACGTGTTTTTCAGCCCGAAATAAACGCGTTTTTTCAGACAACTGAATACCCATGTAGCAGCAAGTCTCAGAAGAGCCCACACACTCAGCTCTTAACCCCAGTGTGCAGAAAGGGTCAAAACGTGTTTTTCAGCAGAAATAAACATGTTTCTGCAAGTTTGGTCAACCCCATGTAAGTTATGGGGCAGTAACAGTACACTCTGCAAAACGTGTTTTTCAGCCCGAAATAAACGCGTTTTTTCAGACAACTGAATCCCCATGTAGCAGCAAGGCTCAGAAGAGCCCACACACTCAGATCTTAACCCCAGTGTGCTGAAAGTGTCAAAACATGTTTTTCAGCAGAAATAAACATGTTTCTGCAAGTTTGGTCAACCCCATGTAAGTTATGGGGCAGTAACAGTACACTTTTCAAAACGTGTTTTTCAGCCCGAAATAAACGCGTTTTTTCAGACAACTGAATCCCCATGTAGCAACAAGGCTCAGAAGAGCCCACACACTCAGATCTTAACCCCAGTGTGCTGAAAGTGTCAAAACATGTTTTTCAGCAGAAATAAACATGTTTCTGCAAGTTTGGTCAACCCCATGTAAGTTATGGGGCAGTAACAGTACACTTTTCAAAACGTGTTTTTCAGCCCGAAATAATTGCGTTTTTTCAGACAACTGAATACCCATGTAGCAGCAAGTCTCAGAAGAGCCCACACACTCAGCTCTTAACCCCAGTGTGCAGAAAGGGTCAAAACGTGTTTTTCAGCAGAAATAAACATGTTTCTACAAGTTTGGTCAACCCCATGTAAGTTATGGGGCAGTAACAGTACACTCTGCAAAACGTGTTTTTCAGCCCGAAATAAACGCATTTTTTCAGACAACTGAATCCCCATGTAGCAGCAAGGCTCAGAAGAGCCCACACACTCAGATCTTAACCCCAGTGTGCTGAAAGTGTCAAAACATGTTTTTCAGCAGAAATAAACATGTTTCTGCAAGTTTGGTCAACCCCATGTAAGTTATGGGGCAGTAACAGTACACTTTTCAAAACGTGTTTTTCAGCCCGAAATAAACGCGTTTTTTCAGACAACTGAATCCCCATGTAGCAACAAGGCTCAGAAGAGCCCACACACTCAGATCTTAACCCCAGTGTGCTGAAAGTGTCAAAACATGTTTTTCAGCAGAAATAAACATGTTTCTGCAAGTTTGGTCAACCCCATGTAAGTTATGGGGCAGTAACAGTACACTTTTCAAAACGTGTTTTTCAGCCCGAAATAAACGCGTTTTTTCAGACAACTGAATCCCCATGTAGCAACAAGGCTCAGAAGAGCCCACACACTCAGATCTTAACCCCAGTGTGCTGAAAGTGTCAAAACATGTTTTTCAGCAGAAATAAACATGTTTCTGCAAGTTTGGTCAACCCCATGTAAGTTATGGGGCAGTAACAGTACACTTTTCAAAACGTGTTTTTCAGCCCGAAATAAACGCGTTTTTTCAGACAACTGAATACCCATGTAGCAGCAAGTCTCAGAAGAGCCCACACACTCAGCTCTTAACCCCAGTGTGCAGAAAGGGTCAAAACGTGTTTTTCAGCAGAAATAAACATGTTTCTGCAAGTTTGGTCAACCCCATGTAAGTTATGGGGCAGTAACAGTACACTCTGCAAAACGTGTTTTTCAGCCCGAAATAAACGCGTTTTTTCAGACAACTGAATCCCCATGTAGCAGCAAGGCTCAGAAGAGCCCACACACTCAGATCTTAACCCCAGTGTGCTGAAAGTGTCAAAACATGTTTTTCAGCAGAAATAAACATGTTTCTGCAAGTTTGGTCAACCCCATGTAAGTTATGGGGCAGTAACAGTACACTTTTCAAAACGTGTTTTTCAGCCCGAAATAAACGCGTTTTTTCAGACAACTGAATCCCCATGTAGCAACAAGGCTCAGAAGAGCCCACACACTCAGATCTTAACCCCAGTGTGCTGAAAGTGTCAAAACATGTTTTTCAGCAGAAATAAACATGTTTCTGCAAGTTTGGTCAACCCCATGTAAGTTATGGGGCAGTAACAGTACACTTTTCAAAACGTGTTTTTCAGCCCGAAATAAACGCGTTTTTTCAGACAACTGAATCCCCATGTAGCAACAAGGCTCAGAAGAGCCCACACACTCAGCTCTTAACCCCAGTGTGCAGAAAGGGTCAAAACGTGTTTTTCAGCAGAAATAAACATGTTTCTGCAAGTTTGGTCAACCCCATGTAAGTTATGGGGCAGTAACAGTACACTCTGCAAAACGTGTTTTTCAGCCCGAAATAAACGCGTTTTTTCAGACAACTGAATCCCCATGTAGCAGCAAGGCTCAGAAGAGCCCACACACTCAGATCTTAACCCCAGTGTGCTGAAAGTGTCAAAACATGTTTTTCAGCAGAAATAAACATGTTTCTGCAAGTTTGGTCAACCCCATGTAAGTTATGGGGCAGTAACAGTACACTTTTCAAAACGTGTTTTTCAGCCCGAAATAAACGCGTTTTTTCAGACAACTGAATCCCCATGTAGCAACAAGGCTCAGAAGAGCCCACACACTCAGATCTTAACCCCAGTGTGCTGAAAGTGTCAAAACTTGTTTTTCAGCAGAAATAAACATGTTTCTGCAAGTTTGGTCAACCCCATGTAAGTTATGGGGCAGTAACAGTACACTTTTCAAAACGTGTTTTTCAGCCCGAAATAAACGCGTTTTTTCAGACAACTGAATACCCATGTAGCAGCAAGTCTCAGAAGAGCCCACACACTCAGCTCTTAACCCCAGTGTGCAGAAAGGGTCAAAACGTGTTTTTCAGCAGAAATAAACATGTTTCTGCAAGTTTGGTCAACCCCATGTAAGTTATGGGGCAGTAACAGTACACTCTGCAAAACGTGTTTTTCAGCCCGAAATAAACGCGTTTTTTCAGACAACTGAATCCCCATGTAGCAGCAAGGCTCAGAAGAGCCCACACACTCAGATCTTAACCCCAGTGTGCTGAAAGTGTCAAAACATGTTTTTCAGCAGAAATAAACATGTTTCTGCAAGTTTGGTCAACCCCATGTAAGTTATGGGGCAGTAACAGTACACTTTTCAAAACGTGTTTTTCAGCCCGAAATAAACGCGTTTTTTCAGACAACTGAATCCCCATGTAGCAACAAGGCTCAGAAGAGCCCACACACTCAGATCTTAACCCCAGTGTGTTGAAAGTGTCAAAACTTGTTTTTCAGCAGAAATAAACATGTTTCTGCAAGTTTGGTCAACCCCATGTAAGTTATGGGGCAGTAACAGTACACTTTTCAAAACGTGTTTTTCAGCCCGAAATAAACGCGTTTTTTCAGACAACTGAATACCCATGTAGCAGCAAGTCTCAGAAGAGCCCACACACTCAGCTCTTAACCCCAGTGTGCAGAAAGGGTCAAAACGTGTTTTTCAGCAGAAATAAACATGTTTCTGCAAGTTTGGTCAACCCCATGTAAGTTATGGGGCAGTAACAGTACACTCTGCAAAACGTGTTTTTCAGCCCGAAATAAACGCGTTTTTTCAGACAACTGAATCCCCATGTAGCAGCAAGGCTCAGAAGAGCCCACACACTCAGATCTTAACCCCAGTGTGCTGAAAGTGTCAAAACATGTTTTTCAGCAGAAATAAACATGTTTCTGCAAGTTTGGTCAACCCCATGTAAGTTATGGGGCAGTAACAGTACACTTTTCAAAACGTGTTTTTCAGCCCGAAATAAACGCGTTTTTTCAGACAACTGAATACCCATGTAGCAGCAAGTCTCAGAAGAGCCCACACACTCAGCTCTTAACCCCAGTGTGCAGAAAGGGTTAAAACGTGTTTTTCAGCAGAAATAAACATGTTTCTGCAAGTTTGGTCAACCCCATGTAAGTTATGGGGCAGTAACAGTACACTCTGCAAAACGTGTTTTTCAGCCCGAAATAAACGCGTTTTTTCAGACAACTGAATCCCCATGTAGCAGCAAGGCTCAGAAGAGCCCACACACTCAGATCTTAACCCCAGTGTGCTGAAAGTGTCAAAACATGTTTTTCAGCAGAAATAAACATGTTTCTGCAAGTTTGGTCAACCCCATGTAAGTTATGGGGCAGTAACAGTACACTCTGCAAAACGTGTTTTTCAGCCCGAAATAAACGCGTTTTTTCAGACAACTGAATACCCATGTAGCAGCAAGTCTCAGAAGAGCCCACACACTCAGCTCTTAACCCCAGTGTGCAGAAAGGGTCAAAACGTGTTTTTCAGCAGAAATAAACATGTTTCTGCAAGTTTGGTCAGCCCCATGTAAGTTATGGGGCAGTAACAGTACACTTTTCAAAACGTGTTTTTCAGCCAGAAATAAACGCGTTTTTTCAGACAACTGAATCCCCATGTAGCAGCAAGGCTCAGAAGAGCCCACACACTCAGATCTTAACCCCAGTGTGCTGAAAGTGTCAAAACATGTTTTTCAGCAGAAATAAACATGTTTCTGCAAGTTTGGTCAACCCCATGTAAGTTATGGGGCAGTAACAGTACACTTTTCAAAACGTGTTTTTCAGCCCGAAATAAACGCGTTTTTTCAGACAACTGAATCCCCATGTAGCAACAAGGCTCAGAAGAGCCCACACACTCAGATCTTAACCCCAGTGTGCTGAAAGTGTCAAAACATGTTTTTCAGCAGAAATAAACATGTTTCTGCAAGTTTGGTCAACCCCATGTAAGTTATGGGGCAGTAACAGTACACTTTTCAAAACGTGTTTTTCAGCCCGAAATAATTGCGTTTTTTCAGACAACTGAATACCCATGTAGCAGCAAGTCTCAGAAGAGCCCACACACTCAGCTCTTAACCCCAGTGTGCAGAAAGGGTCAAAACGTGTTTTTCAGCAGAAATAAACATGTTTCTGCAAGTTTGGTCAACCCCATGTAAGTTATGGGGCAGTAACAGTACACTCTGCAAAACGTGTTTTTCAGCCCGAAATAAACGCATTTTTTCAGACAACTGAATCCCCATGTAGCAGCAAGGCTCAGAAGAGCCCACACACTCAGATCTTAACCCCAGTGTGCTGAAAGTGTCAAAACATGTTTTTCAGCAGAAATAAACATGTTTCTGCAAGTTTGGTCAACCCCATGTAAGTTATGGGGCAGTAACAGTACACTTTTCAAAACGTGTTTTTCAGCCCGAAATAAACGCGTTTTTTCAGACAACTGAATCCCCATGTAGCAACAAGGCTCAGAAGAGCCCACACACTCAGATCTTAACCCCAGTGTGCTGAAAGTGTCAAAACATGTTTTTCAGCAGAAATAAACATGTTTCTGCAAGTTTGGTCAACCCCATGTAAGTTATGGGGCAGTAACAGTACACTTTTCAAAACGTGTTTTTCAGCCCGAAATAAACGCGTTTTTTCAGACAACTGAATACCCATGTAGCAGCAAGTCTCAGAAGAGCCCACACACTCAGCTCTTAACCCCAGTGTGCAGAAAGGGTCAAAACGTGTTTTTCAGCAGAAATAAACATGTTTCTGCAAGTTTGGTCAACCCCATGTAAGTTATGGGGCAGTAACAGTACACTCTGCAAAACGTGTTTTTCAGCCCGAAATAAACGCGTTTTTTCAGACAACTGAATCCCCATGTAGCAGCAAGGCTCAGAAGAGCCCACACACTCAGATCTTAACCCCAGTGTGCTGAAAGTGTCAAAACATGTTTTTCAGCAGAAATAAACATGTTTCTGCAAGTTTGGTCAACCCCATGTAAGTTATGGGGCAGTAACAGTACACTTTTCAAAACGTGTTTTTCAGCCCGAAATAAACGCGTTTTTTCAGACAACTGAATCCCCATGTAGCAACAAGGCTCAGAAGAGCCCACACACTCAGATCTTAACCCCAGTGTGCTGAAAGTGTCAAAACATGTTTTTCAGCAGAAATAAACATGTTTCTGCAAGTTTGGTCAACCCCATGTAAGTTATGGGGCAGTAACAGTACACTTTTCAAAACGTGTTTTTCAGCCCGAAATAAACGCGTTTTTTCAGACAACTGAATCCCCATGTAGCAACAAGGCTCAGAAGAGCCCACACACTCAGCTCTTAACCCCAGTGTGCAGAAAGGGTCAAAACGTGTTTTTCAGCAGAAATAAACATGTTTCTGCAAGTTTGGTCAACCCCATGTAAGTTATGGGGCAGTAACAGTACACTCTGCAAAACGTGTTTTTCAGCCCGAAATAAACGCGTTTTTTCAGACAACTGAATCCCCATGTAGCAGCAAGGCTCAGAAGAGCCCACACACTCAGATCTTAACCCCAGTGTGCTGAAAGTGTCAAAACATGTTTTTCAGCAGAAATAAACATGTTTCTGCAAGTTTGGTCAACCCCATGTAAGTTATGGGGCAGTAACAGTACACTTTTCAAAACGTGTTTTTCAGCCCGAAATAAACGCGTTTTTTCAGACAACTGAATCCCCATGTAGCAACAAGGCTCAGAAGAGCCCACACACTCAGATCTTAACCCCAGTGTGCTGAAAGTGTCAAAACTTGTTTTTCAGCAGAAATAAACATGTTTCTGCAAGTTTGGTCAACCCCATGTAAGTTATGGGGCAGTAACAGTACACTTTTCAAAACGTGTTTTTCAGCCCGAAATAAACGCGTTTTTTCAGACAACTGAATACCCATGTAGCAGCAAGTCTCAGAAGAGCCCACACACTCAGCTCTTAACCCCAGTGTGCAGAAAGGGTCAAAACGTGTTTTTCAGCAGAAATAAACATGTTTCTGCAAGTTTGGTCAACCCCATGTAAGTTATGGGGCAGTAACAGTACACTCTGCAAAACGTGTTTTTCAGCCCGAAATAAACGCGTTTTTTCAGACAACTGAATCCCCATGTAGCAGCAAGGCTCAGAAGAGCCCACACACTCAGATCTTAACCCCAGTGTGCTGAAAGTGTCAAAACATGTTTTTCAGCAGAAATAAACATGTTTCTGCAAGTTTGGTCAACCCCATGTAAGTTATGGGGCAGTAACAGTACACTTTTCAAAACGTGTTTTTCAGCCCGAAATAAACGCGTTTTTTCAGACAACTGAATACCCATGTAGCAGCAAGTCTCAGAAGAGCCCACACACTCAGCTCTTAACCCCAGTGTGCAGAAAGGGTTAAAACGTGTTTTTCAGCAGAAATAAACATGTTTCTGCAAGTTTGGTCAACCCCATGTAAGTTATGGGGCAGTAACAGTACACTTTTCAAAACGTGTTTTTCAGCCCGAAATAAACGCGTTTTTTCAGACAACTGAATCCCCATGTAGCAACAAGGCTCAGAAGAGCCCACACACTCAGCTCTTAACCCCAGTGTGCAGAAAGGGTCAAAACGTGTTTTTCAGCAGAAATAAACATGTTTCTGCAAGTTTGGTCAACCCCATGTAAGTTATGGGGCAGTAACAGTACACTCTGCAAAACGTGTTTTTCAGCCCGAAATAAACGCATTTTTTCAGACAACTGAATCCCCATGTAGCAGCAAGGCTCAGAAGAGCCCACACACTCAGATCTTAACCCCAGTGTGCTGAAAGTGTCAAAACATGTTTTTCAGCAGAAATAAACATGTTTCTGCAAGTTTGGTCAACCCCATGTAAGTTATGGGGCAGTAACAGTACACTTTTCAAAACGTGTTTTTCAGCCCGAAATAAACGCGTTTTTTCAGACAACTGAATCCCCATGTAGCAACAAGGCTCAGAAGAGCCCACACACTCAGATCTTAACCCCAGTGTGCTGAAAGTGTCAAAACATGTTTTTCAGCAGAAATAAACATGTTTCTGCAAGTTTGGTCAACCCCATGTAAGTTATGGGGCAGTAACAGTACACTTTTCAAAACGTGTTTTTCAGCCCGAAATAAACGCGTTTTTTCAGACAACTGAATACCCATGTAGCAGCAAGTCTCAGAAGAGCCCACACACTCAGCTCTTAACCCCAGTGTGCAGAAAGGGTCAAAACGTGTTTTTCAGCAGAAATAAACATGTTTCTGCAAGTTTGGTCAACCCCATGTAAGTTATGGGGCAGTAACAGTACACTCTGCAAAACGTGTTTTTCAGCCCGAAATAAACGCGTTTTTTCAGACAACTGAATCCCCATGTAGCAGCAAGGCTCAGAAGAGCCCACACACTCAGATCTTAACCCCAGTGTGCTGAAAGTGTCAAAACATGTTTTTCAGCAGAAATAAACATGTTTCTGCAAGTTTGGTCAACCCCATGTAAGTTATGGGGCAGTAACAGTACACTTTTCAAAACGTGTTTTTCAGCCCGAAATAAACGCGTTTTTTCAGACAACTGAATCCCCATGTAGCAACAAGGCTCAGAAGAGCCCACACACTCAGATCTTAACCCCAGTGTGCTGAAAGTGTCAAAACATGTTTTTCAGCAGAAATAAACATGTTTCTGCAAGTTTGGTCAACCCCATGTAAGTTATGGGGCAGTAACAGTACACTTTTCAAAACGTGTTTTTCAGCCCGAAATAAACGCGTTTTTTCAGACAACTGAATCCCCATGTAGCAACAAGGCTCAGAAGAGCCCACACACTCAGCTCTTAACCCCAGTGTGCAGAAAGGGTCAAAACGTGTTTTTCAGCAGAAATAAACATGTTTCTGCAAGTTTGGTCAACCCCATGTAAGTTATGGGGCAGTAACAGTACACTCTGCAAAACGTGTTTTTCAGCCCGAAATAAACGCGTTTTTTCAGACAACTGAATCCCCATGTAGCAGCAAGGCTCAGAAGAGCCCA
This sequence comes from Lepisosteus platostomus, assembly GCF_059453375.1. Classification (NCBI taxonomy): domain Eukaryota; kingdom Metazoa; phylum Chordata; class Actinopteri; order Semionotiformes; family Lepisosteidae; genus Lepisosteus; species Lepisosteus platostomus. The sequence continues at coordinate 27,041,271 of NC_142615.1, read as the reverse complement.
CACACTCAGATCTTAACCCCAGTGTGCTGAAAGTGTCAAAACATGTTTTTCAGCAGAAATAAACATGTTTCTGCAAGTTTGGTCAACCCCATGTAAGTTATGGGGCAGTAACAGTACACTTTTCAAAACGTGTTTTTCAGCCCGAAATAAACGCGTTTTTTCAGACAACTGAATCCCCATGTAGCAACAAGGCTCAGAAGAGCCCACACACTCAGATCTTAACCCCAGTGTGCTGAAAGTGTCAAAACTTGTTTTTCAGCAGAAATAAACATGTTTCTGCAAGTTTGGTCAACCCCATGTAAGTTATGGGGCAGTAACAGTACACTTTTCAAAACGTGTTTTTCAGCCCGAAATAAACGCGTTTTTTCAGACAACTGAATACCCATGTAGCAGCAAGTCTCAGAAGAGCCCACACACTCAGCTCTTAACCCCAGTGTGCAGAAAGGGTCAAAACGTGTTTTTCAGCAGAAATAAACATGTTTCTGCAAGTTTGGTCAACCCCATGTAAGTTATGGGGCAGTAACAGTACACTCTGCAAAACGTGTTTTTCAGCCCGAAATAAACGCGTTTTTTCAGACAACTGAATCCCCATGTAGCAGCAAGGCTCAGAAGAGCCCACACACTCAGATCTTAACCCCAGTGTGCTGAAAGTGTCAAAACATGTTTTTCAGCAGAAATAAACATGTTTCTGCAAGTTTGGTCAACCCCATGTAAGTTATGGGGCAGTAACAGTACACTTTTCAAAACGTGTTTTTCAGCCCGAAATAAACGCGTTTTTTCAGACAACTGAATACCCATGTAGCAGCAAGTCTCAGAAGAGCCCACACACTCAGCTCTTAACCCCAGTGTGCAGAAAGGGTTAAAACGTGTTTTTCAGCAGAAATAAACATGTTTCTGCAAGTTTGGTCAACCCCATGTAAGTTATGGGGCAGTAACAGTACACTTTTCAAAACGTGTTTTTCAGCCCGAAATAAACGCGTTTTTTCAGACAACTGAATCCCCATGTAGCAACAAGGCTCAGAAGAGCCCACACACTCAGATCTTAACCCCAGTGTGTTGAAAGTGTCAAAACTTGTTTTTCAGCAGAAATAAACATGTTTCTGCAAGTTTGGTCAACCCCATGTAAGTTATGGGGCAGTAACAGTACACTTTTCAAAACGTGTTTTTCAGCCCGAAATAAACGCGTTTTTTCAGACAACTGAATACCCATGTAGCAGCAAGTCTCAGAAGAGCCCACACACTCAGCTCTTAACCCCAGTGTGCAGAAAGGGTCAAAACGTGTTTTTCAGCAGAAATAAACATGTTTCTGCAAGTTTGGTCAACCCCATGTAAGTTATGGGGCAGTAACAGTACACTCTGCAAAACGTGTTTTTCAGCCCGAAATAAACGCGTTTTTTCAGACAACTGAATCCCCATGTAGCAGCAAGGCTCAGAAGAGCCCACACACTCAGATCTTAACCCCAGTGTGCTGAAAGTGTCAAAACATGTTTTTCAGCAGAAATAAACATGTTTCTGCAAGTTTGGTCAACCCCATGTAAGTTATGGGGCAGTAACAGTACACTTTTCAAAACGTGTTTTTCAGCCCGAAATAAACGCGTTTTTTCAGACAACTGAATCCCCATGTAGCAACAAGGCTCAGAAGAGCCCACACACTCAGATCTTAACCCCAGTGTGCTGAAAGTGTCAAAACATGTTTTTCAGCAGAAATAAACATGTTTCTGCAAGTTTGGTCAACCCCATGTAAGTTATGGGGCAGTAACAGTACACTTTTCAAAACGTGTTTTTCAGCCCGAAATAATTGCGTTTTTTCAGACAACTGAATACCCATGTAGCAGCAAGTCTCAGAAGAGCCCACACACTCAGCTCTTAACCCCAGTGTGCAGAAAGGGTCAAAACGTGTTTTTCAGCAGAAATAAACATGTTTCTGCAAGTTTGGTCAACCCCATGTAAGTTATGGGGCAGTAACAGTACACTCTGCAAAACGTGTTTTTCAGCCCGAAATAAACGCATTTTTTCAGACAACTGAATCCCCATGTAGCAGCAAGGCTCAGAAGAGCCCACACACTCAGATCTTAACCCCAGTGTGCTGAAAGTGTCAAAACATGTTTTTCAGCAGAAATAAACATGTTTCTGCAAGTTTGGTCAACCCCATGTAAGTTATGGGGCAGTAACAGTACACTTTTCAAAACGTGTTTTTCAGCCCGAAATAAACGCGTTTTTTCAGACAACTGAATCCCCATGTAGCAACAAGGCTCAGAAGAGCCCACACACTCAGATCTTAACCCCAGTGTGCTGAAAGTGTCAAAACATGTTTTTCAGCAGAAATAAACATGTTTCTGCAAGTTTGGTCAACCCCATGTAAGTTATGGGGCAGTAACAGTACACTTTTCAAAACGTGTTTTTCAGCGCGAAATAAACGCGTTTTTTCAGACAACTGAATCCCCATGTAGCAACAAGGCTCAGAAGAGCCCACACACTCAGATCTTAACCCCAGTGTGCTGAAAGTGTCAAAACATGTTTTTCAGCAGAAATAAACATGTTTCTGCAAGTTTGGTCAACCCCATGTAAGTTATGGGGCAGTAACAGTACACTTTTCAAAACGTGTTTTTCAGCCCGAAATAAACGCGTTTTTTCAGACAACTGAATACCCATGTAGCAGCAAGTCTCAGAAGAGCCCACACACTCAGCTCTTAACCCCAGTGTGCAGAAAGGGTCAAAACGTGTTTTTCAGCAGAAATAAACATGTTTCTGCAAGTTTGGTCAACCCCATGTAAGTTATGGGGCAGTAACAGTACACTCTGCAAAACGTGTTTTTCAGCCCGAAATAAACGCGTTTTTTCAGACAACTGAATCCCCATGTAGCAGCAAGGCTCAGAAGAGCCCACACACTCAGATCTTAACCCCAGTGTGCTGAAAGTGTCAAAACATGTTTTTCAGCAGAAATAAACATGTTTCTGCAAGTTTGGTCAACCCCATGTAAGTTATGGGGCAGTAACAGTACACTTTTCAAAACGTGTTTTTCAGCCCGAAATAAACGCGTTTTTTCAGACAACTGAATCCCCATGTAGCAACAAGGCTCAGAAGAGCCCACACACTCAGATCTTAACCCCAGTGTGCTGAAAGTGTCAAAACATGTTTTTCAGCAGAAATAAACATGTTTCTGCAAGTTTGGTCAACCCCATGTAAGTTATGGGGCAGTAACAGTACACTTTTCAAAACGTGTTTTTCAGCCCGAAATAAACGCGTTTTTTCAGACAACTGAATCCCCATGTAGCAACAAGGCTCAGAAGAGCCCACACACTCAGCTCTTAACCCCAGTGTGCAGAAAGGGTCAAAACGTGTTTTTCAGCAGAAATAAACATGTTTCTGCAAGTTTGGTCAACCCCATGTAAGTTATGGGGCAGTAACAGTACACTCTGCAAAACGTGTTTTTCAGCCCGAAATAAACGCGTTTTTTCAGACAACTGAATCCCCATGTAGCAGCAAGGCTCAGAAGAGCCCACACACTCAGATCTTAACCCCAGTGTGCTGAAAGTGTCAAAACATGTTTTTCAGCAGAAATAAACATGTTTCTGCAAGTTTGGTCAACCCCATGTAAGTTATGGGGCAGTAACAGTACACTTTTCAAAACGTGTTTTTCAGCCCGAAATAAACGCGTTTTTTCAGACAACTGAATCCCCATGTAGCAACAAGGCTCAGAAGAGCCCACACACTCAGATCTTAACCCCAGTGTGCTGAAAGTGTCAAAACTTGTTTTTCAGCAGAAATAAACATGTTTCTGCAAGTTTGGTCAACCCCATGTAAGTTATGGGGCAGTAACAGTACACTTTTCAAAACGTGTTTTTCAGCCCGAAATAAACGCGTTTTTTCAGACAACTGAATACCCATGTAGCAGCAAGTCTCAGAAGAGCCCACACACTCAGCTCTTAACCCCAGTGTGCAGAAAGGGTTAAAACGTGTTTTTCAGCAGAAATAAACATGTTTCTGCAAGTTTGGTCAACCCCATGTAAGTTATGGGGCAGTAACAGTACACTTTTCAAAACGTGTTTTTCAGCCCGAAATAAACGCGTTTTTTCAGACAACTGAATCCCCATGTAGCAACAAGGCTCAGAAGAGCCCACACACTCAGATCTTAACCCCAGTGTGTTGAAAGTGTCAAAACTTGTTTTTCAGCAGAAATAAACATGTTTCTGCAAGTTTGGTCAACCCCATGTAAGTTATGGGGCAGTAACAGTACACTTTTCAAAACGTGTTTTTCAGCCCGAAATAAACGCGTTTTTTCAGACAACTGAATACCCATGTAGCAGCAAGTCTCAGAAGAGCCCACACACTCAGCTCTTAACCCCAGTGTGCAGAAAGGGTCAAAACGTGTTTTTCAGCAGAAATAAACATGTTTCTGCAAGTTTGGTCAACCCCATGTAAGTTATGGGGCAGTAACAGTACACTCTGCAAAACGTGTTTTTCAGCCCGAAATAAACGCGTTTTTTCAGACAACTGAATCCCCATGTAGCAGCAAGGCTCAGAAGAGCCCACACACTCAGATCTTAACCCCAGTGTGCTGAAAGTGTCAAAACATGTTTTTCAGCAGAAATAAACATGTTTCTGCAAGTTTGGTCAACCCCATGTAAGTTATGGGGCAGTAACAGTACACTTTTCAAAACGTGTTTTTCAGCCCGAAATAAACGCGTTTTTTCAGACAACTGAATACCCATGTAGCAGCAAGTCTCAGAAGAGCCCACACACTCAGCTCTTAACCCCAGTGTGCAGAAAGGGTTAAAACGTGTTTTTCAGCAGAAATAAACATGTTTCTGCAAGTTTGGTCAACCCCATGTAAGTTATGGGGCAGTAACAGTACACTCTGCAAAACGTGTTTTTCAGCCCGAAATAAACGCGTTTTTTCAGACAACTGAATCCCCATGTAGCAGCAAGGCTCAGAAGAGCCCACACACTCAGATCTTAACCCCAGTGTGCTGAAAGTGTCAAAACATGTTTTTCAGCAGAAATAAACATGTTTCTGCAAGTTTGGTCAACCCCATGTAAGTTATGGGGCAGTAACAGTACACTCTGCAAAACGTGTTTTTCAGCCCGAAATAAACGCGTTTTTTCAGACAACTGAATACCCATGTAGCAGCAAGTCTCAGAAGAGCCCACACACTCAGCTCTTAACCCCAGTGTGCAGAAAGGGTCAAAACGTGTTTTTCAGCAGAAATAAACATGTTTCTGCAAGTTTGGTCAGCCCCATGTAAGTTATGGGGCAGTAACAGTACACTTTTCAAAACGTGTTTTTCAGCCCGAAATAAACGCGTTTTTTCAGACATCTGAATCCCCATGTAGCAACAAGGCTCAGAAGAGCCCACACTCTCAGATCTTAACCCCAGTGTGATGAAAGTGTCAAAACATGTTTTTCAGCAGAAATAAACATGTTTCTGCAAGTTTGGTCAACCCCATGTAAGTTATGGGGCAGTAACAGTACACTTTTCAAAACGTGTTTTTCAGCCAGAAATAAACGCGTTTTTTCAGACAACTGAATCCCCATGTAGCAGCAAGGCTCAGAAGAGCCCACACACTCAGATCTTAACCCCAGTGTGCTGAAAGTGTCAAAACATGTTTTTCAGCAGAAATAAACATGTTTCTGCAAGTTTGGTCAACCCCATGTAAGTTATGGGGCAGTAACAGTACACTTTTCAAAACGTGTTTTTCAGCCCGAAATAAACGCGTTTTTTCAGACAACTGAATCCCCATGTAGCAACAAGGCTCAGAAGAGCCTACACACTCAGATCTTAACCCCAGTGTGCTGAAAGTGTCAAAACATGTTTTTCAGCAGAAATAAACATGTTTCTGCAAGTTTGGTCAACCCCATGTAAGTTATGGGGCAGTAACAGTACACTTTTCAAAACGTGTTTTTCAGCCCGAAATAATTGCGTTTTTTCAGACAACTGAATACCCATGTAGCAGCAAGTCTCAGAAGAGCCCACACACTCAGCTCTTAACCCCAGTGTGCAGAAAGGGTCAAAACGTGTTTTTCAGCAGAAATAAACATGTTTCTGCAAGTTTGGTCAACCCCATGTAAGTTATGGGGCAGTAACAGTACACTCTGCAAAACGTGTTTTTCAGCCCGAAATAAACGCATTTTTTCAGACAACTGAATCCCCATGTAGCAGCAAGGCTCAGAAGAGCCCACACACTCAGATCTTAACCCCAGTGTGCTGAAAGTGTCAAAACATGTTTTTCAGCAGAAATAAACATGTTTCTGCAAGTTTGGTCAACCCCATGTAAGTTATGGGGCAGTAACAGTACACTTTTCAAAACGTGTTTTTCAGCCCGAAATAAACGCGTTTTTTCAGACAACTGAATCCCCATGTAGCAACAAGGCTCAGAAGAGCCCACACACTCAGATCTTAACCCCAGTGTGCTGAAAGTGTCAAAACATGTTTTTCAGCAGAAATAAACATGTTTCTGCAAGTTTGGTCAACCCCATGTAAGTTATGGGGCAGTAACAGTACACTTTTCAAAACGTGTTTTTCAGCCCGAAATAAACGCGTTTTTTCAGACAACTGAATACCCATGTAGCAGCAAGTCTCAGAAGAGCCCACACACTCAGCTCTTAACCCCAGTGTGCAGAAAGGGTCAAAACGTGTTTTTCAGCAGAAATAAACATGTTTCTGCAAGTTTGGTCAACCCCATGTAAGTTATGGGGCAGTAACAGTACACTCTGCAAAACGTGTTTTTCAGCCCGAAATAAACGCGTTTTTTCAGACAACTGAATCCCCATGTAGCAGCAAGGCTCAGAAGAGCCCACACACTCAGATCTTAACCCCAGTGTGCTGAAAGTGTCAAAACATGTTTTTCAGCAGAAATAAACATGTTTCTGCAAGTTTGGTCAACCCCATGTAAGTTATGGGGCAGTAACAGTACACTTTTCAAAACGTGTTTTTCAGCCCGAAATAAACGCGTTTTTTCAGACAACTGAATCCCCATGTAGCAACAAGGCTCAGAAGAGCCCACACACTCAGATCTTAACCCCAGTGTGCTGAAAGTGTCAAAACATGTTTTTCAGCAGAAATAAACATGTTTCTGCAAGTTTGGTCAACCCCATGTAAGTTATGGGGCAGTAACAGTACACTTTTCAAAACGTGTTTTTCAGCCCGAAATAAACGCGTTTTTTCAGACAACTGAATCCCCATGTAGCAACAAGGCTCAGAAGAGCCCACACACTCAGCTCTTAACCCCAGTGTGCAGAAAGGGTCAAAACGTGTTTTTCAGCAGAAATAAACATGTTTCTGCAAGTTTGGTCAACCCCATGTAAGTTATGGGGCAGTAACAGTACACTCTGCAAAACGTGTTTTTCAGCCCGAAATAAACGCGTTTTTTCAGACAACTGAATCCCCATGTAGCAGCAAGGCTCAGAAGAGCCCACACACTCAGATCTTAACCCCAGTGTGCTGAAAGTGTCAAAACATGTTTTTCAGCAGAAATAAACATGTTTCTGCAAGTTTGGTCAACCCCATGTAAGTTATGGGGCAGTAACAGTACACTTTTCAAAACGTGTTTTTCAGCCCGAAATAAACGCGTTTTTTCAGACAACTGAATCCCCATGTAGCAACAAGGCTCAGAAGAGCCCACACACTCAGATCTTAACCCCAGTGTGCTGAAAGTGTCAAAACTTGTTTTTCAGCAGAAATAAACATGTTTCTGCAAGTTTGGTCAACCCCATGTAAGTTATGGGGCAGTAACAGTACACTTTTCAAAACGTGTTTTTCAGCCCGAAATAAACGCGTTTTTTCAGACAACTGAATACCCATGTAGCAGCAAGTCTCAGAAGAGCCCACACACTCAGCTCTTAACCCCAGTGTGCAGAAAGGGTCAAAACGTGTTTTTCAGCAGAAATAAACATGTTTCTGCAAGTTTGGTCAACCCCATGTAAGTTATGGGGCAGTAACAGTACACTCTGCAAAACGTGTTTTTCAGCCCGAAATAAACGCGTTTTTTCAGACAACTGAATCCCCATGTAGCAGCAAGGCTCAGAAGAGCCCACACACTCAGATCTTAACCCCAGTGTGCTGAAAGTGTCAAAACATGTTTTTCAGCAGAAATAAACATGTTTCTGCAAGTTTGGTCAACCCCATGTAAGTTATGGGGCAGTAACAGTACACTTTTCAAAACGTGTTTTTCAGCCCGAAATAAACGCGTTTTTTCAGACAACTGAATACCCATGTAGCAGCAAGTCTCAGAAGAGCCCACACACTCAGCTCTTAACCCCAGTGTGCAGAAAGGGTTAAAACGTGTTTTTCAGCAGAAATAAACATGTTTCTGCAAGTTTGGTCAACCCCATGTAAGTTATGGGGCAGTAACAGTACACTTTTCAAAACGTGTTTTTCAGCCCGAAATAAACGCGTTTTTTCAGACAACTGAATCCCCATGTAGCAACAAGGCTCAGAAGAGCCCACACACTCAGATCTTAACCCCAGTGTGTTGAAAGTGTCAAAACTTGTTTTTCAGCAGAAATAAACATGTTTCTGCAAGTTTGGTCAACCCCATGTAAGTTATGGGGCAGTAACAGTACACTTTTCAAAACGTGTTTTTCAGCCCGAAATAAACGCGTTTTTTCAGACAACTGAATACCCATGTAGCAGCAAGTCTCAGAAGAGCCCACACACTCAGCTCTTAACCCCAGTGTGCAGAAAGGGTCAAAACGTGTTTTTCAGCAGAAATAAACATGTTTCTGCAAGTTTGGTCAACCCCATGTAAGTTATGGGGCAGTAACAGTACACTCTGCAAAACGTGTTTTTCAGCCCGAAATAAACGCTTTTTTTCAGACAACTGAATCCCCATGTAGCAGCAAGGCTCAGAAGAGCCCACACACTCAGATCTTAACCCCAGTGTGCTGAAAGTGTCAAAACATGTTTTTCAGCAGAAATAAACATGTTTCTGCAAGTTTGGTCAACCCCATGTAAGTTATGGGGCAGTAACAGTACACTTTTCAAAACGTGTTTTTCAGCCCGAAATAAACGCGTTTTTTCAGACAACTGAATCCCCATGTAGCAACAAGGCTCAGAAGAGCCCACACACTCAGATCTTAACCCCAGTGTGCTGAAAGTGTCAAAACATGTTTTTCAGCAGAAATAAACATGTTTCTGCAAGTTTGGTCAACCCCATGTAAGTTATGGGGCAGTAACAGTACACTTTTCAAAACGTGTTTTTCAGCCCGAAATAATTGCGTTTTTTCAGACAACTGAATACCCATGTAGCAGCAAGTCTCAGAAGAGCCCACACACTCAGCTCTTAACCCCAGTGTGCAGAAAGGGTCAAAACGTGTTTTTCAGCAGAAATAAACATGTTTCTGCAAGTTTGGTCAACCCCATGTAAGTTATGGGGCAGTAACAGTACACTCTGCAAAACGTGTTTTTCAGCCCGAAATAAACGCATTTTTTCAGACAACTGAATCCCCATGTAGCAGCAAGGCTCAGAAGAGCCCACACACTCAGATCTTAACCCCAGTGTGCTGAAAGTGTCAAAACATGTTTTTCAGCAGAAATAAACATGTTTCTGCAAGTTTGGTCAACCCCATGTAAGTTATGGGGCAGTAACAGTACACTTTTCAAAACGTGTTTTTCAGCCCGAAATAAACGCGTTTTTTCAGACAACTGAATCCCCATGTAGCAACAAGGCTCAGAAGAGCCCACACACTCAGATCTTAACCCCAGTGTGCTGAAAGTGTCAAAACATGTTTTTCAGCAGAAATAAACATGTTTCTGCAAGTTTGGTCAACCCCATGTAAGTTATGGGGCAGTAACAGTACACTTTTCAAAACGTGTTTTTCAGCCCGAAATAAACGCGTTTTATCAGACAACTGAATACCCATGTAGCAGCAAGTCTCAGAAGAGCCCACACACTCAGCTCTTAACCCCAGTGTGCAGAAAGGGTCAAAACGTGTTTTTCAGCAGAAATAAACATGTTTCTGCAAGTTTGGTCAACCCCATGTAAGTTATGGGGCAGTAACAGTACACTCTGCAAAACGTGTTTTTCAGCCCGAAATAAACGCGTTTTTTCAGACAACTGAATCCCCATGTAGCAGCAAGGCTCAGAAGAGCCCACACACTCAGATCTTAACCCCAGTGTGCTGAAAGTGTCAAAACATGTTTTTCAGCAGAAATAAACATGTTTCTGCAAGTTTGGTCAACCCCATGTAAGTTATGGGGCAGTAACAGTACACTTTTCAAAACGTGTTTTTCAGCCCGAAATAAACGCGTTTTTTCAGACAACTGAATCCCCATGTAGCAACAAGGCTCAGAAGAGCCCACACACTCAGATCTTAACCCCAGTGTGCTGAAAGTGTCAAAACATGTTTTTCAGCAGAAATAAACATGTTTCTGCAAGTTTGGTCAACCCCATGTAAGTTATGGGGCAGTAACAGTACACTTTTCAAAACGTGTTTTTCAGCCCGAAATAAACGCGTTTTTTCAGACAACTGAATCCCCATGTAGCAACAAGGCTCAGAAGAGCCCACACACTCAGCTCTTAACCCCAGTGTGCAGAAAGGGTCAAAACGTGTTTTTCAGCAGAAATAAACATGTTTCTGCAAGTTTGGTCAACCCCATGTAAGTTATGGGGCAGTAACAGTACACTCTGCAAAACGTGTTTTTCAGCCCGAAATAAACGCGTTTTTTCAGACAACTGAATCCCCATGTAGCAGCAAGGCTCAGAAGAGCCCACACACTCAGATCTTAACCCCAGTGTGCTGAAAGTGTCAAAACATGTTTTTCAGCAGAAATAAACATGTTTCTGCAAGTTTGGTCAACCCCATGTAAGTTATGGGGCAGTAACAGTACACTTTTCAAAACGTGTTTTTCAGCCCGAAATAAACGCGTTTTTTCAGACAACTGAATACCCATGTAGCAGCAAGTCTCAGAAGAGCCCACACACTCAGCTCTTAACCCCAGTGTGCAGAAAGGGTTAAAACGTGTTTTTCAGCAGAAATAAACATGTTTCTGCAAGTTTGGTCAACCCCATGTAAGTTATGGGGCAGTAACAGTACACTTTTCAAAACGTGTTTTTCAGCCCGAAATAAACGCGTTTTTTCAGACAACTGAATCCCCATGTAGCAACAAGGCTCAGAAGAGCCCACACACTCAGATCTTAACCCCAGTGTGTTGAAAGTGTCAAAACTTGTTTTTCAGCAGAAATAAACATGTTTCTGCAAGTTTGGTCAACCCCATGTAAGTTATGGGGCAGTAACAGTACACTTTTCAAAACGTCTTTTTCAGCCCGAAATAAACGCGTTTTTTCAGACAACTGAATACCCATGTAGCAGCAAGTCTCAGAAGAGCCCACACACTCAGCTCTTAACCCCAGTGTGCAGAAAGGGTCAAAACGTGTTTTTCAGCAGAAATAAACATGTTTCTGCAAGTTTGGTCAACCCCATGTAAGTTATGGGGCAGTAACAGTACACTCTGCAAAACGTGTTTTTCAGCCCGAAATAAACGCGTTTTTTCAGACAACTGAATCCCCATGTAGCAGCAAGGCTCAGAAGAGCCCACACACTCAGATCTTAACCCCAGTGTGCTGAAAGTGTCAAAACATGTTTTTCAGCAGAAATAAACATGTTTCTGCAAGTTTGGTCAACCCCATGTAAGTTATGGGGCAGTAACAGTACACTTTTCAAAACGTGTTTTTCAGCCCGAAATAAACGCGTTTTTTCAGACAACTGAATACCCATGTAGCAGCAAGTCTCAGAAGAGCCCACACACTCAGCTCTTAACCCCAGTGTGCAGAAAGGGTTAAAACGTGTTTTTCAGCAGAAATAAACATGTTTCTGCAAGTTTGGTCAACCCCATGTAAGTTATGGGGCAGTAACAGTACACTCTGCAAAACGTGTTTTTCAGCCCGAAATAAACGCGTTTTTTCAGACAACTGAATCCCCATGTAGCAGCAAGGCTCAGAAGAGCCCACACACTCAGATCTTAACCCCAGTGTGCTGAAAGTGTCAAAACATGTTTTTCAGCAGAAATAAACATGTTTCTGCAAGTTTGGTCAACCCCATGTAAGTTATGGGGCAGTAACAGTACACTTTTCAAAACGTGTTTTTCAGCCCGAAATAAACGCGTTTTTTCAGACAACTGAATCCCCATGTAGCAACAAGGCTCAGAAGAGCCCACACACTCAGATCTTAACCCCAGTGTGCTGAAAGTGTCAAAACTTGTTTTTCAGCAGAAATAAACATGTTTCTGCAAGTTTGGTCAACCCCATGTAAGTTATGGGGCAGTAACAGTACACTTTTCAAAACGTGTTTTTCAGCACGAAATAAACGCGTTTTTTCAGACAACTGAATACCCATGTAGCAGCAATGCTCAGAAGAGCCCACACACTCAGATCTTAACCCCAGTGTGCTGAAAGTGTCAAAACATGTTTTTCAGCAGAAATAAACATGTTTCTGCAAGTTTGGTCAACCCCATGTAAGTTATGGGGCAGTAACAGTACACTTTTCAAAACGTGTTTTTCAGCCCGAAATAAACGCGTTTTTTCAGACAACTGAATCCCCATGTAGCAACAAGGCTCAGAAGAGCCCACACACTCAGATCTTAACCCCAGTGTGGTGAAAGTGTCAAAACTTGTTTTTCAGCAGAAATAAACATGTTTCTGCAAGTTTGGTCAACCCCATGTAAGTTATGGGGCAGTAACAGTACACTTTTCAAAACGTGTTTTTCAGCCCGAAATAAACGCGTTTTTTCAGACAACTGAATACCCATGTAGCAGCAAGGCTCAGAAGAGCCCACACACTCAGATCTTAACCCCAGTGTGCTGAAAGTGTCAAAACATGTTTTTCAGCAGAAATAAACATGTTTCTGCAAGTTTGGTCAACCCCATGTAAGTTATGGGGCAGTAACAGTACACTTTTCAAAACGTGTTTTTCAGCCCGAAATAAACGCGTTTTTTCAGACAACTGAATCCCCATGTAGCAACAAGGCTCAGAAGAGCCCACACACTCAGATCTTAACCCCAGTGTGCTGAAAGTGTCAAAACATGTTTTTCAGCAGAAATAAACATGTTTCTGCAAGTTTGGTCAACCCCATGTAAGTTATGGGGCAGTAACAGTACACTTTTCAAAACGTGTTTTTCAGCCCGAAATAAACGCGTTTTTTCAGACAACTGAATCCCCATGTAGCAACAAGGCTCAGAAGAGCCCACACACTCAGATCTTAACCCCAGTGTGCTGAAAGTGTCAAAACATGTTTTTCAGCAGAAATAAACATGTTTCTGCAAGTTTGGTCAACCCCATGTAAGTTATGGGGCAGTAACAGTACACTTTTCAAAACGTGTTTTTCAGCCCGAAATAAACGCGTTTTTTCAGACAACTGAATCCCCATGTAGCAACAAGGCTCAGAAGAGCCCACACACTCAGATCTTAACCCCAGTGTGCTGAAAGTGTCAAAACATGTTTTTCAGCAGAAATAAACATGTTTCTGCAAGTTTGGTCAACCCCATGTAAGTTATGGGGCAGTAACAGTACACTCTGCAAAACGTGTTTTTCAGCCCGAAATAAACGCGTTTTTTCAGACAACTGAATCCCCATGTAGCAGCAAGGCTCAGAAGAGCCCACACACTCAGATCTTAACCCCAGTGTGCTGAAAGTGTCAAAACATGTTTTTCAGCAGAAATAAACATGTTTCTGCAAGTTTGGTCAACCCCATGTAAGTTATGGGGCAGTAACAGTACACTTTTCAAAACGTGTTTTTCAGCCCGAAATAAACGCGTTTTTTCAGACAACTGAATCCCCATGTAGCAACAAGGCTCAGAAGAGCCCACACACTCAGATCTTAACCCCAGTGTGCTGAAAGTGTCAAAACTTGTTTTTCAGCAGAAATAAACATGTTTCTGCAAGTTTGGTCAACCCCATGTAAGTTATGGGGCAGTAACAGTACACTTTTCAAAACGTGTTTTTCAGCACGAAATAAACGCGTTTTTTCAGACAACTGAATACCCATGTAGCAGCAATGCTCAGAAGAGCCCACACACTCAGATCTTAACCCCAGTGTGCTGAAAGTGTCAAAACATGTTTTTCAGCAGAAATAAACATGTTTCTGCAAGTTTGGTCAACCCCATGTAAGTTATGGGGCAGTAACAGTACACTTTTCAAAACGTGTTTTTCAGCCCGAAATAAACGCGTTTTTTCAGACAACTGAATCCCCATGTAGCAACAAGGCTCAGAAGAGCCCACACACTCAGATCTTAACCCCAGTGTGGTGAAAGTGTCAAAACTTGTTTTTCAGCAGAAATAAACATGTTTCTGCAAGTTTGGTCAACCCCATGTAAGTTATGGGGCAGTAACAGTACACTTTTCAAAACGTGTTTTTCAGCCCGAAATAAACGCGTTTTTTCAGACAACTGAATACCCATGTAGCAGCAAGGCTCAGAAGAGCCCACACACTCAGATCTTAACCCCAGTGTGCTGAAAGTGTCAAAACATGTTTTTCAGCAGAAATAAACATGTTTCTGCAAGTTTGGTCAACCCCATGTAAGTTATGGGGCAGTAACAGTACACTTTTCAAAACGTGTTTTTCAGCCCGAAATAAACGCGTTTTTTCAGACAACTGAATCCCCATGTAGCAACAAGGCTCAGAAGAGCCCACACACTCAGATCTTAACCCCAGTGTGCTGAAAGTGTCAAAACATGTTTTTCAGCAGAAATAAACATGTTTCTGCAAGTTTGGTCAACCCCATGTAAGTTATGGGGCAGTAACAGTACACTTTTCAAAACGTGTTTTTCAGCCCGAAATAAACGCGTTTTTTCAGACAACTGAATCCCCATGTAGCAACAAGGCTCAGAAGAGCCCACACACTCAGATCTTAACCCCAGTGTGCTGAAAGTGTCAAAACATGTTTTTCAGCAGAAATAAACATGTTTCTGCAAGTTTGGTCAACCCCATGTAAGTTATGGGGCAGTAACAGTACACTTTTCAAAACGTGTTTTTCAGCCCGAAATAAACGCGTTTTTTCAGACAACTGAATCCCCATGTAGCAACAAGGCTCAGAAGAGCCCACACACTCAGATCTTAACCCCAGTGTGCTGAAAGTGTCAAAACATGTTTTTCAGCAGAAATAAACATGTTTCTGCAAGTTTGGTCAACCCCATGTAAGTTATGGGGCAGTAACAGTACACTTTTCAAAACGTGTTTTTCAGCCCGAAATAAACGCGTTTTTTCAGACAACTGAATCCCCATGTAGCAACAAGGCTCAGAAGAGCCCACACACTCAGATCTTAACCCCAGTGTGCTGAAAGTGTCAAAACATGTTTTTCAGCAGAAATAAACATGTTTCTGCAAGTTTGGTCAACCCCATGTAAGTTATGGGGCAGTAACAGTACACTTTTCAAAACGTGTTTTTCAGCCCGAAATAAACGCGTTTTTTCAGACAACTGAATCCCCATGTAGCAACAAGGCTCAGAAGAGCCCACACACTCAGATCTTAACCCCAGTGTGCTGAAAGTGTCAAAACTTGTTTTTCAGCAGAAATAAACATGTTTCTGCAAGTTTGGTCAACCCCATGTAAGTTATGGGGCAGTAACAGTACACTTTTCAAAACGTGTTTTTTAGCCCGAAATAAACGCGTTTTTTCAGACAACTGAATACCCATGTAGCAGCAAGGCTCAGAAGAGCCCACACACTCAGATCTTAACCCCAGTGTGCTGAAAGTGTCAAAACATGTTTTTCAGCAGAAATAAACATGTTTCTGCAAGTTTGGTCAACCCCATGTAAGTTATGGGGCAGTAACAGTACACTCTGCAAAACGTGTTTTTCAGCCCGAAATAAACGCGTTTTTTCAGACAACTGAATCCCCATGTAGCAGCAAGGCTCAGAAGAGCCCACACACTCAGATCTTAACCCCAGTGTGCTGAAAGTGTCAAAACGTGTTTTTCAGCAGAAATAAACATGTTTCTGCAAGTTTGGTCAACCCCATGTAAGTTATGGGGCAGTAACAGTACACTTTTCAAAACGTGTTTTTCAGCCCGAAATAAACGCGTTTTTTCAGACAACTGAATCCCCATGTAGCAACAAGGCTCAGAAGAGCCCACACACTCAGATCTTAACCCCAGTGTGCTGAAAGTGTCAAAACTTGTTTTTCAGCAGAAATAAACATGTTTCTGCAAGTTTGGTCAACCCCATGTAAGTTATGGGGCAGTAACAGTACACTTTTCAAAACGTGTTTTTCAGCCCGAAATAAACGCGTTTTTTCAGACAACTGAATACCCATGTAGCAGCAAGGCTCAGAAGAGCCCACACACTCAGATCTTAACCCCAGTGTGCTGAAAGTGTCAAAACACGTTTTTCTGCAGAAATAAACATGTTTCTGCAAGTTTGGTCAACCCCATGTAAGTTATGGGGCAGTAACAGTACACTTTTCAAAACGTGTTTTTCAGCCCGAAATAAACGCGTTTTTTCAGACAACTGAATCCCCATGTAGCAACAAGGCTCAGAAGAGCCCACACACTCAGATCTTAACCCCAGTGTGCTGAAAGTGTCAAAACATGTTTTTCAGCAGAAATAAACATGTTTCTGCAAGTTTGGTCAACCCCATGTAAGTTATGGGGCAGTAACAGTACACTTTTCAAAACGTGTTTTTCAGCCCGAAATAAACACGTTTTTTCAGACAACTGAATCCCCATGTAGCAACAAGGCTCAGAAGAGCCCACACACTCAGATCTTAACCCCAGTGTGCTGAAAGTGTCAAAACATGTTTTTCAGCAGAAATAAACATGTTTCTGCAAGTTTGGTCAACCCCATGTAAGTTATGGGGCAGTAACAGTACACTTTTCAAAACGTGTTTTTCAGCCCGAAATAAACGCGTTTTTTCAGACAACTGAATCCCCATGTAGCAACAAGGCTCAGAAGAGCCCACACACTCAGATCTTAACCCCAGTGTGCTGAAAGTGTCAAAATATGTTTTTCAGCAGAAATAAACATGTTTCTGCAAGTTTGGTCAACCCCATGTAAGTTATGGGGCAGTAACAGTACACTTTTCAAAACGTGTTTTTCAGCCCGAAATAAACGCGTTTTTTCAGACAACTGAATACCCATGTAGCAGCAAGTCTCAGAAGAGCCCACACACTCAGCTCTTAACCCCAGTGTGCAGAAAGGGTCAAAACGTGTTTTTCAGCAGAAATAAACATGTTTCTGCAAGTTTGGTCAACCCCATGTAAGTTATGGGGCAGTAACAGTACACTCTGCAAAACGTGTTTTTCAGCCCGAAATAAACGCGTTTTTTCAGACAACTGAATCCCCATGTAGCAGCAAGGCTCAGAAGAGCCCACACACTCAGATCTTAACCCCAGTGTGCTGAAAGTGTCAAAACATGTTTTTCAGCAGAAATAAACATGTTTCTGCAAGTTTGGTCAACCCCATGTAAGTTATGGGGCAGTAACAGTACACTTTTCAAAACGTGTTTTTCAGCCCGAAATAAACGCGTTTTTTCAGACAACTGAATCCCCATGTAGCAACAAGGCTCAGAAGAGCCCACACACTCAGATCTTAACCCCAGTGTGCTGAAAGTGTCAAAACATGTTTTTCAGCAGAAATAAACATGTTTCTGCAAGTTTGGTCAACCCCATGTAAGTTATGGGGCAGTAACAGTACACTCTGCAAAACGTGTTTTTCAGCCCGAAATAAACGCGTTTTTTCAGACAACTGAATCCCCATGTAGCAGCAAGGCTCAGAAGAGCCCACACACTCAGATCTTAACCCCAGTGTGCTGAAAGTGTCAAAACATGTTTTTCAGCAGAAATAAACATGTTTCTGCAAGTTTGGTCAACCCCATGTAAGTTATGGGGCAGTAACAGTACACTCTGCAAAACGTGTTTTTCAGCCCGAAATAAACGCGTTTTTTCAGACAACTGAATACCCATGTAGCAGCAACTCTCAGAAGAGCCCACACACTCAGCTCTTAACCCCAGTGTGCAGAGAGGGTCAAAACGTGTTTTTCAGCAGAAATAAACATGTTTCTGCAAGTTTGGTCAACCCCATGTAAGTTATGGGGCAGTAACAGTACACTCTGCAAAACGTGTTTTTCAGCCCGAAATAAACGCGTTTTTTCAGACAACTGAATCCCCATGTAGCAGCAAGGCTCAGAAGAGCCCACACACTCAGATCTTAACCCCAGTGTGCTGAAAGTGTCAAAACATGTTTTTCAGCAGAAATAAACATGTTTCTGCAAGTTTGGTCAACCCCATGTAAGTTATGGGGCAGTAACAGTACACTTTTCAAAACGTGTTTTTCAGCCCGAAATAAACGCGTTTTTTCAGACAACTGAATCCCCATGTAGCAACAAGGCTCAGAAGAGCCCACACACTCAGATCTTAACCCCAGTGTGCTGAAAGTGTCAAAACATGTTTTTCAGCAGAAATAAACATGTTTCTGCAAGTTTGGTCAACCCCATGTAAGTTATGGGGCAGTAACAGTACACTCTGCAAAACGTGTTTTTCAGCCCGAAATAAACGCGTTTTTTCAGACAACTGAATACCCATGTAGCAGCAAGTCTCAGAAGAGCCCACACACTCAGCTCTTAACCCCAGTGTGCAGAAAGGGTCAAAACGTGTTTTTCAGCAGAAATAAACATGTTTCTGCAAGTTTGGTCAACCCCATGTAAGTTATGGGGCAGTAACAGTACACTTTTCAAAACGTGTTTTTCAGCCCGAAATAAACGCGTTTTTTCAGACAACTGAATCCCCATGTAGCAACAAGGCTCAGAAGAGCCCACACACTCAGATCTTAACCCCAGTGTGCTGAAAGTGTCAAAACTTGTTTTTCAGCAGAAATAAACATGTTTCTGCAAGTTTGGTCAACCCCATGTAAGTTATGGGGCAGTAACAGTACACTTTTCAAAACGTGTTTTTCAGCCCGAAATAAACGCGTTTTTTCAGACAACTGAATACCCATGTAGCAGCAAGGCTCAGAAGAGCCCACACACTCAGATCTTAACCCCAGTGTGCTGAAAGTGTCAAAACATGTTTTTCAGCAGAAATAAACATGTTTCTGCAAGTTTGGTCAACCCCATGTAAGTTATGGGGCAGTAACAGTACACTTTTCAAAACGTGTTTTTCAGCCCGAAATAAACGCGTTTTTTCAGACAACTGAATCCCCATGTAGCAACAAGGCTCAGAAGAGCCCACACACTCAGATCTTAACCCCAGTGTGCTGAAAGTGTCAAAACATGTTTTTCAGCAGAAATAAACATGTTTCTGCAAGTTTGGTCAACCCCATGTAAGTTATGGGGCAGTAACAGTACACTTTTCAAAACGTGTTTTTCAGCCCGAAATAAACGCGTTTTTTCAGACAACTGAATCCCCATGTAGCAACAAGGCTCAGAAGAGCCCACACACTCAGATCTTAACCCCAGTGTGCTGAAAGTGTCAAAACATGTTTTTCAGCAGAAATAAACATGTTTCTGCAAGTTTGGTCAACCCCATGTAAGTTATGGGGCAGTAACAGTACACCTTTCAAAACGTGTTTTTCAGCCCGAAATAAACGCGTTTTTTCAGACAACTGAATACCCATGTAGCAGCAAGTCTCAGAAGAGCCCACACACTCAGCTCTTAACCCCAGTGTGCAGAAAGGGTCAAAACGTGTTTTTCAGCAGAAATAAACATGTTTCTGCAAGTTTGGTCAACCCCATGTAAGTTATGGGGCAGTAACAGTACACTCTGCAAAACGTGTTTTTCAGCCCGAAATAAACGCGTTTTTTCAGACAACTGAATCCCCATGTAGCAGCAAGGCTCAGAAGAGCCCACACACTCAGATCTTAACCCCAGTGTGCAGAAAGGTTCAAAACATGTTTTTCAGCAGAAATAAACATGTTTCTGCAAGTTTGGTCAACCCCATGTAAGTTATGGGGCAGTAACAGTACACTTTTCAAAACGTGTTTTTCAGCCCGAAATAAACACGTTTTTTCAGACAACTGAATCCCCATGTAGCAACAAGGCTCAGAAGAGCCCACACACTCAGATCTTAACCCCAGTGTGCTGAAAGTGTCAAAACATGTTTTTCAGCAGAAATAAACATGTTTCTGCAAGTTTGGTCAACCCCATGTAAGTTATGGGGCAGTAACAGTACACTTTTCAAAACGTGTTTTTCAGCCCGAAATAAACGCGTTTTTTCAGACAACTGAATCCCCATGTAGCAACAAGGCTCAGAAGAGCCCACACACTCAGATCTTAACCCCAGTGTGCTGAAAGTGTCAAAACATGTTTTTCAGCAGAAATAAACATGTTTCTGCAAGTTTGGTCAACCCCATTTAAGTTATGGGGCAGTAACAGTACACTTTTCAAAACGTGTTTTTCAGCCCGAAATAAACGCGTTTTTTCAGACAACTGAATACCCATGTAGCAGCAAGTCTCAGAAGAGCCCACACACTCAGCTCTTAACCCCAGTGTGCAGAAAGGGTCAAAACGTGTTTTTCAGCAGAAATAAACATGTTTCTGCAAGTTTGGTCAACCCCATGTAAGTTATGGGGCAGTAACAGTACACTCTGCAAAACGTGTTTTTCAGCCCGAAATAAACGCGTTTTTTCAGACAACTGAATCCCCATGTAGCAGCAAGGCTCAGAAGAGCCCACACACTCAGATCTTAACCCCAGTGTGCTGAAAGTGTCAAAACATGTTTTTCAGCAGAAATAAACATGTTTCTGCAAGTTTGGTCAACCCCATGTAAGTTATGGGGCAGTAACAGTACACTTTTCAAAACGTGTTTTTCAGCCCGAAATAAACGCGTTTTTTCAGACAACTGAATACCCATGTAGCAGCAAGTCTCAGAAGAGCCCACACACTCAGCTCTTAACCCCAGTGTGCAGAAAGGGTCAAAACGTGTTTTTCAGCAGAAATAAACATGTTTCTGCAAGTTTGGTCAACCCCATGTAAGTTATGGGGCAGTAACAGTACACTCTGCAAAACGTGTTTTTCAGCCCGAAATAAACGCGTTTTTTCAGACAACTGAATCCCCATGTAGCAGCAAGGCTCAGAAGAGCCCACACACTCAGATCTTAACCCCAGTGTGCTGAAAGTGTCAAAACATGTTTTTCAGCAGAAATAAACATGTTTCTGCAAGTTTGGTCAACCCCATGTAAGTTATGGGGCAGTAACAGTACACTTTTCAAAACGTGTTTTTCAGCCCGAAATAAACGCGTTTTTTCAGACAACTGAATCCCCATGTAGCAACAAGGCTCAGAAGAGCCCACACACTCAGATCTTAACCCCAGTGTGCTGAAAGTGTCAAAACATGTTTTTCAGCAGAAATAAACATGTTTCTGCAAGTTTGGTCAACCCCATGTAAGTTATGGGGCAGTAACAGTACACTCTGCAAAACGTGTTTTTCAGCCCGAAATAAACGCGTTTTTTCAGACAACTGAATCCCCATGTAGCAGCAAGGCTCAGAAGAGCCCACACACTCAGATCTTAACCCCAGTGTGCTGAAAGTGTCAAAACATGTTTTTCAGCAGAAATAAACATGTTTCTGCAAGTTTGGTCAACCCCATGTAAGTTATGGGGCAGTAACAGTACACTCTGCAAAACGTGTTTTTCAGCCCGAAATAAACGCGTTTTTTCAGACAACTGAATACCCATGTAGCAGCAACTCTCAGAAGAGCCCACACACTCAGCTCTTAACCCCAGTGTGCAGAGAGGGTCAAAACGTGTTTTTCAGCAGAAATAAACATGTTTCTGCAAGTTTGGTCAACCCCATGTAAGTTATGGGGCAGTAACAGTACACTCTGCAAAACGTGTTTTTCAGCCCGAAATAAACGCGTTTTTTCAGACAACTGAATCCCCATGTAGCAGCAAGGCTCAGAAGAGCCCACACACTCAGATCTTAACCCCAGTGTGCTGAAAGTGTCAAAACATGTTTTTCAGCAGAAATAAACATGTTTCTGCAAGTTTGGTCAACCCCATGTAAGTTATGGGGCAGTAACAGTACACTTTTCAAAACGTGTTTTTCAGCCCGAAATAAACGCGTTTTTTCAGACAACTGAATCCCCATGTAGCAACAAGGCTCAGAAGAGCCCACACACTCAGATCTTAACCCCAGTGTGCTGAAAGTGTCAAAACATGTTTTTCAGCAGAAATAAACATGTTTCTGCAAGGTTGGTCAACCCCATGTAAGTTATGGGGCAGTAACAGTACACTCTGCAAAACGTGTTTTTCAGCCCGAAATAAACGCGTTTTTTCAGACAACTGAATACCCATGTAGCAGCAAGTCTCAGAAGAGCCCACACACTCAGCTCTTAACCCCAGTGTGCAGAAAGGGTCAAAACGTGTTTTTCAGCAGAAATAAACATGTTTCTGCAAGTTTGGTCAACCCCATGTAAGTTATGGGGCAGTAACAGTACACTTTTCAAAACGTGTTTTTCAGCCCGAAATAAACGCGTTTTTTCAGACAACTGAATCCCCATGTAGCAACAAGGCTCAGAAGAGCCCACACACTCAGATCTTAACCCCAGTGTGCTGAAAGTGTCAAAACTTGTTTTTCAGCAGAAATAAACATGTTTCTGCAAGTTTGGTCAACCCCATGTAAGTTATGGGGCAGTAACAGTACACTTTTCAAAACGTGTTTTTCAGCCCGAAATAAACGCGTTTTTTCAGACAACTGAATACCCATGTAGCAGCAAGGCTCAGAAGAGCCCACACACTCAGATCTTAACCCCAGTGTGCTGAAAGTGTCAAAACATGTTTTTCAGCAGAAATAAACATGTTTCTGCAAGTTTGGTCAACCCCATGTAAGTTATGGGGCAGTAACAGTACACTTTTCAAAACGTGTTTTTCAGCCCGAAATAAACGCGTTTTTTCAGACAACTGAATCCCCATGTAGCAACAAGGCTCAGAAGAGCCCACACACTCAGATCTTAACCCCAGTGTGCTGAAAGTGTCAAAACATGTTTTTCAGCAGAAATAAACATGTTTCTGCAAGTTTGGTCTACCCCATGTAAGTTATGGGGCAGTAACAGTACACTTTTCAAAACGTGTTTTTCAGCCCGAAATAAACGCGTTTTTTCAGACAACTGAATCCCCATGTAGCAACAAGGCTCAGAAGAGCCCACACACTCAGATCTTAACCCCAGTGTGCTGAAAGTGTCAAAACATGTTTTTCAGCAGAAATAAACATGTTTCTGCAAGTTTGGTCAACCCCATGTAAGTTATGGGGCAGTAACAGTACACCTTTCAAAACGTGTTTTTCAGCCCGAAATAAACGCGTTTTTTCAGACAACTGAATACCCATGTAGCAGCAAGTCTCAGAAGAGCCCACACACTCAGCTCTTAACCCCAGTGTGCAGAAAGGGTCAAAACGTGTTTTTCAGCAGAAATAAACATGTTTCTGCAAGTTTGGTCAACCCCATGTAAGTTATGGGGCAGTAACAGTACACTCTGCAAAACGTGTTTTTCAGCCCGAAATAAACGCGTTTTTTCAGACAACTGAATCCCCATGTAGCAGCAAGGCTCAGAAGAGCCCACACACTCAGATCTTAACCCCAGTGTGCAGAAAGGTTCAAAACATGTTTTTCAGCAGAAATAAACATGTTTCTGCAAGTTTGGTCAACCCCATGTAAGTTATGGGGCAGTAACAGTACACTTTTCAAAACGTGTTTTTCAGCCCGAAATAAACACGTTTTTTCAGACAACTGAATCCCCATGTAGCAACAAGGCTCAGAAGAGCCCACACACTCAGATCTTAACCCCAGTGTGCTGAAAGTGTCAAAACATGTTTTTCAGCAGAAATAAACATGTTTCTGCAAGTTTGGTCAACCCCATGTAAGTTATGGGGCAGTAACAGTACACTTTTCAAAACGTGTTTTTCAGCCCGAAATAAACGCGTTTTTTCAGACAACTGAATCCCCATGTAGCAACAAGGCTCAGAAGAGCCCACACACTCAGATCTTAACCCCAGTGTGCTGAAAGTGTCAAAACATGTTTTTCAGCAGAAATAAACATGTTTCTGCAAGTTTGGTCAACCCCATGTAAGTTATGGGGCAGTAACAGTACACTTTTCAAAACGTGTTTTTCAGCCCGAAATAAACGCGTTTTTTCAGACAACTGAATACCCATGTAGCAGCAAGTCTCAGAAGAGCCCACACACTCAGCTCTTAACCCCAGTGTGCAGAAAGGGTCAAAACGTGTTTTTCAGCAGAAATAAACATGTTTCTGCAAGTTTGGTCAACCCCATGTAAGTTATGGGGCAGTAACAGTACACTCTGCAAAACGTGTTTTTCAGCCCGAAATAAACGCGTTTTTTCAGACAACTGAATCC
Source organism: Lepisosteus platostomus (assembly GCF_059453375.1). Lineage (NCBI taxonomy): Eukaryota > Metazoa > Chordata > Actinopteri > Semionotiformes > Lepisosteidae > Lepisosteus > Lepisosteus platostomus. Next base: position 27,016,993 of record NC_142615.1, on the reverse strand, counting down.
CCATGTAGCAGCAAGGCTCAGAAGAGCCCACACACTCAGATCTTAACCCCAGTGTGCTGAAAGTGTCAAAACATGTTTTTCAGCAGAAATAAACATGTTTCTGCAAGTTTGGTCAACCCCATGTAAGTTATGGGGCAGTAACAGTACACTTTTCAAAACGTGTTTTTCAGCCCGAAATAAACGCGTTTTTTCAGACAACTGAATCCCCATGTAGCAACAAGGCTCAGAAGAGCCCACACACTCAGATCTTAACCCCAGTGTGCTGAAAGTGTCAAAACATGTTTTTCAGCAGAAATAAACATGTTTCTGCAAGTTTGGTCAACCCCATGTAAGTTATGGGGCAGTAACAGTACACTCTGCAAAACGTGTTTTTCAGCCCGAAATAAACGCGTTTTTTCAGACAACTGAATCCCCATGTAGCAGCAAGGCTCAGAAGAGCCCACACACTCAGATCTTAACCCCAGTGTGCTGAAAGTGTCAAAACATGTTTTTCAGCAGAAATAAACATGTTTCTGCAAGTTTGGTCAACCCCATGTAAGTTATGGGGCAGTAACAGTACACTCTGCAAAACGTGTTTTTCAGCCCGAAATAAACGCGTTTTTTCAGACAACTGAATACCCATGTAGCAGCAAGTCTCAGAAGAGCCCACACACTCAGCTCTTAACCCCAGTGTGCAGAAAGGGTCAAAACGTGTTTTTCAGCAGAAATAAACATGTTTCTGCAAGTTTGGTCAACCCCATGTAAGTTATGGGGCAGTAACAGTACACTCTGCAAAACGTGTTTTTCAGCCCGAAATAAACGCGTTTTTTCAGACAACTGAATACCCATGTAGCAGCAAGTCTCAGAAGAACCCACACACTCAGCTCTTAACCCCAGTGTGCAGAGAGGGTCAAAACGTGTTTTTCAGCAGAAATAAACATGTTTCTGCAAGTTTGGTCAACCCCATGTAAGTTATGGGGCAGTAACAGTACACTCTGCAAAACGTGTTTTTCAGCCCGAAATAAACGCGTTTTTTCAGACAACTGAATCCCCATGTAGCAACAAGGCTCAGAAGAGCCCACACACTCAGATCTTAACCCCAGTGTGCTGATTGTGTCAAAACATGTTTTTCAGCAGAAATAAACATGTTTCTGCAAGTTTGGTCAACCCCATGTAAGTTATGGGGCAGTAACAGTACACTCTGCAAAACGTGTTTTTCAGCCCGAAATAAACGCGTTTTTTCAGACAACTGAATACCCATGTAGCAGCAAGTCTCAGAAGAGCCCACACACTCAGCTCTTAACCCCAGTGTGCAGAAAGGGTCAAAACGTGTTTTTCAGCAGAAATAAACATGTTTCTGCAAGTTTGGTCAACCCCATGTAAGTTATGGGGCAGTAACAGTACACTTTTCAAAACGTGTTTTTCAGCCCGAAATAAACGCGTTTTTTCAGACAACTGAATCCCCATGTAGCAACAAGGCTCAGAAGAGCCCACACACTCAGATCTTAACCCCAGTGTGCTGAAAGTGTCAAAACTTGTTTTTCAGCAGAAATAAACATGTTTCTGCAAGTTTGGTCAACCCCATGTAAGTTATGGGGCAGTAACAGTACACTTTTCAAAACGTGTTTTTCAGCCCGAAATAAACGCGTTTTTTCAGACAACTGAATACCCATGTAGCAGCAAGGCTCAGAAGAGCCCACACACTCAGATCTTAACCCCAGTGTGCTGAAAGTGTCAAAACATGTTTTTCAGCAGAAATAAACATGTTTCTGCAAGTTTGGTCAACCCCATGTAAGTTATGGGGCAGTAACAGTACACTTTTCAAAACGTGTTTTTCAGCCCGAAATAAACGCGTTTTTTCAGACAACTGAATCCCCATGTAGCAACAAGGCTCAGAAGAGCCCACACACTCAGATCTTAACCCCAGTGTGCTGAAAGTGTCAAAACATGTTTTTCAGCAGAAATAAACATGTTTCTGCAAGTTTGGTCAACCCCATGTAAGTTATGGGGCAGTAACAGTACACTTTTCAAAACGTGTTTTTCAGCCCGAAATAAACGCGTTTTTTCAGACAACTGAATCCCCATGTAGCAACAAGGCTCAGAAGAGCCCACACACTCAGATCTTAACCCCAGTGTGCTGAAAGTGTCAAAACATGTTTTTCAGCAGAAATAAACATGTTTCTGCAAGTTTGGTCAACCCCATGTAAGTTATGGGGCAGTAACAGTACACCTTTCAAAACGTGTTTTTCAGCCCGAAATAAACGCGTTTTTTCAGACAACTGAATACCCATGTAGCAGCAAGTCTCAGAAGAGCCCACACACTCAGCTCTTAACCCCAGTGTGCAGAAAGGGTCAAAACGTGTTTTTCAGCAGAAATAAACATGTTTCTGCAAGTTTGGTCAACCCCATGTAAGTTATGGGGCAGTAACAGTACACTCTGCAAAACGTGTTTTTCAGCCCGAAATTAACGCGTTTTTTCAGACAACTGAATCCCCATGTAGCAGCAAGGCTCAGAAGAGCCCACACACTCAGATCTTAACCCCAGTGTGCAGAAAGGTTCAAAACATGTTTTTCAGCAGAAATAAACATGTTTCTGCAAGTTTGGTCAACCCCATGTAAGTTATGGGGCAGTAACAGTACACTTTTCAAAACGTGTTTTTCAGCCCGAAATAAACACGTTTTTTCAGACAACTGAATCCCCATGTAGCAACAAGGCTCAGAAGAGCCCACACACTCAGATCTTAACCCCAGTGTGCTGAAAGTGTCAAAACATGTTTTTCAGCAGAAATAAACATGTTTCTGCAAGTTTGGTCAACCCCATGTAAGTTATGGGGCAGTAACAGTACACTTTTCAAAACGTGTTTTTCAGCCCGAAATAAACGCGTTTTTTCAGACAACTGAATCCCCATGTAGCAACAAGGCTCAGAAGAGCCCACACACTCAGATCTTAACCCCAGTGTGCTGAAAGTGTCAAAACATGTTTTTCAGCAGAAATAAACATGTTTCTGCAAGTGTGGTCAACCCCATGTAAGTTATGGGGCAGTAACAGTACACTTTTCAAAACGTGTTTTTCAGCCCGAAATAAACGCGTTTTTTCAGACAACTGAATACCCATGTAGCAGCAAGTCTCAGAAGAGCCCACACACTCAGCTCTTAACCCCAGTGTGCAGAAAGGGTCAAAACGTGTTTTTCAGCAGAAATAAACATGTTTCTGCAAGTTTGGTCAACCCCATGTAAGTTATGGGGCAGTAACAGTACACTCTGCAAAACGTGTTTTTCAGCCCGAAATAAACGCGTTTTTTCAGACAACTGAATCCCCATGTAGCAGCAAGGCTCAGAAGAGCCCACACACTCAGATCTTAACCCCAGTGTGCTGAAAGTGTCAAAACATGTTTTTCAGCAGAAATAAACATGTTTCTGCAAGTTTGGTCAACCCCATGTAAGTTATGGGGCAGTAACAGTACACTTTTCAAAACGTGTTTTTCAGCCCGAAATAAACGCGTTTTTTCAGACAACTGAATCCCCATGTAGCAACAAGGCTCAGAAGAGCTCACACACTCAGATCTTAACCCCAGTGTGCTGAAAGTGTCAAAACATGTTTTTCAGCAGAAATAAACATGTTTCTGCAAGTTTGGTCAACCCCATGTAAGTTATGGGGCAGTAACAGTACACTCTGCAAAACGTGTTTTTCAGCCCGAAATAAACGCGTTTTTTCAGACAACTGAATCCCCATGTAGCAGCAAGGCTCAGAAGAGCCCACACACTCAGATCTTAACCCCAGTGTGCTGAAAGTGTCAAAACATGTTTTTCAGCAGAAATAAACATGTTTCTGCAAGTTTGGTCAACCCCATGTAAGTTATGGGGCAGTAACAGTACACTCTGCAAAACGTGTTTTTCAGCCCGAAATAAACGCGTTTTTTCAGACAACTGAATACCCATGTAGCAGCAAGTCTCAGAAGAGCCCACACACTCAGCTCTTAACCCCAGTGTGCAGAAAGGGTCAAAACGTGTTTTTCAGCAGAAATAAACATGTTTCTGCAAGTTTGGTCAACCCCATGTAAGTTATGGGGCAGTAACAGTACACTCTGCAAAACGTGTTTTTCAGCCCGAAATAAACGCGTTTTTTCAGACAACTGAATCCCCATGTAGCAGCAAGGCTCAGAAGAGCCCACACACTCAGATCTTAACCCCAGTGTGCTGAAAGTGTCAAAACATGTTTTTCAGCAGAAATAAACATGTTTCTGCAAGTTTGGTCAACCCCATGTAAGTTATGGGGCAGTAACAGTACACTTTTCAAAACGTGTTTTTCAGCCCGAAATAAACGCGTTTTTTCAGACAACTGAATCCCCATGTAGCAACAAGGCTCAGAAGAGCCCACACACTCAGATCTTAACCCCAGTGTGCTGAAAGTGTCAAAACATGTTTTTCAGCAGAAATAAACATGTTTCTGCAAGTTTGGTCAACCCCATGTAAGTTATGGGGCAGTAACAGTACACTCTGCAAAACGTGTTTTTCAGCCCGAAATAAACGCGTTTTTTCAGACAACTGAATCCCCATGTAGCAGCAAGGCTCAGAAGAGCCCACACACTCAGATCTTAACCCCAGTGTGCTGAAAGTGTCAAAACATGTTTTTCAGCAGAAATAAACATGTTTCTGCAAGTTTGGTCAACCCCATGTAAGTTATGGGGCAGTAACAGTACACTCTGCAAAACGTGTTTTTCAGCCCGAAATAAACGCGTTTTTTCAGACAACTGAATACCCATGTAGCAGCAAGTCTCAGAAGAGCCCACACACTCAGCTCTTAACCCCAGTGTGCAGAAAGGGTCAAAACGTGTTTTTCAGCAGAAATAAACATGTTTCTGCAAGTTTGGTCAACCCCATGTAAGTTATGGGGCAGTAACAGTACACTCTGCAAAACGTGTTTTTCAGCCCGAAATAAACGCGTTTTTTCAGACAACTGAATACCCATGTAGCAGCAAGTCTCAGAAGAACCCACACACTCAGCTCTTAACCCCAGTGTGCAGAGAGGGTCAAAACGTGTTTTTCAGCAGAAATAAACATGTTTCTGCAAGTTTGGTCAACCCCATGTAAGTTATGGGGCAGTAACAGTACACTCTGCAAAACGTGTTTTTCAGCCCGAAATAAACGCGTTTTTTCAGACAACTGAATCCCCATGTAGCAACAAGGCTCAGAAGAGCCCACACACTCAGATCTTAACCCCAGTGTGCTGATTGTGTCAAAACATGTTTTTCAGCAGAAATAAACATGTTTCTGCAAGTTTGGTCAACCCCATGTAAGTTATGGGGCAGTAACAGTACACTCTGCAAAACGTGTTTTTCAGCCCGAAATAAACGCGTTTTTTCAGACAACTGAATACCCATGTAGCAGCAAGTCTCAGAAGAGCCCACACACTCAGCTCTTAACCCCAGTGTGCAGAAAGGGTCAAAACGTGTTTTTCAGCAGAAATAAACATGTTTCTGCAAGTTTGGTCAACCCCATGTAAGTTATGGGGCAGTAACAGTACACTTTTCAAAACGTGTTTTTCAGCCCGAAATAAACGCGTTTTTTCAGACAACTGAATCCCCATGTAGCAACAAGGCTCAGAAGAGCCCACACACTCAGATCTTAACCCCAGTGTGCTGAAAGTGTCAAAACTTGTTTTTCAGCAGAAATAAACATGTTTCTGCAAGTTTGGTCAACCCCATGTAAGTTATGGGGCAGTAACAGTACACTTTTCAAAACGTGTTTTTCAGCCCGAAATAAACGCGTTTTTTCAGACAACTGAATACCCATGTAGCAGCAAGGCTCAGAAGAGCCCACACACTCAGATCTTAACCCCAGTGTGCTGAAAGTGTCAAAACATGTTTTTCAGCAGAAATAAACATGTTTCTGCAAGTTTGGTCAACCCCATGTAAGTTATGGGGCAGTAACAGTACACTTTTCAAAACGTGTTTTTCAGCCCGAAATAAACGCGTTTTTTCAGACAACTGAATCCCCATGTAGCAACAAGGCTCAGAAGAGCCCACACACTCAGATCTTAACCCCAGTGTGCTGAAAGTGTCAAAACATGTTTTTCAGCAGAAATAAACATGTTTCTGCAAGTTTGGTCAACCCCATGTAAGTTATGGGGCAGTAACAGTACACTTTTCAAAACGTGTTTTTCAGCCCGAAATAAACGCGTTTTTTCAGACAACTGAATCCCCATGTAGCAACAAGGCTCAGAAGAGCCCACACACTCAGATCTTAACCCCAGTGTGCTGAAAGTGTCAAAACATGTTTTTCAGCAGAAATAAACATGTTTCTGCAAGTTTGGTCAACCCCATGTAAGTTATGGGGCAGTAACAGTACACCTTTCAAAACGTGTTTTTCAGCCCGAAATAAACGCGTTTTTTCAGACAACTGAATACCCATGTAGCAGCAAGTCTCAGAAGAGCCCACACACTCAGCTCTTAACCCCAGTGTGCAGAAAGGGTCAAAACGTGTTTTTCAGCAGAAATAAACATGTTTCTGCAAGTTTGGTCAACCCCATGTAAGTTATGGGGCAGTAACAGTACACTCTGCAAAACGTGTTTTTCAGCCCGAAATTAACGCGTTTTTTCAGACAACTGAATCCCCATGTAGCAGCAAGGCTCAGAAGAGCCCACACACTCAGATCTTAACCCCAGTGTGCAGAAAGGTTCAAAACATGTTTTTCAGCAGAAATAAACATGTTTCTGCAAGTTTGGTCAACCCCATGTAAGTTATGGGGCAGTAACAGTACACTTTTCAAAACGTGTTTTTCAGCCCGAAATAAACACGTTTTTTCAGACAACTGAATCCCCATGTAGCAACAAGGCTCAGAAGAGCCCACACACTCAGATCTTAACCCCAGTGTGCTGAAAGTGTCAAAACATGTTTTTCAGCAGAAATAAACATGTTTCTGCAAGTTTGGTCAACCCCATGTAAGTTATGGGGCAGTAACAGTACACTTTTCAAAACGTGTTTTTCAGCCCGAAATAAACGCGTTTTTTCAGACAACTGAATCCCCATGTAGCAACAAGGCTCAGAAGAGCCCACACACTCAGATCTTAACCCCAGTGTGCTGAAAGTGTCAAAACATGTTTTTCAGCAGAAATAAACATGTTTCTGCAAGTGTGGTCAACCCCATGTAAGTTATGGGGCAGTAACAGTACACTTTTCAAAACGTGTTTTTCAGCCCGAAATAAACGCGTTTTTTCAGACAACTGAATACCCATGTAGCAGCAAGTCTCAGAAGAGCCCACACACTCAGCTCTTAACCCCAGTGTGCAGAAAGGGTCAAAACGTGTTTTTCAGCAGAAATAAACATGTTTCTGCAAGTTTGGTCAACCCCATGTAAGTTATGGGGCAGTAACAGTACACTCTGCAAAACGTGTTTTTCAGCCCGAAATAAACGCGTTTTTTCAGACAACTGAATCCCCATGTAGCAGCAAGGCTCAGAAGAGCCCACACACTCAGATCTTAACCCCAGTGTGCTGAAAGTGTCAAAACATGTTTTTCAGCAGAAATAAACATGTTTCTGCAAGTTTGGTCAACCCCATGTAAGTTATGGGGCAGTAACAGTACACTTTTCAAAACGTGTTTTTCAGCCCGAAATAAACGCGTTTTTTCAGACAACTGAATCCCCATGTAGCAACAAGGCTCAGAAGAGCTCACACACTCAGATCTTAACCCCAGTGTGCTGAAAGTGTCAAAACATGTTTTTCAGCAGAAATAAACATGTTTCTGCAAGTTTGGTCAACCCCATGTAAGTTATGGGGCAGTAACAGTACACTCTGCAAAACGTGTTTTTCAGCCCGAAATAAACGCGTTTTTTCAGACAACTGAATCCCCATGTAGCAGCAAGGCTCAGAAGAGCCCACACACTCAGATCTTAACCCCAGTGTGCTGAAAGTGTCAAAACATGTTTTTCAGCAGAAATAAACATGTTTCTGCAAGTTTGGTCAACCCCATGTAAGTTATGGGGCAGTAACAGTACACTCTGCAAAACGTGTTTTTCAGCCCGAAATAAACGCGTTTTTTCAGACAACTGAATACCCATGTAGCAGCAAGTCTCAGAAGAGCCCACACACTCAGCTCTTAACCCCAGTGTGCAGAAAGGGTCAAAACGTGTTTTTCAGCAGAAATAAACATGTTTCTGCAAGTTTGGTCAACCCCATGTAAGTTATGGGGCAGTAACAGTACACTCTGCAAAACGTGTTTTTCAGCCCGAAATAAACGCGTTTTTTCAGACAACTGAATCCCCATGTAGCAGCAAGGCTCAGAAGAGCCCACACACTCAGATCTTAACCCCAGTGTGCTGAAAGTGTCAAAACATGTTTTTCAGCAGAAATAAACATGTTTCTGCAAGTTTGGTCAACCCCATGTAAGTTATGGGGCAGTAACAGTACACTTTTCAAAACGTGTTTTTCAGCCCGAAATAAACGCGTTTTTTCAGACAACTGAATCCCCATGTAGCAACAAGGCTCAGAAGAGCCCACACACTCAGATCTTAACCCCAGTGTGCTGAAAGTGTCAAAACATGTTTTTCAGCAGAAATAAACATGTTTCTGCAAGTTTGGTCAACCCCATGTAAGTTATGGGGCAGTAACAGTACACTCTGCAAAACGTGTTTTTCAGCCCGAAATAAACGCGTTTTTTCAGACAACTGAATCCCCATGTAGCAGCAAGGCTCAGAAGAGCCCACACACTCAGATCTTAACCCCAGTGTGCTGAAAGTGTCAAAACATGTTTTTCAGCAGAAATAAACATGTTTCTGCAAGTTTGGTCAACCCCATGTAAGTTATGGGGCAGTAACAGTACACTCTGCAAAACGTGTTTTTCAGCCCGAAATAAACGCGTTTTTTCAGACAACTGAATACCCATGTAGCAGCAAGTCTCAGAAGAGCCCACACACTCAGCTCTTAACCCCAGTGTGCAGAAAGGGTCAAAACGTGTTTTTCAGCAGAAATAAACATGTTTCTGCAAGTTTGGTCAACCCCATGTAAGTTATGGGGCAGTAACAGTACACTCTGCAAAACGTGTTTTTCAGCCCGAAATAAACGCGTTTTTTCAGACAACTGAATACCCATGTAGCAGCAAGTCTCAGAAGAACCCACACACTCAGCTCTTAACCCCAGTGTGCAGAGAGGGTCAAAACGTGTTTTTCAGCAGAAATAAACATGTTTCTGCAAGTTTGGTCAACCCCATGTAAGTTATGGGGCAGTAACAGTACACTCTGCAAAACGTGTTTTTCAGCCCGAAATAAACGCGTTTTTTCAGACAACTGAATCCCCATGTAGCAACAAGGCTCAGAAGAGCCCACACACTCAGATCTTAACCCCAGTGTGCTGATTGTGTCAAAACATGTTTTTCAGCAGAAATAAACATGTTTCTGCAAGTTTGGTCAACCCCATGTAAGTTATGGGGCAGTAACAGTACACTCTGCAAAACGTGTTTTTCAGCCCGAAATAAACGCGTTTTTTCAGACAACTGAATCCCCATGTAGCAGCAAGGCTCAGAAGAGCCCACACACTCAGCTCTTAACCCCAGTGTGCAGAAAGGGTCAAAACGTGTTTTTCAGCAGAAATAAACATGTTTCTGCAAGTTTGGTCAACCCCATGTAAGTTATGGGGCAGTAACAGTACACTTTTCAAAACGTGTTTTTCAGCCCGAAATAAACGCGTTTTTTCAGACAACTGAATCCCCATGTAGCAACAAGGCTCAGAAGAGCCCACACACTCAGATCTTAACCCCAGTGTGCTGAAAGTGTCAAAACTTGTTTTTCAGCAGAAATAAACATGTTTCTGCAAGTTTGGTCAACCCCATGTAAGTTATGGGGCAGTAACAGTACACTTTTCAAAACGTGTTTTTCAGCCCGAAATAAACGCGTTTTTTCAGACAACTGAATACCCATGTAGCAGCAAGGCTCAGAAGAGCCCACACACTCAGATCTTAACCCCAGTGTGCTGAAAGTGTCAAAACATGTTTTTCAGCAGAAATAAACATGTTTCTGCAAGTTTGGTCAACCCCATGTAAGTTATGGGGCAGTAACAGTACACTTTTCAAAACGTGTTTTTCAGCCCGAAATAAACGCGTTTTTTCAGACAACTGAATCCCCATGTAGCAACAAGGCTCAGAAGAGCCCACACACTCAGATCTTAACCCCAGTGTGCTGAAAGTGTCAAAACATGTTTTTCAGCAGAAATAAACATGTTTCTGCAAGTTTGGTCAACCCCATGTAAGTTATGGGGCAGTAACAGTACACTTTTCAAAACGTGTTTTTCAGCCCGAAATAAACGCGTTTTTTCAGACAACTGAATCCCCATGTAGCAACAAGGCTCAGAAGAGCCCACACACTCAGATCTTAACCCCAGTGTGCTGAAAGTGTCAAAACATGTTTTTCAGCAGAAATAAACATGTTTCTGCAAGTTTGGTCAACCCCATGTAAGTTATGGGGCAGTAACAGTACACCTTTCAAAACGTGTTTTTCAGCCCGAAATAAACGCGTTTTTTCAGACAACTGAATACCCATGTAGCAGCAAGTCTCAGAAGAGCCCACACACTCAGCTCTTAACCCCAGTGTGCAGAAAGGGTCAAAACGTGTTTTTCAGCAGAAATAAACATGTTTCTGCAAGTTTGGTCAACCCCATGTAAGTTATGGGGCAGTAACAGTACACTCTGCAAAACGTGTTTTTCAGCCCGAAATAAACGCGTTTTTTCAGACAACTGAATCCCCATGTAGCAGCAAGGCTCAGAAGAGCCCACACACTCAGATCTTAACCCCAGTGTGCAGAAAGGTTCAAAACATGTTTTTCAGCAGAAATAAACATGTTTCTGCAAGTTTGGTCAACCCCATGTAAGTTATGGGGCAGTAACAGTACACTTTTCAAAACGTGTTTTTCAGCCCGAAATAAACACGTTTTTTCAGACAACTGAATCCCCATGTAGCAACAAGGCTCAGAAGAGCCCACACACTCAGATCTTAACCCCAGTGTGCTGAAAGTGTCAAAACATGTTTTTCAGCAGAAATAAACATGTTTCTGCAAGTTTGGTCAACCCCATGTAAGTTATGGGGCAGTAACAGTACACTTTTCAAAACGTGTTTTTCAGCCCGAAATAAACGCGTTTTTTCAGACAACTGAATCCCCATGTAGCAACAAGGCTCAGAAGAGCCCACACACTCAGATCTTAACCCCAGTGTGCTGAAAGTGTCAAAACATGTTTTTCAGCAGAAATAAACATGTTTCTGCAAGTGTGGTCAACCCCATGTAAGTTATGGGGCAGTAACAGTACACTTTTCAAAACGTGTTTTTCAGCCCGAAATAAACGCGTTTTTTCAGACAACTGAATACCCATGTAGCAGCAAGTCTCAGAAGAGCCCACACACTCAGCTCTTAACCCCAGTGTGCAGAAAGGGTCAAAACGTGTTTTTCAGCAGAAATAAACATGTTTCTGCAAGTTTGGTCAACCCCATGTAAGTTATGGGGCAGTAACAGTACACTCTGCAAAACGTGTTTTTCAGCCCGAAATAAACGCGTTTTTTCAGACAACTGAATCCCCATGTAGCAGCAAGGCTCAGAAGAGCCCACACACTCAGATCTTAACCCCAGTGTGCAGAAAGGTTCAAAACATGTTTTTCAGCAGAAATAAACATGTTTCTGCAAGTTTGGTCAACCCCATGTAAGTTATGGGGCAGTAACAGTACACTTTTCAAAACGTGTTTTTCAGCCCGAAATAAACGCGTTTTTTCAGACAACTGAATACCCATGTAGCAGCAAGGCTCAGAAGAGCCCACACTCTCAGATCTTAACCCCAGTGTGCAGAAAGGGTCAAAACGTGTTTTTCAGCAGAAATAAACATGTTTCTGCAAGTTTGGTCAACCCCATGTAAGTTATGGGGCAGTAACAGTACACCTTTCAAAACGTGTTTTTCAGCCCGAAATAAACGCGTTTTTTCAGACAACTGAATACCCATGTAGCAGCAAGTCTCAGAAGAGCCCACACACTCAGCTCTTAACCCCAGTGTGCAGAAAGGGTCAAAACGTGTTTTTCAGCAGAAATAAACATGTTTCTGCAAGTTTGGTCAACCCCATGTAAGTTATGGGGCAGTAACAGTACACTCTGCAAAACGTGTTTTTCAGCCCGAAATAAACGCGTTTTTTCAGACAACTGAATACCCATGTAGCAGCAAGTCTCAGAAGAGCCCACACACTCAGCTCTTAACCCCAGTGTGCAGAGAGGGTCAAAACGTGTTTTTCAGCAGAAATAAACATGTTTCTGCAAGTTTGGTCAACCCCATGTAAGTTATGGGGCAGTAACAGTACACTCTGCAAAACGTGTTTTTCAGCCCGAAATAAACGCGTTTTTTCAGACAACTGAATCCCCATGTAGCAACAAGGCTCAGAAGAGCCCACACACTCAGATCTTAACCCCAGTGTGCTGAAAGTGTCAAAACATGTTTTTCAGCAGAAATAAACATGTTTCTGCAAGTTTGGTCAACCCCATGTAAGTTATGGGGCAGTAACAGTACACTCTGCAAAACGTGTTTTTCAGCCCGAAATAAACGCGTTTTTTCAGACAACTGAATACCCATGTAGCAGCAAGTCTCAGAAGAGCCCACACACTCAGCTCTTAACCCCAGTGTGCAGAAAGGGTCAAAACGTGTTTTTCAGCAGAAATAAACATGTTTCTGCAAGTTTGGTCAACCCCATGTAAGTTATGGGGCAGTAACAGTACACTCTGCAAAACGTGTTTTTCAGCCCGAAATAAACGCGTTTTTTCAGACAACTGAATCCCCATGTAGCAGCAAGGCTCAGAAGAGCCCACACACTCAGATCTTAACCCCAGTGTGCTGAAAGTGTCAAAACATGTTTTTCAGCAGAAATAAACATGTTTCTGCAAGTTTGGTCAACCCCATGTAAGTTATGGGGCAGTAACAGTACACTTTTCAAAACGTGTTTTTCAGCCCGAAATAAACGCGTTTTTTCAGACAACTGAATCCCCATGTAGCAACAAGGCTCAGAAGAGCCCACACACTCAGATCTTAACCCCAGTGTGCTGAAAGTGTCAAAACTTGTTTTTCAGCAGAAATAAACATGTTTCTGCAAGTTTGGTCAACCCCATGTAACTTATGGGGCAGTAACAGTACACTTTTCAAAACGTGTTTTTCAGCCCGAAATAAACGCGTTTTTTCAGACAACTGAATACCCATGTAGCAGCAAGGCACAGAAGAGCCCACACACTCAGATCTTAACCCCAGTGTGCTGAAAGTGTCAAAACATGTTTTTCAGCAGAAATAAACATGTTTCTGCAAGTTTGGTCAACCCCATGTAAGTTATGGGGCAGTAACAGTACACTTTTCAAAACGTGTTTTTCAGCCCGAAATAAACGCGTTTTTTCAGACAACTGAATCCCCATGTAGCAACAAGGCTCAGAAGAGCCCACACACTCAGATCTTAACCCCAGTGTGCTGAAAGTGTCAAAACTTGTTTTTCAGCAGAAATAAACATGTTTCTGCAAGTTTGGTCAACCCCATGTAAGTTATGGGGCAGTAACAGTACACTTTTCAAAACGTGTTTTTCAGCCCGAAATAAACACGTTTTTTCAGACAACTGAATACCCATGTAGCAGCAAGGCTCAGAAGAGCCCACACACTCAGATCTTAACCCCAGTGTGCTGAAAGTGTCAAAACATGTTTTTCAGCAGAAATAAACATGTTTCTGCAAGTTTGGTCAACCCCATGTAAGTTATGGGGCAGTAACAGTACACTTTTCAAAACGTGTTTTTCAGCCCGAAATAAACGCGTTTTTTCAGACAACTGAATCCCCATGTAGCAACAAGGCTCAGAAGAGCCCACACACTCAGATCTTAACCCCAGTGTGCTGAAAGTGTCAAAACATGTTTTTCAGCAGAAATAAACATGTTTCTGCAAGTTTGGTCAACCCCATGTAAGTTATGGGGCAGTAACAGTACACTTTTCAAAACGTGTTTTTCAGCCCGAAATAAACGCGTTTTTTCAGACAACTGAATCCCCATGTAGCAACAAGGCTCAGAAGAGCCCACACACTCAGATCTTAACCCCAGTGTGCTGAAAGTGTCAAAACATGTTTTTCAGCAGAAATAAACATGTTTCTGCAAGTTTGGTCAACCCCATGTAAGTTATGGGGCAGTAACAGTACACCTTTCAAAACGTGTTTTTCAGCCCGAAATAAACGCGTTTTTTCAGACAACTGAATACCCATGTAGCAGCAAGTCTCAGAAGAGCCCACACACTCAGCTCTTAACCCCAGTGTGCAGAAAGGGTCAAAACGTGTTTTTCAGCAGAAATAAACATGTTTCTGCAAGTTTGGTCAACCCCATGTAAGTTATGGGGCAGTAACAGTACACTCTGCAAAACGTGTTTTTCAGCCCGAAATAAACGCGTTTTTTCAGACAACTGAATCCCCATGTAGCAGCAAGGCTCAGAAGAGCCCACACACTCAGATCTTAACCCCAGTGTGCAGAAAGGTTCAAAACATGTTTTTCAGCAGAAATAAACATGTTTCTGCAAGTTTGGTCAACCCCATGTAAGTTATGGGGCAGTAACAGTACACTTTTCAAAACGTGTTTTTCAGCCCGAAATAAACGCGTTTTTTCAGACAACTGAATACCCATGTAGCAGCAAGGCTCAGAAGAGCCCACACTCTCAGATCTTAACCCCAGTGTGCAGAAAGGGTCAAAACGTGTTTTTCAGCAGAAATAAACATGTTTCTGCAAGTTTGGTCAACCCCATGTAAGTTATGGGGCAGTAACAGTACACCTTTCAAAACGTGTTTTTCAGCCCGAAATAAACGCGTTTTTTCAGACAACTGAATACCCATGTAGCAGCAAGTCTCAGAAGAGCCCACACACTCAGCTCTTAACCCCAGTGTGCAGAAAGGGTCAAAACGTGTTTTTCAGCAGAAATAAACATGTTTCTGCAAGTTTGGTCAACCCCATGTAAGTTATGGGGCAGTAACAGTACACTCTGCAAAACGTGTTTTTCAGCCCGAAATAAACGCGTTTTTTCAGACAACTGAATCCCCATGTAGCAGCAAGGCTCAGAAGAGCCCACACTCTCAGATCTTAACCCCAGTGTGCAGAAAGGGTCAAAACGTGTTTTTCAGCAGAAATAAACATGTTTCTGCAAGTTTGGTCAACCCCATGTAAGTTATGGGGCAGTAACAGTACACTCTGCAAAACGTGTTTTTCAGCCCGAAATAAACGCGTTTTTTCAGACAACTGAATCCCCATGTAGCAACAAGGCTCAGAAGAGCCCACACACTCAGATCTTAACCCCAGTGTGCTGAAAGTGTCAAAACATGTTTTTCAGCAGAAATAAACATGTTTCTGCAAGTTTGGTCAACCCCATGTAAGTTATGGGGCAGTAACAGTACACTTTTCAAAACGTGTTTTTCAGCCCGAAATAAACGCGTTTTTTCAGACAACTGAATACCCATGTAGCAGCAAGGCTCAGAAGAGCCCACACACTCAGATCTTAACCCCAGTGTGCTGAAAGTGTCAAAACATGTTTTTAAGCAGAAATAAACATGTTTCTGCAAGTTTGGTCAACCCCATGTAAGTTATGGGGCAGTAACAGTACACTTTTCAAAACGTGTTTTTCAGCCCGAAATAAACGCGTTTTTTCAGACAACTGAATCCCCATGTAGCAACAAGGCTCAGAAGAGCCCACACACTCAGATCTTAACCCCAGTGTGCTGAAAGTGTCAAAACATGTTTTTCAGCAGAAATAAACATGTTTCTGCAAGTTTGGTCAACCCCATGTAAGTTATGGGGCAGTAACAGTACACTCTGCAAAACGTGTTTTTCAGCCCGAAATAAACGCGTTTTTTCAGACAACTGAATCCCCATGTAGCAGCAAGGCTCAGAAGAGCCAACACACTCAGATCTTAACCCCAGTGTGCTGAAAGTGTCAAAACATGTTTTTCAGCAGAAATAAACATGTTTCTGCAAGTTTGGTCAACCCCAAGTAAGTTATGGGGCAGTAACAGTACACTTTTCAAAACGTGTTTTTCAGCCCGAAATAAACGCGTTTTTTCAGACAACTGAATCCCCATGTAGCAACAAGGCTCAGAAGAGCCCACACACTCAGATCTTAACCCCAGTGTGCTGAAAGTGTCAAAACATGTTTTTCAGCAGAAATAAACATGTTTCTGCAAGTTTGGTCAACCCCATGTAAGTTATGGGGCAGTAACAGTACACCTTTCAAAACGTGTTTTTCAGACCGAAATAAACGCGTTTTTCCAGACAACTGAATACCCATGTAGCAGCAAGTCTCAGAAGAGCCCACACACTCAGCTCTTAACCCCAGTGTGCAGAAAGGGTCAAAACGTGTTTTTCAGCAGAAATAAACATGTTTCTGCAAGTTTGGTCAACCCCATGTAAGTTATGGGGCAGTAACAGTACACTCTGCAAAACGTGTTTTTCAGCCCGAAATAAACGCGTTTTTTCAGACAACTGAATCCCCATGTAGCAGCAAGGCTCAGAAGAGCCCACACACTCAGATCTTAACCCCAGTGTGCAGAAAGTGTCAAAACATGTTTTTCAGCAGAAATAAACATGTTTCTGCAAGTTTGGTCAACCCCATGTAAGTTATGGGGCAGTAACAGTACACTTTTCAAAACGTGTTTTTCAGCCCGAAATAAACGCGTTTTTTCAGACAACTGAATCCCCATGTAGCAACAAGGCTCAGAAGAGCCCACACACTCAGATCTTAACCCCAGTGTGCTGAAAGTGTCAAAACATGTTTTTCAGCAGAAATAAACATGTTTCTGCAAGTTTGGTCAACCCCATGTAAGTTATGGGGCAGTAACAGTACACTTTTCAAAACGTGTTTTTCAGCCCGAAATAAACGCGTTTTTTCAGACAACTGAATACCCATGTAGCAGCAAGTCTCAGAAGAGCCCACACACTCAGATCTTAACCCCAGTGTGCAGAAAGGGTCAAAACGTGTTTTTCAGCAGAAATAAACATGTTTCTGCAAGTTTGGTCAACCCCATGTAAGTTATGGGGCAGTAACAGTACACTCTGCAAAACGTGTTTTTCAGCCCGAAATAAACGCGTTTTTTCAGACAACTGAATCCCCATGTAGCAGCAAGGCTCAGAAGAGCCCACACACTCAGATCTTAACCCCAGTGTGCTGAAAGTGTCAAAACATGTTTTTCAGCAGAAATAAACATGTTTCTGCAAGTTTGGTCAACCCCATGTAAGTTATGGGGCAGTAACAGTACACTTTTCAAAACTTGTTTTTCAGCCCGAAATAAACGCGTTTTTTCAGACAACTGAATCCCCATGTAGCAACAAGGCTCAGAAGAGCCCACACACTCAGATCTTAACCCCAGTGTGCTGAAAGTGTCAAAACATGTTTTTCAGCAGAAATAAACATGTTTCTGCAAGTTTGGTCAACCCCATGTAAGTTATGGGGCAGTAACAGTACACTTTTCAAAACGTGTTTTTCAGCCCGAAATAAACGCGTTTTTTCAGACAACTGAATCCCCATGTAGCAGCAAGGCTCAGAAGAGCCCACACACTCAGATCTTAACCCCAGTGTGCTGAAAGTGTCAAAACATGTTTTTCAGCAGAAATAAACATGTTTCTGCAGGTTTGGTCAACCCCATGTAAGTTATGGGGCAGTAACAGTACACTTTTCAAAACGTGTTTTTCAGCCCGAAATAAACGCGTTTTTTCAGACAACTGAATCCCCATGTAGCAGCAAGTCTCAGAAGAGCCCACACACTCAGCTCTTAACCCCAGTGTGCAGAAAGGGTCAAAACGTGTTTTTCAGCAGAAATAAACATGTTTCTGCAAGTTTGGTCAACCCCATGTAAGTTATGGGGCAGTAACAGTACACTCTGCAAAACGTGTTTTTCAGCCCGAAATAAACGCGTTTTTTCAGACAACTGAATCCCCATGTAGCAGCAAGGCTCAGAAGAGCCCACACACTCAGATCTTAACCCCAGTGTGCTGAAAGTGTCAAAACATGTTTTTCAGCAGAAATAAACATGTTTCTGCAAGTTTGGTCAACCCCATGTAAGTTATGGGGCAGTAACAGTACACTTTTCAAAACGTGTTTTTCAGCCCGAAATAAACGCGTTTTTTCAGACAACTGAATCCCCATGTAGCAACAAGGCTCAGAAGAGCCCACACACTCAGATCTTAACCCCAGTGTGCTGAAAGTGTCAAAACATGTTTTTCAGCAGAAATAAACATGTTTCTGCAAGTTTGGTCAACCCCATGTAAGTTATGGGGCAGTAACAGTACACTCTGCAAAACGTGTTTTTCAGCCCGAAATAAACGCGTTTTTTCAGACAACTGAATCCCCATGTAGCAGCAAGGCTCAGAAGAGCCCACACACTCAGATCTTAAACCCAGTGTGCTGAAAGTGTCAAAACATGTTTTTCAGCAGAAATAAACATGTTTCTGCAAGTTTGGTCAACCCCATGTAAGATATGGGGCAGTAACAGTACACTTTTCAAAACGTGTTTTTCAGCCCGAAATAAACGCGTTTTTTCAGACAACTGAATCCCCATGTAGCAACAAGGCTCAGAAGAGCCCACACACTCAGATCTTAACCCCAGTGTGCTGAAAGTGTCAAAACATGTTTTTCAGCAGAAATAAACATGTTTCTGCAAGTTTGGTCAACCCCATGTAAGTTATGGGGCAGTAACAGTACACCTTTCAAAACGTGTTTTTCAGCCCGAAATAAACGCGTTTTTTCAGACAACTGAATACCCATGTAGCAGCAAGTCTCAGAAGAGCCCACACACTCAGCTCTTAACCCCAGTGTGCAGAAAGGGTCAAAACGTGTTTTTCAGCAGAAATAAACATGTTTCTGCAAGTTTGGTCAACCCCATGTAAGTTATGGGGCAGTAACAGTACACTCTGCAAAACGTGTTTTTCAGCCCGAAATAAACGCGTTTTTTCAGACAACTGAATCCCCATGTAGCAGCAAGGCTCAGAAGAGCCCACACACTCAGATCTTAACCCCAGTGTGCAGAAAGGTTCAAAACATGTTTTTCAGCAGAAATAAACATGTTTCTGCAAGTTTGGTCAACCCCATGTAAGTTATGGGGCAGTAACAGTACACTTTTCAAAACGTGTTTTTCAGCCCGAAAAAAACGCGTTTTTTCAGACAACTGAATACCCATGTAGCAGCAAGGCTCAGAAGAGCCCACACTCTCAGATCTTAACCCCAGTGTGCAGAAAGGGTCAAAACGTGTTTTTCAGCAGAAATAAACATGTTTCTGCAAGTTTGGTCAACCCCATGTAAGTTATGGGGCAGTAACAGTACACCTTTCAAAACGTGTTTTTCAGCCCGAAATAAACGCGTTTTTTCAGACAACTGAATACCCATGTAGCAGCAAGTCTCAGAAGAGCCCACACACTCAGCTCTTAACCCCAGTGTGCAGAAAGGGTCAAAACGTGTTTTTCAGCAGAAATAAACATGTTTCTGCAAGTTTGGTCAACCCCATGTAAGTTATGGGGCAGTAACAGTACACTCTGCAAAACGTGTTTTTCAGCCCGAAAAAAACGCGTTTTTTCAGACAACTGAATCCCCATGTAGCAGCAAGGCTCAGAAGAGCCCACACACTCAGATCTTAACCCCAGTGTGCTGAAAGTGTCAAAACATGTTTTTCAGCAGAAATAAACATGTTTCTGCAAGTTTGGTCAACCCCATGTAAGTTATGGGGCAGTAACAGTACACTTTTCAAAACGTGTTTTTCAGCCCGAAATAAACGCGTTTTTTCAGACAACTGAATCCCCATGTAGCAACAAGGCTCAGAAGAGCCCACACACTCAGATCTTAACCCCAGTGTGCTGAAAGTGTCAAAACATGTTTTTCAGCAGAAATAAACATGTTTCTGCAACTTTGGTCAACCCCATGTAAGTTATGGGGCAGTAACAGTACACTTTTCAAAACGTGTTTTTCAGCCCGAAATAAACGCGTTTTTTCAGACAACTGAATCCCCATGTAGCAACAAGGCTCAGAAGAGTCCACACACTCAGATCTTAACCCCAGTGTGCTGAAAGTGTCAAAACATGTTTTTCAGCAGAAATAAACATGTTTCTGCAAGTTTGGTCAACCCCATGTAAGTTATGGGGCAGTAACAGTACACTTTTCAAAACGTGTTTTTCAGCCCGAAATAAACGCGTTTTTTCAGACAACTGAATACCCATGTAGCAGCAAGTCTCAGAAGAGCCCACACACTCAGCTCTTAACCCCAGTGTGCAGAAAGGGTCAAAACGTGTTTTTCAGCAGAAATAAACATGTTTCTGCAAGTTTGGTCAACCCCATGTAAGTTATGGGGCAGTAACAGTACACTCTGCAAAACGTGTTTTTCAGCCCGAAATAAACGCGTTTTTTCAGACAACTGAATCCCCATGTAGCAGCAAGGCTCAGAAGAGCCCACACACTCAGATCTTAACCCCAGTGTGCTGAAAGTGTCAAAACATGTTTTTCAGCAGAAATAAACATGTTTCTACAAGTTTGGTCAACCCCATGTAAGTTATGGGGCAGTAACAGTACACTTTTCAAAACGTGTTTTTCAGCCCGAAATAAACGCGTTTTTTCAGACAACTGAATCCCCATGTAGCAACAAGGCTCAGAAGAGCCCACACACTCAGATCTTAACCCCAGTGTGCTGAAAGTGTCAAAACATGTTTTTCAGCAGAAATAAACATGTTTCTGCAAGTTTGGTCAACCCCATGTAAGTTATGGGGCAGTAACAGTACACTCTGCAAAACGTGTTTTTCAGCCCGAAATAAACGCATTTTTTCAGACAACTAAATCCCCATGTAGCAGCAAGGCTCAGAAGAGCCCACACACTCAGATCTTAAACCCAGTGTGCTGAAAGTGTCAAAACATGTTTTTCAGCAGAAATAAACATGTTTCTGCAAGTTTGGTCAACCCCATGTAAGTTATGGGGCAGTAACAGTACACTTTTCAAAACGTGTTTTTCAGCCCGAAATAAACGCGTTTTTTCAGACAACTGAATCCCCATGTAGCAACAAGGCTCAGAAGAGCCCACACACTCAGATCTTAACCCCAGTGTGCTGAAAGTGTCAAAACATGTTTTTCAGCAGAAATAAACATGTTTCTGCAAGTTTGGTCAACCCCATGTAAGTTATGGGGCAGTAACAGTACACCTTTCAAAACATGTTTTTCAGCCCGAAATAAACGCGTTTTTTCAGACAACTGAATACCCATGTAGCAGCAAGGCTCAGAAGAGCCCACACACTCAGCTCTTAACCCCAGTGTGCAGAAAGGGTCAAAACGTGTTTTTCAGCAGAAATAAACATGTTTCTGCAAGTTTGGTCAACCCCATGTAAGTTATGGGGCAGTAACAGTACACTCTGCAAAACGTGTTTTTCAGCCCGAAATAAACGCGTTTTTTCAGACAACTGAATACCCATGTAGCAGCAAGGCTCAGAAGAGCCCACACTCTCAGATCTTAACCCCAGTGTGCAGAAAGGGTCAAAACGTGTTTTTCAGCAGAAATAAACATGTTTCTGCAAGTTTGGTCAACCCCATGTAAGTTATGGGGCAGTAACAGTACACCTTTCAAAACGTGTTTTTCAGCCCGAAATAAACGCGTTTTTTCAGACAACTGAATACCCATGTAGCAGCAAGTCTCAGAAGAGCCCACACACTCAGCTCTTAACCCCAGTGTGCAGAAAGGGTCAAAACGTGTTTTTCAGCAGAAATAAACATGTTTCTGCAAGTTTGGTCAACCCCATGTAAGTTATGGGGCAGTAACAGTACACTTTTCAAAACGTGTTTTTCAGCCCGAAATAAACGCGTTTTTTCAGACAACTGAATCCCCATGTAGCAGCAAGTCTCAGAAGAGCCCACACACTCAGCTCTTAACCCCAGTGTGCAGAAAGGGTCAAAACGTGTTTTTCAGCAGAAATAAACATGTTTCTGCAAGTTTGGTCAACCCCATGTAAGTTATGGGGCAGTAACAGTACACTCTGCAAAACGTGTTTTTCAGCCCGAAATAAACGCGTTTTTTCAGACAACTGAATCCCCATGTAGCAGCAAGGCTCAGAAGAGCCCACACACTCAGATCTTAACCCCAGTGTGCTGAAAGTGTCAAAACATGTTTTTCAGCAGAAATAAACATGTTTCTGCAAGTTTGGTCAACCCCATGTAAGTTATGGGGCAGTAACAGTACACTTTTCAAAACGTGTTTTTCAGCCCGAAATAAACGCGTTTTTTCAGACAACTGAATCCCCATGTAGCAACAAGGCTCAGAAGAGCCCACACACTCAGATCTTAACCCCAGTGTGCTGAAAGTGTCAAAACATGTTTTTCAGCAGAAATAAACATGTTTCTGCAAGTTTGGTCAACCCCATGTAAGTTATGGGGCAGTAACAGTACACTCTGCAAAACGTGTTTTTCAGCCCGAAATAAACGCGTTTTTTCAGACAACTGAATCCCCATGTAGCAGCAAGGCTCAGAAGAGCCCACACACTCAGATCTTAAACCCAGTGTGCTGAAAGTGTCAAAACATGTTTTTCAGCAGAAATAAACATGTTTCTGCAAGTTTGGTCAACCCCATGTAAGTTATGGGGCAGTAACAGTACACTTTTCAAAACGTGTTTTTCAGCCCGAAATAAACGCGTTTTTTCAGACAACTGAATCCCCATGTAGCAACAAGGCTCAGAAGAGCCCACACACTCAGATCTTAACCCCAGTGTGCTGAAAGTGTCAAAACATGTTTTTCAGCAGAAATAAACATGTTTCTGCAAGTTTGGTCAACCCCATGTAAGTTATGGGGCAGTAACAGTACACCTTTCAAAACGTGTTTTTCAGCCCGAAATAAACGCGTTTTTTCAGACAACTGAATACCCATGTAGCAGCAAGTCTCAGAAGAGCCCACACACTCAGCTCTTAACCCCAGTGTGCAGAAAGGGTCAAAACGTGTTTTTCAGCAGAAATAAACATGTTTCTGCAAGTTTGGTCAACCCCATGTAAGTTATGGGGCAGTAACAGTACACTCTGCAAAACGTGTTTTTCAGCCCGAAATAAACGCGTTTTTTCAGACAACTGAATCCCCATGTAGCAGCAAGGCTCAGAAGAGCCCACACTCTCAGATCTTAACCCCAGTGTGCAGAAAGGGTCAAAACGTGTTTTTCAGCAGAAATAAACATGTTTCTGCAAGTTTGGTCAACCCCATGTAAGTTATGGGGCAGTAACAGTACACCTTTCAAAACGTGTTTTTCAGCCCGAAATAAACGCGTTTTTTCAGACAACTGAATACCCATGTAGCAGCAAGTCTCAGAAGAGCCCACCACTCAGCTCTTAACCCCAGTGTGAAGAAAGGGTCAAAACGTGTTTTTCAGCAGAAATAAACATGTTTCTGCAAGTTTGGTCAACCCCATGTAAGTTATGGGGCAGTAACAGTACACTCTGCAAAACGTGTTTTTCAGCCCGAAAAAAACGCGTTTTTTCAGACAACTGAATCCCCATGTAGCAGCAAGGCTCAGAAGAGCCCACACACTCAGATCTTAACCCCAGTGTGCTGAAAGTGTCAAAACATGTTTTTCAGCAGAAATAAACATGTTTCTGCAAGTTTGGTCAACCCCATGTAAGTTATGGGGCAGTAACAGTACACTTTTCAAAACGTGTTTTTCAGCCCGAAATAAACGCGTTTTTTCAGACAACTGAATCCCCATGTAGCAACAAGGCTCAGAAGAGCCCACACACTCAGATCTTAACCCCAGTGTGCTGAAAGTGTCAAAACATGTTTTTCAGCAGAAATAAACATGTTTCTGCAACTTTGGTCAACCCCATGTAAGTTATGGGGCAGTAACAGTACACTTTTCAAAACGTGTTTTTCAGCCCGAAATAAACGCGTTTTTTCAGACAACTGAATCCCCATGTAGCAACAAGGCTCAGAAGAGCCCACACACTCAGATCTTAAACCCAGTGTGCTGAAAGTGTCAAAACATGTTTTTCAGCAGAAATAAACATGTTTCTGCAAGTTTGGTCAACCCCATGTAAGTTATGGGGCAGTAACAGTACACTTTTCAAAACGTGTTTTTCAGCCCGAAATAAACGCGTTTTTTCAGACAACTGAATCCCCATGTAGCAACAAGGCTCAGAAGAGCCCACACACTCAGATCTTAACCCCAGTGTGCTGAAAGTGTCAAAACATGTTTTTCAGCAGAAATAAACATGTTTCTGCAAGTTTGGTCAACCCCATGTAAGTTATGGGGCAGTAACAGTACACTTTTCAAAACGTGTTTTTCAGCCCGAAATAAACGCGTTTTTTCAGACAACTGAATCCCCATGTAGCAGCAAGGCTCAGAAGAGCCCACACACTCAGATCTTAAACCCAGTGTGCTGAAAGTGTCAAAACATGTTTTTCAGCAGAAATAAACATGTTTCTGCAAGTTTGGTCAACCCCATGTAAGTTATGGGGCAGTAACAGTACACTTTTCAAAACGTGTTTTTCAGCCCGAAATAAACGCGTTTTTTCAGACAACTGAATCCCCATGTAGCAACAAGGCTCAGAAGAGCCCACACACTCAGATCTTAACCCCAGTGTGCTGAAAGTGTCAAAACATGTTTTTCAGCAGAAATAAACATGTTTCTGCAAGTTTGGTCAACCCCATGTAAGTTATGGGGCAGTAACAGTACACCTTTCAAAACGTGTTTTTCAGCCCGAAATAAACGCGTTTTTTCAGACAACTGAATACCCATGTAGCAGCAAGTCTCAGAAGAGCCCACACACTCAGCTCTTAACCCCAGTGTGCAGAAAGGGTCAAAACGTGTTTTTCAGCAGAAATAAACATGTTTCTGCAAGCTTGGTCAACCCCATGTAAGTTATGGGGCAGTAACAGTACACTCTGCAAAACGTGTTTTTCAGCCCGAAATAAACGCGTTTTTTCAGACAACTGAATCCCCATGTAGCAGCAAGGCTCAGAAGAGCCCACACACTCAGATCTTAACCCCAGTGTGCAGAAAGGTTCAAAACATGTTTTTCAGCAGAAATAAACATGTTTCTGCAAGTTTGGTCAACCCCATGTAAGTTATGGGGCAGTAACAGTACACTTTTCAAAACGTGTTTTTCAGCCCGAAATAAACGCGTTTTTTCAGACAACTGAATACCCATGTAGCAGCAAGGCTCAGAAGAGCCCACACTCTCAGATCTTAACCCCAGTGTGCAGAAAGGGTCAAAACGTGTTTTTCAGCAGAAATAAACATGTTTCTGCAAGTTTGGTCAACCCCATGTAAGTTATGGGGCAGTAACAGTACACCTTTCAAAACGTGTTTTTCAGCCCGAAATAAACGCGTTTTTTCAGACAACTGAATACCCATGTAGCAGCAAGTCTCAGAAGAGCCCACACACTCAGCTCTTAACCCCAGTGTGCAGAAAGGGTCAAAACGTGTTTTTCAGCAGAAATAAACATGTTTCTGCAAGTTTGGTCAACCCCATGTAAGTTATGGGGCAGTAACAGTACACTTTTCAAAACGTGTTTTTCAGCCCGAAATAAACGCGTTTTTTCAGAGAACTGAATCCCCATGTAGCAACAAGGCTCAGAAGAGCCCACACACTCAGATCTTAACCCCAGTGTGCTGAAAGTGTCAAAACATGTTTTTCAGCAGAAATAAACATGTTTCTGCAAGTTTGGTCAACCCCATGTAAGTTATGGGGCAGTAACAGTACACTTTTCAAAACGTGTTTTTCAGCCCGAAATAAACGCCTTTTTTCAGACAACTGAATCCCCATGTAGCAACAAGTCTCAGAAGAGCCCACACACTCAGCTCTTAACCCCAGTGTGCAGAAAGGGTCAAAACGTGTTTTTCAGCAGAAATAAACATGTTTCTGCAAGTTTGGTCAACCCCATGTAAGTTATGGGGCAGTAACAGTACACTTTTCAAAACGTGTTTTTCAGCCCGAAATAAACGCGTTTTTTCAGAGAACTGAATCCCCATGTAGCAACAAGGCTCAGAAGAGCCCACACACTCAGATCTTAACCCCAGTGTGCTGAAAGTGTCAAAACATGTTTTTCAGCAGAAATAAACATGTTTCTGCAAGTTTGGTCAACCCCATGTAAGTTATGGGGCAGTAACAGTACACTTTTCAAAACGTGTTTTTCAGCCCGAAATAAACGCCTTTTTTCAGACAACTGAATCCCCATGTAGCAACAAGGCTCAGAAGAGCCCACACACTCAGATCTTAACCCCAGTGTGCTGAAAGTGTCAAAACATGTTTTTCAGCAGAAATAAACATGTTTCTGCAAGTTTGGTCAACCCCATGTAAGTTATGGGGCAGTAACAGTACACTTTTCAAAACGTGTTTTTCAGCCCGAAATAAACGCGTTTTTTCAGACAACTGAATCCCCATGTAGCAACAAGGCTCAGAAGAGCCCACACACTCAGATCTTAACCCCAGTGTGCTGAAAGTGTCAAAACATGTTTTTCAGCAGAAATAAACATGTTTCTGCAAGTTTGGTCAACCCCATGTAAGTTATGGGGCAGTAACAGTACACCTTTCAAAACGTGTTTTTCAGCCCGAAATAAACGCGTTTTTTCAGACAACTGAATACCCATGTAGCAGCAAGTCTCAGAAGAGCCCACACACTCAGCTCTTAACCCCAGTGTGCAGAAAGGGTCAAAACGTGTTTTTCAGCAGAAATAAACATGTTTCTGCAAGTTTGGTCAACCCCATGTAAGTTATGGGGCAGTAACAGTACACTCTGCAAAACGTGTTTTTCAGCCCGAAATAAACGCGTTTTTTCAGACAACTGAATCCCCATGTAGCAGCAAGGCTCAGAAGAGCCCACACACTCAGATCTTAACCCCAGTGTGCTGAAAGTGTCAAAACATGTTTTTCAGCAGAAATAAACATGTTTCTACAAGTTTGGTCAACCCCATGTAAGTTATGGGGCAGTAACAGTACACTTTTCAAAACGTGTTTTTCAGCCCGAAATAAACGCGTTTTTTCAGACAACTGAATCCCCATGTAGCAACAAGGCTCAGAAGAGCCCACACACTCAGATCTTAACCCCAGTGTGCTGAAAGTGTCAAAACATGTTTTTCAGCAGAAATAAACATGTTTCTGCAAGTTTGGTCAACCCCATGTAAGTTATGGGGCAGTAACAGTACACTCTGCAAAACGTGTTTTTCAGCCCGAAATAAACGCGTTTTTTCAGACAACTGAATCCCCATGTAGCAGCAAGGCTCAGAAGAGCCCACACACTCAGATCTTAACCCCAGTGTGCAGAAAGGTTCAAAACGTGTTTTTCAGCAGAAATAAACATGTTTCTGCAAGTTTGGTCAACCCCATGTAAGTTATGGGGCAGTAACAGTACACTTTTCAAAACGTGTTTTTCAGCCCGAAATAAACGCGTTTTTTCAGACAACTGAATCCCCATGTAGCAACAAGGCTCAGAAGAGCCCACACACTCAGATCTTAACCCCAGTGTGCTGAAAGTGTCAAAACATGTTTTTCAGCAGAAATAAACATGTTTCTGCAAGTTTGGTCAACCCCATGTAAGTTATGGGGCAGTAACAGTACACCTTTCAAAACGTGTTTTTCAGCCCGAAATAAACGCGTTTTTTCAGACAACTGAATACCCATGTAGCAGCAAGGCTCAGAAGAGCCCACACACTCAGCTCTTAACCCCAGTGTGCAGAAAGGGTCAAAACGTGTTTTTCAGCAGAAATAAACATGTTTCTGCAAGTTTGGTCAACCCCATGTAAGTTATGGGGCAGTAACAGTACACTCTGCAAAACGTGTTTTTCAGCCCGAAATAAACGCGTTTTTTCAGACAACTGAATACCCATGTAGCAGCAAGGCTCAGAAGAGCCCACACTCTCAGATCTTAACCCCAGTGTGCAGAAAGGGTCAAAACGTGTTTTTCAGCAGAAATAAACATGTTTCTGCAAGTTTGGTCAACCCCATGTAAGTTATGGGGCAGTAACAGTACACCTTTCAAAACGTGTTTTTCAGCCCGAAATAAACGCGTTTTTTCAGACAACTGAATACCCATGTAGCAGCAAGTCTCAGAAGAGCCCACACACTCAGCTCTTAACCCCAGTGTGCAGAAAGGGTCAAAACGTGTTTTTCAGCAGAAATAAACATGTTTCTGCAAGTTTGGTCAACCCCATGTAAGTTATGGGGCAGTAACAGTACACTTTTCAAAACGTGTTTTTCAGCCCGAAATAAACGCGTTTTTTCAGACAACTGAATCCCCATGTAGCAACAAGGCTCAGAAGAGCCCACACACTCAGATCTTAACCCCAGTGTGCTGAAAGTGTCAAAACATGTTTTTCAGCAGAAATAAACATGTTTCTGCAAGTTTGGTCAACCCCATGTAAGTTATGGGGCAGTAACAGTACACTTTTCAAAACGTGTTTTTCAGCCCGAAATAAACGCGTTTTTTCAGACAACTGAATCCCCATGTAGCAGCAAGTCTCAGAAGAGCCCACACACTCAGCTCTTAACCCCAGTGTGCAGAAAGGGTCAAAACGTGTTTTTCAGCAGAAATAAACATGTTTCTGCAAGTTTGGTCAACCCCATGTAAGTTATGGGGCAGTAACAGTACACTCTGCAAAACGTGTTTTTCAGCCCGAAATAAACGCGTTTTTTCAGACAACTGAATCCCCATGTAGCAGCAAGGCTCAGAAGAGCCCACACACTCAGATCTTAACCCCAGTGTGCTGAAAGTGTCAAAACATGTTTTTCAGCAGAAATAAACATGTTTCTGCAAGTTTGGTCAACCCCATGTAAGTTATGGGGCAGTAACAGTACACTTTTCAAAACGTGTTTTTCAGCCCGAAATAAACGCGTTTTTTCAGACAACTGAATCCCCATGTAGCAACAAGGCTCAGAAGAGCCCACACACTCAGATCTTAACCCCAGTGTGCTGAAAGTGTCAAAACATGTTTTTCAGCAGAAATAAACATGTTTCTGCAAGTTTGGTCAACCCCATGTAAGTTATGGGGCAGTAACAGTACACTCTGCAAAACGTGTTTTTCAGCCCGAAATAAACGCGTTTTTTCAGACAACTGAATCCCCATATAGCAGCAAGGCTCAGAAGAGCCCACACACTCAGATCTTAAACCCAGTGTGCTGAAAGTGTCAAAACATGTTTTTCAGCAGAAATAAACATGTTTCTGCAAGTTTGGTCAACCCCATGTAAGTTATGGGGCAGTAACAGTACACTTTTCAAAACGTGTTTTTCAGCCCGAAATAAACGCGTTTTTTCAGACAACTGAATCCCCATGTAGCAACAAGGCTCAGAAGAGCCCACACACTCAGCTCTTAACCCCAGTGTGCAGAAAGGGTCAAAACGTGTTTTTCAGCAGAAATAAACATGTTTCTGCAAGTTTGGTCAACCCCATGTAAGTTATGGGGCAGTAACAGTACACTCTGCAAAACGTGTTTTTCAGCCCGAAATAAACGCGTTTTTTCAGACAACTGAATCCCCATGTAGCAGCAAGGCTCAGAAGAGCCCACACACTCAGATCTTAACCCCAGTGTGCAGAAAGGTTCAAAACATGTTTTTCAGCAGAAATAAACATGTTTCTGCAAGTTTGGTCAACCCCATGTAAGTTATGGGGCAGTAACAGTACACTTTTCAAAACGTGTTTTTCAGCCCGAAAAAAACGCGTTTTTTCAGACAACTGAATACCCATGTAGCAGCAAGGCTCAGAAGAGCCCACACTCTCAGATCTTAACCCCAGTGTGCAGAAAGGGTCAAAACGTGTTTTTCAGCAGAAATAAACATGTTTCTGCAAGTTTGGTCAACCCCATGTAAGTTATGGGGCAGTAACAGTACACCTTTCAAAACGTGTTTTTCAGCCCGAAATAAACGCGTTTTTTCAGACAACTGAATACCCATGTAGCAGCAAGTCTCAGAAGAGCCCACACACTCAGCTCTTAACCCCAGTGTGCAGAAAGGGTCAAAACGTGTTTTTCAGCAGAAATAAACATGTTTCTGCAAGTTTGGTCAACCCCATGTAAGTTATGGGGCAGTAACAGTACACTCTGCAAAACGTGTTTTTCAGCCCGAAAAAAACGCGTTTTTTCAGACAACTGAATCCCCATGTAGCAGCAAGGCTCAGAAGAGCCCACACACTCAGATCTTAACCCCAGTGTGCTGAAAGTGTCAAAACATGTTTTTCAGCAGAAATAAACATGTTTCTGCAAGTTTGGTCAACCCCATGTAAGTTATGGGGCAGTAACAGTACACTTTTCAAAACGTGTTTTTCAGCCCGAAATAAACGCGTTTTTTCAGACAACTGAATCCCCATGTAGCAACAAGGCTCAGAAGAGCCCACACACTCAGATCTTAACCCCAGTGTGCTGAAAGTGTCAAAACATGTTTTTCAGCAGAAATAAACATGTTTCTGCAAGTTTGGTCAACCCCATGTAAGTTATGGGGCAGTAACAGTACACCTTTCAAAACGTGTTTTTCAGCCCGAAATAAACGCGTTTTTTCAGACAACTGAATCCCCATGTAGCAACAAGGCTCAGAAGAGCCCACACACTCAGCTCTTAACCCCAGTGTGCAGAAAGGGTCAAAACGTGTTTTTCAGCAGAAATAAACATGTTTCTGCAAGTTTGGTCAACCCCATGTAAGTTATGGGGCAGTAACAGTACACTCTGCAAAACGTGTTTTTCAGCCCGAAATAAACGCGTTTTTTCAGACAACTGAATACCCATGTAGCAGCAAGGCTCAGAAGAGCCCACACTCTCAGATCTTAACCCCAGTGTGCAGAAAGGGTCAAAACGTGTTTTTCAGCAGAAATAAACATGTTTCTGCAAGTTTGGTCAACCCCATGTAAGTTATGGGGCAGTAACAGTACACCTTTCAAAACGTGTTTTTCAGCCCGAAATAAACGCGTTTTTTCAGACAACTGAATACCCATGTAGCAGCAAGTCTCAGAAGAGCCCACACACTCAGCTCTTAACCCCAGTGTGCAGAAAGGGTCAAAACGTTTTTTTCAGCAGAAATAAACATGTTTCTGCAAGTTTGGTCAACCCCATGTAAGTTATGGGGCAGTAACAGTACACTCTGCAAAACGTGTTTTTCAGCCCGAAATAAACGCGTTTTTTCAGACAACTGAATCCCCATGTAGCAGCAAGGCTCAGAAGAGCCCACACACTCAGATCTTAAACCCAGTGTGCTGAAAGTGTCAAAACATGTTTTTCAGCAGAAATAAACATGTTTCTGCAAGTTTGGTCAACCCCATGTAAGTTATGGGGCAGTAACAGTACACTTTTCAAAACGTGTTTTTCAGCCCGAAATAAACGCGTTTTTTCAGACAACTGAATCCCCATGTAGCAACAAGGCTCAGAAGAGCCCACATACTCAGATCTTAACCCCAGTGTGCTGAAAGTGTCAAAACATGTTTTTCAGCAGAAATAAACATGTTTCTGCAAGTTTGGTCAACCCCATGTAAGTTATGGGGCAGTAACAGTACACCTTTCAAAACGTGTTTTTCAGCCCGAAATAAACGCGTTTTTTCAGACAACTGAATACCCATGTAGCAGCAAGTCTCAGAAGAGCCCACACACTCAGCTCTTAACCCCAGTGTGCAGAAAGGGTCAAAACGTGTTTTTCAGCAGAAATAAACATGTTTCTGCAAGTTTGGTCAACCCCATGTAAGTTATGGGGCAGTAACAGTACACTCTGCAAAACGTGTTTTTCAGCCCGAAATAAACGCGTTTTTTCAGACAACTGAATCCCCATGTAGCAGCAAGGCTCAGAAGAGCCCACACTCTCAGATCTTAACCCCAGTGTGCAGAAAGGGTCAAAACGTGTTTTTCAGCAGAAATAAACATGTTTCTGCAAGTTTGGTCAACCCCATGTAAGTTATGGGGCAGTAACAGTACACCTTTCAAAACGTGTTTTTCAGCCCGAAATAAACGCGTTTTTTCAGACAACTGAATACCCATGTAGCAGCAAGTCTCAGAAGAGCCCACACACTCAGCTCTTAACCCCAGTGTGCAGAAAGGGTCAAAACGTGTTTTTCAGCAGAAATAAACATGTTTCTGCAAGTTTGGTCAACCCCATGTAAGTTATGGGGCAGTAACAGTACACTTTTCAAAACGTGTTTTTCAGCCCGAAATAAACGCGTTTTTTCAGAGAACTGAATCCCCATGTAGCAACAAGGCTCAGAAGAGCCCACACACTCAGATCTTAACCCCAGTGTGCTGAAAGTGTCAAAACATGTTTTTCAGCAGAAATAAACATGTTTCTGCAAGTTTGGTCAACCCCATGTAAGTTATGGGGCAGTAACAGTACACTTTTCAAAACGTGTTTTTCAGCCCGAAATAAACGCCTTTTTTCAGACAACTGAATCCCCATGTAGCAACAAGTCTCAGAAGAGCCCACACACTCAGCTCTTAACCCCAGTGTGCAGAAAGGGTCAAAACGTGTTTTTCAGCAGAAATAAACATGTTTCTGCAAGTTTGGTCAACCCCATGTAAGTTATGGGGCAGTAACAGTACACTTTTCAAAACGTGTTTTTCAGCCCGAAATAAACGCGTTTTTTCAGAGAACTGAATCCCCATGTAGCAACAAGGCTCAGAAGAGCCCACACACTCAGATCTTAACCCCAGTGTGCTGAAAGTGTCAAAACATGTTTTTCAGCAGAAATAAACATGTTTCTGCAAGTTTGGTCAACCCCATGTAAGTTATGGGGCAGTAACAGTACACTTTTCAAAACGTGTTTTTCAGCCCGAAATAAACGCCTTTTTTCAGACAACTGAATCCCCATGTAGCAACAAGGCTCAGAAGAGCCCACACACTCAGATCTTAACCCCAGTGTGCTGAAAGTGTCAAAACATGTTTTTCAGCAGAAATAAACATGTTTCTGCAAGTTTGGTCAACCCCATGTAAGTTATGGGGCAGTAACAGTACACTTTTCAAAACGTGTTTTTCAGCCCGAAATAAACGCGTTTTTTCAGACAACTGAATCCCCATGTAGCAACAAGGCTCAGAAGAGCCCACACACTCAGATCTTAACCCCAGTGTGCTGAAAGTGTCAAAACATGTTTTTCAGCAGAAATAAACATGTTTCTGCAAGTTTGGTCAACCCCATGTAAGTTATGGGGCAGTAACAGTACACCTTTCAAAACGTGTTTTTCAGCCCGAAATAAACGCGTTTTTTCAGACAACTGAATCCCCATGTAGCAACAAGGCTCAGAAGAGCCCACACACTCAGATCTTAACCCCAGTGTGCTGAAAGTGTCAAAACATGTTTTTCAGCAGAAATAAACATGTTTCTGCAACTTTGGTCAACCCCATGTAAGTTATGGGGCAGTAACAGTACACTTTTCAAAACGTGTTTTTCAGCCCGAAATAAACGCGTTTTTTCAGACAACTGAATCCCCATGTAGCAACAAGGCTCAGAAGAGTCCACACACTCAGATCTTAACCCCAGTGTGCTGAAAGTGTCAAAACATGTTTTTCAGCAGAAATAAACATGTTTCTGCAAGTTTGGTCAACCCCATGTAAGTTATGTGGCAGTAACAGTACACTTTTCAAAACGTGTTTTTCAGCCCGAAATAAACGCGTTTTTTCAGACAACTGAATCCCCATGTAGCAACAAGGCTCAGAAGAGCCCACACACTCAGATCTTAACCCCAGTGTGCTGAAAGTGTCAAAACATGTTTTTCAGCAGAAATAAACATGTTTCTGCAAGTTTGGTCAACCCCATGTAAGTTATGGGGCAGTAACAGTACACCTTTCAAAACGTGTTTTTCAGCCCGAAATAAACGCGTTTTTTCAGACAACTGAATACCCATGTAGCAGCAAGTCTCAGAAGAGCCCACACACTCAGCTCTTAACCCCAGTGTGCAGAAAGGGTCAAAACGTGTTTTTCAGCAGAAATAAACATGTTTCTGCAAGTTTGGTCAACCCCATGTAAGTTATGGGGCAGTAACAGTACACTCTGCAAAACGTGTTTTTCAGCCCGAAATAAACGCGTTTTTTCAGACAACTGAATCCCCATGTAGCAGCAAGGCTCAGAAGAGCCCACACACTCAGATCTTAACCCCAGTGTGCTGAAAGTGTCAAAACATGTTTTTCAGCAGAAATAAACATGTTTCTACAAGTTTGGTCAACCCCATGTAAGTTATGGGGCAGTAACAGTACACTTTTCAAAACGTGTTTTTCAGCCCGAAATAAACGCGTTTTTTCAGACAACTGAATCCCCATGTAGCAACAAGGCTCAGAAGAGCCCACACACTCAGGTCTTAACCCCAGTGTGCTGAAAGTGTCAAAACATGTTTTTCAGCAGAAATAAACATGTTTCTGCAAGTTTGGTCAACCCCATGTAAGTTATGGGGCAGTAACAGTACACTCTGCAAAACGTGTTTTTCAGCCCGAAATAAACGCGTTTTTTCAGACAACTGAATCCCCATGTAGCAGCAAGGCTCAGAAGAGCCCACACACTCAGATCTTAAACCCAGTGTGCTGAAAGTGTCAAAACATGTTTTTCAGCAGAAATAAACATGTTTCTGCAAGTTTGGTCAACCCCATGTAAGTTATGGGGCAGTAACAGTACACTTTTCAAAACGTGTTTTTCAGCCCGAAATAAACGCGTTTTTTCAGACAACTGAATCCCCATGTAGCAACAAGGCTCAGAAGAGCCCACACACTCAGATCTTAACCCCAGTGTGCTGAAAGTGTCAAAACATGTTTTTCAGCAGAAATAAACATGTTTCTGCAAGTTTGGTCAACCCCATGTAAGTTATGGGGCAGTAACAGTACACCTTTCAAAACGTGTTTTTCAGCCCGAAATAAACGCGTTTTTTCAGACAACTGAATACCCATGTAGCAGCAAGGCTCAGAAGAGCCCACACACTCAGCTCTTAACCCCAGTGTGCAGAAAGGGTCAAAACGTGTTTTTCAGCAGAAATAAACATGTTTCTGCAAGTTTGGTCAACCCCATGTAAGTTATGGGGCAGTAACAGTACACTCTGCAAAACGTGTTTTTCAGCCCGAAATAAACGCGTTTTTTCAGACAACTGAATACCCATGTAGCAGCAAGGCTCAGAAGAGCCCACACTCTCAGATCTTAACCCCAGTGTGCAGAAAGGGTCAAAACGTGTTTTTCAGCAGAAATAAACATGTTTCTGCAAGTTTGGTCAACCCCATGTAAGTTATGGGGCAGTAACAGTACACCTTTCAAAACGTGTTTTTCAGCCCGAAATAAACGCGTTTTTTCAGACAACTGAATACCCATGTAGCAGCAAGTCTCAGAAGAGCCCACACACTCAGCTCTTAACCCCAGTGTGCAGAAAGGGTCAAAACGTTTTTTTCAGCAGAAATAAACATGTTTCTGCAAGTTTGGTCAACCCCATGTAAGTTATGGGGCAGTAACAGTACACTTTTCAAAACGTGTTTTTCAGCCCGAAATAAACGCGTTTTTTCAGACAACTGAATCCCCATGTAGCAGCAAGTCTCAGAAGAGCCCACACACTCAGCTCTTAACCCCAGTGTGCAGAAAGGGTCAAAACGTGTTTTTCAGCAGAAATAAACATGTTTCTGCAAGTTTGGTCAACCCCATGTAAGTTATGGGGCAGTAACAGTACACTCTGCAAAACGTGTTTTTCAGCCCGAAATAAACGCGTTTTTTCAGACAACTGAATCCCCATGTAGCAGCAAGGCTCAGAAGAGCCCACACACTCAGATCTTAACCCCAGTGTGCTGAAAGTGTCAAAACATGTTTTTCAGCAGAAATAAACATGTTTCTGCAAGTTTGGTCAACCCCATGTAAGTTATGGGGCAGTAACAGTACACTTTTCAAAACGTGTTTTTCAGCCCGAAATAAACGCGTTTTTTCAGACAACTGAATCCCCATGTAGCAACAAGGCTCAGAAGAGCCCACACACTCAGATCTTAACCCCAGTGTGCTGAAAGTGTCAAAACATGTTTTTCAGCAGAAATAAACATGTTTCTGCAAGTTTGGTCAACCCCATGTAAGTTATGGGGCAGTAACAGTACACTCTGCAAAACGTGTTTTTCAGCCCGAAATAAACGCGTTTTTTCAGACAACTGAATCCCCATGTAGCAGCAAGGCTCAGAAGAGCCCACACACTCAGATCTTAAACCCAGTGTGCTGAAAGTGTCAAAACATGTTTTTCAGCAGAAATAAACATGTTTCTGCAAGTTTGGTCAACCCCATGTAAGTTATGGGGCAGTAACAGTACACTTTTCAAAACGTGTTTTTCAGCCCGAAATAAACGCGTTTTTTCAGACAACTGAATCCCCATGTAGCAACAAGGCTCAGAAGAGCCCACACACTCAGATCTTAACCCCAGTGTGCTGAAAGTGTCAAAACATGTTTTTCAGCAGAAATAAACATGTTTCTGCAAGTTTGGTCAACCCCATGTAAGTTATGGGGCAGTAACAGTACACCTTTCAAAACGTGTTTTTCAGCCCGAAATAAACGCGTTTTTTCAGACAACTGAATACCCATGTAGCAGCAAGTCTCAGAAGAGCCCACACACTCAGCTCTTAACCCCAGTGTGCAGAAAGGGTCAAAACGTGTTTTTCAGCAGAAATAAACATGTTTCTGCAAGTTTGGTCAACCCCATGTAAGTTATGGGGCAGTAACAGTACACTCTGCAAAACGTGTTTTTCAGCCCGAAATAAACGCGTTTTTTCAGACAACTGAATCCCCATGTAGCAGCAAGGCTCAGAAGAGCCCACACTCTCAGATCTTAACCCCAGTGTGCAGAAAGGGTCAAAACGTGTTTTTCAGCAGAAATAAACATGTTTCTGCAAGTTTGGTCAACCCCATGTAAGTTATGGGGCAGTAACAGTACACCTTTCAAAACGTGTTTTTCAGCCCGAAATAAACGCGTTTTTTCAGACAACTGAATACCCATGTAGCAGCAAGTCTCAGAAGAGCCCACACACTCAGCTCTTAACCCCAGTGTGCAGAAAGGGTCAAAACGTGTTTTTCAGCAGAAATAAACATGTTTCTGCAAGTTTGGTCAACCCCATGTAAGTTATGGGGCAGTAACAGTACACTCTGCAAAACGTGTTTTTCAGCCCGAAAAAAACGCGTTTTTTCAGACAACTGAATCCCCATGTAGCAGCAAGGCTCAGAAGAGCCCACACACTCAGATCTTAACCCCAGTGTGCTGAAAGTGTCAAAACATGTTTTTCAGCAGAAATAAACATGTTTCTGCAAGTTTGGTCAACCCCATGTAAGTTATGGGGCAGTAACAGTACACTTTTCAAAACGTGTTTTTCAGCCCGAAATAAACGCGTTTTTTCAGACAACTGAATCCCCATGTAGCAACAAGGCTCAGAAGAGCCCACACACTCAGAT
This sequence comes from Lepisosteus platostomus, assembly GCF_059453375.1. Lineage (NCBI taxonomy): Eukaryota > Metazoa > Chordata > Actinopteri > Semionotiformes > Lepisosteidae > Lepisosteus > Lepisosteus platostomus. The sequence continues at coordinate 26,979,667 of NC_142615.1, read as the reverse complement.
CTTAACCCCAGTGTGCTGAAAGTGTCAAAACATGTTTTTCAGCAGAAATAAACATGTTTCTGCAACTTTGGTCAACCCCATGTAAGTTATGGGGCAGTAACAGTACACTTTTCAAAACGTGTTTTTCAGCCCGAAATAAACGCGTTTTTTCAGACAACTGAATCCCCATGTAGCAACAAGGCTCAGAAGAGCCCACACACTCAGATCTTAACCCCAGTGTGCTGAAAGTGTCAAAACATGTTTTTCAGCAGAAATAAACATGTTTCTGCAAGTTTGGTCAACCCCATGTAAGTTATGGGGCAGTAACAGTACACTTTTCAAAACGTGTTTTTCAGCCCGAAATAAACGCGTTTTTTCAGACAACTGAATCCCCATGTAGCAACAAGGCTCAGAAGAGCCCACACACTCAGATCTTAACCCCAGTGTGCTGAAAGTGTCAAAACATGTTTTTCAGCAGAAATAAACATGTTTCTGCAAGTTTGGTCAACCCCATGTAAGTTATGGGGCAGTAACAGTACACCTTTCAAAACGTGTTTTTCAGCCCGAAATAAACGCGTTTTTTCAGACAACTGAATACCCATGTAGCAGCAAGTCTCAGAAGAGCCCACACACTCAGATCTTAACCCCAGTGTGCTGAAAGTGTCAAAACATGTTTTTCAGCAGAAATAAACATGTTTCTACAAGTTTGGTCAACCCCATGTAAGTTATGGGGCAGTAACAGTACACTTTTCAAAATGTGTTTTTCAGCCCGAAATAAACGCGTTTTTTCAGACAACTGAATCCCCATGTAGCAACAAGGCTCAGAAGAGCCCACACACTCAGATCTTAACCCCAGTGTGCTGAAAGTGTCAAAACATGTTTTTCAGCAGAAATAAACATGTTTCTGCAACTTTGGTCAACCCCATGTAAGTTATTGGGCAGTAACAGTACACTCTGCAAAACGTGTTTTTCAGCCCGAAATAAACGCGTTTTTTCAGACAACTGAATCCTCATGTAGCAGCAAGGCTCAGAAGAGCCCACACACTCAGATCTTAAACCCAGTGTGCTGAAAGTGTCAAAACATGTTTTTCAGCAGAAATAAACATGTTTCTGCAAGTTTGGTCAACCCCATGTAAGTTATGGGGCAGTAACAGTACACTTTTCAAAACGTGTTTTTCAGCCCGAAATAAACGCGTTTTTTCAGACAACTGAATCCCCATGTAGCAACAAGGCTCAGAAGAGCCCACACACTCAGATCTTAACCCCAGTGTGCTGAAAGTGTCAAAACATGTTTTTCAGCAGAAATAAACATGTTTCTGCAAGTTTGGTCAACCCCATGTAAGTTATGGGGCAGTAACAGTACACCTTTCAAAACGTGTTTTTCAGCCCGAAATAAACGCGTTTTTTCAGACAACTGAATACCCATGTAGCAGCAAGTCTCAGAAGAGCCCACACACTCAGCTCTTAACCCCAGTGTGCAGAAAGGGTCAAAACGTGTTTTTCAGCAGAAATAAACATGTTTCTGCAAGTTTGGTCAACCCCATGTAAGTTATGGGGCAGTAACAGTACACTCTGCAAAACGTGTTTTTCAGCCCGAAATAAACGCGTTTTTTCAGACAACTGAATCCCCATGTAGCAGCAAGGCTCAGAAGAGCCCACACACTCAGATCTTAACCCCAGTGTGCAGAAAGGTTCAAAACATGTTTTTCAGCAGAAATAAACATGTTTCTGCAAGTTTGGTCAACCCCATGTAAGTTATGGGGCAGTAACAGTACACTTTTCAAAACGTGTTTTTCAGCCCGAAATAAACGCGTTTTTTCAGACAACTGAATACCCATGTAGCAGCAAGGCTCAGAAGAGCCCACACTCTCAGATCTTAACCCCAGTGTGCAGAAAGGGTCAAAACGTGTTTTTCAGCAGAAATAAACATGTTTCTGCAAGTTTGGTCAACCCCATGTAAGTTATGGGGCAGTAACAGTACACCTTTCAAAACGTGTTTTTCAGCCCGAAATAAACGCGTTTTTTCAGACAACTGAATACCCATGTAGCAGCAAGTCTCAGAAGAGCCCACACACTCAGCTCTTAACCCCAGTGTGCAGAAAGGGTCAAAACGTGTTTTTCAGCAGAAATAAACATGTTTCTGCAAGTTTGGTCAACCCCATGTAAGTTATGGGGCAGTAACAGTACACTTTTCAAAACGTGTTTTTCAGCCCGAAATAAACGCGTTTTTTCAGAGAACTGAATCCCCATGTAGCAACAAGGCTCAGAAGAGCCCACACACTCAGATCTTAACCCCAGTGTGCTGAAAGTGTCAAAACATGTTTTTCAGCAGAAATAAACATGTTTCTGCAAGTTTGGTCAACCCCATGTAAGTTATGGGGCAGTAACAGTACACTTTTCAAAACGTGTTTTTCAGCCCGAAATAAACGCCTTTTTTCAGACAACTGAATCCCCATGTAGCAACAAGTCTCAGAAGAGCCCACACACTCAGCTCTTAACCCCAGTGTGCAGAAAGGGTCAAAACGTGTTTTTCAGCAGAAATAAACATGTTTCTGCAAGTTTGGTCAACCCCATGTAAGTTATGGGGCAGTAACAGTACACTTTTCAAAACGTGTTTTTCAGCCCGAAATAAACGCGTTTTTTCAGAGAACTGAATCCCCATGTAGCAACAAGGCTCAGAAGAGCCCACACACTCAGATCTTAACCCCAGTGTGCTGAAAGTGTCAAAACATGTTTTTCAGCAGAAATAAACATGTTTCTGCAAGTTTGGTCAACCCCATGTAAGTTATGGGGCAGTAACAGTACACTTTTCAAAACGTGTTTTTCAGCCCGAAATAAACGCCTTTTTTCAGACAACTGAATCCCCATGTAGCAACAAGGCTCAGAAGAGCCCACACACTCAGATCTTAACCCCAGTGTGCTGAAAGTGTCAAAACATGTTTTTCAGCAGAAATAAACATGTTTCTGCAAGTTTGGTCAACCCCATGTAAGTTATGGGGCAGTAACAGTACACTTTTCAAAACGTGTTTTTCAGCCCGAAATAAACGCGTTTTTTCAGACAACTGAATCCCCATGTAGCAACAAGGCTCAGAAGAGCCCACACACTCAGATCTTAACCCCAGTGTGCTGAAAGTGTCAAAACATGTTTTTCAGCAGAAATAAACATGTTTCTGCAAGTTTGGTCAACCCCATGTAAGTTATGGGGCAGTAACAGTACACCTTTCAAAACGTGTTTTTCAGCCCGAAATAAACGCGTTTTTTCAGACAACTGAATACCCATGTAGCAGCAAGTCTCAGAAGAGCCCACACACTCAGCTCTTAACCCCAGTGTGCAGAAAGGGTCAAAACGTGTTTTTCAGCAGAAATAAACATGTTTCTGCAAGTTTGGTCAACCCCATGTAAGTTATGGGGCAGTAACAGTACACTCTGCAAAACGTGTTTTTCAGCCCGAAATAAACGCGTTTTTTCAGACAACTGAATCCCCATGTAGCAGCAAGGCTCAGAAGAGCCCACACACTCAGATCTTAACCCCAGTGTGCTGAAAGTGTCAAAACATGTTTTTCAGCAGAAATAAACATGTTTCTGCAAGTTTGGTCAACCCCATGTAAGTTATGGGGCAGTAACAGTACACCTTTCAAAACGTGTTTTTCAGCCCGAAATAAACGCGTTTTTTCAGACAACTGAATACCCATGTAGCAGCAAGGCTCAGAAGAGCCCACACACTCAGCTCTTAACCCCAGTGTGCAGAAAGGGTCAAAACGTGTTTTTCAGCAGAAATAAACATGTTTCTGCAAGTTTGGTCAACCCCATGTAAGTTATGGGGCAGTAACAGTACACTCTGCAAAACGTGTTTTTCAGCCCGAAATAAACGCGTTTTTTCAGACAACTGAATACCCATGTAGCAGCAAGGCTCAGAAGAGCCCACACTCTCAGATCTTAACCCCAGTGTGCAGAAAGGGTCAAAACGTGTTTTTCAGCAGAAATAAACATGTTTCTGCAAGTTTGGTCAACCCCATGTAAGTTATGGGGCAGTAACAGTACACCTTTCAAAACGTGTTTTTCAGCCCGAAATAAACGCGTTTTTTCAGACAACTGAATACCCATGTAGCAGCAAGTCTCAGAAGAGCCCACACACTCAGCTCTTAACCCCAGTGTGCAGAAAGGGTCAAAACGTGTTTTTCAGCAGAAATAAACATGTTTCTGCAAGTTTGGTCAACCCCATGTAAGTTATGGGGCAGTAACAGTACACTTTTCAAAACGTGTTTTTCAGCCCGAAATAAACGCGTTTTTTCAGACAACTGAATCCCCATGTAGCAACAAGGCTCAGAAGAGCCCACACACTCAGATCTTAACCCCAGTGTGCTGAAAGTGTCAAAACATGTTTTTCAGCAGAAATAAACATGTTTCTGCAAGTTTGGTCAACCCCATGTAAGTTATGGGGCAGTAACAGTACACTTTTCAAAACGTGTTTTTCAGCCCGAAATAAACGCGTTTTTTCAGACAACTGAATCCCCATGTAGCAGCAAGTCTCAGAAGAGCCCACACACTCAGCTCTTAACCCCAGTGTGCAGAAAGGGTCAAAACGTGTTTTTCAGCAGAAATAAACATGTTTCTGCAAGTTTGGTCAACCCCATGTAAGTTATGGGGCAGTAACAGTACACTCTGCAAAACGTGTTTTTCAGCCCGAAATAAACGCGTTTTTTCAGACAACTGAATCCCCATGTAGCAGCAAGGCTCAGAAGAGCCCACACACTCAGATCTTAACCCCAGTGTGCTGAAAGTGTCAAAACATGTTTTTCAGCAGAAATAAACATGTTTCTGCAAGTTTGGTCAACCCCATGTAAGTTATGGGGCAGTAACAGTACACTTTTCAAAACGTGTTTTTCAGCCCGAAATAAACGCGTTTTTTCAGACAACTGAATCCCCATGTAGCAGCAAGTCTCAGAAGAGCCCACACACTCAGCTCTTAACCCCAGTGTGCAGAAAGGGTCAAAACGTGTTTTTCAGCAGAAATAAACATGTTTCTGCAAGTTTGGTCAACCCCATGTAAGTTATGGGGCAGTAACAGTACACTCTGCAAAACGTGTTTTTCAGCCCGAAATAAACGCGTTTTTTCAGACAACTGAATCCCCATGTAGCAGCAAGGCTCAGAAGAGCCTACACACTCAGATCTTAACCCCAGTGTGCTGAAAGTGTCAAAACATGTTTTTCAGCAGAAATAAACATGTTTCTACAAGTTTGGTCAACCCCATGTAAGTTATGGGGCAGTAACAGTACACTTTTCAAAACGTGTTTTTCAGCCCGAAATAAACGCGTTTTTTCAGACAACTGAATCCCCATGTAGCAACAAGGCTCAGAAGAGCCCACACACTCAGATCTTAACCCCAGTGTGCTGAAAGTGTCAAAACATGTTTTTCAGCAGAAATAAACATGTTTCTGCAAGTTTGGTCAACCCCATGTAAGTTATGGGGCAGTAACAGTACACTCTGCAAAACGTGTTTTTCAGCCCGAAATAAACGCGTTTTTTCAGACAACTGAATCCCCATGTAGCAGCAAGGCTCAGAAGAGCCCACACACTCAGATCTTAACCCCAGTGTGCAGAAAGGTTCAAAACGTGTTTTTCAGCAGAAATAAACATGTTTCTGCAAGTTTGGTCAACCCCATGTAAGTTATGGGGCAGTAACAGTACACTCTGCAAAACGTGTTTTTCAGCCCGAAATAAACGCGTTTTTTCAGACAACTGAATCCCCATGTAGCAGCAAGGCTCAGAAGAGCCCACACACTCAGATCTTAACCCCAGTGTGCAGAAAGGTTCAAAACGTGTTTTTCAGCAGAAATAAACATGTTTCTGCAAGTTTGGTCAACCCCATGTAAGTTATGGGGCAGTAACAGTACACTTTTCAAAACGTGTTTTTCAGCCAGAAATAAACGCGTTTTTTCAGACAACTGAATCCCCATGTAGCAACAAGGCTCAGAAGAGCCCACACACTCAGATCTTAACCCCAGTGTGCTGAAAGTGTCAAAACATGTTTTTCAGCAGAAATAAACATGTTTCTGCAAGTTTGGTCAACCCCATGTAAGTTATGGGGCAGTAACAGTACACCTTTCAAAACGTGTTTTTCAGCCCGAAATAAACGCGTTTTTTCAGACAACTGAATACCCATGTAGCAGCAAGGCTCAGAAGAGCCCACACACTCAGCTCTTAACCCCAGTGTGCAGAAAGGGTCAAAACGTGTTTTTCAGCAGAAATAAACATGTTTCTGCAAGTTTGGTCAACCCCATGTAAGTTATGGGGCAGTAACAGTACACTCTGCAAAACGTGTTTTTCAGCCCGAAATAAACGCGTTTTTTCAGACAACTGAATACCCATGTAGCAGCAAGGCTCAGAAGAGCCCACACTCTCAGATCTTAACCCCAGTGTGCAGAAAGGGTCAAAACGTGTTTTTCAGCAGAAATAAACATGTTTCTGCAAGTTTGGTCAACCCCATGTAAGTTATGGGGCAGTAACAGTACACCTTTCAAAACGTGTTTTTCAGCCCGAAATAAACGCGTTTTTTCAGACAACTGAATACCCATGTAGCAGCAAGTCTCAGAAGAGCCCACACACTCAGCTCTTAACCCCAGTGTGCAGAAAGGGTCAAAACGTGTTTTTCAGCAGAAATAAACATGTTTCTGCAAGTTTGGTCAACCCCATGTAAGTTATGGGGCAGTAACAGTACACTTTTCAAAACGTGTTTTTCAGCCCGAAATAAACGCGTTTTTTCAGACAACTGAATCCCCATGTAGCAACAAGGCTCAGAAGAGCCCACACACTCAGATCTTAACCCCAGTGTGCTGAAAGTGTCAAAACATGTTTTTCAGCAGAAATAAACATGTTTCTGCAAGTTTGGTCAACCCCATGTAAGTTATGGGGCAGTAACAGTACACTTTTCAAAACGTGTTTTTCAGCCCGAAATAAACGCGTTTTTTCAGACAACTGAATCCCCATGTAGCAGCAAGTCTCAGAAGAGCCCACACACTCAGCTCTTAACCCCAGTGTGCAGAAAGGGTCAAAACGTGTTTTTCAGCAGAAATAAACATGTTTCTGCAAGTTTGGTCAACCCCATGTAAGTTATGGGGCAGTAACAGTACACTCTGCAAAACGTGTTTTTCAGCCCGAAATAAACGCGTTTTTTCAGACAACTGAATCCCCATGTAGCAGCAAGGCTCAGAAGAGCCCACACACTCAGATCTTAACCCCAGTGTGCTGAAAGTGTCAAAACATGTTTTTCAGCAGAAATAAACATGTTTCTGCAAGTTTGGTCAACCCCATGTAAGTTATGGGGCAGTAACAGTACACTTTTCAAAACGTGTTTTTCAGCCCGAAATAAACGCGTTTTTTCAGACAACTGAATCCCCATGTAGCAACAAGGCTCAGAAGAGCCCACACACTCAGATCTTAACCCCAGTGTGCTGAAAGTGTCAAAACATGTTTTTCAGCAGAAATAAACATGTTTCTGCAAGTTTGGTCAACCCCATGTAAGTTATGGGGCAGTAACAGTACACTCTGCAAAACGTGTTTTTCAGCCCGAAATAAACGCGTTTTTTCAGACAACTGAATCCCCATATAGCAGCAAGGCTCAGAAGAGCCCACACACTCAGATCTTAAACCCAGTGTGCTGAAAGTGTCAAAACATGTTTTTCAGCAGAAATAAACATGTTTCTGCAAGTTTGGTCAACCCCATGTAAGTTATGGGGCAGTAACAGTACACTTTTCAAAACGTGTTTTTCAGCCCGAAATAAACGCGTTTTTTCAGACAACTGAATCCCCATGTAGCAACAAGGCTCAGAAGAGCCCACACACTCAGATCTTAACCCCAGTGTGCTGAAAGTGTCAAAACATGTTTTTCAGCAGAAATAAACATGTTTCTGCAAGTTTGGTCAACCCCATGTAAGTTATGGGGCAGTAACAGTACACCTTTCAAAACGTGTTTTTCAGCCCGAAATAAACGCGTTTTTTCAGACAACTGAATACCCATGTAGCAGCAAGTCTCAGAAGAGCCCACACACTCAGCTCTTAACCCCAGTGTGCAGAAAGGGTCAAAACGTGTTTTTCAGCAGAAATAAACATGTTTCTGCAAGTTTGGTCAACCCCATGTAAGTTATGGGGCAGTAACAGTACACTCTGCAAAACGTGTTTTTCAGCCCGAAATAAACGCGTTTTTTCAGACAACTGAATCCCCATGTAGCAGCAAGGCTCAGAAGAGCCCACACACTCAGATCTTAACCCCAGTGTGCAAAAAGGTTCAAAACATGTTTTTCAGCAGAAATAAACATGTTTCTGCAAGTTTGGTCAACCCCATGTAAGTTATGGGGCAGTAACAGTACACTTTTCAAAACGTGTTTTTCAGCCCGAAAAAAACGCGTTTTTTCAGACAACTGAATACCCATGTAGCAGCAAGGCTCAGAAGAGCCCACACTCTCAGATCTTAACCCCAGTGTGCAGAAAGGGTCAAAACGTGTTTTTCAGCAGAAATAAACATGTTTCTGCAAGTTTGGTCAACCCCATGTAAGTTATGGGGCAGTAACAGTACACCTTTCAAAACGTGTTTTTCAGCCCGAAATAAACGCGTTTTTTCAGACAACTGAATACCCATGTAGCAGCAAGTCTCAGAAGAGCCCACACACTCAGCTCTTAACCCCAGTGTGCAGAAAGGGTCAAAACGTGTTTTTCAGCAGAAATAAACATGTTTCTGCAAGTTTGGTCAACCCCATGTAAGTTATGGGGCAGTAACAGTACACTCTGCAAAACGTGTTTTTCAGCCCGAAAAAAACGCGTTTTTTCAGACAACTGAATCCCCATGTAGCAGCAAGGCTCAGAAGAGCCCACACACTCAGATCTTAACCCCAGTGTGCTGAAAGTGTCAAAACATGTTTTTCAGCAGAAATAAACATGTTTCTGCAAGTTTGGTCAACCCCATGTAAGTTATGGGGCAGTAACAGTACACTTTTCAAAACGTGTTTTTCAGCCCGAAATAAACGCGTTTTTTCAGACAACTGAATCCCCATGTAGCAACAAGGCTCAGAAGAGCCCACACACTCAGATCTTAACCCCAGTGTGCTGAAAGTGTCAAAACATGTTTTTCAGCAGAAATAAACATGTTTCTGCAACTTTGGTCAACCCCATGTAAGTTATGGGGCAGTAACAGTACACTTTTCAAAACGTGTTTTTCAGCCCGAAATAAACGCGTTTTTTCAGACAACTGAATCCCCATGTAGCAACAAGGCTCAGAAGAGCCCACACACTCAGATCTTAACCCCAGTGTGCTGAAAGTGTCAAAACATGTTTTTCAGCAGAAATAAACATGTTTCTGCAAGTTTGGTCAACCCCATGTAAGTTATGGGGCAGTAACAGTACACTTTTCAAAACGTGTTTTTCAGCCCGAAATAAACGCGTTTTTTCAGACAACTGAATCCCCATGTAGCAACATGGCTCAGAAGAGCCCACACACTCAGATCTTAACCCCAGTGTGCTGAAAGTGTCAAAACATGTTTTTCAGCAGAAATAAACATGTTTCTGCAAGTTTGGTCAACCCCATGTAAGTTATGGGGCAGTAACAGTACACCTTTCAAAACGTATTTTTCAGCCCGAAATAAACGCGTTTTTTCAGACAACTGAATACCCATGTAGCAGCAAGTCTCAGAAGAGCCCACACACTCAGCTCTTAACCCCAGTGTGCAGAAAGGGTCAAAACGTGTTTTTCAGCAGAAATAAACATGTTTCTGCAAGTTTGGTCAACCCCATGTAAGTTATGGGGCAGTAACAGTACACTCTGCAAAACGTGTTTTTCAGCCCGAAATAAACGCGTTTTTTCAGACAACTGAATCCCCATGTAGCAGCAAGGCTCAGAAGAGCCCACACACTCAGATCTTAACCCCAGTGTGCAGAAAGGTTCAAAACATGTTTTTCAGCAGAAATAAACATGTTTCTGCAAGTTTGGTCAACCCCATGTAAGTTATGGGGCAGTAACAGTACACTTTTCAAAACGTGTTTTTCAGCCCGAAATAAACGCGTTTTTTCAGACAACTGAATCCCCATGTAGCAACAAGGCTCAGAAGAGCCCACACACTCAGATCTTAACCCCAGTGTGCTGAAAGTGTCAAAACATGTTTTTCAGCAGAAATAAACATGTTTCTGCAAGTTTGGTCAACCCCATGTAAGTTATGGGGCAGTAACAGTACACTTTTCAAAACGTGTTTTTCAGCCCGAAATAAACGCGTTTTTTCAGACAACTGAATCCCCATGTAGCAACATGGCTCAGAAGAGCCCACACACTCAGATCTTAACCCCAGTGTGCTGAAAGTGTCAAAACATGTTTTTCAGCAGAAATAAACATGTTTCTGCAAGTTTGGTCAACCCCATGTAAGTTATGGGGCAGTAACAGTACACCTTTCAAAACGTATTTTTCAGCCCGAAATAAACGCGTTTTTTCAGACAACTGAATACCCATGTAGCAGCAAGTCTCAGAAGAGCCCACACACTCAGCTCTTAACCCCAGTGTGCAGAAAGGGTCAAAACGTGTTTTTCAGCAGAAATAAACATGTTTCTGCAAGTTTGGTCAACCCCATGTAAGTTATGGGGCAGTAACAGTACACTCTGCAAAACGTGTTTTTCAGCCCGAAATAAACGCGTTTTTTCAGACAACTGAATCCCCATGTAGCAGCAAGGCTCAGAAGAGCCCACACACTCAGATCTTAACCCCAGTGTGCAGAAAGGTTCAAAACATGTTTTTCAGCAGAAATAAACATGTTTCTGCAAGTTTGGTCAACCCCATGTAAGTTATGGGGCAGTAACAGTACACTTTTCAAAACGTGTTTTTCAGCCCGAAATAAACGCGTTTTTTCAGACAACTGAATACCCATGTAGCAGCAAGGCTCAGAAGAGCCCACACTCTCAGATCTTAACCCCAGTGTGCAGAAAGGGTCAAAACGTGTTTTTCAGCAGAAATAAACATGTTTCTGCAAGGTTGGTCAACCCCATGTAAGTTATGGGGCAGTAACAGTACACTCTGCAAAACGTGTTTTTCAGCCCGAAATAAACGCGTTTTTTCAGACAACTGAATCCCCATGTAGCAGCAAAGCTCAGAAGAGCCCACACACTCAGATCTTAACCCCAGTGTGCTGAAAGTGTCAAAACATGTTTTTCAGCAGAAATAAACATGTTTCTGCAAGTTTGGTCAACCCCATGTAAGTTATGGGGCAGTAACAGTACACTTTTCAAAACGTGTTTTTCAGCCCGAAATAAACGCGTTTTTTCAGACAACTGAATCCCCATGTAGCAACAAGGCTCAGAAGAGCCCACACACTCAGATCTTAACCCCAGTGTGCTGAAAGTGTCAAAACATGTTTTTCAGCAGAAATAAACATGTTTCTGCAAGTTTGGTCAACAACATGTAAGTTATGGGGCAGTAACAGTACACTTTTCAAAACGTGTTTTTCAGCCCGAAATAAACGCGTTTTTTCAGACAACTGAATACCCATGTAGCAGCAAGGCTCAGAAGAGCCCACACACTCAGATCTTAACCCCAGTGTGCTGAAAGTGTCAAAACATGTTTTTCAGCAGAAATAAACATGTTTCTGCAAGTTTGGTCAACCCCATGTAAGTTATGGGGCAGTAACAGTACACTTTTCAAAACGTGTTTTTCAGCACGAAATAAACGCGTTTTTTCAGACAACTGAATACCCATGTAGCAGCAAGGCTCAGAAGAGCCCACACACTCAGATCTTAACCCCAGTGTACAGAAAGGGTCAAAACGTGTTTTTCAGCAGAAATAAAGATGTTTCTGCAAGTTTGGTCAACCCCATGTAAGTTATGGGGCAGTAACAGTACACTCTGCAAAACGTGTTTTTCAGCCCGAAATAAACGCGTTTTTTCAGACAACTGAATCCCCATGTAGCAGCAAGGCTCAGAAGAGCCCACACACTCAGATCTTAACCCCAGTGTGCTGAAAGTGTCAAAACATGTTTTTCAGCAGAAATAAACATGTTTCTGCAAGTTTGGTCAACCCCATGTAAGTTATGGGGCAGTAACAGTACACTCTGCAAAACGTGTTTTTCAGCCCGAAATAAACGCGTTTTTTCAGACAACTGAATACCCATGTAGCAGCAAGTCTCAGAAGAGCCCACACACTCAGCTCTTAACCCCAGTGTGCAGAAAGGGTCAAAACGTGTTTTTCAGCAGAAATAAACATGTTTCTGCAAGTTTGGTCAACCCCATGTAAGTTATGGGGCAGTAACAGTACACTTTTCAAAACGTGTTTTTCAGCCCGAAATAAACGCGTTTTTTCAGACAACTGAATCCCCATGTAGCAACAAGGCTCAGAAGAGCCCACACACTCAGATCTTAACCCCAGTGTGCTGAAAGTGTCAAAACATGTTTTTCAGCAGAAATAAACATGTTTCTGCAAGTTTGGTCAACCCCATGTAAGTTATGGGGCAGTAACAGTACACTCTGCAAAACGTGTTTTTCAGCCCGAAATAAACGCGTTTTTTCAGACAACTGAATCCCCATGTAGCAGCAAGGCTCAGAAGAGCCCACACACTCAGATCTTAAACCCAGTGTGCTGAAAGTGTCAAAACATGTTTTTCAGCAGAAATAAACATGTTTCTGCAAGTTTGGTCAACCCCATGTAAGTTATGGGGCAGTAACAGTACACTTTTCAAAACGTGTTTTTCAGCCCGAAATAAACGCGTTTTTTCAGACAACTGAATCCCCATGTAGCAACAAGGCTCAGAAGAGCCCACACACTCAGATCTTAACCCCAGTGTGCTGAAAGTGTCAAAACATGTTTTTCAGCAGAAATAAACATGTTTCTGCAAGTTTGGTCAACCCCATGTAAGTTATGGGGCAGTAACAGTACACCTTTCAAAACGTGTTTTTCAGCCCGAAATAAACGCGTTTTTTCAGACAACTGAATACCCATGTAGCAGCAAGTCTCAGAAGAGCCCACACACTCAGCTCTTAACCCCAGTGTGCAGAAAGGGTCAAAACGTGTTTTTCAGCAGAAATAAACATGTTTCTGCAAGTTTGGTCAACCCCATGTAAGTTATGGGGCAGTAACAGTACACTCTGCAAAACGTGTTTTTCAGCCCGAAATAAACGCGTTTTTTCAGACAACTGAATCCCCATGTAGCAGCAAGGCTCAGAAGAGCCCACACACTCAGATCTTAACCCCAGTCTGCAGAAAGGTTCAAAACATGTTTTTCAGCAGAAATAAACATGTTTCTGCAAGTTTGGTCAACCCCATGTAAGTTATGGGGCAGTAACAGTACACTTTTCAAAACGTGTTTTTCAGCCCGAAATAAACGCGTTTTTTCAGACAACTGAATACCCATGTAGCAGCAAGGCTCAGAAGAGCCCACACTCTCAGATCTTAACCCCAGTGTGCAGAAAGGGTCAAAACGTGTTTTTCAGCAGAAATAAACATGTTTCTGCAAGTTTGGTCAACCCCATGTAAGTTATGGGGCAGTAACAGTACACCTTTCAAAACGTGTTTTTCAGCCCGAAATAAACGCGTTTTTTCAGACAACTGAATACCCATGTAGCAGCAAGTCTCAGAAGAGCCCACACACTCAGATCTTAACCCCAGTGTGCAGAAAGGGTCAAAACGTGTTTTTCAGCAGAAATAAACATGTTTCTGCAAGTTTGGTCAACCCCATGTAAGTTATGGGGCAGTAACAGTACACTCTGCAAAACGTGTTTTTCAGCCCGAAATAAACGCGTTTTTTCAGACAACTGAATCCCCATGTAGCAGCAAGGCTCAGAAGAGCCCACACACTCAGATCTTAACCCCAGTGTGCAGAAAGGTTCAAAACATGTTTTTCAGCAGAAATAAACATGTTTCTGCAAGTTTGGTCAACCCCATGTAAGTTATGGGGCAGTAACAGTACACTTTTCAAAACGTGTTTTTCAGCCCGAAATAAACGCGTTTTTTCAAACAACTGAATACCCATGTAGCAGCAAGGCTCAGAAGAGCCCACACTCTCAGATCTTAACCCCAGTGTGCTGAAAGTGTCAAAACGTGTTTTTCAGCAGAAATAAACATGTTTCTGCAAGTTTGGTCAACCCCATGTAAGTTATGGGGCAGTAACAGTACACTCTGCAAAACGTGTTTTTCAGCCCGAAATAAACGCGTTTTTTCAGACAACTGAATCCCCATGTAGCAGCAAGGCTCAGAAGAGCCCACACACTCAGATCTTAAACCCAGTGTGCTGAAAGTGTCAAAACATGTTTTTCAGCAGAAATAAACATGTTTCTGCAAGTTTGGTCAACCCCATGTAAGTTATGGGGCAGTAACAGTACACTTTTCAAAACGTGTTTTTCAGCCCGAAATAAACGCGTTTTTTCAGACAACTGAATCCCCATGTAGCAACAAGGCTCAGAAGAGCCCACACACTCAGATCTTAACCCCAGTGTGCTTAAAGTGTCAAAACATGTTTTTCAGCAGAAATAAACATGTTTCTGCAAGTTTGGTCAACCCCATGTAAGTTATGGGGCAGTAACAGTACACTTTTCAAAACGTGTTTTTCAGCCCGAAATAAACGCGTTTTTTCAGACAACTGAATACCCATGTAGCAGCAAGTCTCAGAAGAGCCCACACACTCAGCTCTTAACCCCAGTGTGCAGAAAGGGTCAAAACGTGTTTTTCAGCAGAAATAAACATGTTTCTGCAAGTTTGGTCAACCCCATGTAAGTTATGGGGCAGTAACAGTACGCTCTGCAAAACGTGTTTTTCAGCCCGAAATAAACGCGTTTTTTCAGACAACTGAATCCCCATGTAGCAGCAAGGCTCAGAAGAGCCCACACACTCAGATCTTAACCCCAGTGTGCTGAAAGGTTCAAAACATGTTTTTCAGCAGAAATAAACATGTTTCTGCAAGTTTGGTCAACCCCATGTAAGTTATGGGGCAGTAACAGTACACTTTTCAAAACGTGTTTTTCAGCCCGAAATAAACGCGTTTTTTCAGACAACTGAATCCCCATGTAGCAACAAGGCTCAGAAGAGCCCACACACTCAGATCTTAACCCCAGTGTGCTGAAAGTGTCAAAACATGTTTTTCAGCAGAAATAAACATGTTTCTGCAAGTTTGGTCAACCCCATGTAAGTTATGGGGCAGTAACAGTACACTTTTCAAAACGTGTTTTTCAGCCCGAAATAAACGCGTTTTTTCAGACAACTGAATACCCATGTAGCAGCAAGGCTCAGAAGAGCCCACACACTCAGATCTTAACCCCAGTGTGCTGAAAGTGTCAAAACATGTTTTTCAGCAGAAATAAACATGTTTCTGCAAGTTTGGTCAACCCCATGTAAGTTATGGGGCAGTAACAGTACACTTTTCAAAACGTGTTTTTAAGCCCGAAATAAACGCGTTTTTTCAGACAACTGAATACCCATGTAGCAGCAAGGCTCAGAAGAGCCCACACACTCAGATCTTAACCCCAGTGTGCAGAAAGGTTCAAAACGTGTTTTTCAGCAGAAATAAACATGTTTCTGCAAGTTTGGTCAACCCCATGTAAGTTATGGGGCAGTAACAGTACACTCTGCAAAACGTGTTTTTCAGCCCGAAATAAACGCGTTTTTTCAGACAACTGAATCCCCATGTAGCAACAAGGCTCAGAAGAGCCCACACACTCAGATCTTAACCCCAGTGTGCTGAAAGTGTCAAAACTTGTTTTTCAGCAGAAATAAACATGTTTCTGCAAGTTTGGTCAACCCCATGTAAGTTATGGGGCAGTAACAGTACACTTTTCAAAACGTGTTTTTCAGCCCGAAATAAACGCGTTTTTTCAGACAACTGAATCCCCATGTAGCAGCAAGGCTCAGAAGAGCCCACACACTCAGATCTTAACCCCAGTGTGCAGAAAGGGTCAAAACGTGTTTTTCAGCAGAAATAAACATGTTTCTGCAAGTTTGGTCAACCCCATGTAAGTTATGGGGCAGTAACAGTACACTCTGCAAAACGTGTTTTTCAGACCGAAATAAACGCGTTTTTTCAGACAACTGAATCCCCATGTAGCAGCAAGGCTCAGAAGAGCCCACACACTCAGATCTTAACCCCAGTGTGCTGAAAGTGTCAAAACATGTTTTTCAGCAGAAATAAACATGTTTCTGCAAGTTTGGTCAACCCCATGTAAGTTATGGGGCAGTAACAGCACACTTTTCAAAACGTGTTTTTCAGCCCGAAATAAATGCGTTTTTTCAGACAACTGAATCCCCATGTAGCAACAAGGCTCAGAAGAGCCCACACACTCAGATCTTAACCCCAGTGTGCTGAAAGTGTCAAAACATGTTTTTCAGCAGAAATAAACATGTTTCTGCAAGTTTGGTCAACCCAATGTAAGTTATGGGGCAGTAACAGTACACTTTTCAAAACGTGTTTTTCAGCCCGAAATAAACGCGTTTTTTCAGACAACTGAATACCCATGTAGCAGCAAGGCTCAGAAGAGCCCACACACTCAGATCTTAACCCCAGTGTGCTGAAAGTGTCAAAACGTGTTTTTCAGCAGAAATAAACATGTTTCTGCAAGTTTGGTCAACCCCATGTAAGTTATGGGGCAGTAACAGTACACTTTTCAAAACGTGTTTTTCAGCCCGAAATAAACGCGTTTTTTCAGACAACTGAATCCCCATGTAGCAACAAGGCTCAGAAGAGCCCACACACTCAGATCTTAACCCCAGTGTGCTGAAAGTGTCAAAACATGTTTTTCAGCAGAAATAAACATGTTTCTGCCAGTTTGGTCAACCCCATGTAAGTTATGGGGCAGTAACAGTACACTTTTCAAAACGTGTTTTTCAGCCCGAAATAAACGCCTTTTTTCAGACAACTGAATCCCCATGTAGCAGCAAGGCTCAGAAGAGCCCACACACTCAGATCTTAACCCCAGTGTGCTGAAAGTGTCAAAACATGTTTTTCAGCAGAAATAAACATGTTTCTGCAAGTTTGGTCAACCCCATGTAAGTTATGTGGCAGTAACAGTACACTTTTCAAAACATGTTTTTCAGCCCGAAATAAACGCGTTTTTTCAGACAACTGAATCCCCATGTAGCAACAAGGCTCAGAAGAGTCCACACACTCAGATCTTAACCCCAGTGTGCTGAAAGTGTCAAAACTTGTTTTTCAGCAGAAATAAACATGTTTCTGCAAGTTTGGTCAACCCCATGTAAGTTATGGGGCAGTAACAGTACACTTTTCAAAACGTGTTTTTCAGCCCGAAATAAACGCGTTTTTTCAGACAACTGAACACCCATGTAGCAGCAAGGCTCAGAAGAGCCCACACACTCAGATCTTAACCCCAGTGTGCAGAAAGGGTCAAAACGTGTTTTTCAGCAGAAATAAACATGTTTCTGCAAGTTTGGTCAACCCCATGTAAGTTATGGGGCAGTAACAGTACACTCTGCAAAACGTGTTTTTCTGCCCGAAATAAACGCGTTTTTTCAGACAACTGAATCCCCATGTAGCAGCAAGGCTCAGAAGAGCCCACACACTCAGATCTTAACCCCAGTGTGCTGAAAGTGTCAAAACATGTTTTTCAGCAGAAATAAACATGTTTCTGCAAGTTTGGTCAACCCCATGTAAGTTATGGGGCAGTAACAGTACACTTTTCAAAACGTGTTTTTCAGCACGAAATAAACGCGTTTTTTCAGACAACTGAATCCCCATGTAGCAACAAGGCTCAGAAGAGCCCACACACTCAGATCTTAACCCCAGTGTGCTGAAAGTGTCAAAACATGTTTTTCAGCAGAAATAAACATGTTTCTGCAAGTTTGGTCAACCCCATGTAAGTTATGGGGCAGTAACAGTACACTTTTCAAAACGTGTTTTTCAGCCCGAAATAAACGCGTTTTTTCAGACAACTGAATACCCATGTAGCAGCAAGGCTCAGAAGAGCCCACACACTCAGATCTTAACCCCAGTGTGCAGAAAGGGTCAAAACGTGTTTTTCAGCAGAAATAAACATGTTTCTGCAAGTTTGGTCAACCCCATGTAAGTTATGGGGCAGTAACAGTACACTCTGCAAAACGTGTTTTTCAGCCCGAAATAAACGCGTTTTTTCAAACAACTGAATCCCCATGTAGCAGCAAGGCTCAGAAGAGCCCACACACTCAGATCTTAACCCCAGTGTGCAGAAAGGGTCAAAACGTGTTTTTCAGCAGAAATAAACATGTTTCTGCAAGTTTGGTCAACCCCATGTAAGTTATGGGGCAGTAACAGTACACTCTGCAAAACGTGTTTTTCAGACCGAAATAAACGCGTTTTTTCAGACAACTGAATCCCCATGTAGCAGCAAGGCTCAGAAGAGCCCACACACTCAGATCTTAACCCCAGTGTGCTGAAAGTGTCAAAACATGTTTTTCAGCAGAAATAAACATGTTTCTGCAAGTTTGGTCAACCCCATGTAAGTTATGGGGCAGTAACAGTACACTTTTCAAAACGTGTTTTTCAGCCCGAAATAAACGCGTTTTTTCAGACAACTGAATACCCATGTAGCAGCAAGGCTCAGAAGAGCCCACACACTCAGATCTTAACCCCAGTGTGCTGAAAGTGTCAAAACATGTTTTTCAGCAGAAATAAACATGTTTCTGCAAGTTTGGTCAACCCCATGTAAGTTATGGGGCAGTAACAGTACACTTTTCAAAACGTGTTTTTCAGCCCGAAATAAACGCCTTTTTTCAGACAACTGAATCCCCATGTAGCAACAAGGCTCAGAAGAGCCCACACACTCAGATCTTAACCCCAGTGTGCTGAAAGTGTCAAAACATGTTTTTCAGCAGAAATAAACATGTTTCTGCAAGTTTGGTCAACCCCATGTAAGTTATGGGGCAGTAACAGTACACTTTTCAAAACGTGTTTTTCAGCCCGAAATAAACGCGTTTTTTCAGACAACTGAATACCCATGTAGCAGCAAGTCTCAGAAGAGCCCACACACTCAGCTCTTAACCCCAGTGTGCAGAAAGGGTCAAAACGTGTTTTTCAGCAGAAATAAACATGTTTCTGCAAGTTTGGTCAACCCCATGTAAGTTATGGGGCAGTAACAGTACGCTCTGCAAAACGTGTTTTTCAGCCCGAAATAAACGCGTTTTTTCAGACAACTGAATCCCCATGTAGCAGCAAGGCTCAGAAGAGCCCACACACTCAGATCTTAACCCCAGTGTGCTGAAAGTGTCAAAACATGTTTTTCAGCAGAAATAAACATGTTTCTGCAAGTTTGGTCAACCCCATGTAAGTTATGGGGCAGTAACAGTACACTCTGCAAAACGTGTTTTTCAGCCCGAAATAAACGCGTTTTTTCAAACAACTGAATCCCCATGTAGCAGCAAGGCTCAGAAGAGCCCACACACTCAGATCTTAACCCCAGTGTGCAGAAAGGGTCAAAACGTGTTTTTCAGCAGAAATAAACATGTTTCTGCAAGTTTGGTCAACCCCATGTAAGTTATGGGGCAGTAACAGTACACTCTGCAAAACGTGTTTTTCAGACCGAAATAAACGCGTTTTTTCAGACAACTGAATCCCCATGTAGCAGCAAGGCTCAGAAGAGCCCACACACTCAGATCTTAACCCCAGTGTGCTGAAAGTGTCAAAACATGTTTTTCAGCAGAAATAAACATGTTTCTGCAAGTTTGGTCAACCCCATGTAAGTTATGGGGCAGTAACAGCACACTTTTCAAAACGTGTTTTTCAGCCCGAAATAAATGCGTTTTTTCAGACAACTGAATCCCCATGTAGCAACAAGGCTCAGAAGAGCCCACACACTCAGATCTTAACCCCAGTGTGCTGAAAGTGTCAAAACATGTTTTTCAGCAGAAATAAACATGTTTCTGCAAGTTTGGTCAACCCCATGTAAGTTATGGGGCAGTAACAGTACACTTTTCAAAACGTGTTTTTCAGCCCGAAATAAACGCGTTTTTTCAGACAACTGAAAACCCATGTAGCAGCAAGGCTCAGAAGAGCCCACACACTCAGATCTTAACCCCAGTGTGCTGAAAGTGTCAAAACATGTTTTTCAGCAGAAATAAACATGTTTCTGCAAGTTTGGTCAACCCCATGTAAGTTATGGGGCAGTAACAGTACACTTTTCAAAACGTGTTTTTCAGCCCGAAATAAACGCGTTTTTTCAGACAACTGAATCCCCATGTAGCAACAAGGCTCAGAAGAGCCCACACACTCAGATCTTAACCCCAGTGTGCTGAAAGTGTCAAAACATGTTTTTCAGCAGAAATAAACATGTTTCTGCCAGTTTGGTCAACCCCATGTAAGTTATGGGGCAGTAACAGTACACTTTTCAAAACGTGTTTTTCAGCCCGAAATAAACGCCTTTTTTCAGACAACTGAATCCCCATGTAGCAGCAAGGCTCAGAAGAGCCCACACACTCAGATCTTAACCCCAGTGTGCTGAAAGTGTCAAAACATGTTTTTCAGCAGAAATAAACATGTTTCTGCAAGTTTGGTCAACCCCATGTAAGTTATGTGGCAGTAACAGTACACTTTTCAAAACGTGTTTTTCAGCCCGAAATAAACGCGTTTTTTCAGACAACTGAATCCCCATGTAGCAACAAGGCTCAGAACAGTCCACACACTCAGATCTTAACCCCAGTGTGCTGAAAGTGTCAAAACTTGTTTTTCAGCAGAAATAAACATGTTTCTGCAAGTTTGGTCAACCCCATGTAAGTTATGGGGCAGTAACAGTACACTTTTCAAAACGTGTTTTTCAGCCCGAAATAAACGCGTTTTTTCAGACAACTGAATACCCATGTAGCAGCAAGGCTCAGAAGAGCCCACACACTCAGATCTTAACCCCAGTGTGCAGAAAGGTTCAAAACATGTTTTTCAGCAGAAATAAACATGTTTCTGCAAGTTTGGTCAACCCCATGTAAGTTATGGGGCAGTAACAGTACACTTTTCAAAACGTGTTTTTCAGCCCGAAATAAACGCGTTTTTTCAGACAACTGAACACCCATGTAGCAGCAAGGCTCAGAAGAGCCCACACATCAGATCTTAACCCCAGTGTGCAGAAAGGGTCAAAACGTGTTTTTCAGCAGAAATAAACATGTTTCTGCAAGTTTGGTCAACCCCATGTAAGTTATGGGGCAGTAACAGTACACTCTGCAAAACATGTTTTTCAGCCCGAAATAAACGCGTTTTTTCAGACAACTGAATACCCATGTAGCAGCAAGGCTCAGAAGAGCCCACACACTCAGCTCTTAACCCCAGTGTGCAGAAAGGGTCAAAACGTGTTTTTCAGCAGAAATAAACATGTTTCTGCAAGTTTGGTCAACCCCATGTAAGTTATGGGGCAGTAACAGTACGCTCTGCAAAACGTGTTTTTCAGCCCGAAATAAACGCGTTTTTTCAGACAACTGAATCCCCATGTAGCAGCAAGGCTCAGAAGAGCCCACACACTCAGATCTTAACCCCAGTGTGCTGAAAGTGTCAAAACATGTTTTTCAGCAGAAATAAACATGTTTCTGCAAGTTTGGTCAACCCCATGTAAGTTATGGGGCAGTAACAGTACACTCTGCAAAACGTGTTTTTCAGCCCGAAATAAACGCGTTTTTTCAAACAACTGAATCCCCATGTAGCAGCAAGGCTCAGAAGAGCCCACACACTCAGATCTTAACCCCAGTGTGCAGAAAGGGTCAAAACGTGTTTTTCAGCAGAAATAAACATGTTTCTGCAAGTTTGGTCAACCCCATGTAAGTTATGGGGCAGTAACAGTACACTCTGCAAAACGTGTTTTTCAGACCGAAATAAACGCGTTTTTTCAGACAACTGAATCCCCATGTAGCAGCAAGGCTCAGAAGAGCCCACACACTCAGATCTTAACCCCAGTGTGCTGAAAGTGTCAAAACATGTTTTTCAGCAGAAATAAACATGTTTCTGCAAGTTTGGTCAACCCCATGTAAGTTATGGGGCAGTAACAGCACACTTTTCAAAACGTGTTTTTCAGCCCGAAATAAATGCGTTTTTTCAGACAACTGAATCCCCATGTAGCAACAAGGCTCAGAAGAGCCCACACACTCAGATCTTAACCCCAGTGTGCTGAAAGTGTCAAAACATGTTTTTCAGCAGAAATAAACATGTTTCTGCAAGTTTGGTCAACCCCATGTAAGTTATGGGGCAGTAACAGTACACTTTTCAAAACGTGTTTTTCAGCCCGAAATAAACGCGTTTTTTCAGACAACTGAAAACCCATGTAGCAGCAAGGCTCAGAAGAGCCCACACACTCAGATCTTAACCCCAGTGTGCTGAAAGTGTCAAAACATGTTTTTCAGCAGAAATAAACATGTTTCTGCAAGTTTGGTCAACCCCATGTAAGTTATGGGGCAGTAACAGTACACTTTTCAAAACGTGTTTTTCAGCCCGAAATAAACGCGTTTTTTCAGACAACTGAATCCCCATGTAGCAACAAGGCTCAGAAGAGCCCACACACTCAGATCTTAACCCCAGTGTGCTGAAAGTGTCAAAACATGTTTTTCAGCAGAAATAAACATGTTTCTGCCAGTTTGGTCAACCCCATGTAAGTTATGGGGCAGTAACAGTACACTTTTCAAAACGTGTTTTTCAGCCCGAAATAAACGCCTTTTTTCAGACAACTGAATCCCCATGTAGCAGCAAGGCTCAGAAGAGCCCACACACTCAGATCTTAACCCCAGTGTGCTGAAAGTGTCAAAACATGTTTTTCAGCAGAAATAAACATGTTTCTGCAAGTTTGGTCAACCCCATGTAAGTTATGTGGCAGTAACAGTACACTTTTCAAAACGTGTTTTTCAGCCCGAAATAAACGCGTTTTTTCAGACAACTGAATCCCCATGTAGCAACAAGGCTCAGAACAGTCCACACACTCAGATCTTAACCCCAGTGTGCTGAAAGTGTCAAAACTTGTTTTTCAGCAGAAATAAACATGTTTCTGCAAGTTTGGTCAACCCCATGTAAGTTATGGGGCAGTAACAGTACACTTTTCAAAACGTGTTTTTCAGCCCGAAATAAACGCGTTTTTCAGACAACTGAATACCCATGTAGCAGCAAGGCTCAGAAGAGCCCACACACTCAGATCTTAACCCCAGTGTGCAGAAAGGTTCAAAACATGTTTTTCAGCAGAAATAAACATGTTTCTGCAAGTTTGGTCAACCCCATGTAAGTTATGGGGCAGTAACAGTACACTTTTCAAAACGTGTTTTTCAGCCCGAAATAAACGCGTTTTTTCAGACAACTGAACACCCATGTAGCAGCAAGGCTCAGAAGAGCCCACACATCAGATCTTAACCCCAGTGTGCAGAAAGGGTCAAAACGTGTTTTTCAGCAGAAATAAACATGTTTCTGCAAGTTTGGTCAACCCCATGTAAGTTATGGGGCAGTAACAGTACACTCTGCAAAACATGTTTTTCAGCCCGAAATAAACGCGTTTTTTCAAACAACTGAATCCCCATGTAGCAGCAAGGCTCAGAAGAGCCCACACACTCAGATCTTAACCCCAGTGTGCAGAAAGGGTCAAAACGTGTTTTTCAGCAGAAATAAACATGTTTCTGCAAGTTTGGTCAACCCCATGTAAGTTATGGGGCAGTAACAGTACACTCTGCAAAACGTGTTTTTCTGCCCGAAATAAACGCGTTTTTTCAGACAACTGAATCCCCATGTAGCAGCAAGGCTCAGAAGAGCCCACACACTCAGATCTTAACCCCAGTGTGCTGAAAGTGTCAAAACATGTTTTTCAGCAGAAATAAACATGTTTCTGCAAGTTTGGTCAACCCCATGTAAGTTATGGGGCAGTAACAGTACACTTTTCAAAACGTGTTTTTCAGCCCGAAATAAACGCGTTTTTTCAGACAACTGAATCCCCATGTAGCAACAAGGCTCAGAAGAGCCCACACACTCAGATCTTAACCCCAGTGTGCTGAAAGTGTCAAAACATGTTTTTCAGCAGAAATAAACATGTTTCTGCAAGTTTGGTCAACCCCATGTAAGTTATGGGGCAGTAACAGTACACTTTTCAAAACGTGTTTTTCAGCCCGAAATAAACGCGTTTTTTCAGACAACTGAATACCCATGTAGCAGCAAGGCTCAGAAGAGCCCACACACTGAGATCTTAACCCCAGTGTGCTGAAAGTGTCAAAACATGTTTTTCAGCAGAAATAAACATGTTTCTGCAAGTTTGGTCAACCCCATGTAAGTTATGGGGCAGTAACAGTACACTTTTCAAAACGTGTTTTTCAGCCCGAAATAAACGCGTTTTTTCAGACAACTGAATCCCCATGTAGCAACAAGGCTCAGAAGAGCCCACACACTCAGATCTTAACCCCAGTGTGCAGAAAGGTTCAAAACATGTTTTTCAGCAGAAATAAACATGTTTCTGCAAGTTTGGTGAACCCCATGTAAGTTATGGGGCAGTAACAGTACACTTTTCAAAACGTGTTTTTCAGCCCGAAATAAACGCGTTTTTTCAGACAACTGAATACCCATGTAGCAGCAAGGCTCAGAAGAGCCCACACACTCAGATCTTAACCCCAGTGTGCAGAAAGGGTTAAAACGTGTTTTTCAGCAGAAATAAACATGTTTCTGCAAGTTTGGTCAACCCCATGTAAGTTATGGGGCAGTAACAGTACACTCTGCAAAACGTGTTTTTCAGCCCGAAATAAACGCGTTTTTTCAAACAACTGAATCCCCATGTAGCAGCAAGGCTCAGAAGAGCCCACACACTCAGATCTTAACCCCAGTGTGCAGAAAGGGTCAAAACGTGTTTTTCAGCAGAAATAAACATGTTTCTGCAAGTTTGGTCAACCCCATGTAAGTTATGGGGCAGTAACAGTACACTCTGCAAAACGTGTTTTTCAGACCGAAATAAACGCGTTTTTTCAGACAACTGAATCCCCATGTAGCAGCAAGGCTCAGAAGAGCCCACACACTCAGATCTTAACCCCAGTGTGCTGAGTGTCAAAACATGTTTTTCAGCAGAAATAAACATGTTTCTGCAAGTTTGGTCAACCCCATGTAAGTTATGGGGCAGTAACAGTACACTTTTCAAAACGTGTTTTTCAGCCCGAAATAAACGCGTTTTTTCAGACAACTGAATACCCATGTAGCAGCAAGGCTCAGAAGAGCCCACACACTCAGATCTTAACCCCAGTGTGCTGAAAGTGTCAAAACATGTTTTTCAGCAGAAATAAACATGTTTCTGCAAGTTTGGTCAACCCCATGTAAGTTATGGGGCAGTAACAGTACACTTTTCAAAAAGTGTTTTTCAGCCCGAAATAAACGCGTTTTTTCAGACAACTGAATCCCCATGTAGCAACAAGGCTCAGAAGAGCCCACACACTCAGATCTTAACCCCAGTGTGCTGAAAGTGTCAAAACATGTTTTTCAGCAGAAATAAACATGTTTCTGCCAGTTTGGTCAACCCCATGTAAGTTATGGGGCAGTAACAGTACACTTTTCAAAACGTGTTTTTCAGCCCGAAATAAACGCCTTTTTTCAGACAACTGAATCCCCATGTAGCAACAAGGCTCAGAAGAGCCCACACACTCAGATCTTAACCCCAGTGTGCTGAAAGTGTCAAAACATGTTTTTCAGCAGAAATAAACATGTTTCTGCAAGTTTGGTCAACCCCATGTAAGTTATGGGGCAGTAACAGTACACTTTTCAAAACGTGTTTTTCAGCCCGAAATAAACGCGTTTTTTCAGACAACTGAATACCCATGTAGCAGCAAGTCTCAGAAGAGCCCACACACTCAGCTCTTAACCCCAGTGTGCAGAAAGGGTCAAAACGTGTTTTTCAGCAGAAATAAACATGTTTCTGCAAGTTTGGTCAACCCCATGTAAGTTATGGGGCAGTAACAGTACGCTCTGCAAAACGTGTTTTTCAGCCCGAAATAAACGCGTTTTTTCAGACAACTGAATCCCCATGTAGCAGCAAGGCTCAGAAGAGCCCACACACTCAGATCTTAACCCCAGTGTGCTGAAAGGTTCAAAACATGTTTTTCAGCAGAAATAAACATGTTTCTGCAAGTTTGGTCAACCCCATGTAAGTTATGGGGCAGTAACAGTACACTCTGCAAAACGTGTTTTTCAGCCCGAAATAAACGCGTTTTTTCAGACAACTGAATCCCCATGTAGCAGCAAGGCTCAGAAGAGCCCACACACTCAGATCTTAACCCCAGTGTGCTGAAAGTGTCAAAACATGTTTTTCAGCAGAAATAAACATGTTTCTGCAAGTTTGGTCAACCCCATGTAAGTTATGGGGCAGTAACAGTACACTTTTCAAAACGTGTTTTTCAGCCCGAAATAAACGCGTTTTTTCAGACAACTGAATACCCATGTAGCAGCAAGGCTCAGAAGAGCCCACACACTCAGATCTTAACCCCAGTGTGCTGAAAGTGTCAAAACATGTTTTTCAGCAGAAATAAACATGTTTCTGCAAGTTTGGTCAACCCCATGTAAGTTATGGGGCAGTAACAGTACACTTTTCAAAACGTGTTTTTCAGCCCGAAATAAACGCGTTTTTTCAGACAACTGAATCCCCATGTAGCAACAAGGCTCAGAAGAGCCCACACACTCAGATCTTAACCCCAGTGTGCTGAAAGTGTCAAAACATGTTTTTCAGCAGAAATAAACATGTTTCTGCAAGTTTGGTCAACCCCATGTAAGTTATGGGGCAGTAACAGTACACTCTGCAAAACGTGTTTTTCAGCCCGAAATAAACGCGTTTTTTCAGACAACTGAATACCCATGTAGCAGCAAGTCTCAGAAGAGCCCACACACTCAGCTCTTAACCCCAGTGTGCAGAAAGGGTCAAAACGTGTTTTTCAGCAGAAATTAACATGTTTCTGCAAGTTTGGTCAACCCCATGTAAGTTATGGGGCAGTAACAGTACGCTCTGCAAAACGTGTTTTTCAGCCCGAAATAAACGCGTTTTTTCAGACAACTGAATCCCCATGTAGCAGCAAGGCTCAGAAGAGCCCACACACTCAGATCTTAACCCCAGTGTGCAGAAAGGTTCAAAACATGTTTTTCAGCAGAAATAAACATGTTTCTGCAAGTTTGGTCAACCCCATGTAAGTTATGGGGCAGTAACAGTACACTTTTCAAAACGTGTTTTTCAGCCCGAAATAAATGCGTTTTTTCAGACAACTGAATCCCCATGTAGCAACAAGGCTCAGAAGAGCCCACACACTCAGATCTTAACCCCAGTGTGCTGAAAGTGTCAAAACATGTTTTTCAGCAGAAATAAACATGTTTCTGCAAGTTTGGTCAACCCCATGTAAGTTATGGGGCAGTAACAGTACACTTTTCAAAACGTGTTTTTCAGCCCGAAATAAACGCGTTTTTTCAGACAACTGAATACCCATGTAGCAGCAAGGCTCAGAAGAGCCCACACACTCAGATCTTAACCCCAGTGTGCTGAAAGTGTCAAAACATGTTTTTCAGCAGAAATAAACATGTTTCTGCAAGTTTGGTCAACCCCATGTAAGTTATGGGGCAGTAACAGTACACTTTTCAAAACGTGTTTTTAAGCCCGAAATAAACGCGTTTTTTCAGACAACTGAATACCCATGTAGCAGCAAGGCTCAGAAGAGCCCACACACTCAGATCTTAACCCCAGTGTGCAGAAAGGGTCAAAACGTGTTTTTCAGCAGAAATAAACATGTTTCTGCAAGTTTGGTCAACCCCATGTAAGTTATGGGGCAGTAACAGTACACTCTGCAAAACGTGTTTTTCAGCCCGAAATAAACGCGTTTTTTCAGACAACTGAATCCCCATGTAGCAGCAAGGCTCAGAAGAGCCCACACACTCAGATCTTAACCCCAGTGTGCTGAAAGTGTCAAAACATGTTTTTCAGCAGAAATAAACATGTTTCTGCAAGTTTGGTCAACCCCATGTAAGTTATGGGGCAGTAACAGTACACTTTTCAAAACGTGTTTTTCAGCCCGAAATAAACGCGTTTTTTCAGACAACTGAATACCCATGTAGCAACAAGGCTCAGAAGAGCCCACACACTCAGATCTTAACCCCAGTGTGCTGAAAGTGTCAAAACATGTTTTTCAGCAGAAATAAACATGTTTCTGCAAGTTTGGTCAACCCCATGTAAGTTATGGGGCAGTAACAGTACACTTTTCAAAACGTGTTTTTAAGCCCGAAATAAACGCGTTTTTTCAGACAACTGAATACCCATGTAGCAGCAAGGCTCAGAAGAGCCCACACACTCAGATCTTAACCCCAGTGTGCAGAAAGGGTCAAAACGTGTTTTTCAGCAGAAATAAACATGTTTCTGCAAGTTTGGTCAACCCCATGTAAGTTATGGGGCAGTAACAGTACACTCTGCAAAACGTGTTTTTCAGCCCGAAATAAACGCGTTTTTTCAGACAACTGAATCCCCATGTAGCAGCAAGGCTCAGAAGAGCCCACACACTCAGATCTTAACCCCAGTGTGCTGAAAGTGTCAAAACATGTTTTTCAGCAGAAATAAACATGTTTCTGCAAGTTTGGTCAACCCCATGTAAGTTATGGGGCAGTAAAAGTTCACTTTTCAAAACGTGTTTTTCAGCCCGAAATAAACGCGTTTTTTCAGACAACTGAATACCCATGTAGCAGCAAGGCTCAGAAGAGCCCACACACTCAGATCTTAACCCCAGTGTGCTGAAAGTGTCAAAACATGTTTTTCAGCAGAAATAAACATGTTTCTGCAAGTTTGGTCAACCCCATGTAAGTTATGGGGCAGTAACAGTACACTTTTCAAAACGTGTTTTTCAGCCCGAAATAAACGCGTTTTTTCAGACAACTGAATACCCATGTAGCAGCAAGTCTCAGAAGAGCCCACACACTCAGCTCTTAACCCCAGTGTGCAGAAAGGGTCAAAACGTGTTTTTCAGCAGAAATAAACATGTTTCTGCAAGTTTGGTCAACCCCATGTAAGTTATGGGGCAGTAACAGTACGCTCTGCAAAACGTGTTTTTCAGCCCGAAATAAACGCGTTTTTTCAGACAACTGAATCCCCATGTAGCAGCAAGGCTCAGAAGAGCCCACACACTCAGATCTTAACCCCAGTGTGCTGAAAGGTTCAAAACATGTTTTTCAGCAGAAATAAACATGTTTCTGCAAGTTTGGTCAACCCCATGTAAGTTATGGGGCAGTAACAGTACACTTTTCAAAACGTGTTTTTAAGCCCGAAATAAACGCGTTTTTTCAGACAACTGAATACCCATGTAGCAGCAAGGCTCAGAAGAGCCCACACACTCAGATCTTAACCCCAGTGTGCAGAAAGGGTCAAAACGTGTTTTTCAGCAGAAATAAACATGTTTCTGCAAGTTTGGTCAACCCCATGTAAGTTATGGGGCAGTAACAGTACACTCTGCAAAACGTGTTTTTCAGCCCGAAATAAACGCGTTTTTTCAGACAACTGAATCCCCATGTAGCAGCAAGGCTCAGAAGAGCCCACACACTCAGATCTTAACCCCAGTGTGCTGAAAGTGTCAAAACATGTTTTTCAGCAGAAATAAACATGTTTCTGCAAGTTTGGTCAACCCCATGTAAGTTATGGGGCAGTAACAGTACACTTTTCAAAACGTGTTTTTCAGCCCGAAATAAACGCCTTTTTTCAGACAACTGAATCCCCATGTAGCAACAAGGCTCAGAAGAGCCCACACACTCAGATCTTAACCCCAGTGTGCTGAAAGTGTCAAAACATGTTTTTCAGCAGAAATAAACATGTTTCTGCAAGTTTGGTCAACCCCATGTAAGTTATGGGGCAGTAACAGTACACTTTTCAAAACGTGTTTTTCAGCCCGAAATAAACGCGTTTTTTCAGACAACTGAATACCCATGTAGCAGCAAGTCTCAGAAGAGCCCACACACTCAGCTCTTAACCCCAGTGTGCAGAAAGGGTCAAAACGTGTTTTTCAGCAGAAATAAACATGTTTCTGCAAGTTTGGTCAACCCCATGTAAGTTATGGGGCAGTAACAGTACGCTCTGCAAAACGTGTTTTTCAGCCCGAAATAAACGCGTTTTTTCAGACAACTGAATCCCCATGTAGCAGCAAGGCTCAGAAGAGCCCACACACTCAGATCTTAACCCCAGTGTGCTGAAAGGTTCAAAACATGTTTTTCAGCAGAAATAAACATGTTTCTGCAAGTTTGGTCAACCCCATGTAAGTTATGGGGCAGTAACAGTACACTTTTCAAAACGTGTTTTTAAGCCCGAAATAAACGCGTTTTTTCAGACAACTGAATACCCATGTAGCAGCAAGGCTCAGAAGAGCCCACACACTCAGATCTTAACCCCAGTGTGCAGAAAGGGTCAAAACGTGTTTTTCAGCAGAAATAAACATGTTTCTGCAAGTTTGGTCAACCCCATGTAAGTTATGGGGCAGTAACAGTACACTCTGCAAAACGTGTTTTTCAGCCCGAAATAAACGCGTTTTTTCAGACAACTGAATCCCCATGTAGCAGCAAGGCTCAGAAGAGCCCACACACTCAGATCTTAACCCCAGTGTGCTGAAAGTGTCAAAACATGTTTTTCAGCAGAAATAAACATGTTTCTGCAAGTTTGGTCAACCCCATGTAAGTTATGGGGCAGTAACAGTACACTTTTCAAAACGTGTTTTTCAGCCCGAAATAAACGCGTTTTTTCAGACAACTGAATACCCATGTAGCAGCAAGGCTCAGAAGAGCCCACACACTCAGATCTTAACCCCAGTGTGCTGAAAGTGTCAAAACATGTTTTTCAGCAGAAATAAACATGTTTCTGCAAGTTTGGTCAACCCCATGTAAGTTATGGGGCAGTAACAGTACACTTTTCAAAACGTGTTTTTCAGCCCGAAATAAACGCGTTTTTTCAGACAACTGAATCCCCATGTAGCAACAAGGCTCAGAAGAGCCCACACACTCAGATCTTAACCCCAGTGTGCTGAAAGTGTCAAAACATGTTTTTCAGCAGAAATAAACATGTTTCTGCAAGTTTGGTCAACCCCATGTAAGTTATGGGGCAGTAACAGTACACTCTGCAAAACGTGTTTTTCAGCCCGAAATAAACGCGTTTTTTCAGACAACTGAATACCCATGTAGCAGCAAGTCTCAGAAGAGCCCACACACTCAGCTCTTAACCCCAGTGTGCAGAAAGGGTCAAAACGTGTTTTTCAGCAGAAATAAACATGTTTCTGCAAGTTTGGTCAACCCCATGTAAGTTATGGGGCAGTAACAGTACACTTTTCAAAACGTGTTTTTCAGCCCGAAATAAACGCGTTTTTTCAGACAACTGAATCCCCATGTAGCAACAAGGCTCAGAAGAGCCCACACACTCAGATCTTAACCCCAGTGTGCTGAAAGTGTCAAAACATGTTTTTCAGCAGAAATAAACATGTTTCTGCAAGTTTGGTCAACCCCATGTAAGTTATGGGGCAGTAACAGTACACTTTTCAAAACGTGTTTTTCAGCCCGAAATAAACGCGTTTTTTCAGACAACTGAATACCCATGTAGCAGCAAGTCTCAGAAGAGCCCACACACTCAGCTCTTAACCCCAGTGTGCAGAAAGGGTCAAAACGTGTTTTTCAGCAGAAATTAACATGTTTCTGCAAGTTTGGTCAACCCCATGTAAGTTATGGGGCAGTAACAGTACGCTCTGCAAAACGTGTTTTTCAGCCCGAAATAAACGCGTTTTTTCAGACAACTGAATCCCCATGTAGCAGCAAGGCTCAGAAGAGCCCACACACTCAGATCTTAACCCCAGTGTGCAGAAAGGTTCAAAACATGTTTTTCAGCAGAAATAAACATGTTTCTGCAAGTTTGGTCAACCCCATGTAAGTTATGGGGCAGTAACAGTACACTTTTCAAAACGTGTTTTTCAGCCCGAAATAAATGCGTTTTTTCAGACAACTGAATCCCCATGTAGCAACAAGGCTCAGAAGAGCCCACACACTCAGATCTTAACCCCAGTGTGCTGAAAGTGTCAAAACATGTTTTTCAGCAGAAATAAACATGTTTCTGCAAGTTTGGTCAACCCCATGTAAGTTATGGGGCAGTAACAGTACACTTTTCAAAACGTGTTTTTCAGCCCGAAATAAACGCGTTTTTTCAGACAACTGAATACCCATGTAGCAGCAAGGCTCAGAAGAGCCCACACACTCAGATCTTAACCCCAGTGTGCTGAAAGTGTCAAAACATGTTTTTCAGCAGAAATAAACATGTTTCTGCAAGTTTGGTCAACCCCATGTAAGTTATGGGGCAGTAACAGTACACTTTTCAAAACGTGTTTTTAAGCCCGAAATAAACGCGTTTTTTCAGACAACTGAATACCCATGTAGCAGCAAGGCTCAGAAGAGCCCACACACTCAGATCTTAACCCCAGTGTGCAGAAAGGGTCAAAACGTGTTTTTCAGCAGAAATAAACATGTTTCTGCAAGTTTGGTCAACCCCATGTAAGTTATGGGGCAGTAACAGTACACTCTGCAAAACGTGTTTTTCAGCCCGAAATAAACGCGTTTTTTCAGACAACTGAATCCCCATGTAGCAGCAAGGCTCAGAAGAGCCCACACACTCAGATCTTAACCCCAGTGTGCTGAAAGTGTCAAAACATGTTTTTCAGCAGAAATAAACATGTTTCTGCAAGTTTGGTCAACCCCATGTAAGTTATGGGGCAGTAACAGTACACTTTTCAAAACGTGTTTTTCAGCCCGAAATAAACGCGTTTTTTCAGACAACTGAATACCCATGTAGCAACAAGGCTCAGAAGAGCCCACACACTCAGATCTTAACCCCAGTGTGCTGAAAGTGTCAAAACATGTTTTTCAGCAGAAATAAACATGTTTCTGCAAGTTTGGTCAACCCCATGTAAGTTATGGGGCAGTAACAGTACACTTTTCAAAACGTGTTTTTAAGCCCGAAATAAACGCGTTTTTTCAGACAACTGAATACCCATGTAGCAGCAAGGCTCAGAAGAGCCCACACACTCAGATCTTAACCCCAGTGTGCAGAAAGGGTCAAAACGTGTTTTTCAGCAGAAATAAACATGTTTCTGCAAGTTTGGTCAACCCCATGTAAGTTATGGGGCAGTAACAGTACACTCTGCAAAACGTGTTTTTCAGCCCGAAATAAACGCGTTTTTTCAGACAACTGAATCCCCATGTAGCAGCAAGGCTCAGAAGAGCCCACACACTCAGATCTTAACCCCAGTGTGCTGAAAGTGTCAAAACATGTTTTTCAGCAGAAATAAACATGTTTCTGCAAGTTTGGTCAACCCCATGTAAGTTATGGGGCAGTAAAAGTTCACTTTTCAAAACGTGTTTTTCAGCCCGAAATAAACGCGTTTTTTCAGACAACTGAATACCCATGTAGCAGCAAGGCTCAGAAGAGCCCACACACTCAGATCTTAACCCCAGTGTGCTGAAAGTGTCAAAACATGTTTTTCAGCAGAAATAAACATGTTTCTGCAAGTTTGGTCAACCCCATGTAAGTTATGGGGCAGTAACAGTACACTTTTCAAAACGTGTTTTTCAGCCCGAAATAAACGCGTTTTTTCAGACAACTGAATACCCATGTAGCAGCAAGTCTCAGAAGAGCCCACACACTCAGCTCTTAACCCCAGTGTGCAGAAAGGGTCAAAACGTGTTTTTCAGCAGAAATAAACATGTTTCTGCAAGTTTGGTCAACCCCATGTAAGTTATGGGGCAGTAACAGTACGCTCTGCAAAACGTGTTTTTCAGCCCGAAATAAACGCGTTTTTTCAGACAACTGAATCCCCATGTAGCAGCAAGGCTCAGAAGAGCCCACACACTCAGATCTTAACCCCAGTGTGCTGAAAGGTTCAAAACATGTTTTTCAGCAGAAATAAACATGTTTCTGCAAGTTTGGTCAACCCCATGTAAGTTATGGGGCAGTAACAGTACACTTTTCAAAACGTGTTTTTAAGCCCGAAATAAACGCGTTTTTTCAGACAACTGAATACCCATGTAGCAGCAAGGCTCAGAAGAGCCCACACACTCAGATCTTAACCCCAGTGTGCAGAAAGGGTCAAAACGTGTTTTTCAGCAGAAATAAACATGTTTCTGCAAGTTTGGTCAACCCCATGTAAGTTATGGGGCAGTAACAGTACACTCTGCAAAACGTGTTTTTCAGCCCGAAATAAACGCGTTTTTTCAGACAACTGAATCCCCATGTAGCAGCAAGGCTCAGAAGAGCCCACACACTCAGATCTTAACCCCAGTGTGCTGAAAGTGTCAAAACATGTTTTTCAGCAGAAATAAACATGTTTCTGCAAGTTTGGTCAACCCCATGTAAGTTATGGGGCAGTAACAGTACACTTTTCAAAACGTGTTTTTCAGCCCGAAATAAACGCCTTTTTTCAGACAACTGAATCCCCATGTAGCAACAAGGCTCAGAAGAGCCCACACACTCAGATCTTAACCCCAGTGTGCTGAAAGTGTCAAAACATGTTTTTCAGCAGAAATAAACATGTTTCTGCAAGTTTGGTCAACCCCATGTAAGTTATGGGGCAGTAACAGTACACTTTTCAAAACGTGTTTTTCAGCCCGAAATAAACGCGTTTTTTCAGACAACTGAATACCCATGTAGCAGCAAGTCTCAGAAGAGCCCACACACTCAGCTCTTAACCCCAGTGTGCAGAAAGGGTCAAAACGTGTTTTTCAGCAGAAATAAACATGTTTCTGCAAGTTTGGTCAACCCCATGTAAGTTATGGGGCAGTAACAGTACGCTCTGCAAAACGTGTTTTTCAGCCCGAAATAAACGCGTTTTTTCAGACAACTGAATCCCCATGTAGCAGCAAGGCTCAGAAGAGCCCACACACTCAGATCTTAACCCCAGTGTGCTGAAAGGTTCAAAACATGTTTTTCAGCAGAAATAAACATGTTTCTGCAAGTTTGGTCAACCCCATGTAAGTTATGGGGCAGTAACAGTACACTTTTCAAAACGTGTTTTTAAGCCCGAAATAAACGCGTTTTTTCAGACAACTGAATACCCATGTAGCAGCAAGGCTCAGAAGAGCCCACACACTCAGATCTTAACCCCAGTGTGCAGAAAGGGTCAAAACGTGTTTTTCAGCAGAAATAAACATGTTTCTGCAAGTTTGGTCAACCCCATGTAAGTTATGGGGCAGTAACAGTACACTCTGCAAAACGTGTTTTTCAGCCCGAAATAAACGCGTTTTTTCAGACAACTGAATCCCCATGTAGCAGCAAGGCTCAGAAGAGCCCACACACTCAGATCTTAACCCCAGTGTGCTGAAAGTGTCAAAACATGTTTTTCAGCAGAAATAAACATGTTTCTGCAAGTTTGGTCAACCCCATGTAAGTTATGGGGCAGTAACAGTACACTTTTCAAAACGTGTTTTTCAGCCCGAAATAAACGCGTTTTTTCAGACAACTGAATACCCATGTAGCAGCAAGGCTCAGAAGAGCCCACACACTCAGATCTTAACCCCAGTGTGCTGAAAGTGTCAAAACATGTTTTTCAGCAGAAATAAACATGTTTCTGCAAGTTTGGTCAACCCCATGTAAGTTATGGGGAAGTAACAGTACACTTTTCAAAACGTGTTTTTCAGCCCGAAATAAACGCGTTTTTTCAGACAACTGAATCCCCATGTAGCAACAAGGCTCAGAAGAGCCCACACACTCAGATCTTAACCCCAGTGTGCTGAAAGTGTCAAAACATGTTTTTCAGCAGAAATAAACATGTTTCTGCAAGTTTGGTCAACCCCATGTAAGTTATGGGGCAGTAACAGTACACTCTGCAAAACGTGTTTTTCAGCCCGAAATAAACGCGTTTTTTCAGACAACTGAATACCCATGTAGCAGCAAGTCTCAGAAGAGCCCACACACTCAGCTCTTAACCCCAGTGTGCTGAAAGTGTCAAAACATGTTTTTCAGCAGAAATAAACATGTTTCTGCAAGTTTGGTCAACCCCATGTAAGTTATGGGGCAGTAACAGTACACTTTTCAAAACGTGTTTTTCAGCCCGAAATAAACGCGTTTTTTCAGACAACTGAATACCCATGTAGCAGCAAGGCTCAGAAGAGCCCACACACTCAGATCTTAACCCCAGTGTGCTGAAAGTGTCAAAACATGTTTTTCAGCAGAAATGAACATGTTTCTGCAAGTTTGGTCAACCCCATGTAAGTTATGGGGCAGTAACAGTACACTCTGCAAAACGTGTTTTTCAGCCCGAAATAAACGCGTTTTTTCAGACAACTGAATACCCATGTAGCAGCAAGTCTCAGAAGAGCCCACACACTCAGCTCTTAACCCCAGTGTGCTGAAAGTGTCAAAACATGTTTTTCAGCAGAAATAAACATGTTTCTGCAAGTTTGGTCAACCCCATGTAAGTTATGGGGCAGTAACAGTACACTTTTCAAAACGTGTTTTTCAGCCCGAAATAAACGCGTTTTTTCAGACAACTGAATACCCATGTAGCAGCAAGGCTCAGAAGAGCCCACACACTCAGATCTTAACCCCAGTGTGCTGAAAGTGTCAAAACATGTTTTTCAGCAGAAATGAACATGTTTCTGCAAGTTTGGTCAACCCCATGTAAGTTATGGGGCAGTAACAGTACACTTTTCAAAACGTGTTTTTCAGCCCGAAATAAACGCGTTTTTTCAGACAACTGAATACCCATGTAGCAGCAAGTCTCAGAAGAGCCCACACACTCAGCTCTTAACCCCAGTGTGCAGAAAGGGTCAAAACGTGTTTTTCAGCAGAAATAAACATGTTTCTGCAAGTTTGGTCAACCCCATGTAAGTTATGGGGCAGTAACAGTACACTTTTCAAAACGTGTTTTTCAGCCCGAAATAAACGCGTTTTTTCAGACAACTGAATACCCATGTAGCAGCAAGTCTCAGAAGAGCCCACACACTCAGCTCTTAACCCCAGTGTGCAGAAAGGGTCAAAACGTGTTTTTCAGCAGAAATAAACATGTTTCTGCAAGTTTGGTCAACCCCATGTAAGTTATGGGGCAGTAACAGTACACTTTTCAAAACGTGTTTTTCAGCCCGAAATAAACGCGTTTTTTCAGACAACTGAATCCCCATGTAGCAACAAGGCTCAGAAGAGCCCACACACTCAGATCTTAACCCCAGTGTGCTGAAAGTGTCAAAACATGTTTTTCAGCAGAAATAAACATGTTTCTGCAAGTTTGGTCAACCCCATGTAAGTTATGGGGCAGTAACAGTACACTTTTCAAAACGTGTTTTTCAGCCCGAAATAAACGCGTTTTTTCAGACAACTGAATACCCATGTAGCAGCAAGTCTCAGAAGAGCCCACACACTCAGCTCTTAACCCCAGTGTGCAGAAAGGGTCAAAACGTGTTTTTCAGCACAAATTAACATGTTTCTGCAAGTTTGGTCAACCCCATGTAAGTTATGGGGCAGTAACAGTACGCTCTGCAAAACGTGTTTTTCAGCCCGAAATAAACGCGTTTTTTCAGACAACTGAATCCCCATGTAGCAGCAAGGCTCAGAAGAGCCCACACACTCAGATCTTAACCCCAGTGTGCAGAAAGGTTCAAAACATGTTTTTCAGCAGAAATAAACATGTTTCTGCAAGTTTGGTCAACCCCATGTAAGTTATGGGGCAGTAACAGTACACTTTTCAAAACGTGTTTTTCAGCCCGAAATAAACGCGTTTTTTCAGACAACTGAATCCCCATGTAGCAACAAGGCTCAGAAGAGCCCACACACTCAGATCTTAACCCCAGTGTGCTGAAAGTGTCAAAACATGTTTTTCAGCAGAAATAAACATGTTTCTGCAAGTTTGGTCAACCCCATGTAAGTTATGGGGCAGTAACAGTACACTTTTCAAAACGTGTTTTTCAGCCCGAAATAAACGCGTTTTTTCAGACAACTGAATACCCATGTAGCAGCAAGGCTCAGAAGAGCCCACACACTCAGATCTTAACCCCAGTGTGCTGAAAGTGTCAAAACATGTTTTTCAGCAGAAATAAACATGTTTCTGCAAGTTTGGTCAACCCCATGTAAGTTATGGGGCAGTAACAGTACACTTTTCAAAACGTGTTTTTAAGCCCGAAATAAACGCGTTTTTTCAGACAACTGAATACCCATGTAGCAGCAAGGCTCAGAAGAGCCCACACACTCAGATCTTAACCCCAGTGTGCAGAAAGGGTCAAAACGTGTTTTTCAGCAGAAATAAACATGTTTCTGCAAGTTTGGTCAACCCCATGTAAGTTATGGGGCAGTAACAGTACACTCTGCAAAACGTGTTTTTCAGCCCGAAATAAACGCGTTTTTTCAGACAACTGAATCCCCATGTAGCAACAAGGCTCAGAAGAGCCCACACACTCAGATCTTAACCCCAGTGTGCTGAAAGTGTCAAAACATGTTTTTCAGCAGAAATAAACATGTTTCTGCAAGTTTGGTCAACCCCATGTAAGTTATGGGGCAGTAACAGTACACTCTGCAAAACGTGTTTTTCAGCCCGAAATAAACGCGTTTTTTCAGACAACTGAATACCCATGTAGCAGCAAGTCTCAGAAGAGCCCACACACTCAGATCTTAACCCCAGTGTGCAGAAAGTGTCAAAACGTGTTTTTCAGCAGAAATAAACATGTTTCTGCAAGTTTGGTCAACCCCATGTAAGTTATGGGGCAGTAACAGTACACTCTGCAAAACGTGTTTTTCAGCCCGAAATAAACGCGTTTTTTCAAACAACTGAATCCCCATGTAGCAGCAAGGCTCAGAAGAGCCCACACACTCAGATCTTAACCCCAGTGTGCAGAAAGGGTCAAAACGTGTTTTTCAGCAGAAATAAACATGTTTCTGCAAGTTTGGTCAACCCCATGTAAGTTATGGGGCAGTAACAGTACACTCTGCAAAACGTGTTTTTCTGCCCGAAATAAACGCGTTTTTTCAGACAACTGAATCCCCATGTAGCAACAAGGCTCAGAAGAGCCCACACACTCAGATCTTAACCCCAGTGTGCTGAAAGTGTCAACACATGTTTTTCAGCAGAAATAAACATGTTTCTGCAAGTTTGGTCAACCCCATGTAAGTTATGGGGCAGTAACTGTACACTTTTCAAAACGTGTTTTTCAGCCCGAAATAAACGCGTTTTTTCAGACAACTGAATACCCATGTAGCAGCAAGGCTCAGAAGAGCCCACACACTCAGATCTTAACCCCAGTGTGCTGAAAGTGTCAAAACATGTTTTTCAGCAGAAATAAACATGTTTCTGCAAGTTTGGTCAACCCCATGTAAGTTATGGGGCAGTAACAGTACACTTTTCAAAACGTGTTTTTAAGCCCGAAATAAACGCGTTTTTTCAGACAACTGAATACCCATGTAGCAGCAAGGCTCAGAAGAGCCCACACACTCAGATCTTAACCCCAGTGTGCAGAAAGGGTCAAAACGTGTTTTTCAGCAGAAATAAACATGTTTCTGCAAGTTTGGTCAACCCCATGTAAGTTATGGGGCAGTAACAGTACACTCTGCAAAACGTGTTTTTCAGCCCGAAATAAACGCGTTTTTTCAGACAACTGAATCCCCATGTAGCAACAAGGCTCAGAAGAGCCCACACACTCAGATCTTAACCCCAGTGTGCTGAAAGTGTCAAAACATGTTTTTCAGCAGAAATAAACATGTTTCTGCAAGTTTGGTCAACCCCATGTAAGTTATGGGGCAGTAACAGTACACTCTGCAAAACGTGTTTTTCAGCCCGAAATAAACGCGTTTTTTCAGACAACTGAATACCCATGTAGCAGCAAGTCTCAGAAGAGCCCACACACTCAGATCTTAACCCCAGTGTGCAGAAAGTGTCAAAACGTGTTTTTCAGCAGAAATAAACATGTTTCTGCAAGTTTGGTCAACCCCATGTAAGTTATGGGGCAGTAACAGTACACTCTGCAAAACGTGTTTTTCAGCCCGAAATAAACGCGTTTTTTCAAACAACTGAATCCCCATGTAGCAGCAAGGCTCAGAAGAGCCCACACACTCAGATCTTAACCCCAGTGTGCAGAAAGGGTCAAAACGTGTTTTTCAGCAGAAATAAACATGTTTCTGCAAGTTTGGTCAACCCCATGTAAGTTATGGGGCAGTAACAGTACACTCTGCAAAACGTGTTTTTCTGCCCGAAATAAACGCGTTTTTTCAGACAACTGAATCCCCATGTAGCAACAAGGCTCAGAAGAGCCCACACACTCAGATCTTAACCCCAGTGTGCTGAAAGTGTCAACACATGTTTTTCAGCAGAAATAAACATGTTTCTGCAAGTTTGGTCAACCCCATGTAAGTTATGGGGCAGTAACTGTACACTTTTCAAAACGTGTTTTTCAGCCCGAAATAAACGCGTTTTTTCAGACAACTGAATCCCCATGTAGCAACAAGGCTCAGAAGAGCCCACACACTCAGATCTTAACCCCAGTGTGCTGAAAGTGTCAAAACATGTTTTTCAGCAGAAATAAACATGTTTCTGCAAGTTTGGTCAACCCCATGTAAGTTATGGGGCAGTAACAGTACACTTTTCAAAACGTGTTTTTCAGCCCGAAATAAACGCGTTTTTTCAGACAACTGAACACCCATGTAGCAGCAAGGCTCAGAAGAGCCCACACACTCAGATCTTAACCCCAGTGTGCAGAAAGGGTCAAAACGTGTTTTTCAGCAGAAATAAACATGTTTCTGCAAGTTTGGTCAACCCCATGTAAGTTATGGGGCAGTAACAGTACACTCTGCAAAACATGTTTTTCAGCCCGAAATAAACGCGTTTTTTCAAACAACTGAATCCCCATGTAGCAGCAAGGCTCAGAAGAGCCCACACACTCAGATCTTAACCCCAGTGTGCAGAAAGGGTCAAAACGTGTTTTTCAGCAGAAATAAACATGTTTCTGCAAGTTTGGTCAACCCCATGTAAGTTATGGGGCAGTAACAGTACACTCTGCAAAACGTGTTTTTCTGCCCGAAATAAACGCGTTTTTTCAGACAACTTAATCCCCATGTAGCAGCAAGGCTCAGAAGAGCCCACACACTCAGATCTTAACCCCAGTGTGCTGAAAGTGTCAAACCATGTTTTTCAGCAGAAATAAACATGTTTCTGCAAGTTTGGTCAACCCCATGTAAGTTATGGGGCAGTAACAGTACACTTTTCAAAACTTGTTTTTCAGCCCGAAATAAACGCGTTTTTTCAGACAACTGATTCCCCATGTAGCAACAAGGCTCAGAAGAGCCCACACACTCAGATCTTAACCCCAGTGTGCTGAAAGTGTCAAAACATGTTTTTCAGCAGAAATAAACATGTTTCTGCAAGTTTGGTCAACCCCATGTAAGTTATGGGGCAGTAACAGTACACTTTTCAAAACGTGTTTTTCAGCCCGAAATAAACGCGTTTTTTCAGACAACTGAATACCCATGTAGCAGCAAGGCTCAGAAGAGCCCACACACTCAGATCTTAACCCCAGTGTGCTGAAAGTGTCAAAACATGTTTTTCAGCAGAAATAAACATGTTTCTGCAAGTTTGGTCAACCCCATGTAAGTTATGGGGCAGTAACAGTACACTTTTCAAAACGTGTTTTTCAGCCCGAAATAAACGCGTTTTTTCAGACAACTGAATACCCATGTAGCAGCAAGGCTCAGAAGAGCCCACACACTCAGATCTTAACCCCAGTGTGCAGAAAGGGTCAAAACGTGTTTTTCAGCAGAAATAGACATGTTTCTGCAAGTTTGGTCAACCCCATGTAAGTTATGGGGCAGTAACAGTACACTCTGCAAAACGTGTTTTTCAGCCCGAAATAAACGCGTTTTTTCAAACATCTGAATCCCCATGTAGCAGCAAGGCTCAGAAGAGCCCACACACTCAGATCTTAACCCCAGTGTGCAGAAAGGGTCAAAACGTGTTTTTCAGCAGAAATAAACATGTTTCTGCAAGTTTGGTCAACCCCATGTAAGTTATGGGGCAGTAACAGTACACTTTTCAAAACGTGTTTTTCAGCCCGAAATAAACGCGTTTTTTCAAACAACTGAATCCCCATGTAGCAGCAAGGCTCAGAAGAGCCCACACACTCAGATCTTAACCCCAGTGTGCAGAAAGGGTCAAAACGTGTTTTTCAGCAGAAATAAACATGTTTCTGCAAGTTTGGTCAACCCCATGTAAGTTATGGGGCAGTAACAGTACACTCTGCAAAACGTGTTTTTCTGCCCGAAATAAACGCGTTTTTTCAGACAACTGAATCCCCATGTAGCAACAAGGCTCAGAAGAGCCCACACACTCAGATCTTAACCCCAGTGTGCTGAAAGTGTCAACACATGTTTTTCAGCAGAAATAAACATGTTTCTGCAAGTTTGGTCAACCCCATGTAAGTTATGGGGCAGTAACAGTACACTCTGCAAAACGTGTTTTTCAGCCCGAAATAAACGCGTTTTTTCAGACAACTGAATCCCCATGTAGCAGCAAGGCTCAGAAGAGCCCACACACTCAGATCTTAACCCCAGTGTGCTGAAAGTGTCAAAACATGTTTTTCAGCAGAAATAAACATGTTTCTGCAAGTTTGGTCAACCCCATGTAAGTTATGGGGCAGTAACAGTACACTTTTCAAAACGTGTTTTTCAGCCCGAAATAAACGCGTTTTTTCAGACAACTGAATCCCCATGTAGCAACAAGGCTCAGAAGAGTCCACACACTCAGATCTTAACCCCAGTGTGCTGAAAGTGTCAAAACTTGTTTTTCAGCTGAAATAAACATGTTTCTGCAAGTTTGGTCAACCCCATGTAAGTTATGGGGCAGTAACAGTACACTTTTCAAAACGTGTTTTTCAGCCCGAAATAAACGCGTTTTTTCAGACAACTGAACACCCATGTAGCAGCAAGGCTCAGAAGAGCCCACACACTCAGATCTTAACCCCAGTGTGCAGAAAGGGTCAAAACGTGTTTTTCAGCAGAAATAAACATGTTTCTGCAAGTTTGGTCAACCCCATGTAAGTTATGGGGCAGTAACAGTACACTCTGCAAAACATGTTTTTCAGCCCGAAATAAACGCGTTTTTTCAAACAACTGAATCCCCATGTAGCAGCAAGGCTCAGAAGAGCCCACACACTCAGATCTTAACCCCAGTGTGCAGAAAGGGTCAAAACGTGTTTTTCAGCAGAAATAAACATGTTTCTGCAAGTTTGGTCAACCCCATGTAAGTTATGGGGCAGTAACAGTACACTCTGCAAAACGTGTTTTTCTGCCCGAAATAAACGCGTTTTTTCAGACAACTGAATCCCCATGTAGCAGCAAGGCTCAGAAGAGCCCACACACTCAGATCTTAACCCCAGTGTGCTGAAAGTGTCAAACCATGTTTTTCAGCAGAAATAAACATGTTTCTGCAAGTTTGGTCAACCCCATGTAAGTTATGGGGCAGTAACAGTACACTTTTCAAAACTTGTTTTTCAGCCCGAAATAAACGCGTTTTTTCAGACAACTGATTCCCCATGTAGCAACAAGGCTCAGAAGAGCC
The DNA here is from genome assembly GCF_059453375.1 of Lepisosteus platostomus. NCBI lineage: Eukaryota > Metazoa > Chordata > Actinopteri > Semionotiformes > Lepisosteidae > Lepisosteus > Lepisosteus platostomus. The sequence continues at coordinate 26,936,219 of NC_142615.1, read as the reverse complement.
CACACACTCAGATCTTAACCCCAGTGTGCTGAAAGTGTCAAAACATGTTTTTCAGCAGAAATAAACATGTTTCTGCAAGTTTGGTCAACCCCATGTAAGTTATGGGGCAGTAACAGTACACTTTTCAAAACGTGTTTTTCAGCCCGAAATAAACGCGTTTTTTCAGACAACTGAATACCCATGTAGCAGCAAGGCTCAGAAGAGCCCACACACTCAGATCTTAACCCCAGTGTGCTGAAAGTGTCAAAACATGTTTTTCAGCAGAAATAAACATGTTTCTGCAAGTTTGGTCAACCCCATGGAAGTTATGGGGCAGTAACAGTACACTTTTCAAAACGTGTTTTTCAGCCCGAAATAAACGCGTTTTTTCAGACAACTGAATCCCCATGTAGCAACAAGGCTCAGAAGAGCCCACACACTCAGATCTTAACCCCAGTGTGCAGAAAGGTTCAAAACATGTTTTTCAGCAGAAATAAACATGTTTCTGCAAGTTTGGTCAACCCCATGTAAGTTATGGGGCAGTAACAGTACACTTTTCAAAACGTGTTTTTCAGCCCGAAATAAACGCGTTTTTTCAGACAACTGAATACCCATGTAGCAGCAAGGCTCAGAAGAGCCCACACACTCAGATCTTAACCCCAGTGTGCAGAAAGGGTCAAAACGTGTTTTTCAGCAGAAATAAACATGTTTCTGCAAGTTTGGTCAACCCCATGTAAGTTATGGGGCAGTAACAGTACACTCTGCAAAACGTGTTTTTCAGCCCGAAATAAACGCGTTTTTTCAAACATCTGAATCCCCATGTAGCAGCAAGGCTCAGAAGAGCCCACACACTCAGATCTTAACCCCAGTGTGCAGAAAGGGTCAAAACGTGTTTTTCAGCAGAAATAAACATGTTTCTGCAAGTTTGGTCAACCCCATGTAAGTTATGGGGCAGTAACAGTACACTCTGCAAAACGTGTTTTTCAGACCGAAATAAACGCGTTTTTTCAGACAACTGAATCCCCATGTAGCAGCAAGGCTCAGAAGAGCCCACACACTCAGATCTTAACCCCAGTGTGCTGAAAGTGTCAAAACATGTTTTTCAGCAGAAATAAACATGTTTCTGCAAGTTTGGTCAACCCCATGTAAGTTATGGGGCAGTAACAGTACACTTTTCAAAACGTGTTTTTCAGCCCGAAATAAACGCGTTTTTTCAGACAACTGAATCCCCATGTAGCAACAAGGCTCAGAAGAGTCCACACACTCAGATCTTAACCCCAGTGTGCAGAAAGGTTCAAAACATGTTTTTCAGCAGAAATAAACATGTTTCTGCAAGTTTGGTCAACCCCATGTAAGTTATGGGGCAGTAACAGTACACTTTTCAAAACGTGTTTTTCAGCCCGAAATAAACGCGTTTTTTCAGACAACTGAACACCCATGTAGCAGCAAGGCTCAGAAGAGCCCACACACTCAGATCTTAACCCCAGTGTGCAGAAAGGGTCAAAACGTGTTTTTCAGCAGAAATAAACATGTTTCTGCAAGTTTGGTCAACCCCATGTAAGTTATGGGGCAGTAACAGTACACTCTGCAAAACATGTTTTTCAGCCCGAAATAAACGCGTTTTTTCAAACAACTGAATCCCCATGTAGCAGCAAGGCTCAGAAGAGCCCACACACTCAGATCTTAACCCCAGTGTGCTGAAAGTGTCAAAACGTGTTTTTCAGCAGAAATAAACATGTTTCTGCAAGTTTGGTCAACCCCATGTAAGTTATGGGGCAGTAACAGTACACTTTTCAAAACGTGTTTTTCAGCCCGAAATAAACGCGTTTTTTCAGACAACTGAATCCCCATGTAGCAACAAGGCTCAGAAGAGCCCACACACTCAGATCTTAACCCCAGTGTGCTGAAAGTGTCAAAACATGTTTTTCAGCAGAAATAAACATGTTTCTGCAAGTTTGGTCAACCCCATGTAAGTTATGGGGCAGTAACAGTACACTTTTCAAAACGTGTTTTTCAGCCCGAAATAAACGCGTTTTTTCAGACAACTGAATACCCATGTAGCAGCAAGGCTCAGAAGAGCCCACACACTGAGATCTTAACCCCAGTGTGCTGAAAGTGTCAAAACATGTTTTTCAGCAGAAATAAACATGTTTCTGCAAGTTTGGTCAACCCCATGTAAGTTATGGGGCAGTAACAGTACACTCTGCAAAACGTGTTTTTCAGCCCGAAATAAACGCGTTTTTTCAAACAACTGAATCCCCATGTAGCAGCAAGGCTCAGAAGAGCCCACACACTCAGATCTTAACCCCAGTGTGCAGAAAGGGTCAAAACGTGTTTTTCAGCAGAAATAAACATGTTTCTGCAAGTTTGGTCAACCCCATGTAAGTTATGGGGCAGTAACAGTACACTCTGCAAAACGTGTTTTTCAGACCGAAATAAACGCGTTTTTTCAGACAACTGAATCCCCATGTAGCAGCAAGGCTCAGAAGAGCCCACACACTCAGATCTTAACCCCAGTGTGCTGAAAGTGTCAAAACATGTTTTTCAGCAGAAATAAACATGTTTCTGCAAGTTTGGTCAACCCCATGTAAGTTATGGGGCAGTAACAGCACACTTTTCAAAACGTGTTTTTCAGCCCGAAATAAACGCGTTTTTTCAGACAACTGAATCCCCATGTAGCAACAAGGCTCAGAAGAGCCCACACACTCAGATCTTAACCCCAGTGTGCTGAAAGTGTCAAAACATGTTTTTCAGCAGAAATAAACATGTTTCTGCAAGTTTGGTCAACCCCATGTAAGTTATGGGGCAGTAACAGTACACTTTTCAAAACGTGTTTTTCAGCCCGAAATAAACGCGTTTTTTCAGACAACTGAATACCCATGTAGCAGCAAGGCTCAGAAGAGCCCACACACTCAGATCTTAACCCCAGTGTGCTGAAAGTGTCAAAACATGTTTTTCAGCAGAAATAAACATGTTTCTGCCAGTTTGGTCAACCCCATGTAAGTTATGGGGCAGTAACAGTACACTTTTCAAAACGTGTTTTTCAGCCCGAAATAAACGCCTTTTTTCAGACAACTGAATCCCCATGTAGCAACAAGGCTCAGAAGAGCCCACACACTCAGATCTTAACCCCAGTGTGCTGAAAGTGTCAAAACATGTTTTTCAGCAGAAATAAACATGTTTCTGCAAGTTTGGTCAACCCCATGTAAGTTATGGGGCAGTAACAGTACACTCTGCAAAACATGTTTTTCAGCCCGAAATAAACGCGTTTTTTAAAACAACTGAATCCCCATGTAGCAGCAAGGCTCAGAAGAGCCCACACACTCAGATCTTAACCCCAGTGTGCTGAAAGTGTCAAAACGTGTTTTTCAGCAGAAATAAACATGTTTCTGCAAGTTTGGTCAACCCCATGTAAGTTATGGGGCAGTAATTGTACACTTTTCAAAACGTGTTTTTCAGCCCGAAATAAACGCGTTTTTTCAGACAACTGAATCCCCATGTAGCAACAAGGCTCAGAAGAGCCCACACACTCAGATCTTAACCCCAGTGTGCTGAAAGTGTCAAAACATGTTTTTCAGCAGAAATAAACATGTTTCTGCAAGTTTGGTCAACCCCATGTAAGTTATGGGGCAGTAACAGTACACTTTTCAAAACTTGTTTTTCAGCCCGAAATAAACGCGTTTTTTCAGACAACTGATTCCCCATGTAGCAACAAGGCTCAGAAGAGCCCACACACTCAGATCTTAACCCCAGTGTGCTGAAAGTGTCAAAACATGTTTTTCAGCAGAAATAAACATGTTTCTGCAAGTTTGGTCAACCCCATGTAAGTTATGGGGCAGTAACAGTACACTTTTCAAAACGTGTTTTTCAGCCCGAAATAAACGCGTTTTTTTCAGACAACTGAATACCCATGTAGCAGCAAGTCTCAGAAGAGCCCACACACTCAGCTCTTAACCCCAGTGTGCAGAAAGGGTCAAAACGTGTTTTTCAGCAGAAATAAACATGTTTCTGCAAGTTTGGTCAACCCCATGTAAGTTATGGGGCAGTAACAGTACACTTTTCAAAACGTGTTTTTCAGCCCGAAATAAACGCGTTTTTTCAGACAACTGAATACCCATGTAGCAGCAAGGCTCAGAAGAGCCCACACACTCAGATCTTAACCCCAGTGTGCTGAAAGTGTCAAAACATGTTTTTCAGCAGAAATAAACATGTTTCTGCAAGTTTGGTCAACCCCATGTAAGTTATGGGGCAGTAACAGTACACTTTTCAAAACTTGTTTTTCAGCCCGAAATAAACGCGTTTTTTCAGACAACTGATTCCCCATGTAGCAACAAGGCTCAGAAGAGCCCACACACTCAGATCTTAACCCCAGTGTGCTGAAAGTGTCAAAACATGTTTTTCAGCAGAAATAAACATGTTTCTGCAAGTTTGGTCAACCCCATGTAAGTTATGGGGCAGTAACAGTACACTTTTCAAAACGTGTTTTTCAGCCCGAAATAAACGCGTTTTTTCAGACAACTGAATCCCCATGTAGCAACAAGGCTCAGAAGAGCCCACACACTCAGATCTTAACCCCAGTGTGCTGAAAGTGTCAAAACATGTTTTTCAGCAGAAATAAACATGTTTCTGCAAGTTTGGTCAACCCCATGTAAGTTATGGGGCAGTAACAGTACACTTTTCAAAACGTGTTTTTCAGCCCGAAATAAACGCGTTTTTTCAGACAACTGAATACCCATGTAGCAGCAAGGCTCAGAAGAGCCCACACACTGAGATCTTAACCCCAGTGTGCTGAAAGTGTCAAAACATGTTTTTCAGCAGAAATAAACATGTTTCTGCAAGTTTGGTCAACCCCATGTAAGTTATGGGGCAGTAACAGTACACTCTGCAAAACGTGTTTTTCAGCCCGAAATAAACGCGTTTTTTCAAACAACTGAATCCCCATGTAGCAGCAAGGCTCAGAAGAGCCCACACACTCAGATCTTAACCCCAGTGTGCAGAAAGGGTCAAAACGTGTTTTTCAGCAGAAATAAACATGTTTCTGCAAGTTTGGTCAACCCCATGTAAGTTATGGGGCAGTAACAGTACACTCTGCAAAACGTGTTTTTCAGCCCGAAATAAACGCGTTTTTTCAGACAACTGAATCCCCATGTAGCAGCAAGTCTCAGAAGAGCCCACACACTCAGATCTTAACCCCAGTGTGCTGAAAGTGTCAAAACATGTTTTTCAGCAGAAATAAACATGTTTCTGCAAGTTTGGTCAACCCCATGTAAGTTATGGGGCAGTAACAGCACACTTTTCAAAACGTGTTTTTCAGCCCGAAATAAACGCGTTTTTTCAGACAACTGAATCCCCATGTAGCAACAAGGCTCAGAAGAGCCCACACACTCAGATCTTAACCCCAGTGTGCTGAAAGTGTCAAAACATGTTTTTCAGCAGAAATAAACATGTTTCTGCAAGTTTGGTCAACCCCATGTAAGTTATGGGGCAGTAACAGTACACTTTTCAAAACGTGTTTTTCAGCCCGAAATAAACGCGTTTTTTCAGACAACTGAATACCCATGTAGCAGCAAGTCTCAGAAGAGCCCACACACTCAGCTCTTAACCCCAGTGTGCAGAAAGGGTCAAAACGTGTTTTTCAGCAGAAATTAACATGTTTCTGCAAGTTTGGTCAACCCCATGTAAGTTATGGGGCAGTAACAGTACGCTCTGCAAAACGTGTTTTTCAGCCCGAAATAAACGCGTTTTTTCAGACAACTGAATCCCCATGTAGCAGCAAGGCTCAGAAGAGCCCACACACTCAGATCTTAACCCCAGTGTGCAGAAAGGTTCAAAACATGTTTTTCAGCAGAAATAAACATGTTTCTGCAAGTTTGGTCAACCCCATGTAAGTTATGGGGCAGTAACAGTACACTTTTCAAAACGTGTTTTTCAGCCCGAAATAAACGCGTTTTTTCAGACAACTGAATCCCCATGTAGCAACAAGGCTCAGAAGAGCCCACACACTCAGAACTTAACCCCAGTGTGCTGAAAGTGTCAAAACATGTTTTTCAGCAGAAATAAACATGTTTCTGCAAGTTTGGTCAACCCCATGTAAGTTATGGGTCAGTAACAGTACACTTTTCAAAACGTGTTTTTCAGCCCGAAATAAACGCGTTTTTTCAGACAACTGAATACCCATGTAGCAGCAAGGCTCAGAAGAGCCCACACACTCAGATCTTAACCCCAGTGTGCTGAATGTGTCAAAACATGTTTTTCAGCAGAAATAAACATGTTTCTGCAAGTTTGGTCAACCCCATGTAAGTTATGGGGCAGTAACAGTACACTCTGCAAAACGTGTTTTTCAGCCCGAAATAAACGCGTTTTTTCAGACAACTGAATCCCCATGTAGCAGCAAGGCTCAGAAGAGCCCACACACTCAGATCTTAACCCCAGTGTGCTGAAAGTGTCAAAACATGTTTTTCAGCAGAAATAAACATGTTTCTGCAAGTTTGGTCAACCCCATGTAAGTTATGGGGCAGTAACAGTACACTTTTCAAAACGTGTTATTCAGCCCGAAATAAACGCGTTTTTTCAGACAACTGAATACCCATGTAGCAGCAAGGCTCAGAAGAGCCCACACACTCAGATCTTAACCCCAGTGTGCTGAAAGTGTCAAAACATGTTTTTCAGCAGAAATAAACATGTTTCTGCAAGTTTGGTCAACCCCATGTAAGTTATGGGGCAGTAACAGTACACTCTGCAAAACGTGTTTTTCAGCCCGAAATAAACGCGTTTTTTCAGACAACTGAATACCCATGTAGCAGCAAGTCTCAGAAGAGCCCACACACTCAGCTCTTAACCCCAGTGTGCAGAAATGGTCAAAACGTGTTTTTCAGCAGAAATAAACATGTTTCTGCAAGTTTGGTCAACCCCATGTAAGTTATGGGGCAGTAACAGTACACTTTTCAAAACGTGTTTTTCAGCCCGAAATAAACGCGTTTTTTCAGACAACTGAATACCCATGTAGCAGCAAGTCTCAGAAGAGCCCACACACTCAGCTCTTAACCCCAGTGTGCAGAAAGGGTCAAAACGTGTTTTTCAGCAGAAATAAACATATTTCTGCAAGTTTGGTCAACCCCATGTAAGTTATGGGGCAGTAACAGTACGCTCTGCAAAACGTGTTTTTCAGCCCGAAATAAACGCGTTTTTTCAGACAACTGAATCCCCATGTAGCAGCAAGGCTCAGAAGAGCCCACACACTCAGATCTTAACCCCAGTGTGCAGAAAGGTTCAAAACATGTTTTTCAGCAGAAATAAACATGTTTCTGCAAGTTTGGTCAACCCCATGTAAGTTATGGGGCAGTAACAGTACACTTTTCAAAACGTGTTTTTCAGCCCGAAATAAACGCGTTTTTTCAGACAACTGAATACCCATGTAGCAGCAAGGCTCAGAAGAGCCCACACACTCAGATCTTAACCCCAGTGTGCTGAAAGTGTCAAAACATGTTTTTCAGCAGAAATAAACATGTTTCTGCAAGTTTGGTCAACCCCATGTAAGTTATGGGGCAGTAACAGTACACTTTTCAAAACGTGTTTTTCAGCCCGAAATAAACGCGTTTTTTCAGACAACTGAATCCCCATGTAGCAACAAGGCTCAGAAGAGCCCACACACTCAGATCTTAACCCCAGTGTGCTGAAAGTGTCAAAACATGTTTTTCAGCAGAAATAAACATGTTTCTGCCAGTTTGGTCAACCCCATGTAAGTTATGGGGCAGTAACAGTACACTTTTCAAAACGTGTTTTTCAGCCCGAAATAAACGCGTTTTTTCAGACAACTGAATCCCCATGTAGCAACAAGGCTCAGAAGAGCCCACACACTCAGATCTTAACCCCAGTGTGCTGAAAGTGTCAAAACATGTTTTTCAGCAGAAATAAACATGTTTCTGCAAGTTTGGTCAACCCCATGTAAGTTATGGGGCAGTAACAGTACACTCTGCAAAACGTGTTTTTCAGCCCGAAATAAACACGTTTTTTCAGACAACTGAATACCCATGTAGCAGCAAGTCTCAGAAGAGCCCACACACTCAGCTCTTAACCCCAGTGTGCAGAAAGGGTCAAAACGTGTTTTTCAGCAGAAATAAACATGTTTCTGCAAGTTTGGTCAACCCCATGTAAGTTATGGGGCAGTAACAGTACACTTTTCAAAACGTGTTTTTCAGCCCGAAATAAACGCGTTTTTTCAGACAACTGAATACCCATGTAGCAGCAAGTCTCAGAAGAGCCCACACACTCTGTTCTTAACCCCAGTGTGCAGAAAGGGTCAAAACGTGTTTTTCAGCAGAAATAAACATGTTTCTGCAAGTTTGGTCAACCCCATGTAAGTTATGGGGCAGTAACAGTACACTTTTCAAAACGTGTTTTTCAGCCCGAAATAAACGCGTTTTTTCAGACAACTGAATCCCCATGTAGCAACAAGGCTCAGAAGAGCCCACACACTCAGATCTTAACCCCAGTGTGCTGAAAGTGTCAAAACATGTTTTTCAGCAGAAATAAACATGTTTCTGCAAGTTTGGTCAACCCCATGTAAGTTATGGGGCAGTAACAGTACACTTTTCAAAACGTGTTTTTCAGCCCGAAATAAACGCGTTTTTTTCAGACAACTGAATACCCATGTAGCAGCAAGTCTCAGAAGAGCCCACACACTCAGCTCTTAACCCCAGTGTGCAGAAAGGGTCAAAACGTGTTTTTCAGCAGAAATTAACATGTTTCTGCAAGTTTGGTCAACCCCATGTAAGTTATGGGGCAGTAACAGTACGCTCTGCAAAACGTGTTTTTCAGCCCGAAATAAACGCGTTTTTTCAGACAACTGAATCCCCATGTAGCAGCAAGGCTCAGAAGAGCCCACACACTCAGATCTTAACCCCAGTGTGCAGAAAGGTTCAAAACATGTTTTTCAGCAGAAATAAACATGTTTCTGCAAGTTTGGTCAACCCCATGTAAGTTATGGGGCAGTAACAGTACACTTTTCAAAACGTGTTTTTCAGCCCGAAATAAACGCGTTTTTTCAGACAACTGAATCCCCATGTAGCAACAAGGCTCAGAAGAGCCCACACACTCAGATCTTAACCCCAGTGTGCTGAAAGTGTCAAAACATGTTTTTCAGCAGAAATAAACATGTTTCTGCAAGTTTGGTCAACCCCATGTAAGTTATGGGGCAGTAACAGTACACTTTTCAAAACGTGTTTTTCAGCCCGAAATAAACGCGTTTTTTCAGACAACTGAATACCCATGTAGCAGCAAGGCTCAGAAGAGCCCACACACTGAGATCTTAACCCCAGTGTGCTGAAAGTGTCAAAACATGTTTTTCAGCAGAAATAAACATGTTTCTGCAAGTTTGGTCAACCCCATGTAAGTTATGGGGCAGTAACAGTACACTTTTCAAAACGTGTTTTTCAGCCCGAAATAAACGCGTTTTTTCAGACAACTGAATCCCCATGTAGCAACAAGGCTCAGAAGAGCCCACACACTCAGATCTTAACCCCAGTGTGCTGAAAGTGTCAAAACATGTTTTTCAGCAGAAATAAACATGTTTCTGCCAGTTTGGTCAACCCCATGTAAGTTATGGGGCAGTAACAGTACACTTTTCAAAACGTGTTTTTCAGCCAGAAATAAACGCGTTTTTTCAGACAACTGAATCCCCATGTAGCAACAAGGCTCAGAAGAGCCCACACACTCAGATCTTAACCCCAGTGTGCTGAAAGTGTCAAAACATGTTTTTCAGCAGAAATAAACATGTTTCTGCAAGTTTGGTCAACCCCATGTAAGTTATGGGGCAGTAACAGTACACTCTGCAAAACGTGTTTTTCAGCCCGAAATAAACACGTTTTTTCAGACAACTGAATACCCATGTAGCAGCAAGTCTCAGAAGAGCCCACACACTCAGCTCTTAACCCCAGTGTGCAGAAAGGGTCAAAACGTGTTTTTCAGCAGAAATAAACATGTTTCTGCAAGTTTGGTCAACCCCATGTAAGTTATGGGGCAGTAACAGTACACTTTTCAAAACGTGTTTTTCAGCCCGAAATAAACGCGTTTTTTCAGACAACTGAATCCCCATGTAGCAACAAGGCTCAGAAGAGCCCACACACTCAGATCTTAACCCCAGTGTGCTGAAAGTGTCAAAACATGTTTTTCAGCAGAAATAAACATGTTTCTGCAAGTTTGGTCAACCCCATGTAAGTTATGGGGCAGTAACAGTACACTTTTCAAAACGTGTTTTTCAGCCCGAAATAAACGCGTTTTTTCAGACAACTGAATACCCATGTAGCAGCAAGTCTCAGAAGAGCCCACACACTCAGCTCTTAACCCCAGTGTGCAGAAAGGGTCAAAACGTGTTTTTCAGCAGAAATAAACATGTTTCTGCAAGTTTGGTCAACCCCATGTAAGTTATGGGGCAGTAACAGTACGCTCTGCAAAACGTGTTTTTCAGCCCGAAATAAACGCGTTTTTTCAGACAACTGAATCCCCATGTAGCAGCAAGGCTCAGAAGAGCCCACACACTCAGATCTTAACCCCAGTGTGCAGAAAGGTTCAAAACATGTTTTTCAGCAGAAATAAACATGTTTCTGCAAGTTTGGTCAACCCCATGTAAGTTATGGGGCAGTAACAGTACACTTTTCAAAACGTGTTTTTCAGCCCGAAATAAACGCGTTTTTTCAGACAACTGAATCCCCATGTAGCAACAAGGCTCAGAAGAGCCCACACACTCAGATCTTAACCCCAGTGTGCTGAAAGTGTCAAAACATGTTTTTCAGCAGAAATAAACATGTTTCTGCAAGTTTGGTCAACCCCATGTAAGTTATGGGGCAGTAACAGTACACTTTTCAAAACGTGTTTTTCAGCCCGAAATAAACGCATTTTTTCAGACAACTGAATCCCCATGTAGCAACAAGGCTCAGAAGAGCCCACACACTCAGATCTTAACCCCAGTGTGCTGAAAGTGTCAAAACATGTTTTTCAGCAGAAATAAACATGTTTCTGCAAGTTTGGTCAACCCCATGTAAGTTATGGGGCAGTAACAGTACACTTTTCAAAACGTGTTTTTCAGCCCGAAATAAACGCGTTTTTTCAGACAACTGAATCCCCATGTAGCAACAAGGCTCAGAAGAGCCCACACACTCAGATCTTAACCCCAGTGTGCAGAAAGGGTCAAAACGTGTTTTTCAGCAGAAATAAACATGTTTCTGCAAGTTTGGTCAACCCCATGTAAGTTATGGGGCAGTAACAGTACGCTCTGCAAAACGTGTTTTTCAGCCCGAAATAAACGCGTTTTTTCAGACAACTGAATCCCCATGTAGCAGCAAGGCTCAGAAGAGCCCACACACTCAGATCTTAACCCCAGTGTGCAGAAAGGTTCAAAACATGTTTTTCAGCAGAAATAAACATGTTTCTGCAAGTTTGGTCAACCCCATGTAAGTTATGGGGCAGTAACAGTACACTTTTCAAAACGTGTTTTTCAGCCCGAAATAAACGCGTTTTTTCAGACAACTGAATACCCATGTAGCAGCAAGGCTCAGAAGAGCCCACACACTCAGATCTTAACCCCAGTGTGCTGAAAGTGTCAAAACATGTTTTTCAGCAGAAATAAACATGTTTCTGCCAGTTTGGTCAACCCCATGTAAGTTATGGGGCAGTAACAGTACACTTTTCAAAACGTGTTTTCAGCCCGAAATAAACGCGTTTTTTCAGACAACTGAATCCCCATGTAGCAACAAGGCTCAGAAGAGCCCACACACTCAGATCTTAACCCCAGTGTGCAGAAAGGGTCAAAACGTGTTTTTCAGCAGAAATAAACATGTTTCTGCAAGTTTGGTCAACCCCATGTAAGTTATGGGGCAGTAACAGTACACTCTGCAAAACGTGTTTTTCAGCCCGAAATAAACGCGTTTTTTCAAACAACTGAATCCCCATGTAGCAGCAAGGCTCAGAAGAGCCCACACACTCAGATCTTAACCCCAGTGTGCAGAAAGGGTCAAAACGTGTTTTTCAGCAGAAATAAACATGTTTCTGCAAGTTTGGTCAACCCCATGTAAGTTATGGGGCAGTAACAGTACACTCTGCAAAACGTGTTTTTCAGACCGAAATAAACGCGTTTTTTCAGACAACTGAATCCCCATGTAGCAACAAGGCTCAGAAGAGCCCACACACTCAGATCTTAACCCCAGTGTGCTGAAAGTGTCAAAACATGTTTTTCAGCAGAAATAAACATGTTTCTGCCAGTTTGGTCAACCCCATGTAAGTTATGGGGCAGTAACAGTACACTTTTCAAAACGTGTTTTTCAGCCCGAAATAAACGCGTTTTTTCAGACAACTGAATCCCCATGTAGCAACAAGGCTCAGAAGAGCCCACACACTCAGATCTTAACCCCAGTGTGCTGAAAGTGTCAAAACATGTTTTTCAGCAGAAATAAACATGTTTCTGCAAGTTTGGTCAACCCCATGTAAGTTATGGGGCAGTAACAGTACGCTCTGCAAAACGTGTTTTTCAGCCCGAAATAAACGCGTTTTTTCAGACAACTGAATCCCCATGTAGCAGCAAGGCTCAGAAGAGCCCACACACTCAGATCTTAACCCCAGTGTGCAGAAAGGTTCAAAACATGTTTTTCAGCAGAAATAAACATGTTTCTGCAAGTTTGGTCAACCCCATGTAAGTTATGGGGCAGTAACAGTACACTTTTCAAAACGTGTTTTTCAGCCCGAAATAAACGCGTTTTTTCAGACAACTGAATCCCCATGTAGCAACAAGGCTCAGAAGAGCCCACACACTCAGATCTTAACCCCAGTGTGCTGAAAGTGTCAAAACATGTTTTTCAGCAGAAATAAACATGTTTCTGCAAGTTTGGTCAACCCCATGTAAGTTATGGGGCAGTAACAGTACACTTTTCAAAACGTGTTTTTCAGCCCGAAATAAACGCGTTTTTTCAGACAACTGAATCCCCATGTAGCAGCAAGGCTCAGAAGAGCCCACACACTCAGATCTTAACCCCAGTGTGCAGAAAGGTTCAAAACATGTTTTTCAGCAGAAATAAACATGTTTCTGCAAGTTTGGTCAACCCCATGTAAGTTATGGGGCAGTAACAGTACACTTTTCAAAACGTGTTTTTCAGCCCGAAATAAACACGTTTATTCAGACAACTGAATACCCATGTAGCAGCAAGGCTCAGAAGAGCCCACACACTCAGATCTTAACCCCAGTGTGCTGAAAGTGTCAAAACATGTTTTTCAGCAGAAATAAACTTGTTTCTGCAAGTTTGGTCAACCCCATGTAAGTTATGGGGCAGTAACAGTACACTTTTCAAAACGTGTTTTTCAGCCCGAAATAAACGCGTTTTTTCAGACAACTGAATACCCATGTAGCAGCAAGGCTCAGAAGAGCCCACACACTCAGATCTTAACCCCAGTGTGCTGAAAGTGTCAAAACATGTTTTTCAGCAGAAATAAACATGTTTCTGCAAGTTTGGTCAACCCCATGTAAGTTATGGGGCAGTAACAGTACACTCTGCAAAACGTGTTTTTCAGCCCGAAATAAACACGTTTTTTCAGACAACTGAATACCCATGTAGCAGCAAGTCTCAGAAGAGCCCACACACTCAGCTCTTAACCCCAGTGTGCAGAAAGGGTCAAAACGTGTTTTTCAGCAGAAATAAACATGTTTCTGCAAGTTTGGTCAACCCCATGTAAGTTATGGGGCAGTAACAGTACACTTTTCAAAACGTGTTTTTCAGCCCGAAATAAACGCGTTTTTTCAGACAACTGAATCCCCATGTAGGAACAAGGCTCAGAAGAGCCCACACACTCAGATCTTAACCCCAGTGTGCAGAAAGGGTCAAAACGTGTTTTTCAGCAGAAATAAACATGTTTCTGCAAGTTTGGTCAACCCCATGTAAGTTATGGGGCAGTAACAGTACACTCTGCAAAACGTGTTTTTCTGCCCGAAATAAACGCGTTTTTTCAGACAACTGAATCCCCATGTAGCAGCAAGGCTCAGAAGAGCCCACACACTCAGATCTTAACCCCAGTGTGCTGAAAGTGTCAAAACATGTTTTTCAGCAGAAATAAACATGTTTCTGCAAGTTTGGTCAACCCCATGTAAGTTATGGGGCAGTAACAGTACACTCTGCAAAACGTGTTTTTCAGCCCGAAATAAACGCGTTTTTTCAGACAACTGAATCCCCATGTAGCAACAAGGCTCAGAAGAGCCCACACACTCAGATCTTAACCCCAGTGTGCTGAAAGTGTCAAAACATGTTTTTCAGCAGAAATAAACATGTTTCTGCAAGTATGGTCAACCCCATGTAAGTTATGGGGCAGTAACAGTACACTTTTCAAAACGTGTTTTTCAGCCCGAAATAAACGCGTTTTTTCAGACAACTGAATACCCATGTAGCAGCAAGTCTCAGAAGAGCCCACACACTCAGCTCTTAACCCCAGTGTGCAGAAAGGGTCAAAACGTGTTTTTCAGCAGAAATAAACATGTTTCTGCAAGTTTGGTCAACCCCATGTAAGTTATGGGGCAGTAACAGTACGCTCTGCAAAACGTGTTTTTCAGCCCGAAATAAACGCGTTTTTTCAGACAACTGAATCCCCATGTAGCAGCAAGTCTCAGAAGAGCCCACACACTCTGTTCTTAACCCCAGTGTGCAGAAAGGGTCAAAACGTGTTTTTCAGCAGAAATAAACATGTTTCTGCAAGTTTGGTCAACCCCATGTAAGTTATGGGGCAGTAACAGTACACTTTTCAAAACGTGTTTTTCAGCCCGAAATAAACGCGTTTTTTCAGACAACTGAATCCCCATGTAGCAACAAGGCTCAGAAGAGCCCACACACTCAGATCTTAACCCCAGTGTGCTGAAAGTGTCAAAACATGTTTTTCAGCAGAAATAAACATGTTTCTGCAAGTTTGGTCAACCCCATGTAAGTTATGGGGCAGTAACAGTACACTTTTCAAAACGTGTTTTTCAGCCCGAAATAAACGCGTTTTTTCAGACAACTGAATACCCATGTAGCAGCAAGTCTCAGAAGAGCCCACACACTCAGCTCTTAACCCCAGTGTGCAGAAAGGGTCAAAACGTGTTTTTCAGCAGAAATTAACATGTTTCTGCAAGTTTGGTCAACCCCATGTAAGTTATGGGGCAGTAACAGTACGCTCTGCAAAACGTGTTTTTCAGCCCGAAATAAACGCGTTTTTTCAGACAACTGAATCCCCATGTAGCAACAAGGCTCAGAAGAGCCCACACACTCAGATCTTAACCCCAGTGTGCTGAAAGTGTCAAAACATGTTTTTCAGCAGAAATAAACATGTTTCTGCAAGTTTGGTCAACCCCATGTAAGTTATGGGGCAGTAACAGTACACTTTTCAAAACGTGTTTTTCAGCCCGAAATAAACGCGTTTTTTCAGACAACTGAATACCCATGTAGCAGCAAGGCTCAGAAGAGCCCACACACTCAGATCTTAACCCCAGTGTGCTGAAAGTGTCAAAACATGTTTTTCAGCAGAAATAAACATGTTTCTGCCAGTTTGGTCAACCCCATGTAAGTTATGGGGCAGTAACAGTACACTTTTCAAAACGTGTTTTTCAGCCCGAAATAAACGCGTTTTTTCAGACAACTGAATCCCCATGTAGCAACAAGGCTCAGAAGAGCCCACACACTCAGATCTTAACCCCAGTGTGCTGAAAGTGTCAAAACATGTTTTTCAGCAGAAATAAACATGTTTCTGCCAGTTTGGTCAACCCCATGTAAGTTATGGGGCAGTAACAGTACACTTTTCAAAACGTGTTTTTCAGCCCGAAATAAACGCGTTTTTTCAGACAACTGAATCCCCATGTAGCAACAAGGCTCAGAAGAGCCCACACACTCAGATCTTAACCCCAGTGTGCAGAAAGGTTCAAAACATGTTTTTCAGCAGAAATAAACATGTTTCTGCAAGTTTGGTCAACCCCATGTAAGTTATGGGGCAGTAACAGTACACTTTTCAAAACGTGTTTTTCAGCCCGAAATAAACGCGTTTTTTCAGACAACTGAATACCCATGTAGCAGCAAGGCTCAGAAGAGCCCACACACTCAGATCTTAACCCCAGTGTGCAGAAAGGGTCAAAACGTGTTTTTCAGCAGAAATAAACATGTTTCTGCAAGTTTGGTCAACCCCATGTAAGTTATGGGGCAGTAACAGTACACTCTGCAAAACGTGTTTTTCAGCCCGAAATAAACGCGTTTTTTCAAACAACTGAATCCCCATGTAGCAGCAAGGCTCAGAAGAGCCCACACACTCAGATCTTAACCCCAGTGTGCAGAAAGGGTCAAAACGTGTTTTTCAGCAGAAATAAACATGTTTCTGCAAGTTTGGTCAACCCCATGTAAGTTATGGGGCAGTAACAGTACACTCTGCAAAACGTGTTTTTCAGACCGAAATAAACGCGTTTTTTCAGACAACTGAATCCCCATGTAGCAACAAGGCTCAGAAGAGCCCACACACTCAGATCTTAACCCCAGTGTGCTGAAAGTGTCAAAACATGTTTTTCAGCAGAAATAAACATGTTTCTGCCAGTTTGGTCAACCCCATGTAAGTTATGGGGCAGTAACAGTACACTTTTCAAAACGTGTTTTTCAGCCCGAAATAAACGCGTTTTTTCAGACAACTGAATCCCCATGTAGCAACAAGGCTCAGAAGAGCCCACACACTCAGATCTTAACCCCAGTGTGCTGAAAGTGTCAAAACATGTTTTTCAGCAGAAATAAACATGTTTCTGCAAGTTTGGTCAACCCCATGTAAGTTATGGGGCAGTAACAGTACACTCTGCAAAACGTGTTTTTCAGCCCGAAATAAACACGTTTTTTCAGACAACTGAATACCCATGTAGCAGCAAGTCTCAGAAGAGCCCACACACTCAGCTCTTAACCCCAGTGTGCAGAAAGGGTCAAAACGTGTTTTTCAGCAGAAATAAACATGTTTCTGCAAGTTTGGTCAACCCCATGTAAGTTATGGGGCAGTAACAGTACGCTCTGCAAAACGTGTTTTTCAGCCCGAAATAAACGCGTTTTTTCAGACAACTGAATCCCCATGTAGCAGCAAGGCTCAGAAGAGCCCACACACTCAGATCTTAACCCCAGTGTGCAGAAAGGTTCAAAACATGTTTTTCAGCAGAAATAAACATGTTTCTGCAAGTTTGGTCAACCCCATGTAAGTTATGGGGCAGTAACAGTACACTTTTCAAAACGTGTTTTTCAGCCCGAAATAAACGCGTTTTTTCAGACAACTGAATCCCCATGTAGCAACAAGGCTCAGAAGAGCCCACACACTCAGATCTTAACCCCAGTGTGCTGAAAGTGTCAAAACATGTTTTTCAGCAGAAATAAACATGTTTCTGCAAGTTTGGTCAACCCCATGTAAGTTATGGGGCAGTAACAGTACACTTTTCAAAACGTGTTTTTCAGCCCGAAATAAACGCGTTTTTTCAGACAACTGAATCCCCATGTAGCAGCAAGGCTCAGAAGAGCCCACACACTCAGCTCTTAACCCCAGTGTGCAGAAAGGGTCAAAACGTGTTTTTCAGCAGAAATAAACATGTTTCTGCAAGTTTGGTCAACCCCATGTAAGTTATGGGGCAGTAACAGTACGCTCTGCAAAACGTGTTTTTCAGCCCGAAATAAACGCATTTTTTCAGACAACTGAATCCCCATGTAGCAGCAAGTCTCAGAAGAGCCCACACACTCTGTTCTTAACCCCAGTGTGCAGAAAGGGTCAAAACGTGTTTTTCAGCAGAAATAAACATGTTTCTGCAAGTTTGGTCAACCCCATGTAAGTTATGGGGCAGTAACAGTACACTTTTCAAAACGTGTTTTTCAGCCCGAAATAAACGCGTTTTTTCAGACAACTGAATCCCCATGTAGCAACAAGGTTCAGAAGAGCCCACACACTCAGATCTTAACCCCAGTGTGCTGAAAGTGTCAAAACATGTTTTTCAGCAGAAATAAACATGTTTCTGCAAGTTTGGTCAACCCCATGTAAGTTATGGGGCAGTAACAGTACACTTTTCAAAACGTGTTTTTCAGCCCGAAATAAACGCGTTTTTTCAGACAACTGAATACCCATGTAGCAGCAAGTCTCAGAAGAGCCCACACACTCAGCTCTTAACCCCAGTGTGCAGAAAGGGTCAAAACGTGTTTTTCAGCAGAAATAAACATGTTTCTGCAAGTTTGGTCAACCCCATGTAAGTTATGGGGCAGTAACAGTACGCTCTGCAAAACGTGTTTTTCAGCCCGAAATAAACGCGTTTTTTCAGACAACTGAATACCCATGTAGCAGCAAGGCTCAGAAGAGCCCACACACTCAGATCTTAACCCCAGTGTGCTGAAAGTGTCAAAACATGTTTTTCAGCAGAAATAAACATGTTTCTGCCAGTTTGGTCAACCCCATGTAAGTTATGGGGCAGTAACAGTACACTTTTCAAAACGTGTTTTTCAGCCCGAAATAAACGCGTTTTTTCAGACAACTGAATCCCCATGTAGCAACAAGGCTCAGAAGAGCCCACACACTCAGATCTTAACCCCAGTGTGCTGAAAGTGTCAAAACATGTTTTTCAGCAGAAATAAACATGTTTCTGCCAGTTTGGTCAACCCCATGTAAGTTATGGGGCAGTAACAGTACACTTTTCAAAACGTGTTTTTCAGCCCGAAATAAACGCGTTTTTTCAGACAACTGAATCCCCATGTAGCAACAAGGCTCAGAAGAGCCCACACACTCAGATCTTAACCCCAGTGTGCAGAAAGGTTCAAAACATGTTTTTCAGCAGAAATAAACATGTTTCTGCAAGTTTGGTCAACCCCATGTAAGTTATGGGGCAGTAACAGTACACTTTTCAAAACGTGTTTTTCAGCCCGAAATAAACGCGTTTTTTCAGACAACTGAATACCCATGTAGCAGCAAGGCTCAGAAGAGCCCACACACTCAGATCTTAACCCCAGTGTGCAGAAAGGGTCAAAACGTGTTTTTCAGCAGAAATAAACATGTTTCTGCAAGTTTGGTCAACCCCATGTAAGTTATGGGGCAGTAACAGTACACTCTGCAAAACGTGTTTTTCAGCCCGAAATAAACGCGTTTTTTAAAACAACTGAATCCCCATGTAGCAGCAAGGCTCAGAAGAGCCCACACACTCAGATCTTAACCCCAGTGTGCAGAAAGGGTCAAAACGTGTTTTTCAGCAGAAATAAACATGTTTCTGCAAGTTTGGTCAACCCCATGTAAGTTATGGGGCAGTAACAGTACACTCTGCAAAACGTGTTTTTCAGACCGAAATAAACGCGTTTTTTCAGACAACTGAATCCCCATGTAGCAACAAGGCTCAGAAGAGCCCACACACTCAGATCTTAACCCCAGTGTGCTGAAAGTGTCAAAACATGTTTTTCAGCAGAAATAAACATGTTTCTGCCAGTTTGGTCAACCCCATGTAAGTTATGGGGCAGTAACAGTACACTTTTCAAAACGTGTTTTTCAGCCCGAAATAAACGCGTTTTTTCAGACAACTGAATCCCCATGTAGCAACAAGGCTCAGAAGAGCCCACACACTCAGATCTTAACCCCAGTGTGCTGAAAGTGTCAAAACATGTTTTTCAGCAGAAATAAACATGTTTCTGCAAGTTTGGTCAACCCCATGTAAGTTATGGGGCAGTAACAGTACACTCTGCAAAACGTGTTTTTCAGCCCGAAATAAACACGTTTTTTCAGACAACTGAATACCCATGTAGCAGCAAGTCTCAGAAGAGCCCACACACTCAGCTCTTAACCCCAGTGTGCAGAAAGGGTCAAAACGTGTTTTTCAGCAGAAATAAACATGTTTCTGCAAGTTTGGTCAACCCCATGTAAGTTATGGGGCAGTAACAGTACGCTCTGCAAAACGTGTTTTTCAGCCCGAAATAAACGCGTTTTTTCAGACAACTGAATCCCCATGTAGCAGCAAGGCTCAGAAGAGCCCACACACTCAGATCTTAACCCCAGTGTGCAGAAAGGTTCAAAACATGTTTTTCAGCAGAAATAAACATGTTTCTGCAAGTTTGGTCAACCCCATGTAAGTTATGGGGCAGTAACAGTACACTTTTCAAAACGTGTTTTTCAGCCCGAAATAAACGCGTTTTTTCAGACAACTGAATCCCCATGTAGCAACAAGGCTCAGAAGAGCCCACACACTCAGATCTTAACCCCAGTGTGCTGAAAGTGTCAAAACATGTTTTTCAGCAGAAATAAACATGTTTCTGCAAGTTTGGTCAACCCCATGTAAGTTATGGGGCAGTAACAGTACACTTTTCAAAACGTGTTTTTCAGCCCGAAATAAACGCGTTTTTTCAGACAACTGAATCCCCATGTAGCAGCAAGGCTCAGAAGAGCCCACACACTCAGCTCTTAACCCCAGTGTGCAGAAAGGGTCAAAACGTGTTTTTCAGCAGAAATAAACATGTTTCTGCAAGTTTGGTCAACCCCATGTAAGTTATGGGGCAGTAACAGTACGCTCTGCAAAACGTGTTTTTCAGCCCGAAATAAACGCGTTTTTTCAGACAACTGAATCCCCATGTAGCAGCAAGTCTCAGAAGAGCCCACACACTCTGTTCTTAACCCCAGTGTGCAGAAAGGGTCAAAACGTGTTTTTCAGCAGAAATAAACATGTTTCTGCAAGTTTGGTCAACCCCATGTAAGTTATGGGGCAGTAACAGTACACTTTTCAAAACGTGTTTTTCAGCCCGAAATAAACGCGTTTTTTCAGACAACTGAATCCCCATGTAGCAACAAGGTTCAGAAGAGCCCACACACTCAGATCTTAACCCCAGTGTGCTGAAAGTGTCAAAACATGTTTTTCAGCAGAAATAAACATGTTTCTGCAAGTTTGGTCAACCCCATGTAAGTTATGGGGCAGTAACAGTACACTTTTCAAAACGTGTTTTTCAGCCCGAAATAAACGCGTTTTTTCAGACAACTGAATACCCATGTAGCAGCAAGTCTCAGAAGAGCCCACACACTCAGCTCTTAACCCCAGTGTGCAGAAAGGGTCAAAACGTGTTTTTCAGCAGAAATTAACATGTTTCTGCAAGTTTGGTCAACCCCATGTAAGTTATGGGGCAGTAACAGTACGCTCTGCAAAACGTGTTTTTCAGCCCGAAATAAACGCGTTTTTTCAGACAACTGAATCCCCATGTAGCAGCAAGGCTCAGAAGAGCCCACACACTCAGATCTTAACCCCAGTGTGCAGAAAGGTTCAAAACATGTTTTTCAGCAGAAATAAACATGTTTCTGCAAGTTTGGTCAACCCCATGTAAGTTATGGGGCAGTAACAGTACACTTTTCAAAACGTGTTTTTCAGCCCGAAATAAACGCGTTTTTTCAGACAACTGAATCCCCATGTAGCAACAAGGCTCAGAAGAGCCCACACACTCAGATCTTAACCCCAGTGTGCTGAAAGTGTCAAAACATGTTTTTCAGCAGAAATAAACATGTTTCTGCAAGTTTGGTCAACCCCATGTAAGTTATGGGGCAGTAACAGTACACTTTTCAAAACGTGTTTTTCAGCCCGAAATAAACGCGTTTTTTCAGACAACTGAATACCCATGTAGCAGCAAGGCTCAGAAGAGCCCACACACTCAGATCTTAACCCCAGTGTGCTGAAAGTGTCAAAACATGTTTTTCAGCAGAAATAAACATGTTTCTGCCAGTTTGGTCAACCCCATGTAAGTTATGGGGCAGTAACAGTACACTTTTCAAAACGTGTTTTTCAGCCCGAAATAAACGCGTTTTTTCAGACAACTGAATCCCCATGTAGCAACAAGGCTCAGAAGAGCCCACACACTCAGATCTTAACCCCAGTGTGCTGAAAGTGTCAAAACATGTTTTTCAGCAGAAATAAACATGTTTCTGCCAGTTTGGTCAACCCCATGTAAGTTATGGGGCAGTAACAGTACACTTTTCAAAACGTGTTTTTCAGCCCGAAATAAACGCGTTTTTTCAGACAACTGAATCCCCATGTAGCAACAAGGCTCAGAAGAGCCCACACACTCAGATCTAAACCCCAGTGTGCAGAAAGGTTCAAAACATGTTTTTCAGCAGAAATAAACATGTTTCTGCAAGTTTGGTCAACCCTATGTAAGTTATGGGGCAGTAACAGTACACTTTTCAAAACGTGTTTTTCAGCCCGAAATAAACGCGTTTTTTCAGACAACTGAATACCCATGTAGCAGCAAGGCTCAGAAGAGCCCACACACTCAGATCTTAACCCCAGTGTGCAGAAAGGGTCAAAACGTGTTTTTCAGCAGAAATAAACATGTTTCTGCAAGTTTGGTCAACCCCATGTAAGTTATGGGGCAGTAACAGTACACTCTGCAAAACGTGTTTTTCAGCCCGAAATAAACGTGTTTTTTCAAACAACTGAATCCCCATGTAGCAGCAAGGCTCAGAAGAGCCCACACACTCAGATCTTAACCCCAGTGTGCAGAAAGGGTCAAAACGTGTTTTTCAGCAGAAATAAACATGTTTCTGCAAGTTTGGTCAACCCCATGTAAGTTATGGGGCAGTAACAGTACACTCTGCAAAACGTGTTTTTCAGACCGAAATAAACGCGTTTTTTCAGACAACTGAATCCCCATGTAGCAACAAGGCTCAGAAGAGCCCACACACTCAGATCTTAACCCCAGTGTGCTGAAAGTGTCAAAACATGTTTTTCAGCAGAAATAAACATGTTTCTGCCAGTTTGGTCAACCCCATGTAAGTTATGGGGCAGTAACAGTACACTTTTCAAAACGTGTTTTTCAGCCCGAAATAAACGCGTTTTTTCAGACAACTGAATCCCCATGTAGCAACAAGGCTCAGAAGAGCCCACACACTCAGATCTTAACCCCAGTGTGCTGAAAGTGTCAAAACATGTTTTTCAGCAGAAATAAACATGTTTCTGCAAGTTTGGTCAACCCCATGTAAGTTATGGGGCAGTAACAGTACGCTCTGCAAAACGTGTTTTTCAGCCCGAAATAAACGCGTTTTTTCAGACAACTGAATCCCCATGTAGCAGCAAGGCTCAGAAGAGCCCACACACTCAGATCTTAACCCCAGTGTGCAGAAAGGTTCAAAACATGTTTTTCAGCAGAAATAAACATGTTTCTGCAAGTTTGGTCAACCCCATGTAAGTTATGGGGCAGTAACAGTACACTTTTCAAAACGTGTTTTTCAGCCCGAAATAAACGCGTTTTTTCAGACAACTGAATCCCCATGTAGCAACAAGGCTCAGAAGAGCCCACACACTCAGATCTTAACCCCAGTGTGCTGAAAGTGTCAAAACATGTTTTTCAGCAGAAATAAACATGTTTCTGCAAGTTTGGTCAACCCCATGTAAGTTATGGGGCAGTAACAGTACACTTTTCAAAACGTGTTTTTCAGCCCGAAATAAACGCGTTTTTTCAGACAACTGAATCCCCATGTAGCAGCAAGGCTCAGAAGAGCCCACACACTCAGATCTTAACCCCAGTGTGCAGAAAGGTTCAAAACATGTTTTTCAGCAGAAATAAACATGTTTCTGCAAGTTTGGTCAACCCCATGTAAGTTATGGGGCAGTAACAGTACACTTTTCAAAACGTGTTTTTCAGCCCGAAATAAACGCGTTTTTTCAGACAACTGAATACCCATGTAGCAGCAAGGCTCAGAAGAGCCCACACACTCAGATCTTAACCCCAGTGTGCTGAAAGTGTCAAAACATGTTTTTCAGCAGAAATAAACATGTTTCTGCAAGTTTGGTCAACCCCATGTAAGTTATGGGGCAGTAACAGTACACTTTTCAAAACGTGTTTTTCAGCCCGAAATAAACGCGTTTTTTCAGACAACTGAATACCCATGTAGCAGCAAGGCTCAGAAGAGCCCACACACTCAGATCTTAACCCCAGTGTGCTGAAAGTGTCAAAACATGTTTTTCAGCAGAAATAAACATGTTTCTGCAAGTTTGGTCAACCCCATGTAAGTTATGGGGCAGTAACAGTACACTCTGCAAAACGTGTTTTTCAGCCCGAAATAAACACGTTTTTTCAGACAACTGAATACCCATGTAGCAGCAAGTCTCAGAAGAGCCCACACACTCAGCTCTTAACCCCAGTGTGCAGAAAGGGTCAAAACGTGTTTTTCAGCAGAAATAAACATGTTTCTGCAAGTTTGGTCAACCCCATGTAAGTTATGGGGCAGTAACAGTACACTTTTCAAAACGTGTTTTTCAGCCCGAAATAAACGCGTTTTTTCAGACAACTGAATCCCCATGTAGGAACAAGGCTCAGAAGAGCCCACACACTCAGATCTTAACCCCAGTGTGCAGAAAGGGTCAAAACGTGTTTTTCAGCAGAAATAAACATGTTTCTGCAAGTTTGGTCAACCCCATGTAAGTTATGGGGCAGTAACAGTACACTCTGCAAAACGTGTTTTTCTGCCCGAAATAAACGCGTTTTTTCAGACAACTGAATCCCCATGTAGCAGCAAGGCTCAGAAGAGCCCACACACTCAGATCTTAACCCCAGTGTGCTGAAAGTGTCAAAACATGTTTTTCAGCAGAAATAAACATGTTTCTGCAAGTTTGGTCAACCCCATGTAAGTTATGGGGCAGTAACAGTACACTCTGCAAAACGTGTTTTTCAGCCCGAAATAAACGCGTTTTTTCAGACAACTGAATCCCCATGTAGCAACAAGGCTCAGAAGAGCCCACACACTCAGATCTTAACCCCAGTGTGCTGAAAGTGTCAAAACATGTTTTTCAGCAGAAATAAACATGTTTCTGCAAGTTTGGTCAACCCCATGTAAGTTATGGGGCAGTAACAGTACACTTTTCAAAACGTGTTTTTCAGCCCGAAATAAACGCGTTTTTTCAGACAACTGAATACCCATGTAGCAGCAAGGCTCAGAAGAGCCCACACACTCAGATCTTAACCCCAGTGTGCTGAAAGTGTCAAAACATGTTTTTCAGCAGAAATAAACATGTTTCTGCAAGTTTGGTCAACCCCATGTAAGTTATGGGGTAGTAACAGTACACTTTTCAAAACGTGTTTTTCAGCCCGAAATAAACGCGTTTTTTCAGACAACTGAATCCCCATGTAGCAACAAGGCTCAGAAGAGCCCACACACTCAGATCTTAACCCCAGTGTGCAGAAAGGTTCAAAACATGTTTTTCAGCAGAAATAAACATGTTTCTGCAAGTTTGGTCAACCCCATGTAAGTTATGGGGCAGTAACAGTACACTTTTCAAAACGTGTTTTTCAGCCCGAAATAAACGCGTTTTTTCAGACAACTGAATACCCATGTAGCAGCAAGGCTCAGAAGAGCCCACACACTCAGATCTTAACCCCAGTGTGCAGAAAGGGTCAAAACGTGTTTTTCAGCAGAAATAAACATGTTTCTGCAAGTTTGGTCAACCCCATGTAAGTTATGGGGCAGTAACAGTACACTCTGCAAAACGTGTTTTTCAGCCCGAAATAAACGCGTTTTTTCAAACAACTGAATCCCCATGTAGCAGCAAGGCTCAGAAGAGCCCACACACTCAGATCTTAACCCCAGTGTGCAGAAAGGGTCAAAACGTGTTTTTCAGCAGAAATAAACATGTTTCTGCAAGTTTGGTCAACCCCATGTAAGTTATGGGGCAGTAACAGTACACTCTGCAAAACGTGTTTTTCAGACCGAAATAAACGCGTTTTTTCAGACAACTGAATCCCCATGTAGCAACAAGGCTCAGAAGAGCCCACACACTCAGATCTTAACCCCAGTGTGCTGAAAGTGTCAAAACATGTTTTTCAGCAGAAATAAACATGTTTCTGCCAGTTTGGTCAACCCCATGTAAGTTATGGGGCAGTAACAGTACACTTTTCAAAACGTGTTTTTCAGCCCGAAATAAACGCGTTTTTTCAGACAACTGAATCCCCATGTAGCAACAAGGCTCAGAAGAGCCCACACACTCAGATCTTAACCCCAGTGTGCTGAAAGTGTCAAAACATGTTTTTCAGCAGAAATAAACATGTTTCTGCAAGTTTGGTCAACCCCATGTAAGTTATGGGGCAGTAACAGTACACTCTGCAAAACGTGTTTTTCAGCCCGAAATAAACACGTTTTTTCAGACAACTGAATACCCATGTAGCAGCAAGTCTCAGAAGAGCCCACACACTCAGCTCTTAACCCCAGTGTGCAGAAAGGGTCAAAACGTGTTTTTCAGCAGAAATAAACATGTTTCTGCAAGTTTGGTCAACCCCATGTAAGTTATGGGGCAGTAACAGTACGCTCTGCAAAACGTGTTTTTCAGCCCGAAATAAACGCGTTTTTTCAGACAACTGAATCCCCATGTAGCAGCAAGGCTCAGAAGAGCCCACACACTCAGATCTTAACCCCAGTGTGCAGAAAGGTTCAAAACATGTTTTTCAGCAGAAATAAACATGTTTCTGCAAGTTTGGTCAACCCCATGTAAGTTATGGGGCAGTAACAGTACACTTTTCAAAACGTGTTTTTCAGCCCGAAATAAACGCGTTTTTTCAGACAACTGAATACCCATGTAGCAGCAAGGCTCAGAAGAGCCCACACACTCAGATCTTAACCCCAGTGTGCAGAAAGGGTCAAAACGTGTTTTTCAGCAGAAATAAACATGTTTCTGCAAGTTTGGTCAACCCCATGTAAGTTATGGGGCAGTAACAGTACACTCTGCAAAACGTGTTTTTCAGCCCGAAATAAACGTGTTTTTTCAAACAACTGAATCCCCATGTAGCAGCAAGGCTCAGAAGAGCCCACACACTCAGATCTTAACCCCAGTGTGCAGAAAGGGTCAAAACGTGTTTTTCAGCAGAAATAAACATGTTTCTGCAAGTTTGGTCAACCCCATGTAAGTTATGGGGCAGTAACAGTACACTCTGCAAAACGTGTTTTTCAGACCGAAATAAACGCGTTTTTTCAGACAACTGAATCCCCATGTAGCAACAAGGCTCAGAAGAGCCCACACACTCAGATCTTAACCCCAGTGTGCTGAAAGTGTCAAAACATGTTTTTCAGCAGAAATAAACATGTTTCTGCCAGTTTGGTCAACCCCATGTAAGTTATGGGGCAGTAACAGTACACTTTTCAAAACGTGTTTTTCAGCCCGAAATAAACGCGTTTTTTCAGACAACTGAATCCCCATGTAGCAACAAGGCTCAGAAGAGCCCACACACTCAGATCTTAACCCCAGTGTGCTGAAAGTGTCAAAACATGTTTTTCAGCAGAAATAAACATGTTTCTGCAAGTTTGGTCAACCCCATGTAAGTTATGGGGCAGTAACAGTACGCTCTGCAAAACGTGTTTTTCAGCCCGAAATAAACGCGTTTTTTCAGACAACTGAATCCCCATGTAGCAGCAAGGCTCAGAAGAGCCCACACACTCAGATCTTAACCCCAGTGTGCAGAAAGGTTCAAAACATGTTTTTCAGCAGAAATAAACATGTTTCTGCAAGTTTGGTCAACCCCATGTAAGTTATGGGGCAGTAACAGTACACTTTTCAAAACGTGTTTTTCAGCCCGAAATAAACGCGTTTTTTCAGACAACTGAATCCCCATGTAGCAACAAGGCTCAGAAGAGCCCACACACTCAGATCTTAACCCCAGTGTGCTGAAAGTGTCAAAACATGTTTTTCAGCAGAAATAAACATGTTTCTGCAAGTTTGGTCAACCCCATGTAAGTTATGGGGCAGTAACAGTACACTTTTCAAAACGTGTTTTTCAGCCCGAAATAAACGCGTTTTTTCAGACAACTGAATCCCCATGTAGCAGCAAGGCTCAGAAGAGCCCACACACTCAGATCTTAACCCCAGTGTGCAGAAAGGTTCAAAACATGTTTTTCAGCAGAAATAAACATGTTTCTGCAAGTTTGGTCAACCCCATGTAAGTTATGGGGCAGTAACAGTACACTTTTCAAAACGTGTTTTTCAGCCCGAAATAAACGCGTTTTTTCAGACAACTGAATACCCATGTAGCAGCAAGGCTCAGAAGAGCCCACACACTCAGATCTTAACCCCAGTGTGCTGAAAGTGTCAAAACATGTTTTTCAGCAGAAATAAACATGTTTCTGCAAGTTTGGTCAACCCCATGTAAGTTATGGGGCAGTAACAGTACACTTTTCAAAACGTGTTTTTCAGCCCGAAATAAACGCGTTTTTTCAGACAACTGAATACCCATGTAGCAGCAAGGCTCAGAAGAGCCCACACACTCAGATCTTAACCCCAGTGTGCTGAAAGTGTCAAAACATGTTTTTCAGCAGAAATAAACATGTTTCTGCAAGTTTGGTCAACCCCATGTAAGTTATGGGGCAGTAACAGTACACTCTGCAAAACGTGTTTTTCAGCCCGAAATAAACACGTTTTTTCAGACAACTGAATACCCATGTAGCAGCAAGTCTCAGAAGAGCCCACACACTCAGCTCTTAACCCCAGTGTGCAGAAAGGGTCAAAACGTGTTTTTCAGCAGAAATAAACATGTTTCTGCAAGTTTGGTCAACCCCATGTAAGTTATGGGGCAGTAACAGTACACTTTTCAAAACGTGTTTTTCAGCCCGAAATAAACGCGTTTTTTCAGACAACTGAATCCCCATGTAGGAACAAGGCTCAGAAGAGCCCACACACTCAGATCTTAACCCCAGTGTGCAGAAAGGGTCAAAACGTGTTTTTCAGCAGAAATAAACATGTTTCTGCAAGTTTGGTCAACCCCATGTAAGTTATGGGGCAGTAACAGTACACTCTGCAAAACGTGTTTTTCTGCCCGAAATAAACGCGTTTTTTCAGACAACTGAATCCCCATGTAGCAGCAAGGCTCAGAAGAGCCCACACACTCAGATCTTAACCCCAGTGTGCTGAAAGTGTCAAAACATGTTTTTCAGCAGAAATAAACATGTTTCTGCAAGTTTGGTCAACCCCATGTAAGTTATGGGGCAGTAACAGTACACTCTGCAAAACGTGTTTTTCAGCCCGAAATAAACGCGTTTTTTCAGACAACTGAATCCCCATGTAGCAACAAGGCTCAGAAGAGCCCACACACTCAGATCTTAACCCCAGTGTGCTGAAAGTGTCAAAACATGTTTTTCAGCAGAAATAAACATGTTTCTGCAAGTTTGGTCAACCCCATGTAAGTTATGGGGCAGTAACAGTACACTTTTCAAAACGTGTTTTTCAGCCCGAAATAAACGCGTTTTTTCAGACAACTGAATACCCATGTAGCAGCAAGGCTCAGAAGAGCCCACACACTCAGATCTTAACCCCAGTGTGCTGAAAGTGTCAAAACATGTTTTTCAGCAGAAATAAACATGTTTCTGCAAGTTTGGTCAACCCCATGTAAGTTATGGGGTAGTAACAGTACACTTTTCAAAACGTGTTTTTCAGCCCGAAATAAACGCGTTTTTTCAGACAACTGAATCCCCATGTAGCAACAAGGCTCAGAAGAGCCCACACACTCAGATCTTAACCCCAGTGTGCAGAAAGGTTCAAAACATGTTTTTCAGCAGAAATAAACATGTTTCTGCAAGTTTGGTCAACCCCATGTAAGTTATGGGGCAGTAACAGTACACTTTTCAAAACGTGTTTTTCAGCCCGAAATAAACGCGTTTTTTCAGACAACTGAATACCCATGTAGCAGCAAGGCTCAGAAGAGCCCACACACTCAGATCTTAACCCCAGTGTGCAGAAAGGGTCAAAACGTGTTTTTCAGCAGAAATAAACATGTTTCTGCAAGTTTGGTCAACCCCATGTAAGTTATGGGGCAGTAACAGTACACTCTGCAAAACGTGTTTTTCAGCCCGAAATAAACGCGTTTTTTCAAACAACTGAATCCCCATGTAGCAGCAAGGCTCAGAAGAGCCCACACACTCAGATCTTAACCCCAGTGTGCAGAAAGGGTCAAAACGTGTTTTTCAGCAGAAATAAACATGTTTCTGCAAGTTTGGTCAACCCCATGTAAGTTATGGGGCAGTAACAGTACACTCTGCAAAACGTGTTTTTCAGACCGAAATAAACGCGTTTTTTCAGACAACTGAATCCCCATGTAGCAACAAGGCTCAGAAGAGCCCACACACTCAGATCTTAACCCCAGTGTGCTGAAAGTGTCAAAACATGTTTTTCAGCAGAAATAAACATGTTTCTGCCAGTTTGGTCAACCCCATGTAAGTTATGGGGCAGTAACAGTACACTTTTCAAAACGTGTTTTTCAGCCCGAAATAAACGCGTTTTTTCAGACAACTGAATCCCCATGTAGCAACAAGGCTCAGAAGAGCCCACACACTCAGATCTTAACCCCAGTGTGCTGAAAGTGTCAAAACATGTTTTTCAGCAGAAATAAACATGTTTCTGCAAGTTTGGTCAACCCCATGTAAGTTATGGGGCAGTAACAGTACACTCTGCAAAACGTGTTTTTCAGCCCGAAATAAACACGTTTTTTCAGACAACTGAATACCCATGTAGCAGCAAGTCTCAGAAGAGCCCACACACTCAGCTCTTAACCCCAGTGTGCAGAAAGGGTCAAAACGTGTTTTTCAGCAGAAATAAACATGTTTCTGCAAGTTTGGTCAACCCCATGTAAGTTATGGGGCAGTAACAGTACGCTCTGCAAAACGTGTTTTTCAGCCCGAAATAAACGCGTTTTTTCAGACAACTGAATCCCCATGTAGCAGCAAGGCTCAGAAGAGCCCACACACTCAGATCTTAACCCCAGTGTGCAGAAAGGTTCAAAACATGTTTTTCAGCAGAAATAAACATGTTTCTGCAAGTTTGGTCAACCCCATGTAAGTTATGGGGCAGTAACAGTACACTTTTCAAAACGTGTTTTTCAGCCCGAAATAAACGCGTTTTTTCAGACAACTGAATCCCCATGTAGCAACAAGGCTCAGAAGAGCCCACACACTCAGATCTTAACCCCAGTGTGCTGAAAGTGTCAAAACATGTTTTTCAGCAGAAATAAACATGTTTCTGCAAGTTTGGTCAACCCCATGTAAGTTATGGGGCAGTAACAGTACACTCTGCAAAACGTGTTTTTCAGACCGAAATAAACGCGTTTTTTCAGACAACTGAATCCCCATGTAGCAACAAGGCTCAGAAGAGCCCACACACTCAGATCTTAACCCCAGTGTGCTGAAAGTGTCAAAACATGTTTTTCAGCAGAAATAAACATGTTTCTGCCAGTTTGGTCAACCCCATGTAAGTTATGGGGCAGTAACAGTACACTTTTCAAAACGTGTTTTTCAGCCCGAAATAAACGCGTTTTTTCAGACAACTGAATACCCATGTAGCAGCAAGGCTCAGAAGAGCCCACACACTCAGATCTTAACCCCAGTGTGCTGAAAGTGTCAAAACATGTTTTTCAGCAGAAATAAACATGTTTCTGCAAGTTTGGTCAACCCCATGTAAGTTATGGGGTAGTAACAGTACACTTTTCAAAACGTGTTTTTCAGCCCGAAATAAACGCGTTTTTTCAGACAACTGAATCCCCATGTAGCAACAAGGCTCAGAAGAGCCCACACACTCAGATCTTAACCCCAGTGTGCAGAAAGGTTCAAAACATGTTTTTCAGCAGAAATAAACATGTTTCTGCAAGTTTGGTCAACCCCATGTAAGTTATGGGGCAGTAACAGTACACTTTTCAAAACGTGTTTTTCAGCCCGAAATAAACGCGTTTTTTCAGACAACTGAATACCCATGTAGCAGCAAGGCTCAGAAGAGCCCACACACTCAGATCTTAACCCCAGTGTGCAGAAAGGGTCAAAACGTGTTTTTCAGCAGAAATAAACATGTTTCTGCAAGTTTGGTCAACCCCATGTAAGTTATGGGGCAGTAACAGTACACTCTGCAAAACGTGTTTTTCAGCCCGAAATAAACGCGTTTTTTCAAACAACTGAATCCCCATGTAGCAGCAAGGCTCAGAAGAGCCCACACACTCAGATCTTAACCCCAGTGTGCAGAAAGGGTCAAAACGTGTTTTTCAGCAGAAATAAACATGTTTCTGCAAGTTTGGTCAACCCCATGTAAGTTATGGGGCAGTAACAGTACACTCTGCAAAACGTGTTTTTCAGACCGAAATAAACGCGTTTTTTCAGACAACTGAATCCCCATGTAGCAACAAGGCTCAGAAGAGCCCACACACTCAGATCTTAACCCCAGTGTGCTGAAAGTGTCAAAACATGTTTTTCAGCAGAAATAAACATGTTTCTGCCAGTTTGGTCAACCCCATGTAAGTTATGGGGCAGTAACAGTACACTTTTCAAAACGTGTTTTTCAGCCCGAAATAAACGCGTTTTTTCAGACAACTGAATCCCCATGTAGCAACAAGGCTCAGAAGAGCCCACACACTCAGATCTTAACCCCAGTGTGCTGAAAGTGTCAAAACATGTTTTTCAGCAGAAATAAACATGTTTCTGCAAGTTTGGTCAACCCCATGTAAGTTATGGGGCAGTAACAGTACACTCTGCAAAACGTGTTTTTCAGCCCGAAATAAACACGTTTTTTCAGACAACTGAATACCCATGTAGCAGCAAGTCTCAGAAGAGCCCACACACTCAGCTCTTAACCCCAGTGTGCAGAAAGGGTCAAAACGTGTTTTTCAGCAGAAATAAACATGTTTCTGCAAGTTTGGTCAACCCCATGTAAGTTATGGGGCAGTAACAGTACGCTCTGCAAAACGTGTTTTTCAGCCCGAAATAAACGCGTTTTTTCAGACAACTGAATCCCCATGTAGCAGCAAGGCTCAGAAGAGCCCACACACTCAGATCTTAACCCCAGTGTGCAGAAAGGTTCAAAACATGTTTTTCAGCAGAAATAAACATGTTTCTGCAAGTTTGGTCAACCCCATGTAAGTTATGGGGCAGTAACAGTACACTTTTCAAAACGTGTTTTTCAGCCCGAAATAAACGCGTTTTTTCAGACAACTGAATCCCCATGTAGCAACAAGGCTCAGAAGAGCCCACACACTCAGATCTTAACCCCAGTGTGCTGAAAGTGTCAAAACATGTTTTTCAGCAGAAATAAACATGTTTCTGCAAGTTTGGTCAACCCCATGTAAGTTATGGGGCAGTAACAGTACACTTTTCAAAACGTGTTTTTCAGCCCGAAATAAACGCGTTTTTTCAGACAACTGAATCCCCATGTAGCAGCAAGGCTCAGAAGAGCCCACACACTCAGATCTTAACCCCAGTGTGCAGAAAGGTTCAAAACATGTTTTTCAGCAGAAATAAACATGTTTCTGCAAGTTTGGTCAACCCCATGTAAGTTATGGGGCAGTAACAGTACACTTTTCAAAACGTGTTTTTCAGCCCGAAATAAACGCGTTTTTTCAGACAACTGAATACCCATGTAGCAGCAAGGCTCAGAAGAGCCCACACACTCAGATCTTAACCCCAGTGTGCTGAAAGTGTCAAAACATGTTTTTCAGCAGAAATAAACATGTTTCTGCAAGTTTGGTCAACCCCATGTAAGTTATGGGGCAGTAACAGTACACTTTTCAAAACGTGTTTTTCAGCCCGAAATAAACGCGTTTTTTCAGACAACTGAATACCCATGTAGCAGCAAGGCTCAGAAGAGCCCACACACTCAGATCTTAACCCCAGTGTGCTGAAAGTGTCAAAACATGTTTTTCAGCAGAAATAAACATGTTTCTGCAAGTTTGGTCAACCCCATGTAAGTTAAGGGGCAGTAACAGTACACTCTGCAAAACGTGTTTTTCAGCCCGAAATAAACACGTTTTTTCAGACAACTGAATACCCATGTAGCAGCAAGTCTCAGAAGAGCCCACACACTCAGCTCTTAACCCCAGTGTGCAGAAAGGGTCAAAACGTGTTTTTCAGCAGAAATAAACATGTTTCTGCAAGTTTGGTCAACCCCATGTAAGTTATGGGGCAGTAACAGTACACTTTTCAAAACGTGTTTTTCAGCCCGAAATAAACGCGTTTTTTCAGACAACTGAATCCCCATGTAGGAACAAGGCTCAGAAGAGCCCACACACTCAGATCTTAACCCCAGTGTGCAGAAAGGGTCAAAACGTGTTTTTCAGCAGAAATAAACATGTTTCTGCAAGTTTGGTCAACCCCATGTAAGTTATGGGGCAGTAACAGTACACTCTGCAAAACGTGTTTTTCTGCCCGAAATAAACGCGTTTTTTCAGACAACTGAATCCCCATGTAGCAGCAAGGCTCAGAAGAGCCCACACACTCAGATCTTAACCCCAGTGTGCTGAAAGTGTCAAAACATGTTTTTCAGCAGAAATAAACATGTTTCTGCAAGTTTGGTCAACCCCATGTAAGTTATGGGGCAGTAACAGTACACTCTGCAAAACGTGTTTTTCAGCCCGAAATAAACGCGTTTTTTCAGACAACTGAATCCCCATGTAGCAACAAGGCTCAGAAGAGCCCACACACTCAGATCTTAACCCCAGTGTGCTGAAAGTGTCAAAACATGTTTTTCAGCAGAAATAAACATGTTTCTGCAAGTTTGGTCAACCCCATGTAAGTTATGGGGCAGTAACAGTACACTTTTCAAAACGTGTTTTTCAGCCCGAAATAAAAGCGTTTTTTCAGACAACTGAATACCCATGTAGCAGCAAGGCTCAGAAGAGCCCACACACTCAGATCTTAACCCCAGTGTGCTGAAAGTGTCAAAACATGTTTTTCAGCAGAAATAAACATGTTTCTGCAAGTTTGGTCAACCCCATGTAAGTTATGGGGTAGTAACAGTACACTTTTCAAAACGTGTTTTTCAGCCCGAAATAAACGCGTTTTTTCAGACAACTGAATCCCCATGTAGCAACAAGGCTCAGAAGAGCCCACACACTCAGATCTTAACCCCAGTGTGCAGAAAGGTTCAAAACATGTTTTTCAGCAGAAATAAACATGTTTCTGCAAGTTTGGTCAACCCCATGTAAGTTATGGGGCAGTAACAGTACACTTTTCAAAACGTGTTTTTCAGCCCGAAATAAACGCGTTTTTTCAGACAACTGAATACCCATGTAGCAGCAAGGCTCAGAAGAGCCCACACACTCAGATCTTAACCCCAGTGTGCAGAAAGGGTCAAAACGTGTTTTTCAGCAGAAATAAACATGTTTCTGCAAGTTTGGTCAATCCCATGTAAGTTATGGGGCAGTAACAGTACACTCTGCAAAACGTGTTTTTCAGCCCGAAATAAACGCGTTTTTTCAAACAACTGAATCCCCATGTAGCAGCAAGGCTCAGAAGAGCCCACACACTCAGATCTTAACCCCAGTGTGCAGAAAGGGTCAAAACGTGTTTTTCAGCAGAAATAAACATGTTTCTGCAAGTTTGGTCAACCCCATGTAAGTTATGGGGCAGTAACAGTACACTCTGCAAAACGTGTTTTTCAGACCGAAATAAACGCGTTTTTTCAGACAACTGAATCCCCATGTAGCAACAAGGCTCAGAAGAGCCCACACACTCAGATCTTAACCCCAGTGTGCTGAAAGTGTCAAAACATGTTTTTCAGCAGAAATAAACATGTTTCTGCCAGTTTGGTCAACCCCATGTAAGTTATGGGGCAGTAACAGTACACTTTTCAAAACGTGTTTTTCAGCCCGAAATAAACGCGTTTTTTCAGACAACTGAATCCCCATGTAGCAACAAGGCTCAGAAGAGCCCACACACTCAGATCTTAACCCCAGTGTGCTGAAAGTGTCAAAACATGTTTTTCAGCAGAAATAAACATGTTTCTGCAAGTTTGGTCAACCCCATGTAAGTTATGGGGCAGTAACAGTACACTCTGCAAAACGTGTTTTTCAGCCCGAAATAAACACGTTTTTTCAGACAACTGAATACCCATGTAGCAGCAAGTCTCAGAAGAGCCCACACACTCAGCTCTTAACCCCAGTGTGCAGAAAGGGTCAAAACGTGTTTTTCAGCAGAAATAAACATGTTTCTGCAAGTTTGGTCAACCCCATGTAAGTTATGGGGCAGTAACAGTACGCTCTGCAAAACGTGTTTTTCAGCCCGAAATAAACGCGTTTTTTCAGACAACTGAATCCCCATGTAGCAGCAAGGCTCAGAAGAGCCCACACACTCAGATCTTAACCCCAGTGTGCAGAAAGGTTCAAAACATGTTTTTCAGCAGAAATAAACATGTTTCTGCAAGTTTGGTCAACCCCATGTAAGTTATGGGGCAGTAACAGTACACTCTGCAA
Source organism: Lepisosteus platostomus (assembly GCF_059453375.1). Classification (NCBI taxonomy): domain Eukaryota; kingdom Metazoa; phylum Chordata; class Actinopteri; order Semionotiformes; family Lepisosteidae; genus Lepisosteus; species Lepisosteus platostomus. Next base: position 26,900,040 of record NC_142615.1, on the reverse strand, counting down.
AACGTGTTTTTCAGCCCGAAATAAACACGTTTTTTCAGACAACTGAATACCCATGTAGCAGCAAGTCTCAGAAGAGCCCACACACTCAGCTCTTAACCCCAGTGTGCAGAAAGGGTCAAAACGTGTTTTTCAGCAGAAATAAACATGTTTCTGCAAGTTTGGTCAACCCCATGTAAGTTATGGGGCAGTAACAGTACGCTCTGCAAAACGTGTTTTTCAGCCCGAAATAAACGCGTTTTTTCAGACAACTGAATCCCCATGTAGCAGCAAGGCTCAGAAGAGCCCACACACTCAGATCTTAACCCCAGTGTGCAGAAAGGTTCAAAACATGTTTTTCAGCAGAAATAAACATGTTTCTGCAAGTTTGGTCAACCCCATGTAAGTTATGGGGCAGTAACAGTACACTTTTCAAAACGTGTTTTTCAGCCCGAAATAAACGCGTTTTTTCAGACAACTGAATCCCCATGTAGCAACAAGGCTCAGAAGAGCCCACACACTCAGATCTTAACCCCAGTGTGCTGAAAGTGTCAAAACATGTTTTTCAGCAGAAATAAACATGTTTCTGCAAGTTTGGTCAACCCCATGTAAATTATGGGGCAGTAACAGTACACTTTTCAAAACGTGTTTTTCAGCCCGAAATAAACGCGTTTTTTCAGACAACTGAATACCCATGTAGCAGCAAGTCTCAGAAGAGCCCACACACTCAGCTCTTAACCCCAGTGTGCAGAAAGGGTCAAAACGTGTTTTTCAGCAGAAATAAACATGTTTCTGCAAGTTTGGTCAACCCCATGTAAGTTATGGGGCAGTAACAGTACGCTCTGCAAAACGTGTTTTTCAGCCCGAAATAAACGCGTTTTTTCAGACAACTGAATCCCCATGTAGCAGCAAGGCTCAGAAGAGCCCACACACTCAGATCTTAACCCCAGTGTGCAGAAAGGTTCAAAACATGTTTTTCAGCAGAAATAAACATGTTTCTGCAAGTTTGGTCAACCCCATGTAAGTTATGGGGCAGTAACAGTACACTTTTCAAAACGTGTTTTTCAGCCCGAAATAAACGCGTTTTTTCAGACAACTGAATCCCCATGTAGCAGCAAGGCTCAGAAGAGCCCACACACTCAGATCTTAACCCCAGTGTGCAGAAAGGTTCAAAACATGTTTTTCAGCAGAAATAAACATGTTTCTGCAAGTTTGGTCAACCCCATGTAAGTTATGGGGCAGTAACAGTACACTTTTCAAAACGTGTTTTTCAGCCCGAAATAAACGCGTTTTTTCAGACAACTGAATACCCATGTAGCAGCAAGGCTCAGAAGAGCCCACACACTCAGATCTTAACCCCAGTGTGCTGAAAGTGTCAAAACATGTTTTTCAGCAGAAATAAACATGTTTCTGCAAGTTTGGTCAACCCCATGTAAGTTATGGGGCAGTAACAGTACACTTTTCAAAACGTGTTTTTCAGCCCGAAATAAACGCGTTTTTTCAGACAACTGAATCCCCATGTAGCAACAAGGCTCAGAAGAGCCCACACACTCAGATCTTAACCCCAGTGTGCTGAAAGTGTCAAAACATGTTTTTCAGCAGAAATAAACATGTTTCTGCCAGTTTGGTCAACCCCATGTAAGTTATGGGGCAGTAACAGTACACTTTTCAAAACGTGTTTTTCAGCCCGAAATAAACGCGTTTTTTCAGACAACTGAATCCCCATGTAGCAACAAGGCTCAGAAGAGCCCACACACTCAGATCTTAACCCCAGTGTGCTGAAAGTGTCAAAACATGTTTTTCAGCAGAAATAAACATGTTTCTGCAAGTTTGGTCAACCCCATGTAAGTTATGGGGCAGTAACAGTACACTCTGCAAAACGTGTTTTTCAGCCCGAAATAAACACGTTTTTTCAGACAACTGAATACCCATGTAGCAGCAAGTCTCAGAAGAGCCCACACACTCAGCTCTTAACCCCAGTGTGCAGAAAGGGTCAAAACGTGTTTTTCAGCAGAAATAAACATGTTTCTGCAAGTTTGGTCAACCCCATGTAAGTTATGGGGCAGTAACAGTACACTTTTCAAAACGTGTTTTTCAGCCCGAAATAAACGCGTTTTTTCAGACAACTGAATCCCCATGTAGGAACAAGGCTCAGAAGAGCCCACACACTCAGATCTTAACCCCAGTGTGCAGAAAGGGTCAAAACGTGTTTTTCAGCAGAAATAAACATGTTTCTGCAAGTTTGGTCAACCCCATGTAAGTTATGGGGCAGTAACAGTACACTCTGCAAAACGTGTTTTTCTGCCCGAAATAAACGCGTTTTTTCAGACAACTGAATCCCCATGTAGCAGCAAGGCTCAGAAGAGCCCACACACTCAGATCTTAACCCCAGTGTGCTGAAAGTGTCAAAACATGTTTTTCAGCAGAAATAAACATGTTTCTGCAAGTTTGGTCAACCCCATGTAAGTTATGGGGCAGTAACAGTACACTCTGCAAAACGTGTTTTTCAGCCCGAAATAAACGCGTTTTTTCAGACAACTGAATCCCCATGTAGCAACAAGGCTCAGAAGAGCCCACACACTCAGATCTTAACCCCAGTGTGCTGAAAGTGTCAAAACATGTTTTTCAGCAGAAATAAACATGTTTCTGCAAGTTTGGTCAACCCCATGTAAGTTATGGGGCAGTAACAGTACACTTTTCAAAACGTGTTTTTCAGCCCGAAATAAACGCGTTTTTTCAGACAACTGAATACCCATGTAGCAGCAAGGCTCAGAAGAGCCCACACACTCAGATCTTAACCCCAGTGTGCAGAAAGGGTCAAAACGTGTTTTTCAGCAGAAATAAACATGTTTCTGCAAGTTTGGTCAACCCCATGTAAGTTATGGGGCAGTAACAGTACACTCTGCAAAACGTGTTTTTCAGCCCGAAATAAACGCGTTTTTTCAAACAACTGAATCCCCATGTAGCAGCAAGGCTCAGAAGAGCCCACACACTCAGATCTTAACCCCAGTGTGCAGAAAGGGTCAAAACGTGTTTTTCAGCAGAAATAAACATGTTTCTGCAAGTTTGGTCAACCCCATGTAAGTTATGGGGCAGTAACAGTACACTCTGCAAAACGTGTTTTTCAGACCGAAATAAACGCGTTTTTTCAGACAACTGAATCCCCATGTAGCAACAAGGCTCAGAAGAGCCCACACACTCAGATCTTAACCCCAGTGTGCTGAAAGTGTCAAAACATGTTTTTCAGCAGAAATAAACATGTTTCTGCCAGTTTGGTCAACCCCATGTAAGTTATGGGGCAGTAACAGTACACTTTTCAAAACGTGTTTTTCAGCCCGAAATAAACGCGTTTTTTCAGACAACTGAATCCCCATGTAGCAACAAGGCTCAGAAGAGCCCACACACTCAGATCTTAACCCCAGTGTGCTGAAAGTGTCAAAACATGTTTTTCAGCAGAAATAAACATGTTTCTGCAAGTTTGGTCAACCCCATGTAAGTTATGGGGCAGTAACAGTACACTCTGCAAAACGTGTTTTTCAGCCCGAAATAAACACGTTTTTTCAGACAACTGAATACCCATGTAGCAGCAAGTCTCAGAAGAGCCCACACACTCAGCTCTTAACCCCAGTGTGCAGAAAGGGTCAAAACGTGTTTTTCAGCAGAAATAAACATGTTTCTGCAAGTTTGGTCAACCCCATGTAAGTTATGGGGCAGTAACAGTACGCTCTGCAAAACGTGTTTTTCAGCCCGAAATAAACGCGTTTTTTCAGACAACTGAATCCCCATGTAGCAGCAAGGCTCAGAAGAGCCCACACACTCAGATCTTAACCCCAGTGTGCAGAAAGGTTCAAAACATGTTTTTCAGCAGAAATAAACATGTTTCTGCAAGTTTGGTCAACCCCATGTAAGTTATGGGGCAGTAACAGTACACTTTTCAAAACGTGTTTTTCAGCCCGAAATAAACGCGTTTTTTCAGACAACTGAATCCCCATGTAGCAACAAGGCTCAGAAGAGCCCACACACTCAGATCTTAACCCCAGTGGGCTGAAAGTGTCAAAACATGTTTTTCAGCAGAAATAAACATGTTTCTGCAAGTTTGGTCAACCCCATGTAAGTTATGGGGCAGTAACAGTACACTTTTCAAAACGTGTTTTTCAGCCCGAAATAAACGCGTTTTTTCAGACAACTGAATCCCCATGTAGCAGCAAGGCTCAGAAGAGCCCACACACTCAGATCTTAACCCCAGTGTGCAGAAAGGTTCAAAACATGTTTTTCAGCAGAAATAAACATGTTTCTGCAAGTTTGGTCAACCCCATGTAAGTTATGGGGCAGTAACAGTACACTTTTCAAAACGTGTTTTTCAGCCCGAAATAAACGCGTTTTTTCAGACAACTGAATACCCATGTAGCAGCAAGGCTCAGAAGAGCCCACACACTCAGATCTTAACCCCAGTGTGCTGAAAGTGTCAAAACATGTTTTTCAGCAGAAATAAACATGTTTCTGCAAGTTTGGTCAACCCCATGTAAGTTATGGGGCAGTAACAGTACACTTTTCAAAACGTGTTTTTCAGCCCGAAATAAACGCGTTTTTTCAGACAACTGAATCCCCATGTAGCAACAAGGCTCAGAAGAGCCCACACACTCAGATCTTAACCCCAGTGTGCTGAAAGTGTCAAAACATGTTTTTCAGCAGAAATAAACATGTTTCTGCCAGTTTGGTCAACCCCATGTAAGTTATGGGGCAGTAACAGTACACTTTTCAAAACGTGTTTTTCAGCCCGAAATAAACGCGTTTTTTCAGACAACTGAATCCCCATGTAGCAACAAGGCTCAGAAGAGCCCACACACTCAGATCTTAACCCCAGTGTGCTGAAAGTGTCAAAACATGTTTTTCAGCAGAAATAAACATGTTTCTGCAAGTTTGGTCAACCCCATGTAAGTTATGGGGCAGTAACAGTACACTCTGCAAAACGTGTTTTTCAGCCCGAAATAAACACGTTTTTTCAGACAACTGAATCCCCATGTAGCAGCAAGGCTCAGAAGAGCCCACACACTCAGATCTTAACCCCAGTGTGCTGAAAGTGTCAAAACATGTTTTTCAGCAGAAATAAACACGTTTCTGCGAGTTTGGTCAACCCCATGTAAGTTATGGGGCAGTAACAGTACACTTTTCAAAACGTGTTTTTCAGCCGGAAATAAACGCGTTTTTTCAGACAACTGAATCCCCATGTAGCAGCAAGGCTCAGAAGAGCCCACACACTCAGATCTTAACCCCAGTGTGCAGAAAGGGTCAAAACGTGTTTTTCAGCAGAAATAGACATGTTTCTGCAAGTTTGGTCAACCCCATGTAAGTTATGAGGCAGTAACAGTACACTCTGCAAAACGTGTTTTTCAGCCCGAAATAAACGCGTTTTTTCAGACAACTGAATCCCCATGTAGCAGCAAGGCTCAGAAGAGCCCACACACTCAGATCTTAACCCCAGTGTGCAGAAAGGTTCAAAACGTGTTTTTCAGCAGAAATAAACATGTTTCTGCAAGTTTGGTCAACGCCATGTGAGTTATGGGGCAGTAACAGTACACTTTTCAAAACGTGTTTTTCAGCCCGAAATAAACGCGTTTTTTCAGACAACTGAATCCCCATGTAGCAGCAAGGCTCAGAAGAGCCCACACACTCAGATCTTAACCCCAGTGTGCAGAAAGGTTCAAAACGTGTTTTTCAGCAGAAATAAACATGTTTCTGCAAGTTTGGTCAACCCCATGTAAGTTATGGGGCAGTAACAGTACACTCTGCAAAACGTGTTTTTCAGCCCGAAATAAACGCGTTTTTTCAGACAACTGAATCCCCATGTAGCAGCAAGGCTCAGAAGAGCCCACACACTCAGATCTTAACCCCAGTGTGCAGAAAGGTTCAAAACGTGTTTTTCAGCAGAAATAAACATGTTTCTGCAAGTTTGGTCAACCCCATGTAAGTTATGGGGCAGTAACAGTACACTTTTCAAAACGTGTTTTTCAGCCCGAAATAAACGCGTTTTTTCAGACAACTGAATCCCCATGTAGCAGCAAGTCTCAGAAGAGCCCACACACTCAGCTCTTAACCCCAGTGTGCAGAAAGGGTCAAAACGTGTTTTTCAGCAGAAATAAACATGTTTCTGCAAGTTTGGTCAACCCCATGTAAGTTATGGGGCAGTAACAGTACACTTTTCAAAACGTGTTTTTCAGCCCGAAATAAACGCGTTTTTTCAGACAACTGAATCCCCATGTAGCAGCAAGGGTCAGAAGAGCCCACACACTCAGCTCTTATCCCCAGTGTGCAGAAAGGGTCAAAACGTGTTTTTCAGCAGAAATAAACATGTTTCTGCAAGTTTGGTCAACCCCATGTAAGTTATGGGGCAGTAACAGTACACTTTTCAAAACGTGTTTTTCAGCCCAAAATAAACGCGTTTTTTCAGACAACTGAATCCCCATGTAGCAGCAAGGCTCAGAAGAGCCCACACACTCAGATCTTAACCCCAGTGTGCAGAAAGGTTCAAAACGTGTTTTTCAGCAGAAATAAACATGTTTCTGCAAGTTTGGTCAACCCCATGTAAGTTATGGGGCAGTAACAGTACACTTTTCAAAACGTGTTTTTCAGCCCGAAATAAACGCGTTTTTTCAGACAACTGAATCCCCATGTAGCAGCAAGTCTCAGAAGAGCCCACACACTCAGCTCTTAACCCCAGTGTGCAGAAAGGGTCAAAACGTGTTTTTCAGCAGAAATAAACATGTTTCTGCAAGTTTGGTCAACCCCATGTAAGTTATGAGGCAGTAACAGTACACTCTGCAAAACGTGTTTTTCAGCCCGAAATAAACGCGTTTTTTCAGACAACTGAATCCCCATGTAGCAGCAAGGCTCAGAAGAGCCCACACACTCAGATCTTAACCCCAGTGTGCAGAAAGGTTCAAAACGTGTTTTTCAGCAGAAATAAACATGTTTCTGCAAGTTTGGTCAACCCCATGTAAGTTATGGGGCAGTAACAGTACACTTTTCAAAACGTGTTTTTCTGCCCGAAATAAACGCGTTTTTTCAGACAACTGAATCCCCATGTAGCAGCAAGTCTCAGAAGAGCCCACACACTCAGCTCTTAACCCCAGTGTGCAGAAAGGGTCAAAACGTGTTTTTCAGCAGAAATAAACATGTTTCTGCAAGTTTGGTCAACCCCATGTAAGTTATGGGGCAGTAACAGTACACTTTTCAAAACGTGTTTTTCAGCCCGAAATAAACGCGTTTTTTCAGACAACTGAATCCCCATGTAGCAACAAGGCTCAGAAGAGCCCACACACTCAGCTCTTAACCCCAGTGTGCTGAAAGTGTCAAAACATGTTTTTCAGCAGAAATAAACATGTTTCTGCAAGTTTGGTCAACCCCATGTAAGTTATGGGGCAGTAACAGTACACTTTTCAAAACGTGTTTTTCAGCCCGAAATAAACGCGTTTTTTCAGACAACTGAATCCCCATGTAGCAACAAGGCTCAGAAGAGCCCACACACTCAGATCTTAACCCCAGTGTGCTGAAAGTGTCAAAACATGTTTTTCAGCAGAAATAAACATGTTTCTGCAAGTTTGGTCAACCCCATGTAAGTTATGGGGCAGTAACAGTACACTCTGCAAAACGTGTTTTTCAGCCCGAAATAAACACGTTTTTTCAGACAACTGAATCCCCATGTAGCAGCAAGGCTCAGAAGAGCCCACACACTCAGATCTTAACCCCAGTGTGCTGAAAGTGTCAAAACATGTTTTTCAGCAGAAATAAACACGTTTCTGCGAGTTTGGTCAACCCCATGTAAGTTATGGGGCAGTAACAGTACACTTTTCAAAACGTGTTTTTCAGCCGGAAATAAACGCGTTTTTTCAGACAACTGAATCCCCATGTAGCAGCAAGGCTCAGAAGAGCCCACACACTCAGATCTTAACCCCAGTGTGCAGAAAGGGTCAAAACGTGTTTTTCAGCAGAAATAGACATGTTTCTGCAAGTTTGGTCAACCCCATGTAAGTTATGAGGCAGTAACAGTACACTCTGCAAAACGTGTTTTTCAGCCCGAAATAAACGCGTTTTTTCAGACAACTGAATCTCCATGTAGCAGCAAGGCTCAGAAGAGCCCACACACTCAGATCTTAACCCCAGTGTGCAGAAAGGTTCAAAACGTGTTTTTCAGCAGAAATAAACATGTTTCTGCAAGTTTGGTCAACGCCATGTGAGTTATGGGGCAGTAACAGTACACTTTTCAAAACGTGTTTTTCAGCCCGAAATAAACGCGTTTTTTCAGACAACTGAATCCCCATGTAGCAGCAAGGCTCAGAAGAGCCCACACACTCAGATCTTAACCCCAGTGTGCAGAAAGGTTCAAAACGTGTTTTTCAGCAGAAATAAACATGTTTCTGCAAGTTTGGTCAACCCCATGTAAGTTATGGGGCAGTAACAGTACACTCTGCAAAACGTGTTTTTCAGCCCGAAATAAACGCGTTTTTTCAGACAACTGAATCCCCATGTAGCAGCAAGGCTCAGAAGAGCCCACACACTCAGATCTTAACCCCAGTGTGCAGAAAGGTTCAAAACGTGTTTTTCAGCAGAAATAAACATGTTTCTGCAAGTTTGGTCAACCCCATGTAAGTTATGGGGCAGTAACAGTACACTTTTCAAAACGTGTTTTTCAGCCCGAAATAAACGCGTTTTTTCAGACAACTGAATCCCCATGTAGCAGCAAGTCTCAGAAGAGCCCACACACTCAGCTCTTAACCCCAGTGTGCAGAAAGGGTCAAAACGTGTTTTTCAGCAGAAATAAACATGTTTCTGCAAGTTTGGTCAACCCCATGTAAGTTATGGGGCAGTAACAGTACACTTTTCAAAACGTGTTTTTCAGCCCGAAATAAACGCGTTTTTTCAGACAACTGAATCCCCATGTAGCAGCAAGGGTCAGAAGAGCCCACACACTCAGCTCTTATCCCCAGTGTGCAGAAAGGGTCAAAACGTGTTTTTCAGCAGAAATAAACATGTTTCTGCAAGTTTGGTCAACCCCATGTAAGTTATGGGGCAGTAACAGTACACTTTTCAAAACGTGTTTTTCAGCCCAAAATAAACGCGTTTTTTCAGACAACTGAATCCCCATGTAGCAGCAAGGCTCAGAAGAGCCCACACACTCAGATCTTAACCCCAGTGTGCAGAAAGGTTCAAAACGTGTTTTTCAGCAGAAATAAACATGTTTCTGCAAGTTTGGTCAACCCCATGTAAGTTATGGGGCAGTAACAGTACACTTTTCAAAACGTGTTTTTCAGCCCGAAATAAACGCGTTTTTTCAGACAACTGAATCCCCATGTAGCAGCAAGTCTCAGAAGAGCCCACACACTCAGCTCTTAACCCCAGTGTGCAGAAAGGGTCAAAACGTGTTTTTCAGCAGAAATAAACATGTTTCTGCAAGTTTGGTCAACCCCATGTAAGTTATGAGGCAGTAACAGTACACTCTGCAAAACGTGTTTTTCAGCCCGAAATAAACGCGTTTTTTCAGACAACTGAATCCCCATGTAGCAGCAAGGCTCAGAAGAGCCCACACACTCAGATCTTAACCCCAGTGTGCAGAAAGGTTCAAAACGTGTTTTTCAGCAGAAATAAACATGTTTCTGCAAGTTTGGTCAACCCCATGTAAGTTATGGGGCAGTAACAGTACACTTTTCAAAACGTGTTTTTCTGCCCGAAATAAACGCGTTTTTTCAGACAACTGAATCCCCATGTAGCAGCAAGTCTCAGAAGAGCCCACACACTCAGCTCTTAACCCCAGTGTGCAGAAAGGGTCAAAACGTGTTTTTCAGCAGAAATAAACATGTTTCTGCAAGTTTGGTCAACCCCATGTAAGTTATGGGGCAGTAACAGTACACTTTTCAAAACGTGTTTTTCAGCCCAAAATAAACGCGTTTTTTCAGACAACTGAATCCACATGTAGCAGCAAGTATCAGAAGAGCCCACACACTCAGCTCTTAACCCCAGTGTGCAGAAAGGGTCAAAACGTGTTTTTCAGCAGAAATAAACATGTTTCTGCAAGTTTGGTCAACCCCATGTAAGTTATGGGGCAGTAACAGTACACTTTTCAAAACGTGTTTTTCAGCCCGAAATAAACGCGTTTTTTCAGACAACTGAATCCCCATGTAGCAGCAAGTATCAGAAGAGCCCACACACTCAGCTCTTAACCCCAGTGTGCAGAAAGGGTCAAAACGTGTTTTTCAGCAGAAATAAACATGTTTCTGCAAGTTTGGTCAACCCCATGTAAGTTATGGGGCAGTAACAGTACACTTTTCAAAACGTGTTTTTCAGCCCCAAATAAACGCGTTTTTTCAGACAACTGAATACCCATGTAGCAGCACACACTCAGATCTTAACCCCAGTGTGCAGAAAGGGTCAAAACGTGTTTTTCAGCAGAAATAAACATGTTTCTGCAAGTTTGGTCAACCCCATGTAAGTTATGGGGCAGTAACAGTACACTTTTCAAAACGTGTTTTTCAGCCCGAAATAAACGCGTTTTTTCAGACAACTGAATCCCCATGTAGCAGCAAGGCTCAGAAGAGCCCACACACTCAGATCTTAACCCCAGTGTGCAGAAAGGTTCAAAACGTGTTTTTCAGCAGAAATAAACATGTTTCTGCAAGTTTGGTCAACCCCATGTAAATTATGGGGCAGTAACAGTACACTTTTCAAAACGTGTTTTCAGCCCGAAATAAATGCGTTTTTTCAAACAACTGAATCCCCATGTAGCAGCAAGGCTCAGAAGAGCCCACACACTCAGATCTTAACCCCAGTGTGCAGAAAGGTTCAAAACGTGTTTTTCAGCAGAAATAAACATGTTTCTGCAAGTTTGGTCAACCCCATGTAAGTTATGGGGCAGTAACAGTACACTTTTCAAAACGTGTTTTTCAGCCCGAAATAAACGCATTTTTTCAGACAACTGAATCCCCATGTAGCAGCAAGGCTCAGAAGAGCCCACACACTCAGATCTTAACCCCAGTGTGCAGAAAGGTTCAAAACGTGTTTTTCAGCAGAAATAAACATGTTTCTGCAAGTTTGGTCAACCCCATGTAAGTTATGGGGCAGTAACAGTACACTTTTCAAAACGTGTTTTTCAGCCCGAAATAAACACGTTTTTTCAGACAACTGAATCCCCATGTAGCAGCAAGGCTCAGAAGAGCCCACACACTCATATCTTAACCCCAGTGTGCTGAAAGTGTCAAAACATGTTTTTCAGCAGAAATAAACATGTTTCTGCGAGTTTGGTCAACCCCATGTAAGTTATGGGGCAGTAACAGTACACTTTTCAAAACGTGTTTTTCAGCCGGAAATAAACGCGTTTTTTCAGACAACTGAATCCCCATGTAGCAGCAAGGCTCAGAAGAGCCCACACACTCAGATCTTAACCCCAGTGTGCAGAAAGGGTCAAAACGTGTTTTTCAGCAGAAATAAACATGTTTCTACAAGTTTGGTCAACCCCATGTAAGTTATAAGGCAGTAACAGTACACTCTGCAAAACGTGTTTTCAGCCCGAAATAAACACGTTTTTTCAGACAACTGAATCCCCATGTAGCAGCAAGGCTCAGAAGAGCCCACACACTCAGATCTTAACCCCAGTGTGCAGAAAGGTTCAAAACGTGTTTTTCAGCAGAAATAAACATGTTTCTGCAAGTTTGGTCAACCCCATGTAAGTTATGGGGCAGTAACAGTACACTTTTCAAAAAGTGTTTTTCAGCCCGAAATAAACGCGTTTTTTCAGACAACTTAATCCCCATGTAGCAGCAAGGCTCAGAAGAGCCCACACACTCAGATCTTAACCCCAGTGTGCAGAAAGGTTCAAAACGTGTTTTTCAGCAGAAATAAACATGTTTCTGCAAGTTTGGTCAACCCCATGTAAGTTATGGGGCAGTAACAGTACACTCTGCAAAACGTGTTTTTCAGCCCGAAATAAACGCGTTTTTTCAGACAACTGAATCCCCATGTAGCAGCAAGGCTCAGAAGAGCCCACACACTCAGATCTTAACCCCAGTGTGCAGAAAGGTTCAAAACGTGTTTTTTAGCAGATATAAACATGTTTCTGCAAGTTTGGTCAACCCCATGTAAGTTATGGGGCAGTAACAGTACACTTTTCAAAACGTGTTTTTCAGCCCGAAATAAACGCGTTTTTTCAGACAACTGAATCCCCATGTAGCAGCAAGTATCAGAAGAGCCCACACACTCAGCTCTTAACCCCAGTGTGCAGAAAGGGTCAAAACGTGTTTTTCAGCAGAAATAAACATGTTTCTGCAAGTTTGGTCAACCCCATGTAAGTTATGGGGCAGTAACAGTACACTTTTCAAAACGTGTTTTTCAGCCCCAAATAAACGCGTTTTTTCAGACAACTGAATACCCATGTAGCAGCACACACTCAGATCTTAACCCCAGTGTGCAGAAAGGGTCAAAACGTGTTTTTCAGCAGAAATAAACATGTTTCTGCAAGTTTGGTCAACCCCATGTAAGTTATGGGGCAGTAACAGTACACTTTTCAAAACGTGTTTTTCAGCCCGAAATAAACGCGTTTTTTCAGACAACTGAATCCCCATGTAGCAGCAAGTCTCAGAAGAGCCCACACACTCAGCTCTTAACCCCAGTGTGCAGAAAGGGTCAAAACGTGTTTTTCAGCAGAAATAAACATGTTTCTGCAAGTTTGGTCAACCCCATGTAAGTTATGAGGCAGTAACAGTACACTCTGCAAAACGTGTTTTTCAGCCCGAAATAAACGCGTTTTTTCAGACAACTGAATCCCCATGTAGCAGCAAGGCTCAGAAGAGCCCACACACTCAGATCTTAACCCCAGTGTGCAGAAAGGTTCAAAACGTGTTTTTCAGCAGAAATAAACATGTTTCTGCAAGTTTGGTCAACCCCATGTAAGTTATGGGGCAGTAACAGTACACTTTTCAAAACGTGTTTTTCAGCCCGAAATAAACGCGTTTTTTCAGACAACTGAATCCCCATGTAGCAGCAAGGCTCAGAAGAGCCCACACACTCAGATCTTAACCCCAGTGTGCAGAAAGGTTCAAAACGTATTTTTCAGCAGAAATAAACATGTTTCTGCAAGTTTGGTCAACCCCATGTAAGTTATGGGGCAGTAACAGTACACTCTGCAAAACGTGTTTTTCAGCCCGAAATAAACGCGTTTTTTCAGACAACTGAATCCCCATGTAGCAGCAAGGCTCAGAAGAGCCCACACACTCAGATCTTAACCCCAGTGTGCAGAAAGGTTCAAAACGTGTTTTTCAGCAGAAATAAACATGTTTCTGCAAGTTTGGTCAACCCCATGTAAGTTATGGGGCAGTAACAGTACACTTTTCAAAACGTGTTTTTCAGCCCGAAATAAACGCGTTTTTTCAGACAACTGAATCCCCATGTAGCAGCAAGGCTCAGAAGAGCCCACACACTCAGATCTTAACCCCAGTGTGCAGAAAGGTTCAAAACGTGTTTTTCAGCAGAAATAAACATGTTTCTGCAAGTTTGGTCAACCCCATGTAAGTTATGGGGCAGTAACAGTACACTTTTCAAAACGTGTTTTTCAGCCCGAAATAAACACGTTTTTTCAGACAACTGAATCCCCATGTAGCAGCAAGGCTCAGAAGAGCCCACACACTCATATCTTAACCCCAGTGTGCTGAAAGTGTCAAAACATGTTTTTCAGCAGAAATAAACATGTTTCTGCGAGTTTGGTCAACCCCATGTAAGTTATGGGGCAGTAACAGTACACTTTTCAAAACGTGTTTTTCAGCCGGAAATAAACGCGTTTTTTCAGACAACTGAATCCCCATGTAGCAGCAAGGCTCAGAAGAGCCCACACACTCAGATCTTAACCCCAGTGTGCAGAAAGGGTCAAAACGTGTTTTTCAGCAGAAATAAACATGTTTCTACAAGTTTGGTCAACCCCATGTAAGTTATGAGGCAGTAACAGTACACTCTGCAAAACGTGTTTTCAGTCCGAAATAAACACGTTTTTTCAGACAACTGAATCCCCATGTAGCAGCAAGGCTCAGAAGAGCCCACACACTCAGATCTTAACCCCAGTGTGCAGAAAGGTTCAAAACGTGTTTTTCAGCAGAAATAAACATGTTTCTGCAAGTTTGGTCAACCCCATGTAAGTTATGGGGCAGTAACAGTACACTTTTCAAAACGTGTTTTTCAGCCCGAAATAAACGCGTTTTTTCAGACAACTGAATCCCCATGTAGCAGCAAGGCTCAGAAGAGCCCACACACTCAGATCTTAACCCCAGTGTGCAGAAAGGTTCAAAACGTGTTTTTCAGCAGAAATAAACATGTTTCTGCAAGTTTGGTCAACCCCATGTAAGTTATGGGGCAGTAACAGTACACTCTGCAAAACGTGTTTTTCAGCCCGAAATAAACGCGTTTTTTCAGACAACTGAATCCCCATGTAGCAGCAAGGCTCAGAAGAGCCCACACACTCAGATCTTAACCCCAGTGTGCAGAAAGGTTCAAAACGTGTTTTTCAGCAGATATAAACATGTTTCTGCAAGTTTGGTCAACCCCATGTAAGTTATGGGGCAGTAACAGTACACTTTTCAAAACGTGTTTTTCAGCCCGAAATAAACGCGTTTTTTCAGACAACTGAATCCCCATGTAGCAGCAAGTATCAGAAGAGCCCACACACTCAGCTCTTAACCCCAGTGTGCAGAAAGGGTCAAAACGTGTTTTTCAGCAGAAATAAACATGTTTCTGCAAGTTTGGTCAACCCCATGTAAGTTATGGGGCAGTAACAGTACACTTTTCAAAACGTGTTTTTCAGCCCGAAATAAACGCGTTTTTTCAGACAACTGAATCCCCATGTAGCAGCAAGTCTCAGAAGAGCCCACACACTCAGCTCTTAACCCCAGTGTGCAGAAAGGGTCAAAACGTGTTTTTCAGCAGAAATAAACATGTTTCTGCAAGTTTGGTCAACCCCATGTAAGTTATGAGGCAGTAACAGTACACTCTGCAAAACGTGTTTTTCAGCCCGAAATAAACGCGTTTTTTCAGACAACTGAATCCCCATGTAGCAGCAAGGCTCAGAAGAGCCCACACACTCAGATCTTAACCCCAGTGTGCAGAAAGGTTCAAAACGTGTTTTTCAGCAGAAATAAACATGTTTCTGCAAGTTTGGTCAACCCCATGTAAGTTATGGGGCAGTAACAGTACACTTTTCAAAACGTGTTTTTCAGCCCGAAATAAACGCGTTTTTTCAGACAACTGAATCCCCATGTAGCAGCAAGGCTCAGAAGAGCCCACACACTCAGATCTTAACCCCAGTGTGCAGAAAGGTTCAAAACGTGTTTTTCAGCAGAAATAAACATGTTTCTGCAAGTTTGGTCAACCCCATGTAAGTTATGGGGCAGTAACAGTACACTTTTCAAAACGTGTTTTTCAGCCCGAAATAAACGCGTTTTTTCAGACAACTGAATCCCCATGTAGCAGCAAGGCTCAGAAGAGCCCACACACTCAGATCTTAACCCCAGTGTGCAGAAAGGGTCAAAACGTGTTTTTCAGCAGAAATAAACATGTTTCTGCAAGTTTGGTCAACCCCATGTAAGTTATGGGGCAGTAACAGTACACTTTTCAAAACGTGTTTTTCAGCCCGAAATAAACACGTTTTTTCAGACAACTGAATCCCCATGTAGCAGCAAGGCTCAGAAGAGCCCACACACTCAGATCTTAACCCCAGTGTGCAGAAAGGTTCAAAACGTGTTTTTCAGCAGAAATAAACATGTTTCTGCAAGTTTGGTCAACCCCATGTAAGTTATGGGGCAGTAACAGTACACTCTGCAAAACGTGTTTTTCAGCCCGAAATAAACGCGTTTTTTCAGACAACTGAATCCCCATGTAGCAGCAAGGCTCAGAAGAGCCCACACACTCAGATCTTAACCCCAGTGTGCAGAAAGGTTCAAAACGTGTTTTTCAGCAGAAATAAACATGTTTCTGCTAGTTTGGTCAACCCCATGTAAGTTATGGGGCAGTAACAGTACACTTTTCAAAACGTGTTTTTCAGCCCGAAATAAACGCGTTTTTTCAGACAACTGAATCCCCATGTAGCAGCAAGACTCAGAAGAGCCCACACACTCAGATCTTAACCCCAGTGTGCAGAAAGGTTCAAAACGTGTTTTTCAGCAGAAATAAACATGTTTCTGCAAGTTTGGTCAACCCCATGTAAGTTATGGGGCAGTAACAGTACACTTTTCAAAACGTGTTTTTCAGCCCGACATATACGCGTTTTTTCAGACAACTGAATCCCCATGTAGCAGCAAGTCTCAGAAGAGCCCACACACTCAGCTCTTAACCCCAGTGTGCAGAAAGGGTCAAAACGTGTTTTTCAGCAGAAATAAACATGTTTCTGCAAGTTTGGTCAACCCCATGTAAGTTATGGGGCAGTAACCGTACACTTTTCAAAACGTGTTTTTCAGCCCGAAATAAACACGTTTTTTCAGACAACTGAATCCCCATGTAGCAGCAAGGCTCAGAAGAGCCCACACACTCAGATCTTAACCCCAGTGTGCTGAAAGTGTCAAAACATGTTTTTCAGCAGAAATAAACATGTTTCTGCGAGTTTGGTCAACCCCATGTAAGTTATGGGGCAGTAACAGTACACTTTTCAAAACGTGTTTTTCAGCCGGAAATAAACGCGTTTTTTCAGACAACTGAATCCCCATGTAGCAGCAAGGCTCAGAAGAGCCCACACACTCAGATCTTAACCCCAGTGTGCAGAAAGGTTCAAAACGTGTTTTTCAGCAGAAATAAACATGTTTCTGCAAGTTTGGTCAACCCCATGTAAGTTATGAGGCAGTAACAGTACACTCTGCAAAACGTGTTTTTCAGCCCGAAATAAACGCGTTTTTTCAGACAACTGAATCCCCATGTAGCAGCAAGGCTCAGAAGAGCCCACACACTCAGATCTTAACCCCAGTGTGCAGAAAGGTTCAAAACGTGTTTTTCAGCAGAAATAAACATGTTTCTGCAAGTTTGGTCAATGCCATGTAAGTTATGGGGCAGTAACAGTACACTTTTCAAAACGTGTTTTTCAGCCCGAAATAAACGCTTTTTTTCAGACAACTGAATCCCCATGTAGCAGCAAGGCTCAGAAGAGCCCACACACTCAGATTTTAACCCCAGTGTGCAGAAAGGTTCAAAACGTGTTTTTCAGCAGAAATAAACATGTTTCTGCAAGTTTGGTCAACCCCATGTAAGTTATGGGGCAGTAACAGTACACTCTGCAAAACGTGTTTTTCAGCCCGAAATAAACGCGTTTTTTCAGACAACTGAATCCCCATGTAGCAGCAAGGCTCAGAAGAGCCCACACACTCAGATCTTAACCCCAGTGTGCAGAAAGGTTCAAAACGTGTTTTTCAGCAGAAATAAACATGTTTCTGCAAGTTTGGTCAACCCCATGTAAGTTATGGGGCAGTAACAGTACACTTTTCAAAACGTGTTTTTCAGCCCGAAATAAACGCGTTTTTTCAGACAACTGAATCCCCATGTAGCAGCAAGTCTCAGAAGAGCCCACACACTCAGCTCTTAACCCCAGTGTGCAGAAAGGGTCAAAACGTGTTTTTCAGCAGAAATAAACATGTTTCTGCAAGTTTGGTCAACCCCATGTAAGTTATGGGGCAGTAACAGTACACTTTTCAAAACGTGTTTTTCAGCCCGAAATAAACGCGTTTTTTCAGACAACTGAATCCCCATGTAGCAGCAAGGGTCAGAAGAGCCCACACACTCAGCTCTTATCCCCAGTGTGCAGAAAGGGTCAAAACGTGTTTTTCAGCAGAAATAAACATGTTTCTGCAAGTTTGGTCAACCCCATGTAAGTTATGGGGCAGTAACAGTACACTTTTCAAAACGTGTTTTTCAGCCCAAAATAAACACGTTTTTTCAGACAACTGAATCCCCATGTAGCAGCAAGGCTCAGAAGAGCCCACACACTCAGATCTTAACCCCAGTGTGCAGAAAGGTTCAAAACGTGTTTTTCAGCAGAAATAAACATGTTTCTGCAAGTTTGGTCAACCCCATGTAAGTTATGGGGCAGTAACAGTACACTTTTCAAAACGTGTTTTTCAGCCCGAAATAAACGCGTTTTTTCAGACAACTGAATCCCCATGTAGCAGCAAGTCTCAGAAGAGCCCACACACTCAGCTCTTAACCCCAGTGTGCAGAAAGTGTCAAAACTTTTTTTTCAGCAGAAATAAACATGTTTCTGCAAGTTTGGTCAACCCCATGTAAGTTATGAGGCAGTAACAGTACACTCTGCAAAACGTGTTTTTCAGCCCGAAATAAACGCGTTTTTTCAGACAACTGAATCCCCATGTAGCAGCAAGGCTCAGAAGAGCCCACACACTCAGATCTTAACCCCAGTGTGCAGAAAGGTTCAAAACGTGTTTTTCAGCAGAAATAAACATGTTTCTGCAAGTTTGGTCAACCCCATGTAAGTTATGGGGCAGTAACAGTACACTTTTCAAAACGTGTTTTTCTGCCCGAAATAAACGCGTTTTTTCAGACAACTGAATCCCCATGTAGCAGCAAGGCTCAGAAGAGCCCACACACTCAGATCTTAACCCCAGTGTGCAGAAAGGTTCAAAACGTGTTTTTCAGCAGAAATAAACATGTTTCTGCAAGTTTGGTCAACCCCATGTAAGTTATGGGGCAGTAACAGTACACTTTTCAAAACGTGTTTTTCAGCCCGAAATAAACGCGTTTTTTCAGACAACTGAATCCCCATGTAGCAGCAAGTCTCAGAAGAGCCCACACACTCAGCTCTTAACCCCAGTGTGCAGAAAGTGTCAAAACTTTTTTTTCAGCAGAAATAAACATGTTTCTGCAAGTTTGGTCAACCCCATGTAAGTTATGAGGCAGTAACAGTACACTCTGCAAAACGTGTTTTTCAGCCCGAAATAAACGCGTTTTTTCAGACAACTGAATCCCCATGTAGCAGCAAGGCTCAGAAGAGCCCACACACTCAGATCTTAACCCCAGTGTGCAGAAAGGTTCAAAACGTGTTTTTCAGCAGAAATAAACATGTTTCTGCAAGTTTGGTCAACCCCATGTAAGTTATGGGGCAGTAACAGTACACTTTTCAAAACGTGTTTTTCTGCCCGAAATAAACGCGTTTTTTCAGACAACTGAATCCCCATGTAGCAGCAAGGCTCAGAAGAGCCCACACACTCAGATCTTAACCCCAGTGTGCAGAAAGGTTCAAAACGTGTTTTTCAGCAGAAATAAACATGTTTCTGCAAGTTTGGTCAACCCCATGTAAGTTATGGGGCAGTAACAGTACACTTTTCAAAACGTGTTTTTCAGCCCGAAATAAACGCGTTTTTTCAGACAACTGAATCCCCATGTAGCAGCAAGTCTCAGAAGAGCCCACACACTCAGCTCTTAACCCCAGTGTGCAGAAAGGGTCAAAATGTGTTTTTCAGCAGAAATAAACATGTTTCTGCAAGTTTGGTCAACCCCATGTAAGTTATGAGGCAGTAACAGTACACTCTGCAAAACGTGTTTTTCAGCCCGAAATAAACGCGTTTTTTCAGACAACTGAATCCCCATGTAGCAGCAAGGCTCAGAAGAGCCCACACACTCAGATCTTAACCCCAGTGTGCAGAAAGGTTCAAAACGTGTTTTTCAGCAGAAATAAACATGTTTCTGCAAGTTTGGTCAACCCCATGTAAGTTATGGGGCAGTAACAGTACACTTTTCAAAACGTGTTTTTCTGCCCGAAATAAACGCGTTTTTTCAGACAACTGAATCCCCATGTAGCAGCAAGTCTCAGAAGAGCCCACACACTCAGCTCTTAACCCCAGTGTGCAGAAAGGGTCAAAACGTGTTTTTCAGCAGAAATAAACATGTTTCTGCAAGTTTGGTCAACCCCATGTAAGTTATGGGGAAGTAACAGTACACTTTTCAAAACGTGTTTTTCAGCCCGAAATAAACGCGTTTTTTCAGACAACTGAATCCCCATGTAGCAGCAAGGCTCAGAAGAGCCCACACACTCAGATCTTAACCCCAGTGTGCTGAAAGTGTCAAAACATGTTTTT
Organism: Lepisosteus platostomus; assembly: GCF_059453375.1. Classification (NCBI taxonomy): domain Eukaryota; kingdom Metazoa; phylum Chordata; class Actinopteri; order Semionotiformes; family Lepisosteidae; genus Lepisosteus; species Lepisosteus platostomus. Next base: position 26,879,965 of record NC_142615.1, on the reverse strand, counting down.
CAGCAGAAATAAACATGTTTCCGCAAGTTTGGTCAACCCCATGTTAGTTATGGGGCAGTAACAGTACACTTTTCAAAACGTGTTTTTCAGCCCCGAAATAAACGCATTTTTTCAGACAACTGAATTCCCATGTAGCAGCAAGGCTCAGAAGAGCCCACACACTCAGATCTTAACCCCAGTGTGCAAAAAGGTTCAAAACGTGTTTTTCAGAAGAAATAAACATGTTTCTGCAAGTTTGGTCAACCCCATGTAAGTTATGGGGCAGTAACAGTACACTTTTCAAAACGTGTTTTTCAGCCCGAAATAAACGCGTTTGTTCAGACAACTGAATCCCCATGTAGCAGCAAGGCTCAGAAGAGCCCACACACTCAGATCTTAACCCCAGTGTGCAGAAAGGGTCAAAACGTGTTTTTCAGCAGAAATAAACATGTTTTTGCAAGTTTGGTCAACCCCATGTAAGTTATGGGGCAGTAACAGTACACTCTGCAAAACGTGTTTTTCAGCCCGAAATAAACGCGTTTTTTCAGACAACTGAATCCCCATGTAGCAGCACACACTCAGATCTTAACCCCAGTGTGCAGAAAGGATCAAAACGTGTTTTTCAGCAGAAATAAACATGTTTCTGCAAGTTTGGTCAACCCCATGTAAGTTATGAGGCAGTAACAGTACACTCTGCAAAACGTGTTTTCAGCCCGAAATAAACGCGTTTTTTCAGACAACTGAATCCCCATGTAGCAGCAAGGCTCAGAAGAGCCCACACACTCAGATCTTAACCCCAGTGTGCAGAAAGGTTCAAAACGTGTTTTTCAGCAGAAATAAACATGTTTCTGCAAGTTTGGTCAACCCCATGTAAGTTATGGGGCAGTAACAGTACACTTTTCAAAACGTGTTTTTCAGCCCGAAATAAACGCGTTTTTTCAGACAACTGAATCCCCATGTAGCAGCAAGGCTCAGAAGAGCCCACACACTCAGATCTTAACCCCAGTGTGCAGAAAGGTTCAAAACGTGTTTTTCAGCAGAAATAAACATGTTTCTGCAAGTTTGGTCAACCCCATGTAAGTTATGGGGCAGTAACAGTACACTTTTCAAAACGTGTTTTTCAGCCCGAAATAAACGCGTTTTTTCAGACAACTGAATCCCCATGTAGCAGCAAGGCTCAGAAGAGCCCACACACTCAGATCTTAACCCCAGTGTGCAGAAAGGGTCAAAACGTGTTTTTCAGCAGAAATAAACATGTTTCTGCAAGTTTGGTCAACCCCATGTAAGTTATGGGGCAGTAACAGTACACTTTTCAAAACGTGTTTTTCAGCCCGAAATAAACGCGTTTTTTCAGACAACTGAATCCCCATGTAGCAGCAAGGCTCAGAAGAGCCCACACACTCAGATCTTAACCCCAGTGTGCAGAAAGGTTCAAAACGTGTTTTTCAGCAGAAATAAACATGTTTCTGCAAGTTTGGTCAACCCCATGTAAGTTATGGGGCAGTAACAGTACACTCTGCAAAACGTGTTTTTCAGCCCGAAATAAACGCGTTTTTTCAGACAACTGAATCCCCATGTAGCAGCAAGGCTCAGAAGAGCCCACACACTCAGATCTTAACCCCAGTGTGCAAAAGGTTCAAAACGTGTTTTTCAGCAGAAATAAACATGTTTCTGCAAGTTTGGTCAACCCCATCTAAGTTATGGGGCAGTAACAGTACACTTTTCAAAACGTGTTTTTCAGCCCGAAATAAACACGTTTTTTCAGACAACTGAATCCCCATGTAGCAGCAAGTATCAGAAGAGCCCACACACTCAGCTCTTAACCCCAGTGTGCAGAAAGGGTCAAAACGTGTTTTTCAGCAGAAATAAACATGTTTCTGCAAGTTTGGTCAACCCCATGTAAGTTATGGGGCAGTAACAGTACACTTTTCAAAACGTGTTTTTCAGCCCCAAATAAACGCGTTTTTTCAGACAACTGAATACCCATGTAGCAGCACACACTCAGATCTTAACCCCAGTGTGCAGAAAGGGTCAAAACGTGTTTTTCAGCAGAAATAAACATGTTTCTGCAAGTTTGGTCAACCCCATGTAAGTTATGGGGCAGTAACAGTACACTTTTCAAAACGTGTTTTTAAGCCCGAAATAAACGCGTTTTTTCAGACAACTGAATCCCCATGTAGCAGCAAGGCTCAGAAGAGCCCACACACTCAGATCTTAACCCCAGTGTGCAGAAAGGTTCAAAACGTGTTTTTCAGCAGAAATAAACATGTTTCTGCAAGTTTGGTCAACCCCATGTAAGTTATGGGGCAGTAACAGTACACTTTTCAAAACGTGTTTTTCAGCCCGAAATAAACGCGTTTTTTCAGACAACTGAATCCCCATGTAGCAGCAAGGCTCAGAAGAGCCCACACACTCAGATCTTAACCCCAGTGTGCAGAAAGGGTCAAAACGTGTTTTTCAGCAGAAATAAACATGTTTCTGCAAGTTTGGTCAACCCCATGTAAGTTATGGGGCAGTAACAGTACACTTTTCAAAACGTGTTTTTCAGCCCGAAATAAACGCGTTTTTTCAGACAACTGAATCCCCATGTAGCAGCAAGGCTCAGAAGAGCCCACACACTCAGATCTTAACCCCAGTGTGCAGAAAGGTTCAAAACGTGTTTTTCAGCAGAAATAAACATGTTTCTGCAAGTTTGGTCAACCCCATGTAAGTTATGGGGCAGTAACAGTACACTCTGCAGAACGTGTTTTTCAGCCCGAAATAAACGCGTTTTTTCAGACAACTGAATCCCCATGTAGCAACAAGGCTCAGAAGAGCCCACACACTCAGATCTTAACCCCAGTGTGCAGAAAGGTTCAAAACGTGTTTTTCAGCAGAAATAAACATGTTTCTGCAAGTTTTGTCAACCCCATGTAAGTTATGGGGCAGTAACAGTACACTCTGCAAAACGTGTTTTTCAGCCCGAAATAAACGCGTTTTTTCAGACAACTGAATCCCCATGTAGCAGCACACACTCAGATCTTAACCCCAGTGTGCAGAAAGGATCAAAACGTGTTTTTCAGCAGAAATAAACATGTTTCTGCAAGTTTGGTCAACCCCATGTAAGTTATGAGGCAGTAACAGTACACTCTGCAAAACGTGTTTTCAGCCCGAAATAAACGCGTTTTTTCAGACAACTGAATCCCCATGTAGCAGCAAGGCTCAGAAGAGCCCACACACTCAGATCTTAACCCCAGTGTGCAGAAAGGTTCAAAACGTGTTTTTCAGCAGAAATAAACATGTTTCTGCAAGTTTGTTCAACCCCATGTAAGTTATGGGGCAGTAACAGTACACTTTTCAAAACGTGCTTTTCAGCCCGAAATAAACGCGTTTTTTCAGACAACTGAATCCCCATGTAGCAGCAAGGCTCAGAAGAGCCCACACACTCAGATCTTAACCCCAGTGTGCAGAAAGGTTCAAAACGTGTTTTTCAGCAGAAATAAACATGTTTCTGCAAGTTTGGTCAACCCCATGTAAGTTATGGGGCAGTAACAGTACACTCTGCAAAACGTGTTTTTCAGCCCGAAATAAACGCGTTTTTTCAGACAACTGAATCCCCATGTAGCAGCAAGGCTCAGAAGAGCCCACACACTCAGATCTTAACCCCAGTGTGCAAAAGGTTCAAAACGTGTTTTTCAGCAGAAATAAACATGTTTCTGCAAGTTTGGTCAACCCCATGTAAGTTATGGGGCAGTAACAGTACACTTTTCAAAACGTGTTTTTCAGCCCGAAATAAACGCGTTTTTTCAGACAACTGAATCCCCATGTAGCAGCAAGTATCAGAAGAGCCCACACACTCAGCTCTTAACCCCAGTGTGCAGAAAGGGTCAAAACGTGTTTTTCAGCAGAAATAGACATGTTTCTGCAAGTTTGGTCAACCCCATGTAAGTTATGGGGCAGTAACAGTACACTTTTCAAAACGTGTTTTTCAGCCCCAAATAAACGCGTTTTTTCAGACAACTGAATACCCATGTAGCAGCACACACTCAGATCTTAACCCCAGTGTGCAGAAAGGGTCAAAACGTGTTTTTCAGCAGAAATAAACATGTTTCTGCAAGTTTGGTCAACCCCATGTAAGTTATGGGGCAGTAACAGTACACTTTTCAAAACGTGTTTTTCAGCCCGAAATAAACGCGTTTTTTCAGACAACTGAATCCCCATGTAGCAGCAAGGCTCAGAAGAGCCCACACACTCAGATCTTAACCCCAGTGTGCAGAAAGGTTCAAAACGTGTTTTTCAGCAGAAATAAACATGTTTCTGCAAGTTTTGTCAACCCCATGTAAGTTATGGGGCAGTAACATTACACTTTTCAAAACGTGTTTTTCAGCCCGAAATAAACGCGTTTTTTCAGACAACTGAATCCCCATGTAGCAGCAAGGCTCAGAAGAGCCCACACACTCAGACCTTAACCCCAGTGTGCAGAAAGGTTCAAAACGTGTTTTTCAGCAGAAATAAACATGTTTCTGCAAGTTTGGTCAACCCCATGTAAATTATGGGGCAGTAACAGTACACTTTTCAAAACGTGTTTTCAGCCCGAAATAAACGCGTTTTTTCAAACAACTGAATCCCCATGTAGCAGCAAGGCTCAGAAGAGCCCACACACTCAGATCTTAACCCCAGTGTGCAGAAAGGTTCAAAACGTGTTTTTTTAGCAGAAATAAACATGTTTCTGCAAGTTTGGTCAACCCCATGTAAGTTATGGGGCAGTAACAGTACACTTTTCAAAACGTGTTTTTCAGCCCGAAATAAACGCGTTTTTTCAGACAACTGAATCCCCATGTAGCAGCAAGGCTCAGAAGAGCAGACACACTCAGATCTTAACCCCAGTGTGCAGAAAGGTTCAAAACGTGTTTTTCAGCAGAAATAAACATGTTTCTGCAAGTTTGGTCAACCCCATGTAAGTTATGGGGCAGTAACAGTACACTTTTCAAAACGTGTTTTCAGCCCGAAATAAACGCGTTTTTTCAAACAACTGAATCCCCATGTAGCAGCAAGGCTCAGAAGAGCCCACACACTCAGATCTTAACCCCAGTGTGCAGAAAGGTTCAAAACGTGTTTTTTAGCAGAAATAAACATGTTTCTGCAAGTTTGGTCAACCCCATGTAAGTTATGGGGCAGTAACAGTACACTTTTCAAAACGTGTTTTTCAGCCCGAAATAAACGCGTTTTTTCAGACAACTGAATCCCCATGTAGCAGCAAGTCTCAGAAGAGCCCACACACTCAGCTCTTAACCCCAGTGTGCAGAAAGGGTCAAAACGTGTTTTTCAGCAGAAATAAACATGTTTCTGCAAGTTTGGTCAACCCCATGTAAGTTATGAGGCAGTAACAGTACACTCTGCAAAACGTGTTTTTCAGCCCGAAATAAACGCGTTTTTTCAGACAACTGAATCCCCATGTAGCAGCAAGGCTCAGAAGAGCCCACACACTCAGATCTTAACCCCAGTGTGCAGAAAGGGTCAAAACGTGTTTTTCAGCAGAAATAAACATGTTTCTGCAAGTTTGGTCAACCCCATGTAAGTTATGGGGCAGTAACAGTACACTTTTCAAAACGTGTTTTTCAGCCCGAAATAAACGCGTTTTTTCAGACAACTGAATCCCCATGTAGCAGCAAGGCTCAGAAGAGCCCACACACTCAGATCTTAACCCCAGTGTGCAGAAAGGTTCAAAACGTGTTTTTCAGCAGAAATAAACATGTTTCTGCAAGTTTGGTCAACCCCATGTAAGTTATGGGGCAGTAACAGTACACTTTTCAAAACGTGTTTTTCAGCCCGAAATAAACGCGTTTTTTCAGACAACTGAATCCCCATGTAGCAGCAAGTATCAGAAGAGCCCACACACTCAGCTCTTAACCCCAGTGTGCAGAAAGGGTCAAAACGTGTTTTTCAGCAGAAATAAACATGTTTCTGCAAGTTTGGTCAACCCCATGTAAGTTATGGGGCAGTAACAGTACACTTTTCAAAACGTGTTTTTCAGCCCCAAATAAACGCGTTTTTTCAGACAACTGAATACCCATGTAGCAGCACACACTCAGATCTTAACCCCAGTGTGCAGAAAGGGTCAAAACGTGTTTTTCAGCAGAAATAAACATGTTTCTGCAAGTTTGGTCAACCCCATGTAAGTTATGGGGCAGTAACAGTACACTTTTCAAAACGTGTTTTTCAGCCCGAAATAAACGCGTTTTTTCAGACAACTGAATCCCCATGTAGCAGCAAGGCTCAGAAGAGCCCACACACTCAGATCTTAACCCCAGTGTGCAGAAAGGTTCAAAACGTGTTTTTCAGCAGAAATAAACATGTTTCTGCAAGTTTGGTCAACCCCATGTAAGTTATGGGGCAGTAACAGTACACTCTGCAAAACGTGTTTTTCAGCCCGAAATAAACGCGTTTTTTCAGACAACTGAATCCCCATGTAGCAACAAGGCTCAGAAGAGCCCACACACTCAGATCTTAACCCCAGTGTGCAGAAAGGTTCAAAACGTGTTTTTCAGCAGAAATAAACATGTTTCTGCAAGTTTTGTCAACCCCATGTAAGTTATGGGGCAGTAACATTACACTTTTCAAAACGTGTTTTTCAGCCCGAAATAAACGCGTTTTTTCAGACAACTGAATCCCCATGTAGCAGCAAGGCTCAGAAGAGCCCACACACTCAGATCTTAACCCCAGTGTGCAGAAAGGTTCAAAACGTGTTTTTCAGCAGAAATAAACATGTTTCTGCAAGTTTGGTCAACCCCATGTAAATTATGGGGCAGTAACAGTACACTTTTCAAAACGTGTTTTCAGCCCGAAATAAACGCGTTTTTTCAAACAACTGAATCCCCATGTAGCAGCAAGGCTCAGAAGAGCCCACACACTCAGATCTTAACCCCAGTGTGCAGAAAGGTTCAAAACGTGTTTTTAAGCAGAAATAAACATGTTTCTGCAAGTTTGGTCAACCCCATGTAAGTTATGGGGCAGTAACAGTACACTTTTCAAAACGTGTTTTTCAGCCCGAAATAAACGCGTTTTTTCAGACAACTGAATCCCCATGTAGCAGCAAGGCTCAGAAGAGCCCACACACTCAGATCTTAACCCCAGTGTGCAGAAAGGTTCAAAACGTGTTTTTCAGCAGAAATAAACATGTTTCTGCAAGTTTGGTCAACCCCATGTAAGTTATGGGGCAGTAACAGTACACTTTTCAAAACGTGTTTTCAGCCCGAAATAAACGCGTTTTTTCAAACAACTGAATCCCCATGTAGCAGCAAGGCTCAGAAGAGCCCACACACTCAGATCTTAACCCCAGTGTGCAGAAAGGTTCAAAACGTGTTTTTCAGCAGAAATAAACATGTTTCTGCAAGTTTGGTCAACCCCATGTAAATTATGGGGCAGTAACAGTACACTTTTCAAAACGTGTTTTCAGCCCGAAATAAACGCGTTTTTTCAAACAACTGAATCCCCATGTAGCAGCAAGGCTCAGACGAGCCCACACACTCAGATCTTAACCCCAGTGTGCAGAAAGGGTCAAAACGTGTTTTTCAGCAGAAATAAACATGTTTCTGCAAGTTTGGTCAACCCCATGTAAGTTATGAGGCAGTAACAGTACACTCTGCAAAACGTGTTTTTCAGCCCGAAATAAACGCGTTGGTTCAGACAACTGAATCCCCATGTAGCAGCAAGGCTCAGAAGAACCCACACACTCAGATCTTAACCCCAGTGTGCAGAAAGGTTCAAAACGTGTTTTTCAGCAGAAATAAACATGTTTCTGCAAGTTTGGTCAACCCCATGTAAGTTATGGGGCAGTAACAGTACACTTTTCAAAACGTGTTTTTCTGCCCGAAATAAACGCGTTTTTTCAGACAACTGAATCCCCATGTAGCAGCAAGTCTCAGAAGAGCCCACACACTCAGCTCTTAACCCCAGTGTGCAGAAAGGGTCAAAACGTGTTTTTCAGCAGAAATAAACATGTTTCTGCAAGTTTGGTCAACCCCATGTAAGTTATGGGGAAGTAACAGTACACTTTTCAAAACGTGTTTTTCAGCCCGAAATAAACGCGTTTTTTCAGACAACTGAATCCCCATGTAGCAGCAAGGCTCAGAAGAGCCCACACACTCAGATCTTAACCCCAGTGTGCTGAAAGTGTCAAAACATGTTTTTCAGCAGAAATAAACATGTTTCTGCAAGTTTGGTCAACCCCATGTTAGTTATGGGGCAGTAACAGTACACTTTTCAAAACGTGTTTTTCAGCCCCGAAATATACGCATTTTTTCAGACAACTGAATCCCCATGTAGCAGCAAGGCTCAGAAGAGCCCACACACTCAGATCTTAACCCCAGTGTGCAAAAAGGTTCAAAACGTGTTTTTCAGAAGAAATAAACATGTTTCTGCAAGTTTGGTCAACCCCATGTAAGTTATGGGGCAGTAACAGTACACTTTTCAAAACGTGTTTTTCAGCCCGAAATAAACGCGTTTGTTCAGACAACTGAATCCCCATGTAGCAGCAAGGCTCAGAAGAGCCCACACACTCAGATCTTAACCCCAGTGTGCAGAAAGGGTCAAAACGTGTTTTTCAGCAGAAATAAACATGTTTTTGCAAGTTTGGTCAACCCCATGTAAGTTATGGGGCAGTAACAGTACACTCTGCAAAACGTGTTTTTCAGCCCGAAATAAACGCGTTTTTTCAGACAACTGAATCCCCATGTAGCAGCACACACTCAGATCTTAACCCCAGTGTGCAGAAAGGATCAAAACGTGTTTTTCAGCAGAAATAAACATGTTTCTGCAAGTTTGGTCAACCCCATGTAAGTTATGAGGCAGTAACAGTACACTCTGCAAAACGTGTTTTCAGCCCGAAATAAACGCGTTTTTTCAGACAACTGAATCCCCATGTAGCAGCAAGGCTCAGAAGAGCCCACACACTCAGATCTTAACCCCAGTGTGCAGAAAGGTTCAAAACGTGTTTTTCAGCAGAAATAAACATGTTTCTGCAAGTTTGTTCAACCCCATGTAAGTTATGGGGCAGTAACAGTACACTTTTCAAAACGTGCTTTTCAGCCCGAAATAAACGCGTTTTTTCAGACAACTGAATCCCCATGTAGCAGCAAGGCTCAGAAGAGCCCACACACTCAGATCTTATCCCCAGTGTGCAGAAAGGTTCAAAACGTGTTTTTCAGCAGAAATAAACATGTTTCTGCAAGTTTGGTCAACCCCATGTAAGTTATGGGGCAGTAACAGTACACTCTGCAAAACGTGTTTTTCAGCCCGAAATAAACGCGTTTTTTCAGACAACTGAATCCCCATGTAGCAGCAAGGCTCAGAAGAGCCCACACACTCAGATCTTAACCCCAGTGTGCAGAAAGGTTCAAAACGTGTTTTTCAGCAGAAATAAACATGTTTCTGCAAGTTTGGTCAACCCCATGTAAGTTATGGGGCAGTAACAGTACACTTTTCAAAACGTGTTTTCAGCCCGAAATAAACGCGTTTTTTCAAACAACTGAATCCCCATGTAGCAGCAAGGCTCAGAAGAGCCCACACACTCAGATCTTAACCCCAGTGTGCAGAAAGGTTCAAAACGTGTTTTTCAGCAGAAATAAACATGTTTCTGCAAGTTTGGTCAACCCCATGTAAATTATGGGGCAGTAACAGTACACTTTTCAAAACGTGTTTTCAGCCCGAAATAAACGCGTTTTTTCAAACAACTGAATCCCCATGTAGCAGCAAGGCTCAGAAGAGCCCACACACTCAGATCTTAACCCCAGTGTGCAGAAAGGTTCAAAACGTGTTTTTTAGCAGAAATAAACATGTTTCTGCAAGTTTGGTCAACCCCATGTAAGTTATGGGGCAGTAACAGTACACTTTTCAAAACGTGTTTTTCAGCCCGAAATAAACGCGTTTTTTCAGACAACTGAATCCCCATGTAGCAGCAAGTCTCAGAAGAGCCCACACACTCAGCTCTTAACCCCAGTGTGCAGAAAGGGTCAAAACGTGTTTTTCAGCAGAAATAAACATGTTTCTGCAAGTTTGGTCAACCCCATGTAAGTTATGAGGCAGTAACAGTACACTCTGCAAAACGTGTTTTTCAGCCCGAAATAAACGCGTTTTTTCAGACAACTGAATCCCCATGTAGCAGCAAGGCTCAGAAGAGCCCTCACACTCAGATCTTAACCCCAGTGTGCAGAAAGGGTCAAAACGTGTTTTTCAGCAGAAATAAACATGTTTCTGCAAGTTTGGTCAACCCCATGTAAGTTATGGGGCAGTAACAGTACACTTTTCAAAACGTGTTTTTCAGCCCGAAATAAACACGTTTTTTCAGACAACTGAATCCCCATGTAGCAGCAAGGCTCAGAAGAGCCCACACACTCAGATCTTAACCCCAGTGTGCAGAAAGGTTCAAAACGTGTTTTTCAGCAGAAATAAACATGTTTCTGCAAGTTTGGTCAACCCCATGTAAGTTATGGGGCAGTAACAGTACACTTTTCAAAACGTGTTTTTCAGCCCGAAATAAACGCGTTTTTTCAGACAACTGAATCCCCATGTAGCAGCAAGTATCAGAAGAGCCCACACACTCAGCTCTTAACCCCAGTGTGCAGAAAGGGTCAAAACGTGTTTTTCAGCAGAAATAAACATGTTTCTGCAAGTTTGGTCAACCCCATGTAAGTTATGGGGCAGTAACAGTACACTTTTCAAAACGTGTTTTTCAGCCCCAAATAAACGCGTTTTTTCAGACAACTGAATACCCATGTAGCAGCACACACTCAGATCTTAACCCCAGTGTGCAGAAAGGGTCAAAACGTGTTTTTCAGCAGAAATAAACATGTTTCTGCAAGTTTGGTCAACCCCATGTAAGTTATGGGGCAGTAACAGTACACTTTTCAAAACGTGTTTTTCAGCCCGAAATAAACGCGTTTTTTCAGACAACTGAATCCCCATGTAGCAGCAAGGCTCAGAAGAGCCCACACACTCAGATCTTAACCCCAGTGTGCAGAAAGGTTCAAAACGTGTTTTTCAGCAGAAATAAACATGTTTCTGCAAGTTTGGTCAACCCCATGTAAGTTATGGGGCAGTAACAGTACACTTTTCAAAACGTGTTTTTCAGCCCGAAATAAACGCGTTTTTTCAGACAACTGAATCCCCATGTAGCAGCAAGGCTCAGAAGAGCCCACACACTCAGATCTTAACCCCAGTGTGCAGAAAGGGTCAAAATGTGTTTTTCAGCAGAAATAAACATGTTTCTGCAAGTTTGGTCAACCCCATGTAAGTTATGGGGCAGTAACAGTACACTTTTCAAAACGTGTTTTTCAGCCCGAAATAAACGCGTTTTTTCAGACAACTGAATCCCCATGTAGCAGCAAGGCTCAGAAGAGCCCACACACTCAGATCTTAACCCCAGTGTGCAGAAAGGTTCAAAACGTGTTTTTCAGCAGAAATAAACATGTTTCTGCAAGTTTGGTCAACCCCATGTAAGTTATGGGGCAGTAACAGTACACTCTGCAAAACGTGTTTTTCAGCCCGAAATAAACGCGTTTTTTCAGACAACTGAATCCCCATGTAGCAACAAGGCTCAGAAGAGCCCACACACTCAGATCTTAACCCCAGTGTGCAGAAAGGTTCAAAACGTGTTTTTCAGCAGAAATAAACATGTTTCTGCAAGTTTTGTCAACCCCATGTAAGTTATGGGGCAGTAACATTACACTTTTCAAAACGTGTTTTTCAGCCCGAAATAAACGCGTTTTTTCAGACAACTGAATCCCCATGTAGCAGCAAGGCTCAGAAGAGCCCACACACTCAGATCTTAACCCCAGTGTGCAGAAAGGTTCAAAACGTGTTTTTCAGCAGAAATAAACATGTTTCTGCAAGTTTGGTCAACCCCATGTAAGTTATGGGGCAGTAACAGTACACTTTTCAAAACGTGTTTTCAGCCCGAAATAAACGCGTTTTTTCAAACAACTGAATCCCCATGTAGCAGCAAGGCTCAGAAGAGCCCACACACTCAGATCTTAACCCCAGTGTGCAGAAAGGTTCAAAACGTGTTTTTCAGCAGAAATAAACATGTTTCTGCAAGTTTGGTCAACCCCATGTAAATTATGGGGCAGTAACAGTACACTTTTCAAAACGTGTTTTCAGCCCGAAATAAACGCGTTTTTTCAAACAACTGAATCCCCATGTAGCAGCAAGGCTCAGAAGAGCCCACACACTCAGATCTTAACCCCAGTGTGCAGAAAGGTTCAAAACGTGTTTTTTAGCAGAAATAAACATGTTTCTGCAAGTTTGGTCAACCCCATGTAAGTTATGGGGCAGTAACAGTACACTTTTCAAAACGTGTTTTTCAGCCCGAAATAAACGCGTTTTTTCAGACAACTGAATCCCCATGTAGCAGCAAGTCTCAGAAGAGCCCACACACTCAGCTCTTAACCCCAGTGTGCAGAAAGGTTCAAAACGTGTTTTTCAGCAGAAATAAACATGTTTCTGCAAGTTTGGTCAACCCCATGTAAATTATGGGGCAGTAACAGTACACTTTTCAAAACGTGTTTTCAGCCCGAAATAAACGCGTTTTTTCAAACAACTGAATCCCCATGTAGCAGCAAGGCTCAGAAGAGCCCACACACTCAGATCTTAACCCCAGTGTGCAGAAAGGTTCAAAACGTGTTTTTTAGCAGAAATAAACATGTTTCTGCAAGTTTGGTCAACCCCATGTAAGTTATGGGGCAGTAACAGTACACTTTTCAAAACGTGTTTTTCAGCCCGAAATAAACGCGTTTTTTCAGACAACTGAATCCCCATGTAGCAGCAAGTCTCAGAAGAGCCCACACACTCAGCTCTTAACCCCAGTGTGCAGAAAGGGTCAAAACGTGTTTTTCAGCAGAAATAAACATGTTTCTGCAAGTTTGGTCAACCCCATGTAAGTTATGAGGCAGTAACAGTACACTCTGCAAAACGTGTTTTTCAGCCCGAAATAAACGCGTTTTTTCAGACAACTGAATCCCCATGTAGCAGCAAGGCTCAGAAGAGCCCTCACACTCAGATCTTAACCCCAGTGTGCAGAAAGGGTCAAAACGTGTTTTTCAGCAGAAATAAACATGTTTCTGCAAGTTTGGTCAACCCCATGTAAGTTATGGGGCAGTAACAGTACACTTTTCAAAACGTGTTTTTCAGCCCGAAATAAACACGTTTTTTCAGACAACTGAATCCCCATGTAGCAGCAAGGCTCAGAAGAGCCCACACACTCAGATCTTAACCCCAGTGTGCAGAAAGGTTCAAAACGTGTTTTTCAGCAGAAATAAACATGTTTCTGCAAGTTTGGTCAACCCCATGTAAGTTATGGGGCAGTAACAGTACACTTTTCAAAACGTGTTTTTCAGCCCGAAATAAACGCGTTTTTTCAGACAACTGAATCCCCATGTAGCAGCAAGTATCAGAAGAGCCCACACACTCAGCTCTTAACCCCAGTGTGCAGAAAGGGTCAAAACGTGTTTTTCAGCAGAAATAAACATGTTTCTGCAAGTTTGGTCAACCCCATGTAAGTTATGGGGCAGTAACAGTACACTTTTCAAAACGTGTTTTTCAGCCCCAAATAAACGCGTTTTTTCAGACAACTGAATACCCATGTAGCAGCACACACTCAGATCTTAACCCCAGTGTGCAGAAAGGGTCAAAACGTGTTTTTCAGCAGAAATAAACATGTTTCTGCAAGTTTGGTCAACCCCATGTAAGTTATGGGGCAGTAACAGTACACTTTTCAAAACGTGTTTTCAGCCCGAAATAAACGCGTTTTTTCAAACAACTGAATCCCCATGTAGCAGCAAGGCTCAGAAGAGCCCACACACTCAGATCTTAACCCCAGTGTGCAGAAAGGTTCAAAACGTGTTTTTCAGCAGAAATAAACATGTTTCTGCAAGTTTGGTCAACCCCATGTAAATTATGGGGCAGTAACAGTACACTTTTCAAAACGTGTTTTCAGCCCGAAATAAACGCGTTTTTTCAAACAACTGAATCCCCATGTAGCAGCAAGGCTCAGAAGAGCCCACACACTCAGATCTTAACCCCAGTGTGCAGAAAGGTTCAAAACGTGTTTTTTAGCAGAAATAAACATGTTTCTGCAAGTTTGGTCAACCCCATGTAAGTTATGGGGCAGTAACAGTACACTTTTCAAAACGTGTTTTTCAGCCCGAAATAAACGCGTTTTTTCAGACAACTGAATCCCCATGTAGCAGCAAGTCTCAGAAGAGCCCACACACTCAGCTCTTAACCCCAGTGTGCAGAAAGGTTCAAAACGTGTTTTTCAGCAGAAATAAACATGTTTCTGCAAGTTTGGTCAACCCCATGTAAATTATGGGGCAGTAACAGTACACTTTTCAAAACGTGTTTTCAGCCCGAAATAAACGCGTTTTTTCAAACAACTGAATCCCCATGTAGCAGCAAGGCTCAGAAGAGCCCACACACTCAGATCTTAACCCCAGTGTGCAGAAAGGTTCAAAACGTGTTTTTTAGCAGAAATAAACATGTTTCTGCAAGTTTGGTCAACCCCATGTAAGTTATGGGGCAGTAACAGTACACTTTTCAAAACGTGTTTTTCAGCCCGAAATAAACGCGTTTTTTCAGACAACTGAATCCCCATGTAGCAGCAAGTCTCAGAAGAGCCCACACACTCAGCTCTTAACCCCAGTGTGCAGAAAGGGTCAAAACGTGTTTTTCAGCAGAAATAAACATGTTTCTGCAAGTTTGGTCAACCCCATGTAAGTTATGAGGCAGTAACAGTACACTCTGCAAAACGTGTTTTTCAGCCCGAAATAAACGCGTTTTTTCAGACAACTGAATCCCCATGTAGCAGCAAGGCTCAGAAGAGCCCTCACACTCAGATCTTAACCCCAGTGTGCAGAAAGGGTCAAAACGTGTTTTTCAGCAGAAATAAACATGTTTCTGCAAGTTTGGTCAACCCCATGTAAGTTATGGGGCAGTAACAGTACACTTTTCAAAACGTGTTTTTCAGCCCGAAATAAACACGTTTTTTCAGACAACTGAATCCCCATGTAGCAGCAAGGCTCAGAAGAGCCCACACACTCAGATCTTAACCCCAGTGTGCAGAAAGGTTCAAAACGTGTTTTTCAGCAGAAATAAACATGTTTCTGCAAGTTTGGTCAACCCCATGTAAGTTATGGGGCAGTAACAGTACACTTTTCAAAACGTGTTTTTCAGCCCGAAATAAACGCGTTTTTTCAGACAACTGAATCCCCATGTAGCAGCAAGTATCAGAAGAGCCCACACACTCAGCTCTTAACCCCAGTGTGCAGAAAGGGTCAAAACGTGTTTTTCAGCAGAAATAAACATGTTTCTGCAAGTTTGGTCAACCCCATGTAAGTTATGGGGCAGTAACAGTACACTTTTCAAAACGTGTTTTTCAGCCCCAAATAAACGCGTTTTTTCAGACAACTGAATACCCATGTAGCAGCACACACTCAGATCTTAACCCCAGTGTGCAGAAAGGGTCAAAACGTGTTTTTCAGCAGAAATAAACATGTTTCTGCAAGTTTGGTCAACCCCATGTAAGTTATGGGGCAGTAACAGTACACTTTTCAAAACGTGTTTTTCAGCCCGAAATAAACGCGTTTTTTCAGACAACTGAATCCCCATGTAGCAGCAAGGCTCAGAAGAGCCCACACACTCAGATCTTAACCCCAGTGTGCAGAAAGGTTCAAAACGTGTTTTTCAGCAGAAATAAACATGTTTCTGCAAGTTTGGTCAACCCCATGTAAGTTATGGGGCAGTAACAGTACACTTTTCAAAACGTGTTTTTCAGCCCGAAATAAACGCGTTTTTTCAGACAACTGAATCCCCATGTAGCAGCAAGGCTCAGAAGAGCCCACACACTCAGATCTTAACCCCAGTGTGCAGAAAGGGTCAAAATGTGTTTTTCAGCAGAAATAAACATGTTTCTGCAAGTTTGGTCAACCCCATGTAAGTTATGGGGCAGTAACAGTACACTTTTCAAAACGTGTTTTTCAGCCCGAAATAAACGCGTTTTTTCAGACAACTGAATCCCCATGTAGCAGCAAGGCTCAGAAGAGCCCACACACTCAGATCTTAACCCCAGTGTGCAGAAAGGTTCAAAACGTGTTTTTCAGCAGAAATAAACATGTTTCTGCAAGTTTGGTCAACCCCATGTAAGTTATGGGGCAGTAACAGTACACTCTGCAAAACGTGTTTTTCAGCCCGAAATAAACGCGTTTTTTCAGACAACTGAATCCCCATGTAGCAACAAGGCTCAGAAGAGCCCACACACTCAGATCTTAACCCCAGTGTGCAGAAAGGTTCAAAACGTGTTTTTCAGCAGAAATAAACATGTTTCTGCAAGTTTTGTCAACCCCATGTAAGTTATGGGGCAGTAACATTACACTTTTCAAAACGTGTTTTTCAGCCCGAAATAAACGCGTTTTTTCAGACAACTGAATCCCCATGTAGCAGCAAGGCTCAGAAGAGCCCACACACTCAGATCTTAACCCCAGTGTGCAGAAAGGTTCAAAACGTGTTTTTCAGCAGAAATAAACATGTTTCTGCAAGTTTGGTCAACCCCATGTAAGTTATGGGGCAGTAACAGTACACTTTTCAAAACGTGTTTTCAGCCCGAAATAAACGCGTTTTTTCAAACAACTGAATCCCCATGTAGCAGCAAGGCTCAGAAGAGCCCACACACTCAGATCTTAACCCCAGTGTGCAGAAAGGTTCAAAACGTGTTTTTCAGCAGAAATAAACATGTTTCTGCAAGTTTGGTCAACCCCATGTAAATTATGGGGCAGTAACAGTACACTTTTCAAAACGTGTTTTCAGCCCGAAATAAACGCGTTTTTTCAAACAACTGAATCCCCATGTAGCAGCAAGGCTCAGAAGAGCCCACACACTCAGATCTTAACCCCAGTGTGCAGAAAGGTTCAAAACGTGTTTTTTAGCAGAAATAAACATGTTTCTGCAAGTTTGGTCAACCCCATGTAAGTTATGGGGCAGTAACAGTACACTTTTCAAAACGTGTTTTTCAGCCCGAAATAAACGCGTTTTTTCAGACAACTGAATCCCCATGTAGCAGCAAGTCTCAGAAGAGCCCACACACTCAGCTCTTAACCCCAGTGTGCAGAAAGGTTCAAAACGTGTTTTTCAGCAGAAATAAACATGTTTCTGCAAGTTTTGTCAACCCCATGTAAGTTATGGGGCAGTAACATTACACTTTTCAAAACGTGTTTTTCAGCCCGAAATAAACGCGTTTTTTCAGACAACTGAATCCCCATGTAGCAGCAAGGCTCAGAAGAGCCCACACACTCAGATCTTAACCCCAGTGTGCAGAAAGGTTCAAAACGTGTTTTTCAGCAGAAATAAACATGTTTCTGCAAGTTTGGTCAACCCCATGTAAGTTATGGGGCAGTAACAGTACACTTTTCAAAACGTGTTTTCAGCCCGAAATAAACGCGTTTTTTCAAACAACTGAATCCCCATGTAGCAGCAAGGCTCAGAAGAGCCCACACACTCAGATCTTAACCCCAGTGTGCAGAAAGGTTCAAAACGTGTTTTTCAGCAGAAATAAACATGTTTCTGCAAGTTTGGTCAACCCCATGTAAATTATGGGGCAGTAACAGTACACTTTTCAAAACGTGTTTTCAGCCCGAAATAAACGCGTTTTTTCAAACAACTGAATCCCCATGTAGCAGCAAGGCTCAGAAGAGCCCACACACTCAGATCTTAACCCCAGTGTGCAGAAAGGTTCAAAACGTGTTTTTTAGCAGAAATAAACATGTTTCTGCAAGTTTGGTCAACCCCATGTAAGTTATGGGGCAGTAACAGTACACTTTTCAAAACGTGTTTTTCAGCCCGAAATAAACGCGTTTTTTCAGACAACTGAATCCCCATGTAGCAGCAAGTCTCAGAAGAGCCCACACACTCAGCTCTTAACCCCAGTGTGCAGAAAGGGTCAAAACGTGTTTTTCAGCAGAAATAAACATGTTTCTGCAAGTTTGGTCAACCCCATGTAAGTTATGGGGCAGTAACAGTACACTTTTCAAAACGTGTTTTTCAGCCCGAAATAAACGCGTTTTTTCAGACAACTGAATCCCCATGTAGCAGCAAGGCTCAGAAGAGCCCACACACTCAGATCTTAACCCCAGTGTGCAGAAAGGGTCAAAACGTGTTTTTCAGCAGAAATAAACATGTTTCTGCAAGTTTGGTCAACCCCATGTAAGTTATGGGGCAGTAACAGTATACTTTTCAAAACGTGTTTTTCAGCCCGAAATAAACGCGTTTTTTCAGACAACTGAATCCCCATGTAGCAGCAAGTATCAGAAGAGCCCACACACTCAGCTCTTAACCCCAGTGTGCAGAAAGGGTCAAAACGTGTTTTTCAGCAGAAATAAACATGTTTCTGCAAGTTTGGTCAACCCCATGTAAGTTATGGGGCAGTAACAGTACACTTTTCAAAACGTGTTTTTCAGCCCCAAAAAAACGCGTTTTTTCAGACAACTGAATACCCATGTAGCAGCACACACTCAGATCTTAACCCCAGTGTGCAGAAAGGGTCAAAACGTGTTTTTCAGCAGAAATAAACATGTTTCTGCAAGTTTGGTCAACCCCATGTAAGTTATGGGGCAGTAACAGTACACTTTTCAAAACGTGTTTTTCAGCCCGAAATAAACGCGTTTTTTCAGACAACTGAATCCCCATGTAGCAGCAAGGCTCAGAAGAGCCCACACACTCAGATCTTAACCCCAGTGTGCAGAAAGGTTCAAAACGTGTTTTTCAGCAGAAATAAACATGTTTCTGCAAGTTTGGTCAACCCCATGTAAGTTATGGGGCAGTAACAGTACACTTTTCAAAACGTGTTTTTCAGCCCGAAATAAACGCGTTTTTTCAGACAACTGAATCCCCATGTAGCAGCAAGGCTCAGAAGAGCCCACACACTCAGATCTTAACCCCAGTGTGCAGAAAGGGTCAAAACGTGTTTTTCAGCAGAAATAAACATGTTTCTGCAAGTTTGGTCAACCCCATGTAAGTTATGGGGCAGTAACAGTACACTTTTCAAAACGTGTTTTTCAGCCCGAAATAAACGCGTTTTTTCAGACAACTGAATCCCCATGTAGCAGCAAGGCTCAGAAGAGCCCACACACTCAGATCTTAACCCCAGTGTGCAGAAAGGTTCAAAACGTGTTTTTCAGCAGAAATAAACATGTTTCTGCAAGTTTGGTCAACCCCATGTAAATTATGGGGCAGTAACAGTACACTTTTCAAAACGTGTTTTCAGCCCGAAATAAACGCGTTTTTTCAAACAACTGAATCCCCATGTAGCAGCAAGGCTCAGAAGAGCCCACACACTCAGATCTAAACCCCAGTGTGCAGAAAGGTTCAAAACGTGTTTTTTAGCAGAAATAAACATGTTTCTGCAAGTTTGGTCAACCCCATGTAAGTTATGGGGCAGTAACAGTACACTTTTCAAAACGTGTTTTTCAGCCCGAAATAAACGCGTTTTTTCAGACAACTGAATCCCCATGTAGCAGCAAGGCTCAGAAGAGCCCACACACTCAGATCTTAACCCCAGTGTGCAGAAAGGTTCAAAACGTGTTTTTTAGCAGAAATAAACATGTTTCTGCAAGTTTGGTCAACCCCATGTAAGTTATGGGGCAGTAACAGTACACTTTTCAAAACGTGTTTTTCAGCCCGAAATAAACGCGTTTTTTCAGACAACTGAATCCCCATGTAGCAGCAAGGCTCAGAAGAGCCCACACACTCAGATCTTAACCCCAGTGTGCAGAAAGGTTCAAAACGTGTTTTTCAGCAGAAATAAACATGTTTCTGCAAGTTTGGTCAACCCCATGTAAGTTATGGGGCAGTAACAGTACACTTTTCAAAACGTGTTTTCAGCCCGAAATAAACGCGTTTTTTCAAACAACTGAATCCCCATGTAGCAGCAAGGCTCAGAAGAGCCCACACACTCAGATCTTAACCCCAGTGTGCAGAAAGGTTCAAAACGTGTTTTTCAGCAGAAATAAACATGTTTCTGCAAGTTTGGTCAACCCCATGTAAATTATGGGGCAGTAACAGTACACTTTTCAAAACGTGTTTTCAGCCCGAAATAAACGCGTTTTTTCAAACAACTGAATCCCCATGTAGCAGCAAGGCTCAGAAGAGCCCACACACTCAGATCTTAACCCCAGTGTGCAGAAAGGGTCAAAACGTGTTTTTCAGCAGAAATAAACATGTTTCTGCAAGTTTGGTCAACCCCATGTAAGTTATGAGGCAGTAACAGTACACTCTGCAAAACGTGTTTTTCAGCCCGAAATAAACGCGTTTTTTCAGACAACTGAATCCCCATGTAGCAGCAAGGCTCAGAAGAACCCACACACTCAGATCTTAACCCCAGTGTGCAGAAAGGTTCAAAACGTGTTTTTCAGCAGAAATAAACATGTTTCTGCAAGTTTGGTCAACCCCATGTAAGTTATGGGGCAGTAACAGTACACTTTTCAAAACGTGTTTTTCTGCCCGAAATAAACGCGTTTTTTCAGACAACTGAATCCCCATGTAGCAGCAAGTCTCAGAAGAGCCCACACACTCAGCTCTTAACCCCAGTGTGCAGAAAGGGTCAAAACGTGTTTTTCAGCAGAAATAAACATGTTTCTGCAAGTTTGGTCAACCCCATGTAAGTTATGGGGAAGTAACAGTACACTTTTCAAAACGTGTTTTTCAGCCCGAAATAAACGCGTTTTTTCAGACAACTGAATCCCCATGTAGCAGCAAGGCTCAGAAGAGCCCACACACTCAGATCTTAACCCCAGTGTGCTGAAAGTGTCAAAACATGTTTTTCAGCAGAAATAAACATGTTTCTGCAAGTTTGGTCAACCCCATGTTAGTTATGGGGCAGTAACAGTACACTTTTCAAAACGTGTTTTTCAGCCCCGAAATAAACGCATTTTTTCAGACAACTGAATCCCCATGTAGCAGCAAGGCTCAGAAGAGCCCACACACTCAGATCTTAACCCCAGTGTGCAAAAAGGTTCAAAACGTGTTTTTCAGAAGAAATAAACATGTTTCTGCAAGTTTGGTCAACCGCATGTAAGTTATGGGGCAGTAACAGTACACTTTTCAAAACGTGTTTTTCAGCCCGAAATAAACGCGTTTTTTCAGACAACTGAATACCCATGTAGCAGCACACACTCAGATCTTAACCCCAGTGTGCAGAAAGGGTCAAAACGTGTTTTTCAGCAGAAATAAACATGTTTCTGCAAGTTTGGTCAACCCCATGTAAGTTATGGGGCAGTAACAGTACACTTTTCAAAACGTGTTTTTCAGCCCGAAATAAACGCGTTTTTTCAGACAACTGAATCCCCATGTAGCAGCAAGGCTCAGAAGAGCCCACACACTCAGATCTTAACCCCAGTGTGCAGAAAGGTTCAAAACGTGTTTTTCAGCAGAAATAAACATGTTTCTGCAAGTTTGGTCAACCCCATGTAAGTTATGGGGCAGTAACAGTACACTTTTCAAAACGTGTTTTTCAGCCCGAAATAAACGCGTTTTTTCAGACAACTGAATCCCCATGTAGCAGCAAGGCTCAGAAGAGCCCACACACTCAGATCTTAACCCCAGTGTGCAGAAAGGGTCAAAACGTGTTTTTCAGCAGAAATAAACATGTTTCTGCAAGTTTGGTCAACCCCATGTAAGTTATGGGGCAGTAACAGTACACTTTTCAAAACGTGTTTTTCAGCCCGAAATAAACGCGTTTTTTCAGACAACTGAATCCCCATGTAGCAGCAAGGCTCAGAAGAGCCCACACACTCAGATCTTAACCCCAGTGTGCAGAAAGGTTCAAAACGTGTTTTTCAGCAGAAATAAACATGTTTCTGCAAGTTTGGTCAACCCCATGTAAATTATGGGGCAGTAACAGTACACTTTTCAAAACGTGTTTTCAGCCCGAAATAAACGCGTTTTTTCAAACAACTGAATCCCCATGTAGCAGCAAGGCTCAGAAGAGCCCACACACTCAGATCTAAACCCCAGTGTGCAGAAAGGTTCAAAACGTGTTTTTTAGCAGAAATAAACATGTTTCTGCAAGTTTGGTCAACCCCATGTAAGTTATGGGGCAGTAACAGTACACTTTTCAAAACGTGTTTTTCAGCCCGAAATAAACGCGTTTTTTCAGACAACTGAATCCCCATGTAGCAGCAAGGCTCAGAAGAGCCCACACACTCAGATCTTAACCCCAGTGTGCAGAAAGGTTCAAAACGTGTTTTTTAGCAGAAATAAACATGTTTCTGCAAGTTTGGTCAACCCCATGTAAGTTATGGGGCAGTAACAGTACACTTTTCAAAACGTGTTTTTCAGCCCGAAATAAACGCGTTTTTTCAGACAACTGAATCCCCATGTAGCAGCAAGGCTCAGAAGAGCCCACACACTCAGATCTTAACCCCAGTGTGCAGAAAGGTTCAAAACGTGTTTTTCAGCAGAAATAAACATGTTTCTGCAAGTTTGGTCAACCCCATGTAAGTTATGGGGCAGTAACAGTACACTTTTCAAAACGTGTTTTCAGCCCGAAATAAACGCGTTTTTTCAAACAACTGAATCCCCATGTAGCAGCAAGGCTCAGAAGAGCCCACACACTCAGATCTTAACCCCAGTGTGCAGAAAGGTTCAAAACGTGTTTTTCAGCAGAAATAAACATGTTTCTGCAAGTTTGGTCAACCCCATGTAAATTATGGGGCAGTAACAGTACACTTTTCAAAACGTGTTTTCAGCCCGAAATAAACGCGTTTTTTCAAACAACTGAATCCCCATGTAGCAGCAAGGCTCAGAAGAGCCCACACACTCAGATCTTAACCCCAGTGTGCAGAAAGGGTCAAAACGTGTTTTTCAGCAGAAATAAACATGTTTCTGCAAGTTTGGTCAACCCCATGTAAGTTATGAGGCAGTAACAGTACACTCTGCAAAACGTGTTTTTCAGCCCGAAATAAACGCGTTTTTTCAGACAACTGAATCCCCATGTAGCAGCAAGGCTCAGAAGAACCCACACACTCAGATCTTAACCCCAGTGTGCAGAAAGGTTCAAAACGTGTTTTTCAGCAGAAATAAACATGTTTCTGCAAGTTTGGTCAACCCCATGTAAGTTATGGGGCAGTAACAGTACACTTTTCAAAACGTGTTTTTCTGCCCGAAATAAACGCGTTTTTTCAGACAACTGAATCCCCATGTAGCAGCAAGTCTCAGAAGAGCCCACACACTCAGCTCTTAACCCCAGTGTGCAGAAAGGGTCAAAACGTGTTTTTCAGCAGAAATAAACATGTTTCTGCAAGTTTGGTCAACCCCATGTAAGTTATGGGGAAGTAACAGTACACTTTTCAAAACGTGTTTTTCAGCCCGAAATAAACGCGTTTTTTCAGACAACTGAATCCCCATGTAGCAGCAAGGCTCAGAAGAGCCCACACACTCAGATCTTAACCCCAGTGTGCTGAAAGTGTCAAAACATGTTTTTCAGCAGAAATAAACATGTTTCTGCAAGTTTGGTCAACCCCATGTTAGTTATGGGGCAGTAACAGTACACTTTTCAAAACGTGTTTTTCAGCCCCGAAATAAACGCATTTTTTCAGACAACTGAATCCCCATGTAGCAGCAAGGCTCAGAAGAGCCCACACACTCAGATCTTAACCCCAGTGTGCAAAAAGGTTCAAAACGTGTTTTTCAGAAGAAATAAACATGTTTCTGCAAGTTTGGTCAACCGCATGTAAGTTATGGGGCAGTAACAGTACACTTTTCAAAACGTGTTTTTCAGCCCGAAATAAACGCGTTTGTTCAGACAACTGAATCCCCATGTAGCAGCAAGGCTCAGAAGAGCCCACACACTCAGATCTTAACCCCAGTGTGCAGAAAGGGTCAAAACGTGTTTTTCAGCAGAAATAAACATGTTTTTGCAAGTTTGGTCAACCCCATGTAAGTTATGGGGCAGTAACAGTACACTCTGCAAAACGTGTTTTTCAGCCCGAAATAAACGCGTTTTTTCAGACAACTGAATCCCCATGTAGCAGCACACACTCAGATCTTAACCCCAGTGTGCAGAAAGGATCAAAACGTGTTTTTCAGCAGAAATAAACATGTTTCTGCAAGTTTGGTCAACCCCATGTAAGTTATGAGGCAGTAACAGTACACTCTGCAAAACGTGTTTTCAGCCCGAAATAAACGCGTTTTTTCAGACAACTGAATCCCCATGTAGCAGCAAGGCTCAGAAGAGCCCACACACTCAGATCTTAACCCCAGTGTGCAGAAAGGTTCAAAACGTGTTTTTCAGCAGAAATAAACATGTTTCTGCAAGTTTGTTCAACCCCATGTAAGTTATGGGGCAGTAACAGTACACTTTTCAAAACGTGCTTTTCAGCCCGAAATAAACGCGTTTTTTCAGACAACTGAATCCCCATGTAGCAGCAAGGCTCAGAAGAGCCCACACACTCAGATCTTAACCCCAGTGTGCAGAAAGGTTCAAAACGTGTTTTTCAGCAGAAATAAACATGTTTCTGCAAGTTTGGTCAACCCCATGTAAGTTATGGGGCAGTAACAGTACACTCTGCAAAACGTGTTTTTCAGCCCGAAATAAACGCGTTTTTTCAGACAACTGAATCCCCATGTAGCAGCAAGGCTCAGAAGAGCCCACACACTCAGATCTTAACCCCAGTGTGCAAAAGGTTCAAAACGTGTTTTTCAGCAGAAATAAACATGTTTCTGCAAGTTTGGTCAACCCCATGTAAGTTATGGGGCAGTAACAGTACACTTTTCAAAACGTGTTTTTCAGCCCGAAATAAACGCGTTTTTTCAGACAACTGAATCCCCATGTAGCAGCAAGTATCAGAAGAGCCCACACACTCAGCTCTTAACCCCAGTGTGCAGAAAGGGTCAAAACGTGTTTTTCAGCAGAAATAAACATGTTTCTGCAAGTTTGGTCAACCCCATGTAAGTTATGGGGCAGTAACAGTACACTTTTCAAAACGTGTTTTTCAGCCCCAAATAAACGCGTTTTTTCAGACAACTGAATACCCATGTAGCAGCACACACTCAGATCTTAACCCCAGTGTGCAGAAAGGGTCAAAACGTGTTTTTCAGCAGAAATAAACATGTTTCTGCAAGTTTGGTCAACCCCATGTAAGTTATGGGGCAGTAACAGTACACTTTTCAAAACGTGTTTTTCAGCCCGAAATAAACGCGTTTTTTCAGACAACTGAATCCCCATGTAGCAGCAAGGCTCAGAAGAGCCCACACACTCAGATCTTAACCCCAGTGTGCAGAAAGGTTCAAAACGTGTTTTTCAGCAGAAATAAACATGTTTCTGCAAGTTTGGTCAACCCCATGTAAGTTATGGGGCAGTAACAGTACACTTTTCAAAACGTGTTTTTCAGCCCGAAATAAACGCGTTTTTTCAGACAACTGAATCCCCATGTAGCAGCAAGGCTCAGAAGAGCCCACACACTCAGATCTTAACCCCAGTGTGCAGAAAGGGTCAAAACGTGTTTTTCAGCAGAAATAAACATGTTTCTGCAAGTTTGGTCAACCCCATGTAAGTTATGGGGCAGTAACAGTACACTTTTCAAAACGTGTTTTTCAGCCCGAAATAAACGCGTTTTTTCAGACAACTGAATCCCCATGTAGCAGCAAGGCTCAGAAGAGCCCACACACTCAGATCTTAACCCCAGTGTGCAGAAAGGTTCAAAACGTGTTTTTCAGCAGAAATAAACATGTTTCTGCAAGTTTGGTCAACCCCATGTAAGTTATGGGGCAGTAACAGTACACTTTTCAAAACGTGTTTTTCAGCCCGAAATAAACGCGTTTTTTCAGACAACTGAATCCCCATGTAGCAGCAAGGCTCAGAAGAGCCCACACACTCAGATCTTAACCCCAGTGTGCAGAAAGGGTCAAAACGTGTTTTTCAGCAGAAATAAACATGTTTCTGCAAGTTTGGTCAACCCCATGTAAGTTATGGGGCAGTAACAGTACACTTTTCAAAACGTGTTTTTCAGCCCGAAATAAACGCGTTTTTTCAGACAACTGAATCCCCATGTAGCAGCAAGGCTCAGAAGAGCCCACACACTCAGATCTTAACCCCAGTGTGCAGAAAGGTTCAAAACGTGTTTTTCAGCAGAAATAAACATGTTTCTGCAAGTTTGGTCAACCCCATGTAAGTTATGGGGCAGTAACAGTACACTTTTCAAAACGTGTTTTTCAGCCCGAAATAAACGCGTTTTTTCAGACAACTGAATCCCCATGTAGCAGCAAGGCTCAGAAGAGCCCACACACTCAGATCTTAACCCCAGTGTGCAGAAAGGTTCAAAACGTGTTTTTCAGCAGAAATAAACATGTTTCTGCAAGTTTGGTCAACCCCATGTAAGTTATGGGGCAGTAACAGTACACTCTGCAAAACGTGTTTTTCAGCCCGAAATAAACGCGTTTTTTCAGACAACTGAATCCCCATGTAGCAACAAGGCTCAGAAGAGCCCACACACTCAGATCTTAACCCCAGTGTGCAGAAAGGTTCAAAACGTGTTTTTCAGCAGAAATAAACATGTTTCTGCAAGTTTTGTCAACCCCATGTAAGTTATGGGGCAGTAACAGTACACTTTTCAAAACGTGTTTTTCAGCCCGAAATAAACGCGTTTTTTCAGACAACTGAATCCCCATGTAGCAGCAAGGCTCAGAAGAGCCCACACACTCAGATCTTAACCCCAGTGTGCAGAAAGGTTCAAAACGTGTTTTTCAGCAGAAATAAACATGTTTCTGCAAGTTTGGTCAACCCCATGTAAGTTATGGGGCAGTAACAGTACACTTTTCAAAACGTGTTTTTCAGCCCGAAATAAACGCGTTTTTTCAGACAACTGAATCCCCATGTAGCAGCAAGGCTCAGAAGAGCCCACACACTCAGATCTTAACCCCAGTGTGCAGAAAGGGTCAAAACGTGTTTTTCAGCAGAAATAAACATGTTTCTGCAAGTTTGGTCAACCCCATGTAAGTTATGGGGCAGTAACAGTACACTTTTCAAAACGTGTTTTTCAGCCCGAAATAAACGCGTTTTTTCAGACAACTGAATCCCCATGTAGCAGCAAGGCTCAGAAGAGCCCACACACTCAGATCTTAACCCCAGTGTGCAGAAAGGTTCAAAACGTGTTTTTCAGCAGAAATAAACATGTTTCTGCAAGTTTGGTCAACCCCATGTAAATTATGGGGCAGTAACAGTACACTTTTCAAAACGTGTTTTCAGCCCGAAATAAACGCGTTTTTTCAAACAACTGAATCCCCATGTAGCAGCAAGGCTCAGAAGAGCCCACACACTCAGATCTTAACCCCAGTGTGCAGAAAGGTTCAAAACGTGTTTTTCAGCAGAAATAAACATGTTTCTGCAAGTTTGGTCAACCCCATGTAAGTTATGGGGCAGTAACAGTACACTTTTCAAAACGTGTTTTTCAGCCCGAAATAAACGCGTTTTTTCAGACAACTGAATCCCCATGTAGCAGCAAGGCTCAGAAGAGCCCACACACTCAGATCTTAACCCCAGTGTGCAGAAAGGGTCAAAACGTGTTTTTCAGCAGAAATAAACATGTTTCTGCAAGTTTGGTCAACCCCATGTAAGTTATGGGGCAGTAACAGTACACTTTTCAAAACGTGTTTTTCAGCCCGAAATAAACGCGTTTTTTCAGACAACTGAATCCCCATGTAGCAGCAAGGCTCAGAAGAGCCCACACACTCAGATCTTAACCCCAGTGTGCAGAAAGGTTCAAAACGTGTTTTTCAGCAGAAATAAACATGTTTCTGCAAGTTTGGTCAACCCCATGTAAATTATGGGGCAGTAACAGTACACTTTTCAAAACGTGTTTTCAGCCCGAAATAAACGCGTTTTTTCAAACAACTGAATCCCCATGTAGCAGCAAGGCTCAGAAGAGCCCACACACTCAGATCTTAACCCCAGTGTGCAGAAAGGTTCAAAACGTGTTTTTTAGCAGAAATAAACATGTTTCTGCAAGTTTGGTCAACCCCATGTAAGTTATGGGGCAGTAACAGTACACTTTTCAAAACGTGTTTTTCAGCCCGAAATAAACGCGTTTTTTCAGACAACTGAATCCCCATGTAGCAGCAAGGCTCAGAAGAGCCCACACACTCAGATCTTAACCCCAGTGTGCAGAAAGGTTCAAAACGTGTTTTTCAGCAGAAATAAACATGTTTCTGCAAGTTTGGTCAACCCCATGTAAGTTATGGGGCAGTAACAGTACACTTTTCAAAACGTGTTTTCAGCCCGAAATAAACGCGTTTTTTCAAACAACTGAATCCCCATGTAGCAGCAAGGCTCAGAAGAGCCCACACACTCAGATCTTAACCCCAGTGTGCAGAAAGGTTCAAAACGTGTTTTTCAGCAGAAATAAACATGTTTCTGCAAGTTTGGTCAACCCCATGTAAATTATGGGGCAGTAACAGTACACTTTTCAAAACGTGTTTTCAGCCCGAAATAAACGCGTTTTTTCAAACAACTGAATCCCCATGTAGCAGCAAGGCTCAGAAGAGCCCACACACTCAGATCTTAACCCCAGTGTGCTGAAAGTGTCAAAACATGTTTTTCAGCAGAAATAAACATGTTTCTGCAAGTTTGGTCAACCCCATGTTAGTTATGGGGCAGTAACAGTACACTTTTCAAAACGTGTTTTTCAGCCCCGAAATAAACGCATTTTTTCAGACAACTGAATCCCCATGTAGCAGCAAGGCTCAGAAGAGCCCACACACTCAGATCTTAACCCCAGTGTGCAAAAAGGTTCAAAACGTGTTTTTCAGAAGAAATAAACATGTTTCTGCAAGTTTGGTCAACCCCATGTAAGTTATGGGGCAGTAACAGTACACTTTTCAAAACGTGTTTTTCAGCCCGAAATAAACGCGTTTGTTCAGACAACTGAATCCCCATGTAGCAGCAAGGCTCAGAAGAGCCCACACACTCAGATCTTAACCCCAGTGTGCAGAAAGGGTCAAAACGTGTTTTTCAGCAGAAATAAACATGTTTTTGCAAGTTTGGTCAACCCCATGTAAGTTATGGGGCAGTAACAGTACACTCTGCAAAACGTGTTTTTCAGCCCGAAATAAACGCGTTTTTTCAGACAACTGAATCCCCATGTAGCAGCACACACTCAGATCTTAACCCCAGTGTGCAGAAAGGATCAAAACGTGTTTTTCAGCAGAAATAAACATGTTTCTGCAAGTTTGGTCAACCCCATGTAAGTTATGAGGCAGTAACAGTACACTCTGCAAAACGTGTTTTCAGCCCGAAATAAACGCGTTTTTTCAGACAACTGAATCCCCATGTAGCAGCAAGGCTCAGAAGAGCCCACACACTCAGATCTTAACCCCAGTGTGCAGAAAGGTTCAAAACGTGTTTTTCAGCAGAAATAAACATGTTTCTGCAAGTTTGGTCAACCCCATGTAAATTATGGGGCAGTAACAGTACACTTTTCAAAACGTGTTTTCAGCCCGAAATAAACGCGTTTTTTCAAACAACTGAATCCCCATGTAGCAGCAAGGCTCAGAAGAGCCCACACACTCAGATCTTAACCCCAGTGTGCAGAAAGGTTCAAAACGTGTTTTTTAGCAGAAATAAACATGTTTCTGCAAGTTTGGTCAACCCCATGTAAGTTATGGGGCAGTAACAGTACACTTTTCAAAACGTGTTTTTCAGCCCGAAATAAACGCGTTTTTTCAGACAACTGAATCCCCATGTAGCAGCAAGGCTCAGAAGAGCCCACACACTCAGATCTTAACCCCAGTGTGCAGAAAGGTTCAAAACGTGTTTTTCAGCAGAAATAAACATGTTTCTGCAAGTTTGGTCAACCCCATGTAAGTTATGGGGCAGTAACAGTACACTTTTCAAAACGTGTTTTCAGCCCGAAATAAACGCGTTTTTTCAAACAACTGAATCCCCATGTAGCAGCAAGGCTCAGAAGAGCCCACACACTCAGATCTTAACCCCAGTGTGCAGAAAGGTTCAAAACGTGTTTTTCAGCAGAAATAAACATGTTTCTGCAAGTTTGGTCAACCCCATGTAAATTATGGGGCAGTAACAGTACACTTTTCAAAACGTGTTTTCAGCCCGAAATAAACGCGTTTTTTCAAACAACTGAATCCCCATGTAGCAGCAAGGCTCAGAAGAGCCCACACACTCAGATCTTAACCCCAGTGTGCTGAAAGTGTCAAAACATGTTTTTCAGCAGAAATAAACATGTTTCTGCAAGTTTGGTCAACCCCATGTTAGTTATGGGGCAGTAACAGTACACTTTTCAAAACGTGTTTTTCAGCCCCGAAATAAACGCATTTTTTCAGACAACTGAATCCCCATGTAGCAGCAAGGCTCAGAAGAGCCCACACACTCAGATCTTAACCCCAGTGTGCAAAAAGGTTCAAAACGTGTTTTTCAGAAGAAATAAACATGTTTCTGCAAGTTTGGTCAACCCCATGTAAGTTATGGGGCAGTAACAGTACACTTTTCAAAACGTGTTTTTCAGCCCGAAATAAACGCGTTTGTTCAGACAACTGAATCCCCATGTAGCAGCAAGGCTCAGAAGAGCCCACACACTCAGATCTTAACCCCAGTGTGCAGAAAGGGTCAAAACGTGTTTTTCAGCAGAAATAAACATGTTTTTGCAAGTTTGGTCAACCCCATGTAAGTTATGGGGCAGTAACAGTACACTCTGCAAAACGTGTTTTTCAGCCCGAAATAAACGCGTTTTTTCAGACAACTGAATCCCCATGTAGCAGCACACACTCAGATCTTAACCCCAGTGTGCAGAAAGGATCAAAACGTGTTTTTCAGCAGAAATAAACATGTTTCTGCAAGTTTGGTCAACCCCATGTAAGTTATGAGGCAGTAACAGTACACTCTGCAAAACGTGTTTTCAGCCCGAAATAAACGCGTTTTTTCAGACAACTGAATCCCCATGTAGCAGCAAGGCTCAGAAGAGCCCACACACTCAGATCTTAACCCCAGTGTGCAGAAAGGTTCAAAACGTGTTTTTCAGCAGAAATAAACATGTTTCTGCAAGTTTGTTCAACCCCATGTAAGTTATGGGGCAGTAACAGTACACTTTTCAAAACGTGCTTTTCAGCCCGAAATAAACGCGTTTTTTCAGACAACTGAATCCCCATGTAGCAGCAAGGCTCAGAAGAGCCCACACACTCAGATCTTAACCCCAGTGTGCAGAAAGGTTCAAAACGTGTTTTTCAGCAGAAATAAACATGTTTCTGCAAGTTTGGTCAACCCCATGTAAGTTATGGGGCAGTAACAGTACACTCTGCAAAACGTGTTTTTCAGCCCGAAATAAACGCGTTTTTTCAGACAACTGAATCCCCATGTAGCAGCAAGGCTCAGAAGAGCCCACACACTCAGATCTTAACCCCAGTGTGCAAAAGGTTCAAAACGTGTTTTTCAGCAGAAATAAACATGTTTCTGCAAGTTTGGTCAACCCCATGTAAGTTATGGGGCAGTAACAGTACACTTTTCAAAACGTGTTTTTCAGCCCGAAATAAACGCGTTTTTTCAGACAACTGAATCCCCATGTAGCAGCAAGTATCAGAAGAGCCCACACACTCAGCTCTTAACCCCAGTGTGCAGAAAGGGTCAAAACGTGTTTTTCAGCAGAAATAAACATGTTTCTGCAAGTTTGGTCAACCCCATGTAAGTTATGGGGCAGTAACAGTACACTTTTCAAAACGTGTTTTTCAGCCCCAAATAAACGCGTTTTTTCAGACAACTGAATACCCATGTAGCAGCACACACTCAGATCTTAACCCCAGTGTGCAGAAAGGGTCAAAACGTGTTTTTCAGCAGAAATAAACATGTTTCTGCAAGTTTGGTCAACCCCATGTAAGTTATGGGGCAGTAACAGTACACTTTTCAAAACGTGTTTTTCAGCCCGAAATAAACGCGTTTTTTCAGACAACTGAATCCCCATGTAGCAGCAAGGCTCAGAAGAGCCCACACACTCAGATCTTAACCCCAGTGTGCAGAAAGGTTCAAAACGTGTTTTTCAGCAGAAATAAACATGTTTCTGCAAGTTTGGTCAACCCCATGTAAGTTATGGGGCAGTAACAGTACACTTTTCAAAACGTGTTTTTCAGCCCGAAATAAACGCGTTTTTTCAGACAACTGAATCCCCATGTAGCAGCAAGGCTCAGAAGAGCCCACACACTCAGATCTTAACCCCAGTGTGCAGAAAGGTTCAAAACGTGTTTTTCAGCAGAAATAAACATGTTTCTGCAAGTTTGGTCAACCCCATGTAAGTTATGGGGCAGTAACAGTACACTTTTCAAAACGTGTTTTTCAGCCCGAAATAAACGCGTTTTTTCAGACAACTGAATCCCCATGTAGCAGCAAGGCTCAGAAGAGCCCACACACTCAGATCTTAACCCCAGTGTGCAGAAAGGGTCAAAACGTGTTTTTCAGCAGAAATAAACATGTTTCTGCAAGTTTGGTCAACCCCATGTAAGTTATGGGGCAGTAACAGTACACTTTTCAAAACGTGTTTTTCAGCCCGAAATAAACGCGTTTTTTCAGACAACTGAATCCCCATGTAGCAGCAAGGCTCAGAAGAGCCCACACACTCAGATCTTAACCCCAGTGTGCAGAAAGGTTCAAAACGTGTTTTTCAGCAGAAATAAACATGTTTCTGCAAGTTTGGTCAACCCCATGTAAGTTATGGGGCAGTAACAGTACACTTTTCAAAACGTGTTTTTCAGCCCGAAATAAACGCGTTTTTTCAGACAACTGAATCCCCATGTAGCAGCAAGGCTCAGAAGAGCCCACACACTCAGATCTTAACCCCAGTGTGCAGAAAGGTTCAAAACGTGTTTTTCAGCAGAAATAAACATGTTTCTGCAAGTTTGGTCAACCCCATGTAAGTTATGGGGCAGTAACAGTACACTCTGCAAAACGTGTTTTTCAGCCCGAAATAAACGCGTTTTTTCAGACAACTGAATCCCCATGTAGCAACAAGGCTCAGAAGAGCCCACACACTCAGATCTTAACCCCAGTGTGCAGAAAGGTTCAAAACGTGTTTTTCAGCAGAAATAAACATGTTTCTGCAAGTTTTGTCAACCCCATGTAAGTTATGGGGCAGTAACAGTACACTTTTCAAAACGTGTTTTTCAGCCCGAAATAAACGCGTTTTTTCAGACAACTGAATCCCCATGTAGCAGCAAGGCTCAGAAGAGCCCACACACTCAGATCTTAACCCCAGTGTGCAGAAAGGTTCAAAACGTGTTTTTCAGCAGAAATAAACATGTTTCTGCAAGTTTGGTCAACCCCATGTAAGTTATGGGGCAGTAACAGTACACTTTTCAAAACGTGTTTTTCAGCCCGAAATAAACGCGTTTTTTCAGACAACTGAATCCCCATGTAGCAGCAAGGCTCAGAAGAGCCCACACACTCAGATCTTAACCCCAGTGTGCAGAAAGGGTCAAAACGTGTTTTTCAGCAGAAATAAACATGTTTCTGCAAGTTTGGTCAACCCCATGTAAGTTATGGGGCAGTAACAGTACACTTTTCAAAACGTGTTTTTCAGCCCGAAATAAACGCGTTTTTTCAGACAACTGAATCCCCATGTAGCAGCAAGGCTCAGAAGAGCCCACACACTCAGATCTTAACCCCAGTGTGCAGAAAGGTTCAAAACGTGTTTTTCAGCAGAAATAAACATGTTTCTGCAAGTTTGGTCAACCCCATGTAAATTATGGGGCAGTAACAGTACACTTTTCAAAACGTGTTTTCAGCCCGAAATAAACGCGTTTTTTCAAACAACTGAATCCCCATGTAGCAGCAAGGCTCAGAAGAGCCCACACACTCAGATCTTAACCCCAGTGTGCAGAAAGGTTCAAAACGTGTTTTTTAGCAGAAATAAACATGTTTCTGCAAGTTTGGTCAACCCCATGTAAGTTATGGGGCAGTAACAGTACACTTTTCAAAACGTGTTTTTCAGCCCGAAATAAACGCGTTTTTTCAGACAACTGAATCCCCATGTAGCAGCAAGGCTCAGAAGAGCCCACACACTCAGATCTTAACCCCAGTGTGCAGAAAGGTTCAAAACGTGTTTTTCAGCAGAAATAAACATGTTTCTGCAAGTTTGGTCAACCCCATGTAAGTTATGGGGCAGTAACAGTACACTTTTCAAAACGTGTTTTCAGCCCGAAATAAACGCGTTTTTTCAAACAACTGAATCCCCATGTAGCAGCAAGGCTCAGAAGAGCCCACACACTCAGATCTTAACCCCAGTGTGCAGAAAGGTTCAAAACGTGTTTTTCAGCAGAAATAAACATGTTTCTGCAAGTTTGGTCAACCCCATGTAAATTATGGGGCAGTAACAGTACACTTTTCAAAACGTGTTTTCAGCCCGAAATAAACGCGTTTTTTCAAACAACTGAATCCCCATGTAGCAGCAAGGCTCAGAAGAGCCCACACACTCAGATCTTAACCCCAGTGTGCTGAAAGTGTCAAAACATGTTTTTCAGCAGAAATAAACATGTTTCTGCAAGTTTGGTCAACCCCATGTTAGTTATGGGGCAGTAACAGTACACTTTTCAAAACGTGTTTTTCAGCCCCGAAATAAACGCATTTTTTCAGACAACTGAATCCCCATGTAGCAGCAAGGCTCAGAAGAGCCCACACACTCAGATCTTAACCCCAGTGTGCAAAAAGGTTCAAAACGTGTTTTTCAGAAGAAATAAACATGTTTCTGCAAGTTTGGTCAACCCCATGTAAGTTATGGGGCAGTAACAGTACACTTTTCAAAACGTGTTTTTCAGCCCGAAATAAACGCGTTTGTTCAGACAACTGAATCCCCATGTAGCAGCAAGGCTCAGAAGAGCCCACACACTCAGATCTTAACCCCAGTGTGCAGAAAGGGTCAAAACGTGTTTTTCAGCAGAAATAAACATGTTTTTGCAAGTTTGGTCAACCCCATGTAAGTTATGGGGCAGTAACAGTACACTCTGCAAAACGTGTTTTTCAGCCCGAAATAAACGCGTTTTTTCAGACAACTGAATCCCCATGTAGCAGCACACACTCAGATCTTAACCCCAGTGTGCAGAAAGGATCAAAACGTGTTTTTCAGCAGAAATAAACATGTTTCTGCAAGTTTGGTCAACCCCATGTAAGTTATGAGGCAGTAACAGTACACTCTGCAAAACGTGTTTTCAGCCCGAAATAAACGCGTTTTTTCAGACAACTGAATCCCCATGTAGCAGCAAGGCTCAGAAGAGCCCACACACTCAGATCTTAACCCCAGTGTGCAGAAAGGTTCAAAACGTGTTTTTCAGCAGAAATAAACATGTTTCTGCAAGTTTGTTCAACCCCATGTAAGTTATGGGGCAGTAACAGTACACTTTTCAAAACGTGCTTTTCAGCCCGAAATAAACGCGTTTTTTCAGACAACTGAATCCCCATGTAGCAGCAAGGCTCAGAAGTGCCCACACACTCAGATCTTAACCCCAGTGTGCAGAAAGGTTCAAAACGTGTTTTTCAGCAGAAATAAACATGTTTCTGCAAGTTTGGTCAACCCCATGTAAGTTATGGGGCAGTAACAGTACACTCTGCAAAACGTGTTTTTCAGCCCGAAATAAACGCGTTTTTTCAGACAACTGAATCCCCATGTAGCAGCAAGGCTCAGAAGAGCCCACACACTCAGATCTTAACCCCAGTGTGCAAAAGGTTCAAAACGTGTTTTTCAGCAGAAATAAACATGTTTCTGCAAGTTTGGTCAACCCCATGTAAGTTATGGGGCAGTAACAGTACACTTTTCAAAACGTGTTTTTCAGCCCGAAATAAACGCGTTTTTTCAGACAACTGAATCCCCATGTAGCAGCAAGTATCAGAAGAGCCCACACACTCAGCTCTTAACCCCAGTGTGCAGAAAGGGTCAAAACGTGTTTTTCAGCAGAAATAAACATGTTTCTGCAAGTTTGGTCAACCCCATGTAAGTTATGGGGCAGTAACAGTACACTTTTCAAAACGTGTTTTTCAGCCCCAAATAAACGCGTTTTTTCAGACAACTGAATACCCATGTAGCAGCACACACTCAGATCTTAACCCCAGTGTGCAGAAAGGGTCAAAACGTGTTTTTCAGCAGAAATAAACATGTTTCTGCAAGTTTGGTCAACCCCATGTAAGTTATGAGGCAGTAACAGTACACTCTGCAAAACGTGTTTTCAGCCCGAAATAAACGCGTTTTTTCAGACAACTGAATCCCCATGTAGCAGCAAGGCTCAGAAGAGCCCACACACTCAGATCTTAACCCCAGTGTGCAGAAAGGTTCAAAACGTGTTTTTCAGCAGAAATAAACATGTTTCTGCAAGTTTGTTCAACCCCATGTAAGTTATGGGGCAGTAACAGTACACTTTTCAAAACGTGCTTTTCAGCCCGAAATAAACGCGTTTTTTCAGACAACTGAATCACCATGTAGCAGCAAGGCTCAGAAGAGCCCACACACTCAGATCTTAACCCCAGTGTGCAGAAAGGTTCAAAACGTGTTTTTCAGCAGAAATAAACATGTTTCTGCAAGTTTGGTCAACCCCATGTAAGTTATGGGGCAGTAACAGTACACTCTGCAAAACGTGTTTTTCAGCCCGAAATAAACGCGTTTTTTCAGACAACTGAATCCCCATGTAGCAGCAAGGCTCAGAAGAGCCCACACACTCAGATCTTAACCCCAGTGTGCAAAAGGTTCAAAACGTGTTTTTCAGCAGAAATAAACATGTTTCTGCAAGTTTGGTCAACCCCATGTAAGTTATGGGGCAGTAACAGTACACTTTTCAAAACGTGTTTTTCAGCCCGAAATAAACGCGTTTTTTCAGACAACTGAATCCCCATGTAGCAGCAAGTATCAGAAGAGCCCACACACTCAGCTCTTAACCCCAGTGTGCAGAAAGGGTCAAAACGTGTTTTTCAGCAGAAATAAACATGTTTCTGCAAGTTTGGTCAACCCCATGTAAGTTATGGGGCAGTAACAGTACACTTTTCAAAACGTGTTTTTCAGCCCCAAATAAACGCGTTTTTTCAGACAACTGAATACCCATGTAGCAGCACACACTCAGATCTTAACCCCAGTGTGCAGAAAGGGTCAAAAAGTGTTTTTCAGCAGAAATAAACATGTTTCTGCAAGTTTGGTCAACCCCATGTAAGTTATGGGGCAGTAACAGTACACTTTTCAAAACGTGTTTTTCAGCCCGAAATAAACGCGTTTTTTCAGACAACTGAATCCCCATGTAGCAGCAAGGCTCAGAAGAGCCCACACACTCAGATCTTAACCCCAGTGTGCAGAAAGGTTCAAAACGTGTTTTTCAGCAGAAATAAACATGTTTCTGCAAGTTTGGTCAACCCCATGTAAGTTATGGGGCAGTAACAGTACACTTTTCAAAACGTGTTTTTCAGCCCGAAATAAACGCGTTTTTTCAGACAACTGAATCCCCATGTAGCAGCAAGGCTCAGAAGAGCCCACACACTCAGATCTTAACCCCAGTGTGCAGAAAGGGTCAAAACGTGTTTTTCAGCAGAAATAAACATGTTTCTGCAAGTTTGGTCAACCCCATGTAAGTTATGGGGCAGTAACAGTACACTTTTCAAAACGTGTTTTTCAGCCCGAAATAAACGCGTTTTTTCAGACAACTGAATCCCCATGTAGCAGCAAGGCTCAGAAGAGCCCACACACTCAGATCTTAACCCCAGTGTGCAGAAAGGTTCAAAACGTGTTTTTCAGCAGAAATAAACATGTTTCTGCAAGTTTGGTCAACCCCATGTAAGTTATGGGGCAGTAACAGTACACTTTTCAAAACGTGTTTTTCAGCCCGAAATAAACGCGTTTTTTCAGACAACTGAATCCCCATGTAGCAGCAAGGCTCAGAAGAGCCCACACACTCAGATCTTAACCCCAGTGTGCAGAAAGGTTCAAAACGTGTTTTTCAGCAGAAATAAACATGTTTCTGCAAGTTTGGTCAACCCCATGTAAGTTATGGGGCAGTAACAGTACACTCTGCAAAACGTGTTTTTCAGCCCGAAATAAACGCGTTTTTTCAGACAACTGAATCCCCATGTAGCAACAAGGCTCAGAAGAGCCCACACACTCAGATCTTAACCCCAGTGTGCAGAAAGGTTCAAAACGTGTTTTTCAGCAGAAATAAACATGTTTCTGCAAGTTTTGTCAACCCCATGTAAGTTATGGGGCAGTAACATTACACTTTTCAAAACGTGTTTTTCAGCCCGAAATATACGCGTTTTT
Source organism: Lepisosteus platostomus (assembly GCF_059453375.1). Taxonomy (NCBI): domain Eukaryota; kingdom Metazoa; phylum Chordata; class Actinopteri; order Semionotiformes; family Lepisosteidae; genus Lepisosteus; species Lepisosteus platostomus. The sequence goes on along the minus strand of NC_142615.1, from coordinate 26,841,695 downwards.
TCAAACAACTGAATCCCCATGTAGCAGCAAGGCTCAGAAGAGCCCACACACTCAGATCTTAACCCCAGTGTGCAGAAAGGTTCAAAACGTGTTTTTCAGCAGAAATAAACATGTTTCTGCAAGTTTGGTCAACCCCATGTAAATTATGGGGCAGTAACAGTACACTTTTCAAAACGTGTTTTCAGCCCGAAATAAACGCGTTTTTTCAAACAACTGAATCCCCATGTAGCAGCAAGGCTCAGAAGAGCCCACACACTCAGATCTTAACCCCAGTGTGCAGAAAGGTTCAAAACGTGTTTTTTAGCAGAAATAAACATGTTTCTGCAAGTTTGGTCAACCCCATGTAAGTTATGGGGCAGTAACAGTACACTTTTCAAAACGTGTTTTTCAGCCCGAAATAAACGCGTTTTTTCAGACAACTGAATCCCCATGTAGCAGCAAGTCTCAGAAGAGCCCACACACTCAGCTCTTAACCCCAGTGTGCAGAAAGGGTCAAAACGTGTTTTTCAGCAGAAATAAACATGTTTCTGCAAGTTTGGTCAACCCCATGTAAGTTATGAGGCAGTAACAGTACACTCTGCAAAACGTGTTTTTCAGCCCGAAATAAACGCGTTTTTTCAGACAACTGAATCCCCATGTAGCAGCAAGGCTCAGAAGAGCCCACACACTCAGATCTTAACCCCAGTGTGCAGAAAGGTTCAAAACGTGTTTTTCAGCAGAAATAAACATGTTTCTGCAAGTTTGGTCAACCCCATGTAAGTTATGGGGCAGTAACAGTACACTTTTCAAAACGTGTTTTTCTGCCCGAAATAAACGCGTTTTTTCAGACAACTGAATCCCCATGTAGCAGCAAGTCTCAGAAGAGCCCACACACTCAGCTCTTAACCCCAGTGTGCAGAAAGGGTCAAAACGTGTTTTTCAGCAGAAATAAACATGTTTCTGCAAGTTTGGTCAACCCCATGTAAGTTATGGGGAAGTAACAGTACACTTTTCAAAACGTGTTTTTCAGCCCGAAATAAACGCGTTTTTTCAGACAACTGAATCCCCATGTAGCAGCAAGGCTCAGAAGAGCCCACACACTCAGATCTTAACCCCAGTGTGCTGAAAGTGTCAAAACATGTTTTTCAGCAGAAATAAACATGTTTCTGCAAGTTTGGTCAACCCCATGTTAGTTATGGGGCAGTAACAGTACACTTTTCAAAACGTGTTTTTCAGCCCCGAAATAAACGCATTTTTTCAGACAACTGAATCCCCATGTAGCAGCAAGGCTCAGAAGAGCCCACACACTCAGATCTTAACCCCAGTGTGCAAAAAGGTTCAAAACGTGTTTTTCAGAAGAAATAAACATGTTTCTGCAATTTTGGTCAACCCCATGTAAGTTATGGGGCAGTAACAGTACACTTTTCAAAACGTGTTTTTCAGCCCGAAATAAACGCGTTTGTTCAGACAACTGAATCCCCATGTAGCAGCAAGGCTCAGAAGAGCCCACACACTCAGATCTTAACCCCAGTGTGCAGAAAGGGTCAAAACGTGTTTTTCAGCAGAAATAAACATGTTTTTGCAAGTTTGGTCAACCCCATGTAAGTTATGGGGCAGTAACAGTACACTCTGCAAAACGTGTTTTTCAGCCCGAAATAAACGCGTTTTTTCAGACAACTGAATCCCCATGTAGCAGCAAGGCTCAGAAGAGCCCACACACTCAGATCTTAACCCCAGTGTGCAAAAAGGTTCAAAACGTGTTTTTCAGCAGAAATAAACATGTTTCTGCAAGTTTGGTCAACCCCATGTAAGTTATGGGGCAGTAACAGTACACTTTTCAAAACGTGTTTTTCAGCCCGAAATAAACGCGTTTTTTCAGACAACTGAATCCCCATGTAGCAGCAAGTCTCAGAAGAGCCCACACACTCAGCTCTTAACCCCAGTGTGCAGAAAGGGTCAAAACGTGTTTTTCAGCAGAAATAAACATGTTTCTGCAAGTTTGGTCAACCCCATGTAAGTTATGGGGCAGTAACAGTACACTTTTCAAAACGTGTTTTTCAGCCCGAAATAAACGCGTTTTTTCAGACAACTGAATACCCATGTAGCAGCACACACTCAGATCTTAACCCCAGTGTGCAGAAAGGATCAAAACGTGTTTTTCAGCAGAAATAAACATGTTTCTGCAAGTTTGGTCAACCCCATGTAAGTTATGAGGCAGTAACATTACACTCTGCAAAACGTGTTTTCAGCCCGAAATAAACGCGTTTTTTCAGACAACTGAATCCCCATGTAGCAGCAAGGCTCAGAAGAGCCCACACACTCAGATCTTAACCCCAGTGTGCAGAAAGGTTCAAAACGTGTTTTTCAGCAGAAATAAACATGTTTCTGCAAGTTTGTTCAACCCCATGTAAGTTATGGGGCAGTAACAGTACACTTTTCAAAACGTGCTTTTCAGCCCGAAATAAACGCGTTTTTTCAGACAACTGAATCCCCATGTAGCAGCAAGGCTCAGAAGAGCCCACACACTCAGATCTTAACCCCAGTGTGCAGAAAGGTTCAAAACGTGTTTTTCAGCAGAAATAAACATGTTTCTGCAAGTTTGGTCAACCCCATGTAAGTTATGGGGCAGTAACAGTACACTCTGCAAAACGTGTTTTTCAGCCCGAAATAAACGCGTTTTTTCAGACAACTGAATCCCCATGTAGCAGCAAGGCTCAGAAGAGCCCACACACTCAGATCTTAACCCCAGTGTGCAGAAAGGTTCAAAACGTGTTTTTCAGCAGAAATAAACATGTTTCTGCGAGTTTGGTCAACCCCATGTAAGTTATGGGGCAGTAACAGTACACTTTTCAAAACGTGTTTTTCAGCCCGAAATAAACGCGTTTTTTCAGACAACTGAATCCCCATGTAGCAGCAAGGCTCAGAAGAGCCCACACACTCAGATCTTAACCCCAGTGTGCAGAAAGGTTCAAAACGTGTTTTTCAGCAGAAATAAACATGTTTCTGCAAGTTTGGTCAACCCCATGTAAGTTATGGGGCAGTAACAGTACACTCTGCAAAACGTGTTTTTCAGCCCGAAATAAACGCGTTTTTTCAGACAACTGAATCCCCATGTAGCAGCAAGTATCAGAAGAGCCCACACACTCAGCTCTTAACCCCAGTGTGCAGAAAGGGTCAAAACGTGTTTTTCAGCAGAAATAAACATGTTTCTGCAAGTTTGGTCAACCCCATGTAAGTTATGGGGCAGTAACAGTACACTTTTCAAAACGTGTTTTTCAGCCCCAAATAAACGCGTTTTTTCAGACAACTGAATACCCATGTAGCAGCACACACTCAGATCTTAACCCCAGTGTGCAGAAAGGGTCAAAACGTGTTTTTCAGCAGAAATAAACATGTTTCTGCAAGTTTGGTCAACCCCATGTAAGTTATGGGGCAGTAACAGTACACTTTTCAAAACGTGTTTTTCAGCCCGAAATAAACGCGTTTTTTCAGACAACTGAATCCCCATGTAGCAGCAAGGCTCAGAAGAGCCCACACACTCAGATCTTAACCCCAGTGTGCAGAAAGGTTCAAAACGTGTTTTTCAGCAGAAATAAACATGTTTCTGCAAGTTTGGTCAACCCCATGTAAGTTATGGGGCAGTAACAGTACACTTTTCAAAACGTGTTTTTCAGCCCGAAATAAACGCGTTTTTTCAGACAACTGAATCCCCATGTAGCAGCAAGGCTCAGAAGAGCCCACACACTCAGATCTTAACCCCAGTGTGCAGAAAGGGTCAAAACGTGTTTTTCAGCAGAAATAAACATGTTTCTGCAAGTTTGGTCAACCCCATGTAAGTTATGGGGCAGTAACAGTACACTTTTCAAAACGTGTTTTTCAGCCCGAAATAAACGCGTTTTTTCAGACAACTGAATCCCCATGTAGCAGCAAGGCTCAGAAGAGCCCACACACTCAGATCTTAACCCCAGTGTGCAGAAAGGTTCAAAACGTGTTTTTCAGCAGAAATAAACATGTTTCTGCAAGTTTGGTCAACCCCATGTAAGTTATGGGGCAGTAACAGTACACTCTGCAAAACGTGTTTTTCAGCCCGAAATAAACGCGTTTTTTCAGACAACTGAATCCCCATGTAGCAACAAGGCTCAGAAGAGCCCACACACTCAGATCTTAACCCCAGTGTGCAGAAAGGTTCAAAACGTGTTTTTCAGCAGAAATAAACATGTTTCTGCAAGTTTTGTCAACCCCATGTAAGTTATGGGGCAGTAACATTACACTTTTCAAAACGTGTTTTTCAGCCCGAAATAAACGCGTTTTTTCAGACAACTGAATCCCCATGTAGCAGCAAGGCTCAGAAGAGCCCACACACTCAGATCTTAACCCCAGTGTGCAGAAAGGTTCAAAACGTGTTTTTCAGCAGAAATAAACATGTTTCTGCAAGTTTGGTCAACCCCATGTAAATTATGGGGCAGTAACAGTACACTTTTCAAAACGTGTTTTCAGCCCGAAATAAACGCGTTTTTTCAAACAACTGAATCCCCATGTAGCAGCAAGGCTCAGAAGAGCCCACACACTCAGATCTTAACCCCAGTGTGCAGAAAGGTTCAAAACGTGTTTTTTAGCAGAAATAAACATGTTTCTGCAAGTTTGGTCAACCCCATGTAAGTTATGGGGCAGTAACAGTACACTTTTCAAAACGTGTTTTTCAGCCCGAAATAAACGCGTTTTTTCAGACAACTGAATCCCCATGTAGCAGCAAGGCTCAGAAGAGCCCACACACTCAGATCTTAACCCCAGTGTGCAGAAAGGTTCAAAACGTGTTTTTTAGCAGAAATAAACATGTTTCTGCAAGTTTGGTCAACCCCATGTAAGTTATGGGGCAGTAACAGTACACTTTTCAAAACGTGTTTTTCAGCCCGAAATAAACGCGTTTTTTCAGACAACTGAATCCCCATGTAGCAGCAAGGCTCAGAAGAGCCCACACACTCAGATCTTAACCCCAGTGTGCAGAAAGGTTCAAAACGTGTTTTTCAGCAGAAATAAACATGTTTCTGCAAGTTTGGTCAACCCCATGTAAGTTATGGGGCAGTAACAGTACACTTTTCAAAACGTGTTTTCAGCCCGAAATAAACGCGTTTTTTCAAACAACTGAATCCCCATGTAGCAGCAAGGCTCAGAAGAGCCCACACACTCAGATCTTAACCCCAGTGTGCAGAAAGGTTCAAAACGTGTTTTTCAGCAGAAATAAACATGTTTCTGCAAGTTTGGTCAACCCCATGTAAATTATGGGGCAGTAACAGTACACTTTTCAAAACGTGTTTTCAGCCCGAAATAAAAGCGTTTTTTCAAACAACTGAATCCCCATGTAGCAGCAAGGCTCAGAAGAGCCCACACACTCAGATCTTAACCCCAGTGTGCAGAAAGGGTCAAAACGTGTTTTTCAGCAGAAATAAACATGTTTCTGCAAGTTTGGTCAACCCCATGTAAGTTATGAGGCAGTAACAGTACACTCTGCAAAACGTGTTTTTCAGCCCGAAATAAACGCGTTTTTTCAGACAACTGAATCCCCATGTAGCAGCAAGGCTCAGAAGAACCCACACACTCAGATCTTAACCCCAGTGTGCAGAAAGGTTCAAAACGTGTTTTTCAGCAGAAATAAACATGTTTCTGCAAGTTTGGTCAACCCCATGTAAGTTATGGGGCAGTAACAGTACACTTTTCAAAACGTGTTTTTCTGCCCGAAATAAACGCGTTTTTTCAGACAACTGAATCCCCATGTAGCAGCAAGTCTCAGAAGAGCCCACACACTCAGCTCTTAACCCCAGTGTGCAGAAAGGGTCAAAACGTGTTTTTCAGCAGAAATAAACATGTTTCTGCAAGTTTGGTCAACCCCATGTAAGTTATGGGGAAGTAACAGTACACTTTTCAAAACGTGTTTTTCAGCCCGAAATAAACGCGTTTTTTCAGACAACTGAATCCCCATGTAGCAGCAAGGCTCAGAAGAGCCCACACACTCAGATCTTAACCCCAGTGTGCTGAAAGTGTCAAAACATGTTTTTCAGCAGAAATAAACATGTTTCTGCAAGTTTGGTCAACCCCATGTTAGTTATGGGGCAGTAACAGTACACTTTTCAAAACGTGTTTTTCAGTCCCGAAATAAACGCATTTTTTCAGACAACTGAATCCCCATGTAGCAGCAAGGCTCAGAAGAGCCCACACACTCAGATCTTAACCCCAGTGTGCAAAAAGGTTCAAAACGTGTTTTTCAGAAGAAATAAACATGTTTCTGCAAGTTTGGTCAACCCCATGTAAGTTATGGGGCAGTAACAGTACACTCTGCAAAACGTGTTTTTCAGCCCGAAATAAACGCGTTTTTTCAGACAACTGAATCCCCATGTAGCAGCACACACTCAGATCTTAACCCCAGTGTGCAGAAAGGATCAAAACGTGTTTTTCAGCAGAAATAAACATGTTTCTGCAAGTTTGGTCAACCCCATGTAAGTTATGAGGCAGTAACAGTACACTCTGCAAAACGTGTTTTCAGCCCGAAATAAACGCGTTTTTTCAGACAACTGAATCCCCATGTAGCAGCAAGGCTCAGAAGAGCCCACACACTCAGATCTTAACCCCAGTGTGCAGAAAGGTTCAAAACGTGTTTTTCAGCAGAAATAAACATGTTTCTGCAAGTTTGTTCAACCCCATGTAAGTTATGGGGCAGTAACAGTACACTTTTCAAAACGTGCTTTTCAGCCCGAAATAAACGCGTTTTTTCAGACAACTGAATCCCCATGTAGCAGCAAGGCTCAGAAGAGCCCACACACTCAGATCTTAACCCCAGTGTGCAGAAAGGTTCAAAACGTGTTTTTCAGCAGAAATAAACATGTTTCTGCAAGTTTGGTCAACCCCATGTAAGTTATGGGGCAGTAACAGTACACTCTGCAAAACGTGTTTTTCAGCCCGAAATAAACGCGTTTTTTCAGACAACTGAATCCCCACGTAGCAGCAAGGCTCAGAAGAGCCCACACACTCAGATCTTAACCCCAGTGTGCAAAAGGTTCAAAACGTGTTTTTCAGCAGAAATAAACATGTTTCTGCAAGTTTGGTCAACCCCATGTAAGTTATGGGGCAGTAACAGTACACTTTTCAAAACGTGTTTTTCAGCCCGAAATAAACGCGTTTTTTCAGACAACTGAATCCCCATGTAGCAGCAAGTATCAGAAGAGCCCACACACTCAGCTCTTAACCCCAGTGTGCAGAAAGGGTCAAAACGTGTTTTTCAGCAGAAATAAACATGTTTCTGCAAGTTTGGTCAACCCCATGTAAGTTATGGGGCAGTAACAGTACACTTTTCAAAACGTGTTTTTCAGCCCCAAATAAACGCGTTTTTTCAGACAACTGAATACCCATGTAGCAGCACACACTCAGATCTTAACCCCAGTGTGCAGAAAGGGTCAAAACGTGTTTTTCAGCAGAAATAAACATGTTTCTGCAAGTTTGGTCAACCCCATGTAAGTTATGGGGCAGTAACAGTACACTTTTCAAAACGTGTTTTTCAGCCCGAAATAAACGCGTTTTTTCAGACAACTGAATCCCCATGTAGCAGCAAGGCTCAGAAGAGCCCACACACTCAGATCTTAACCCCAGTGTGCAGAAAGGTTCAAAACGTGTTTTTCAGCAGAAATAAACATGTTTCTGCAAGTTTGGTCAACCCCATGTAAGTTATGGGGCAGTAACAGTACACTTTTCAAAACGTGTTTTTCAGCCCGAAATAAACGCGTTTTTTCAGACAACTGAATCCCCATGTAGCAGCAAGGCTCAGAAGAGCCCACACACTCAGATCTTAACCCCAGTGTGCAGAAAGGGTCAAAACGTGTTTTTCAGCAGAAATAAACATGTTTCTGCAAGTTTGGTCAACCCCATGTAAGTTATGGGGCAGTAACAGTACACTTTTCAAAACGTGTTTTTCAGCCCGAAATAAACGCGTTTTTTCAGACAACTGAATCCCCATGTAGCAGCAAGGCTCAGAAGAGCCCACACACTCAGATCTTAACCCCAGTGTGCAGAAAGGTTCAAAACGTGTTTTTCAGCAGAAATAAACATGTTTCTGCAAGTTTGGTCAACCCCATGTAAGTTATGGGGCAGTAACAGTACACTTTTCAAAACGTGTTTTTCAGCCCGAAATAAACGCGTTTTTTCAGACAACTGAATCCCCATGTAGCAGCAAGGCTCAGAAGAGCCCACACACTCAGATCTTAACCCCAGTGTGCAGAAAGGTTCAAAACGTGTTTTTCAGCAGAAATAAACATGTTTCTGCAAGTTTGGTCAACCCCATGTAAGTTATGGGGCAGTAACAGTACACTCTGCAAAACGTGTTTTTCAGCCCGAAATAAACGCGTTTTTTCAGACAACTGAATCCCCATGTAGCAACAAGGCTCAGAAGAGCCCACACACTCAGATCTTAACCCCAGTGTGCAGAAAGGTTCAAAACGTGTTTTTCAGCAGAAATAAACATGTTTCTGCAAGTTTTGTCAACCCCATGTAAGTTATGGGGCAGTAACATTACACTTTTCAAAACGTGTTTTTCAGCCCGAAATAAACGCGTTTTTTCAAACAACTGAATCCCCATGTAGCAGCAAGGCTCAGAAGAGCCCACACACTCAGATCTTAACCCCAGTGTGCAGAAAGGTTCAAAACGTGTTTTTCAGCAGAAATAAACATGTTTCTGCAAGTTTGGTCAACCCCATGTAAATTATGGGGCAGTAACAGTACACTTTTCAAAACGTGTTTTCAGCCCGAAATAAACGCGTTTTTTCAAACAACTGAATCCCCATGTAGCAGCAAGGCTCAGAAGAGCCCACACACTCAGATCTTAACCCCAGTGTGCAGAAAGGTTCAAAACGTGTTTTTTAGCAGAAATAAACATGTTTCTGCAAGTTTGGTCAACCCCATGTAAGTTATGGGGCAGTAACAGTACACTTTTCAAAACGTGTTTTTCAGCCCGAAATAAACGCGTTTTTTCAGACAACTGAATCCCCATGTAGCAGCAAGTCTCAGAAGAGCCCACACACTCAGCTCTTAACCCCAGTGTGCAGAAAGGGTCAAAACGTGTTTTTCAGCAGAAATAAACATGTTTCTGCAAGTTTGGTCAACCCCATGTAAGTTATGAGGCAGTAACAGTACACTCTGCAAAACGTGTTTTTCAGCCCGAAATAAACGCGTTTTTTCAGACAACTGAATCCCCATGTAGCAGCAAGGCTCAGAAGAGCCCACACACTCAGATCTTAACCCCAGTGTGCAGAAAGGGTCAAAACGTGTTTTTCAGCAGAAATAAACATGTTTCTGCAAGTTTGGTCAACCCCATGTAAGTTATGGGGAAGTAACAGTACACTTTTCAAAACGTGTTTTTCAGCCCGAAATAAACGCGTTTTTTCAGACAACTGAATCCCCATGTAGCAGCAAGGCTCAGAAGAGCCCACACACTCAGATCTTAACCCCAGTGTGCTGAAAGTGTCAAAACATGTTTTTCAGCAGAAATAAACATGTTTCTGCAAGTTTGGTCAACCCCATGTTAGTTATGGGGCAGTAACAGTACACTTTTCAAAACGTGTTTTTCAGCCCCGAAATAAACGCATTTTTTCAGACAACTGAATCCCCATGTAGCAGCAAGGCTCAGAAGAGCCCACACACTCAGATCTTAACCCCAGTGTGCAAAAAGGTTCAAAACGTGTTTTTCAGAAGAAATAAACATGTTTCTGCAATTTTGGTCAACCCCATGTAAGTTATGGGGCAGTAACAGTACACTTTTCAAAACGTGTTTTTCAGCCCGAAATAAACGCGTTTGTTCAGACAACTGAATCCCCATGTAGCAGCAAGGCTCAGAAGAGCCCACACACTCAGATCTTAACCCCAGTGTGCAGAAAGGGTCAAAACGTGTTTTTCAGCAGAAATAAACATGTTTTTGCAAGTTTGGTCAACCCCATGTAAGTTATGGGGCAGTAACAGTACACTCTGCAAAACGTGTTTTTCAGCCCGAAATAAACGCGTTTTTTCAGACAACTGAATCCCCATGTAGCAGCAAGGCTCAGAAGAGCCCACACACTCAGATCTTAACCCCAGTGTGCAAAAAGGTTCAAAACGTGTTTTTCAGCAGAAATAAACATGTTTCTGCAAGTTTGGTCAACCCCATGTAAGTTATGGGGCAGTAACAGTACACTTTTCAAAACGTGTTTTTCAGCCCGAAATAAACGCGTTTTTTCAGACAACTGAATCCCCATGTAGCAGCAAGTCTCAGAAGAGCCCACACACTCAGCTCTTAACCCCAGTGTGCAGAAAGGGTCAAAACGTGTTTTTCAGCAGAAATAAACATGTTTCTGCAAGTTTGGTCAACCCCATGTAAGTTATGGGGCAGTAACAGTACACTTTTCAAAACGTGTTTTTCAGCCCGAAATAAACGCGTTTTTTCAGACAACTGAATACCCATGTAGCAGCACACACTCAGATCTTAACCCCAGTGTGCAGAAAGGATCAAAACGTGTTTTTCAGCAGAAATAAACATGTTTCTGCAAGTTTGGTCAACCCCATGTAAGTTATGAGGCAGTAACAGTACACTCTGCAAAACGTGTTTTCAGCCCGAAATAAACGCGTTTTTTCAGACAACTGAATCCCCATGTAGCAGCAAGGCTCAGAAGAACCCACACACTCAGATCTTAACCCCAGTGTGCAGAAAGGGTCAAAACGTGTTTTTCAGCAGAAATAAACATGTTTCTGCAAGTTTGGTCAACCCCATGTAAGTTATGGGGAAGTAACAGTACACTTTTCAAAACGTGTTTTTCAGCCCGAAATAAACGCGTTTTTTCAGACAACTGAATCCCCATGTAGCAGCAAGGCTCAGAAGAGCCCACACACTCAGATCTTAACCCCAGTGTGCTGAAAGTGTCAAAACATGTTTTTCAGCAGAAATAAACATGTTTCTGCAAGTTTGGTCAACCCCATGTTAGTTATGGGGCAGTAACAGTACACTTTTCAAAACGTGTTTTTCAGTCCCGAAATAAACGCATTTTTTCAGACAACTGAATCCCCATGTAGCAGCAAGGCTCAGAAGAGCCCACACACTCAGATCTTAACCCCAGTGTGCAAAAAGGTTCAAAACGTGTTTTTCAGAAGAAATAAACATGTTTCTGCAAGTTTGGTCAACCCCATGTAAGTTATGGGGCAGTAACAGTACACTCTGCAAAACGTGTTTTTCAGCCCGAAATAAACGCGTTTTTTCAGACAACTGAATCCCCATGTAGCAGCACACACTCAGATCTTAACCCCAGTGTGCAGAAAGGATCAAAACGTGTTTTTCAGCAGAAATAAACATGTTTCTGCAAGTTTGGTCAACCCCATGTAAGTTATGAGGCAGTAACAGTACACTCTGCAAAACGTGTTTTCAGCCCGAAATAAACGCGTTTTTTCAGACAACTGAATCCCCATGTAGCAGCAAGGCTCAGAAGAGCCCACACACTCAGATCTTAACCCCAGTGTGCAGAAAGGTTCAAAACGTGTTTTTCAGCAGAAATAAACATGTTTCTGCAAGTTTGTTCAACCCCATGTAAGTTATGGGGCAGTAACAGTACACTTTTCAAAACGTGCTTTTCAGCCCGAAATAAACGCGTTTTTTCAGACAACTGAATCCCCATGTAGCAGCAAGGCTCAGAAGAGCCCACACACTCAGATCTTAACCCCAGTGTGCAGAAAGGTTCAAAACGTGTTTTTCAGCAGAAATAAACATGTTTCTGCAAGTTTGGTCAACCCCATGTAAGTTATGGGGCAGTAACAGTACACTCTGCAAAACGTGTTTTTCAGCCCGAAATAAACGCGTTTTTTCAGACAACTGAATCCCCACGTAGCAGCAAGGCTCAGAAGAGCCCACACACTCAGATCTTAACCCCAGTGTGCAAAAGGTTCAAAACGTGTTTTTCAGCAGAAATAAACATGTTTCTGCAAGTTTGGTCAACCCCATGTAAGTTATGGGGCAGTAACAGTACACTTTTCAAAACGTGTTTTTCAGCCCGAAATAAACGCGTTTTTTCAGACAACTGAATCCCCATGTAGCAGCAAGTATCAGAAGAGCCCACACACTCAGCTCTTAACCCCAGTGTGCAGAAAGGGTCAAAACGTGTTTTTCAGCAGAAATAAACATGTTTCTGCAAGTTTGGTCAACCCCATGTAAGTTATGGGGCAGTAACAGTACACTTTTCAAAACGTGTTTTTCAGCCCCAAATAAACGCGTTTTTTCAGACAACTGAATACCCATGTAGCAGCACACACTCAGATCTTAACCCCAGTGTGCAGAAAGGGTCAAAACGTGTTTTTCAGCAGAAATAAACATGTTTCTGCAAGTTTGGTCAACCCCATGTAAGTTATGGGGCAGTAACAGTACACTTTTCAAAACGTGTTTTTCAGCCCGAAATAAACGCGTTTTTTCAGACAACTGAATCCCCATGTAGCAGCAAGGCTCAGAAGAGCCCACACACTCAGATCTTAACCCCAGTGTGCAGAAAGGTTCAAAACGTGTTTTTCAGCAGAAATAAACATGTTTCTGCAAGTTTAGTCAACCCCATGTAAGTTATGGGGCAGTAACAGTACACTTTTCAAAACGTGTTTTTCAGCCCGAAATAAACGCGTTTTTTCAGACAACTGAATCCCCATGTAGCAGCAAGGCTCAGAAGAGCCCACACACTCAGATCTTAACCCCAGTGTGCAGAAAGGTTCAAAACGTGTTTTTCAGCAGAAATAAACATGTTTCTGCAAGTTTGTTCAACCCCATGTAAGTTATGGGGCAGTAACAGTACACTTTTCAAAACGTGCTTTTCAGCCCGAAATAAACGCGTTTTTTCAGACAACTGAATCCCCATGTAGCAGCAAGGCTCAGAAGAGCCCACACACTCAGATCTTAACCCCAGTGTGCAGAAAGGTTCAAAACGTGTTTTTCAGCAGAAATAAACATGTTTCTGCAAGTTTGGTCAACCCCATGTAAGTTATGGGGCAGTAACAGTACACTCTGCAAAACGTGTTTTTCAGCCCGAAATAAACGCGTTTTTTCAGACAACTGAATCCCCACGTAGCAGCAAGGCTCAGAAGAGCCCACACACTCAGATCTTAACCCCAGTGTGCAAAAGGTTCAAAACGTGTTTTTCAGCAGAAATAAACATGTTTCTGCAAGTTTGGTCAACCCCATGTAAGTTATGGGGCAGTAACAGTACACTTTTCAAAACGTGTTTTTCAGCCCGAAATAAACGCGTTTTTTCAGACAACTGAATCCCCATGTAGCAGCAAGTATCAGAAGAGCCCACACACTCAGCTCTTAACCCCAGTGTGCAGAAAGGGTCAAAACGTGTTTTTCAGCAGAAATAAACATGTTTCTGCAAGTTTGGTCAACCCCATGTAAGTTATGGGGCAGTAACAGTACACTTTTCAAAACGTGTTTTTCAGCCCCAAATAAACGCGTTTTTTCAGACAACTGAATACCCATGTAGCAGCACACACTCAGATCTTAACCCCAGTGTGCAGAAAGGGTCAAAACGTGTTTTTCAGCAGAAATAAACATGTTTCTGCAAGTTTGGTCAACCCCATGTAAGTTATGGGGCAGTAACAGTACACTTTTCAAAACGTGTTTTTCAGCCCGAAATAAACGCGTTTTTTCAGACAACTGAATCCCCATGTAGCAGCAAGGCTCAGAAGAGCCCACACACTCAGATCTTAACCCCAGTGTGCAGAAAGGTTCAAAACGTGTTTTTCAGCAGAAATAAACATGTTTCTGCAAGTTTGGTCAACCCCATGTAAGTTATGGGGCAGTAACAGTACACTTTTCAAAACGTGTTTTTCAGCCCGAAATAAACGCGTTTTTTCAGACAACTGAATCCCCATGTAGCAGCAAGGCTCAGAAGAGCCCACACACTCAGATCTTAACCCCAGTGTGCAGAAAGGGTCAAAACGTGTTTTTCAGCAGAAATAAACATGTTTCTGCAAGTTTGGTCAACCCCATGTAAGTTATGGGGCAGTAACAGTACACTTTTCAAAACGTGTTTTTCAGCCCGAAATAAACGCGTTTTTTCAGACAACTGAATCCCCATGTAGCAGCAAGGCTCAGAAGAGCCCACACACTCAGATCTTAACCCCAGTGTGCAGAAAGGTTCAAAACGTGTTTTTCAGCAGAAATAAACATGTTTCTGCAAGTTTGGTCAACCCCATGTAAGTTATGGGGCAGTAACAGTACACTTTTCAAAACGTGTTTTTCAGCCCGAAATAAACGCGTTTTTTCAGACAACTGAATCCCCATGTAGCAGCAAGGCTCAGAAGAGCCCACACACTCAGATCTTAACCCCAGTGTGCAGAAAGGTTCAAAACGTGTTTTTCAGCAGAAATAAACATGTTTCTGCAAGTTTGGTCAACCCCATGTAAGTTATGGGGCAGTAACAGTACACTCTGCAAAACGTGTTTTTCAGCCCGAAATAAACGCGTTTTTTCAGACAACTGAATCCCCATGTAGCAACAAGGCTCAGAAGAGCCCACACACTCAGATCTTAACCCCAGTGTGCAGAAAGGTTCAAAACGTGTTTTTCAGCAGAAATAAACATGTTTCTGCAAGTTTTGTCAACCCCATGTAAGTTATGGGGCAGTAACATTACACTTTTCAAAACGTGTTTTTCAGCCCGAAATAAACGCGTTTTTTCAAACAACTGAATCCCCATGTAGCAGCAAGGCTCAGAAGAGCCCACACACTCAGATCTTAACCCCAGTGTGCAGAAAGGTTCAAAACGTGTTTTTCAGCAGAAATAAACATGTTTCTGCAAGTTTGGTCAACCCCATGTAAATTATGGGGCAGTAACAGTACACTTTTCAAAACGTGTTTTCAGCCCGAAATAAACGCGTTTTTTCAAACAACTGAATCCCCATGTAGCAGCAAGGCTCAGAAGAGCCCACACACTCAGATCTTAACCCCAGTGTGCAGAAAGGTTCAAAACGTGTTTTTTAGCAGAAATAAACATGTTTCTGCAAGTTTGGTCAACCCCATGTAAGTTATGGGGCAGTAACAGTACACTTTTCAAAACGTGTTTTTCAGCCCGAAATAAACGCGTTTTTTCAGACAACTGAATCCCCATGTAGCAGCAAGTCTCAGAAGAGCCCACACACTCAGCTCTTAACCCCAGTGTGCAGAAAGGGTCAAAACGTGTTTTTCAGCAGAAATAAACATGTTTCTGCAAGTTTGGTCAACCCCATGTAAGTTATGAGGCAGTAACAGTACACTCTGCAAAACGTGTTTTTCAGCCCGAAATAAACGCGTTTTTTCAGACAACTGAATCCCCATGTAGCAGCAAGGCTCAGAAGAGCCCACACACTCAGATCTTAACCCCAGTGTGCAGAAAGGGTCAAAACGTGTTTTTCAGCAGAAATAAACATGTTTCTGCAAGTTTGGTCAACCCCATGTAAGTTATGGGGAAGTAACAGTACACTTTTCAAAACGTGTTTTTCAGCCCGAAATAAACGCGTTTTTTCAGACAACTGAATCCCCATGTAGCAGCAAGGCTCAGAAGAGCCCACACACTCAGATCTTAACCCCAGTGTGCTGAAAGTGTCAAAACATGTTTTTCAGCAGAAATAAACATGTTTCTGCAAGTTTGGTCAACCCCATGTTAGTTATGGGGCAGTAACAGTACACTTTTCAAAACGTGTTTTTCAGCCCCGAAATAAACGCATTTTTTCAGACAACTGAATCCCCATGTAGCAGCAAGGCTCAGAAGAGCCCACACACTCAGATCTTAACCCCAGTGTGCAAAAAGGTTCAAAACGTGTTTTTCAGAAGAAATAAACATGTTTCTGCAATTTTGGTCAACCCCATGTAAGTTATGGGGCAGTAACAGTACACTTTTCAAAACGTGTTTTTCAGCCCGAAATAAACGCGTTTGTTCAGACAACTGAATCCCCATGTAGCAGCAAGGCTCAGAAGAGCCCACACACTCAGATCTTAACCCCAGTGTGCAGAAAGGGTCAAAACGTGTTTTTCAGCAGAAATAAACATGTTTTTGCAAGTTTGGTCAACCCCATGTAAGTTATGGGGCAGTAACAGTACACTCTGCAAAACGTGTTTTTCAGCCCGAAATAAACGCGTTTTTTCAGACAACTGAATCCCCATGTAGCAGCAAGGCTCAGGAGAGCCCACACACTCAGATCTTAACCCCAGTGTGCAAAAAGGTTCAAAACGTGTTTTTCAGCAGAAATAAACATGTTTCTGCAAGTTTGGTCAACCCCATGTAAGTTATGGGGCAGTAACAGTACACTTTTCAAAACGTGTTTTTCAGCCCGAAATAAACGCGTTTTTTCAGACAACTGAATCCCCATGTAGCAGCAAGTCTCAGAAGAGCCCACACACTCAGCTCTTAACCCCAGTGTGCAGAAAGGGTCAAAACGTGTTTTTCAGCAGAAATAAACATGTTTCTGCAAGTTTGGTCAACCCCATGTAAGTTATGGGGCAGTAACAGTACACTTTTCAAAACGTGTTTTTCAGCCCGAAATAAACGCGTTTTTTCAGACAACTGAATACCCATGTAGCAGCACACACTCAGATCTTAACCCCAGTGTGCAGAAAGGATCAAAACGTGTTTTTCAGCAGAAATAAACATGTTTCTGCAAGTTTGGTCAACCCCATGTAAGTTATGAGGCAGTAACAGTACACTCTGCAAAACGTGTTTTCAGCCCGAAATAAACGCGTTTTTTCAGACAACTGAATCCCCATGTAGCAGCAAGGCTCAGAAGAGCCCACACACTCAGATCTTAACCCCAGTGTGCAGAAAGGTTCAAAACGTGTTTTTCAGCAGAAATAAACATGTTTCTGCAAGTTTGGTCAACCCCATGTAAATTATGGGGCAGTAACAGTACACTTTTCAAAACGTGTTTTCAGCCCGAAATAAAAGCGTTTTTTCAAACAACTGAATCCCCATGTAGCAGCAAGGCTCAGAAGAGCCCACACACTCAGATCTTAACCCCAGTGTGCAGAAAGGGTCAAAACGTGTTTTTCAGCAGAAATAAACATGTTTCTGCAAGTTTGGTCAACCCCATGTAAGTTATGAGGCAGTAACAGTACACTCTGCAAAACGTGTTTTTCAGCCCGAAATAAACGCGTTTTTTCAGACAACTGAATCCCCATGTAGCAGCAAGGCTCAGAAGAACCCACACACTCAGATCTTAACCCCAGTGTGCAGAAAGGTTCAAAACGTGTTTTTCAGCAGAAATAAACATGTTTCTGCAAGTTTGGTCAACCCCATGTAAGTTATGGGGCAGTAACAGTACACTTTTCAAAACGTGTTTTTCTGCCCGAAATAAACGCGTTTTTTCAGACAACTGAATCCCCATGTAGCAGCAAGTCTCAGAAGAGCCCACACACTCAGCTCTTAACCCCAGTGTGCAGAAAGGGTCAAAACGTGTTTTTCAGCAGAAATAAACATGTTTCTGCAAGTTTGGTCAACCCCATGTAAGTTATGGGGAAGTAACAGTACACTTTTCAAAACGTGTTTTTCAGCCCGAAATAAACGCGTTTTTTCAGACAACTGAATCCCCATGTAGCAGCAAGGCTCAGAAGAGCCCACACACTCAGATCTTAACCCCAGTGTGCTGAAAGTGTCAAAACATGTTTTTCAGCAGAAATAAACATGTTTCTGCAAGTTTGGTCAACCCCATGTTAGTTATGGGGCAGTAACAGTACACTTTTCAAAACGTGTTTTTCAGTCCCGAAATAAACGCATTTTTTCAGACAACTGAATCCCCATGTAGCAGCAAGGCTCAGAAGAGCCCACACACTCAGATCTTAACCCCAGTGTGCAAAAAGGTTCAAAACGTGTTTTTCAGAAGAAATAAACATGTTTCTGCAAGTTTGGTCAACCCCATGTAAGTTATGGGGCAGTAACAGTACACTCTGCAAAACGTGTTTTTCAGCCCGAAATAAACGCGTTTTTTCAGACAACTGAATCCCCATGTAGCAGCACACACTCAGATCTTAACCCCAGTGTGCAGAAAGGATCAAAACGTGTTTTTCAGCAGAAATAAACATGTTTCTGCAAGTTTGGTCAACCCCATGTAAGTTATGAGGCAGTAACAGTACACTCTGCAAAACGTGTTTTCAGCCCGAAATAAACGCGTTTTTTCAGACAACTGAATCCCCATGTAGCAGCAAGGCTCAGAAGAGCCCACACACTCAGATCTTAACCCCAGTGTGCAGAAAGGTTCAAAACGTGTTTTTCAGCAGAAATAAACATGTTTCTGCAAGTTTGTTCAACCCCATGTAAGTTATGGGGCAGTAACAGTACACTTTTCAAAACGTGCTTTTCAGCCCGAAATAAACGCGTTTTTTCAGACAACTGAATCCCCATGTAGCAGCAAGGCTCAGAAGAGCCCACACACTCAGATCTTAACCCCAGTGTGCAGAAAGGTTCAAAACGTGTTTTTCAGCAGAAATAAACATGTTTCTGCAAGTTTGGTCAACCCCATGTAAGTTATGGGGCAGTAACAGTACACTCTGCAAAACGTGTTTTTCAGCCCGAAATAAACGCGTTTTTTCAGACAACTGAATCCCCACGTAGCAGCAAGGCTCAGAAGAGCCCACACACTCAGATCTTAACCCCAGTGTGCAAAAGGTTCAAAACGTGTTTTTCAGCAGAAATAAACATGTTTCTGCAAGTTTGGTCAACCCCATGTAAGTTATGGGGCAGTAACAGTACACTTTTCAAAACGTGTTTTTCAGCCCGAAATAAACGCGTTTTTTCAGACAACTGAATCCCCATGTAGCAGCAAGTATCAGAAGAGCCCACACACTCAGCTCTTAACCCCAGTGTGCAGAAAGGGTCAAAACGTGTTTTTCAGCAGAAATAAACATGTTTCTGCAAGTTTGGTCAACCCCATGTAAGTTATGGGGCAGTAACAGTACACTTTTCAAAACGTGTTTTTCAGCCCCAAATAAACGCGTTTTTTCAGACAACTGAATACCCATGTAGCAGCACACACTCAGATCTTAACCCCAGTGTGCAGAAAGGGTCAAAACGTGTTTTTCAGCAGAAATAAACATGTTTCTGCAAGTTTGGTCAACCCCATGTAAGTTATGGGGCAGTAACAGTACACTTTTCAAAACGTGTTTTTCAGCCCGAAATAAACGCGTTTTTTCAGACAACTGAATCCCCATGTAGCAGCAAGGCTCAGAAGAGCCCACACACTCAGATCTTAACCCCAGTGTGCAGAAAGGTTCAAAACGTGTTTTTCAGCAGAAATAAACATGTTTCTGCAAGTTTGGTCAACCCCATGTAAGTTATGGGGCAGTAACAGTACACTTTTCAAAACGTGTTTTTCAGCCCGAAATAAACGCGTTTTTTCAGACAACTGAATCCCCATGTAGCAGCAAGGCTCAGAAGAGCCCACACACTCAGATCTTAACCCCAGTGTGCAGAAAGGGTCAAAACGTGTTTTTCAGCAGAAATAAACATGTTTCTGCAAGTTTGGTCAACCCCATGTAAGTTATGGGGCAGTAACAGTACACTTTTCAAAACGTGTTTTTCAGCCCGAAATAAACGCGTTTTTTCAGACAACTGAATCCCCATGTAGCAGCAAGGCTCAGAAGAGCCCACACACTCAGATCTTAACCCCAGTGTGCAGAAAGGTTCAAAACGTGTTTTTCAGCAGAAATAAACATGTTTCTGCAAGTTTGGTCAACCCCATGTAAGTTATGGGGCAGTAACAGTACACTTTTCAAAACGTGTTTTTCAGCCCGAAATAAACGCGTTTTTTCAGACAACTGAATCCCCATGTAGCAGCAAGGCTCAGAAGAGCCCACACACTCAGATCTTAACCCCAGTGTGCAGAAAGGTTCAAAACGTGTTTTTCAGCAGAAATAAACATGTTTCTGCAAGTTTGGTCAACCCCATGTAAGTTATGGGGCAGTAACAGTACACTCTGCAAAACGTGTTTTTCAGCCCGAAATAAACGCGTTTTTTCAGACAACTGAATCCCCATGTAGCAACAAGGCTCAGAAGAGCCCACACACTCAGATCTTAACCCCAGTGTGCAGAAAGGTTCAAAACGTGTTTTTCAGCAGAAATAAACATGTTTCTGCAAGTTTTGTCAACCCCATGTAAGTTATGGGGCAGTAACATTACACTTTTCAAAACGTGTTTTTCAGCCCGAAATAAACGCGTTTTTTCAAACAACTGAATCCCCATGTAGCAGCAAGGCTCAGAAGAGCCCACACACTCAGATCTTAACCCCAGTGTGCAGAAAGGTTCAAAACGTGTTTTTCAGCAGAAATAAACATGTTTCTGCAAGTTTGGTCAACCCCATGTAAATTATGGGGCAGTAACAGTACACTTTTCAAAACGTGTTTTCAGCCCGAAATAAACGCGTTTTTTCAAACAACTGAATCCCCATGTAGCAGCAAGGCTCAGAAGAGCCCACACACTCAGATCTTAACCCCAGTGTGCAGAAAGGTTCAAAACGTGTTTTTTAGCAGAAATAAACATGTTTCTGCAAGTTTGGTCAACCCCATGTAAGTTATGGGGCAGTAACAGTACACTTTTCAAAACGTGTTTTTCAGCCCGAAATAAACGCGTTTTTTCAGACAACTGAATCCCCATGTAGCAGCAAGTCTCAGAAGAGCCCACACACTCAGCTCTTAACCCCAGTGTGCAGAAAGGGTCAAAACGTGTTTTTCAGCAGAAATAAACATGTTTCTGCAAGTTTGGTCAACCCCATGTAAGTTATGAGGCAGTAACAGTACACTCTGCAAAACGTGTTTTTCAGCCCGAAATAAACGCGTTTTTTCAGACAACTGAATCCCCATGTAGCAGCAAGGCTCAGAAGAGCCCACACACTCAGATCTTAACCCCAGTGTGCAGAAAGGGTCAAAACGTGTTTTTCAGCAGAAATAAACATGTTTCTGCAAGTTTGGTCAACCCCATGTAAGTTATGGGGAAGTAACAGTACACTTTTCAAAACGTGTTTTTCAGCCCGAAATAAACGCGTTTTTTCAGACAACTGAATCCCCATGTAGCAGCAAGGCTCAGAAGAGCCCACACACTCAGATCTTAACCCCAGTGTGCTGAAAGTGTCAAAACATGTTTTTCAGCAGAAATAAACATGTTTCTGCAAGTTTGGTCAACCCCATGTTAGTTATGGGGCAGTAACAGTACACTTTTCAAAACGTGTTTTTCAGCCCCGAAATAAACGCATTTTTTCAGACAACTGAATCCCCATGTAGCAGCAAGGCTCAGAAGAGCCCACACACTCAGATCTTAACCCCAGTGTGCAAAAAGGTTCAAAACGTGTTTTTCAGAAGAAATAAACATGTTTCTGCAATTTTGGTCAACCCCATGTAAGTTATGGGGCAGTAACAGTACACTTTTCAAAACGTGTTTTTCAGCCCGAAATAAACGCGTTTGTTCAGACAACTGAATCCCCATGTAGCAGCAAGGCTCAGAAGAGCCCACACACTCAGATCTTAACCCCAGTGTGCAGAAAGGGTCAAAACGTGTTTTTCAGCAGAAATAAACATGTTTTTGCAAGTTTGGTCAACCCCATGTAAGTTATGGGGCAGTAACAGTACACTCTGCAAAACGTGTTTTTCAGCCCGAAATAAACGCGTTTTTTCAGACAACTGAATCCCCATGTAGCAGCAAGGCTCAGAAGAGCCCACACACTCAGATCTTAACCCCAGTGTGCAAAAAGGTTCAAAACGTGTTTTTCAGCAGAAATAAACATGTTTCTGCAAGTTTGGTCAACCCCATGTAAGTTATGGGGCAGTAACAGTACACTTTTCAAAACGTGTTTTTCAGCCCGAAATAAACGCGTTTTTTCAGACAACTGAATCCCCATGTAGCAGCAAGTCTCAGAAGAGCCCACACACTCAGCTCTTAACCCCAGTGTGCAGAAAGGGTCAAAACGTGTTTTTCAGCAGAAATAAACATGTTTCTGCAAGTTTGGTCAACCCCATGTAAGTTATGGGGCAGTAACAGTACACTTTTCAAAACGTGTTTTTCAGCCCGAAATAAACGCGTTTTTTCAGACAACTGAATACCCATGTAGCAGCACACACTCAGATCTTAACCCCAGTGTGCAGAAAGGATCAAAACGTGTTTTTCAGCAGAAATAAACATGTTTCTGCAAGTTTGGTCAACCCCATGTAAGTTATGAGGCAGTAACAGTACACTCTGCAAAACGTGTTTTCAGCCCGAAATAAACGCGTTTTTTCAGACAACTGAATCCCCATGTAGCAGCAAGGCTCAGAAGAGCCCACACACTCAGATCTTAACCCCAGTGTGCAGAAAGGGTCAAAACGTGTTTTTCAGCAGAAATAAACATGTTTCTGCAAGTTTGGTCAACCCCATGTAAGTTATGGGGAAGTAACAGTACACTTTTCAAAACGTGTTTTTCAGCCCGAAATAAACGCGTTTTTTCAGACAACTGAATCCCCATGTAGCAGCAAGGCTCAGAAGAGCCCACACACTCAGATCTTAACCCCAGTGTGCTGAAAGTGTCAAAACATGTTTTTCAGCAGAAATAAACATGTTTCTGCAAGTTTGGTCAACCCCATGTTAGTTATGGGGCAGTAACAGTACACTTTTCAAAACGTGTTTTTCAGCCCCGAAATAAACGCATTTTTTCAGACAACTGAATCCCCATGTAGCAGCAAGGCTCAGAAGAGCCCACACACTCAGATCTTAACCCCAGTGTGCAAAAAGGTTCAAAACGTGTTTTTCAGAAGAAATAAACATGTTTCTGCAATTTTGGTCAACCCCATGTAAGTTATGGGGCAGTAACAGTACACTTTTCAAAACGTGTTTTTCAGCCCGAAATAAACGCGTTTGTTCAGACAACTGAATCCCCATGTAGCAGCAAGGCTCAGAAGAGCCCACACACTCAGATCTTAACCCCAGTGTGCAGAAAGGGTCAAAACGTGTTTTTCAGCAGAAATAAACATGTTTTTGCAAGTTTGGTCAACCCCATGTAAGTTATGGGGCAGTAACAGTACACTCTGCAAAACGTGTTTTTCAGCCCGAAATAAACGCGTTTTTTCAGACAACTGAATCCCCATGTAGCAGCAAGGCTCAGAAGAGCCCACACACTCAGATCTTAACCCCAGTGTGCAAAAAGGTTCAAAACGTGTTTTTCAGCAGAAATAAACATGTTTCTGCAAGTTTGGTCAACCCCATGTAAGTTATGGGGCAGTAACAGTACACTTTTCAAAACGTGTTTTTCAGCCCGAAATAAACGCGTTTTTTCAGACAACTGAATCCCCATGTAGCAGCAAGTCTCAGAAGAGCCCACACACTCAGCTCTTAACCCCAGTGTGCAGAAAGGGTCAAAACGTGTTTTTCAGCAGAAATAAACATGTTTCTGCAAGTTTGGTCAACCCCATGTAAGTTATGGGGCAGTAACAGTACACTTTTCAAAACGTGTTTTTCAGCCCGAAATAAACGCGTTTTTTCAGACAACTGAATACCCATGTAGCAGCACACACTCAGATCTTAACCCCAGTGTGCAGAAAGGATCAAAACGTGTTTTTCAGCAGAAATAAACATGTTTCTGCAAGTTTGGTCAACCCCATGTAAGTTATGAGGCAGTAACAGTACACTCTGCAAAACGTGTTTTCAGCCCGAAATAAACGCGTTTTTTCAGACAACTGAATCCCCATGTAGCAGCAAGGCTCAGAAGAGCCCACACACTCAGATCTTAACCCCAGTGTGCAGAAAGGTTCAAAACGTGTTTTTCAGCAGAAATAAACATGTTTCTGCAAGTTTGGTCAACCCCATGTAAATTATGGGGCAGTAACAGTACACTTTTCAAAACGTGTTTTCAGCCCGAAATAAAAGCGTTTTTTCAAACAACTGAATCCCCATGTAGCAGCAAGGCTCAGAAGAGCCCACACACTCAGATCTTAACCCCAGTGTGCAGAAAGGGTCAAAACGTGTTTTTCAGCAGAAATAAACATGTTTCTGCAAGTTTGGTCAACCCCATGTAAGTTATGAGGCAGTAACAGTACACTCTGCAAAACGTGTTTTTCAGCCCGAAATAAACGCGTTTTTTCAGACAACTGAATCCCCACGTAGCAGCAAGGCTCAGAAGAACCCACACACTCAGATCTTAACCCCAGTGTGCAGAAAGGTTCAAAACGTGTTTTTCAGCAGAAATAAACATGTTTCTGCAAGTTTGGTCAACCCCATGTAAGTTATGGGGCAGTAACAGTACACTTTTCAAAACGTGTTTTTCTGCCCGAAATAAACGCGTTTTTTCAGACAACTGAATCCCCATGTAGCAGCAAGTCTCAGAAGAGCCCACACACTCAGCTCTTAACCCCAGTGTGCAGAAAGGGTCAAAACGTGTTTTTCAGCAGAAATAAACATGTTTCTGCAAGTTTGGTCAACCCCATGTAAGTTATGGGGAAGTAACAGTACACTTTTCAAAACGTGTTTTTCAGCCCGAAATAAACGCGTTTTTTCAGACAACTGAATCCCCATGTAGCAGCAAGGCTCAGAAGAGCCCACACACTCAGATCTTAACCCCAGTGTGCTGAAAGTGTCAAAACATGTTTTTCAGCAGAAATAAACATGTTTCTGCAAGTTTGGTCAACCCCATGTTAGTTATGGGGCAGTAACAGTACACTTTTCAAAACGTGTTTTTCAGTCCCGAAATAAACGCATTTTTTCAGACAACTGAATCCCCATGTAGCAGCAAGGCTCAGAAGAGCCCACACACTCAGATCTTAACCCCAGTGTGCAAAAAGGTTCAAAACGTGTTTTTCAGAAGAAATAAACATGTTTCTGCAAGTTTGGTCAACCCCATGTAAGTTATGGGGCAGTAACAGTACACTCTGCAAAACGTGTTTTTCAGCCCGAAATAAACGCGTTTTTTCAGACAACTGAATCCCCATGTAGCAGCACACACTCAGATCTTAACCCCAGTGTGCAGAAAGGATCAAAACGTGTTTTTCAGCAGAAATAAACATGTTTCTGCAAGTTTGGTCAACCCCATGTAAGTTATGAGGCAGTAACAGTACACTCTGCAAAACGTGTTTTCAGCCCGAAATAAACGCGTTTTTTCAGACAACTGAATCCCCATGTAGCAGCAAGGCTCAGAAGAGCCCACACACTCAGATCTTAACCCCAGTGTGCAGAAAGGTTCAAAACGTGTTTTTCAGCAGAAATAAACATGTTTCTGCAAGTTTGTTCAACCCCATGTAAGTTATGGGGCAGTAACAGTACACTTTTCAAAACGTGCTTTTCAGCCCGAAATAAACGCGTTTTTTCAGACAACTGAATCCCCATGTAGCAGCAAGGCTCAGAAGAGCCCACACACTCAGATCTTAACCCCAGTGTGCAGAAAGGTTCAAAACGTGTTTTTCAGCAGAAATAAACATGTTTCTGCAAGTTTGGTCAACCCCATGTAAGTTATGGGGCAGTAACAGTACACTCTGCAAAAC
The DNA here is from genome assembly GCF_059453375.1 of Lepisosteus platostomus. NCBI lineage: Eukaryota > Metazoa > Chordata > Actinopteri > Semionotiformes > Lepisosteidae > Lepisosteus > Lepisosteus platostomus. The sequence continues at coordinate 26,816,227 of NC_142615.1, read as the reverse complement.
GTGTTTTTCAGCCCGAAATAAACGCGTTTTTTCAGACAACTGAATCCCCACGTAGCAGCAAGGCTCAGAAGAGCCCACACACTCAGATCTTAACCCCAGTGTGCAAAAGGTTCAAAACGTGTTTTTCAGCAGAAATAAACATGTTTCTGCAAGTTTGGTCAACCCCATGTAAGTTATGGGGCAGTAACAGTACACTTTTCAAAACGTGTTTTTCAGCCCGAAATAAACGCGTTTTTTCAGACAACTGAATCCCCATGTAGCAGCAAGTATCAGAAGAGCCCACACACTCAGCTCTTAACCCCAGTGTGCAGAAAGGGTCAAAACGTGTTTTTCAGCAGAAATAAACATGTTTCTGCAAGTTTGGTCAACCCCATGTAAGTTATGGGGCAGTAACAGTACACTTTTCAAAACGTGTTTTTCAGCCCCAAATAAACGCGTTTTTTCAGACAACTGAATACCCATGTAGCAGCACACACTCAGATCTTAACCCCAGTGTGCAGAAAGGGTCAAAACGTGTTTTTCAGCAGAAATAAACATGTTTCTGCAAGTTTGGTCAACCCCATGTAAGTTATGGGGCAGTAACAGTACACTTTTCAAAACGTGTTTTTCAGCCCGAAATAAACGCGTTTTTTCAGACAACTGAATCCCCATGTAGCAGCAAGGCTCAGAAGAGCCCACACACTCAGATCTTAACCCCAGTGTGCAGAAAGGTTCAAAACGTGTTTTTCAGCAGAAATAAACATGTTTCTGCAAGTTTGGTCAACCCCATGTAAGTTATGGGGCAGTAACAGTACACTTTTCAAAACGTGTTTTTCAGCCCGAAATAAACGCGTTTTTTCAGACAACTGAATCCCCATGTAGCAGCAAGGCTCAGAAGAGCCCACACACTCAGATCTTAACCCCAGTGTGCAGAAAGGGTCAAAACGTGTTTTTCAGCAGAAATAAACATGTTTCTGCAAGTTTGGTCAACCCCATGTAAGTTATGGGGCAGTAACAGTACACTTTTCAAAACGTGTTTTTCAGCCCGAAATAAACGCGTTTTTTCAGACAACTGAATCCCCATGTAGCAGCAAGGCTCAGAAGAGCCCACACACTCAGATCTTAACCCCAGTGTGCAGAAAGGTTCAAAACGTGTTTTTCAGCAGAAATAAACATGTTTCTGCAAGTTTGGTCAACCCCATGTAAGTTATGGGGCAGTAACAGTACACTTTTCAAAACGTGTTTTTCAGCCCGAAATAAACGCGTTTTTTCAGACAACTGAATCCCCATGTAGCAGCAAGGCTCAGAAGAGCCCACACACTCAGATCTTAACCCCAGTGTGCAGAAAGGTTCAAAACGTGTTTTTCAGCAGAAATAAACATGTTTCTGCAAGTTTGGTCAACCCCATGTAAGTTATGGGGCAGTAACAGTACACTCTGCAAAACGTGTTTTTCAGCCCGAAATAAACGCGTTTTTTCAGACAACTGAATCCCCATGTAGCAACAAGGCTCAGAAGAGCCCACACACTCAGATCTTAACCCCAGTGTGCAGAAAGGTTCAAAACGTGTTTTTCAGCAGAAATAAACATGTTTCTGCAAGTTTTGTCAACCCCATGTAAGTTATGGGGCAGTAACATTACACTTTTCAAAACGTGTTTTTCAGCCCGAAATAAACGCGTTTTTTCAAACAACTGAATCCCCATGTAGCAGCAAGGCTCAGAAGAGCCCACACACTCAGATCTTAACCCCAGTGTGCAGAAAGGTTCAAAACGTGTTTTTCAGCAGAAATAAACATGTTTCTGCAAGTTTGGTCAACCCCATGTAAATTATGGGGCAGTAACAGTACACTTTTCAAAACGTGTTTTCAGCCCGAAATAAACGCGTTTTTTCAAACAACTGAATCCCCATGTAGCAGCAAGGCTCAGAAGAGCCCACACACTCAGATCTTAACCCCAGTGTGCAGAAAGGTTCAAAACGTGTTTTTTAGCAGAAATAAACATGTTTCTGCAAGTTTGGTCAACCCCATGTAAGTTATGGGGCAGTAACAGTACACTTTTCAAAACGTGTTTTTCAGCCCGAAATAAACGCGTTTTTTCAGACAACTGAATCCCCATGTAGCAGCAAGTCTCAGAAGAGCCCACACACTCAGCTCTTAACCCCAGTGTGTAGAAAGGGTCAAAACGTGTTTTTCAGCAGAAATAAACATGTTTCTGCAAGTTTGGTCAACCCCATGTAAGTTATGAGGCAGTAACAGTACACTCTGCAAAACGTGTTTTTCAGCCCGAAATAAACGCGTTTTTTCAGACAACTGAATCCCCATGTAGCAGCAAGGCTCAGAAGAGCCCACACACTCAGATCTTAACCCCAGTGTGCAGAAAGGGTCAAAACGTGTTTTTCAGCAGAAATAAACATGTTTCTGCAAGTTTGGTCAACCCCATGTAAGTTATGGGGAAGTAACAGTACACTTTTCAAAACGTGTTTTTCAGCCCGAAATAAACGCGTTTTTTCAGACAACTGAATCCCCATGTAGCAGCAAGGCTCAGAAGAGCCCACACACTCAGATCTTAACCCCAGTGTGCTGAAAGTGTCAAAACATGTTTTTCAGCAGAAATAAACATGTTTCTGCAAGTTTGGTCAACCCCATGTTAGTTATGGGGCAGTAACAGTACACTTTTCAAAACGTGTTTTTCAGCCCCGAAATAAACGCATTTTTTCAGACAACTGAATCCCCATGTAGCAGCAAGGCTCAGAAGAGCCCACACACTCAGATCTTAACCCCAGTGTGCAAAAAGGTTCAAAACGTGTTTTTCAGAAGAAATAAACATGTTTCTGCAATTTTGGTCAACCCCATGTAAGTTATGGGGCAGTAACAGTACACTTTTCAAAACGTGTTTTTCAGCCCGAAATAAACGCGTTTGTTCAGACAACTGAATCCCCATGTAGCAGCAAGGCTCAGAAGAGCCCACACACTCAGATCTTAACCCCAGTGTGCAGAAAGGGTCAAAACGTGTTTTTCAGCAGAAATAAACATGTTTTTGCAAGTTTGGTCAACCCCATGTAAGTTATGGGGCAGTAACAGTACACTCTGCAAAACGTGTTTTTCAGCCCGAAATAAACGCGTTTTTTCAGACAACTGAATCCCCATGTAGCAGCAAGGCTCAGAAGAGCCCACACACTCAGATCTTAACCCCAGTGTGCAAAAAGGTTCAAAACGTGTTTTTCAGCAGAAATAAACATGTTTCTGCAAGTTTGGTCAACCCCATGTAAGTTATGGGGCAGTAACAGTACACTTTTCAAAACGTGTTTTTCAGCCCGAAATAAACGCGTTTTTTCAGACAACTGAATCCCCATGTAGCAGCAAGTCTCAGAAGAGCCCACACACTCAGCTCTTAACCCCAGTGTGCAGAAAGGGTCAAAACGTGTTTTTCAGCAGAAATAAACATGTTTCTGCAAGTTTGGTCAACCCCATGTAAGTTATGGGGCAGTAACAGTACACTTTTCAAAACGTGTTTTTCAGCCCGAAATAAACGCGTTTTTTCAGACAACTGAATACCCATGTAGCAGCACACACTCAGATCTTAACCCCAGTGTGCAGAAAGGATCAAAACGTGTTTTTCAGCAGAAATAAACATGTTTCTGCAAGTTTGGTCAACCCCATGTAAGTTATGAGGCAGTAACAGTACACTCTGCAAAACGTGTTTTCAGCCCGAAATAAACGCGTTTTTTCAGACAACTGAATCCCCATGTAGCAGCAAGGCTCAGAAGAGCCCACACACTCAGATCTTAACCCCAGTGTGCAGAAAGGTTCAAAACGTGTTTTTCAGCAGAAATAAACATGTTTCTGCAAGTTTGTTCAACCCCATGTAAGTTATGGGGCAGTAACAGTACACTTTTCAAAACGTGCTTTTCAGCCCGAAATAAACGCGTTTTTTCAGACAACTGAATCCCCATGTAGCAGCAAGGCTCAGAAGAGCCCACACACTCAGATCTTAACCCCAGTGTGCAGAAAGGTTCAAAACGTGTTTTTCAGCAGAAATAAACATGTTTCTGCAAGTTTGGTCAACCCCATGTAAGTTATGGGGCAGTAACAGTACACTCTGCAAAACGTGTTTTTCAGCCCGAAATAAACGCGTTTTTTCAGACAACTGAATCCCCATGTAGCAGCAAGGCTCAGAAGAGCCCACACACTCAGATCTTAACCCCAGTGTGCAAAAGGTTCAAAACGTGTTTTTCAGCAGAAATAAACATGTTTCTGCAAGTTTGGTCAACCCCATGTAAGTTATGGGGCAGTAACAGTACACTTTTCAAAACGTGTTTTTCAGCCCCAAATAAACGCGTTTTTTCAGACAACTGAATACCCATGTAGCAGCACACACTCAGATCTTAACCCCAGTGTGCAGAAAGGGTCAAAACGTGTTTTTCAGCAGAAATAAACATGTTTCTGCAAGTTTGGTCAACCCCATGTAAGTTATGGGGCAGTAACAGTACACTTTTCAAAACGTGTTTTTCAGCCCGAAATAAACGCGTTTTTTCAGACAACTGAATCCCCATGTAGCAGCAAGGCTCAGAAGAGCCCACACACTCAGATCTTAACCCCAGTGTGCAGAAAGGTTCAAAACGTGTTTTTCAGCAGAAATAAACATGTTTCTGCAAGTTTGGTCAACCCCATGTAAGTTATGGGGCAGTAACAGTACACTTTTCAAAACGTGTTTTTCAGCCCGAAATAAACGCGTTTTTTCAGACAACTGAATCCCCATGTAGCAGCAAGGCTCAGAAGAGCCCACACACTCAGATCTTAACCCCAGTGTGCAGAAAGGTTCAAAACGTGTTTTTCAGCAGAAATAAACATGTTTCTGCAAGTTTGGTCAACCCCATGTAAGTTATGGGGCAGTAACAGTACACTCTGCAAAACGTGTTTTTCAGCCCGAAATAAACGCGTTTTTTCAGACAACTGAATCCCCATGTAGCAGCAAGGCTCAGAAGAGCCCACACACTCAGATCTTAACCCCAGTGTGCAGAAAGGTTCAAAACGTGTTTTTCAGCAGAAATAAACATGTTTCTGCAAGTTTGTTCAACCCCATGTAAGTTATGGGGCAGTAACAGTACACTTTTCAAAACGTGCTTTTCAGCCCGAAATAAACGCGTTTTTTCAGACAACTGAATCCCCATGTAGCAGCAAGGCTCAGAAGAGCCCACACACTCAGATCTTAACCCCAGTGTGCAGAAAGGTTCAAAACGTGTTTTTCAGCAGAAATAAACATGTTTCTGCAAGTTTGGTCAACCCCATGTAAGTTATGGGGCAGTAACAGTACACTCTGCAAAACGTGTTTTTCAGCCCGAAATAAACGCGTTTTTTCAGACAACTGAATCCCCATGTAGCAGCAAGGCTCAGAAGAGCCCACACACTCAGATCTTAACCCCAGTGTGCAAAAGGTTCAAAACGTGTTTTTCAGCAGAAATAAACATGTTTCTGCAAGTTTGGTCAACCCCATGTAAGTTATGGGGCAGTAACAGTACACTTTTCAAAACGTGTTTTTCAGCCCCAAATAAACGCGTTTTTTCAGACAACTGAATACCCATGTAGCAGCACACACTCAGATCTTAACCCCAGTGTGCAGAAAGGGTCAAAACGTGTTTTTCAGCAGAAATAAACATGTTTCTGCAAGTTTGGTCAACCCCATGTAAGTTATGGGGCAGTAACAGTACACTTTTCAAAACGTGTTTTTCAGCCCGAAATAAACGCGTTTTTTCAGACAACTGAATCCCCATGTAGCAGCAAGGCTCAGAAGAGCCCACACACTCAGATCTTAACCCCAGTGTGCAGAAAGGTTCAAAACGTGTTTTTCAGCAGAAATAAACATGTTTCTGCAAGTTTGGTCAACCCCATGTAAGTTATGGGGCAGTAACAGTACACTTTTCAAAACGTGTTTTTCAGCCCGAAATAAACGCGTTTTTTCAGACAACTGAATCCCCATGTAGCAGCAAGGCTCAGAAGAGCCCACACACTCAGATCTTAACCCCAGTGTGCAGAAAGGTTCAAAACGTGTTTTTCAGCAGAAATAAACATGTTTCTGCAAGTTTGGTCAACCCCATGTAAGTTATGGGGCAGTAACAGTACACTCTGCAAAACGTGTTTTTCAGCCCGAAATAAACGCGTTTTTTCAGACAACTGAATCCCCATGTAGCAACAAGGCTCAGAAGAGCCCACACACTCAGATCTTAACCCCAGTGTGCAGAAAGGTTCAAAACGTGTTTTTCAGCAGAAATAAACATGTTTCTGCAAGTTTTGTCAACCCCATGTAAGTTATGGGGCAGTAACATTACACTTTTCAAAACGTGTTTTTCAGCCCGAAATAAACGCGTTTTTTCAGACAACTGAATCCCCATGTAGCAGCAAGGCTCAGAAGAGCCCACACACTCAGATCTTAACCCCAGTGTGCAGAAAGGTTCAAAACGTGTTTTTCAGCAGAAATAAACATGTTTCTGCAAGTTTGGTCAACCCCATGTAAATTATGGGGCAGTAACAGTACACTTTTCAAAACGTGTTTTCAGCCCGAAATAAACGCGTTTTTTCAAACAACTGAATCCCCATGTAGCAGCAAGGCTCAGAAGAGCCCACACACTCAGATCTTAACCCCAGTGTGCAGAAAGGTTCAAAACGTGTTTTTTAGCAGAAATAAACATGTTTCTGCAAGTTTGGTCAACCCCATGTAAGTTATGGGGCAGTAACAGTACACTTTTCAAAACGTGTTTTTCAGCCCGAAATAAACGCGTTTTTTCAGACAACTGAATCCCCATGTAGCAGCAAGGCTCAGAAGAGCCCACACACTCAGATCTTAACCCCAGTGTGCAGAAAGGTTCAAAACGTGTTTTTCAGCAGAAATAAACATGTTTCTGCAAGTTTGGTCAACCCCATGTAAGTTATGGGGCAGTAACAGTACACTCTGCAAAACGTGTTTTTCAGCCCGAAATAAACGCGTTTTTTCAGACAACTGAATCCCCATGTAGCAGCAAGGCTCAGAAGAGCCCACACACTCAGATCTTAACCCCAGTGTGCAAAAGGTTCAAAACGTGTTTTTCAGCAGAAATAAACATGTTTCTGCAAGTTTGGTCAACCCCATGTAAGTTATGGGGCAGTAACAGTACACTTTTCAAAACGTGTTTTTCAGCCCGAAATAAACGCGTTTTTTCAGACAACTGAATACCCATGTAGCAGCACACACTCAGATCTTAACCCCAGTGTGCAGAAAGGATCAAAACGTGTTTTTCAGCAGAAATAAACATGTTTCTGCAAGTTTGGTCAACTCCATGTAAGTTATGAGGCAGTAACAGTACACTCTGCAAAACGTGTTTTCAGCCCGAAATAAACGCGTTTTTTCAGACAACTGAATCCCCATGTAGCAGCAAGGCTCAGAAGAGCCCACACACTCAGATCTTAACCCCAGTGTGCAGAAAGGTTCAAAACGTGTTTTTCAGCAGAAATAAACATGTTTCTGCAAGTTTGTTCAACCCCATGTAAGTTATGGGGCAGTAACAGTACACTTTTCAAAACGTGCTTTTCAGCCCGAAATAAACGCGTTTTTTCAGACAACTGAATCCCCATGTAGCAGCAAGGCTCAGAAGAGCCCACACACTCAGATCTTAACCCCAGTGTGCAGAAAGGTTCAAAACGTGTTTTTCAGCAGAAATAAACATGTTTCTGCAAGTTTGGTCAACCCCATGTAAGTTATGGGGCAGTAACAGTACACTCTGCAAAACGTGTTTTTCAGCCCGAAATAAACGCGTTTTTTCAGACAACTGAATCCCCATGTAGCAGCAAGGCTCAGAAGAGCCCAAACACTCAGATCTTAACCCCAGTGTGCAAAAGGTTCAAAACGTGTTTTTCAGCAGAAATAAACATGTTTCTGCAAGTTTGGTCAACCCCATGTAAGTTATGGGGCAGTAACAGTACACTTTTCAAAACGTGCTTTTCAGCCCGAAATAAACGCGTTTTTTCAGACAACTGAATCCCCATGTAGCAGCAAGGCTCAGAAGAGCCCACACACTCAGATCTTAACCCCAGTGTGCAGAAAGGTTCAAAACGTGTTTTTCAGCAGAAATAAACATGTTTCTGCAAGTTTGGTCAACCCCATGTAAGTTATGGGGCAGTAACAGTACACTCTGCAAAACGTGTTTTTCAGCCCGAAATAAACGCGTTTTTTCAGACAACTGAATCCCCATGTAGCAGCAAGGCTCAGAAGAGCCCACACACTCAGATCTTAACCCCAGTGTGCAAAAGGTTCAAAACGTGTTTTTCAGCAGAAATAAACATGTTTCTGCAAGTTTGGTCAACCCCATGTAAGTTATGGGGCAGTAACAGTACACTTTTCAAAACGTGTTTTTCAGCCCGAAATAAACGCGTTTTTTCAGACAACTGAATACCCATGTAGCAGCACACACTCAGATCTTAACCCCAGTGTGCAGAAAGGATCAAAACGTGTTTTTCAGCAGAAATAAACATGTTTCTGCAAGTTTGGTCAACCCCATGTAAGTTATGAGGCAGTAACAGTACACTCTGCAAAACGTGTTTTCAGCCCGAAATAAACGCGTTTTTTCAGACAACTGAATCCCCATGTAGCAGCAAGGCTCAGAAGAGCCCACACACTCAGATCTTAACCCCAGTGTGCAGAAAGGTTCAAAACGTGTTTTTCAGCAGAAATAAACATGTTTCTGCAAGTTTGTTCAACCCCATGTAAGTTATGGGGCAGTAACAGTACACTTTTCAAAACGTGCTTTTCAGCCCGAAATAAACGCGTTTTTTCAGACAACTGAATCCCCATGTAGCAGCAAGGCTCAGAAGAGCCCACACACTCAGATCTTAACCCCAGTGTGCAGAAAGGTTCAAAACGTGTTTTTCAGCAGAAATAAACATGTTTCTGCAAGTTTGGTCAACCCCATGTAAGTTATGGGGCAGTAACAGTACACTCTGCAAAACGTGTTTTTCAGCCCGAAATAAACGCGTTTTTTCAGACAACTGAATCCCCATGTAGCAGCAAGGCTCAGAAGAGCCCACACACTCAGATCTTAACCCCAGTGTGCAAAAGGTTCAAAACGTGTTTTTCAGCAGAAATAAACATGTTTCTGCAAGTTTGGTCAACCCCATGTAAGTTATGGGGCAGTAACAGTACACTTTTCAAAACGTGTTTTTCAGCCCGAAATAAACGCGTTTTTTCAGACAACTGAATCCCCATGTAGCAGCAAGTATCAGAAGAGCCCACACACTCAGCTCTTAACCCCAGTGTGCAGAAAGGGTCAAAACGTGTTTTTCAGCAGAAATAAACATGTTTCTGCAAGTTTGGTCAACCCCATGTAAGTTATGGGGCAGTAACAGTACACTTTTCAAAACGTGTTTTTCAGCCCCAAATAAACGCGTTTTTTCAGACAACTGAATACCCATGTAGCAGCACACACTCAGATCTTAACCCCAGTGTGCAGAAAGGGTCAAAACGTGTTTTTCAGCAGAAATAAACATGTTTCTGCAAGTTTGGTCAACCCCATGTAAGTTATGGGGCAGTAACAGTACACTTTTCAAAACGTGTTTTTCAGCCCGAAATAAACGCGTTTTTTCAGACAACTGAATCCCCATGTAGCAGCAAGGCTCAGAAGAGCCCACACACTCAGATCTTAACCCCAGTGTGCAGAAAGGTTCAAAACGTGTTTTTCAGCAGAAATAAACATGTTTCTGCAAGTTTGGTCAACCCCATGTAAGTTATGGGGCAGTAACAGTACACTTTTCAAAACGTGTTTTTCAGCCCGAAATAAACGCGTTTTTTCAGACAACTGAATCCCCATGTAGCAGCGAGGCTCAGAAGAGCCCACACACTCAGATCTTAACCCCAGTGTGCAGAAAGGTTCAAAACGTGTTTTTCAGCAGAAATAAACATGTTTCTGCAAGTTTGGTCAACCCCATGTAAGTTATGGGGCAGTAACAGTACACTCTGCAAAACGTGTTTTTCAGCCCGAAATAAACGCGTTTTTTCAGACAACTGAATCCCCATGTAGCAACAAGGCTCAGAAGAGCCCACACACTCAGATCTTAACCCCAGTGTGCAGAAAGGTTCAAAACGTGTTTTTCAGCAGAAATAAACATGTTTCTGCAAGTTTTGTCAACCCCATGTAAGTTATGGGGCAGTAACATTACACTTTTCAAAACGTGTTTTTCAGCCCGAAATAAACGCGTTTTTTCAGACAACTGAATCCCCATGTAGCAGCAAGGCTCAGAAGAGCCCACACACTCAGATCTTAACCCCAGTGTGCAAAAGGTTCAAAACGTGTTTTTCAGCAGAAATAAACATGTTTCTGCAAGTTTGGTCAACCCCATGTAAATTATGGGGCAGTAACAGTACACTTTTCAAAACGTGTTTTCAGCCCGAAATAAACGCGTTTTTTCAAACAACTGAATCCCCATGTAGCAGCAAGGCTCAGAAGAGCCCACACACTCAGATCTTAACCCCAGTGTGCAGAAAGGTTCAAAACGTGTTTTTTAGCAGAAATAAACATGTTTCTGCAAGTTTGGTCAACCCCATGTAAGTTATGGGGCAGTAACAGTACACTTTTCAAAACGTGTTTTTCAGCCCGAAATAAACGCGTTTTTTCAGACAACTGAATCCCCATGTAGCAGCAAGGCTCAGAAGAGCCCACACACTCAGATCTTAACCCCAGTGTGCAGAAAGGTTCAAAACGTGTTTTTCAGCAGAAATAAACATGTTTCTGCAAGTTTGGTCAACCCCATGTAAGTTATGGGGCAGTAACAGTACACTCTGCAAAACGTGTTTTTCAGCCCGAAATAAATGCGTTTTTTCAGACAACTGAATCCCCATGTAGCAGCAAGGCTCAGAAGAGCCCACACACTCAGATCTTAACCCCAGTGTGCAAAAGGTTCAAAACGTGTTTTTCAGCAGAAATAAACATGTTTCTGCAAGTTTGGTCAACCCCATGTAAGTTATGGGGCAGTAACAGTACACTTTTCAAAACGTGTTTTTCAGCCCGAAATAAACGCGTTTTTTCAGACAACTGAATACCCATGTAGCAGCACACACTCAGATCTTAACCCCAGTGTGCAGAAAGGATCAAAACGTGTTTTTCAGCAGAAATAAACATGTTTCTGCAAGTTTGGTCAACTCCATGTAAGTTATGAGGCAGTAACAGTACACTCTGCAAAACGTGTTTTCAGCCCGAAATAAACGCGTTTTTTCAGACAACTGAATCCCCATGTAGCAGCAAGGCTCAGAAGAGCCCACACACTCAGATCTTAACCCCAGTGTGCAGAAAGGTTCAAAACGTGTTTTTCAGCAGAAATAAACATGTTTCTGCAAGTTTGTTCAACCCCATGTAAGTTATGGGGCAGTAACAGTACACTTTTCAAAACGTGCTTTTCAGCCCGAAATAAACGCGTTTTTTCAGACAACTGAATCCCCATGTAGCAGCAAGGCTCAGAAGAGCCCACACACTCAGATCTTAACCCCAGTGTGCAGAAAGGTTCAAAACGTGTTTTTCAGCAGAAATAAACATGTTTCTGCAAGTTTGGTCAACCCCATGTAAGTTATGGGGCAGTAACAGTACACTCTGCAAAACGTGTTTTTCAGCCCGAAATAAACGCGTTTTTTCAGACAACTGAATCCCCATGTAGCAGCAAGGCTCAGAAGAGCCCAAACACTCAGATCTTAACCCCAGTGTGCAAAAGGTTCAAAACGTGTTTTTCAGCAGAAATAAACATGTTTCTGCAAGTTTGGTCAACCCCATGTAAGTTATGGGGCAGTAACAGTACACTTTTCAAAACGTGCTTTTCAGCCCGAAATAAACGCGTTTTTTCAGACAACTGAATCCCCATGTAGCAGCAAGGCTCAGAAGAGCCCACACACTCAGATCTTAACCCCAGTGTGCAGAAAGGTTCAAAACGTGTTTTTCAGCAGAAATAAACATGTTTCTGCAAGTTTGGTCAACCCCATGTAAGTTATGGGGCAGTAACAGTACACTCTGCAAAACGTGTTTTTCAGCCCGAAATAAACGCGTTTTTTCAGACAACTGAATCCCCATGTAGCAGCAAGGCTCAGAAGAGCCCACACACTCAGATCTTAACCCCAGTGTGCAGAAAGGTTCAAAACGTGTTTTTCAGCAGAAATAAACATGTTTCTGCAAGTTTGGTCAACCCCATGTAAGTTATGGGGCAGTAACAGTACACTCTGCAAAACGTGTTTTTCAGCCCGAAATAAACGCGTTTTTTCAGACAACTGAATCCCCATGTAGCAGCAAGGCTCAGAAGAGCCCACACACTCAGATCTTAACCCCAGTGTGCAAAAGGTTCAAAACGTGTTTTTCAGCAGAAATAAACATGTTTCTGCAAGTTTGGTCAACCCCATGTAAGTTATGGGGCAGTAACAGTACACTTTTCAAAACGTGTTTTTCAGCCCGAAATAAACGCGTTTTTTCAGACAACTGAATCCCCATGTAGCAGCAAGTATCAGAAGAGCCCACACACTCAGCTCTTAACCCCAGTGTGCAGAAAGGGTCAAAACGTGTTTTTCAGCAGAAATAAACATGTTTCTGCAAGTTTGGTCAACCCCATGTAAGTTATGGGGCAGTAACAGTACACTTTTCAAAACGTGTTTTTCAGCCCCAAATAAACGCGTTTTTTCAGACAACTGAATACCCATGTAGCAGCACACACTCAGATCTTAACCCCAGTGTGCAGAAAGGGTCAAAACGTGTTTTTCAGCAGAAATAAACATGTTTCTGCAAGTTTGGTCAACCCCATGTAAGTTATGGGGCAGTAACAGTACACTTTTCAAAACGTGTTTTTCAGCCCGAAATAAACGCGTTTTTTCAGACAACTGAATCCCCATGTAGCAGCAAGGCTCAGAAGAGCCCACACACTCAGATCTTAACCCCAGTGTGCAGAAAGGTTCAAAACGTGTTTTTCAGCAGAAATAAACATGTTTCTGCAAGTTTGGTCAACCCCATGTAAGTTATGGGGCAGTAACAGTACACTTTTCAAAACGTGTTTTTCAGCCCGAAATAAACGCGTTTTTTCAGACAACTGAATCCCCATGTAGCAGCGAGGCTCAGAAGAGCCCACACACTCAGATCTTAACCCCAGTGTGCAGAAAGGTTCAAAACGTGTTTTTCAGCAGAAATAAACATGTTTCTGCAAGTTTGGTCAACCCCATGTAAGTTATGGGGCAGTAACAGTACACTCTGCAAAACGTGTTTTTCAGCCCGAAATAAACGCGTTTTTTCAGACAACTGAATCCCCATGTAGCAACAAGGCTCAGAAGAGCCCACACACTCAGATCTTAACCCCAGTGTGCAGAAAGGTTCAAAACGTGTTTTTCAGCAGAAATAAACATGTTTCTGCAAGTTTTGTCAACCCCATGTAAGTTATGGGGCAGTAACATTACACTTTTCAAAACGTGTTTTTCAGCCCGAAATAAACGCGTTTTTTCAGACAACTGAATCCCCATGTAGCAGCAAGGCTCAGAAGAGCCCACACACTCAGATCTTAACCCCAGTGTGCAGAAAGGTTCAAAACGTGTTTTTCAGCAGAAATAAACATGTTTCTGCAAGTTTGGTCAACCCCATGTAAATTATGGGGCAGTAACAGTACACTTTTCAAAACGTGTTTTCAGCCCGAAATAAACGCGTTTTTTCAAACAACTGAATCCCCATGTAGCAGCAAGGCTCAGAAGAGCCCACACACTCAGATCTTAACCCCAGTGTGCAGAAAGGTTCAAAACGTGTTTTTTAGCAGAAATAAACATGTTTCTGCAAGTTTGGTCAACCCCATGTAAGTTATGGGGCAGTAACAGTACACTTTTCAAAACGTGTTTTTCAGCCCGAAATAAACGCGTTTTTTCAGACAACTGAATCCCCATGTAGCAGCAAGGCTCAGAAGAGCCCACACACTCAGATCTTAACCCCAGTGTGCAGAAAGGTTCAAAACGTGTTTTTCAGCAGAAATAAACATGTTTCTGCAAGTTTGGTCAACCCCATGTAAGTTATGGGGCAGTAACAGTACACTCTGCAAAACGTGTTTTTCAGCCCGAAATAAACGCGTTTTTTCAGACAACTGAATCCCCATGTAGCAGCAAGGCTCAGAAGAGCCCACACACTCAGATCTTAACCCCAGTGTGCAAAAGGTTCAAAACGTGTTTTTCAGCAGAAATAAACATGTTTCTGCAAGTTTGGTCAACCCCATGTAAGTTATGGGGCAGTAACAGTACACTTTTCAAAACGTGTTTTTCAGCCCGAAATAAACGCGTTTTTTCAGACAACTGAATACCCATGTAGCAGCACACACTCAGATCTTAACCCCAGTGTGCAGAAAGGATCAAAACGTGTTTTTCAGCAGAAATAAACATGTTTCTGCAAGTTTGGTCAACCCCATGTAAGTTATGAGGCAGTAACAGTACACTCTGCAAAACGTGTTTTCAGCCCGAAATAAACGCGTTTTTTCAGACAACTGAATCCCCATGTAGCAGCAAGGCTCAGAAGAGCCCACACACTCAGATCTTAACCCCAGTGTGCAGAAAGGTTCAAAACGTGTTTTTCAGCAGAAATAAACATGTTTCTGCAAGTTTGTTCAACCCCATGTAAGTTATGGGGCAGTAACAGTACACTTTTCAAAACGTGCTTTTCAGCCCGAAATAAACGCGTTTTTTCAGACAACTGAATCCCCATGTAGCAGCAAGGCTCAGAAGAGCCCACACACTCAGATCTTAACCCCAGTGTGCAGAAAGGTTCAAAACGTGTTTTTCAGCAGAAATAAACATGTTTCTGCAAGTTTGGTCAACCCCATGTAAGTTATGGGGCAGTAACAGTACACTCTGCAAAACGTGTTTTTCAGCCCGAAATAAACGCGTTTTTTCAGACAACTGAATCCCCATGTAGCAGCAAGGCTCAGAAGAGCCCACACACTCAGATCTTAACCCCAGTGTGCAAAAGGTTCAAAACGTGTTTTTCAGCAGAAATAAACATGTTTCTGCAAGTTTGGTCAACCCCATGTAAGTTATGGGGCAGTAACAGTACACTCTGAAAAACGTGTTTTTCAGCCCGAAATAAACGCGTTTTTTCAGACAACTGAATACCCATGTAGCAGCAAGGCTCAGAAGAGCCCACACACTCAGATCTTAACCCCAGTGTGCAGAAAGGTTCAAAACGTGTTTTTCAGCAGAAATAAACATGTTTCTGCAAGTTTGTTCAACCCCATGTAAGTTATGGGGCAGTAACAGTACACTTTTCAAAACGTGCTTTTCAGCCCGAAATAAACGCGTTTTTTCAGACAACTGAATCCCCATGTAGCAGCAAGGCTCAGAAGAGCCCACACACTCAGATCTTAACCCCAGTGTGCAGAAAGGTTCAAAACGTGTTTTTCAGCAGAAATAAACATGTTTCTGCAAGTTTGGTCAACCCCATGTAAGTTATGGGGCAGTAACAGTACACTCTGCAAAACGTGTTTTTCAGCCCGAAATAAACGCGTTTTTTCAGACAACTGAATCCCCATGTAGCAGCAAGGCTCAGAAGAGCCCACACACTCAGATCTTAACCCCAGTGTGCAAAAGGTTCAAAACGTGTTTTTCAGCAGAAATAAACATGTTTCTGCAAGTTTGGTCAACCCCATGTAAGTTATGGGGCAGTAACAGTACACTTTTCAAAACGTGTTTTTCAGCCCGAAATAAACGCGTTTTTTCAGACAACTGAATCCCCATGTAGCAGCAAGTATCAGAAGAGCCCACACACTCAGCTCTTAACCCCAGTGTGCAGAAAGGGTCAAAACGTGTTTTTCAGCAGAAATAAACATGTTTCTGCAAGTTTGGTCAACCCCATGTAAGTTATGGGGCAGTAACAGTACACTTTTCAAAACGTGTTTTTCAGCCCCAAATAAACGCGTTTTTTCAGACAACTGAATACCCATGTAGCAGCACACACTCAGATCTTAACCCCAGTGTGCAGAAAGGGTCAAAACGTGTTTTTCAGCAGAAATAAACATGTTTCTGCAAGTTTGGTCAACCCCATGTAAGTTATGGGGCAGTAACAGTACACTTTTCAAAACGTGTTTTTCAGCCCGAAATAAACGCGTTTTTTCAGACAACTGAATCCCCATGTAGCAACAAGGCTCAGAAGAGCCCACACACTCAGATCTTAACCCCAGTGTGCAGAAAGGTTCAAAACGTGTTTTTCAGCAGAAATAAACATGTTTCTGCAAGTTTTGTCAACCCCATGTAAGTTATGGGGCAGTAACATTACACTTTTCAAAACGTGTTTTTCAGCCCGAAATAAACGCGTTTTTTCAGACTTCTGAATCCCCATGTAGCAGCAAGGCTCAGAAGAGCCCACACACTCAGATCTTAACCCCAGTGTGCAGAAAGGTTCAAAACGTGTTTTTCAGCAGAAATAAACATGTTTCTGCAAGTTTGGTCAACCCCATGTAAATTATGGGGCAGTAACAGTACACTTTTCAAAACGTGTTTTCAGCCCGAAATAAACGCGTTTTTTCAAACAACTGAATCCCCATGTAGCAGCAAGGCTCAGAAGAGCCCACACACTCAGATCTTAACCCCAGTGTGCAGAAAGGTTCAAAACGTGTTTTTTAGCAGAAATAAACATGTTTCTGCAAGTTTGGTCAACCCCATGTAAGTTATGGGGCAGTAACAGTACACTTTTCAAAACGTGTTTTTCAGCCCGAAATAAACGCGTTTTTTCAGACAACTGAATCCCCATGTAGCAGCAAGGCTCAGAAGAGCCCACACACTCAGATCTTAACCCCAGTGTGCAGAAAGGTTCAAAACGTGTTTTTCAGCAGAAATAAACATGTTTCTGCAAGTTTGGTCAACCCCATGTAAGTTATGGGGCAGTAACAGTACACTTTTCAAAACGTGTTTTCAGCCCGAAATAAACGCGTTTTTTCAAACAACTGAATCCCCATGTAGCAGCAAGGCTCAGAAGAGCCCACACACTCAGATCTTAACCCCAGTGTGCAGAAAGGTTCAAAACGTGTTTTTCAGCAGAAATAAACATGTTTCTGCAAGTTTGGTCAACCCCATGTAAATTATGGGGCAGTAACAGTACACTTTTCAAAACGTGTTTTCAGCCCGAAATAAACGCGTTTTTTCAAACAACTGAATCCCCATGTAGCAGCAAGGCTCAGAAGAGCCCACACACTCAGATCTTAACCCCAGTGTGCAGAAAGGTTCAAAACGTGTTTTTTAGCAGAAATAAACATGTTTCTGCAAGTTTGGTCAACCCCATGTAAGTTATGGGGCAGTAACAGTACACTTTTCAAAACGTGTTTTTCAGCCCGAAATAAACGCGTTTTTTCAGACAACTGAATCCCCATGTAGCAGCAAGTCTCAGAAGAGCCCACACACTCAGCTCTTAACCCCAGTGTGCAGAAAGGGTCAAAACGTGTTTTTCAGCAGAAATAAACATGTTTCTGCAAGTTTGGTCAACCCCATGTAAGTTATGAGGCAGTAACAGTACACTCTGCAAAACGTGTTTTTCAGCCCGAAATAAACGCGTTTTTTCAGACAACTGAATCCCCATGTAGCAGCAAGGCTCAGAAGAGCCCACACACTCAGATCTTAACCCCAGTGTGCAGAAAGGTTCAAAACGTGTTTTTCAGCAGAAATAAACATGTTTCTGCAAGTTTGGTCAACCCCATGTAAGTTATGGGGCAGTAACAGTACACTTTTCAAAACGTGTTTTTCAGCCCGAAATAAACGCGTTTTTTCAGACAACTGAATCCCCATGTAGCAGCAAGTCTCAGAAGAGCCCACACACTCAGCTCTTAACCCCAGTGTGCAGAAAGGGTCAAAACGTGTTTTTCAGCAGAAATAAACATGTTTCTGCAAGTTTGGTCAACCCCATGTAAGTTATGGGGAAGTAACAGTACACTTTTCAAAACGTGTTTTTCAGCCCGAAATAAACGCGTTTTTTCAGACAACTTAATCCCCATGTAGCAGCAAGGCTCAGAAGAGCCCACACACTCAGATCTTAACCCCAGTGTGCAAAAGGTTCAAAACGTGTTTTTCAGCAGAAATAAACATGTTTCTGCAAGTTTGGTCAACCCCATGTAAGTTATGGGGCAGTAACAGTACACTCTGAAAAACGTGTTTTTCAGCCCGAAATAAACGCGTTTTTTCAGACAACTGAATCCCCATGTAGCAGCAAGGCTCAGAAGAGCCCACACACTCAGATCTTAACCCCAGTGTGCAAAAGGTTCAAAACGTGTTTTTCAGCAGAAATAAACATGTTTCTGCAAGTTTGGTCAACCCCATGTAAGTTATGGGGCAGTAACAGTACACTTTTCAAAACGTGTTTTTCAGCCCGAAATAAACGCGTTTTTTCAGACAACTGAATACCCATGTAGCAGCACACACTCAGATCTTAACCCCAGTGTGCAGAAAGGATCAAAACGTGTTTTTCAGCAGAAATAAACATGTTTCTGCAAGTTTGGTCAACCCCATGTAAGTTATGAGGCAGTAACAGTACACTCTGCAAAACGTGTTTTCAGCCCGAAATAAACGCGTTTTTTCAGACAACTGAATCCCCATGTAGCAGCAAGGCTCAGAAGAGCCCACACACTCAGATCTTAACCCCAGTGTGCAGAAAGGTTCAAAACGTGTTTTTCAGCAGAAATAAACATGTTTCTGCAAGTTTGTTCAACCCCATGTAAGTTATGGGGCAGTAACAGTACACTTTTCAAAACGTGCTTTTCAGCCCGAAATAAACGCGTTTTTTCAGACAACTGAATCCCCATGTAGCAGCAAGGCTCAGAAGAGCCCACACACTCAGATCTTAACCCCAGTGTGCAGAAAGGTTCAAAACGTGTTTTTCAGCAGAAATAAACATGTTTCTGCAAGTTTGGTCAACCCCATGTAAGTTATGGGGCAGTAACAGTACACTCTGCAAAACGTGTTTTTCAGCCCGAAATAAACGCGTTTTTTCAGACAACTGAATCCCCATGTAGCAGCAAGGCTCAGAAGAGCCCACACACTCAGATCTTAACCCCAGTGTGCAAAAGGTTCAAAACGTGTTTTTCAGCAGAAATAAACATGTTTCTGCAAGTTTGGTCAACCCCATGTAAGTTATGGGGCAGTAACAGTACACTTTTCAAAACGTGTTTTTCAGCCCGAAATAAACGCGTTTTTTCAGACAACTGAATCCCCATGTAGCAGCAAGTATCAGAAGAGCCCACACACTCAGCTCTTAACCCCAGTGTGCAGAAAGGGTCAAAACGTGTTTTTCAGCAGAAATAAACATGTTTCTGCAAGTTTGGTCAACCCCATGTAAGTTATGGGGCAGTAACAGTACACTTTTCAAAACGTGTTTTT
Organism: Lepisosteus platostomus; assembly: GCF_059453375.1. NCBI lineage: Eukaryota > Metazoa > Chordata > Actinopteri > Semionotiformes > Lepisosteidae > Lepisosteus > Lepisosteus platostomus. The sequence goes on along the minus strand of NC_142615.1, from coordinate 26,796,882 downwards.
CAGCCCCAAATAAACGCGTTTTTTCAGACAACTGAATACCCATGTAGCAGCACACACTCAGATCTTAACCCCAGTGTGCAGAAAGGGTCAAAACGTGTTTTTCAGCAGAAATAAACATGTTTCTGCAAGTTTGGTCAACCCCATGTAAGTTATGGGGCAGTAACAGTACACTTTTCAAAACGTGTTTTTCAGCCCGAAATAAACGCGTTTTTTCAGACAACTGAATCCCCATGTAGCAACAAGGCTCAGAAGAGCCCACACACTCAGATCTTAACCCCAGTGTGCAGAAAGGTTCAAAACGTGTTTTTCAGCAGAAATAAACATGTTTCTGCAAGTTTTGTCAACCCCATGTAAGTTATGGGGCAGTAACAGTACACTTTTCAAAACGTGTTTTTCAGCCCGAAATAAACGCGTTTTTTCAGACTTCTGAATCCCCATGTAGCAGCAAGGCTCAGAAGAGCCCACACACTCAGATCTTAACCCCAGTGTGCAGAAAGGTTCAAAACGTGTTTTTCAGCAGAAATAAACATGTTTCTGCAAGTTTGGTCAACCCCATGTAAATTATGGGGCAGTAACAGTACACTTTTCAAAACGTGTTTTCAGCCCGAAATAAACGCGTTTTTTCAAACAACTGAATCCCCATGTAGCAGCAAGGCTCAGAAGAGCCCACACACTCAGATCTTAACCCCAGTGTGCAGAAAGGTTCAAAACGTGTTTTTTAGCAGAAATAAACATGTTTCTGCAAGTTTGGTCAACCCCATGTAAGTTATGGGGCAGTAACAGTACACTTTTCAAAACGTGTTTTTCAGCCCGAAATAAACGCGTTTTTTCAGACAACTGAATCCCCATGTAGCAGCAAGGCTCAGAAGAGCCCACACACTCAGATCTTAACCCCAGTGTGCAGAAAGGTTCAAAACGTGTTTTTCAGCAGAAATAAACATGTTTCTGCAAGTTTGGTCAACCCCATGTAAGTTATGGGGCAGTAACAGTACACTTTTCAAAACGTGTTTTCAGCCCGAAATAAACGCGTTTTTTCAAACAACTGAATCCCCATGTAGCAGCAAGGCTCAGAAGAGCCCACACACTCAGATCTTAACCCCAGTGTGCAGAAAGGTTCAAAACGTGTTTTTCAGCAGAAATAAACATGTTTCTGCAAGTTTGGTCAACCCCATGTAAATTATGGGGCAGTAACAGTACACTTTTCAAAACGTGTTTTCAGCCCGAAATAAACGCGTTTTTTCAAACAACTGAATCCCCATGTAGCAGCAAGGCTCAGAAGAGCCCACACACTCAGATCTTAACCCCAGTGTGCAGAAAGGTTCAAAACGTGTTTTTTAGCAGAAATAAACATGTTTCTGCAAGTTTGGTCAACCCCATGTAAGTTATGGGGCAGTAACAGTACACTTTTCAAAACGTGTTTTTCAGCCCGAAATAAACGCGTTTTTTCAGACAACTGAATCCCCATGTAGCAGCAAGTCTCAGAAGAGCCCACACACTCAGCTCTTAACCCCAGTGTGCAGAAAGGGTCAAAACGTGTTTTTCAGCAGAAATAAACATGTTTCTGCAAGTTTGGTCAACCCCATGTAAGTTATGAGGCAGTAACAGTACACTCTGCAAAACGTGTTTTTCAGCCCGAAATAAACGCGTTTTTTCAGACAACTGAATCCCCATGTAGCAGCAAGGCTCAGAAGAGCCCACACACTCAGATCTTAACCCCAGTGTGCAGAAAGGTTCAAAACGTGTTTTTCAGCAGAAATAAACATGTTTCTGCAAGTTTGGTCAACCCCATGTAAGTTATGGGGCAGTAACAGTACACTTTTCAAAACGTGTTTTTCTGCCCGAAATAAACGCGTTTTTTCAGACAACTGAATCCCCATGTAGCAGCAAGTCTCAGAAGAGCCCACACACTCAGCTCTTAACCCCAGTGTGCAGAAAGGGTCAAAACGTGTTTTTCAGCAGAAATAAACATGTTTCTGCAAGTTTGGTCAACCCCATGTAAGTTATGGGGAAGTAACAGTACACTTTTCAAAACGTGTTTTTCAGCCCGAAATAAACGCGTTTTTTCAGACAACTTAATCCCCATGTAGCAGCAAGGCTCAGAAGAGCCCACACACTCAGATCTTAACCCCAGTGTGCTGAAAGTGTCAAAACATGTTTTTCAGCAGAAATAAACATGTTTCTGCAAGTTTGGTCAACCCCATGTAAGTTATGGGGCAGTAACAGTACACTCTGCAAAACGTGTTTTTCAGCCCGAAATAAACGCGTTTTTTCAGACAAGTGAATCACCATGTAGCAGCAAGGCTCAGAAGAGCCCACACACTCAGCTCTTAACCCCAGTGTGCAGAAAGGGTCAAAACGTGTTTTTCAGCAGAAATAAACATGTTTCTGCAAGTTTGGTCAACCCCATGTAAGTTATGGGGCAGTAACAGTACACTCTGCAAAACGTGTTTTTCAGCCCGAAATAAACGCGTTTTTTCAGACAACTGAATCCCCATGTAGCAGCAAGGCTCAGAAGAGCCCACACACTCAGATCTTAACCCCAGTGTGCAAAAGGTTCAAAACGTGTTTTTCAGCAGAAATAAACATGTTTCTGCAAGTTTGGTCAACCCCATGTAAGTTATGGGGCAGTAACAGTACACTTTTCAAAACGTGTTTTTCAGCCCCAAATAAACGCGTTTTTTCAGACAACTGAATACCCATATAGCAGCACACACTCAGATCTTAACCCCAGTGTGCAGAAAGGGTCAAAACGTGTTTTTCAGCAGAAATAAACATGTTTCTGCAAGTTTGGTCAACCCCATGTAAGTTATGGGGCAGTAACAGTACACTTTTCAAAACGTGTTTTTCAGCCCGAAATAAACGCGTTTTTTCAGACAACTGAATCCCCATGTAGCAGCAAGGCTCAGAAGAGCCCACACACTCAGATCTTAACCCCAGTGTGCAGAAAGGTTCAAAACGTGTTTTTCAGCAGAAATAAACATGTTTCTGCAAGTTTGGTCAACCCCATGTAAGTTATGGGGCAGTAACAGTACACTTTTCAAAACGTGTTTTTCAGCCCGAAATAAACGCGTTTTTTCAGACAACTGAATCCCCATGTAGCAGCAAGGCTCAGAAGAGCCCACACACTCAGATCTTAACCCCAGTGTGCAGAAAGGTTCAAAACGTGTTTTTCAGCAGAAATAAACATGTTTCTGCAAGTTTGGTCAACCCCATGTAAGTTATGGGGCAGTAACAGTACACTTTTCAAAACGTGTTTTTCAGCCCGAAATAAACGCGTTTTTTCAGACAACTGAATCCCCATGTAGCAGCAAGGCTCAGAAGAGCCCACACACTCAGATCTTAACCCCAGTGTGCAGAAAGGTTCAAAACGTGTTTTTCAGCAGAAATAAACATGTTTCTGCAAGTTTGGTCAACCCCATGTAAGTTATGGGGCAGTAACAGTACACTCTGCAAAACGTGTTTTTCAGCCCGAAATAAACGCGTTTTTTCAGACAACTGAATCCCCATGTAGCAGCAAGGCTCAGAAGAGCCCACACACTCAGATCTTAACCCCAGTGTGCAAAAGGTTCAAAACGTGTTTTTCAGCAGAAATAAACATGTTTCTGCAAGTTTGGTCAACCCCATGTAAGTTATGGGGCAGTAACAGTACACTTTTCAAAACGTGCTTTTCAGCCCGAAATAAACGCGTTTTTTCAGACAACTGAATCCCCATGTAGCAGCAAGGCTCAGAAGAGCCCACACACTCAGATCTTAACCCCAGTGTGCAGAAAGGTTCAAAACGTGTTTTTCAGCAGAAATAAACATGTTTCTGCAAGTTTGGTCAACCCCATGTAAGTTATGGGGCAGTAACAGTACACTCTGCAAAACGTGTTTTTCAGCCCGAAATAAACGCGTTTTTTCAGACAACTGAATCCCCATGTAGCAGCAAGGCTCAGAAGAGCCCACACACTCAGATCTTAACCCCAGTGTGCAAAAGGTTCAAAACGTGTTTTTCAGCAGAAATAAACATGTTTCTGCAAGTTTGGTCAACCCCATGTAAGTTATGGGGCAGTAACAGTACACTTTTCAAAACGTGTTTTTCAGCCCGAAATAAACGCGTTTTTTCAGACAACTGAATACCCATGTAGCAGCACACACTCAGATCTTAACCCCAGTGTGCAGAAAGGATCAAAACGTGTTTTTCAGCAGAAATAAACATGTTTCTGCAAGTTTGGTCAACCCCATGTAAGTTATGAGGCAGTAACAGTACACTCTGCAAAACGTGTTTTCAGCCCGAAATAAACGCGTTTTTTCAGACAACTGAATCCCCATGTAGCAGCAAGGCTCAGAAGAGCCCACACACTCAGATCTTAACCCCAGTGTGCAGAAAGGTTCAAAACGTGTTTTTCAGCAGAAATAAACATGTTTCTGCAAGTTTGGTCAACCCCATGTAAGTTATGGGGCAGTAACAGTACACTCTGCAAAACGTGTTTTTCAGCCCGAAATAAACGCGTTTTTTCAGACAACTGAATCCCCATGTAGCAGCAAGGCTCAGAAGAGCCCACACACTCAGATCTTAACCCCAGTGTGCAGAAAGGTTCAAAACGTGTTTTTCAGCAGAAATAAACATGTTTCTGCAAGTTTGGTCAACCCCATGTAAGTTATGGGGCAGTAACAGTACACTCTGCAAAACGTGTTTTTCAGCCCGAAATAAACGCGTTTTTTCAGACAACTGAATCCCCATGTAGCAGCAAGGCTCAGAAGAGCCCACACACTCAGATCTTAACCCCAGTGTGCAAAAGGTTCAAAACGTGTTTTTCAGCAGAAATAAACATGTTTCTGCAAGTTTGGTCAACCCCATGTAAGTTATGGGGCAGTAACAGTACACTTTTCAAAACGTGTTTTTCAGCCCGAAATAAACGCGTTTTTTCAGACAACTGAATCCCCATGTAGCAGCAAGTATCAGAAGAGCCCACACACTCAGCTCTTAACCCCAGTGTGCAGAAAGGGTCAAAACGTGTTTTTCAGCAGAAATAAACATGTTTCTGCAAGTTTGGTCAACCCCATGTAAGTTATGGGGCAGTAACAGTACACTTTTCAAAACGTGTTTTTCAGCCCCAAATAAACGCGTTTTTTCAGACAACTGAATACCCATGTAGCAGCACACACTCAGATCTTAACCCCAGTGTGCAGAAAGGGTCAAAACGTGTTTTTCAGCAGAAATAAACATGTTTCTGCAAGTTTGGTCAACCCCATGTAAGTTATGGGGCAGTAACAGTACACTTTTCAAAACGTGTTTTTCAGCCCGAAATAAACGCGTTTTTTCAGACAACTGAATCCCCATGTAGCAGCAAGGCTCAGAAGAGCCCACACACTCAGATCTTAACCCCAGTGTGCAGAAAGGTTCAAAACGTGTTTTTCAGCAGAAATAAACATGTTTCTGCAAGTTTGGTCAACCCCATGTAAGTTATGGGGCAGTAACAGTACACTTTTCAAAACGTGTTTTTCAGCCCGAAATAAACGCGTTTTTTCAGACAACTGAATCCCCATGTAGCAGCAAGGCTCAGAAGAGCCCACACACTCAGATCTTAACCCCAGTGTGCAGAAAGGTTCAAAACGTGTTTTTCAGCAGAAATAAACATGTTTCTGCAAGTTTGGTCAACCCCATGTAAGTTATGGGGCAGTAACAGTACACTCTGCAAAACGTGTTTTTCAGCCCGAAATAAACGCGTTTTTTCAGACAACTGAATCCCCATGTAGCAACAAGGCTCAGAAGAGCCCACACACTCAGATCTTAACCCCAGTGTGCAGAAAGGTTCAAAACGTGTTTTTCAGCAGAAATAAACATGTTTCTGCAAGTTTGGTCAACCCCATGTAAATTATGGGGCAGTAACAGTACACTTTTCAAAACGTGTTTTCAGCCCGAAATAAACGCGTTTTTTCAAACAACTGAATCCCCATGTAGCAGCAAGGCTCAGAAGAGCCCACACACTCAGATCTTAACCCCAGTGTGCAGAAAGGTTCAAAACGTGTTTTTTAGCAGAAATAAACATGTTTCTGCAAGTTTGGTCAACCCCATGTAAGGTATGGGGCAGTAACAGTACACTTTTCAAAACGTGTTTTTCAGCCCGAAATAAACGCGTTTTTTCAGACAACTGAATCCCCATGTAGCAGCAAGGCTCAGAAGAGCCCACACACTCAGATCTTAACCCCAGTGTGCAGAAAGGTTCAAAACGTGTTTTTCAGCAGAAATAAACATGTTTCTGCAAGTTTGGTCAACCCCATGTAAGTTATGGGGCAGTAACAGTACACTTTTCAAAACGTGTTTTCAGCCCGAAATAAACGCGTTTTTTCAAACAACTGAATCCCCATGTAGCAGCAAGGCTCAGAAGAGCCCACACACTCAGATCTTAACCCCAGTGTGCAGAAAGGTTCAAAACGTGTTTTTCAGCAGAAATAAACATGTTTCTGCAAGTTTGGTCAACCCCATGTAAATTATGGGGCAGTAACAGTACACTTTTCAAAACGTGTTTTCAGCCCGAAATAAACGCGTTTTTTCAAACAACTGAATCCCCATGTAGCAGCAAGGCTCAGAAGAGCCCACACACTCAGATCTTAACCCCAGTGTGCAGAAAGGTTCAAAACGTGTTTTTTAGCAGAAATAAACATGTTTCTGCAAGTTTGGTCAACCCCATGTAAGTTATGGGGCAGTAACAGTACACTTTTCAAAACGTGTTTTTCAGCCCGAAATAAACGCGTTTTTTCAGACAACTGAATCCCCATGTAGCAGCAAGTCTCAGAAGAGCCCACACACTCAGCTCTTAACCCCAGTGTGCAGAAAGGGTCAAAACGTGTTTTTCAGCAGAAATAAACATGTTTCTGCAAGTTTGGTCAACCCCATGTAAGTTATGAGGCAGTAACAGTACACTCTGCAAAACGTGTTTTTCAGCCCGAAATAAACGCGTTTTTTCAGACAACTGAATCCCCATGTAGCAGCAAGGCTCAGAAGAGCCCACACACTCAGATCTTAACCCCAGTGTGCAGAAAGGTTCAAAACGTGTTTTTCAGCAGAAATAAACATGTTTCTGCAAGTTTGGTCAACCCCATGTAAGTTATGGGGCAGTAACAGTACACTTTTCAAAACGTGTTTTTCTGCCCGAAATAAACGCGTTTTTTCAGACAACTGAATCCCCATGTAGCAGCAAGTCTCAGAAGAGCCCACACACTCAGCTCTTAACCCCAGTGTGCAGAAAGGGTCAAAACGTGTTTTTCAGCAGAAATAAACATGTTTCTGCAAGTTTGGTCAACCCCATGTAAGTTATGGGGAAGTAACAGTACACTTTTCAAAACGTGTTTTTCAGCCCGAAATAAACGCGTTTTTTCAGACAACTTAATCCCCATGTAGCAGCAAGGCTCAGAAGAGCCCACACACTCAGATCTTAACCCCAGTGTGCTGAAAGTGTCAAAACATGTTTTTCAGCAGAAATAAACATGTTTCTGCAAGTTTGGTCAACCCCATGTAAGTTATGGGGCAGTAACAGTACACTCTGCAAAACGTGTTTTTCAGCCCGAAATAAACGCGTTTTTTCAGACAAGTGAATCACCATGTAGCAGCAAGGCTCAGAAGAGCCCACACACTCAGCTCTTAACCCCAGTGTGCAGAAAGGGTCAAAACGTGTTTTTCAGCAGAAATAAACATGTTTCTGCAAGTTTGGTCAACCCCATGTAAGTTATGGGGCAGTAACAGTACACTCTGCAAAACGTGTTTTTCAGCCCGAAATAAACGCGTTTTTTCAGACAACTGAATCCCCATGTAGCAGCAAGGCTCAGAAGAGCCCACACACTCAGATCTTAACCCCAGTGTGCAAAAGGTTCAAAACGTGTTTTTCATCAGAAATAAACATGTTTCTGCAAGTTTGGTCAACCCCATGTAAGTTATGGGGCAGTAACAGTACACTTTTCAAAACGTGTTTTTCAGCCCGAAATAAACGCGTTTTTTCAGACAACTGAATACCCATGTAGCAGCACACACTCAGATCTTAACCCCAGTGTGCAGAAAGGATCAAAACGTGTTTTTCAGCAGAAATAAACATGTTTCTGCAAGTTTGGTCAACCCCATGTAAGTTATGAGGCAGTAACAGTACACTCTGCAAAACGTGTTTTCAGCCCGAAATAAACGCGTTTTTTCAGACAACTGAATCCCCATGTAGCAGCAAGGCTCAGAAGAGCCCACACACTCAGATCTTAACCCCAGTGTGCAGAAAGGTTCAAAACGTGTTTTTCAGCAGAAATAAACATGTTTCTGCAAGTTTGGTCAACCCCATGTAAGTTATGGGGCAGTAACAGTACACTCTGCAAAACGTGTTTTTCAGCCCGAAATAAACGCGTTTTTTCAGACAACTGAATCCCCATGTAGCAGCAAGGCTCAGAAGAGCCCACACACTCAGATCTTAACCCCAGTGTGCAGAAAGGTTCAAAACGTGTTTTTCAGCAGAAATAAACATGTTTCTGCAAGTTTGGTCAACCCCATGTAAGTTATGGGGCAGTAACAGTACACTTTTCAAAACGTGTTTTTCAGCCCGAAATAAACGCGTTTTTTCAGACAACTGAATCCCCATGTAGCAGCAAGGCTCAGAAGAGCCCACACACTCAGATCTTAACCCCAGTGTGCAGAAAGGTTCAAAACGTGTTTTTCAGCAGAAATAAACATGTTTCTGCAAGTTTGGTCAACCCCATGTAAGTTATGGGGCAGTAACAGTACACTCTGCAAAACGTGTTTTTCAGCCCGAAATAAACGCGTTTTTTCAGACAACTGAATCCCCATGTAGCAACAAGGCTCAGAAGAGCCCACACACTCAGATCTTAACCCCAGTGTGCAGAAAGGTTCAAAACGTGTTTTTCAGCAGAAATAAACATGTTTCTGCAAGTTTTGTCAACCCCATGTAAGTTATGGGGCAGTAACATTACACTTTTCAAAACGTGTTTTTCAGCCCGAAATAAACGCGTTTTTTCAGACTTCTGAATCCCCATGTAGCAGCAAGGCTCAGAAGAGCCCACACACTCAGATCTTAACCCCAGTGTGCAGAAAGGTTCAAAACGTGTTTTTCAGCAGAAATAAACATGTTTCTGCAAGTTTGGTCAACCCCATGTAAATTATGGGGCAGTAACAGTACACTTTTCAAAACGTGTTTTCAGCCCGAAATAAACGCGTTTTTTCAAACAACTGAATCCCCATGTAGCAGCAAGGCTCAGAAGAGCCCACACACTCAGATCTTAACCCCAGTGTGCAGAAAGGTTCAAAACGTGTTTTTTAGCAGAAATAAACATGTTTCTGCAAGTTTGGTCAACCCCATGTAAGTTATGGGGCAGTAACAGTACACTTTTCAAAACGTGTTTTTCAGCCCGAAATAAACGCTTTTTTTCAGACAACTGAATCCCCATGTAGCAGCAAGGCTCAGAAGAGCCCACACACTCAGATCTTAACCCCAGTGTGCAGAAAGGTTCAAAACGTGTTTTTCAGCAGAAATAAACATGTTTCTGCAAGTTTGGTCAACCCCATGTAAGTTATGGGGCAGTAACAGTACACTTTTCAAAACGTGTTTACAGCCCGAAATAAACGCGTTTTTTCAAACAACTGAATCCCCATGTAGCAGCAAGGCTCAGAAGAGCCCACACACTCAGATCTTAACCCCAGTGTGCAGAAAGGTTCAAAACGTGTTTTTCAGCAGAAATAAACATGTTTCTGCAAGTTTGGTCAACCCCATGTAAATTATGGGGCAGTAACAGTACACTTTTCAAAACGTGTTTTCAGCCCGAAATAAACGCGTTTTTTCAAACAACTGAATCCCCATGTAGCAGCAAGGCTCAGAAGAGCCCACACACTCAGATCTTAACCCCAGTGTGCAGAAAGGTTCAAAACGTGTTTTTTAGCAGAAATAAACATGTTTCTGCAAGTTTGGTCAACCCCATGTAAGTTATGGGGCAGTAACAGTACACTTTTCAAAACGTGTTTTTCAGCCCGAAATAAACGCGTTTTTTCAGACAACTGAATCCCCATGTAGCAGCAAGTCTCAGAAGAGCCCACACACTCAGCTCTTAACCCCAGTGTGCAGAAAGGGTCAAAACGTGTTTTTCAGCAGAAATAAACATGTTTCTGCAAGTTTGGTCAACCCCATGTAAGTTATGAGGCAGTAACAGTACACTCTGCAAAACGTGTTTTTCAGCCCGAAATAAACGCGTTTTTTCAGACAACTGAATCCCCATGTAGCAGCAAGGCTCAGAAGAGCCCACACACTCAGATCTTAACCCCAGTGTGCAGAAAGGTTCAAAACGTGTTTTTCAGCAGAAATAAACATGTTTCTGCAAGTTTGGTCAACCCCATGTAAGTTATGGGGCAGTAACAGTACACTTTTCAAAACGTGTTTTTCTGCCCGAAATAAACGCGTTTTTTCAGACAACTGAATCCCCATGTAGCAGCAAGTCTCAGAAGAGCCCACACACTCAGCTCTTAACCCCAGTGTGCAGAAAGGGTCAAAACGTGTTTTTCAGCAGAAATAAACATGTTTCTGCAAGTTTGGTCAACCCCATGTAAGTTATGGGGAAGTAACAGTACACTTTTCAAAACGTGTTTTTCAGCCCGAAATAAACGCGTTTTTTCAGACAACTTAATCCCCATGTAGCAGCAAGGCTCAGAAGAGCCCACACACTCAGATCTTAACCCCAGTGTGCTGAAAGTGTCAAAACATGTTTTTCAGCAGAAATAAACATGTTTCTGCAAGTTTGGTCAACCCCATGTAAGTTATGGGGCAGTAACAGTACACTCTGCAAAACGTGTTTTTCAGCCCGAAATAAACGCGTTTTTTCAGACAAGTGAATCACCATGTAGCAGCAAGGCTCAGAAGAGCCCACACACTCAGCTCTTAACCCCAGTGTGCAGAAAGGGTCAAAACGTGTTTTTCAGCAGAAATAAACATGTTTCTGCAAGTTTGGTCAACCCCATGTAAGTTATGGGGCAGTAACAGTACACTCTGCAAAACGTGTTTTTCAGCCCGAAATAAACGCGTTTTTTCAGACAACTGAATCCCCATGTAGCAGCAAGGCTCAGAAGAGCCCACACACTCAGATCTTAACCCCAGTGTGCAAAAAGGTTCAAAACGTGTTTTTCAGCAGAAATAAACATGTTTCTGCAAGTTTGGTCAACCCCATGTAAGTTATGGGGCAGTAACAGTACACTTTTCAAAACGTGTTTTTCAGCCCGAAATAAACGCGTTTTTTCAGACAACTGAATCCCCATGTAGCAGCAAGTCTCAGAAGAGCCCACACACTCAGCTCTTAACCCCAGTGTGCAGAAAGGGTCAAAACGTGTTTTTCAGCAGAAATAAACATGTTTCTGCAAGTTTGGTCAACCCCATGTAAGTTATGGGGCAGTAACAGTACACTCTGCAAAACGTGTTTTTCAGCCCGAAATAAACGCGTTTTTTCAGACAAGTGAATCACCATGTAGCAGCAAGGCTCAGAAGAGCCCACACACTCAGCTCTTAACCCCAGTGTGCAGAAAGGGTCAAAACGTGTTTTTCAGCAGAAATAAACATGTTTCTGCAAGTTTGGTCAACCCCATGTAAGTTATGGGGCAGTAACAGTACACTCTGCAAAACGTGTTTTTCAGCCCGAAATAAACGCGTTTTTTCAGACAACTGAATCCCCATGTAGCAGCAAGGCTCAGAAGAGCCCACACACTCAGATCTTAACCCCAGTGTGCAAAAAGGTTCAAAACGTGTTTTTCAGCAGAAATAAACATGTTTCTGCAAGTTTGGTCAACCCCATGTAAGTTATGGGGCAGTAACAGTACACTTTTCAAAACGTGTTTTTCAGCCCGAAATAAACGCGTTTTTTCAGACAACTGAATCCCCATGTAGCAGCAAGTCTCAGAAGAGCCCACACACTCAGCTCTTAACCCCAGTGTGCAGAAAGGGTCAAAACGTGTTTTTCAGCAGAAATAAACATGTTTCTGCATGTTTGGTCAACCCCATGTAAGTTATGGGGCAGTAACAGTACACTTTTCAAAACGTGTTTTTCAGCCCGAAATAAACGCGTTTTTTCAGACAACTGAATACCCATGTAGCAGCACACACTCAGATCTTAACCCCAGTGTGCAGAAAGGATCAAAACGTGTTTTTCAGCAGAAATAAACATGTTTCTGCAAGTTTGGTCAACCCCATGTAAGTTATGAGGCAGTAACAGTACACTCTGCAAAACGTGTTTTCAGCCCGAAATAAACGCGTTTTTTCAGACAACTGAATCCCCATGTAGCAGCAAGGCTGAGAAGAGCCCACACACTCAGATCTTAACCCCAGTGTGCAGAAAGGTTCAAAACGTGTTTTTCAGCAGAAATAAACATGTTTCTGCAAGTTTGTTCAACCCCATGTAAGTTATGGGGCAGTAACAGTACACTTTTCAAAACGTGCTTTTCAGCCCGAAATAAACGCGTTTTTTCAGACAACTGAATCCCCATGTAGCAGCAAGGCTCAGAAGAGCCCACACACTCAGATCTTAACCGCAGTGTGCAGAAAGGTTCAAAACGTGTTTTTCAGCAGAAATAAACATGTTTCTGCAAGTTTGGTCAACCCCATGTAAGTTATGGGGCAGTAACAGTACACTCTGCAAAACGTGTTTTTCAGCCCGAAATAAACGCGTTTTTTCAGACAACTGAATCCCCATGTAGCAGCAAGGCTCAGAAGAGCCCACACACTCAGATCTTAACCCCAGTGTGCAAAAGGTTCAAAACGTGTTTTTCAGCAGAAATAAACATGTTTCTGCAAGTTTGGTCAACCCCATGTAAGTTATGGGGCAGTAACAGTACACTTTTCAAAACGTGTTTTTCAGCCCGAAATAAACACGTTTTTTCAGACAACTGAATCCCCATGTAGCAGCAAGTATCAGAAGAGCCCACACACTCAGCTCTTAACCCCAGTGTGCAGAAAGGGTCAAAACGTGTTTTTCAGCAGAAATAAACATGTTTCTGCAAGTTTGGTCAACCCCATGTAAGTTATGGGGCAGTAACAGTACACTTTTCAAAACGTGTTTTTCAGCCCCAAATAAACGCGTTTTTTCAGACAACTGAATACCCATGTAGCAGCACACACTCAGATCTTAACCCCAGTGTGCAGAAAGGGTCAAAACGTGTTTTTCAGCAGAAATAAACATGTTTCTGCAAGTTTGGTCAACCCCATGTAAGTTATGGGGCAGTAACAGTACACTTTTCAAAACGTGTTTTTCAGCCCGAAATAAACGCGTTTTTTCAGACAACTGAATCCCCATGTAGCAGCAAGGCTCAGAAGAGCCCACACACTCAGATCTTAACCCCAGTGTGCAGAAAGGTTCAAAACGTGTTTTTCAGCAGAAATAAACATGTTTCTGCAAGTTTGGTCAACCCCATGTAAGTTATGGGGCAGTAACAGTACACTCTGCAAAACGTGTTTTTCAGCCCGAAATAAACGCGTTTTTTCAGACAACTGAATCCCCATGTAGCAGCAAGGCTGAGAAGAGCCCACACACTCAGATCTTAACCCCAGTGTGCAGAAAGGTTCAAAACGTGTTTTTCAGCAGAAATAAACATGTTTCTGCAAGTTTGTTCAACCCCATGTAAGTTATGGGGCAGTAACAGTACACTTTTCAAAACGTGCTTTTCAGCCCGAAATAAACGCGTTTTTTCAGACAACTGAATCCCCATGTAGCAGCAAGGCTCAGAAGAGCCCACACACTCAGATCTTAACCCCAGTGTGCAGAAAGGTTCAAAACGTGTTTTTCAGCAGAAATAAACATGTTTCTGCAAGTTTGGTCAACCCCATGTAAGTTATGGGGCAGTAACAGTACACTCTGCAAAACGTGTTTTTCAGCCCGAAATAAACGCGTTTTTTCAGACAACTGAATCCCCATGTAGCAGCAAGGCTCAGAAGAGCCCACACACTCAGATCTTAACCCCAGTGTGCAAAAGGTTCAAAACGTGTTTTTCAGCAGAAATAAACATGTTTCTGCAAGTTTGGTCAACCCCATGTAAGTTATGGGGCAGTAACAGTACACTTTTCAAAACGTGTTTTTCAGCCCGAAATAAACACGTTTTTTCAGACAACTGAATCCCCATGTAGCAGCAAGTATCAGAAGAGCCCACACACTCAGCTCTTAACCCCAGTGTGCAGAAAGGGTCAAAACGTGTTTTTCAGCAGAAATAAACATGTTTCTGCAAGTTTGGTCAACCCCATGTAAGTTATGGGGCAGTAACAGTACACTTTTCAAAACGTGTTTTTCAGCCCCAAATAAACGCGTTTTTTCAGACAACTGAATACCCATGTAGCAGCACACACTCAGATCTTAACCCCAGTGTGCAGAACGGGTCAAAACGTGTTTTTCAGCAGAAATAAGCATGTTTCTGCAAGTTTGGTCAACCCCATGTAAGTTATGGGGCAGTAACAGTACACTTTTCAAAACGTGTTTTTCAGCCCGAAATAAACGCGTTTTTTCAGACAACTGAATCCCCATGTAGCAGCAAGGCTCAGAAGAGCCCACACACTCAGATCTTAACCCCAGTGTGCAAAAGGTTCAAAACGTGTTTTTCAGCAGAAATAAACATGTTTCTGCAAGTTTGGTCAACCCCATGTAAGTTATGGGGCAGTAACAGTACACTTTTCAAAACGTGTTTTTCAGCCCGAAATAAACGCGTTTTTTCAGACAACTGAATCCCCATGTAGCAGCAAGGCTCAGAAGAGCCCACACACTCAGATCTTAACCCCAGTGTGCAGAAAGGTTCAAAACGTGTTTTTCAGCAGAAATAAACATGTTTCTGCAAGTTTGGTCAACCCCATGTAAGTTATGGGGCAGTAACAGTACACTTTTCAAAACGTGTTTTCAGCCCGAAATAAACGCGTTTTTTCAAACAACTGAATCCCCATGTAGCAGCAAGGCTCAGAAGAGCCCACACACTCAGATCTTAACCCCAGTGTGCAGAAAGGTTCAAAACGTGTTTTTCAGCAGAAATAAACATGTTTCTGCAAGTTTGGTCAACCCCATGTAAATTATGGGGCAGTAACAGTACACTTTTCAAAACGTGTTTTCAGCCCGAAATAAACGCGTTTTTTCAAACAACTGAATCCCCATGTAGCAGCAAGGCTCAGAAGAGCCCACACACTCAGATCTTAACCCCAGTGTGCAGAAAGGTTCAAAACGTGTTTTTTAGCAGAAATAAACATGTTTCTGCAAGTTTGGTCAACCCCATGTAAGTTATGGGGCAGTAACAGTACACTTTTCAAAACGTGTTTTTCAGCCCGAAATAAACGCGTTTTTTCAGACAACTGAATCCCCATGTAGCAGCAAGTCTCAGAAGAGCCCACACACTCAGCTCTTAACCCCAGTGTGCAGAAAGGGTCAAAACGTGTTTTTCAGCAGAAATAAACATGTTTCTGCAAGTTTGGTCAACCCCATGTAAGTTATGAGGCAGTAACAGTACACTCTGCAAAACGTGTTTTTCAGCCCGAAATAAACGCGTTTTTTCAGACAACTGAATCCCCATGTAGCAGCAAGGCTCAGAAGAGCCCACACACTCAGATCTTAACCCCAGTGTGCAGAAAGGTTCAAAACGTGTTTTTCAGCAGAAATAAACATGTTTCTGCAAGTTTGGTCAACCCCATGTAAGTTATGGGGCAGTAACAGTACACTTTTCAAAACGTGTTTTTCTGCCCGAAATAAACGCGTTTTTTCAGACAACTGAATCCCCATGTAGCAGCAAGTCTCAGAAGAGCCCACACACTCAGCTCTTAACCCCAGTGTGCAGAAAGGGTCAAAACGTGTTTTTCAGCAGAAATAAACATGTTTCTGCAAGTTTGGTCAACCCCATGTAAGTTATGGGGAAGTAACAGTACACTTTTCAAAACGTGTTTTTCAGCCCGAAATAAACGCGTTTTTTCAGACAACTTAATCCCCATGTAGCAGCAAGGCTCAGAAGAGCCCACACACTCAGATCTTAACCCCAGTGTGCTGAAAGTGTCAAAACATGTTTTTCAGCAGAAATAAACATGTTTCTGCAAGTTTGGTCAACCCCATGTAAGTTATGGGGCAGTAACAGTACACTCTGCAAAACGTGTTTTTCAGCCCGAAATAAACGCGTTTTTTCAGACAAGTGAATCACCATGTAGCAGCAAGGCTCAGAAGAGCCCACACACTCAGCTCTTAACCCCAGTGTGCAGAAAGGGTCAAAACGTGTTTTTCAGCAGAAATAAACATGTTTCTGCAAGTTTGGTCAACCCCATGTAAGTTATGGGGCAGTAACAGTACACTCTGCAAAACGTGTTTTTCAGCCCGAAATAAACGCGTTTTTTCAGACAACTGAATCCCCATGTAGCAGCAAGGCTCAGAAGAGCCCACACACTCAGATCTTAACCCCAGTGTGCAAAAGGTTCAAAACGTGTTTTTCATCAGAAATAAACATGTTTCTGCAAGTTTGGTCAACCCCATGTAAGTTATGGGGCAGTAACAGTACACTTTTCAAAACGTGTTTTTCAGCCCGAAATAAACGCGTTTTTTCAGACAACTGAATACCCATGTAGCAGCACACACTCAGATCTTAACCCCAGTGTGCAGAAAGGATCAAAACGTGTTTTTCAGCAGAAATAAACATGTTTCTGCAAGTTTGGTCAACCCCATGTAAGTTATGAGGCAGTAACAGTACACTCTGCAAAACGTGTTTTCAGCCCGAAATAAACGCGTTTTTTCAGACAACTGAATCCCCATGTAGCAGCAAGGCTCAGAAGAGCCCACACACTCAGATCTTAACCCCAGTGTGCAGAAAGGTTCAAAACGTGTTTTTCAGCAGAAATAAACATGTTTCTGCAAGTTTGTTCAACCCCATGTAAGTTATGGGGCAGTAACAGTACACTTTTCAAAACGTGCTTTTCAGCCCGAAATAAACGCGTTTTTTCAGACAACTGAATCCCCATGTAGCAGCAAGGCTCAGAAGAGCCCACACACTCAGATCTTAACCCCAGTGTGCAGAAAGGTTCAAAACGTGTTTTTCAGCAGAAATAAACATGTTTCTGCAAGTTTGGTCAACCCCATGTAAGTTATGGGGCAGTAACAGTACACTCTGCAAAACGTGTTTTTCAGCCCGAAATAAACGCGTTTTTTCAGACAACTGAATCCCCATGTAGCAGCAAGGCTCAGAAGAGCCCACACACTCAGATCTTAACCCCAGTGTGCAAAAGGTTCAAAACGTGTTTTTCAGCAGAAATAAACATGTTTCTGCAAGTTTGGTCAACCCCATGTAAGTTATGGGGCAGTAACAGTACACTTTTCAAAACGTGTTTTTCAGCCCCAAATTAACGCGTTTTTTCAGACAACTGAATACCCATGTAGCAGCACACACTCAGATCTTAACCCCAGTGTGCAGAAAGGGTCAAAACGTGTTTTTCAGCAGAAATAAACATGTTTCTGCAAGTTTGGTCAACCCCATGTAAGTTATGGGGCAGTAACAGTACACTTTTCAAAACGTGTTTTTCAGCCCGAAATAAACGCGTTTTTTCAGACAACTGAATCCCCATGTAGCAGCAAGGCTCAGAAGAGCCCACACACTCAGATCTTAACCCCAGTGTGCAGAAAGGTTCAAAACGTGTTTTTCAGCAGAAATAAACATGTTTCTGCAAGTTTGGTCAACCCCATGTAAGTTATGGGGCAGTAACAGTACACTTTTCAAAACGTGTTTTTCAGCCCGAAATAAACGCGTTTTTTCAGACAACTGAATCCCCATGTAGCAGCAAGGCTCAGAAGAGCCCACACACTCAGATCTTAACCCCAGTGTGCAGAAAGGTTCAAAACGTGTTTTTCAGCAGAAATAAACATGTTTCTGCAAGTTTGGTCAACCCCATGTAAGTTATGGGGCAGTAACAGTACACTCTGCAAAACGTGTTTTTCAGCCCGAAATAAACGCGTTTTTTCAGACAACTGAATCCCCATGTAGCAACAAGGCTCAGAAGAGCCCACACACTCAGATCTTAACCCCAGTGTGCAGAAAGGTTCAAAACGTGTTTTTCAGCAGAAATAAACATGTTTCTGCAAGTTTTGTCAACCCCATGTAAGTTATGGGGCAGTAACATTACACTTTTCAAAACGTGTTTTTCAGCCCGAAATAAACGCGTTTTTTCAGACTTCTGAATCCCCATGTAGCAGCAAGGCTCAGAAGAGCCCACACACTCAGATCTTAACCCCAGTGTGCAGAAAGGTTCAAAACGTGTTTTTCAGCAGAAATAAACATGTTTCTGCAAGTTTGGTCAACCCCATGTAAATTATGGGGCAGTAACAGTACACTTTTCAAAACGTGTTTTCAGCCCGAAATAAACGCGTTTTTTCAAACAACTGAATCCCCATGTAGCAGCAAGGCTCAGAAGAGCCCACACACTCAGATCTTAACCCCAGTGTGCAGAAAGGTTCAAAACGTGTTTTTTAGCAGAAATAAACATGTTTCTGCAAGTTTGGTCAACCCCATGTAAGTTATGGGGCAGTAACAGTACACTTTTCAAAACGTGTTTTTCAGCCCGAAATAAACGCTTTTTTTCAGACAACTGAATCCCCATGTAGCAGCAAGGCTCAGAAGAGCCCACACACTCAGATCTTAACCCCAGTGTGCAGAAAGGTTCAAAACGTGTTTTTCAGCAGAAATAAACATGTTTCTGCAAGTTTGGTCAACCCCATGTAAGTTATGGGGCAGTAACAGTACACTTTTCAAAACGTGTTTACAGCCCGAAATAAACGCGTTTTTTCAAACAACTGAATCCCCATGTAGCAGCAAGGCTCAGAAGAGCCCACACACTCAGATCTTAACCCCAGTGTGCAGAAAGGTTCAAAACGTGTTTTTCAGCAGAAATAAACATGTTTCTGCAAGTTTGGTCAACCCCATGTAAGTTATGGGGCAGTAACAGTACACTCTGCAAAACGTGTTTTTCAGCCCGAAATAAACGCGTTTTTTCAGACAACTGAATCCCCATGTAGCAGCAAGGCTCAGAAGAGCCCACACACTCAGATCTTAACCCCAGTGTGCAGAAAGGTTCAAAACGTGTTTTTCAGCAGAAATAAACATGTTTCTGCAAGTTTGGTCAACCCCATGTAAGTTATGGGGCAGTAACAGTACACTTTTCAAAACGTGTTTTTCTGCCCGAAATAAACGCGTTTTTTCAGACAACTGAATCCCCATGTAGCAGCAAGTCTCAGAAGAGCCCACACACTCAGCTCTTAACCCCAGTGTGCAGAAAGGGTCAAAACGTGTTTTTCAGCAGAAATAAACATGTTTCTGCAAGTTTGGTCAACCCCATGTAAGTTATGGGGAAGTAACAGTACACTTTTCAAAACGTGTTTTTCAGCCCGAAATAAACGCGTTTTTTCAGACAACTTAATCCCCATGTAGCAGCAAGGCTCAGAAGAGCCCACACACTCAGATCTTAACCCCAGTGTGCTGAAAGTGTCAAAACATGTTTTTCAGCAGAAATAAACATGTTTCTGCAAGTTTGGTCAACCCCATGTAAGTTATGGGGCAGTAACAGTACACTCTGCAAAACGTGTTTTTCAGCCCGAAATAAACGCGTTTTTTCAGACAAGTGAATCACCATGTAGCAGCAAGGCTCAGAAGAGCCCACACACTCAGCTCTTAACCCCAGTGTGCAGAAAGGGTCAAAACGTGTTTTTCAGCAGAAATAAACATGTTTCTGCAAGTTTGGTCAACCCCATGTAAGTTATGGGGCAGTAACAGTACACTCTGCAAAACGTGTTTTTCAGCCCGAAATAAACGCGTTTTTTCAGACAACTGAATCCCCATGTAGCAGCAAGGCTCAGAAGAGCCCACACACTCAGATCTTAACCCCAGTGTGCAAAAAGGTTCAAAACGTGTTTTTCAGCAGAAATAAACATGTTTCTGCAAGTTTGGTCAACCCCATGTAAGTTATGGGGCAGTAACAGTACACTTTTCAAAACGTGTTTTTCAGCCCGAAATAAACGCGTTTTTTCAGACAACTGAATCCCCATGTAGCAGCAAGTCTCAGAAGAGCCCACACACTCAGCTCTTAACCCCAGTGTGCAGAAAGGGTCAAAACGTGTTTTTCAGCAGAAATAAACATGTTTCTGCAAGTTTGGTCAACCCCATGTAAGTTATGGGGCAGTAACAGTACACTCTGCAAAACGTGTTTTTCAGCCCGAAATAAACGCGTTTTTTCAGACAAGTGAATCACCATGTAGCAGCAAGGCTCAGAAGAGCCCACACACTCAGCTCTTAACCCCAGTGTGCAGAAAGGGTCAAAACGTGTTTTTCAGCAGAAATAAACATGTTTCTGCAAGTTTGGTCAACCCCATGTAAGTTATGGGGCAGTAACAGTACACTCTGCAAAACGTGTTTTTCAGCCCGAAATAAACGCGTTTTTTCAGACAACTGAATCCCCATGTAGCAGCAAGGCTCAGAAGAGCCCACACACTCAGATCTTAACCCCAGTGTGCAAAAAGGTTCAAAACGTGTTTTTCAGCAGAAATAAACATGTTTCTGCAAGTTTGGTCAACCCCATGTAAGTTATGGGGCAGTAACAGTACACTTTTCAAAACGTGTTTTTCAGCCCGAAATAAACGCGTTTTTTCAGACAACTGAATCCCCATGTAGCAGCAAGTCTCAGAAGAGCCCACACACTCAGCTCTTAACCCCAGTGTGCAGAAAGGGTCAAAACGTGTTTTTCAGCAGAAATAAACATGTTTCTGCAAGTTTGGTCAACCCCATGTAAGTTATGGGGCAGTAACAGTACACTTTTCAAAACGTGTTTTTCAGCCCGAAATAAACGCGTTTTTTCAGACAACTGAATACCCATGTAGCAGCACACACTCAGATCTTAACCCCAGTGTGCAGAAAGGATCAAAACGTGTTTTTCAGCAGAAATAAACATGTTTCTGCAAGTTTGGTCAACCCCATGTAAGTTATGAGGCAGTAACAGTACACTCTGCAAAACGTGTTTTCAGCCCGAAATAAACGCGTTTTTTCAGACAACTGAATCCCCATGTAGCAGCAAGGCTGAGAAGAGCCCACACACTCAGATCTTAACCCCAGTGTGCAGAAAGGTTCAAAACGTGTTTTTCAGCAGAAATAAACATGTTTCTGCAAGTTTGTTCAACCCCATGTAAGTTATGGGGCAGTAACAGTACACTTTTCAAAACGTGCTTTTCAGCCCGAAATAAACGCGTTTTTTCAGACAACTGAATCCCCATGTAGCAGCAAGGCTCAGAAGAGCCCACACACTCAGATCTTAACCCCAGTGTGCAGAAAGGTTCAAAACGTGTTTTTCAGCAGAAATAAACATGTTTCTGCAAGTTTGGTCAACCCCATGTAAGTTATGGGGCAGTAACAGTACACTCTGCAAAACGTGTTTTTCAGCCCGAAATAAACGCGTTTTTTCAGACAACTGAATCCCCATGTAGCAGCAAGGCTCAGAAGAGCCCACACACTCAGATCTTAACCCCAGTGTGCAAAAGGTTCAAAACGTGTTTTTCAGCAGAAATAAACATGTTTCTGCAAGTTTGGTCAACCCCATGTAAGTTATGGGGCAGTAACAGTACACTTTTCAAAACGTGTTTTTCAGCCCGAAATAAACACGTTTTTTCAGACAACTGAATCCCCATGTAGCAGCAAGTATCAGAAGAGCCCACACACTCAGCTCTTAACCCCAGTGTGCAGAAAGGGTCAAAACGTGTTTTTCAGCAGAAATAAACATGTTTCTGCAAGTTTGGTCAACCCCATGTAAGTTATGGGGCAGTAACAGTACACTTTTCAAAACGTGTTTTTCAGCCCCAAATAAACGCGTTTTTTCAGACAACTGAATACCCATGTAGCAGCACACACTCAGATCTTAACCCCAGTGTGCAGAAAGGGTCAAAACGTGTTTTTCAGCAGAAATAAACATGTTTCTGCAAGTTTGGTCAACCCCATGTAAGTTATGGGGCAGTAACAGTACACTTTTCAAAACGTGTTTTTCAGCCCGAAATAAACGCGTTTTTTCAGACAACTGAATCCCCATGTAGCAGCAAGGCTCAGAAGAGCCCACACACTCAGATCTTAACCCCAGTGTGCAGAAAGGTTCAAAACGTGTTTTTCAGCAGAAATAAACATGTTTCTGCAAGTTTGGTCAACCCCATGTAAGTTATGGGGCAGTAACAGTACACTCTGCAAAACGTGTTTTTCAGCCCGAAATAAACGCGTTTTTTCAGACAACTGAATCCCCATGTAGCAGCAAGGCTCAGAAGAGCCCACACACTCAGATCTTAACCCCAGTGTGCAAAAGGTTCAAAACGTGTTTTTCAGCAGAAATAAACATGTTTCTGCAAGTTTGGTCAACCCCATGTAAGTTATGGGGCAGTAACAGTACACTTTTCAAAACGTGTTTTTCAGCCCGAAATAAACGCGTTTTTTCAGACAACTGAATCCCCATGTAGCAGCAAGGCTCAGAAGAGCCCACACACTCAGATCTTAACCCCAGTGTGCAGAAAGGTTCAAAACGTGTTTTTCAGCAGAAATAAACATGTTTCTGCAAGTTTGGTCAACCCCATGTAAGTTATGGGGCAGTAACAGTACACTCTGCAAAACGTGTTTTTCAGCCCGAAATAAACGCGTTTTTTCAGACAACTGAATCCCCATGTAGCAGCAAGGCTCAGAAGAGCCCACACACTCAGATCTTAACCCCAGTGTGCAAAAGGTTCAAAACGTGTTTTTCAGCAGAAATAAACATGTTTCTGCAAGTTTGGTCAACCCCATGTAAGTTATGGGGCAGTAACAGTACACTTTTCAAAACGTGTTTTTCAGCCCGAAATAAACGCGTTTTTTCAGACAACTGAATACCCATGTAGCAGCACACACTCAGATCTTAACCCCAGTGTGCAGAAAGGATCAAAACGTGTTTTTCAGCAGAAATAAACATGTTTCTGCAAGTTTGGTCAACCCCATGTAAGTTATGAGGCAGTAACAGTACACTCTGCAAAACGTGTTTTCAGCCCGAAATAAACGCGTTTTTTCAGACAACTGAATCCCCATGTAGCAGCAAGGCTCAGAAGAGCCCACACACTCAGATCTTAACCCCAGTGTGCAGAAAGGTTCAAAACGTGTTTTTCAGCAGAAATAAACATGTTTCTGCAAGTTTGTTCAACCCCATGTAAGTTATGGGGCAGTAACAGTACACTTTTCAAAACGTACTTTTCAGCCCGAAATAAACGCGTTTTTTCAGACAACTGAATCCCCATGTAGCAGCAAGGCTCAGAAGAGCCCACACACTCAGATCTTAACCCCAGTGTGCAGAAAGGTTCAAAACGTGTTTTTCAGCAGAAATAAACATGTTTCTGCAAGTTTGGTCAACCCCATGTAAGTTATGGGGCAGTAACAGTACACTCTGCAAAACGTGTTTTTCAGCCCGAAATAAACGCGTTTTTTCAGACAACTGAATCCCCATGTAGCAGCAAGGCTCAGAAGAGCCCACACACTCAGATCTTAACCCCAGTGTGCAAAAGGTTCAAAACGTGTTTTTCAGCAGAAATAAACATGTTTCTGCAAGTTTGGTCAACCCCATGTAAGTTATGGGGCAGTAACAGTACACTTTTCAAAACGTGTTTTTCAGCCCGAAATAAACGCGTTTTTTCAGACAACTGAATCCCCATGTAGCAGCAAGTATCAGAAGAGCCCACACACTCAGCTCTTAACCCCAGTGTGCAGAAAGGGTCAAAACGTGTTTTTCAGCAGAAATAAACATGTTTCTGCAAGTTTGGTCAACCCCATGTAAGTTATGGGGCAGTAACAGTACACTTTTCAAAACGTGTTTTTCAGCCCCAAATAAACGCGTTTTTTCAGACAACTGAATACCCATGTAGCAGCACACACTCAGATCTTAACCCCAGTGTGCAGAAAGGGTCAAAACGTGTTTTTCAGCAGAAATAAACATGTTTCTGCAAGTTTGGTCAACCCCATGTAAGTTATGGGGCAGTAACAGTACACTTTTCAAAACGTGTTTTTCAGCCCGAAATAAACGCGTTTTTTCAGACAACTGAATCCCCATGTAGCAGCAAGGCTCAGAAGAGCCCACACACTCAGATCTTAACCCCAGTGTGCAGAAAGGTTCAAAACGTGTTTTTCAGCAGAAATAAACATGTTTCTGCAAGTTTGGTCAACCCCATGTAAGTTATGGGGCAGTAACAGTACACTTTTCAAAACGTGTTTTTCAGCCCGAAATAAACGCGTTTTTTCAGACAACTGAATCCCCATGTAGCAGCAAGGCTCAGAAGAGCCCACACACTCAGATCTTAACCCCAGTGTGCAGAAAGGTTCAAAACGTGTTTTTCAGCAGAAATAAACATGTTTCTGCAAGTTTGGTCAACCCCATGTAAGTTATGGGGCAGTAACAGTACACTCTGCAAAACGTGTTTTTCAGCCCGAAATAAACGCGTTTTTTCAGACAACTGAATCCCCATGTAGCAACAAGGCTCAGAAGAGCCCACACACTCAGATCTTAACCCCAGTGTGCAGAAAGGTTCAAAACATGTTTTTCAGCAGAAATAAACATGTTCCTGCAAGTTTTGTCAACCCCATGTAAGTTATGGGGCAGTAACATTACACTTTTCAAAACGTGTTTTTCAGCCCGAAATAAACGCGTTTTTTCAGACTTCTGAATCCCCATGTAGCAGCAAGGCTCAGAAGAGCCCACACACTCAGATCTTAACCCCAGTGTGCAGAAAGGTTCAAAACGTGTTTTTCAGCAGAAATAAACATGTTTCTGCAAGTTTGGTCAACCCCATGTAAATTATGGGGCAGTAACAGTACACTTTTCAAAACGTGTTTTCAGCCCGAAATAAACGCGATTTTTCAAACAACTGAATCCCCATGTAGCAGCAAGGCTCAGAAGAGCCCACACACTCAGATCTTAACCCCAGTGTGCAGAAAGGTTCAAAACGTGTTTTTTAGCAGAAATAAACATGTTTCTGCAAGTTTGGTCAACCCCATGTAAGTTATGGGGCAGTAACAGTACACTTTTCAAAACGTGTTTTTCAGCCCGAAATAAACGCGTTTTTTCAGACAACTGAATCCCCATGTAGCAGCAAGGCTCAGAAGAGCCCACACACTCAGATCTTAACCCCAGTGTGCAGAAAGGTTCAAAACGTGTTTTTCAGCAGAAATAAACATGTTTCTGCAAGTTTGGTCAACCCCATGTAAGTTATGGGGCAGTAACAGTACACTTTTCAAAACGTGTTTTCAGCCCGAAATAAACGCGTTTTTTCAAACAACTGAATCCCCATGTAGCAGCAAGGCTCAGAAGAGCCCACACACTCAGATCTTAACCCCAGTGTGCAGAAAGGTTCAAAACGTGTTTTTCAGCAGAAATAAACATGTTTCTGCAAGTTTGGTCAACCCCATGTAAATTATGGGGCAGTTACAGTACACTTTTCAAAACGTGTTTTCAGCCCGAAATAAACGCGTTTTTTCAAACAACTGAATCCCCATGTAGCAGCAAGGCTCAGAAGAGCCCACACACTCAGATCTTAACCCCAGTGTGCAGAAAGGTTCAAAACGTGTTTTTTAGCAGAAATAAACATGTTTCTGCAAGTTTGGTCAACCCCATGTAAGTTATGGGGCAGTAACAGTACACTTTTCAAAACGTGTTTTTCAGCCCGAAATAAACGCGTTTTTTCAGACAACTGAATCCCCATGTAGCAGCAAGTCTCAGAAGAGCCCACACACTCAGCTCTTAACCCCAGTGTGCAGAAAGGGTCAAAACGTGTTTTTCAGCAGAAATAAACATGTTTCTGCAAGTTTGGTCAACCCCATGTAAGTTATGAGGCAGTAACAGTACACTCTGCAAAACGTGTTTTTCAGCCCGAAATAAACGCGTTTTTTCAGACAACTGAATCCCCATGTAGCAGCAAGGCTCAGAAGAGCCCACACACTCAGATCTTAACCCCAGTGTGCAGAAAGGTTCAAAACGTGTTTTTCAGCAGAAATAAACATGTTTCTGCAAGTTTGGTCAACCCCATGTAAGTTATGGGGCAGTAACAGTACACTCTGCAAAACGTGTTTTTCAGCCCGAAATAAACGCGTTTTTTCAGACAACTGAATCCCCATGTAGCAGCAAGGCTCAGAAGAGCCCACACACTCAGATCTTAACCCCAGTGTGCAAAAGGTTCAAAACGTGTTTTTCAGCAGAAATAAACATGTTTCTGCAAGTTTGGTCAACCCCATGTAAGTTATGGGGCAGTAACAGTACACTTTTCAAAACGTGTTTTTCAGCCCGAAATAAACGCGTTTTTTCAGACAACTGAATCCCCATGTAGCAGCAAGTATCAGAAGAGCCCACACACTCAGCTCTTAACCCCAGTGTGCAGAAAGGGTCAAAACGTGTTTTTCAGCAGAAATAAACATGTTTCTGCAAGTTTGGTCAACCCCATGTAAGTTATGGGGCAGTAACAGTACACTTTTCAAAACGTGTTTTTCAGCCCCAAATAAACGCGTTTTTTCAGACAACTGAATACCCATGTAGCAGCACACACTCAGATCTTAACCCCAGTGTGCAGAAAGGGTCAAAACGTGTTTTTCAGCAGAAATAAACATGTTTCTGCAAGTTTGGTCAACCCCATGTAAGTTATGGGGCAGTAACAGTACACTTTTCAAAACGTGTTTTTCAGCCCGAAATAAACGCGTTTTTTCAGACAACTGAATCCCCATGTAGCAGCAAGGCTCAGAAGAGCCCACACACTCAGATCTTAACCCCAGTGTGCAGAAAGGTTCAAAACGTGTTTTTCAGCAGAAATAAACATGTTTCTGCAAGTTTGGTCAACCCCATGTAAGTTATGGGGCAGTAACAGTACACTTTTCAAAACGTGTTTTTCAGCCCGAAATAAACGCGTTTTTTCAGACAACTGAATCCCCATGTAGCAGCAAGGCTCAGAAGAGCCCACACACTCAGATCTTAACCCCAGTGTGCAGAAAGGTTCAAAACGTGTTTTTCAGCAGAAATAAACATGTTTCTGCAAGTTTGGTCAACCCCATGTAAGTTATGGGGCAGTAACAGTACACTCTGCAAAACGTGTTTTTCAGCCCGAAATAAACGCGTTTTTTCAGACAACTGAATCCCCATGTAGCAACAAGGCTCAGAAGAGCCCACACACTCAGATCTTAACCCCAGTGTGCAGAAAGGTTCAAAACATGTTTTTCAGCAGAAATAAACATGTTCCTGCAAGTTTTGTCAACCCCATGTAAGTTATGGGGCAGTAACATTACACTTTTCAAAACGTGTTTTTCAGCCCGAAATAAACGCGTTTTTTCAGACTTCTGAATCCCCATGTAGCAGCAAGGCTCAGAAGAGCCCACACACTCAGATCTTAACCCCAGTGTGCAGAAAGGTTCAAAACGTGTTTTTCAGCAGAAATAAACATGTTTCTGCAAGTTTGGTCAACCCCATGTAAATTATGGGGCAGTAACAGTACACTTTTCAAAACGTGTTTTCAGCCCGAAATAAACGCGATTTTTCAAACAACTGAATCCCCATGTAGCAGCAAGGCTCAGAAGAGCCCACACACTCAGATCTTAACCCCAGTGTGCAGAAAGGTTCAAAACGTGTTTTTTAGCAGAAATAAACATGTTTCTGCAAGTTTGGTCAACCCCATGTAAGTTATGGGGCAGTAACAGTACACTTTTCAAAACGTGTTTTTCAGCCCGAAATAAACGCGTTTTTTCAGACAACTGAATCCCCATGTAGCAGCAAGGCTCAGAAGAGCCCACACACTCAGATCTTAACCCCAGTGTGCAGAAAGGTTCAAAACGTGTTTTTCAGCAGAAATAAACATGTTTCTGCAAGTTTGGTCAACCCCATGTAAGTTATGGGGCAGTAACAGTACACTTTTCAAAACGTGTTTTCAGCCCGAAATAAACGCGTTTTTTCAAACAACTGAATCCCCATGTAGCAGCAAGGCTCAGAAGAGCCCACACACTCAGATCTTAACCCCAGTGTGCAGAAAGGTTCAAAACGTGTTTTTCAGCAGAAATAAACATGTTTCTGCAAGTTTGGTCAACCCCATGTAAATTATGGGGCAGTTACAGTACACTTTTCAAAACGTGTTTTCAGCCCGAAATAAACGCGTTTTTTCAAACAACTGAATCCCCATGTAGCAGCAAGGCTCAGAAGAGCCCACACACTCAGATCTTAACCCCAGTGTGCAGAAAGGTTCAAAACGTGTTTTTTAGCAGAAATAAACATGTTTCTGCAAGTTTGGTCAACCCCATGTAAGTTATGGGGCAGTAACAGTACACTTTTCAAAACGTGTTTTTCAGCCCGAAATAAACGCGTTTTTTCAGACAACTGAATCCCCATGTAGCAGCAAGTCTCAGAAGAGCCCACACACTCAGCTCTTAACCCCAGTGTGCAGAAAGGGTCAAAACGTGTTTTTCAGCAGAAATAAACATGTTTCTGCAAGTTTGGTCAACCCCATGTAAGTTATGAGGCAGTAACAGTACACTCTGCAAAACGTGTTTTTCAGCCCGAAATAAACGCGTTTTTTCAGACAACTGAATCCCCATGTAGCAGCAAGGCTCAGAAGAGCCCACACACTCAGATCTTAACCCCAGTGTGCAGAAAGGTTCAAAACGTGTTTTTCAGCAGAAATAAACATGTTTCTGCAAGTTTGGTCAACCCCATGTAAGTTATGGGGCAGTAACAGTACACTTTTCAAAACGTGTTTTTCTGCCCGAAATAAACGCGTTTTTTCAGACAACTGAATCCCCATGTAGCAGCAAGTCTCAGAAGAGCCCACACACTCAGCTCTTAACCCCAGTGTGCAGAAAGGGTCAAAACGTGTTTTTCAGCAGAAATAAACATGTTTCTGCAAGTTTGGTCAACCCCATGTAAGTTATGGGGAAGTAACAGTACACTTTTCAAAACGTGTTTTTCAGCCCGAAATAAACGCGTTTTTTCAGACAACTTAATCCCCATGTAGCAGCAAGGCTCAGAAGAGCCCACACACTCAGATCTTAACCCCAGTGTGCTGAAAGTGTCAAAACATGTTTTTCAGCAGAAATAAACATGTTTCTGCAAGTTTGGTCAACCCCATGTTAGTTATGGGGCAGTAACAGTACACTTTTCAAAACGTGTTTTTCAGCCCCGAAATAAACGCATTTTTTCAGACAACTGAATCCCCATGTAGCAGCAAGGCTCAGAAGAGCCCACACACTCAGATCTTAACCCCAGTGTGCAAAAAGGTTCAAAACGTGTTTTTCAGAAGAAATAAACATGTTTCTGCAAGTTTGGTCAACCCCATGTAAGTTATGGGGCAGTAACAGTACACTTTTCAAAACGTGTTTTTCAGCCCGAAATAAACGCGTTTGTTCAGACAACTGAATCCCCATGTAGCAGCAAGGCTCAGAAGAGCCCACACACTCAGATCTTAACCCCAGTGTGCAGAAAGGGTCAAAACGTGTTTTTCAGCAGAAATAAACATGTTTTTGCAAGTTTGGTCAACCCCATGTAAGTTATGGGGCAGTAACAGTACACTCTGCAAAACGTGTTTTTCAGCCCAAAATAAACGCGTTTTTTCAGACAACTGAATCCCCATGTAGCAGCAAGGCTCAGAAGAGCCCACACACTCAGATCTTAACCCCAGTGTGCAAAAAGGTTCAAAACGTGTTTTTCAGCAGAAATAAACATGTTTCTGCAAGTTTGGTCAACCCCATGTAAGTTATGGGGCAGTAACAGTACACTTTTCAAAACGTGTTTTTCAGCCCGAAATAAACGCGTTTTTTCAGACAACTGAATCCCCATGTAGCAGCAAGTCTCAGAAGAGCCCACACACTCAGCTCTTAACCCCAGTGTGCAGAAAGGGTCAAAACGTGTTTTTCAGCAGAAATAAACATGTTTCTGCAAGTTTGGTCAACCCCATGTAAGTTATGGGGCAGTAACAGTACACTTTTCAAAACGTGTTTTTCAGCCCGAAATAAACGCGTTTTTTCAGACAACTGAATACCCATGTAGCAGCACACACTCAGATCTTAACCCCAGTGTGCAGAAAGGATCAAAACGTGTTTTTCAGCAGAAATAAACATGTTTCTGCAAGTTTGGTCAACCCCATGTAAGTTATGAGGCAGTAACAGTACACTCTGCAAAACGTGTTTTCAGCCCGAAATAAACGCGTTTTTTCAGACAACTGAATCCCCATGTAGCAGCAAGGCTGAGAAGAGCCCACACACTCAGATCTTAACCCCAGTGTGCAGAAAGGTTCAAAACGTGTTTTTCAGCAGAAATAAACATGTTTCTGCAAGTTTGTTCAACCCCATGTAAGTTATGGGGCAGTAACAGTACACTTTTCAAAACGTGCTTTTCAGCCCGAAATAAACGCGTTTTTTCAGACAACTGAATCCCCATGTAGCAGCAAGGCTCAGAAGAGCCCACACACTCAGATCTTAACCCCAGTGTGCAGAAAGGTTCAAAACGTGTTTTTCAGCAGAAATAAACATGTTTCTGCAAGTTTGGTCAACCCCATGTAAGTTATGGGGCAGTAACAGTACACTCTGCAAAACGTGTTTTTCAGCCCGAAATAAACGCGTTTTTTCAGACAACTGAATCCCCATGTAGCAGCAAGGCTCAGAAGAGCCCACACACTCAGATCTTAACCCCAGTGTGCAAAAGGTTCAAAACGTGTTTTTCAGCAGAAATAAACATGTTTCTGCAAGTTTGGTCAACCCCATGTAAGTTATGGGGCAGTAACAGTACACTTTTCAAAACGTGTTTTTCAGCCCGAAATAAACGCGTTTTTTCAGACAACTGAATCCCCATGTAGCAGCAAGTATCAGAAGAGCCCACACACTCAGCTCTTAACCCCAGTGTGCAGAAAGGGTCAAAACGTGTTTTTCAGCAGAAATAAACATGTTTCTGCAAGTTTGGTCAACCCCATGTAAGTTATGGGGCAGTAACAGTACACTTTTCAAAACGTGTTTTTCAGCCCCAAATAAATGCGTTTTTTCAGACAACTGAATACCCATGTAGCAGCACACACTCAGATCTTAACCCCAGTGTGCAGAAAGGGTCAAAACGTGTTTTTCAGCAGAAATAAACATGTTTCTGCAAGTTTGGTCAACCCCATGTAAGTTATGGGGCAGTAACAGTACACTTTTCAAAACGTGTTTTTCAGCCCGAAATAAACGCGTTTTTTCAGACAACTGAATCCCCATGTAGCAGCAAGGCTCAGAAGAGCCCACACACTCAGATCTTAACCCCAGTGTGCAGAAAGGTTCAAAACGTGTTTTTCAGCAGAAATAAACATGTTTCTGCAAGTTTGGTCAACCCCATGTAAGTTATGGGGCAGTAACAGTACACTTTTCAAAACGTGTTTTCAGCCCGAAATAAACGCGTTTTTTCAAACAACTGAATCCCCATGTAGCAGCAAGGCTCAGAAGAGCCCACACACTCAGATCTTAACCCCAGTGTGCAGAAAGGTTCAAAACGTGTTTTTCAGCAGAAATAAACATGTTTCTGCAAGTTTGGTCAACCCCATGTAAATTATGGGGCAGTAACAGTACACTTTTCAAAACGTGTTTTCAGCCCGAAATAAACGCGTTTTTTCAAACAACTGAATCCCCATGTAGCAGCAAGGCTCAGAAGAGCCCACACACTCAGATCTTAACCCCAGTGTGCAGAAAGGTTCAAAACGTGTTTTTTAGCAGAAATAAACATGTTTCTGCAAGTTTGGTCAACCCCATGTAAGTTATGGGGCAGTAACAGTACACTTTTCAAAACGTGTTTTTCAGCCCGAAATAAACGCGTTTTTTCAGACAACTGAATCCCCATGTAGCAGCAAGTCTCAGAAGAGCCCACACACTCAGCTCTTAACCCCAGTGTGCAGAAAGGGTCAAAACGTGTTTTTCAGCAGAAATAAACATGTTTCTGCAAGTTTGGTCAACCCCATGTAAGTTATGAGGCAGTAACAGTACACTCTGCAAAACGTGTTTTTCAGCCCGAAATAAACGCGTTTTTTCAGACAACTGAATCCCCATGTAGCAGCAAGGCTCAGAAGAGCCCACACACTCAGATCTTAACCCCAGTGTGCAGAAAGGTTCAAAACGTGTTTTTCAGCAGAAATAAACATGTTTCTGCAAGTTTGGTCAACCCCATGTAAGTTATGGGGCAGTAACAGTACACTTTTCAAAACGTGTTTTTCTGCCCGAAATAAACGCGTTTTTTCAGACAACTGAATCCCCATGTAGCAGCAAGTCTCAGAAGAGCCCACACACTCAGCTCTTAACCCCAGTGTGCAGAAAGGGTCAAAACGTGTTTTTCAGCAGAAATAAACATGTTTCTGCAAGTTTGGTCAACCCCATGTAAGTTATGGGGAAGTAACAGTACACTTTTCAAAACGTGTTTTTCAGCCCGAAATAAACGCGTTTTTTCAGACAACTTAATCCCCATGTAGCAGCAAGGCTCAGAAGAGCCCACACACTCAGATCTTAACCCCAGTGTGCTGAAAGTGTCAAAACATGTTTTTCAGCAGAAATAAACATGTTTCTGCAAGTTTGGTCAACCCCATGTTAGTTATGGGGCAGTAACAGTACACTTTTCAAAACGTGTTTTTCAGCCCCGAAATAAACGCATTTTTTCAGACAACTGAATCCCCATGTAGCAGCAAGGCTCAGAAGAGCCCACACACTCAGATCTTAACCCCAGTGTGCAAAAAGGTTCAAAACGTGTTTTTCAGAAGAAATAAACATGTTTCTGCAAGTTTGGTCAACCCCATGTAAGTTATGGGGCAGTAACAGTACACTTTTCAAAACGTGTTTTTCAGCCCGAAATAAACGCGTTTGTTCAGACAACTGAATCCCCATGTAGCAGCAAGGCTCAGAAGAGCCCACACACTCAGATCTTAACCCCAGTGTGCAGAAAGGTTCAAAACGTGTTTTTCAGCAGAAATAAACATGTTTCTGCAAGTTTGGTCAACCCCATGTAAATTATGGGGCAGTAACAGTACACTTTTCAAAACGTGTTTTCAGCCCGAAATAAACGCGTTTTTTCAAACAACTGAATCCCCATGTAGCAGCAAGGCTCAGAAGAGCCCACACACTCAGATCTTAACCCCAGTGTGCAGAAAGGTTCAAAACGTGTTTTTTAGCAGAAATAAACATGTTTCTGCAAGTTTGGTCAACCCCATGTAAGTTATGGGGCAGTAACAGTACACTTTTCAAAATGTGTTTTTCAGCCCGAAATAAACGCGTTTTTTCAGACAACTTAATCCCCATGTAGCAGCAAGGCTCAGAAGAGCCCACACACTCAGATCTTAACCCCAGTGTGCTGAAAGTGTCAAAACATGTTTTTCAGCAGAAATAAACATGTTTCTGCAAGTTTGGTCAACCCCATGTTAGTTATGGGGCAGTAACAGTACACTTTTCAAAACGTGTTTTTCAGCCCCGAAATAAACGCATTTTTTCAGACAACTGAATCCCCATGTAGCAGCAAGGCTCAGAAGAGCCCACACACTCAGATCTTAACCCCAGTGTGCAAAAAGGTTCAAAACGTGTTTTTCAGAAGAAATAAACATGTTTCTGCAAGTTTGGTCAACCCCATGTAAGTTATGGGGCAGTAACAGTACACTTTTCAAAACGTGTTTTTCAGCCCGAAATAAACGCGTTTGTTCAGACAACTGAATCCCCATGTAGCAGCAAGGCTCAGAAGAGCCCACACACTCAGATCTTAACCCCAGTGTGCAGAAAGGTTCAAAACGTGTTTTTCAGCAGAAATAAACATGTTTCTGCAAGTTTGGTCAACCCCATGTAAATTATGGGGCAGTAACAGTACACTTTTCAAAACGTGTTTTCAGCCCGAAATAAACGCGTTTTTTCAAACAACTGAATCCCCATGTAGCAGCAAGGCTCAGAAGAGCCCACACACTCAGATCTTAACCCCAGTGTGCAGAAAGGTTCAAAACGTGTTTTTTAGCAGAAATAAACATGTTTCTGCAAGTTTGGTCAACCCCATGTAAGTTATGGGGCAGTAACAGTACACTTTTCAAAACGTGTTTTTCAGCCCGAAATAAACGCGTTTTTTCAGACAACTGAATCCCCATGTAGCAGCAAGTCTCAGAAGAGCCCACACACTCAGCTCTTAACCCCAGTGTGCAGAAAGGGTCAAAACGTGTTTTTCAGCAGAAATAAACATGTTTCTGCAAGTTTGGTCAACCCCATGTAAGTTATGAGGCAGTAACAGTACACTCTGCAAAACGTGTTTTTCAGCCCGAAATAAACGCGTTTTTTCAGACAACTGAATCCCCATGTAGCAGCAAGGCTCAGAAGAGCCCACACACTCAGATCTTAACCCCAGTGTGCAGAAAGGTTCAAAACGTGTTTTTCAGCAGAAATAAACATGTTTCTGCAAGTTTGGTCAACCCCATGTAAGTTATGGGGCAGTAACAGTACACTTTTCAAAACGTGTTTTTCTGCCCGAAATAAACGCGTTTTTTCAGACAACTGAATCCCCATGTAGCAGCAAGTCTCAGAAGAGCCCACACACTCAGCTCTTAACCCCAGTGTGCAGAAAGGGTCAAAACGTGTTTTTCAGCAGAAATAAACATGTTTCTGCAAGTTTGGTCAACCCCATGTAAGTTATGGGGAAGTAACAGTACACTTTTCAAAACGTGTTTTTCAGCCCGAAATAAACGCGTTTTTTCAGACAACTTAATCCCCATGTAGCAGCAAGGCTCAGAAGAGCCCACACACTCAGATCTTAACCCCAGTGTGCTGAAAGTGTCAAAACATGTTTTTCAGCAGAAATAAACATGTTTCTGCAAGTTTGGTCAACCCCATGTTAGTTATGGGGCAGTAACAGTACACTTTTCAAAACGTGTTTTTCAGCCCCGAAATAAACGCATTTTTTCAGACAACTGAATCCCCATGTAGCAGCAAGGCTCAGAAGAGCCCACACACTCAGATCTTAACCCCAGTGTGCAAAAAGGTTCAAAACGTGTTTTTCAGAAGAAATAAACATGTTTCTGCAAGTTTGGTCAACCCCATGTAAGTTATGGGGCAGTAACAGTACACTTTTCAAAACGTGTTTTTCAGCCCGAAATAAACGCGTTTGTTCAGACAACTGAATCCCCATGTAGCAGCAAGGCTCAGAAGAGCCCACACACTCAGATCTTAACCCCAGTGTGCAGAAAGGGACAAAACGTGTTTTTCAGCAGAAATAAACATGTTTTTGCAAGTTTGGTCAACCCCATGTAAGTTATGGGGCAGTAACAGTACACTCTGCAAAACGTGTTTTTCAGCCCGAAATAAACGCGTTTTTTCAGACAACTGAATCCCCATGTAGCAGCAAGGCTCAGAAGAGCCCACACACTCAGATCTTAACCCCAGTGTGCAAAAAGGTTCAAAACGTGTTTTTCAGCAGAAATAAACATGTTTCTGCAAGTTTGGTCAACCCCATGTAAGTTATGGGGCAGTAACAGTACACTTTTCAAAACGTGTTTTTCAGCCCGAAATAAACGCGTTTTTTCAGACAACTGAATCCCCATGTAGCAGCAAGTCTCAGAAGAGCCCACACACTCAGCTCTTAACCCCAGTGTGCAGAAAGGGTCAAAACGTGTTTTTCAGCAGAAATAAACATGTTTCTGCAAGTTTGGTCAACCCCATGTAAGTTATGGGGCAGTAACAGTACACTTTTCAAAACGTGTTTTTCAGCCCGAAATAAACGCGTTTTTTCAGACAACTGAATACCCATGTAGCAGCACACACTCAGATCTTAACCCCAGTGTGCAGAAAGGTTCAAAACGTGTTTTTCAGCAGAAATAAACATGTTTCTGCAAGTTTGTTCAACCCCATGTAAGTTATGGGGCAGTAACAGTACACTTTTCAAAACGTGCTTTTCAGCCCGAAATAAACGCGTTTTTTCAGACAACTGAATCCCCATGTAGCAGCAAGGCTCAGAAGAGCCCACACACTCAGATCTTAACCCCAGTGTGCAGAAAGGTTCAAAACGTGTTTTTCAGCAGAAATAAACATGTTTCTGCAAGTTTGGTCAACCCCATGTAAGTTATGGGGCAGTAACAGTACACTCTGCAAAACGTGTTTTTCAGCCCGAAATAAACGCGTTTTTTCAGACAACTGAATCCCCATGTAGCAGCAAGGCTCAGAAGAGCCCACACACTCAGATCTTAACCCCAGTGTGCAAAAGGTTCAAAACGTGTTTTTCAGCAGAAATAAACATGTTTCTGCAAGTTTGGTCAACCCCATGTAAGTTATGGGGCAGTAACAGTACACTTTTCAAAACGTGCTTTTCAGCCCGAAATAAACGCGTTTTTTCAGACAACTGAATCCCCATGTAGCAGCAAGGCTCAGAAGAGCCCACACACTCAGATCTTAACACCAGTGTGCAGAAAGGTTCAAAACGTGTTTTTCAGCAGAAATAAACATGTTTCTGCAAGTTTGGTCAACCCCATGTAAGTTATGGGGCAGTAACAGTACACTTTTCAAAACGTGTTTTTCAGCCCGAAATAAACGCGTTTTTTCAGACAACTGAATCCCCATGTAGCAGCAAGGCTCAGAAGAGCCCACACACTCAGATCTTAACCCCAGTGTGCAGAAAGGTTCAAAACGTGTTTTTCAGCAGAAATAAACATGTTTCTGCAAGTTTGGTCAACCCCATGTAAGTTATGGGGCAGTAACAGTACACTCTGCAAAACGTGTTTTTCAGCCCGAAATAAACGCGTTTTTTCAGACAACTGAATCCCCATGTAGCAACAAGGCTCAGAAGAGCCCACACACTCAGATCTTAACCCCAGTGTGCAGAAAGGTTCAAAACGTGTTTTTCAGCAGAAATAAACATGTTTCTGCAAGTTTTGTCAACCCCATGTAAGTTATGGGGCAGTAACATTACACTTTTCAAAACGTGTTTTTCAGCCCGAAATAAACGCGTTTTTTCAAACAACTGAATCCCCATGTAGCAGCAAGGCTCAGAAGAGCCCACACACTCAGATCTTAACCCCAGTGTGCAGAAAGGTTCAAAACGTGTTTTTTAGCAGAAATAAACATGTTTCTGCAAGTTTGGTCAACCCCATGTAAGTTATGGGGCAGTAACAGTACACTTTTCAAAACGTGTTTTTCAGCCCGAAATAAACGCGTTTTTTTAGACAACTGAATCCCCATGTAGCAGCAAGGCTCAGAAGAGCCCACACACTCAGATCTTAACCCCAGTGTGCAGAAAGGTTCAAAACGTGTTTTTCAGCAGAAATAAACATGTTTCTGCAAGTTTGGTCAACCCCATGTAAGTTATGGGGCAGTAACAGTACACTTTTCAAAACGTGTTTTCAGCCCAAAATAAACGCGTTTTTTCAAACAACTGAATCCCCATGTAGCAGCAAGGCTCAGAAGAGCCCACACACTCAGATCTTAACCCCAGTGTGCAGAAAGGTTCAAAACGTGTTTTTCAGCAGAAATAAACATGTTTCTGCAAGTTTGGTCAACCCCATGTAAATTATGGGGCAGTAACAGTACACTTTTCAAAACGTGTTTTCAGCCCGAAATAAACGCGTTTTTTCAAACAACTGAATCCCCATGTAGCAGCAAGGCTCAGAAGAGCCCACACACTCAGATCTTAACCCCAGTGTGCAGAAAGGTTCAAAACGTGTTTTTTAGCAGAAATAAACATGTTTCTGCAAGTTTGGTCAACCCCATGTAAGTTATGGGGCAGTAACAGTACACTTTTCAAAACGTGTTTTTCAGCCCGAAATAAACGCGTTTTTTCAAACAACTGAATCCCCATGTAGCAGCAAGGCTCAGAAGAGCCCACACACTCAGATCTTAACCCCAGTGTGCAGAAAGGTTCAAAACGTGTTTTTCAGCAGAAATAAACATGTTTCTGCAAGTTTGGTCAACCCCATGTAAGTTATGGGGCAGTAACAGTACACTTTTCAAAACGTGTTTTTCAGCCCGAAATAAACACGTTTTTTCAGACAACTGAATCCCCATGTAGCAGCAAGGCTCAGAAGAGCCCACACACTCATATCTTAACCCCAGTGTGCTGAAAGTGTCAAAACATGTTTTTCAGCAGAAATAAACATGTTTCTGCGAGTTTGGTCAACCCCATGTAAGTTATGGGGCAGTAACAGTACACTTTTCAAAACGTGTTTTTCAGCCGGAAATAAACGCGTTTTTTCAGACAACTGAATCCCCATGTAGCAGCAAGGCTCAGAAGAGCCCACACACTCAGATCTTAACCCCAGTGTGCAGAAAGGGTCAAAACGTGTTTTTCAGCAGAAATAAACATGTTTCTGCAAGTTTGGTCAACCCCATGTAAGTTATGGGGCAGTAACAGTACACTCTGCAAAACGTGTTTTTCAGCCCGAAATAAACGCGTTTTTTCAGACAACTGAATCCCCATGTAGCAGCAAGGCTCAGAAGAGCCCACACACTCAGATCTCAACCCCAGTGTGCAAAAGGTTCAAAACGTGTTTTTCAGCAGAAATAAACATCTTTCTGCAAGTTTGGTCAACCCCATGTAAGTTATGGGGCAGTAACAGTACACTTTTCAAAACGTGTTTTTCAGCCCGAAATAAACGCGTTTTTTCAGACAACTGAATCCCCATGTAGCAGCAAGTATCAGAAGAGCCCACACACTCAGCTCTTAACCCCAGTGTGCAGAAAGGGTCAAAACGTGTTTTTCAGCAGAAATAAACATGTTTCTGCAAGTTTGGTCAACCCCATGTAAGTTATGGGGCAGTAACAGTACACTTTTCAAAACGTGTTTTTCAGCCCCAAATAAACGCGTTTTTTCAGACAACTGAATACCCATGTAGCAGCACACACTCAGATCTTAACCCCAGTGTGCAGAAAGGGTCAAAACGTGTTTTTCAGCAGAAATAAACATGTTTCTGCAAGTTTGGTCAACCCCATGTAAGTTATGGGGCAGTAACAGTACACTTTTCAAAACGTGTTTTTCAGCCCGAAATAAACGCGTTTTTTCAGACAACTGAATCCCCATGTAGCAGCAAGGCTCAGAAGAGCCCACACACTCAGATCTTAACCCCAGTGTGCTGAAAGTGTCAAAACATGTTTTTCAGCAGAAATAAACATGTTTCTGCGAGTTTGGTTAACCCCATGTAAGTTATGGGGCAGTAACAGTACACTTTTCAAAACGTGTTTTTCAGCCCGAAATAAACGCGTTTTTTCAGACAACTGAATCCCCATGTAGCAGCAAGGCTCAGAAGAGCCCACACACTCAGATCTTAACCCCAGTGTGCAGAAAGGTTCAAAACGTGTTTTTCAGCAGAAATAAACATGTTTCTGCAAGTTTGGTCAACCCCATGTAAGTTATGGGGCAGTAACAGTACACTCTGCAAAACGTGTTTTTCAGCCCGAAATAAACGCGTTTTTTCAGACAACTGAATCCCCATGTAGCAGCAAGGCTCAGAAGAGCCCACACACTCAGATCTTAACCCCAGTGTGCAGAAAGGTTCAAAACGTGTTTTTCAGCAGAAATAAACATGTTTCTGCAAGTTTGGTCAACCCCATGTAAGTTATGGGGCAGTAACAGTACACTTTTCAAAACGTGTTTTTCAGCCCGAAATAAACGCGTTTTTTCAGACAACTGAATCCCCATGTAGCAGCAAGGCTCAGAAGAGCCCACACACTCAGATCTTAACCCCAGTGTGCAGAAAGGTTCAAAACGTGTTTTTCAGCAGAAATAAACATGTTTCTGCAAGTTTGGTCAACCCCATGTAAGTTATGGGGCAGTAACAGTACACTCTGCAAAACGTGTTTTTCAGCCCGAAATAAACGCGTTTTTTCAGACAACTGAATCCCCATGTAGCAGCAAGGCTCAGAAGAGCCCACACACTCAGATCTTAACCCCAGTGTGCAAAAGGTTCAAAACGTGTTTTTCAGCAGAAATAAACATGTTTCTGCAAGTTTGGTCAACCCCATGTAAGTTATGGGGCAGTAACAGTACACTTTTCAAAACGTGCTTTTCAGCCCGAAATAAACGCGTTTTTTCAGACAACTGAATCCCCATGTAGCAGCAAGGCTCAGAAGAGCCCACACACTCAGATCTTAACACCAGTGTGCAGAAAGGTTCAAAACGTGTTTTTCAGCAGAAATAAACATGTTTCTGCAAGTTTGGTCAACCCCATGTAAGTTATGGGGCAGTAACAGTACACTTTTCAAAACGTGTTTTTCAGCCCGAAATAAACGCGTTTTTTCAGACAACTGAATCCCCATGTAGCAGCAAGGCTCAGAAGAGCCCACACACTCAGATCTTAACCCCAGTGTGCAGAAAGGTTCAAAACGTGTTTTTCAGCAGAAATAAACATGTTTCTGCAAGTTTGGTCAACCCCATGTAAGTTATGGGGCAGTAACAGTACACTCTGCAAAACGTGTTTTTCAGCCCGAAATAAACGCGTTTTTTCAGACAACTGAATCCCCATGTAGCAACAAGGCTCAGAAGAGCCCACACACTCAGATCTTAACCCCAGTGTGCAGAAAGGTTCAAAACGTGTTTTTCAGCAGAAATAAACATGTTTCTGCAAGTTTTGTCAACCCCATGTAAGTTATGGGGCAGTAACATTACACTTTTCAAAACGTGTTTTTCAGCCCGAAATAAACGCGTTTTTTCAAACAACTGAATCCCCATGTAGCAGCAAGGCTCAGAAGAGCCCACACACTCAGATCTTAACCCCAGTGTGCAGAAAGGTTCAAAACGTGTTTTTTAGCAGAAATAAACATGTTTCTGCAAGTTTGGTCAACCCCATGTAAGTTATGGGGCAGTAACAGTACACTTTTCAAAACGTGTTTTTCAGCCCGAAATAAACGCGTTTTTTTAGACAACTGAATCCCCATGTAGCAGCAAGGCTCAGAAGAGCCCACACACTCAGATCTTAACCCCAGTGTGCAGAAAGGTTCAAAACGTGTTTTTCAGCAGAAATAAACATGTTTCTGCAAGTTTGGTCAACCCCATGTAAGTTATGGGGCAGTAACAGTACACTTTTCAAAACGTGTTTTCAGCCCAAAATAAACGCGTTTTTTCAAACAACTGAATCCCCATGTAGCAGCAAGGCTCAGAAGAGCCCACACACTCAGATCTTAACCCCAGTGTGCAGAAAGGTTCAAAACGTGTTTTTCAGCAGAAATAAACATGTTTCTGCAAGTTTGGTCAACCCCATGTAAATTATGGGGCAGTAACAGTACACTTTTCAAAACGTGTTTTCAGCCCGAAATAAACGCGTTTTTTCAAACAACTGAATCCCCATGTAGCAGCAAGGCTCAGAAGAGCCCACACACTCAGATCTTAACCCCAGTGTGCAGAAAGGTTCAAAACGTGTTTTTTAGCAGAAATAAACATGTTTCTGCAAGTTTGGTCAACCCCATGTAAGTTATGGGGCAGTAACAGTACACTTTTCAAAACGTGTTTTTCAGCCCGAAATAAACGCGTTTTTTCAGACAACTGAATCCCCATGTAGCAGCAAGGCTCAGAAGAGCCCACACACTCAGATCTTAACCCCAGTGTGCAGAAAGGTTCAAAACGTGTTTTTCAGCAGAAATAAACATGTTTCTGCAAGTTTGGTCAACCCCATGTAAGTTATGGGGCAGTAACAGTACACTTTTCAAAACGTGTTTTCAGCCCGAAATAAACGCGTTTTTTCAAACAACTGAATCCCCATGTAGCAGCAAGGCTCAGAAGAGCCCACACACTCAGATCTTAACCCCAGTGTGCAGAAAGGTTCAAAACGTGTTTTTCAGCAGAAATAAACATGTTTCTGCAAGTTTGGTCAACCCCATGTAAGTTATGGGGCAGTAACAGTACACTTTTCAAAACGTGTTTTTCAGCCCGAAATAAACACGTTTTTTCAGACAACTGAATCCCCATGTAGCAGCAAGGCTCAGAAGAGCCCACACACTCATATCTTAACCCCAGTGTGCTGAAAGTGTCAAAACATGTTTTTCAGCAGAAATAAACATGTTTCTGCGAGTTTGGTCAACCCCATGTAAGTTATGGGGCAGTAACAGTACACTTTTCAAAACGTGTTTTTCAGCCGGAAATAAACGCGTTTTTTCAGACAACTGAATCCCCATGTAGCAGCAAGGCTCAGAAGAGCCCACACACTCAGATCTTAACCCCAGTGTGCAGAAAGGGTCAAAACGTGTTTTTCAGCAGAAATAAACATGTTTCTGCAAGTTTGGTCAACCCCATGTAAGTTATGGGGCAGTAACAGTACACTCTGCAAAACGTGTTTTTCAGCCCGAAATAAACGCGTTTTTTCAGACAACTGAATCCCCATGTAGCAGCAAGGCTCAGAAGAGCCCACACACTCAGATCTCAACCCCAGTGTGCAAAAGGTTCAAAACGTGTTTTTCAGCAGAAATAAACATCTTTCTGCAAGTTTGGTCAACCCCATGTAAGTTATGGGGCAGTAACAGTACACTTTTCAAAACGTGTTTTTCAGCCCGAAATAAACGCGTTTTTTCAGACAACTGAATCCCCAT
Organism: Lepisosteus platostomus; assembly: GCF_059453375.1. Lineage (NCBI taxonomy): Eukaryota > Metazoa > Chordata > Actinopteri > Semionotiformes > Lepisosteidae > Lepisosteus > Lepisosteus platostomus. Next base: position 26,754,365 of record NC_142615.1, on the reverse strand, counting down.
GTAGCAGCAAGTATCAGAAGAGCCCACACACTCAGCTCTTAACCCCAGTGTGCAGAAAGGGTCAAAACGTGTTTTTCAGCAGAAATAAACATGTTTCTGCAAGTTTGGTCAACCCCATGTAAGTTATGGGGCAGTAACAGTACACTTTTCAAAACGTGTTTTTCAGCCCCAAATAAACGCGTTTTTTCAGACAACTGAATACCCATGTAGCAGCACACACTCAGATCTTAACCCCAGTGTGCAGAAAGGGTCAAAACGTGTTTTTCAGCAGAAATAAACATGTTTCTGCAAGTTTGGTCAACCCCATGTAAGTTATGGGGCAGTAACAGTACACTTTTCAAAACGTGTTTTTCAGCCCGAAATAAACGCGTTTTTTCAGACAACTGAATCCCCATGTAGCAGCAAGGCTCAGAAGAGCCCACACACTCAGATCTTAACCCCAGTGTGCTGAAAGTGTCAAAACATGTTTTTCAGCAGAAATAAACATGTTTCTGCGAGTTTGGTTAACCCCATGTAAGTTATGGGGCAGTAACAGTACACTTTTCAAAACGTGTTTTTCAGCCCGAAATAAACGCGTTTTTTCAGACAACTGAATCCCCATGTAGCAGCAAGGCTCAGAAGAGCCCACACACTCAGATCTTAACCCCAGTGTGCAGAAAGGTTCAAAACGTGTTTTTCAGCAGAAATAAACATGTTTCTGCAAGTTTGGTCAACCCCATGTAAGTTATGGGGCAGTAACAGTACACTCTGCAAAACGTGTTTTTCAGCCTGAAATAAACGCGTTTTTTCAGACAACTGAATCCCCATGTAGCAGCAAGGCTCAGAAGAGCCCACACACTCAGATCTTAACCCCAGTGTGCAGAAAGGTTCAAAACGTGTTTTTCAGCAGAAATAAACATGTTTCTGCAAGTTTGGTCAACCCCATGTAAGTTATGGGGCAGTAACAGTACACTTTTCAAAACGTGTTTTTCAGCCCGAAATAAACGCGTTTTTTCAGACAACTGAATCCCCATGTAGCAGCAAGGCTCAGAAGAGCCCACACACTCAGATCTTAACCCCAGTGTGCAGAAAGGTTCAAAACGTGTTTTTCAGCAGAAATAAACATGTTTCCGCAAGTTTGGTCAACCCCATGTAAGTTATGGGGCAGTAACAGTACACTCTGCAAAACGTGTTTTTCAGCCCGAAATAAACGCGTTTTTTCAGACAACTGAATCCCCATGTAGCAGCAAGGCTCAGAAGAGCCCACACACTCAGATCTTAACCCCAGTGTGCAGAAAGGTTCAAAACGTGTTTTTCAGCAGAAATAAACATGTTTCTGCAAGTTTGGTCAACCCCATGTAAGTTATGGGGCAGTAACAGTACACTTTTCAAAACGTGTTTTTCAGCCCGAAATAAACGCGTTTTTTCAGACAACTGAATCCCCATGTAGCAGCAAGTATCAGAAGAGCCCACACACTCAGCTCTTAACCCCAGTGTGTAGAAAGGGTCAAAACGTGTTTTTCAGCAGAAATAAACATGTTTCTGCAAGTTTGGTCAACCCCATGTAAGTTATGGGGCAGTAACAGTACACTTTTCAAAACGTGTTTTTCAGCCCCAAATAAACGCGTTTTTTCAGACAACTGAATACCCATGTAGCAGCACACACTCAGATCTTAACCCCAGTGTGCAGAAAGGGTCAAAACGTGTTTTTCAGCAGAAATAAACATGTTTCTGCAAGTTTGGTCAACCCCATGTAAGTTATGGGGCAGTAACAGTACACTTTTCAAAACGTGTTTTTCAGCCCGAAATAAACGCGTTTTTTCAGACAACTGAATCCCCATGTAGCAGCAAGTCTCAGAAGAGCCCACACACTCAGCTCTTAACCCCAGTGTGCAGAAAGGGTCAAAACGTGTTTTTCAGCAGAAATAAACATGTTTCTGCAAGTTTGGTCAACCCCATGTAAGTTATGAGGCAGTAACAGTACACTCTGCAAAACGTGTTTTTCAGCCCGAAATAAACGCGTTTTTTCAGACAACTGAATCCCCATGTAGCAGCAAGGCTCAGAAGAGCCCACACACTCAGATCTTAACCCCAGTGTGCAGAAAGGTTCAAAACGTGTTTTTCAGCAGAAATAAACATGTTTCTGCAAGTTTGGTCAACCCCATGTAAGTTATGGGGCAGTAACAGTACACTTTTCAAAACGTGTTTTTCAGCCCGAAATAAACGCGTTTTTTCAGAAAACTGAATCCCCATGTAGCAGCAAGGCTCAGAAGAGCCCACACACTCAGATCTTAACCCCAGTGTGCAGAAAGGTTCAAAACGTGTTTTTCAGCAGAAATAAACATGTTTCTGCAAGTTTGGTCAACCCCATGTAAGTTATGGGGCAGTAACAGTACACTTTTCAAAACGTGTTTTTCAGCCCGACATATACGCGTTTTTTCAGACAACTGAATCCCCATGTAGCAGCAAGGCTCAGAAGAGCCCACACACTCAGATCTTAACCCCAGTGTGCTGAAAGTGTCAAAACATGTTTTTCAGCAGAAATAAACATGTTTCTGCGAGTTTGGTCAACCCCATGTAAGTTATGGGGCAGTAACAGTACACTTTTCAAAACGTGTTTTTCAGCCCGAAATAAACGCGTTTTTTCAGACAACTGAATACCCATGTAGCAGCACACACTCAGATCTTAACCCCAGTGTGCAGAAAGGATCAAAACGTGTTTTTCAGCAGAAATAAACATGTTTCTGCAAGTTTGGTCAACCCCATGTAAGTTATGAGGCAGTAACAGTACACTCTGCAAAACGTGTTTTCAGCCCGAAATAAACGCGTTTTTTCAGACAACTGAATCCCCATGTAGCAGCAAGGCTGAGAAGAGCCCACACACTCAGATCTTAACCCCAGTGTGCAGAAAGGTTCAAAACGTGTTTTTCAGCAGAAATAAACATGTTTCTGCAAGTTTGTTCAACCCCATGTAAGTTATGGGGCAGTAACAGTACACTTTTCAAAACGTGCTTTTCAGCCCGAAATAAACGCGTTTTTTCAGACAACTGAATCCCCATGTAGCAGCAAGGCTCAGAAGAGCCCACACACTCAGATCTTAACCCCAGTGTGCAGAAAGGTTCAAAACGTGTTTTTCAGCAGAAATAAACATGTTTCTGCAAGTTTGGTCAACCCCATGTAAGTTATGGGGCAGTAACAGTACGCTCTGCAAAACGTGTTTTTCAGCCCGAAATAAACGCGTTTTTTCAGACAACTGAATCCCCATGTAGCAGCAAGGCTCAGAAGAGCCCACACACTCAGATCTTAACCCCAGTGTGCAAAAGGTTCAAAACGTGTTTTTCAGCAGAAATAAACATGTTTCTGCAAGTTTGGTCAACCCCATGTAAGTTATGGGGCAGTAACAGTACACTTTTCAAAACGTGTTTTTCAGCCCGAAATAAACGCGTTTTTTCAGACAACTGAATCCCCATGTAGCAGCAAGTATCAGAAGAGCCCACACACTCAGCTCTTAACCCCAGTGTGCAGAAAGGGTCAAAACGTGTTTTTCAGCAGAAATAAACATGTTTCTGCAAGTTTGGTCAACCCCATGTAAGTTATGGGGCAGTAACAGTACACTTTTCAAAACGTGTTTTTCAGCCCCAAATAAACGCGTTTTTTCAGACAACTGAATACCCATGTAGCAGCACACACTCAGATCTTAACCCCAGTGTGCAGAAAGGGTCAAAACGTGTTTTTCAGCAGAAATAAACATGTTTCTGCAAGTTTGGTCAACAACATGTAAGTTATGGGGCAGTAACAGTACACTTTTCAAAACGTGTTTTTCAGCCCGAAATAAACGCGTTTTTTCAGACAACTGAATCCCCATGTAGCAGCAAGGCTCAGAAGAGCCCACACACTCAGATCTTAACCCCAGTGTGCAGAAAGGTTCAAAACGTGTTTTTCAGCAGAAATAAACATGTTTCTGCAAGTTTGGTCAACCCCATGTAAGTTATGGGGCAGTAACAGTACACTTTTCAAAACGTGTTTTTCAGCCCGAAATAAACGCGTTTTTTCAGACAACTGAATCCCCATGTAGCAGCAAGGCTCAGAAGAGCCCACACACTCAGATCTTAACCCCAGTGTGCAGAAAGGTTCAAAACGTGTTTTTCAGCAGAAATAAACATGTTTCTGCAAGTTTGGTCAACCCCATGTAAGTTATGGGGCAGTAACAGTACACTCTGCAAAACGTGTTTTTCAGCCCGAAATAAACGCGTTTTTTCAGACAACTGAATCCCCATGTAGCAACAAGGCTCAGAAGAGCCCACACACTCAGATCTTAACCCCAGTGTGCAGAAAGGTTCAAAACGTGTTTTTCAGCAGAAATAAACATGTTTCTGCAAGTTTTGTCAACCCCATGTAAGTTATGGGGCAGTAACATTACACTCTGCAAAACGTGTTTTTCAGCCCGAAATAAACGCGTTTTTTCAGACAACTGAATCCCCATGTAGCAGCAAGGCTCAGAAGAGCCCACACACTCAGATCTTAACCCCAGTGTGCAGAAAGGTTCAAAACGTGTTTTTCAGCAGAAATAAACATGTTTCTGCAAGTTTGGTCAACCCCATGTAAATTATGGGGCAGTAACAGTACACTTTTCAAAACGTGTTTTCAGCCCGAAATAAACGCGTTTTTTCAAACAACTGAATCCCCATGTAGCAGCAAGGCTCAGAAGAGCCCACACACTCAGATCTTAACCCCAGTGTGCAGAAAGGTTCAAAACGTGTTTTTTAGCAGAAATAAACATGTTTCTGCAAGTTTGGTCAACCCCATGTAAGTTATGGGGCAGTAACAGTACACGTTTCAAAACGTGTTTTTCAGCCCGAAATAAACGCGTTTTTTCAGACAACTGAATCCCCATGTAGCAGCAAGGCTCAGAAGAGCCCACACACTCAGATCTTAACCCCAGTGTGCAGAAAGGTTCAAAACGTGTTTTTCAGCAGAAATAAACATGTTTCTGCAAGTTTGGTCAACCCCATGTAAGTTATGGGGCAGTAACAGTACACTTTTCAAAACGTGTTTTCAGCCCGAAATAAACGCGTTTTTTCAAACAACTGAATCCCCATGTAGCAGCAAGGCTCAGAAGAGCCCACACACTCAGATCTTAACCCCAGTGTGCAGAAAGGTTCAAAACGTGTTTTTCAGCAGAAATAAACATGTTTCTGCAAGTTTGGTCAACCCCATGTAAATTATGGGGCAGTAACAGTACACTTTTCAAAACGTGTTTTCAGCCCGAAATAAACGCGTTTTTTCAAACAACTGAATCCCCATGTAGCAGCAAGGCTCAGAAGAGCCCACACACTCAGATCTTAACCCCAGTGTGCAGAAAGGTTCAAAACGTGTTTTTTAGCAGAAATAAACATGTTTCTGCAAGTTTGGTCAACCCCATGTAAGTTATGGGGCAGTAACAGTACACTTTTCAAAACGTGTTTTTCAGCCCGAAATAAACGCGTTTTTTCAGACAACTGAATCCCCATGTAGCAGCAAGGCTCAGAAGAGCCCACACACTCAGATCTTAACCCCAGTGTGCAGAAAGGTTCAAAACGTGTTTTTCAGCAGAAATAAACATGTTTCTGCAAGTTTGGTCAACCCCATGTAAGTTATGGGGCAGTAACAGTACACTTTTCAAAACGTGTTTTCAGCCCGAAATAAACGCGTTTTTTCAAACAACTGAATCCCCATGTAGCAGCAAGGCTCAGAAGAGCCCACACACTCAGATCTTAACCCCAGTGTGCAGAAAGGTTCAAAACGTGTTTTTCAGCAGAAATAAACATGTTTCTGCAAGTTTGGTCAACCCCATGTAAGTTATGGGGCAGTAACAGTACACTTTTCAAAACGTGTTTTTCAGCCCGAAATAAACACGTTTTTTCAGACAACTGAATCCCCATGTAGCAGCAAGGCTCAGAAGAGCCCACACACTCATATCTTAACCCCAGTGTGCTGAAAGTGTCAAAACATGTTTTTCAGCAGAAATAAACATGTTTCTGCGAGTTTGGTCAACCCCATGTAAGTTATGGGGCAGTAACAGTACACTTTTCAAAACGTGTTTTTCAGCCGGAAATAAACGCGTTTTTTCAGACAACTGAATCCCCATGTAGCAGCAAGGCTCAGAAGAGCCCACACACTCAGATCTTAACCCCAGTGTGCAGAAAGGGTCAAAACGTGTTTTTCAGCAGAAATAAACATGTTTCTGCAAGTTTGGTCAACCCCATGTAAGTTATGGGGCAGTAACAGTACACTTTTCAAAACGTGTTTTCAGCCCGAAATAAACGCGTTTTTTCAAACAACTGAATCCCCATGTAGCAGCAAGGCTCAGAAGAGCCCACACACTCAGATCTTAACCCCAGTGTGCAGAAAGGTTCAAAACGTGTTTTTCAGCAGAAATAAACATGTTTCTGCAAGTTTGGTCAACCCCATGTAAATTATGGGGCAGTAACAGTACACTTTTCAAAACGTGTTTTCAGCCCGAAATAAACGCGTTTTTTCAAACAACTGAATCCCCATGTAGCAGCAAGGCTCAGAAGAGCCCACACACTCAGATCTTAACCCCAGTGTGCAGAAAGGTTCAAAACGTGTTTTTTAGCAGAAATAAACATGTTTCTGCAAGTTTGGTCAACCCCATGTAAGTTATGGGGCAGTAACAGTACACTTTTCAAAACGTGTTTTTCAGCCCGAAATAAACGCGTTTTTTCAGACAACTGAATCCCCATGTAGCAGCAAGGCTCAGAAGAGCCCACACACTCAGATCTTAACCCCAGTGTGCAGAAAGGTTCAAAACGTGTTTTTCAGCAGAAATAAACATGTTTCTGCAAGTTTGGTCAACCCCATGTAAGTTATGGGGCAGTAACAGTACACTTTTCAAAACGTGTTTTCAGCCCGAAATAAACGCGTTTTTTCAAACAACTGAATCCCCATGTAGCAGCAAGGCTCAGAAGAGCCCACACACTCAGATCTTAACCCCAGTGTGCAGAAAGGTTCAAAACGTGTTTTTCAGCAGAAATAAACATGTTTCTGCAAGTTTGGTCAACCCCATGTAAGTTATGGGGCAGTAACAGTACACTTTTCAAAACGTGTTTTTCAGCCCGAAATAAACACGTTTTTTCAGACAACTGAATCCCCATGTAGCAGCAAGGCTCAGAAGAGCCCACACACTCATATCTTAACCCCAGTGTGCTGAAAGTGTCAAAACATGTTTTTCAGCAGAAATAAACATGTTTCTGCGAGTTTGGTCAACCCCATGTAAGTTATGGGGCAGTAACAGTACACTTTTCAAAACGTGTTTTTCAGCCGGAAATAAACGCGTTTTTTCAGACAACTGAATCCCCATGTAGCAGCAAGGCTCAGAAGAGCCCACACACTCAGATCTTAACCCCAGTGTGCAGAAAGGGTCAAAACGTGTTTTTCAGCAGAAATAAACATGTTTCTGCAAGTTTGGTCAACCCCATGTAAGTTATGGGGCAGTAACAGTACACTCTGCAAAACGTGTTTTTCAGCCCGAAATAAACGCGTTTTTTCAGACAACTGAATCCCCATGTAGCAGCAAGGCTCAGAAGAGCCCACACACTCAGATCTCAACCCCAGTGTGCAAAAGGTTCAAAACGTGTTTTTCAGCAGAAATAAACATCTTTCTGCAAGTTTGGTCAACCCCATGTAAGTTATGGGGCAGTAACAGTACACTTTTCAAAACGTGTTTTTCAGCCCGAAATAAACGCGTTTTTTCAGACAACTGAATCCCCATGTAGCAGCAAGTATCAGAAGAGCCCACACACTCAGCTCTTAACCCCAGTGTGCAGAAAGGGTCAAAACGTGTTTTTCAGCAGAAATAAACATGTTTCTGCAAGTTTGGTCAACCCCATGTAAGTTATGGGGCAGTAACAGTACACTTTTCAAAACGTGTTTTTCAGCCCCAAATAAACGCGTTTTTTCAGACAACTGAATACCCATGTAGCAGCACACACTCAGATCTTAACCCCAGTGTGCAGAAAGGGTCAAAACGTGTTTTTCAGCAGAAATAAACATGTTTCTGCAAGTTTGGTCAACCCCATGTAAGTTATGGGGCAGTAACAGTACACTTTTCAAAACGTGTTTTTCAGCCCGAAATAAACGCGTTTTTTCAGACAACTGAATCCCCATGTAGCAGCAAGGCTCAGAAGAGCCCACACACTCAGATCTTAACCCCAGTGTGCAGAAAGGTTCAAAACGTGTTTTTCAGCAGAAATAAACATGTTTCTGCAAGTTTGGTCAACCCCATGTAAGTTATGGGGCAGTAACAGTACACTTTTCAAAACGTGTTTTTCAGCCCGAAATAAACGCGTTTTTTCAGACAACTGAATCCCCATGTAGCAGCAAGGCTCAGAAGAGCCCACACACTCAGATCTTAACCCCAGTGTGCAGAAAGGTTCAAAACGTGTTTTTCAGCAGAAATAAACATGTTTCTGCAAGTTTGGTCAACCCCATGTAAGTTATGGGGCAGTAACAGTACACTTTGCAAAACGTGTTTTTCAGCCCGAAATAAACGCGTTTTTTCAGACAACTGAATCCCCATGTAGCAACAAGGCTCAGAAGAGCCCACACACTCAGATCTTAACCCCAGTGTGCAGAAAGGTTCAAAACGTGTTTTTCAGCAGAAATAAACATGTTTCTGCAAGTTTGGTCAACCCCATGTAAGTTATGGGGCAGTAACAGTACACTCTGCAAAACGTGTTTTTCAGCCCGAAATAAACGCGTTTTTTCAGACAACTGAATCCCCATGTAGCAGCAAGGCTCAGAAGAGCCCACACACTCAGATCTTAACCCCAGTGTGCAGAAAGGTTCAAAACGTGTTTTTCAGCAGAAATAAACATGTTTCTGCAAGTTTGGTCAACCCCATGTAAGTTATGGGGCAGTAACAGTACACTCTGCAAAACGTGTTTTTCAGCCCGAAATAAACGCGTTTTTTCAGACAACTGAATCCCCATGTAGCAGCAAGGCTCAGAAGAGCCCACACACTCAGATCTTAACCCCAGTGTGCAGAAAGGTTCAAAACGTGTTTTTCAGCAGAAATAAACATGTTTCTGCAAGTTTGGTCAACCCCATGTAAGTTATGGGGCAGTAACAGTACACTTTTCAAAACGTGTTTTTCAGCCCGAAATAAACACGTTTTTTCAGACAACTGAATCCCCATGTAGCAGCAAGGCTCAGAAGAGCCCACACACTCATATCTTAACCCCAGTGTGCTGAAAGTGTCAAAACATGTTTTTCAGCAGAAATAAACATGTTTCTGCAAGTTTGGTTAACCCCATGTAAGTTATGGGGCAGTAACAGTACACTTTTCAAAACGTGTTTTTCAGCCGGAAATAAACGCGTTTTTTCAGACAACTGAATCCCCATGTAGCAGCAAGGCTCAGAAGAGCCCACACACTCAGATCTTAACCCCAGTGTGCAGAAAGGGTCAAAACGTGTTTTTCAGCAGAAATAAACATGTTTCTACAAGTTTGGTCAACCCCATGTAAGTTATGAGGCAGTAACAGTACACTCTGCAAAACGTGTTTTCACCCCGAAATAAACGCGTTTTTTCAGACAACTGAATCCCCATGTAGCAGCAAGGCTCAGAAGAGCCCACACACTCAGATCTTAACCCCAGTGTGCAGAAAGGTTCAAAACGTGTTTTTCAGCAGAAATAAACATGTTTCTGCAAGTTTGGTCAACCCCATGTAAGTTATGGGGCAGTAACAGTACACTTTTCAAAACGTGTTTTTCAGCCCGAAATAAACGCGTTTTTTCAGACAACTGAATCCCCATGTAGCAGCAAGGCTCAGAAGAGCCCACACACTCAGATCTTAACCCCAGTGTGCAGAAAGGTTCAAAACGTGTTTTTCAGCAGAAATAAACATGTTTCTGCAAGTTTGGTCAACCCCATGTAAGTTATGGGGCAGTAACAGTACACTCTGCAAAACGTGTTTTTCAGCCCGAAATAAACGCGTTTTTTCAGACAACTGAATCCCCATGTAGCAGCAAGGCTCAGAAGAGCCCACACACTCAGATCTTAACCCCAGTGTGCAGAAAGGTTCAAAACGTGTTTTTCAGCAGAAATAAACATGTTTCTGCAAGTTTGGTCAACCCCATGTAAGTTATGGGGCAGTAACAGTACACTTTTCAAAACGTGTTTTTCAGCCCGAAATAAACGCGTTTTTTCAGACAACTGAATCCCCATGTAGCAGCAAGTATCAGAAGAGCCCACACACTCAGCTCTTAACCCCAGTGTGCAGAAAGGGTCAAAACGTGTTTTTCAGCAGAAATAAACATGTTTCTGCAAGTTTGGTCAACCCCATGTAAGTTATGGGGCAGTAACAGTACACTTTTCAAAACGTGTTTTTCAGCCCCAAATAAACGCGTTTTTTCAGACAACTGAATACCCATGTAGCAGCACACACTCAGATCTTAACCCCAGTGTGCAGAAAGGGTCAAAACGTGTTTTTCAGCAGAAATAAACATGTTTCTGCAAGTTTGGTCAACCCCATGTAAGTTATGGGGCAGTAACAGTACACTTTTCAAAACGTGTTTTTCAGCCCGAAATAAACGCGTTTTTTCAGACAACTGAATCCCCATGTAGCAGCAAGTCTCAGAAGAGCCCACACACTCAGCTCTTAACCCCAGTGTGCAGAAAGGGTCAAAACGTGTTTTTCAGCAGAAATAAACATGTTTCTGCAAGTTTGGTCAACCCCATGTAAGTTATGAGGCAGTAACAGTACACTCTGCAAAACGTGTTTTTCAGCCCGAAATAAACGCGTTTTTTCAGACAACTGAATCCCCATGTAGCAGCAAGGCTCAGAAGAGCCCACACACTCAGATCTTAACCCCAGTGTGCAGAAAGGTTCAAAACGTGTTTTTCAGCAGAAATAAACATGTTTCTGCAAGTTTGGTCAACCCCATGTAAGTTATGGGGCAGTAACAGTACACTTTTCAAAACGTGTTTTTCAGCCCGAAATAAACGCGTTTTTTCAGAAAACTGAATCCCCATGTAGCAGCAAGGCTCAGAAGAGCCCACACACTCAGATCTTAACCCCAGTGTGCAGAAAGGTTCAAAACGTGTTTTTCAGCAGAAATAAACATGTTTCTGCAAGTTTGGTCAACCCCATGTAAGTTATGGGGCAGTAACAGTACACTTTTCAAAACGTGTTTTTCAGCCCGACATATACGCGTTTTTTCAGACAACTGAATCCCCATGTAGCAGCAAGGCTCAGAAGAGCCCACACACTCAGATCTTAACCCCAGTGTGCTGAAAGTGTCAAAACATGTTTTTCAGCAGAAATAAACATGTTTCTGCGAGTTTGGTCAACCCCATGTAAGTTATGGGGCAGTAACAGTACACTTTTCAAAACGTGTTTTTCAGCCGGAAATAAATGCGTTTTTTCAGACAACTGAATCCCCATGTAGCAGCAAGGCTCAGAAGAGCCCACACACTCAGATCTTAACCCCAGTGTGCAGAAAGGGTCAAAACGTGTTTTTCAGCAGAAATAAACATGTTTCTGCAAGTTTGGTCAACCCCATGTAAGTTATGAGGCAGTAACAGTACACTCTGCAAAACGTGTTTTTCAGCCCGAAATAAACGCGTTTTTTCAGACAACTGAATCCCCATGTAGCAGCAAGGCTCAGAAGAGCCCACACACTCAGATCTTAACCCCAGTGTGCAGAAAGGTTCAAAACGTGTTTTTCAGCAGAAATAAACATGTTTCTGCAAGTTTGGTCAACGCCATGTAAGTTATGGGGCAGTAACAGTACACTTTTCAAAACGTGTTTTTCAGCCCGAAATAAACACGTTTTTTCAGACAACTGAATCCCCATGTAGCAGCAAGGCTCAGAAGAGCCCACACACTCATATCTTAACCCCAGTGTGCAGAAAGGGTCAAAACGTGTTTTTCAGCAGAAATAAACATGTTTCTGCGAGTTTGGTCAACCCCATGTAAGTTATGGGGCAGTAACAGTACACTTTTCAAAACGTGTTTTTCAGCCGGAAATAAACGCGTTTTTTCAGACAACTGAATCCCCATGTAGCAGCAAGGCTCAGAAGAGCCCACACACTCAGATCTTAACCCCAGTGTGCAGAAAGGGTCAAAACGTGTTTTTCAGCAGAAATAAACATGTTTCTGCAAGTTTGGTCAACCCCATGTAAGTTATGGGGCAGTAACAGTACACTTTTCAAAACGTGTTTTTCAGCCCCAAATAAACGCGTTTTTTCAGACAACTGAATACCCATGTAGCAGCACACACTCAGATCTTAACCCCAGTGTGCAGAAAGGGTCAAAACGTGTTTTTCAGCAGAAATAAACATGTTTCTGCAAGTTTGGTCAACCCCATGTAAGTTATGGGGCAGTAACAGTACACTTTTCAAAACGTGTTTTTCAGCCCGAAATAAACGCGTTTTTTCAGACAACTGAATCCCCATGTAGCAGCAAGGCTCAGAAGAGCCCACACACTCAGATCTTAACCCCAGTGTGCAGAAAGGTTCAAAACGTGTTTTTCAGCAGAAATAAACATGTTTCTGCAAGTTTGGTCAACCCCATGTAAGTTATGGGGCAGTAACAGTACACTTTTCAAAACGTGTTTTTCAGCCCGAAATAAACGCGTTTTTTCAGACAACTGAATCCCCATGTAGCAGCAAGGCTCAGAAGAGCCCACACACTCAGATCTTAACCCCAGTGTGCAGAAAGGTTCAAAACGTGTTTTTCAGCAGAAATATACATGTTTCTGCAAGTTTGGTCAACCCCATGTAAGTTATGGGGCAGTAACAGTACACTCTGCAAAACGTGTTTTTCAGCCCGAAATAAACGCGTTTTTTCAGACAACTGAATCCCCATGTAGCAACAAGGCTCAGAAGAGCCCACACACTCAGATCTTAACCCCAGTGTGCAGAAAGGTTCAAAACGTGTTTTTCAGCAGAAATAAACATGTTTCTGCAAGTTTGGTCAACCCCATGTAAGTTATGGGGCAGTAACAGTACACTTTTCAAAACGTGTTTTTCAGCCCGAAATAAACGCGTTTTTTCAGACAACTGAATCCCCATGTAGCAGCAAGGCTCAGAAGAGCCCACACACTCAGATCTTAACCCCAGTGTGCAGAAAGGTTCAAAACGTGTTTTTCAGCAGAAATAAACATGTTTCTGCAAGTTTGGTCAACCCCATGTAAGTTATGGGGCAGTAACAGTACACTCTGCAAAACGTGTTTTTCAGCCCGAAATAAACGCGTTTTTTCAGACAACTGAATCCCCATGTAGCAGCAAGGCTCAGAAGAGCCCACACACTCAGATCTTAACCCCAGTGTGCAGAAAGGTTCAAAACGTGTTTTTCAGCAGAAATAAACATGTTTCTGCAAGTTTGGTCAACCCCATGTAAGTTATGGGGCAGTAACAGTACACTTTTCAAAACGTGTTTTTCAGCCCGAAATAAACGCGTTTTTTCAGACAACTGAATCCCCATGTAGCAGCAAGGCTCAGAAGAGCCCACACACTCAGATCTTAACCCCAGTGTGCAGAAAGGTTCAAAACGTGTTTTTCAGCAGAAATAAACATGTTTCTGCAAGTTTGGTCAACCCCATGTAAGTTATGGGGCAGTAACAGTACACTTTTCAAAACGTGTTTTTCAGCCCGAAATAAACACGTTTTTTCAGACAACTGAATCCCCATGTAGCAGCAAGGCTCAGAAGAGCCCACACACTCATATCTTAACCCCAGTGTGCTGAAAGTGTCAAAACATGTTTTTCAGCAGAAATAAACATGTTTCTGCGAGTTTGGTTAACCCCATGTAAGTTATGGGGCAGTAACAGTACACTTTTCAAAACGTGTTTTTCAGTCGGAAATAAACGCGTTTTTTCAGACAACTGAATCCCCATGTAGCAGCAAGGCTCAGAAGAGCCCACACACTCAGATCTTAACCCCAGTGTGCAGAAAGGGTCAAAACGTGTTTTTCAGCAGAAATAAACATGTTTCTACAAGTTTGGTCAACCCCATGTAAGTTATGAGGCAGTAACAGTACACTCTGCAAAACGTGTTTTCAGCCCGAAATAAACGCGTTTTTTCAGACAACTGAATCCCCATGTAGCAGCAAGGCTCAGAAGAGCCCACACACTCAGATCTTAACCCCAGTGTGCAGAAAGGTTCAAAACGTGTTTTTCAGCAGAAATAAACATGTTTCTGCAAGTTTGGTCAACCCCATGTAAGTTATGGGGCAGTAACAGTACACTTTTCAAAACGTGTTTTTCAGCCCGAAATAAACGCGTTTTTTCAGACAACTGAATCCCCATGTAGCAGCAAGGCTCAGAAGAGCCCACACACTCAGATCTTAACCCCAGTGTGCAGAAAGGTTCAAAACGTGTTTTTCAGCAGAAATAAACATGTTTCTGCAAGTTTGGTCAACCCCATGTAAGTTATGGGGCAGTAACAGTACACTCTGCAAAACGTGTTTTTCAGCCCGAAATAAACGCGTTTTTTCAGACAACTGAATCCCCATGTAGCAGCAAGGCTCAGAAGAGCCCACACACTCAGATCTTAACCCCAGTGTGCAGAAAGGTTCAAAACGTGTTTTTCAGCAGAAATAAACATGTTTCTGCAAGTTTGGTCAACCCCATGTAAGTTATGGGGCAGTAACAGTACACTTTTCAAAACGTGTTTTTCAGCCCGAAATAAACGCGTTTTTTCAGACAACTGAATCCCCATGTAGCAGCAAGGCTCAGAAGAGCCCACACACTCAGATCTTAACCCCAGTGTGCAGAAAGGTTCAAAACGTGTTTTTCAGCAGAAATAAACATGTTTCTGCAAGTTTGGTCAACCCCATGTAAGTTATGGGGCAGTAACAGTACACTTTTCAAAACGTGTTTTTCAGCCCGAAATAAACGCGTTTTTTCAGACAACTGAATCCCCATGTAGCAGCAAGGCTCAGAAGAGCCCACACACTCAGATCTTAACCCCAGTGTGCAGAAAGGTTCAAAACGTGTTTTTCAGCAGAAATAAACATGTTTCTGCAAGTTTGGTCAACCCCATGTAAGTTATGGGGCAGTAACAGTACACTTTTCAAAACGTGTTTTTCAGCCCGAAATAAACGCGTTTTTTCAGACAACTGAATCCCCATGTAGCAGCAAGGCTCAGAAGAGCCCACACACTCAGATCTTAACCCCAGTGTGCAGAAAGGTTCAAAACGTGTTTTTCAGCAGAAATAAACATGTTTCTGCAAGTTTGGTCAACCCCATGTAAGTTATGGGGCAGTAACAGTACACTCTGCAAAACGTGTTTTTCAGCCCGAAATAAACTCGTTTTTTCAGACAACTGAATCCCCATGTAGCAACAAGGCTCAGAAGAGCCCACACACTCAGATCTTAACCCCAGTGTGCAGAAAGGTTCAAAACGTGTTTTTCAGCAGAAATAAACATGTTTCTGCAAGTTTGGTCAACCCCATGTAAGTTATGGGGCAGTAACAGTACACTTTTCAAAACGTGTTTTTCAGCCCGAAATAAACGCGTTTTTTCAGACAACTGAATCCCCATGTAGCAGCAAGGCTCAGAAGAGCCCACACACTCAGATCTTAACCCCAGTGTGCAGAAAGGTTCAAAACGTGTTTTTCAGCAGAAATAAACATGTTTCTGCAAGTTTGGTCAACCCCATGTAAGTTATGGGGCAGTAACAGTACACTTTTCAAAACGTGTTTTTCAGCCCGAAATAAACGCGTTTTTTCAGACAACTGAATCCCCATGTAGCAGCAAGTCTCAGAAGAGCCCACACACTCAGCTCTTAACCCCAGTGTGCAGAAAGGGTCAAAACGTGTTTTTCAGCAGAAATAAACATGTTTCTGCAAGTTTGGTCAACCCCATGTAAGTTATGAGGCAGTAACAGTACACTCTGCAAAACGTGTTTTTCAGCCCGAAATAAACGCGTTTTTTCAGACAACTGAATCCCCATGTAGCAGCAAGGCTCAGAAGAGCCCACACACTCAGATCTTAACCCCAGTGTGCAGAAAGGTTCAAAACGTGTTTTTCAGCAGAAATAAACATGTTTCTGCAAGTTTGGTCAACCCCATGTAAGTTATGGGGCAGTAACAGTACACTTTTCAAAACGTGTTTTTCAGCCCGAAATAAACGCGTTTTTTCAGACAACTGAATCCCCATGTAGCAGCAAGGCTCAGAAGAGCCCACACACTCAGATCTTAACCCCAGTGTGCAGAAAGGTTCAAAACGTGTTTTTCAGCAGAAATAAACATGTTTCTGCAAGTTTGGTCAACCCCATGTAAGTTATGGGGCAGTAACAGTACACTTTTCAAAACGTGTTTTTCAGCCCGAAATAAACACGTTTTTTCAGACAACTGAATCCCCATGTAGCAGCAAGGCTCAGAAGAGCCCACACACTCATATCTTAACCCCAGTGTGCTGAAAGTGTCAAAACATGTTTTTCAGCAGAAATAAACATGTTTCTGCGAGTTTGGTTAACCCCATGTAAGTTATGGGGCAGTAACAGTACACTTTTCAAAACGTGTTTTTCAGCCGGAAATAAACGCGTTTTTTCAGACAACTGAATCCCCATGTAGCAGCAAGGCTCAGAAGAGCCCACACACTCAGATCTTAACCCCAGTGTGCAGAAAGGGTCAAAACGTGTTTTTCAGCAGAAATAAACATGTTTCTACAAGTTTGGTCAACCCCATGTAAGTTATGAGGCAGTAACAGTACACTCTGCAAAACGTGTTTTCAGCCCGAAATAAACGCGTTTTTTCAGACAACTGAATCCCCATGTAGCAGCAAGGCTCAGAAGAGCCCACACACTCAGATCTTAACCCCAGTGTGCAGAAAGGTTCAAAACGTGTTTTTCAGCAGAAATAAACATGTTTCTGCAAGTTTGGTCAACCCCATGTAAGTTATGGGGCAGTAACAGTACACTTTTCAAAACGTGTTTTTCAGCCCGAAATAAACGCGTTTTTTCAGACAACTGAATCCCCATGTAGCAGCAAGGCTCAGAAGAGCCCACACACTCAGATCTTAACCCCAGTGTGCAGAAAGGTTCAAAACGTGTTTTTCAGCAGAAATAAACATGTTTCTGCAAGTTTGGTCAACCCCATGTAAGTTATGGGGCAGTAACAGTACACTTTTCAAAACGTGTTTTTCAGCCCGAAATAAACGCGTTTTTTCAGACAACTGAATCCCCATGTAGCAGCAAGTATCAGAAGAGCCCACACACTCAGCTCTTAACCCCAGTGTGTAGAAAGGGTCAAAACGTGTTTTTCAGCAGAAATAAACATGTTTCTGCAAGTTTGGTCAACCCCATGTAAGTTATGGGGCAGTAACAGTACACTTTTCAAAACGTGTTTTTCAGCCCCAAATAAACGCGTTTTTTCAGACAACTGAATACCCATGTAGCAGCACACACTCAGCTCTTAACCCCAGTGTGCAGAAAGGGTCAAAACGTGTTTTTCAGCAGAAATAAACATGTTTCTGCAAGTTTGGTCAACCCCATGTAAGTTATGAGGCAGTAACAGTACACTCTGCAAAACGTGTTTTTCAGCCCGAAATAAACGCGTTTTTTCAGACAACTGAATCCCCATGTAGCAGCAAGGCTCAGAAGAGCCCACACACTCAGATCTTAACCCCAGTGTGCAGAAAGGTTCAAAACGTGTTTTTCAGCAGAAATAAACATGTTTCTGCAAGTTTGGTCAACCCCATGTAAGTTATGGGGCAGTAACAGTACACTTTTCAAAACGTGTTTTTCAGCCCGAAATAAACGCGTTTTTTCAGAAAACTGAATCCCCATGTAGCAGCAAGGCTCAGAAGAGCCCACACACTCAGATCTTAACCCCAGTGTGCAGAAAGGTTCAAAACGTGTTTTTCAGCAGAAATAAACATGTTTCTGCAAGTTTGGTCAACCCCATGTAAGTTATGGGGCAGTAACAGTACACTTTTCAAAACGTGTTTTTCAGCCCGACATATACGCGTTTTTTCAGACAACTGAATCCCCATGTAGCAGCAAGGCTCAGAAGAGCCCACACACTCAGATCTTAACCCCAGTGTGCTGAAAGTGTCAAAACATGTTTTTCAGCAGAAATAAACATGTTTCTGCGAGTTTGGTCAACCCCATGTAAGTTATGGGGCAGTAACAGTACACTTTTCAAAACGTGTTTTTCAGCCGGAAATAAACGCGTTTTTTCAGACAACTGAATCCCCATGTAGCAGCAAGGCTCAGAAGAGCCCACACACTCAGATCTTAACCCCAGTGTGCAGAAAGGGTCAAAACGTGTTTTTCAGCAGAAATAAACATGTTTCTGCAAGTTTGGTCAACCCCATGTAAGTTATGAGGCAGTAACAGTACACTCTGCAAAACGTGTTTTTCAGCCCGAAATAAACGCGTTTTTTCAGACAACTGAATCCCCATGTAGCAGCAAGGCTCAGAAGAGCCCACACACTCAGATCTTAACCCCAGTGTGCAGAAAGGTTCAAAACGTGTTTTTCAGCAGAAATAAACATGTTTCTGCAAGTTTGGTCAACGCCATGTAAGTTATGGGGCAGTAACAGTACACTTTTCAAAACGTGTTTTTCAGCCCGAAATAAACGCGTTTTTTCAGACAACTGAATCCCCATGTAGCAGCAAGGCTCAGAAGAGCCCACACACTCAGATCTTAACCCCAGTGTGCAGAAAGGTTCAAAACGTGTTTTTCAGCAGAAATAAACATGTTTCTGCAAGTTTGGTCAACCCCATGTAAGTTATGGGGCAGTAACAGTACACTCTGCAAAACGTGTTTTTCAGCCCGAAATAAACGCGTTTTTTCAGACAACTGAATCCCCATGTAGCAGCAAGGCTCAGAAGAGCCCACACACTCAGATCTTAACCCCAGTGTGCAGAAAGGGTCAAAACGTGTTTTTCAGCAGAAATAAACATGTTTTTGCAAGTTTGGTCAACCCCATGTAAGTTATGGGGCAGTAACAGTACACTCTGCAAAACGTGTTTTTCAGCCCGAAATAAACGCGTTTTTTCAGACAACTGAATCCCCATGTAGCAGCAAGGCTCAGAAGAGCCCACACACTCAGATCTTAACCCCAGTGTGCAAAAAGGTTCAAAACGTGTTTTTCAGCAGAAATAAACATGTTTCTGCAAGTTTGGTCAACCCCATGTAAGTTATGAGGCAGTAACAGTACACTCTGCAAAACGTGTTTTTCAGCCCGAAATAAACGCGTTTTTTCAGACAACTGAATCCCCATGTAGCAGCAAGGCTCAGAAGAGCCCACACACTCAGATCTTAACCCCAGTGTGCAGAAAGGTTCAAAACGTGTTTTTCAGCAGAAATAAACATGTTTCTGCAAGTTTGGTCAACCCCATGTAAGTTATGGGGCAGTAACAGTACACTTTTCAAAACGTGTTTTTCAGCCCGAAATAAACGCGTTTTTTCAGACAACTGAATCCCCATGTAGCAGCAAGGCTCAGAAGAGCCCACACACTCAGATCTTAACCCCAGTGTGCAGAAAGGTTCAAAACGTGTTTTTCAGCAGAAATAAACATGTTTCTGCAAGTTTGGTCAACCCCATGTAAGTTATGGGGCAGTAACAGTACACTTTTCAAAACGTGTTTTTCAGCCCGAAATAAACGCGTTTTTTCAGACAACTGAATCCCCATGTAGCAGCAAGGCTCAGAAGAGCCCACACACTCATATCTTAACCCCAGTGTGCAGAAAGGGTCAAAACGTGTTTTTCAGCAGAAATAAACATGTTTCTACAAGTTTGGTCAACCCCATGTAAGTTATGGGGCAGTAACAGTACACTTTTCAAAACGTGTTTTTCAGCCGGAAATAAACGCGTTTTTTCAGACAACTGAATCCCCATGTAGCAGCAAGGCTCAGAAGAGCCCACACACTCAGATCTTAACCCCAGTGTGCAGAAAGGGTCAAAACGTGTTTTTCAGCAGAAATAAACATGTTTCTACAAGTTTGGTCAACCCCATGTAAGTTATGAGGCAGTAACAGTACACTCTGCAAAACGTGTTTTCACCCCGAAATAAACGCGTTTTTTCAGACAACTGAATCCCCATGTAGCAGCAAGGCTCAGAAGAGCCCACACACTCAGATCTTAACCCCAGTGTGCAGAAAGGTTCAAAACGTGTTTTTCAGCAGAAATAAACATGTTTCTGCAAGTTTGGTCAACCCCATGTAAGTTATGGGGCAGTAACAGTACACTTTTCAAAACGTGTTTTTCAGCCCGAAATAAACGCGTTTTTTCAGACAACTGAATCCCCATGTAGCAGCAAGGCTCAGAAGAGCCCACACACTCAGATCTTAACCCCACTGTGCAGAAAGGTTCAAAACGTGTTTTTCAGCAGAAATAAACATGTTTCTGCAAGTTTGGTCAACCCCATGTAAGTTATGGGGCAGTAACAGTACACTCTGCAAAACGTGTTTTTCAGCCCGAAATAAACGCGTTTTTTCAGACAACTGAATCCCCATGTAGCAGCAAGGCTCAGAAGAGCCCACACACTCAGATCTTAACCCCAGTGTGCAGAAAGGTTCAAAACGTGTTTTTCAGCAGAAATAAACATGTTTCTGCAAGTTTGGTCAACCCCATGTAAGTTATGGGGCAGTAACAGTACACTTTTCAAAACGTGTTTTTCAGCCCGAAATAAACGCGTTTTTTCAGACAACTGAATCCCCATGTAGCAGCAAGTATCAGAAGAGCCCACACACTCAGCTCTTAACCCCAGTGTGTAGAAAGGGTCAAAACGTGTTTTTCAGCAGAAATAAACATGTTTCTGCAAGTTTGGTCAACCCCATGTAAGTTATGGGGCAGTAACAGTACACTTTTCAAAACGTGTTTTTCAGCCCCAAATAAACGCGTTTTTTCAGACAACTGAATACCCATGTAGCAGCACACACTCAGATCTTAACCCCAGTGTGCAGAAAGGGTCAAAACGTGTTTTTCAGCAGAAATAAACATGTTTCTGCAAGTTTGGTCAACCCCATGTAAGTTATGGGGCAGTAACAGTACACTTTTCAAAACGTGTTTTTCAGCCCGAAATAAACGCGTTTTTTCAGACAACTGAATCCCCATGTAGCAGCAAGTCTCAGAAGAGCCCACACACTCAGCTCTTAACCCCAGTGTGCAGAAAGGGTCAAAACGTGTTTTTCAGCAGAAATAAACATGTTTCTGCAAGTTTGGTCAACCCCATGTAAGTTATGAGGCAGTAACAGTACACTCTGCAAAACGTGTTTTTCAGCCCGAAATAAACGCGTTTTTTCAGACAACTGAATCCCCATGTAGCAGCAAGGCTCAGAAGAGCCCACACACTCAGATCTTAACCCCAGTGTGCAGAAAGGTTCAAAACGTGTTTTTCAGCAGAAATAAACATGTTTCTGCAAGTTTGGTCAACCCCATGTAAGTTATGGGGCAGTAACAGTACACTTTTCAAAACGTGTTTTTCAGCCCGAAATAAACGCGTTTTTTCAGAAAACTGAATCCCCATGTAGCAGCAAGGCTCAGAAGAGCCCACACACTCAGATCTTAACCCCAGTGTGCAGAAAGGTTCAAAACGTGTTTTTCAGCAGAAATAAACATGTTTCTGCAAGTTTGGTCAACCCCATGTAAGTTATGGGGCAGTAACAGTACACTTTTCAAAACGTGTTTTTCAGCCCGACATATACGCGTTTTTTCAGACAACTGAATCCCCATGTAGCAGCAAGGCTCAGAAGAGCCCACACACTCAGATCTTAACCCCAGTGTGCTGAAAGTGTCAAAACATGTTTTTCAGCAGAAATAAACATGTTTCTGCAAGTTTGGTCAACCCCATGTAAGTTATGGGGCAGTAACAGTACACTTTTCAAAACGTGTTTTTCAGCCGGAAATAAACGCGTTTTTTCAGACAACTGAATCCCCATGTAGCAGCAAGGCTCAGAAGAGCCCACACACTCAGATCTTAACCCCAGTGTGCAGAAAGGGTCAAAACGTGTTTTTCAGCAGAAATAAACATGTTTCTGCAAGTTTGGTCAACCCCATGTAAGTTATGAGGCAGTAACAGTACACTCTGCAAAACGTGTTTTTCAGCCCGAAATAAACGCGTTTTTTCAGACAACTGAATCCCCATGTAGCAGCAAGGCTCAGAAGAGCCCACACACTCAGATCTTAACCCCAGTGTGCAGAAAGGTTCAAAACGTGTTTTTCAGCAGAAATAAACATGTTTCTGCAAGTTTGGTCAACGCCATGTAAGTTATGGGGCAGTAACAGTACACTTTTCAAAACGTGTTTTTCAGCCCGAAATAAACACATTTTTTCAGACAACTGAATCCCCATGTAGCAGCAAGGCTCAGAAGAGCCCACACACTCATATCTTAACCCCAGTGTGCTGAAAGTGTCAAAACATGTTTTTCAGCAGAAATAAACATGTTTCTGCAAGTTTGGTCAACGCCATGTAAGTTATGGGGCAGTAACAGTACACTCTGCAAAACGTGTTTTTCAGCCCGAAATAAACGCGTTTTTTCAGACAACTGAATCCCCATGTAGCAGCAAGGCTCAGAAGAGCCCACACACTCAGATCTCAACCCCAGTGTGCAAAAGGTTCAAAACGTGTTTTTCAGCAGAAATAAACATCTTTCTGCAAGTTTGGTCAACCCCATGTAAGTTATGGGGCAGTAACAGTACACTTTTCAAAACGTGTTTTTCAGCCCCAAATAAACGCGTTTTTTCAGACAACTGAATACCCATGTAGCAGCACACACTCAGATCTTAACCCCAGTGTGCAGAAAGGGTCAAAACGTGTTTTTCAGCAGAAATAAACATGTTTCTGCAAGTTTGGTCAACCCCATGTAAGTTATGGGGCAGTAACAGTACACTTTTCAAAACGTGTTTTTCAGCCCGAAATAAACGCGTTTTTTCAGACAACTGAATCCCCATGTAGCAGCAAGGCTCAGAAGAGCCCACACACTCAGATCTTAACCCCAGTGTGCAGAAAGGTTCAAAACGTGTTTTTCAGCAGAAATAAACATGTTTCTGCAAGTTTGGTCAACCCCATGTAAGTTATGGGGCAGTAACAGTACACTCTGCAAAACGTGTTTTTCAGCCCGAAATAAACGCGTTTTTTCAGACAACTGAATCCCCATGTAGCAACAAGGCTCAGAAGAGCCCACACACTCAGATCTTAACCCCAGTGTGCAGAAAGGTTCAAAATGTGTTTTTCAGCAGAAATAAACATGTTTCTGCAAGTTTGGTCAACCCCATGTAAGTTATGGGGCAGTAACAGTACACTTTTCAAAACGTGTTTTTCAGCCCGAAATAAACGCGTTTTTTCAGACAACTGAATCCCCATGTAGCAGCAAGGCTCAGAAGAGCCCACACACTCAGATCTTAACCCCAGTGTGCAGAAAGGTTCAAAACGTGTTTTTCAGCAGAAATAAACATGTTTCTGCAAGTTTGGTCAACCCCATGTAAGTTATGGGGCAGTAACAGTACACTCTGCAAAACGTGTTTTTCAGCCCGAAATAAACGCGTTTTTTCAGACAACTGAATCCCCATGTAGCAGCAAGGCTCAGAAGAGCCCACACACTCAGATCTTAACCCCAGTGTGCAGAAAGGTTCAAAACGTGTTTTTCAGCAGAAATAAACATGTTTCTGCAAGTTTGGTCAACCCCATGTAAGTTATGGGGCAGTAACAGTACACTTTTCAAAACGTGTTTTTCAGCCCGAAATAAACGCGTTTTTTCAGACAACTGAATCCCCATGTAGCAGCAAGGCTCAGAAGAGCCCACACACTCAGATCTTAACCCCAGTGTGCAGAAAGGTTCAAAACGTGTTTTTCAGCAGAAATAAACATGTTTCTGCAAGTTTGGTCAACCCCATGTAAGTTATGGGGCAGTAACAGTACACTTTTCAAAACGTGTTTTTCAGCCCGAAATAAACACGTTTTTTCAGACAACTGAATCCCCATGTAGCAGCAAGGCTCAGAAGAGCCCACACACTCATATCTTAACCCCAGTGTGCTGAAAGTGTCAAAACATGTTTTTCAGCAGAAATAAACATGTTTCTGCGAGTTTGGTTAACCCCATGTAAGTTATGGGGCAGTAACAGTACACTTTTCAAAACGTGTTTTTCAGCCGGAAATAAACACGTTTTTTCAGACAACTGAATCCCCATGTAGCAGCAAGGCTCAGAAGAGCCCACACACTCAGATCTTAACCCCAGTGTGCAGAAAGGGTCAAAACGTGTTTTTCAGCAGAAATAAACATGTTTCTACAAGTTTGGTCAACCCCATGTAAGTTATGAGGCAGTAACAGTACACTCTGCAAAACGTGTTTTCAGCCCGAAATAAACGCGTTTTTTCAGACAACTGAATCCCCATGTAGCAGCAAGGCTCAGAAGAGCCCACACACTCAGATCTTAACCCCAGTGTGCAGAAAGGTTCAAAACGTGTTTTTCAGCAGAAATAAACATGTTTCTGCAAGTTTGGTCAACCCCATGTAAGTTATGGGGCAGTAACAGTACACTTTTCAAAACGTGTTTTTCAGCCCGAAATAAACGCGTTTTTTCAGACAACTGAATCCCCATGTAGCAGCAAGGCTCAGAAGAGCCCACACACTCAGATCTTAACCCCAGTGTGCAGAAAGGTTCAAAACGTTTTTTTCAGCAGAAATAAACATGTTTCTGCAAGTTTGGTCAACCCCATGTAAGTTATGGGGCAGTAACAGTACACTTTTCAAAACGTGTTTTTCAGCCCGAAATAAACGCGTTTTTTCAGACAACTGAATCCCCATGTAGCAGCAAGGCTCAGAAGAGCCCACACACTCATATCTTAACCCCAGTGTGCAGAAAGGGTCAAAACGTGTTTTTCAGCAGAAATAAACATGTTTCTACAAGTTTGGTCAACCCCATGTAAGTTATGGGGCAGTAACAGTACACTTTTCAAAACGTGTTTTTCAGCCGGAAATAAACGCGTTTTTTCAGACAACTGAATCCCCATGTAGCAGCAAGGCTCAGAAGAGCCCACACACTCAGATCTTAACCCCAGTGTGCAGAAAGGGTCAAAACGTGTTTTTCAGCAGAAATAAACATGTTTCTACAAGTTTGGTCAACCCCATGTAAGTTATGAGGCAGTAACAGTACACTCTGCAAAACGTGTTTTCACCCCGAAATAAACGCGTTTTTTCAGACAACTGAATCCCCATGTAGCAGCAAGGCTCAGAAGAGCCCACACACTCAGATCTTAACCCCAGTGTGCAGAAAGGTTCAAAACGTGTTTTTCAGCAGAAATAAACATGTTTCTGCAAGTTTGGTCAACCCCATGTAAGTTATGGGGCAGTAACAGTACACTTTTCAAAACGTGTTTTTCAGCCCGAAATAAACGCGTTTTTTCAGACAACTGAATCCCCATGTAGCAGCAAGGCTCAGAAGAGCCCACACACTCAGATCTTAACCCCAGTGTGCAGAAAGGTTCAAAACGTGTTTTTCAGCAGAAATAAACATGTTTCTGCAAGTTTGGTCAACCCCATGTAAGTTATGGGGCAGTAACAGTACACTCTGCAAAACGTGTTTTTCAGCCCGAAATAAACGCGTTTTTTCAGACAACTGAATCCCCATGTAGCAGCAAGGCTCAGAAGAGCCCACACACTCAGATCTTAACCCCAGTGTGCAGAAAGGGTCAAAACGTGTTTTTCAGCAGAAATAAACATGTTTCTGCAAGTTTGGTCAACCCCATGTAAGTTATGGGGCAGTAACAGTACACTCTGCAAAACGTGTTTTTCAGCCCGAAATAAACGCGTTTTTTCAGACAACTGAATCCCCATGTAGCAGCAAGGCTCAGAAGAGCCCACACACTCAGATCTCAACCCCAGTGTGCAAAAGGTTCAAAACGTGTTTTTCAGCAGAAATAAACATCTTTCTGCAAGTTTGGTCAACCCCATGTAAGTTATGGGGCAGTAACAGTACACTTTTCAAAACGTGTTTTTCAGCCCCAAATAAACGCGTTTTTTCAGACAACTGAATACCCATGTAGCAGCACACACTCAGATCTTAACCCCAGTGTGCAGAAAGGGTCAAAACGTGTTTTTCAGCAGAAATAAACATGTTTCTGCAAGTTTGGTCAACCCCATGTAAGTTATGGGGCAGTAACAGTACACTTTTCAAAACGTGTTTTTCAGCCCGAAATAAACGCGTTTTTTCAGACAACTGAATCCCCATGTAGCAGCAAGTCTCAGAAGAGCCCACACACTCAGCTCTTAACCCCAGTGTGCAGAAAGGGTCAAAACGTGTTTTTCAGCAGAAATAAACATGTTTCTGCAAGTTTGGTCAACCCCATGTAAGTTATGAGGCAGTAACAGTACACTCTGCAAAACGTGTTTTTCAGCCCGAAATAAACGCGTTTTTTCAGACAACTGAATCCCCATGTAGCAGCAAGGCTCAGAAGAGCCCACACACTCAGATCTTAACCCCAGTGTGCAGAAAGGTTCAAAACGTGTTTTTCAGCAGAAATAAACATGTTTCTGCAAGTTTGGTCAACCCCATGTAAGTTATGGGGCAGTAACAGTACACTTTTCAAAACGTGTTTTTCAGCCCGAAATAAACGCGTTTTTTCAGAAAACTGAATCCCCATGTAGCAGCAAGGCTCAGAAGAGCCCACACACTCAGATCTTAACCCCAGTGTGCAGAAAGGTTCAAGACGTGTTTTTCAGCAGAAATAAACATGTTTCTGCAAGTTTGGTCAACCCCATGTAAGTTATGGGGCAGTAACAGTACACTTTTCAAAACGTGTTTTTCAGCCCGACATATACGCGTTTTTTCAGACAACTGAATCCCCATGTAGCAGCAAGGCTCAGAAGAGCCCACACACTCAGATCTTAACCCCAGTGTGCTGAAAGTGTCAAAACATGTTTTTCAGCAGAAATAAACATGTTTCTGCGAGTTTGGTCAACCCCATGTAAGTTATGGGGCAGTAACAGTACACTTTTCAAAACGTGTTTTTCAGCCGGAAATAAACGCGTTTTTTCAGACAACTGAATCCCCATGTAGCAGCAAGGCTCAGAAGAGCCCACACACTCAGATCTTAACCCCAGTGTGCAGAAAGGGTCA
Source organism: Lepisosteus platostomus (assembly GCF_059453375.1). NCBI lineage: Eukaryota > Metazoa > Chordata > Actinopteri > Semionotiformes > Lepisosteidae > Lepisosteus > Lepisosteus platostomus. The sequence continues at coordinate 26,727,314 of NC_142615.1, read as the reverse complement.
AAACGTGTTTTTCAGCAGAAATAAACATGTTTCTGCAAGTTTGGTCAACCCCATGTAAGTTATGAGGCAGTAACAGTACACTCTGCAAAACGTGTTTTTCAGCCCGAAATAAACGCGTTTTTTCAGACAACTGAATCCCCATGTAGCAGCAAGGCTCAGAAGAGCCCACACACTCAGATCTTAACCCCAGTGTGCAGAAAGGTTCAAAACGTGTTTTTCAGCAGAAATAAACATGTTTCTGCAAGTTTGGTCAACGCCATGTAAGTTATGGGGCAGTAACAGTACACTTTTCAAAACGTGTTTTTCAGCCCGAAATAAACGCGTTTTTTCAGACAACTGAATCCCCATGTAGCAGCAAGGCTCAGAAGAGCCCACACACTCAGATCTTAACCCCAGTGTGCAGAAAGGTTCAAAACGTGTTTTTCAGCAGAAATAAACATGTTTCTGCAAGTTTGGTCAACCCCATGTAAGTTATGGGGCAGTAACAGTACACTCTGCAAAACGTGTTTTTCAGCCCGAAATAAACGCGTTTTTTCAGACAACTGAATCCCCATGTAGCAGCAAGGCTCAGAAGAGCCCACACACTCAGATCTTAACCCCAGTGTGCAGAAAGGGTCAAAACGTGTTTTTCAGCAGAAATAAACATGTTTTTGCAAGTTTGGTCAACCCCATGTAAGTTATGGGGCAGTAACAGTACACTCTGCAAAACGTGTTTTTCAGCCCGAAATAAACGCGTTTTTTCAGACAACTGAATCCCCATGTAGCAGCAAGGCTCAGAAGAGCCCACACACTCAGATCTTAACCCCAGTGTGCAAAAAGGTTCAAAACGTGTTTTTCAGCAGAAATAAACATGTTTCTGCGAGTTTGGTCAACCCCATGTAAGTTATGGGGCAGTAACAGTACACTTTTCAAAACGTGTTTTTCAGCCCCAAATAAACGCGTTTTTTCAGACAACTGAATACCCATGTAGCAGCACACACTCAGATCTTAACCCCAGTGTGCAGAAAGGGTCAAAACGTGTTTTTCAGCAGAAATAAACATGTTTCTGCAAGTTTGGTCAACCCCATGTAAGTTATGGGGCAGTAACAGTACACTTTTCAAAACGTGTTTTTCAGCCCGAAATAAACGCGTTTTTTCAGACAACTGAATCCCCATGTAGCAGCAAGGCTCAGAAGAGCCCACACACTCAGATCTTAACCCCAGTGTGCAGAAAGGTTCAAAACATGTTTTTCAGCAGAAATAAACATGTTTCTGCAAGTTTGGTCAACCCCATGTAAGTTATGGGGCAGTAACAGTACACTTTTCAAAACGTGTTTTTCAGCCCGACATATACGCGTTTTTTCAGACAACTGAATCCCCATGTAGCAGCAAGGCTCAGAAGAGCCCACACACTCAGATCTTAACCCCAGTGTGCTGAAAGTGTCAAAACATGTTTTTCAGCAGAAATAAACATGTTTCTGCGAGTTTGGTCAACCCCATGTAAGTTATGGGGCAGTAACAGTACACTTTTCAAAACGTGTTTTTCAGCCGGAAATAAACGCGTTTTTTCAGACAACTGAATCCCCATGTAGCAGCAAGGCTCAGAAGAGCCCACACACTCAGATCTTAACCCCAGTGTGCAGAAAGGGTCAAAACGTGTTTTTCAGCAGAAATAAACATGTTTCTGCAAGTTTGGTCAACCCCATGTAAGTTATGAGGCAGTAACAGTACACTCTGCAAAACGTGTTTTTCAGCCCGAAATAAACGCGTTTTTTCAGACAACTGAATCCCCATGTAGCAGCAAGGCTCAGAAGAGCCCACACACTCAGATCTTAACCCCAGTGTGCAGAAAGGTTCAAAACGTGTTTTTCAGCAGAAATAAACATGTTTTTGCAAGTTTGGTCAACCCCATGTAAGTTATGGGGCAGTAACAGTACACTCTGCAAAACGTGTTTTTCAGCCCGAAATAAACGCGTTTTTTCAGACAACTGAATCCCCATGTAGCAGCAAGGCTCAGAAGAGCCCACACACTCAGATCTTAACCCCAGTGTGCAAAAAGGTTCAAAACGTGTTTTTCAGCAGAAATAAACATGTTTCTGCAAGTTTGGTCAACCCCATGTAAGTTATGGGGCAGTAACAGTACACTTTTCAAAACGTGTTTTTCAGCCCGAAATAAACGCGTTTTTTCAGACAACTGAATCCCCATGTAGCAGCAAGTCTCAGAAGAGCCCACACACTCAGCTCTTAACCCCAGTGTGCAGAAAGGGTCAAAACGTGTTTTTCAGCAGAAATAAACATGTTTCTGCAAGTTTGGTCAACCCCATGTAAGTTATGGGGCAGTAACAGTACACTTTTCAAAACGTGTTTTTCAGCCCGAAATAAACGCGTTTTTTCAGACAACTGAATACCCATGTAGCAGCACACACTCAGATCTTAACCCCAGTGTGCAGAAAGGATCAAAACGTGTTTTTCAGCAGAAATAAACATGTTTCTGCAAGTTTGTTCAACCCCATGTAAGTTATGGGGCAGTAACAGTACACTTTTCAAAACGTGCTTTTCAGCCCGAAATAAACGCGTTTTTTCAGACAACTGAATCCCCATGTAGCAGCAAGGCTCAGAAGAGCCCACACACTCAGATCTTAACCCCAGTGTGCAGAAAGGTTCAAAACGTGTTTTTCAGCAGAAATAAACATGTTTCTGCAAGTTTGGTCAACCCCATGTAAGTTATGGGGCAGTAACAGTACACTCTGCAAAACGTGTTTTTCAGCCCGAAATAAACGCGTTTTTTCAGACAACTGAATCCCCATGTAGCAGCAAGGCTCAGAAGAGCCCACACACTCAGATCTTAACCCCAGTGTGCAGAAAGGTTCAAAACGTGTTTTTCAGCAGAAATAAACATGTTTCTGCAAGTTTGGTCAACCCCATGTAAGTTATGGGGCAGTAACAGTACACTCTGCAAAACGTGTTTTTCAGCCCGAAATAAACGCGTTTTTTCAGACAACTGAATCCCCATGTAGCAACAAGGCTCAGAAGAGCCCACACACTCAGATCTTAACCCCAGTGTGCAGAAAGGTTCAAAACGTGTTTTTCAGCAGAAATAAACATGTTTCTGCAAGTTTTGTCAACCCCATGTAAGTTATGGGGCAGTAACATTACACTTTTCAAAACGTGTTTTTCAGCCCAAAATAAACGCGTTTTTTCAGACAACTGAATCCCCATGTAGCAGCAAGGCTCAGAAGAGCCCACACACTCAGATCTTAACCCCAGTGTGCTGAAAGTGTCAAAACATGTTTTTCAGCAGAAATAAACATGTTTCTGCAAGTTTGGTCAACCCCATGTTAGTTATGGGGCAGTAACAGTACACTTTTCAAAACGTGGTTTTCAGCCCCGAAATAAACGCATTTTTTCAGACAACTGAATCCCCATGTAGCAGCAAGGCTCAGAAGAGCCCACACACTCAGATCTTAACCCCAGTGTGCAGAAAGGTTCAAAACGTGTTTTTCAGCAGAAATAAACATGTTTCTGCAAGTTTGGTCAACCCCATGTAAGTTATGGGGCAGTAACAGTACACTTTTCAAAACGTGTTTTTCAGCCCGAAATAAACGCGTTTTTTCAGACAACTGAATCCCCATGTAGCAGCAAGGCTCAGAAGAGCCCACACACTCAGATCTTAACCCCAGTGTGCAGAAAGGTTCAAAACGTGTTTTTCAGCAGAAATAAACATGTTTCTGCAAGTTTGGTCAACCCCATGTAAGTTATGGGGCAGTAACAGTACACTCTGCAAAACGTGTTTTTCAGCCCGAAATAAACGTGTTTTTTCAGACAACTGAATCCCCATGTAGCAACAAGGCTCAGAAGAGCCCACACACTCAGATCTTAACCCCAGTGTGCAGAAAGGTTCAAAACGTGTTTTTCAGCAGAAATAAACATGTTTCTGCAAGTTTTGTCAACCCCATGTAAGTTATGGGGCAGTAACATTACACTTTTCAAAACGTGTTTTTCAGCCCGAAATAAACGCGTTTTTTCAGACAACTGAATCCCCATGTAGCAGCAAGGCTCAGAAGAGCCCACACACTCAGATCTTAACCCCAGTGTGCAGAAAGGTTCAAAACGTGTTTTTCAGCAGAAATAAACATGTTTCTGCAAGTTTGGTCAACCCCATGTAAATTATGGGGCAGTAACAGTACACTTTTCAAAACGTGTTTTCAGCCCGAAATAAACGCGTTTTTTCAAACAACTGAATCCCCATGTAGCAGCAAGGCTCAGAAGAGCCCACACACTCAGATCTTAACCCCAGTGTGCAGAAAGGTTCAAAACGTGTTTTTCAGCAGAAATAAACATGTTTCTGCAAGTTTGGTCAACCCCATGTAAGTTATGGGGCAGTAACAGTACACTTTTCAAAACGTGTTTTTCAGCCCGAAATAAACGCGTTTTTTCAGACAACTGAATCCCCATGTAGCAGCAAGGCTCAGAAGAGCCCACACACTCAGATCTTAACCCCAGTGTGCAGAAAGGTTCAAAACGTGTTTTTCAGCAGAAATAAACATGTTTCTGCAAGTTTGGTCAACCCCATGTAAGTTATGGGCAGTAACAGTACACTTTTCAAAACGTGTTTTCAGCCCGAAATAAACGCGTTTTTTCAAACAACTGAATCCCCATGTAGCAGCAAGGCTCAGAAGAGCCCACACACTCAGATCTTAACCCCAGTGTGCAGAAATGTTCAAAACGTGTTTTTCAGCAGAAATAAACATGTTTCTGCAAGTTTGGTCAACCCCATGTAAGTTATGGGGCAGTAACAGTACACTTTTCAAAACGTGTTTTTCAGCCCGAAATAAACACGTTTTTTCAGACAACTGAATCCCCATGTAGCAGCAAGGCTCAGAAGAGCCCACACACTCATATCTTAACCCCAGTGTGCTGAAAGTGTCAAAACATGTTTTTCAGCAGAAATAAACATGTTTCTGCGAGTTTGGTCAACCCCATGTAAGTTATGGGGCAGTAACAGTACACTTTTCAAAACGTGTTTTTCAGCCGGAAATAAACGCGTTTTTTCAGACAACTGAATCCCCATGTAGCAGCAAGGCTCAGAAGAGCCCACACACTCAGATCTTAACCCCAGTGTGCAGAAAGGGTCAAAACGTGTTTTTCAGCAGAAATAAACATGTTTCTGCAAGTTTGGTCAACCCCATGTAAGTTATGGGGCAGTAACAGTACACTTTTCAAAACGTGTTTTTCAGCCCGAAATAAACACGTTTGTTCAGACAACTGAATCCCCATGTAGCAGCAAGGCTCAGAAAAGCCCACACACTCAGATCTTAACCCCAGTGTGCAGAAAGGGTCAAAACGTGTTTTTCAGCAGAAATAAACATGTTTCTGCAAGTTTGGTCAACCCCATGTAAGTTATGGGGCAGTAACAGTACACTCTGCAAAACGTGTTTTTCAGCCCGAAATAAACGCGTTTTTTCAGACAACTGAATCCCCATGTAGCAGCAAGGCTCAGAAGAGCCCACACACTCAGATCTCAACCCCAGTGTGCAAAAGGTTCAAAACGTGTTTTTCAGCAGAAATAAACATGTTTCTGCAAGTTTGGTCAACCCCATGTAAGTTATGGGGCAGTAACAGTACACTTTTCAAAACGTGTTTTTCAGCCCGAAATAAACGCGTTTTTTCAGACAACTGAATCCCCATGTAGCAGCAAGGCTCAGAAGAGCCCACACACTCAGATCTTAACCCCAGTGTGCAGAAAGGGTCAAAACGTGTTTTTCAGCAGAAATAAACATGTTTTTGCAAGTTTGGTCAACCCCATGTAAGTTATGGGGCAGTAACAGTACACTCTGCAAAACGTGTTTTTCAGCCCGAAATAAACGCGTTTTTTCAGACAACTGAATCCCCATGTAGCAGCAAGGCTCAGAAGAGCCCACACACTCAGATCTTAACCCCAGTGTGCAAAAAGGTTCAAAACGTGTTTTTCAGCAGAAATAAACATGTTTCTGCGAGTTTGGTCAACCCCATGTAAGTTATGGGGCAGTAACAGTACACTTTTCAAAACGTGTTTTTCAGCCCCAAATAAACGCGTTTTTTCAGACAACTGAATACCCATGTAGCAGCACACACTCAGATCTTAACCCCAGTGTGCAGAAAGGGTCAAAACGTGTTTTTCAGCAGAAATAAACATGTTTCTGCAAGTTTGGTCAACCCCATGTAAGTTATGGGGCAGTAACAGTACACTTTTCAAAACGTGTTTTTCAGCCCGAAATAAACGCGTTTTTTCAGACAACTGAATCCCCATGTAGCAGCAAGGCTCAGAAGAGCCCACACACTCAGATCTTAACCCCAGTGTGCAGAAAGGTTCAAAACATGTTTTTCAGCAGAAATAAACATGTTTCTGCAAGTTTGGTCAACCCCATGTAAGTTATGGGGCAGTAACAGTACACTTTTCAAAACGTGTTTTTCAGCCCGACATATACGCGTTTTTTCAGACAACTGAATCCCCATGTAGCAGCAAGGCTCAGAAGAGCCCACACACTCAGATCTTAACCCCAGTGTGCTGAAAGTGTCAAAACATGTTTTTCAGCAGAAATAAACATGTTTCTGCGAGTTTGGTCAACCCCATGTAAGTTATGGGGCAGTAACAGTACACTTTTCAAAACGTGTTTTTCAGCCGGAAATAAACGCGTTTTTTCAGACAACTGAATCCCCATGTAGCAGCAAGGCTCAGAAGAGCCCACACACTCAGATCTTAACCCCAGTGTGCAGAAAGGGTCAAAACGTGTTTTTCAGCAGAAATAAACATGTTTCTGCAAGTTTGGTCAACCCCATGTAAGTTATGAGGCAGTAACAGTACACTCTGCAAAACGTGTTTTTCAGCCCGAAATAAACGCGTTTTTTCAGACAACTGAATCCCCATGTAGCAGCAAGGCTCAGAAGAGCCCACACACTCAGATCTTAACCCCAGTGTGCAGATAGGTTCAAAACGTGTTTTTCAGCAGAAATAAACATGTTTTTGCAAGTTTGGTCAACCCCATGTAAGTTATGGGGCAGTAACAGTACACTCTGCAAAACGTGTTTTTCAGCCCGAAATAAACGCGTTTTTTCAGACAACTGAATCCCCATGTAGCAGCAAGGCTCAGAAGAGCCCACACACTCAGATCTTAACCCCAGTGTGCAAAAAGGTTCAAAACGTGTTTTTCAGCAGAAATAAACATGTTTCTGCAAGTTTGGTCAACCCCATGTAAGTTATGGGGCAGTAACAGTACACTTTTCAAAACGTGTTTTTCAGCCCGAAATAAACGCGTTTTTTCAGACAACTGAATCCCCATGTAGCAGCAAGTCTCAGAAGAGCCCACACACTCAGCTCTTAACCCCAGTGTGCAGAAAGGGTCAAAACGTGTTTTTCAGCAGAAATAAACATGTTTCTGCAAGTTTGGTCAACCCCATGTAAGTTATGGGGCAGTAACAGTACACTTTTCAAAACGTGTTTTTCAGCCCGAAATAAACGCGTTTTTTCAGACAACTGAATACCCATGTAGCAGCACACACTCAGATCTTAACCCCAGTGTGCAGAAAGGATCAAAACGTGTTTTTCAGCAGAAATAAACATGTTTCTGCTAGTTTGGTCAACCCCATGTAAGTTATGGGGCAGTAACAGTACACTCTGCAAAACGTGTTTTTCAGCCCGAAATAAACGTGTTTTTTCAGACAACTGAATCCCCATGTAGCAACAAGGCTCAGAAGAGCCCACACACTCAGATCTTAACCCCAGTGTGCAGAAAGGTTCAAAACGTGTTTTTCAGCAGAAATAAACATGTTTCTGCAAGTTTTGTCAACCCCATGTAAGTTATGGGGCAGTAACATTACACTTTTCAAAACGTGTTTTTCAGCCCGAAATAAACGCGTTTTTTCAGACAACTGAATCCCCATGTAGCAGCAAGGCTCAGAAGAGCCCACACACTCAGATCTTAACCCCAGTGTGCAGAAAGGTTCAAAACGTGTTTTTCAGCAGAAATAAACATGTTTCTGCAAGTTTGGTCAACCCCATGTAAATTATGGGGCAGTAACAGTACACTTTTCAAAACGTGTTTTCAGCCCGAAATAAACGCGTTTTTTCAAACAACTGAATCCCCATGTAGCAGCAAGGCTCAGAAGAGCCCACACACTCAGATCTTAACCCCAGTGTGCAGAAAGGTTCAAAACGTGTTTTTCAGCAGAAATAAACATGTTTCTGCAAGTTTGGTCAACCCCATGTAAGTTATGGGGCAGTAACAGTACACTTTTCAAAACGTGTTTTTCAGCCCGAAATAAACGCGTTTTTTCAGACAACTGAATCCCCATGTAGCAGCAAGGCTCAGAAGAGCCCACACACTCAGATCTTAACCCCAGTGTGCAGAAAGGTTCAAAACGTGTTTTTCAGCAGAAATAAACATGTTTCTGCAAGTTTGGTCAACCCCATGTAAGTTATGGGCAGTAACAGTACACTTTTCAAAACGTGTTTTCAGCCCGAAATAAACGCGTTTTTTCAAACAACTGAATCCCCATGTAGCAGCAAGGCTCAGAAGAGCCCACACACTCAGATCTTAACCCCAGTGTGCAGAAATGTTCAAAACGTGTTTTTCAGCAGAAATAAACATGTTTCTGCAAGTTTGGTCAACCCCATGTAAGTTATGGGGCAGTAACAGTACACTTTTCAAAACGTGTTTTTCAGCCCGAAATAAACACGTTTTTTCAGACAACTGAATCCCCATGTAGCAGCAAGGCTCAGAAGAGCCCACACACTCATATCTTAACCCCAGTGTGCTGAAAGTGTCAAAACATGTTTTTCAGCAGAAATAAACATGTTTCTGCGAGTTTGGTCAACCCCATGTAAGTTATGGGGCAGTAACAGTACACTTTTCAAAACGTGTTTTTCAGCCGGAAATAAACGCGTTTTTTCAGACAACTGAATCCCCATGTAGCAGCAAGGCTCAGAAGAGCCCACACACTCAGATCTTAACCCCAGTGTGCAGAAAGGGTCAAAACGTGTTTTTCAGCAGAAATAAACATGTTTCTGCAAGTTTGGTCAACCCCATGTAAGTTATGGGGCAGTAACAGTACACTTTTCAAAACGTGTTTTTCAGCCCGAAATAAACACGTTTGTTCAGACAACTGAATCCCCATGTAGCAGCAAGGCTCAGAAAAGCCCACACACTCAGATCTTAACCCCAGTGTGCAGAAAGGGTCAAAACGTGTTTTTCAGCAGAAATAAACATGTTTCTGCAAGTTTGGTCAACCCCATGTAAGTTATGGGGCAGTAACAGTACACTCTGCAAAACGTGTTTTTCAGCCCGAAATAAACGCGTTTTTTCAGACAACTGAATCCCCATGTAGCAGCAAGGCTCAGAAGAGCCCACACACTCAGATCTCAACCCCAGTGTGCAAAAGGTTCAAAACGTGTTTTTCAGCAGAAATAAACATGTTTCTGCAAGTTTGGTCAACCCCATGTAAGTTATGGGGCAGTAACAGTACACTTTTCAAAACGTGTTTTTCAGCCCGAAATAAACGCGTTTTTTCAGACAACTGAATCCCCATGTAGCAGCAAGGCTCAGAAGAGCCCACACACTCAGATCTTAACCCCAGTGTGCAGAAAGGGTCAAAACGTGTTTTTCAGCAGAAATAAACATGTTTTTGCAAGTTTGGTCAACCCCATGTAAGTTATGGGGCAGTAACAGTACACTCTGCAAAACGTGTTTTTCAGCCCGAAATAAACGCGTTTTTTCAGACAACTGAATCCCCATGTAGCAGCAAGGCTCAGAAGAGCCCACACACTCAGATCTTAACCCCAGTGTGCAAAAAGGTTCAAAACGTGTTTTTCAGCAGAAATAAACATGTTTCTGCGAGTTTGGTCAACCCCATGTAAGTTATGGGGCAGTAACAGTACACTTTTCAAAACGTGTTTTTCAGCCCCAAATAAACGCGTTTTTTCAGACAACTGAATACCCATGTAGCAGCACACACTCAGATCTTAACCCCAGTGTGCAGAAAGGGTCAAAACGTGTTTTTCAGCAGAAATAAACATGTTTCTGCAAGTTTGGTCAACCCCATGTAAGTTATGGGGCAGTAACAGTACACTTTTCAAAACGTGTTTTTCAGCCCGAAATAAACGCGTTTTTTCAGACAACTGAATCCCCATGTAGCAGCAAGGCTCAGAAGAGCCCACACACTCAGATCTTAACCCCAGTGTGCAGAAAGGTTCAAAACATGTTTTTCAGCAGAAATAAACATGTTTCTGCAAGTTTGGTCAACCCCATGTAAGTTATGGGGCAGTAACAGTACACTTTTCAAAACGTGTTTTTCAGCCCGACATATACGCGTTTTTTCAGACAACTGAATCCCCATGTAGCAGCAAGGCTCAGAAGAGCCCACACACTCAGATCTTAACCCCAGTGTGCTGAAAGTGTCAAAACATGTTTTTCAGCAGAAATAAACATGTTTCTGCGAGTTTGGTCAACCCCATGTAAGTTATGGGGCAGTAACAGTACACTTTTCAAAACGTGTTTTTCAGCCGGAAATAAACGCGTTTTTTCAGACAACTGAATCCCCATGTAGCAGCAAGGCTCAGAAGAGCCCACACACTCAGATCTTAACCCCAGTGTGCAGAAAGGGTCAAAACGTGTTTTTCAGCAGAAATAAACATGTTTCTGCAAGTTTGGTCAACCCCATGTAAGTTATGAGGCAGTAACAGTACACTCTGCAAAACGTGTTTTTCAGCCCGAAATAAACGCGTTTTTTCAGACAACTGAATCCCCATGTAGCAGCAAGGCTCAGAAGAGCCCACACACTCAGATCTTAACCCCAGTGTGCAGAAAGGTTCAAAACGTGTTTTTCAGCAGAAATAAACATGTTTTTGCAAGTTTGGTCAACCCCATGTAACTTATGGGGCAGTAACAGTACACTCTGCAAAACGTGTTTTTCAGCCCGAAATAAACGCGTTTTTTCAGACAACTGAATCCCCATGTAGCAGCAAGGCTCAGAAGAGCCCACACACTCAGATCTTAACCCCAGTGTGCAAAAAGGTTCAAAACGTGTTTTTCAGCAGAAATAAACATGTTTCTGCAAGTTTGGTCAACCCCATGTAAGTTATGGGGCAGTAACAGTACACTTTTCAAAACGTGTTTTTCAGCCCGAAATAAACGCGTTTTTTCAGACAACTGAATCCCCATGTAGCAGCAAGTCTCAGAAGAGCCCACACACTCAGCTCTTAACCCCAGTGTGCAGAAAGGGTCAAAACGTGTTTTTCAGCAGAAATAAACATGTTTCTGCAAGTTTGGTCAACCCCATGTAAGTTATGGGGCAGTAACAGTACACTTTTCAAAACGTGTTTTTCAGCCCGAAATAAACGCGTTTTTTCAGACAACTGAATACCCATGTAGCAGCACACACTCAGATCTTAACCCCAGTGTGCAGAAAGGATCAAAACGTGTTTTTCAGCAGAAATAAACATGTTTCTGCTAGTTTGGTCAACCCCATGTAAGTTATGAGGCAGTAACAGTACACTCTGCAAAACGTGTTTTCAGCCCGAAATAAACGCGTTTTTTCAGACAACTGAATCCCCATGTAGCAGCAAGGCTGAGAAGAGCCCACACACTCAGATCTTAACCCCAGTGTGCAGAAAGGTTCAAAACGTGTTTTTCAGCAGAAATAAACATGTTTCTGCAAGTTTGTTCAACCCCATGTAAGTTATGGGGCAGTAACAGTACACTTTTCAAAACGTGCTTTTCAGCCCGAAATAAACGCGTTTTTTCAGACAACTGAATCCCCATGTAGCAGCAAGGCTCAGAAGAGCCCACACACTCAGATCTTAACCCCAGTGTGCAGAAAGGTTCAAAACGTGTTTTTCAGCAGAAATAAACATGTTTCTGCAAGTTTGGTCAACCCCATGTAAGTTATGGGGCAGTAACAGTACACTCTGCAAAACGTGTTTTTCAGCCCGAAATAAACGCGTTTTTTCAGACAACTGAATCCCCATGTAGCAGCAAGGCTCAGAAGAGCCCACACACTCAGATCTTAACCCCAGTGTGCAGAAAGGTTCAAAACGTGTTTTTCAGCAGAAATAAACATGTTTCTGCAAGTTTGGTCAACCCCATGTAAGTTATGGGGCAGTAACAGTACACTCTGCAAAACGTGTTTTTCAGCCCGAAATAAACGTGTTTTTTCAGACAACTGAATCCCCATGTAGCAACAAGGCTCAGAAGAGCCCACACACTCAGATCTTAACCCCAGTGTGCAGAAAGGTTCAAAACGTGTTTTTCAGCAGAAATAAACATGTTTCTGCAAGTTTTGTCAACCCCATGTAAGTTATGGGGCAGTAACATTACACTTTTCAAAACGTGTTTTTCAGCCCGAAATAAATGCGTTTTTTCAGACAACTGAATCCCCATGTAGCAGCAAGGCTCAGAAGAGCCCACACACTCAGATCTTAACCCCAGTGTGCAGAAAGGTTCAAAACGTGTTTTTCAGCAGAAATAAACATGTTTCTGCAAGTTTGGTCAACCCCATGTAAATTATGGTGCAGTAACAGTACACTTTTCAAAACGTGTTTTCAGCCCGAAATAAACGCGTTTTTTCAAACAACTGAATCCCCATGTAGCAGCAAGGCTCAGAAGAGCCCACACACTCAGATCTTAACCCCAGTGTGCAGAAAGGTTCAAAACGTGTTTTTCAGCAGAAATAAACATGTTTCTGCAAGTTTGGTCAACCCCATGTAAGTTATGGGGCAGTAACAGTACACTTTTCAAAACGTGTTTTTCAGCCCGAAATAAACGCGTTTTTTCAGACAACTGAATCCCCATGTAGCAGCAAGGCTCAGAAGAGCCCACACACTCAGATCTTAACCCCAGTGTGCAGAAAGGTTCAAAACGTGTTTTTCAGCAGAAATAAACATGTTTCTGCAAGTTTGGTCAACCCCATGTAAGTTATGGGCAGTAACAGTACACTTTTCAAAACGTGTTTTCAGCCCGAAATAAACGCGTTTTTTCAAACAACTGAATCCCCATGTAGCAGCAAGGCTCAGAAGAGCCCACACACTCAGATCTTAACCCCAGTGTGCAGAAATGTTCAAAACGTGTTTTTCAGCAGAAATAAACATGTTTCTGCAAGTTTGGTCAACCCCATGTAAGTTATGGGGCAGTAACAGTACACTTTTCAAAACGTGTTTTTCAGCCCGAAATAAACACGTTTTTTCAGACAACTGAATCCCCATGTAGCAGCAAGGCTCAGAAGAGCCCACACACTCATATCTTAACCCCAGTGTGCTGAAAGTGTCAAAACATGTTTTTCAGCAGAAATAAACATGTTTCTGCGAGTTTGGTCAACCCCATGTAAGTTATGGGGCAGTAACAGTACACTTTTCAAAACGTGTTTTTCAGCCGGAAATAAACGCGTTTTTTCAGACAACTGAATCCCCATGTAGCAGCAAGGCTCAGAAGAGCCCACACACTCAGATCTTAACCCCAGTGTGCAGAAAGGGTCAAAACGTGTTTTTCAGCAGAAATAAACATGTTTCTGCAAGTTTGGTCAACCCCATGTAAGTTATGGGGCAGTAACAGTACACTTTTCAAAACGTGTTTTTCAGCCCGAAATAAACACGTTTGTTCAGACAACTGAATCCCCATGTAGCAGCAAGGCTCAGAAAAGCCCACACACTCAGATCTTAACCCCAGTGTGCAGAAAGGGTCAAAACGTGTTTTTCAGCAGAAATAAACATGTTTCTGCAAGTTTGGTCAACCCCATGTAAGTTATGGGGCAGTAACAGTACACTCTGCAAAACGTGTTTTTCAGCCCGAAATAAACGCGTTTTTTCAGACAACTGAATCCCCATGTAGCAGCAAGGCTCAGAAGAGCCCACACACTCAGATCTCAACCCCAGTGTGCAAAAGGTTCAAAACGTGTTTTTCAGCAGAAATAAACATGTTTCTGCAAGTTTGGTCAACCCCATGTAAGTTATGGGGCAGTAACAGTACACTTTTCAAAACGTGTTTTTCAGCCCGAAATAAACGCGTTTTTTCAGACAACTGAATCCCCATGTAGCAGCAAGTCTCAGAAGAGCCCACACACTCAGCTCTTAACCCCAGTGTGCAGAAAGGGTCAAAACGTGTTTTTCAGCAGAAATAAACATGTTTCTGCAAGTTTGGTCAACCCCATGTAAGTTATGGGGCAGTAACAGTACACTTTTCAAAACGTGTTTTTCAGCCCCAAATAAACGCGTTTTTTCAGACAACTGAATACCCATGTAGCAGCACACACTCAGATCTTAACCCCAGTGTGCAGAAAGGGTCAAAACGTGTTTTTCAGCAGAAATAAACATGTTTCTGCAAGTTTGGTCAACCCCATGTAAGTTATGAGGCAGTAACAGTACACTCTGCAAAACGTGTTTTCAGCCCGAAATAAATGCGTTTTTTCAGACAACTGAATCCCCATGTAGCAGCAAGGCTCAGAAGAGCCCACACACTCAGATCTTAACCCCAGTGTGCAGAAAGGTTCAAAACGTGTTTTTCAGCAGAAATAAACATGTTTCTGCAAGTTTGTTCAACCCCATGTAAGTTATGGGGCAGTAACAGTACACTTTTCAAAACGTGTTTTTCAGCCCGAAATAAACGCGTTTTTTCAGACAACTGAATCCCCATGTAGCAGCAAGGCTCAGAAGAGCCCACACACTCAGCTCTTAACCCCAGTGTGCAGAAAGGTTCAAAACGTGTTTTTCAGCAGAAATAAACATGTTTCTGCAAGTTTGGTCAACCCCATGTAAGTTATGGGGCAGTAACAGTACACTTTTCAAAACGTGTTTTTCAGCCCCAAATAAACGCGTTTTTTCAGACAACTGAATACCCATGTAGCAGCACACACTCAGATCTTAACCCCAGTGTGCAGAAAGGGTCAAAACGTGTTTTTCAGCAGAAATAAACATGTTTCTGCAAGTTTGGTCAACCCCATGTAAGTTATGGGGCAGTAACAGTACACTTTTCAAAACGTGTTTTTCAGCCCGAAATAAACGCGTTTTTTCAGACAACTGAATCCCCATGTAGCAGCAAGGCTCAGAAGAGCCCACACACTCAGATCTTAACCCCAGTGTGCAGAAAGGTTCAAAACGTGTTTTTCAGCAGAAATAAACATGTTTCTGCAAGTTTGGTCAACCCCATGTAAGTTATGGGGCAGTAACAGTACACTTTTCAAAACGTGTTTTTCAGCCCGAAATAAACGCGTTTTTTCAGACAACTGAATCCCCATGTAGCAGCAAGGCTCAGAAGAGCCCACACACTCAGATCTTAACCCCAGTGTGCAGAAAGGTTCAAAACGTGTTTTTCAGCAGAAATAAACATGTTTCTGCAAGTTTGGTCAACCCCATGTAAGTTATGGGGCAGTAACAGTACACTCTGCAAAACGTGTTTTTCAGCCCGAAATAAACGCGTTTTTTCAGACAACTGAATCCCCATGTAGCAACAAGGCTCAGAAGAGCCCACACACTCAGATCTTAACCCCAGTGTGCAGAAAGGTTCAAAACGTGTTTTTCAGCAGAAATAAACATGTTTCTGCAAGTTTTGTCAACCCCATGTAAGTTATGGGGCAGTAACATTACACTTTTCAAAACGTGTTTTTCAGCCCGAAATAAACGCGTTTTTTCAGACAACTGAATCCCCATGTAGCAGCAAGGCTCAGAAGAGCCCACACACTCAGATCTTAACCCCAGTGTGCAGAAAGGTTCAAAACGTGTTTTTCAGCAGAAATAAACATGTTTCTGCAAGTTTGGTCAACCCCATGTAAATTATGGGGCAGTAACAGTACACTTTTCAAAACGTGTTTTCAGCCCGAAATAAACGCGTTTTTTCAAACAACTGAATCCCCATGTAGCAGCAAGGCTCAGAAGAGCCCACACACTCAGATCTTAACCCCAGTGTGCAGAAAGGTTCAAAACGTGTTTTTCAGCAGAAATAAACATGTTTCTGCAAGTTTGGTCAACCCCATGTAAGTTATGGGGCAGTAACAGTACACTTTTCAAAACGTGTTTTTCAGCCCGAAATAAACGCGTTTTTTCAGACAACTGAATCCCCATGTAGCAGCAAGGCTCAGAAGAGCCCACACACTCAGATCTTAACCCCAGTGTGCAGAAAGGTTCAAAACGTGTTTTTCAGCAGAAATAAACATGTTTCTGCAAGTTTGGTCAACCCCATGTAAGTTATGGGGCAGTAACAGTACACTTTTCAAAACGTGTTTTCAGCCCGAAATAAACGCGTTTTTTCAAACAACTGAATCCCCATGTAGCAGCAAGGCTCAGAAGAGCCCACACACTCAGATCTTAACCCCAGTGTGCAGAAATGTTCAAAACGTGTTTTTCAGCAGAAATAAACATGTTTCTGCAAGTTTGGTCAACCCCATGTAAGTTATGGGGCAGTAACAGTACACTTTTCAAAACGTGTTTTTCAGCCCGAAATAAACACGTTTTTTCAGACAACTGAATCCCCATGTAGCAGCAAGGCTCAGAAGAGCCCACACACTCATATCTTAACCCCAGTGTGCTGAAAGTGTCAAAACATGTTTTTCAGCAGAAATAAACATGTTTCTGCGAGTTTGGTCAACCCCATGTAAGTTATGGGGCAGTAACAGTACACTTTTCAAAACGTGTTTTTCAGCCGGAAATAAACGCGTTTTTTCAGACAACTGAATCCCCATGTAGCAGCAAGGCTCAGAAGAGCCCACACACTCAGATCTTAACCCCAGTGTGCAGAAAGGGTCAAAACGTGTTTTTCAGCAGAAATAAACATGTTTCTGCAAGTTTGGTCAACCCCATGTAAGTTATGGGGCAGTAACAATACACTTTTCAAAACGTGTTTTTCAGCCCGAAATAAACGCGTTTGTTCAGACAACTGAATCCCCATGTAGCAGCAAGGCTCAGAAAAGCCCACACACTCAGATCTTAACCCCAGTGTGCAGAAAGGGTCAAAACGTGTTTTTCAGCAGAAATAAACATGTTTCTGCAAGTTTGGTCAACCCCATGTAAGTTATGGGGCAGTAACAGTACACTCTGCAAAACGTGTTTTTCAGCCCGAAATAAACGCGTTTTTTCAGACAACTGAATCCCCATGTAGCAGCAAGGCTCAGAAGAGCCCACACACTCAGATCTCAACCCAGTGTGCAAAAGGTTCAAAACGTGTTTTTCAGCAGAAATAAACATGTTTCTGCAAGTTTGGTCAACCCCATGTAAGTTATGGGGCAGTAACAGTACACTTTTCAAAACGTGTTTTTCAGCCCGAAATAAACGCGTTTTTTCAGACAACTGAATCCCCATGTAGCAGCAAGTATCAGAAGAGCCCACACACTCAGCTCTTAACCCCAGTGTGCAGAAAGGGTCAAAACGTGTTTTTCAGCAGAAATAAACATGTTTCTGCAAGTTTGGTCAACCCCATGTAAGTTATGGGGCAGTAACAGTACACTTTTCAAAACGTGTTTTTCAGCCCCAAATAAACGCGTTTTTTCAGACAACTGAATACCCATGTAGCAGCACACACTCAGATCTTAACCCCAGTGTGCAGAAAGGGTCAAAACGTGTTTTTCAGCAGAAATAAACATGTTTCTGCAAGTTTGGTCAACCCCATGTAAGTTATGGGGCAGTAACAGTACACTTTTCAAAACGTGTTTTTCAGCCCGAAATAAACGCGTTTTTTCAGACAACTGAATCCCCATGTAGCAGCAAGGCTCAGAAGAGCCCACACACTCAGATCTTAACCCCAGTGTGCAGAAAGGTTCAAAACGTGTTTTTCAGCAGAAATAAACATGTTTCTGCAAGTTTGGTCAACCCCATGTAAGTTATGGGGCAGTAACAGTACACTTTTCAAAACGTGTTTTTCAGCCCGAAATAAACGCGTTTTTTCAGACAACTGAATCCCCATGTAGCAGCAAGGCTCAGAAGAGCCCACACACTCAGATCTTAACCCCAGTGTGCAGAAAGGTTCAAAACGTGTTTTTCAGCAGAAATAAACATGTTTCTGCAAGTTTGGTCAACCCCATGTAAGTTATGGGGCAGTAACAGTACACTCTGCAAAACGTGTTTTTCAGCCCGAAATAAACGCGTTTTTTCAGACAACTGAATCCCCATGTAGCAACAAGGCTCAGAAGAGCCCACACACTCAGATCTTAACCCCAGTGTGCAGAAAGGTTCAAAACGTGTTTTTCAGCAGAAATAAACATGTTTCTGCAAGTTTTGTCAACCCCATGTAAGTTATGGGGCAGTAACAGTACACTTTTCAAAACGTGTTTTTCAGCCCGAAATAAACGCGTTTTTTCAGACAACTGAATCCCCATGTAGCAGCAAGGCTCAGAAGAGCCCACACACTCAGATCTTAACCCCAGTGTGCAGAAAGGTTCAAAACGTGTTTTTCAGCAGAAATAAACATGTTTCTGCAAGTTTGGTCAACCCCATGTAAATTATAGGGCAGTAACAGTACACTTTTCAAAACGTGTTTTCAGCCCGAAATAAACACGTTTTTTCAAACAACTGAATCCCCATTTAGCAGCAAGGCTCAGAAGAGCCCACACACTCAGATCTTAACCCCAGTGTGCAGAAAGGTTCAAAACGTGTTTTTCAGCAGAAATAAACATGTTTCTGCAAGTTTGGTCAACCCCATGTAAGTTATGGGGCAGTAACAGTACACTTTTCAAAACGTGTTTTTCAGCCCGAAATAAACGCGTTTTTTCAGACAACTGAATCCCCATGTAGTAGCAAGGCTCAGAAGAGCCCACACACTCAGATCTTAACCCCAGTGTGCAGAAAGGTTCAAAACGTGTTTTTCAGCAGAAATAAACATGTTTCTGCAAGTTTGGTCAACCCCATGTAAGTTATGGGGCAGTAACAGTACACTTTTCAAAACGTGTTTTCAGCCCGAAATAAACGCGTTTTTTCAAACAACTGAATCCCCATGTAGCAGCAAGGCTCAGAAGAGCCCACACACTCAGATCTTAACCCCAGTGTGCAGAAAGGTTCAAAACGTGTTTTTCAGCAGAAATAAACATGTTTCTGCAAGTTTGGTCAACCCCATGTAAGTTATGGGGCAGTAACAGTACACTTTTCAAAACGTGTTTTTCAGCCCGAAATAAACGCGTTTTTTCAGACAACTGAATCCCCATGTAGTAGCAAGGCTCAGAAGAGCCCACACACTCAGATCTTAACCCCAGTGTGCAGAAAGGTTCAAAACGTGTTTTTCAGCAGAAATAAACATGTTTCTGCAAGTTTGGTCAACCCCATGTAAGTTATGGGGCAGTAACAGTACACTTTTCAAAACGTGTTTTTCTGCCCGAAATAAACGCGTTTTTTCAGACAACTGAATCCCCATGTAGCAGCAAGTCTCAGAAGAGCCCACACACTCAGCTCTTAACCCCAGTGTGCAGAAAGGGTCAAAACGTGTTTTTCAGCAGAAATAAACATGTTTCTGCAAGTTTGGTCAACCCCATGTAAGTTATGGGGAAGTAACAGTACACTTTTCAAAACGTGTTTTTCAGCCCGAAATAAACGCGTTTTTTCAGACAACTGAATCCCCATGTAGCAGCAAGGCTCAGAAGAGCCCACACACTCAGATCTTAACCCCAGTGTGCAGAAAGGGTCAAAACGTGTTTTTCAGCAGAAATAAACATGTTTCTGCAAGTTTGGTCAACCCCATGTAAGTTATGAGGCAGTAACAGTACACTCTGCAAAACGTGTTTTTCAGCCCGAAATAAACGCGTTTTTTCAGACAACTGAATCCCCATGTAGCAGCAAGGCTCAGAAGAGCCTACACACTCAGATCTTAACCCCAGTGTGCTGAAAGTGTCAAAACATGTTTTTCAGCAGAAATAAACATGTTTCTGCAAGTTTGGTCAACCCCATGTTAGTTATGGGGCTGTAACAGTACACTTTTCAAAACGTGTTTTTCAGCCCGAAATAAACGCGTTTTTTCAGACAACTGAATCCCCATGTAGCAGCAAGGCTCAGAAGAGCCCACACACTCAGATCTTAACCCCAGTGTGCAGAAAGGGTCAAAACGTGTTTTTCAGCAGAAATAAACATGTTTCTGCAAGTTTGGTCAACCCCATGTAAGTTATGAGGCAGTAACAGTACACTCTGCAAAACTGTTTTTCAGCCCGAAATAAACGCGTTTTTTCAGACAACTGAATCCCCATGTAGCAGCAAGGCTCAGAAGAGCCCACACACTCAGATCTTAACCCCAGTGTGCAGAAAGGTTCAAAACGTGTTTTTCAGCAGAAATAAACATGTTTCTGCAAGTTTGGTCAACCCCATGTAAGTTATGGGGCAGTAACAGTACACTTTTCAAAACGTGTTTTTCAGCCCGAAATAAACGCGTTTTTTCAGACAACTGAATCCCCATGTAGCAGCAAGTCTCAGAAGAGCCCACACACTCAGCTCTTAACCCCACTGTGCAGAAAGGGTCAAAACGTGTTTTTCAGCAGAAATAAACATGTTTCTGCGAGTTTGGTCAACCCCATGTAAGTTATGGGGCAGTAACAGTACACTTTTCAAAACGTGTTTTTCAGCCGGAAATAAACGCGTTTTTTCAGACAACTGAATCCCCATGTAGCAGCAAGGCTCAGAAGAGCCCACACACTCAGATCTTAACCCCAGTGTGCAGAAAGGGTCAAAACGTGTTTTTCAGCAGAAATAAACATGTTTCTGCAAGTTTGGTCAACCCCATGTAAGTTATGGGGCAGTAACAGTACACTTTTCAAAACGTGTTTTTCAGCCCGAAATAAACGCGTTTGTTCAGACAACTGAATCCCCATGTAGCAGCAAGGCTCAGAAAAGCCCACACACTCAGATCTTAACCCCAGTGTGCAGAAAGGGTCAAAACGTGTTTTTCAGCAGAAATAAACATGTTTCTGCAAGTTTGGTCAACCCCATGTAAGTTATGGGGCAGTAACAGTACACTCTGCAAAACGTGTTTTTCAGCCCGAAATAAACGCGTTTTTTCAGACAACTGAATCCCCATGTAGCAGCAAGGCTCAGAAGAGCCCACACACTCAGATCTCAACCCCAGTGTGCAAAAGGTTCAAAACGTGTTTTTCAGCAGAAATAAACATGTTTCTGCAAGTTTGGTCAACCCCATGTAAGTTATGGGGCAGTAACAGTACACTTTTCAAAACGTGTTTTTCAGCCCGAAATAAACGCGTTTTTTCAGACAACTGAATCCCCATGTAGCAGCAAGTATCAGAAGAGCCCACACACTCAGCTCTTAACCCCAGTGTGCAGAAAGGGTCAAAACGTGTTTTTCAGCAGAAATAAACATGTTTCTGCAAGTTTGGTCAACCCCATGTAAGTTATGGGGCAGTAACAGTACACTTTTCAAAACGTGTTTTTCAGCCCCAAATAAACGCGTTTTTTCAGACAACTGAATACCCATGTAGCAGCACACACTCAGATCTTAACCCCAGTGTGCAGAAAGGGTCAAAACGTGTTTTTCAGCAGAAATAAACATGTTTCTGCAAGTTTGGTCAACCCCATGTAAGTTATGAGGCAGTAACAGTACACTCTGCAAAACGTGTTTTCAGCCCGAAATAAATGCGTTTTTTCAGACAACTGAATCCCCATGTAGCAGCAAGGCTCAGAAGAGCCCACACACTCAGATCTTAACCCCAGTGTGCAGAAAGGTTCAAAACGTGTTTTTCAGCAGAAATAAACATGTTTCTGCAAGTTTGTTCAACCCCATGTAAGTTATGGGGCAGTAACAGTACACTTTTCAAAACGTGTTTTTCAGCCCGAAATAAACGCGTTTTTTCAGACAACTGAATCCCCATGTAGCAGCAAGGCTCAGAAGAGCCCACACACTCAGATCTTAACCCCAGTGTGCAGAAAGGTTCAAAACGTGTTTTTCAGCAGAAATAAACATGTTTCTGCAAGTTTGGTCAACCCCATGTAAGTTATGGGGCAGTAACAGTACACTTTTCAAAACGTGTTTTTCAGCCCGAAATAAACGCGTTTTTTCAGACAACTGAATCCCCATGTAGCAGCAAGTCTCAGAAGAGCCCACACACTCAGCTCTTAACCCCAGTGTGCAGAAAGGGTCAAAACGTGTTTTTCAGCAGAAATAAACATGTTTCTGCAAGTTTGGTCAACCCCATGTAAGTTATGGGGCAGTAACAGTACACTTTTCAAAACGTGTTTTTCAGCCCGAAATAAACGCGTTTTTTCAGACAACTGAATCCCCATGTAGCAGCAAGGCTCAGAAGAGCCCACACACTCAGATCTTAACCCCAGTGTGCAGAAAGGTTCAAAACGTGTTTTTCAGCAGAAATAAACATGTTTCTGCAAGTTTGGTCAACCCCATGTAAGTTATGGGGCAGTAACAGTACACTTTTCAAAACGTGTTTTTCAGCCCGAAATAAACGCGTTTTTTCAGACAACTGAATCCCCATGTAGCAGCAAGGCTCAGAAGAGCCCACACACTCAGATCTTAACCCCAGTGTGCTGAAAGTGTCAAAACATGTTTTTCAGCAGAAATAAACATGTTTCTGCAAGTTTGGTCAACCCCATGTTAGTTATGGGGCTGTAACAGTACACTTTTCAAAACGTGTTTTTCAGCCGGAAATAAACGCGTTTTTTCAGACAACTGAATCCCCATGTAGCAGCAAGGCTCAGAAGAGCCCACACACTCAGATCTTAACCCCAGTGTGCAGAAAGGGTCAAAACGTGTTTTTCAGCAGAAATAAACATGTTTCTGCAAGTTTGGTCAACCCCATGTAAGTTATGGGGCAGTAACAGTACACTTTTCAAAACGTGTTTTTCAGCCCGAAATAAACGCGTTTGTTCAGACAACTGAATCCCCATGTAGCAGCAAGGCTCAGAAAAGCCCACACACTCAGATCTTAACCCCAGTGTGCAGAAAGGGTCAAAACGTGTTTTTCAGCAGAAATAAACATGTTTCTGCAAGTTTGGTCAACCCCATGTAAGTTATGGGGCAGTAACAGTACACTCTGCAAAACGTGTTTTTCAGCCCGAAATAAACGCGTTTTTTCAGACAACTGAATCCCCATGTAGCAGCAAGGCTCAGAAGAGCCCACACACTCAGATCTCAACCCAGTGTGCAAAAGGTTCAAAACGTGTTTTTCAGCAGAAATAAACATGTTTCTGCAAGTTTGGTCAACCCCATGTAAGTTATGGGGCAGTAACAGTACACTTTTCAAAACGTGTTTTTCAGCCCGAAATAAACGCGTTTTTTCAGACAACTGAATCCCCATGTAGCAGCAAGTATCAGAAGAGCCCACACACTCAGCTCTTAACCCCAGTGTGCAGAAAGGGTCAAAACGTGTTTTTCAGCAGAAATAAACATGTTTCTGCAAGTTTGGTCAACCCCATGTAAGTTATGGGGCAGTAACAGTACACTTTTCAAAACGTGTTTTTCAGCCCCAAATAAACGCGTTTTTTCAGACAACTGAATACCCATGTAGCAGCACACACTCAGATCTTAACCCCAGTGTGCAGAAAGGGTCAAAACGTGTTTTTCAGCAGAAATAAACATGTTTCTGCAAGTTTGGTCAACCCCATGTAAGTTATGGGGCAGTAACAGTACACTTTTCAAAACGTGTTTTTCAGCCCGAAATCAACGCGTTTTTTCAGACAACTGAATCCCCATGTAGCAGCAAGGCTCAGAAGAGCCCACACACTCAGATCTTAACCCCAGTGTGCAGAAAGGTTCAAAACGTGTTTTTCAGCAGAAATAAACATGTTTCTGCAAGTTTGGTCAACCCCATGTAAGTTATGGGGCAGTAACAGTACACTTTTCAAAACGTGTTTTTCAGCCCGAAATAAACGCGTTTTTTCAGACAACTGAATCCCCATGTAGCAGCAAGGCTCTGAAGAGCCCACACACTCAGATCTTAACCCCAGTGTGCAGAAAGGTTCAAAACGTGTTTTTCAGCAGAAATAAACATGTTTCTGCAAGTTTGGTCAACCCCATGTAAGTTATGGGGCAGTAACAGTACACTCTGCAAAACGTGTTTTTCAGCCCGAAATAAACGCGTTTTTTCAGACAACTGAATCCCCATGTAGCAACAAGGCTCAGAAGAGCCCACACACTCAGATCTTAACCCCAGTGTGCAGAAAGGTTCAAAACGTGTTTTTCAGCAGAAATAAACATGTTTCTGCAAGTTTTGTCAACCCCATGTAAGTTATGGGGCAGTAACAGTACACTTTTCAAAACGTGTTTTTCAGCCCGAAATAAACGCGTTTTTTCAGACAACTGAATCCCCATGTAGCAGCAAGGCTCAGAAGAGCCCACACACTCAGATCTTAACCCCAGTGTGCAGAAAGGTTCAAAACGTGTTTTTCAGCAGAAATAAACATGTTTCTGCAAGTTTGGTCAACCCCATGTAAATTATAGGGCAGTAACAGTACACTTTTCAAAACGTGTTTTCAGCCCGAAATAAACACGTTTTTTCAAACAACTGAATCCCCATTTAGCAGCAAGGCTCAGAAGAGCCCACACACTCAGATCTTAACCCCAGTGTGCAGAAAGGTTCAAAACGTGTTTTTCAGCAGAAATAAACATGTTTCTGCAAGTTTGGTCAACCCCATGTAAGTTATGGGGCAGTAACAGTACACTTTTCAAAACGTGTTTTTCAGCCCGAAATAAACGCGTTTTTTCAGACAACTGAATCCCCATGTAGTAGCAAGGCTCAGAAGAGCCCACACACTCAGATCTTAACCCCAGTGTGCAGAAAGGTTCAAAACGTGTTTTTCAGCAGAAATAAACATGTTTCTGCAAGTTTGGTCAACCCCATGTAAGTTATGGGGCAGTAACAGTACACTTTTCAAAACGTGTTTTCAGCCCGAAATAAACGCGTTTTTTCAAACAACTGAATCCCCATGTAGCAGCAAGGCTCAGAAGAGCCCACACACTCAGATCTTAACCCCAGTGTGCAGAAAGGTTCAAAACGTGTTTTTCAGCAGAAATAAACATGTTTCTGCAAGTTTGGTCAACCCCATGTAAGTTATGGGGCAGTAACAGTACACTTTTCAAAACGTGTTTTTCAGCCCGAAATAAACGCGTTTTTTCAGACAACTGAATCCCCATGTAGTAGCAAGGCTCAGAAGAGCCCACACACTCAGATCTTAACCCCAGTGTGCAGAAAGGTTCAAAACGTGTTTTTCAGCAGAAATAAACATGTTTCTGCAAGTTTGGTCAACCCCATGTAAGTTATGGGGCAGTAACAGTACACTTTTCAAAACGTGTTTTTCAGCCGGAAATAAACGCGTTTTTTCAGACAACTGAATCCCCATGTAGCAGCAAGGCTCAGAAGAGCCCACACACTCAGATCTTAACCCCAGTGTGCAGAAAGGGTCAAAACGTGTTTTTCAGCAGAAATAAACATGTTTCTGCAAGTTTGGTCAACCCCATGTAAGTTATGAGGCAGTAACAGTACACTCTGCAAAACGTGTTTTTCAGCCCGAAATAAACGCGTTTTTTCAGACAACTGAATCCCCATGTAGCAGCAAGGCTCAGAAGAGCCCACACACTCATATCTTAACCCCAGTGTGCTGAAAGTGTCAAAACATGTTTTTCAGCAGAAATAAACATGTTTCTGCGAGTTTGGTCAACCCCATGTAAGTTATGGGGCAGTAACAGTACACTTTTCAAAACGTGTTTTTCAGCCGGAAATAAACGCGTTTTTTCAGACAACTGAATCCCCATGTAGCAGCAAGGCTCAGAAGAGCCCACACACTCAGATCTTAACCCCAGTGTGCAGAAAGGGTCAAAACGTGTTTTTCAGCAGAAATAAACATGTTTCTGCAAGTTTGGTCAACCCCATGTAAGTTATGGGGCAGTAACAGTACACTTTTCAAAACGTGTTTTTCAGCCCGAAATAAACGCGTTTGTTCAGACAACTGAATCCCCATGTAGCAGCAAGGCTCAGAAAAGCCCACACACTCAGATCTTAACCCCAGTGTGCAGAAAGGGTCAAAACGTGTTTTTCAGCAGAAATAAACATGTTTCTGCAAGTTTGGTCAACCCCATGTAAGTTATGGGGCAGTAACAGTACACTCTGCAAAACGTGTTTTTCAGCCCGAAATAAACGCGTTTTTTCAGACAACTGAATCCCCATGTAGCAGCAAGGCTCAGAAGAGCCCACACACTCAGATCTCAACCCAGTGTGCAAAAGGTTCAAAACGTGTTTTTCAGCAGAAATAAACATGTTTCTGCAAGTTTGGTCAACCCCATGTAAGTTATGGGGCAGTAACAGTACACTTTTCAAAACGTGTTTTTCAGCCCGAAATAAACGCGTTTTTTCAGACAACTGAATCCCCATGTAGCAGCAAGTATCAGAAGAGCCCACACACTCAGCTCTTAACCCCAGTGTGCAGAAAGGGTCAAAACGTGTTTTTCAGCAGAAATAAACATGTTTCTGCAAGTTTGGTCAACCCCATGTAAGTTATGAGGCAGTAACAGTACACTCTGCAAAACGTGTTTTCAGCCCGAAATAAATGCGTTTTTTCAGACAACTGAATCCCCATGTAGCAGCAAGGCTCAGAAGAGCCCACACACTCAGATCTTAACCCCAGTGTGCAGAAAGGTTCAAAACGTGTTTTTCAGCAGAAATAAACATGTTTCTGCAAGTTTGTTCAACCCCATGTAAGTTATGGGGCAGTAACAGTACACTTTTCAAAACGTGTTTTTCAGCCCGAAATAAACGCGTTTTTTCAGACAACTGAATCCCCATGTAGCAGCAAGGCTCAGAAGAGCCCACACACTCAGATCTTAACCCCAGTGTGCAGAAAGGTTCAAAACGTGTTTTTCAGCAGAAATAAACATGTTTCTGCAAGTTTGGTCAACCCCATGTAAGTTATGGGGCAGTAACAGTACACTTTTCAAAACGTGTTTTTCAGCCCGAAATAAACGCGTTTTTTCAGACAACTGAATCCCCATGTAGCAGCAAGTCTCAGAAGAGCCCACACACTCAGCTCTTAACCCCAGTGTGCAGAAAGGGTCAAAACGTGTTTTTCAGCAGAAATAAACATGTTTCTGCAAGTTTGGTCAACCCCATGTAAGTTATGGGGCAGTAACAGTACACTTTTCAAAACGTGTTTTTCAGCCCGAAATAAACGCGTTTTTTCAGACAACTGAATCCCCATGTAGCAGCAAGGCTCAGAAGAGCCCACACACTCAGATCTTAACCCCAGTGTGCAGAAAGGTTCAAAACGTGTTTTTCAGCAGAAATAAACATGTTTCTGCAAGTTTGGTCAACCCCATGTAAGTTATGGGGCAGTAACAGTACACTTTTCAAAACGTGTTTTTCAGCCCGAAATAAACGCGTTTTTTCAGACAACTGAATCCCCATGTAGCAGCAAGGCTCAGAAGAGCCCACACACTCAGATCTTAACCCCAGTGTGCTGAAAGTGTCAAAACATGTTTTTCAGCAGAAATAAACATGTTTCTGCAAGTTTGGTCAACCCCATGTTAGTTATGGGGCTGTAACAGTACACTTTTCAAAACGTGTTTTTCAGCCGGAAATAAACGCGTTTTTTCAGACAACTGAATCCCCATGTAGCAGCAAGGCTCAGAAGAGCCCACACACTCAGATCTTAACCCCAGTGTGCAGAAAGGGTCAAAACGTGTTTTTCAGCAGAAATAAACATGTTTCTGCAAGTTTGGTCAACCCCATGTAAGTTATGGGGCAGTAACAGTACACTTTTCAAAACGTGTTTTTCAGCCCGAAATAAACGCGTTTGTTCAGACAACTGAATCCCCATGTAGCAGCAAGGCTCAGAAAAGCCCACACACTCAGATCTTAACCCCAGTGTGCAGAAAGGGTCAAAACGTGTTTTTCAGCAGAAATAAACATGTTTCTGCAAGTTTGGTCAACCCCATGTAAGTTATGGGGCAGTAACAGTACACTCTGCAAAACGTGTTTTTCAGCCCGAAATAAACGCGTTTTTTCAGACAACTGAATCCCCATGTAGCAGCAAGGCTCAGAAGAGCCCACACACTCAGATCTCAACCCAGTGTGCAAAAGGTTCAAAACGTGTTTTTCAGCAGAAATAAAAATGTTTCTGCAAGTTTGGTCAACCCCATGTAAGTTATGGGGCAGTAACAGTACACTTTTCAAAACGTGTTTTTCAGCCCGAAATAAACGCGTTTTTTCAGACAACTGAATCCCCATGTAGCAGCAAGTATCAGAAGAGCCCACACACTCAGCTCTTAACCCCAGTGTGCAGAAAGGGTCAAAACGTGTTTTTCAGCAGAAATAAACATGTTTCTGCAAGTTTGGTCAACCCCATGTAAGTTATGGGGCAGTAACAGTACACTTTTCAAAACGTGTTTTTCAGCCCCAAATAAACGCGTTTTTTCAGACAACTGAATACCCATGTAGCAGCACACACTCAGATCTTAACCCCAGTGTGCAGAAAGGGTCAAAACGTGTTTTTCAGCAGAAATAAACATGTTTCTGCAAGTTTGGTCAACCCCATGTAAGTTATGGGGCAGTAACAGTACACTTTTCAAAACGTGTTTTTCAGCCCGAAATAAACGCGTTTTTTCAGACAACTGAATCCCCATGTAGCAGCAAGGCTCAGAAGAGCCCACACACTCAGATCTTAACCCCAGTGTGCAGAAAGGTTCAAAACGTGTTTTTCAGCAGAAATAAACATGTTTCTGCAAGTTTGGTCAACCCCATGTAAGTTATGGGGCAGTAACAGTACACTTTTCAAAACGTGTTTTTCAGCCCGAAATAAACGCGTTTTTTCAGACAACTGAATCCCCATGTAGCAGCAAGGCTCAGAAGAGCCCACACACTCAGATCTTAACCCCAGTGTGCAGAAAGGTTCAAAACGTGTTTTTCAGCAGAAATAAACATGTTTCTGCAAGTTTGGTCAACCCCATGTAAGTTATGGGGCAGTAACAGTACACTCTGCAAAACGTGTTTTTCAGCCCGAAATAAACGCGTTTTTTCAGACAACTGAATCCCCATGTAGCAACAAGGCTCAGAAGAGCCCACACACTCAGATCTTAACCCCAGTGTGCAGAAAGGTTCAAAACGTGTTTTTCAGCAGAAATAAACATGTTTCTGCAAGTTTTGTCAACCCCATGTAAGTTATGGGGCAGTAACAGTACACTTTTCAAAACGTGTTTTTCAGCCCGAAATAAACGCGTTTTTTCAGACAACTGAATCCCCATGTAGCAGCAAGGCTCAGAAGAGCCCACACACTCAGATCTTAACCCCAGTGTGCAGAAAGGTTCAAAACGTGTTTTTCAGCAGAAATAAACATGTTTCTGCAAGTTTGGTCAACCCCATGTAAATTATAGGGCAGTAACAGTACACTTTTCAAAACGTGTTTTCAGCCCGAAATAAACACGTTTTTTCAAACAACTGAATCCCCATTTAGCAGCAAGGCTCAGAAGAGCCCACACACTCAGATCTTAACCCCAGTGTGCAGAAAGGTTCAAAACGTGTTTTTCAGCAGAAATAAACATGTTTCTGCAAGTTTGGTCAACCCCATGTAAGTTATGGGGCAGTAACAGTACACTTTTCAAAACGTGTTTTTCAGCCCGAAATAAACGCGTTTTTTCAGACAACTGAATCCCCATGTAGTAGCAAGGCTCAGAAGAGCCCACACACTCAGATCTTAACCCCAGTGTGCAGAAAGGTTCAAAACGTGTTTTTCAGCAGAAATAAACATGTTTCTGCAAGTTTGGTCAACCCCATGTAAGTTATGGGGCAGTAACAGTACACTTTTCAAAACGTGTTTTCAGCCCGAAATAAACGCGTTTTTTCAAACAACTGAATCCCCATGTAGCAGCAAGGCTCAGAAGAGCCCACACACTCAGATCTTAACCCCAGTGTGCAGAAAGGTTCAAAACGTGTTTTTCAGCAGAAATAAACATGTTTCTGCAAGTTTGGTCAACCCCATGTAAGTTATGGGGCAGTAACAGTACACTTTTCAAAACGTGTTTTTCAGCCCGAAATAAACGCGTTTTTTCAGACAACTGAATCCCCATGTAGTAGCAAGGCTCAGAAGAGCCCACACACTCAGATCTTAACCCCAGTGTGCAGAAAGGTTCAAAACGTGTTTTTCAGCAGAAATAAACATGTTTCTGCAAGTTTGGTCAACCCCATGTAAGTTATGGGGCAGTAACAGTACACTTTTCAAAACGTGTTTTTCAGCCGGAAATAAACGCGTTTTTTCAGACAACTGAATCCCCATGTAGCAGCAAGGCTCAGAAGAGCCCACACACTCAGATCTTAACCCCAGTGTGCAGAAAGGGTCAAAACGTGTTTTTCAGCAGAAATAAACATGTTTCTGCAAGTTTGGTCAACCCCATGTAAGTTATGAGGCAGTAACAGTACACTCTGCAAAACGTGTTTTTCAGCCCGAAATAAACGCGTTTTTTCAGACAACTGAATCCCCATGTAGCAGCAAGGCTCAGAAGAGCCCACACACTCATATCTTAACCCCAGTGTGCTGAAAGTGTCAAAACATGTTTTTCAGCAGAAATAAACATGTTTCTGCGAGTTTGGTCAACCCCATGTAAGTTATGGGGCAGTAACAGTACACTTTTCAAAACGTGTTTTTCAGCCGGAAATAAACGCGTTTTTTCAGACAACTGAATCCCCATGTAGCAGCAAGGCTCAGAAGAGCCCACACACTCAGATCTTAACCCCAGTGTGCAGAAAGGGTCAAAACGTGTTTTTCAGCAGAAATAAACATGTTTCTGCAAGTTTGGTCAACCCCATGTAAGTTATGGGGCAGTAACAGTACACTTTTCAAAACGTGTTTTTCAGCCCGAAATAAACGCGTTTGTTCAGACAACTGAATCCCCATGTAGCAGCAAGGCTCAGAAAAGCCCACACACTCAGATCTTAACCCCAGTGTGCAGAAAGGGTCAAAACGTGTTTTTCAGCAGAAATAAACATGTTTCTGCAAGTTTGGTCAACCCCATGTAAGTTATGGGGCAGTAACAGTACACTCTGCAAAACGTGTTTTTCAGCCCGAAATAAACGCGTTTTTTCAGACAACTGAATCCCCATGTAGCAGCAAGGCTCAGAAGAGCCCACACACTCAGATCTCAACCCAGTGTGCAAAAGGTTCAAAACGTGTTTTTCAGCAGAAATAAACATGTTTCTGCAAGTTTGGTCAACCCCATGTAAGTTATGGGGCAGTAACAGTACACTTTTCAAAACGTGTTTTTCAGCCCGAAATAAACGCGTTTTTTCAGACAACTGAATCCCCATGTAGCAGCAAGTATCAGAAGAGCCCACACACTCAGCTCTTAACCCCAGTGTGCAGAAAGGGTCAAAACGTGTTTTTCAGCAGAAATAAACATGTTTCTGCAAGTTTGGTCAACCCCATGTAAGTTATGGGGCAGTAACAGTACACTTTTCAAAACGTGTTTTTCAGCCCCAAATAAACGCGTTTTTTCAGACAACTGAATACCCATGTAGCAGCACACACTCAGATCTTAACCCCAGTGTGCAGAAAGGGTCAAAACGTGTTTTTCAGCAGAAATAAACATGTTTCTGCAAGTTTGGTCAACCCCATGTAAGTTATGGGGCAGTAACAGTACACTTTTCAAAACGTGTTTTTCAGCCCGAAATAAACGCGTTTTTTCAGACAACTGAATCCCCATGTAGCAGCAAGGCTCAGAAGAGCCCACACACTCAGATCTTAACCCCAGTGTGCAGAAAGGTTCAAAACGTGTTTTTCAGCAGAAATAAACATGTTTCTGCAAGTTTGGTCAACCCCATGTAAGTTATGGGGCAGTAACAGTACACTTTTCAAAACGTGTTTTTCAGCCCGAAATAAACGCGTTTTTTCAGACAACTGAATCCCCATGTAGCAGCAAGGCTCAGAAGAGCCCACACACTCAGATCTTAACCCCAGTGTGCAGAAAGGTTCAAAACGTGTTTTTCAGCAGAAATAAACATGTTTCTGCAAGTTTGGTCAACCCCATGTAAGTTATGGGGCAGTAACAGTACACTCTGCAAAACGTGTTTTTCAGCCCGAAATAAACGCGTTTTTTCAGACAACTGAATCCCCATGTAGCAACAAGGCTCAGAAGAGCCCACACACTCAGATCTTAACCCCAGTGTGCAGAAAGGTTCAAAACGTGTTTTTCAGCAGAAATAAACATGTTTCTGCAAGTTTTGTCAACCCCATGTAAGTTATGGGGCAGTAACAGTACACTTTTCAAAACGTGTTTTTCAGCCCGAAATAAACGCGTTTTTTCAGACAACTGAATCCCCATGTAGCAGCAAGGCTCAGAAGAGCCCACACACTCAGATCTTAACCCCAGTGTGCAGAAAGGTTCAAAACGTGTTTTTCAGCAGAAATAAACATGTTTCTGCAAGTTTGGTCAACCCCATGTAAATTATAGGGCAGTAACAGTACACTTTTCAAAACGTGTTTTCAGCCCGAAATAAACACGTTTTTTCAAACAACTGAATCCCCATTTAGCAGCAAGGCTCAGAAGAGCCCACACACTCAGATCTTAACCCCAGTGTGCAGAAAGGTTCAAAACGTGTTTTTCAGCAGAAATAAACATGTTTCTGCAAGTTTGGTCAACCCCATGTAAGTTATGGGGCAGTAACAGTACACTTTTCAAAACGTGTTTTTCAGCCCGAAATAAACGCGTTTTTTCAGACAACTGAATCCCCATGTAGTAGCAAGGCTCAGAAGAGCCCACACACTCAGATCTTAACCCCAGTGTGCAGAAAGGTTCAAAACGTGTTTTTCAGCAGAAATAAACATGTTTCTGCAAGTTTGGTCAACCCCATGTAAGTTATGGGGCAGTAACAGTACACTTTTCAAAACGTGTTTTCAGCCCGAAATAAACGCGTTTTTTCAAACAACTGAATCCCCATGTAGCAGCAAGGCTCAGAAGAGCCCACACACTCAGATCTTAACCCCAGTGTGCAGAAAGGTTCAAAACGTGTTTTTCAGCAGAAATAAACATGTTTCTGCAAGTTTGGTCAACCCCATGTAAGTTATGGGGCAGTAACAGTACACTTTTCAAAACGTGTTTTTCAGCCCGAAATAAACGCGTTTTTTCAGACAACTGAATCCCCATGTAGTAGCAAGGCTCAGAAGAGCCCACACACTCAGATCTTAACCCCAGTGTGCAGAAAGGTTCAAAACGTGTTTTTCAGCAGAAATAAACATGTTTCTGCAAGTTTGGTCAACCCCATGTAAGTTATGGGGCAGTAACAGTACACTTTTCAAAACGTGTTTTTCAGCCGGAAATAAACGCGTTTTTTCAGACAACTGAATCCCCATGTAGCAGCAAGGCTCAGAAGAGCCCACACACTCAGATCTTAACCCCAGTGTGCAGAAAGGGTCAAAACGTGTTTTTCAGCAGAAATAAACATGTTTCTGCAAGTTTGGTCAACCCCATGTAAGTTATGAGGCAGTAACAGTACACTCTGCAAAACGTGTTTTTCAGCCCGAAATAAACGCGTTTTTTCAGACAACTGAATCCCCATGTAGCAGCAAGGCTCAGAAGAGCCTACACACTCAGATCTTAACCCCAGTGTGCTGAAAGTGTCAAAACATGTTTTTCAGCAGAAATAAACATGTTTCTGCAAGTTTGGTCAACCCCATGTTAGTTATGGGGCTGTAACAGTACACTTTTCAAAACGTGTTTTTCAGCCCGAAATAAACGCGTTTTTTCAGACAACTGAATCCCCATGTAGCAGCAAGGCTCAGAAGAGCCCACACACTCAGATCTTAACCCCAGTGTGCAGAAAGGGTCAAAACGTGTTTTTCAGCAGAAATAAACATGTTTCTGCAAGTTTGGTCAACCCCATGTAAGTTATGAGGCAGTAACAGTACACTCTGCAAAACTGTTTTTCAGCCCGAAATAAACGCGTTTTTTCAGACAACTGAATCCCCATGTAGCAGCAAGGCTCAGAAGAGCCCACACACTCAGATCTTAACCCCAGTGTGCAGAAAGGTTCAAAACGTGTTTTTCAGCAGAAATAAACATGTTTCTGCAAGTTTGGTCAACCCCATGTAAGTTATGGGGCAGTAACAGTACACTTTTCAAAACGTGTTTTTCAGCCCGAAATAAACGCGTTTTTTCAGACAACTGAATCCCCATGTAGCAGCAAGTCTCAGAAGAGCCCACACACTCAGCTCTTAACCCCAGTGTGCAGAAAGGGTCAAAACGTGTTTTTCAGCAGAAATAAACATGTTTCTGCAAGTTTGGTCAACCCCATGTAAGTTATGGGGCAGTAACAGTACACTTTTCAAAACGTGTTTTTCAGCCCGAAATAAACGCGTTTTTTCAGACAACTGAATCCCCATGTAGCAGCAAGGCTCAGAAGAGCCCACACACTCAGATCTTAACCCCAGTGTGCAGAAAGGTTCAAAACGTGTTTTTCAGCAGAAATAAACATGTTTCTGCAAGTTTGGTCAACCCCATGTAAGTTATGGGGCAGTAACAGTACACTTTTCAAAACGTGTTTTTCAGCCCGAAATAAACGCGTTTTTTCAGACAACTGAATCCCCATGTAGCAGCAAGGCTCAGAAGAGCCCACACACTCAGATCTTAACCCCAGTGTGCTGAAAGTGTCAAAACATGTTTTTCAGCAGAAATAAACATGTTTCTGCAAGTTTGGTCAACCCCATGTTAGTTATGGGGCTGTAACAGTACAGTTTTCAAAACGTGTTTTTCAGCCCGAAATAAACACGTTTTTTCAGACAACTGAATCCCCATGTAGCAGCAAGGCTCAGAAGAGCCCACACACTCAGATCTTAACCCCACTGTGCAGAAAGGGTCAAAACGTGTTTTTCAGCAGAAATAAACATGTTTCTGCAAGTTTGGTCAACCCCATGTAAGTTATGAGGCAGTAACAGTACACTCTGCAAAACGTGTTTTTCAGCCCGAAATAAACGCGTTTTTTCAGACAACTGAATCCCCATGTAGCAGCAAGGCTCAGAAGAGCCCACACACTCAGATCTTAACCCCAGTGTGCAGAAAGGTTCAAAACGTGTTTTTCAGCAGAAATAAACATGTTTCTGCAAGTTTGGTCAACCCCATGTAAGTTATGGGGCAGTAACAGTACACATTTCAAAACGTGTTTTTCAGCCCGAAATAAACGCGTTTTTTCAGACAACTGAATCCCCATGTAGCAGCAAGGCTCAGAAGAGCCCACACACTCAGATCTTAACCCCAGTGTGCTGAAAGTGTCAAAACATGTTTTTCAGCAGAAATAAACATGTTTCTGCGAGTTTGGTCAACCCCATGTAAGTTATGGGGCAGTAACAGTACACTTTTCAAAACGTGTTTTTCAGCCGGAAATAAACGCGTTTTTTCAGACAACTGAATCCCCATGTAGCAGCAAGGCTCAGAAGAGCCCACACACTCAGATCTTAACCCCAGTGTGCAGAAAGGGTCAAAACGTGTTTTTCAGCAGAAATAAACATGTTTCTGCAAGTTTGGTCAACCCCATGTAAGTTATGGGGCAGTAACAGTACACTTTTCAAAACGTGTTTTTCAGCCCGAAATAAACGCGTTTGTTCAGACAACTGAATCCCCATGTAGCAGCAAGGCTCAGAAAAGCCCACACACTCAGATCTTAACCCCAGTGTGCAGAAAGGGTCAAAACGTGTTTTTCAGCAGAAATAAACATGTTTCTGCAAGTTTGGTCAACCCCATGTAAGTTATGGGGCAGTAACAGTACACTCTGCAAAACGTGTTTTTCAGCCCGAAATAAACGCGTTTTTTCAGACAACTGAATCCCCATGTAGCAGCAAGGCTCAGAAGAGCCCACACACTCAGATCTCAACCCCAGTGTGCAAAAGGTTCAAAACGTGTTTTTCAGCAGAAATAAACATGTTTCTGCAAGTTTGGTCAACCCCATGTAAGTTATGGGGCAGTAACAGTACACTTTTCAAAACGTGTTTTTCAGCCCGAAATAAACGCGTTTTTTCAGACAACTGAATCCCCATGTAGCAGCAAGTATCAGAAGAGCCCACACACTCAGCTCTTAACCCCAGTGTGCAGAAAGGGTCAAAACGTGTTTTTCAGCAGAAATAAACATGTTTCTGCAAGTTTGGTCAACCCCATGTAAGTTATGGGGCAGTAACAGTACACTTTTCAAAACGTGTTTTTCAGCCCCAAATAAACGCGTTTTTTCAGACAACTGAATACCCATGTAGCAGCACACACTCAGATCTTAACCCCAGTGTAAAGAAAGGGTCAAAACGTGTTTTTCAGCAGAAATAAACATGTTTCTGCAAGTTTGGTCAACCCCATGTAAGTTATGAGGCAGTAACAGTACACTCTGCAAAACGTGTTTTCAGCCCGAAATAAATGCGTTTTTTCAGACAACTGAATCCCCATGTAGCAGCAAGGCTCAGAAGAGCCCACACACTCAGATCTTAACCCCAGTGTGCAGAAAGGTTCAAAACGTGTTTTTCAGCAGAAATAAACATGTTTCTGCAAGTTTGTTCAACCCCATGTAAGTTATGGGGCAGTAACAGTACACTTTTCAAAACGTGTTTTTCAGCCCGAAATAAACGCGTTTTTTCAGACAACTGAATCCCCATGTAGCAGCAAGGCTCAGAAGAGCCCACACACTCAGATCTTAACCCCAGTGTGCAGAAAGGTTCAAAACGTGTTTTTCAGCAGAAATAAACATGTTTCTGCAAGTTTGGTCAACCCCATGTAAGTTATGGGGCAGTAACAGTACACTTTTCAAAACGTGTTTTTCAGCCCGAAATAAACGCGTTTTTTCAGACAACTGAATCCCCATGTAGCAGCAAGTCTCAGAAGAGCCCACACACTCAGCTCTTAACCCCAGTGTGCAGAAAGGGTCAAAACGTGTTTTTCAGCAGAAATAAACATGTTTCTGCAAGTTTGGTCAACCCCATGTAAGTTATGGGGCAGTAACAGTACACTTTTCAAAACGTGTTTTTCAGCCCGAAATAAACGCGTTTTTTCAGACAACTGAATCCCCATGTAGCAGCAAGGCTCAGAAGAGCCCACACACTCAGATCTTAACCCCAGTGTGCAGAAAGGTTCAAAACGTGTTTTTCAGCAGAAATAAACATGTTTCTGCAAGTTTGGTCAACCCCATGTAAGTTATGGGGCAGTAACAGTACACTTTTCAAAACGTGTTTTTCAGCCCGAAATAAACGCGTTTTTTCAGACAACTGAATCCCCATGTAGCAGCAAGGCTCAGAAGAGCCCACACACTCAGATCTTAACCCCAGTGTGCTGAAAGTGTCAAAACATGTTTTTCAGCAGAAATAAACATGTTTCTGCAAGTTTGGTCAACCCCATGTTAGTTATGGGGCTGTAACAGTACACTTTTCAAAACGTGTTTTTCAGCCGGAAATAAACGCGTTTTTTCAGACAACTGAATCCCCATGTAGCAGCAAGGCTCAGAAGAGCCCACACACTCAGATCTTAACCCCAGTGTGCAGAAAGGGTCAAAACGTGTTTTTCAGCAGAAATAAACATGTTTCTGCAAGTTTGGTCAACCCCATGTAAGTTATGGGGCAGTAACAGTACACTTTTCAAAACGTGTTTTTCAGCCCGAAATAAACGCGTTTGTTCAGACAACTGAATCCCCATGTAGCAGCAAGGCTCAGAAAAGCCCACACACTCAGATCTTAACCCCAGTGTGCAGAAAGGGTCAAAACGTGTTTTTCAGCAGAAATAAACATGTTTCTGCAAGTTTGGTCAACCCCATGTAAGTTATGGGGCAGTAACAGTACACTCTGCAAAACGTGTTTTTCAGCCCGAAATAAACGCGTTTTTTCAGACAACTGAATCCCCATGTAGCAGCAAGGCTCAGAAGAGCCCACACACTCAGATCTCAACCCAGTGTGCAAAAGGTTCAAAACGTGTTTTTCAGCAGAAATAAACATGTTTCTGCAAGTTTGGTCAACCCCATGTAAGTTATGGGGCAGTAACAGTACACTTTTCAAAACGTGTTTTTCAGCCCGAAATAAACGCGTTTTTTCAGACAACTGAATCCCCATGTAGCAGCAAGTATCAGAAGAGCCCACACACTCAGCTCTTAACCCCAGTGTGCAGAAAGGGTCAAAACGTGTTTTTCAGCAGAAATAAACATGTTTCTGCAAGTTTGGTCAACCCCATGTAAGTTATGGGGCAGTAACAGTACACTTTTCAAAACGTGTTTTTCAGCCCCAAATAAACGCGTTTTTTCAGACAACTGAATACCCATGTAGCAGCACACACTCAGATCTTAACCCCAGTGTGCAGAAAGGGTCAAAATGTGTTTTTCAGCAGAAATAAACATGTTTCTGCAAGTTTGGTCAACCCCATGTAAGTTATGGGGCAGTAACAGTACACTTTTCAAAACGTGTTTTTCAGCCCGAAATAAACGCGTTTTTTCAGACAACTGAATCCCCATGTAGCAGCAAGGCTCAGAAGAGCCCACACACTCAGATCTTAACCCCAGTGTGCAGAAAGGTTCAAAACGTGTTTTTCAGCAGAAATAAACATGTTTCTGCAAGTTTGGTCAACCCCATGTAAGTTATGGGGCAGTAACAGTACACTTTTCAAAACGTGTTTTTCAGCCCGAAATAAACGCGTTTTTTCAGACAACTGAATCCCCATGTAGCAGCAAGGCTCAGAAGAGCCCACACACTCAGATCTTAACCCCAGTGTGCAGAAAGGTTCAAAACGTGTTTTTCAGCAGAAATAAACATGTTTCTGCAAGTTTGGTCAACCCCATGTAAGTTATGGGGCAGTAACAGTACACTCTGCAAAACGTGTTTTTCAGCCCGAAATAAACGCGTTTTTTCAGACAACTGAATCCCCATGTAGCAACAAGGCTCAGAAGAGCCCACACACTCAGATCTTAACCCCAGTGTGCAGAAAGGTTCAAAACGTGTTTTTCAGCAGAAATAAACATGTTTCTGCAAGTTTTGTCAACCCCATGTAAGTTATGGGGCAGTAACAGTACACTTTTCAAAACGTGTTTTTCAGCCCGAAATAAACGCGTTTTTTCAGACAACTGAATCCCCATGTAGTAGCAAGGCTCAGAAGAGCCCACACACTCAGATCTTAACCCCAGTGTGCAGAAAGGTTCAAAACGTGTTTTTCAGCAGAAATAAACATGTTTCTGCAAGTTTGGTCAACCCCATGTAAGTTATGGGGCAGTAACAGTACACTTTTCAAAACGTGTTTTCAGCCCGAAATAAACGCGTTTTTTCAAACAACTGAATCCCCATGTAGCAGCAAGGCTCAGAAGAGCCCACACACTCAGATCTTAACCCCAGTGTGCAGAAAGGTTCAAAACGTGTTTTTCAGCAGAAATAAACATGTTTCTGCAAGTTTGGTCAACCCCATGTAAGTTATGGGGCAGTAACAGTACACTTTTCAAAACGTGTTTTTCAGCCCGAAATAAACGCGTTTTTTCAGACAACTGAATCCCCATGTAGTAGCAAGGCTCAGAAGAGCCCACACACTCAGATCTTAACCCCAGTGTGCAGAAAGGTTCAAAACGTGTTTTTCAGCAGAAATAAACATGTTTCTGCAAGTTTGGTCAACCCCATGTAAGTTATGGGGCAGTAACAGTACACTTTTCAAAACGTGTTTTTCAGCCGGAAATAAACGCGTTTTTTCAGACAACTGAATCCCCATGTAGCAGCAAGGCTCAGAAGAGCCCACACACTCAGATCTTAACCCCAGTGTGCAGAAAGGGTCAAAACGTGTTTTTCAGCAGAAATAAACATGTTTCTGCAAGTTTGGTCAACCCCATGTAAGTTATGAGGCAGTAACAGTACACTCTGCAAAACGTGTTTTTCAGCCCGAAATAAACGCGTTTTTTCAGACAACTGAATCCCCATGTAGCAGCAAGGCTCAGAAGAGCCCACACACTCAGATCTTAACCCCAGTGTGCAGAAAGGTTCAAAACGTGTTTTTCAGCAGAAATAAACATGTTTCTGCAAGTTTGGTCAACCCCATGTAAGTTATGGGGCAGTAACAGTACACTTTTCAAAACGTGTTTTTCAGCCCGAAATAAACGCGTTTTTTCAGACAACTGAATCCCCATGTAGCAGCAAGTCTCAGAAGAGCCCACACACTCAGCTCTTAACCCCAGTGTGCAGAAAGGGTCAAAACGTGTTTTTCAGCAGAAATAAACATGTTTCTGCAAGTTTGGTCAACCCCATGTAAGTTATGGGGCAGTAACAGTACACTTTTCAAAACGTGTTTTTCAGCCCGAAATAAACGCGTTTTTTCAGACAACTGAATCCCCATGTAGCAGCAAGGCTCAGAAGAGCCCACACACTCAGATCTTAACCCCAGTGTGCAGAAAGGTTCAAAACGTGTTTTTCAGCAGAAATAAACATGTTTCTGCAAGTTTGGTCAACCCCATGTAAGTTATGGGGCAGTAACAGTACACTTTTCAAAACGTGTTTTTCAGCCCGAAATAAACGCGTTTTTTCAGACAACTGAATCCCCATGTAGCAGCAAGGCTCAGAAGAGCCCACACACTCAGATCTTAACCCCAGTGTGCTGAAAGTGTCAAAACATGTTTTTCAGCAGAAATAAACATGTTTCTGCAAGTTTGGTCAACCCCATGTTAGTTATGGGGCTGTAACAGTACACTTTTCAAAACGTGTTTTTCAGCCGGAAATAAACGCGTTTTTTCAGACAACTGAATCCCCATGTAGCAGCAAGGCTCAGAAGAGCCCACACACTCAGATCTTAACCCCAGTGTGCAGAAAGGGTCAAAACGTGTTTTTCAGCAGAAATAAACATGTTTCTGCAAGTTTGGTCAACCCCATGTAAGTTATGGGGCAGTAACAGTACACTTTTCAAAACGTGTTTTTCAGCCCGAAATAAACGCGTTTGTTCAGACAACTGAATCCCCATGTAGCAGCAAGGCTCAGAAAAGCCCACACACTCAGATCTTAACCCCAGTGTGCAGAAAGGGTCAAAACGTGTTTTTCAGCAGAAATAAACATGTTTCTGCAAGTTTGGTCAACCCCATGTAAGTTATGGGGCAGTAACAGTACACTCTGCAAAACGTGTTTTTCAGCCCGAAATAAACGCGTTTTTTCAGACAACTGAATCCCCATGTAGCAGCAAGGCTCAGAAGAGCCCACACACTCAGATCTCAACCCAGTGTGCAAAAGGTTCAAAACGTGTTTTTCAGCAGAAATAAACATGTTTCTGCAAGTTTGGTCAACCCCATGTAAGTTATGGGGCAGTAACAGTACACTTTTCAAAACGTGTTTTTCAGCCCGAAATAAACGCGTTTTTTCAGACAACTGAATCCCCATGTAGCAGCAAGTATCAGAAGAGCCCACACACTCAGCTCTTAACCCCAGTGTGCAGAAAGGGT
This sequence comes from Lepisosteus platostomus, assembly GCF_059453375.1. Lineage (NCBI taxonomy): Eukaryota > Metazoa > Chordata > Actinopteri > Semionotiformes > Lepisosteidae > Lepisosteus > Lepisosteus platostomus. The sequence goes on along the minus strand of NC_142615.1, from coordinate 26,686,004 downwards.
CAAAACGTGTTTTTCAGCAGAAATAAACATGTTTCTGCAAGTTTGGTCAACCCCATGTAAGTTATGGGGCAGTAACAGTACACTTTTCAAAACGTGTTTTTCAGCCCCAAATAAACGCGTTTTTTCAGACAACTGAATACCCATGTAGCAGCACACACTCAGATCTTAACCCCAGTGTGCAGAAAGGGTCAAAACGTGTTTTTCAGCAGAAATAAACATGTTTCTGCAAGTTTGGTCAACCCCATGTAAGTTATGGGGCAGTAACAGTACACTTTTCAAAACGTGTTTTTCAGCCCGAAATAAACGCGTTTTTTCAGACAACTGAATCCCCATGTAGCAGCAAGGCTCAGAAGAGCCCACACACTCAGATCTTAACCCCAGTGTGCAGAAAGGTTCAAAACGTGTTTTTCAGCAGAAATAAACATGTTTCTGCAAGTTTGTTCAACCCCATGTAAGTTATGGGGCAGTAACAGTACACTTTTCAAAACGTGTTTTTCAGCCCGAAATAAACGCGTTTTTTCAGACAACTGAATCCCCATGTAGCAGCAAGGCTCAGAAGAGCCCACACACTCAGCTCTTAACCCCAGTGTGCAGAAAGGTTCAAAACGTGTTTTTCAGCAGAAATAAACATGTTTCTGCAAGTTTGGTCAACCCCATGTAAGTTATGGGGCAGTAACAGTACACTTTTCAAAACGTGTTTTTCAGCCCCAAATAAACGCGTTTTTTCAGACAACTGAATACCCATGTAGCAGCACACACTCAGATCTTAACCCCAGTGTGCAGAAAGGTTCAAAACGTGTTTTTCAGCAGAAATAAACATGTTTCTGCAAGTTTGGTCAACCCCATGTAAGTTATGGGGCAGTAACAGTACACTTTTCAAAACGTGTTTTTCAGCCCGAAATAAACGCGTTTTTTCAGACAACTGAATCCCCATGTAGCAGCAAGGCTCAGAAGAGCCCACACACTCAGATCTTAACCCCAGTGTGCAGAAAGGTTCAAAACGTGTTTTTCAGCAGAAATAAACATGTTTCTGCAAGTTTGGTCAACCCCATGTAAGTTATGGGGCAGTAACAGTACACTTTTCAAAACGTGTTTTTCAGCCCGAAATAAACGCGTTTTTTCAGACAACTGAATCCCCATGTAGCAGCAAGGCTCAGAAGAGCCCACACACTCAGATCTTAACCCCAGTGTGCAGAAAGGTTCAAAACGTGTTTTTCAGCAGAAATAAACATGTTTCTGCAAGTTTGGTCAACCCCATGTAAGTTATGGGGCAGTAACAGTACACTCTGCAAAACGTGTTTTTCAGCCCGAAATAAACGCGTTTTTTCAGACAACTGAATCCCCATGTAGCAACAAGGCTCAGAAGAGCCCACACACTCAGATCTTAACCCCAGTGTGCAGAAAGGTTCAAAACGTGTTTTTCAGAAGAAATAAACATGTTTCTGCAAGTTTTGTCAACCCCATGTAAGTTATGGGGCAGTAACATTACACTTTTCAAAACGTGTTTTTCAGCCCGAAATAAACGCGTTTTTTCAGACAACTGAATCCCCATGTAGCAGCAAGGCTCAGAAGAGCCCACACACTCAGATCTTAACCCCAGTGTGCAGAAAGGTTCAAAACGTGTTTTTCAGCAGAAATAAACATGTTTCTGCAAGTTTGGTCAACCCCATGTAAATTATGGGGCAGTAACAGTACACTTTTCAAAACGTGTTTTCAGCCCGAAATAAACGCGTTTTTTCAAACAACTGAATCCCCATGTAGCAGCAAGGCTCAGAAGAGCCCACACACTCAGATCTTAACCCCAGTGTGCAGAAAGGTTCAAAACGTGTTTTTCAGCAGAAATAAACATGTTTCTGCAAGTTTGGTCAACCCCATGTAAGTTATGGGGCAGTAACAGTACACTTTTCAAAACGTGTTTTTCAGCCCGAAATAAACGCGTTTTTTCAGACAACTGAATCCCCATGTAGCAGCAAGGCTCAGAAGAGCCCACACACTCAGATCTTAACCCCAGTGTGCAGAAAGGTTCAAAACGTGTTTTTCAGCAGAAATAAACATGTTTCTGCAAGTTTGGTCAACCCCATGTAAGTTATGGGGCAGTAACAGTACACTTTTCAAAACGTGTTTTCAGCCCGAAATAAACGCGTTTTTTCAAACAACTGAATCCCCATGTAGCAGCAAGGCTCAGAAGAGCCCACACACTCAGATCTTAACCCCAGTGTGCAGAAATGTTCAAAACGTGTTTTTCAGCAGAAATAAACATGTTTCTGCAAGTTTGGTCAACCCCATGTAAGTTATGGGGCAGTAACAGTACACTTTTCAAAACGTGTTTTTCAGCCCGAAATAAACACGTTTTTTCAGACAACTGAATCCCCATGTAGCAGCAAGGCTCAGAAGAGCCCACACACTCATATCTTAACCCCAGTGTGCTGAAAGTGTCAAAACATGTTTTTCAGCAGAAATAAACATGTTTCTGCGAGTTTGGTCAACCCCATGTAAGTTATGGGGCAGTAACAGTACACTTTTCAAAACGTGTTTTTCAGCCGGAAATAAACGCGTTTTTTCAGACAACTGAATCCCCATGTAGCAGCAAGGCTCAGAAGAGCCCACACACTCAGATCTTAACCCCAGTGTGCAGAAAGGGTCAAAACGTGTTTTTCAGCAGAAATAAACATGTTTCTGCAAGTTTGGTCAACCCCATGTAAGTTATGGGGCAGTAACAGTACACTTTTCAAAACGTGTTTTTCAGCCCGAAATAAACGCGTTTGTTCAGACAACTGAATCCCCATGTAGCAGCAAGGCTCAGAAAAGCCCACACACTCAGATCTTAACCCCAGTGTGCAGAAAGGGTCAAAACGTGTTTTTCAGCAGAAATAAACATGTTTCTGCAAGTTTGGTCAACCCCATGTAAGTTATGGGGCAGTAACAGTACACTCTGCAAAACGTGTTTTTCAGCCCGAAATAAACGCGTTTTTTCAGACAACTGAATCCCCATGTAGCAGCAAGGCTCAGAAGAGCCCACACACTCAGATCTCAACCCCAGTGTGCAAAAGGTTCAAAACGTGTTTTTCAGCAGAAATAAACATGTTTCTGCAAGTTTGGTCAACCCCATGTAAGTTATGGGGCAGTAACAGTACACTTTTCAAAACGTGTTTTTCAGCCCGAAATAAACGCGTTTTTTCAGACAACTGAATCCCCATGTAGCAGCAAGTATCAGAAGAGCCCACACACTCAGCTCTTAACCCCAGTGTGCAGAAAGGGTCAAAACGTGTTTTTCAGCAGAAATAAACATGTTTCTGCAAGTTTGGTCAACCCCATGTAAGTTATGGGGCAGTAACAGTACACTTTTCAAAACGTGTTTTTCAGCCCCAAATAAACGCGTTTTTTCAGACAACTGAATACCCATGTAGCAGCACACACTCAGATCTTAACCCCAGTGTGCAGAAAGGGTCAAAACGTGTTTTTCAGCAGAAATAAACATGTTTCTGCAAGTTTGGTCAACCCCATGTAAGTTATGGGGCAGTAACAGTACACTTTTCAAAACGTGTTTTTCAGCCCGAAATAAACGCGTTTTTTCAGACAACTGAATCCCCATGTAGCAGCAAGGCTCAGAAGAGCCCACACACTCAGATCTTAACCCCAGTGTGCAGAAAGGTTCAAAACGTGTTTTTCAGCAGAAATAAACATGTTTCTGCAAGTTTGGTCAACCCCATGTAAGTTATGGGGCAGTAACAGTACACTTTTCAAAACGTGTTTTTCAGCCCGAAATAAACGCGTTTTTTCAGACAACTGAATCCCCATGTAGCAGCAAGGCTCAGAAGAGCCCACACACTCAGATCTTAACCCCAGTGTGCAGAAAGGTTCAAAACGTGTTTTTCAGCAGAAATAAACATGTTTCTGCAAGTTTGGTCAACCCCATGTAAGTTATGGGGCAGTAACAGTACACTCTGCAAAACGTGTTTTTCAGCCCGAAATAAACGCGTTTTTTCAGACAACTGAATCCCCATGTAGCAACAAGGCTCAGAAGAGCCCACACACTCAGATCTTAACCCCAGTGTGCAGAAAGGTTCAAAACGTGTTTTTCAGCAGAAATAAACATGTTTCTGCAAGTTTTGTCAACCCCATGTAAGTTATGGGGCAGTAACAGTACACTTTTCAAAACGTGTTTTTCAGCCCGAAATAAACGCGTTTTTTCAGACAACTGAATCCCCATGTAGCAGCAAGGCTCAGAAGAGCCCACACACTCAGATCTTAACCCCAGTGTGCAGAAAGGTTCAAAACGTGTTTTTCAGCAGAAATAAACATGTTTCTGCAAGTTTGGTCAACCCCATGTAAATTATAGGGCAGTAACAGTACACTTTTCAAAACGTGTTTTCAGCCCGAAATAAACACGTTTTTTCAAACAACTGAATCCCCATTTAGCAGCAAGGCTCAGAAGAGCCCACACACTCAGATCTTAACCCCAGTGTGCAGAAAGGTTCAAAACGTGTTTTTCAGCAGAAATAAACATGTTTCTGCAAGTTTGGTCAACCCCATGTAAGTTATGGGGCAGTAACAGTACACTTTTCAAAACGTGTTTTTCAGCCCGAAATAAACGCGTTTTTTCAGACAACTGAATCCCCATGTAGTAGCAAGGCTCAGAAGAGCCCACACACTCAGATCTTAACCCCAGTGTGCAGAAAGGTTCAAAACGTGTTTTTCAGCAGAAATAAACATGTTTCTGCAAGTTTGGTCAACCCCATGTAAGTTATGGGGCAGTAACAGTACACTTTTCAAAACGTGTTTTTCAGCCGGAAATAAACGCGTTTTTTCAGACAACTGAATCCCCATGTAGCAGCAAGGCTCAGAAGAGCCCACACACTCAGATCTTAACCCCAGTGTGCAGAAAGGGTCAAAACGTGTTTTTCAGCAGAAATAAACATGTTTCTGCAAGTTTGGTCAACCCCATGTAAGTTATGGGGCAGTAACAGTACACTTTTCAAAACGTGTTTTTCAGCCCGAAATAAACGCGTTTCTTCAGACAACTGAATCCCCATGTAGCAGCAAGGCTCAGAAAAGCCCACACACTCAGATCTTAACCCCAGTGTGCAGAAAGGGTCAAAACGTGTTTTTCAGCAGAAATAAACATGTTTCTGCAAGTTTGGTCAACCCCATGTAAGTTATGGGGCAGTAACAGTACACTCTGCAAAACGTGTTTTTCAGCCCGAAATAAACGCGTTTTTTCAGACAACTGAATCCCCATGTAGCAGCAAGGCTCAGAAGAGCCCACACACTCAGATCTCAACCCCAGTGTGCAAAAGGTTCAAAACGTGTTTTTCAGCAGAAATAAACATGTTTCTGCAAGTTTGGTCAACCCCATGTAAGTTATGGGGCAGTAACAGTACACTTTTCAAAACGTGTTTTTCAGCCCGAAATAAACGCGTTTTTTCAGACAACTGAATCCCCATGTAGCAGCAAGTATCAGAAGAGCCCACACACTCAGCTCTTAACCCCAGTGTGCAGAAAGGGTCAAAACGTGTTTTTCAGCAGAAATAAACATGTTTCTGCAAGTTTGGTCAACCCCATGTAAGTTATGGGGCAGTAACAGTACACTTTTCAAAACGTGTTTTTCAGCCCCAAATAAACGCGTTTTTTCAGACAACTGAATACCCATGTAGCAGCACACACTCAGATCTTAACCCCAGTGTGCAGAAAGGGTCAAAACGTGTTTTTCAGCAGAAATAAACATGTTTCTGCAAGTTTGGTCAACCCCATGTAAGTTATGGGGCAGTAACAGTACACTTTTCAAAACGTGTTTTTCAGCCCGAAATAAACGCGTTTTTTCAGACAACTGAATCCCCATGTAGCAGCAAGGCTCAGAAGAGCCCACACACTCAGATCTTAACCCCAGTGTGCAGAAAGGTTCAAAACGTGTTTTTCAGCAGAAATAAACATGTTTCTGCAAGTTTGGTCAACCCCATGTAAGTTATGGGGCAGTAACAGTACACTTTTCAAAACGTGTTTTTCAGCCCGAAATAAACGCGTTTTTTCAGACAACTGAATCCCCATGTAGCAGCAAGGCTCAGAAGAGCCCACACACTCAGATCTTAACCCCAGTGTGCAGAAAGGTTCAAAACGTGTTTTTCAGCAGAAATAAACATGTTTCTGCAAGTTTGGTCAACCCCATGTAAGTTATGGGGCAGTAACAGTACACTCTGCAAAACGTGTTTTTCAGCCCGAAATAAACGCGTTTTTTCAGACAACTGAATCCCCATGTAGCAACAAGGCTCAGAAGAGCCCACACACTCAGATCTTAACCCCAGTGTGCAGAAAGGTTCAAAACGTGTTTTTCAGCAGAAATAAACATGTTTCTGCAAGTTTTGTCAACCCCATGTAAGTTATGGGGCAGTAACAGTACACTTTTCAAAACGTGTTTTTCAGCCCGAAATAAACGCGTTTTTTCAGACAACTGAATCCCCATGTAGCAGCAAGGCTCAGAAGAGCCCACACACTCAGATCTTAACCCCAGTGTGCAGAAAGGTTCAAAACGTGTTTTTCAGCAGAAATAAACATGTTTCTGCAAGTTTGGTCAACCCCATGTAAATTATAGGGCAGTAACAGTACACTTTTCAAAACGTGTTTTCAGCCCGAAATAAACACGTTTTTTCAAACAACTGAATCCCCATTTAGCAGCAAGGCTCAGAAGAGCCCACACACTCAGATCTTAACCCCAGTGTGCAGAAAGGTTCAAAACGTGTTTTTCAGCAGAAATAAACATGTTTCTGCAAGTTTGGTCAACCCCATGTAAGTTATGGGGCAGTAACAGTACACTTTTCAAAACGTGTTTTTCAGCCCGAAATAAACGCGTTTTTTCAGACAACTGAATCCCCATGTAGTAGCAAGGCTCAGAAGAGCCCACACACTCAGATCTTAACCCCAGTGTGCAGAAAGGTTCAAAACGTGTTTTTCAGCAGAAATAAACATGTTTCTGCAAGTTTGGTCAACCCCATGTAAGTTATGGGGCAGTAACAGTACACTTTTCAAAACGTGTTTTCAGCCCGAAATAAACGCGTTTTTTCAAACAACTGAATCCCCATGTAGCAGCAAGGCTCAGAAGAGCCCACACACTCAGATCTTAACCCCAGTGTGCAGAAAGGTTCAAAACGTGTTTTTCAGCAGAAATAAACATGTTTCTGCAAGTTTGGTCAACCCCATGTAAGTTATGGGGCAGTAACAGTACACTTTTCAAAACGTGTTTTTCAGCCCGAAATAAACACGTTTTTTCAGACAACTGAATCCCCATGTAGCAGCAAGGCTCAGAAGAGCCCACACACTCATATCTTAACCCCAGTGTGCTGAAAGTGTCAAAACATGTTTTTCAGCAGAAATAAACATGTTTCTGCGAGTTTGGTCAACCCCATGTAAGTTATGGGGCAGTAACAGTACACTTTTCAAAACGTGTTTTTCAGCCGGAAATAAACGCGTTTTTTCAGACAACTGAATCCCCATGTAGCAGCAAGGCTCAGAAGAGCCCACACACTCAGATCTTAACCCCAGTGTGCAGAAAGGGTCAAAACGTGTTTTTCAGCAGAAATAAACATGTTTCTGCAAGTTTGGTCAACCCCATGTTAGTTATGGGGCTGTAACAGTACACTTTTCAAAACGTGTTTTTCAGCCCGAAATAAACGCGTTTTTTCAGACAACTGAATCCCCATGTAGCAGCAAGGCTCAGAAGAGCCCACACACTCAGATCTTAACCCCAGTGTGCAGAAAGGTTCAAAACGTGTTTTTCAGCAGAAATAAACATGTTTCTGCAAGTTTGGTCAACCCCATGTAAGTTATGGGGCAGTAACAGTACACTTTTCAAAACGTGTTTTTCAGCCCGAAATAAACGCGTTTTTTCAGACAACTGAATCCCCATGTAGCAGCAAGGCTCAGAAGAGCCCACACACTCAGCTCTTAACCCCAGTGTGCAGAAAGGGTCAAAACGTGTTTTTCAGCAGAAATAAACATGTTTCTGCAAGTTTGGTCAACCCCATGTAAGTTATGGGGCAGTAACAGTACACTTTTCAAAACGTGTTTTTCAGCCCGAAATAAACGCGTTTTTTCAGACAACTGAATCCCCATGTAGCAGCAAGGCTCAGAAGAGCCCACACACTCAGATCTTAACCCCAGTGTGCAGAAAGGTTCAAAACGTGTTTTTCAGCAGAAATAAACATGTTTCTGCAAGTTTGGTCAACCCCATGTAAGTTATGGGGCAGTAACAGTACACTTTTCAAAACGTGTTTTTCAGCCCGAAATAAACGCGTTTTTTCAGACAACTGAATCCCCATGTAGCAGCAAGGCTCAGAAGAGCCCACACACTCAGATCTTAACCCCAGTGTGCTGAAAGTGTCAAAACATGTTTTTCAGCAGAAATAAACATGTTTCTGCAAGTTTGGTCAACCCCATGTTAGTTATGGGGCTGTAACAGTACACTTTTCAAAACGTGTTTTTCAGCCCGAAATAAACGCGTTTTTTCAGACAACTGAATCCCCATGTAGCAGCAAGGCTCAGAAGAGCCCACACACTCAGATCTTAACCCCACTGTGCAGAAAGGGTCAAAACGTGTTTTTCAGCAGAAATAAACATGTTTCTGCAAGTTTGGTCAACCCCATGTAAGTTATGGGGCAGTAACAGTACACTCTGCAAAACGTGTTTTTCAGCCCGAAATAAACGCGTTTTTTCAGACAACTGAATCCCCATGTAGCAGCAAGGCTCAGAAGAGCCCACACACTCAGATCTTAACCCCAGTGTGCAGAAAGGTTCAAAACGTGTTTTTCAGCAGAAATAAACATGTTTCTGCAAGTTTGGTCAACCCCATGTAAGTTATGGGGCAGTAACAGTACACATTTCAAAACGTGTTTTTCAGCCCGAAATAAACGCGTTTTTTCAGACAACTGAATCCCCATGTAGCAGCAAGGCTCAGAAGAGCCCACACACTCAGATCTTAACCCCAGTGTGCTGAAAGTGTCAAAACATGTTTTTCAGCAGAAATAAACATGTTTCTGCAAGTTTGGTCAACCCCATGTTAGTTATGGGGCAGTAACACTACACTTTTCAAAACGTGTTTTTCAGCCCGAAATAAACGCATTTTTTCAGACAACTGAATCCCCATGTAGCAGCAAGGCTCAGAAGAGCCCACACACTCAGATCTTAACCCCAGTGTGCTGAAAGTGTCAAAACATGTTTTTCAGCAGAAATAAACATGTTTCTGCGAGTTTGGTCAACCCCATGTAAGTTATGGGGCAGTAACAGTACACTTTTCAAAACGTGTTTTTCAGCCGGAAATAAACGCGTTTTTTCAGACAACTGAATCCCCATGTAGCAGCAAGGCTCAGAAGAGCCCACACACTCAGATCTTAACCCCAGTGTGCAGAAAGGGTCAAAACGTGTTTTTCAGCAGAAATAAACATGTTTCTGCAAGTTTGGTCAACCCCATGTAAGTTATGGGGCAGTAACAGTACACTTTTCAAAACGTGTTTTTCAGCCCGAAATAAACGCGTTTGTTCAGACAACTGAATCCCCATGTAGCAGCAAGGCTCAGAAAAGCCCACACACTCAGATCTTAACCCCAGTGTGCAGAAAGGGTCAAAACGTGTTTTTCAGCAGAAATAAACATGTTTCTGCAAGTTTGGTCAACCCCATGTAAGTTATGGGGCAGTAACAGTACACTCTGCAAAACGTGTTTTTCAGCCCGAAATAAACGCGTTTTTTCAGACAACTGAATCCCCATGTAGCAGCAAGGCTCAGAAGAGCCCACACACTCAGATCTCAACCCCAGTGTGCAAAAGGTTCAAAACGTGTTTTTCAGCAGAAATAAACATGTTTCTGCAAGTTTGGTCAACCCCATGTAAGTTATGGGGCAGTAACAGTACACTTTTCAAAACGTGTTTTTCAGCCCGAAATAAACGCGTTTTTTCAGACAACTGAATCCCCATGTAGCAGCAAGTATCAGAAGAGCCCACACACTCAGCTCTTAACCCCAGTGTGCAGAAAGGGTCAAAACGTGTTTTTCAGCAGAAATAAACATGTTTCTGCAAGTTTGGTCAACCCCATGTAAGTTATGGGGCAGTAACAGTACACTTTTCAAAACGTGTTTTTCAGCCCCAAATAAACGCGTTTTTTCAGACAACTGAATACCCATGTAGCAGCACACACTCAGATCTTAACCCCAGTGTGCAGAAAGGGTCAAAACGTGTTTTTCAGCAGAAATAAACATGTTTCTGCAAGTTTGGTCAACCCCATGTAAGTTATGGGGCAGTAACAGTACACTTTTCAAAACGTGTTTTTCAGCCCGAAATAAACGCGTTTTTTCAGACAACTGAATCCCCATGTAGCAGCAAGGCTCAGAAGAGCCCACACACTCAGATCTTAACCCCAGTGTGCAGAAAGGTTCAAAACGTGTTTTTCAGCAGAAATAAACATGTTTCTGCAAGTTTGGTCAACCCCATGTAAGTTATGGGGCAGTAACAGTACACTTTTCAAAACGTGTTTTTCAGCCCGAAATAAACGCGTTTTTTCAGACAACTGAATCCCCATGTAGCAGCAAGGCTCAGAAGAGCCCACACACTCAGATCTTAACCCCAGTGTGCAGAAAGGTTCAAAACGTGTTTTTCAGCAGAAATAAACATGTTTCTGCAAGTTTGGTCAACCCCATGTAAGTTATGGGGCAGTAACAGTACACTCTGCAAAACGTGTTTTTCAGCCCGAAATAAACGCGTTTTTTCAGACAACTGAATCCCCATGTAGCAACAAGGCTCAGAAGAGCCCACACACTCAGATCTTAACCCCAGTGTGCAGAAAGGTTCAAAACGTGTTTTTCAGCAGAAATAAACATGTTTCTGCAAGTTTTGTCAACCCCATGTAAGTTATGGGGCAGTAACAGTACACTTTTCAAAACGTGTTTTTCAGCCCGAAATAAACGCGTTTTTTCAGACAACTGAATCCCCATGTAGCAGCAAGGCTCAGAAGAGCCCACACACTCAGATCTTAACCCCAGTGTGCAGAAAGGTTCAAAACGTGTTTTTCAGCAGAAATAAACATGTTTCTGCAAGTTTGGTCAACCCCATGTAAATTATAGGGCAGTAACAGTACACTTTTCAAAACGTGTTTTCAGCCCGAAATAAACACGTTTTTTCAAACAACTGAATCCCCATTTAGCAGCAAGGCTCAGAAGAGCCCACACACTCAGATCTTAACCCCAGTGTGCAGAAAGGTTCAAAACGTGTTTTTCAGCAGAAATAAACATGTTTCTGCAAGTTTGGTCAACCCCATGTAAGTTATGGGGCAGTAACAGTACACTTTTCAAAACGTGTTTTTCAGCCCGAAATAAACGCGTTTTTTCAGACAACTGAATCCCCATGTAGTAGCAAGGCTCAGAAGAGCCCACACACTCAGATCTTAACCCCAGTGTGCAGAAAGGTTCAAAACGTGTTTTTCAGCAGAAATAAACATGTTTCTGCAAGTTTGGTCAACCCCATGTAAGTTATGGGGCAGTAACAGTACACTTTTCAAAACGTGTTTTCAGCCCGAAATAAACGCGTTTTTTCAAACAACTGAATCCCCATGTAGCAGCAAGGCTCAGAAGAGCCCACACACTCAGATCTTAACCCCAGTGTGCAGAAAGGTTCAAAACGTGTTTTTCAGCAGAAATAAACATGTTTCTGCAAGTTTGGTCAACCCCATGTAAGTTATGGGGCAGTAACAGTACACTTTTCAAAACGTGTTTTTCAGCCCGAAATAAACACGTTTTTTCAGACAACTGAATCCCCATGTAGCAGCAAGGCTCAGAAGAGCCCACACACTCATATCTTAACCCCAGTGTGCTGAAAGTGTCAAAACATGTTTTTCAGCAGAAATAAACATGTTTCTGCAAGTTTGGTCAACCCCATGTTAGTTATGGGGCTGTAACAGTACACTTTTCAAAACGTGTTTTTCAGCCCGAAATAAACGCGTTTTTTCAGACAACTGAATCCCCATGTAGCAGCAAGGCTCAGAAGAGCCCACACACTCAGATCTTAACCCCAGTGTGCAGAAAGGGTCAAAACGTGTTTTTCAGCAGAAATAAACATGTTTCTGCAAGTTTGGTCAACCCCATGTAAGTTATGAGGCAGTAACAGTACACTCTGCAAAACGTGTTTTTCAGCCCGAAATAAACGCGTTTTTTCAGACAACTGAATCCCCATGTAGCAGCAAGGCTCAGAAGAGCCCACACACTCAGATCTTAACCCCAGTGTGCAGAAAGGTTCAAAACGTGTTTTTCAGCAGAAATAAACATGTTTCTGCAAGTTTGGTCAACCCCATGTAAGTTATGGGGCAGTAACAGTACACTTTTCAAAACGTGTTTTTCAGCCCGAAATAAACGCGTTTTTTCAGACAACTGAATCCCCATGTAGCAGCAAGGCTCAGAAGAGCCCACACACTCAGCTCTTAACCCCAGTGTGCAGAAAGGGTCAAAACGTGTTTTTCAGCAGAAATAAACATGTTTCTGCAAGTTTGGTCAACCCCATGTAAGTTATGGGGCAGTAACAGTACACTTTTCAAAACGTGTTTTTCAGCCCGAAATAAACGCGTTTTTTCAGACAACTGAATCCCCATGTAGCAGCAAGGCTCAGAAGAGCCCACACACTCAGATCTTAACCCCAGTGTGCAGAAAGGTTCAAAACGTGTTTTTCAGCAGAAATAAACATGTTTCTGCAAGTTTGGTCAACCCCATGTAAGTTATGGGGCAGTAACAGTACACTTTTCAAAACGTGTTTTTCAGCCCGAAATAAACGCGTTTTTTCAGACAACTGAATCCCCATGTAGCAGCAAGGCTCAGAAGAGCCCACACACTCAGATCTTAACCCCAGTGTGCTGAAAGTGTCAAAACATGTTTTTCAGCAGAAATAAACATGTTTCTGCAAGTTTGGTCAACCCCATGTTAGTTATGGGGCTGTAACAGTACACTTTTCAAAACGTGTTTTTCAGCCCGAAATAAACGCGTTTTTTCAGACAACTGAATCCCCATGTAGCAGCAAGGCTCAGAAGAGCCCACACACTCAGATCTTAACCCCACTGTGCAGAAAGGGTCAAAACGTGTTTTTCAGCAGAAATAAACATGTTTCTGCAAGTTTGGTCAACCCCATGTAAGTTATGAGGCAGTAACAGTACACTCTGCAAAACGTGTTTTTCAGCCCGAAATAAACGCGTTTTTTCAGACAACTGAATCCCCATGTAGCAGCAAGGCTCAGAAGAGCCCACACACTCAGATCTTAACCCCAGTGTGCAGAAAGGTTCAAAACGTGTTTTTCAGCAGAAATAAACATGTTTCTGCAAGTTTGGTCAACCCCATGTAAGTTATGGGGCAGTAACAGTACACATTTCAAAACGTGTTTTTCAGCCCGAAATAAACGCGTTTTTTTAGACAACTGAATCCCCATGTAGCAGCAAGGCTCAGAAGAGCCCACACACTCAGATCTTAACCCCAGTGTGCTGAAAGTGTCAAAACATGTTTTTCAGCAGAAATAAACATGTTTCTGCAAGTTTGGTCAACCCCATGTTAGTTATGGGGCAGTAACACTACACTTTTCAAAACGTGTTTTTCAGCCCGAAATAAACGCATTTTTTCAGACAACTGAATCCCCATGTAGCAGCAAGGCTCAGAAGAGCCCACACACTCAGATCTTAACCCCAGTGTGCTGAAAGTGTCAAAACATGTTTTTCAGCAGAAATAAACATGTTTCTGCGAGTTTGGTCAACCCCATGTAAGTTATGGGGCAGTAACAGTACACTTTTCAAAACGTGTTTTTCAGCCGGAAATAAACGCGTTTTTTCAGACAACTGAATCCCCATGTAGCAGCAAGGCTCAGAAGAGCCCACACACTCAGATCTTAACCCCAGTGTGCAGAAAGGGTCAAAACGTGTTTTTCAGCAGAAATAAACATGTTTCTGCAAGTTTGGTCAACCCCATGTAAGTTATGGGGCAGTAACAGTACACTTTTCAAAACGTGTTTTTCAGCCCGAAATAAACGCGTTTGTTCAGACAACTGAATCCCCATGTAGCAGCAAGGCTCAGAAAAGCCCACACACTCAGATCTTAACCCCAGTGTGCAGAAAGGGTCAAAACGTGTTTTTCAGCAGAAATAAACATGTTTCTGCAAGTTTGGTCAACCCCATGTAAGTTATGGGGCAGTAACAGTACACTCTGCAAAACGTGTTTTTCAGCCCGAAATAAACGCGTTTTTTCAGACAACTGAATCCCCATGTAGCAGCAAGGCTCAGAAGAGCCCACACACTCAGATCTCAACCCCAGTGTGCAAAAGGTTCAAAACGTGTTTTTCAGCAGAAATAAACATGTTTCTGCAAGTTTGGTCAACCCCATGTAAGTTATGGGGCAGTAACAGTACACTTTTCAAAACGTGTTTTTCAGCCCGAAATAAACGCGTTTTTTCAGACAACTGAATCCCCATGTAGCAGCAAGTATCAGAAGAGCCCACACACTCAGCTCTTAACCCCAGTGTGCAGAAAGGGTCAAAACGTGTTTTTCAGCAGAAATAAACATGTTTCTGCAAGTTTGGTCAACCCCATGTAAGTTATGGGGCAGTAACAGTACACTTTTCAAAACGTGTTTTTCAGCCCGAAATAAACGCGTTTTTTCAGACAACTGAATCCCCATGTAGCAGCAAGGCTCAGAAGAGCCCACACACTCAGATCTTAACCCCAGTGTGCAGAAAGGTTCAAAACGTGTTTTTCAGCAGAAATAAACATGTTTCTGCAAGTTTGGTCAACCCCATGTAAGTTATGGGGCAGTAACAGTACACTTTTCAAAACGTGTTTTTCAGCCCGAAATTAACGCGTTTTTTCAGACAACTGAATCCCCATGTAGCAGCAAGGCTAAGAAGAGCCCACACACTCAGATCTTAACCCCAGTGTGCAGAAAGGTTCAAAACGTGTTTTTCAGCAGAAATAAACATGTTTCTGCAAGTTTGGTCAACCCCATGTAAGTTATGGGGCAGTAACAGTACACTCTGCAAAACGTGTTTTTCAGCCCGAAATAAACGCGTTTTTTCAGACAACTGAATCCCCATGTAGCAACAAGGCTCAGAAGAGCCCACACACTCAGATCTTAACCCCAGTGTGCAGAAAGGTTCAAAACGTGTTTTTCAGCAGAAATAAACATGTTTCTGCAAGTTTTGTCAACCCCATGTAAGTTATGGGGCAGTAACAGTACACTTTTCAAAACGTGTTTTTCAGCCCGAAATAAACGCGTTTTTTCAGACAACTGAATCCCCATGTAGCAGCAAGGCTCAGAAGAGCCCACACACTCAGATCTTAACCCCAGTGTGCAGAAAGGTTCAAAACGTGTTTTTCAGCAGAAATAAACATGTTTCTGCAAGTTTGGTCAACCCCATGTAAATTATAGGGCAGTAACAGTACACTTTTCAAAACGTGTTTTCAGCCCGAAATAAACACGTTTTTTCAAACAACTGAATCCCCATTTAGCAGCAAGGCTCAGAAGAGCCCACACACTCAGATCTTAACCCCAGTGTGCAGAAAGGTTCAAAACGTGTTTTTCAGCAGAAATAAACATGTTTCTGCAAGTTTGGTCAACCCCATGTAAGTTATGGGGCAGTAACAGTACACTTTTCAAAACGTGTTTTTCAGCCCGAAATAAACGCGTTTTTTCAGACAACTGAATCCCCATGTAGTAGCAAGGCTCAGAAGAGCCCACACACTCAGATCTTAACCCCAGTGTGCAGAAAGGTTCAAAACGTGTTTTTCAGCAGAAATAAACATGTTTCTGCAAGTTTGGTCAACCCCATGTAAGTTATGGGGCAGTAACAGTACACTTTTCAAAACGTGTTTTCAGCCCGAAATAAACGCGTTTTTTCAAACAACTGAATCCCCATGTAGCAGCAAGGCTCAGAAGAGCCCACACACTCAGATCTTAACCCCAGTGTGCAGAAAGGTTCAAAACGTGTTTTTCAGCAGAAATAAACATGTTTCTGCAAGTTTGGTCAACCCCATGTAAGTTATGGGGCAGTAACAGTACACTTTTCAAAACGTGTTTTTCAGCCCGAAATAAACACGTTTTTTCAGACAACTGAATCCCCATGTAGCAGCAAGGCTCAGAAGAGCCCACACACTCATATCTTAACCCCAGTGTGCTGAAAGTGTCAAAACATGTTTTTCAGCAGAAATAAACATGTTTCTGCAAGTTTGGTCAACCCCATGTTAGTTATGGGGCTGTAACAGTACACTTTTCAAAACGTGTTTTTCAGCCCGAAATAAACGCGTTTTTTCAGACAACTGAATCCCCATGTAGCAGCAAGGCTCAGAAGAGCCCACACACTCAGATCTTAACCCCAGTGTGCAGAAAGGGTCAAAATGTGATTTTCAGCAGAAATAAACATGTTTCTGCAAGTTTGGTCAACCCCATGTAAGTTATGAGGCAGTAACAGTACACTCTGCAAAACGTTTTTTTCAGCCCGAAATAAACGCGTTTTTTCAGACAACTGAATCCCCATGTAGCAGCAAGGCTCAGAAGAGCCCACACACTCAGATCTTAACCCCAGTGTGCAGAAAGGTTCAAAACGTGTTTTTCAGCAGAAATAAACATGTTTCTGCAAGTTTGGTCAACCCCATGTAAGTTATGGGGCAGTAACAGTACACTTTTCAAAACGTGTTTTTCAGCCCGAAATAAACGCGTTTTTTCAGACAACTGAATCCCCATGTAGCAGCAAGTCTCAGAAGAGCCCACACACTCAGCTCTTAACCCCAGTGTGCAGAAAGGGTCAAAACGTGTTTTTCAGCAGAAATAAACATGTTTCTGCAAGTTTGGTCAACCCCATGTAAGTTATGGGGCAGTAACAGTACACTTTTCAAAACGTGTTTTTCAGCCCGAAATAAACGCGTTTTTTCAGACAACTGAATCCCCATGTAGCAGCAAGGCTCAGAAGAGCCCACACACTCAGATCTTAACCCCAGTGTGCAGAAAGGTTCAAAACGTGTTTTTCAGCAGAAATAAACATGTTTCTGCAAGTTTGGTCAACCCCATGTAAGTTATGGGGCAGTAACAGTACACTTTTCAAAACGTGTTTTTCAGCCCGAAATAAACGCGTTTTTTCAGACAACTGAATCCCCATGTAGCAGCAAGGCTCAGAAGAGCCCACACACTCAGATCTTAACCCCAGTGTGCTGAAAGTGTCAAAACATGTTTTTCAGCAGAAATAAACATGTTTCTGCAAGTTTGGTCAACCCCATGTTAGTTATGGGGCTGTAACAGTACACTTTTCAAAACGTGTTTTTCAGCCCGAAATAAACGCGTTTTTTCAGACAACTGAATCCCCATGTAGCAGCAAGGCTCAGAAGAGCCCACACACTCAGATCTTAACCCCACTGTGCAGAAAGGGTCAAAACGTGTTTTTCAGCAGAAATAAACATGTTTCTGCAAGTTTGGTCAACCCCATGTAAGTTATGAGGCAGTAACAGTACACTCTGCAAAACGTGTTTTTCAGCCCGAAATAAACGCGTTTTTTCAGACAACTGAATCCCCATGTAGCAGCAAGGCTCAGAAGAGCCCACACACTCAGATCTTAACCCCAGTGTGCAGAAAGGTTCAAAACGTGTTTTTCAGCAGAAATAAACATGTTTCTGCAAGTTTGGTCAACCCCATGTAAGTTATGGGGCAGTAACAGTACACATTTCAAAACGTGTTTTTCAGCCCGAAATAAACGCGTTTTTTCAGACAACTGAATCCCCATGTAGCAGCAAGGCTCAGAAGAGCCCACACACTCAGATCTTAACCCCAGTGTGCTGAAAGTGTCAAAACATGTTTTTCAGCAGAAATAAACATGTTTCTGCAAGTTTGGTCAACCCCATGTTAGTTATGGGGCAGTAACACTACACTTTTCAAAACGTGTTTTTCAGCCCGAAATAAACGCATTTTTTCAGACAACTGAATCCCCATGTAGCAGCAAGGCTCAGAAGAGCCCACACACTCAGATCTTAACCCCAGTGTGCAAAAAGGTTCAAAACGTGTTTTTCAGCAGAAATAAACATGTTTCTGCAAGTTTGGTCAACCCCATGTAAGTTATGGGGCAGTAACAGTACACTTTTCAAAACGTGTTTTTCAGCCCGAAATAAACGCGTTTTTTCAGACAACTGAATCCCCATGTAGCAGCAAGGCTCAGAGGAGCCCACACACTCAGATCTTAACCCCAGTGTGCAGAAAGGTTCAAAACGTGTTTTTCAGCAGAAATAAACATGTTTCTGCAAGTTTGGTCAACCCCATGTAAGTTATGGGGCAGTAACAGTACACTTTTCAAAACGTGTTTTTCAGCCCGAAATAAACGCGTTTTTTCAGACAACTGAATCCCCATGTAGCAGCAAGGCTCAGAAGAGCCCACACACTCAGATCTTAACCCCAGTGTGCAGAAAGGTTCAAAACGTGTTTTTCAGCAGAAATAAACATGTTTCTGCAAGTTTGGTCAACCCCATGTAAATTATGGGGCAGTAACAGTACACTTTTCAAAACGTGTTTTCAGCCCGAAATAAACGCGTTTTTTCAAACAACTGAATCCCCATTTAGCAGCAAGGCTCAGAAGAGCCCACACACTCAGATCTTAACCCCAGTGTGCAGAAAGGTTCAAAACGTGTTTTTCAGCAGAAATAAACATGTTTCTGCAAGTTTGGTCAACCCCATGTAAGTTATGGGGCAGTAACAGTACACTTTTCAAAACGTGTTTTTCAGCCCGAAATAAACGCGTTTTTTCAGACAACTGAATCCCCATGTAGCAGCAAGGCTCAGAAGAGCCCACACACTCAGATCTTAACCCCAGTGTGCAGAAAGGTTCAAAACGTGTTTTTCAGCAGAAATAAACATGTTTCTGCAAGTTTGGTCAACCCCATGTAAGTTATGGGGCAGTAACAGTACACTTTTCAAAACGTGTTTTCAGCCCGAAATAAACGCGTTTTTTCAAACAACTGAATCCCCATGTAGCAGCAAGGCTCAGAAGAGCCCACACACTCAGATCTTAACCCCAGTGTGCAGAAAGGTTCAAAACGTGTTTTTCAGCAGAAATAAACATGTTTCTGCAAGTTTGGTCAACCCCATGTAAGTTATGGGGCAGTAACAGTACACTTTTCAAAACGTGTTTTTCAGCCCGAAATAAACACGTTTTTTCAGACAACTGAATCCCCATGTAGCAGCAAGGCTCAGAAGAGCCCACACACTCATATCTTAACCCCAGTGTGCTGAAAGTGTCAAAACATGTTTTTCAGCAGAAATAAACATGTTTCTGCGAGTTTGGTCAACCCCATGTAAGTTATGGGGCAGTAACAGTACACTTTTCAAAACGTGTTTTTCAGCCGGAAATAAACGCGTTTTTTCAGACAACTGAATCCCCATGTAGCAGCAAGGCTCAGAAGAGCCCACACACTCAGATCTTAACCCCAGTGTGCAGAAAGGGTCAAAACGTGTTTTTCAGCAGAAATAAACATGTTTCTGCAAGTTTGGTCAACCCCATGTAAGTTATGAGGCAGTAACAGTACACTCTGCAAAACGTGTTTTTCAGCCCGAAATAAACGCGTTTTTTCAGACAACTGAATCCCCATGTAGCAGCAAGGCTCAGAAGAGCCTACACACTCAGATCTTAACCCCAGTGTGCTGAAAGTGTCAAAACATGTTTTTCAGCAGAAATAAACATGTTTCTGCAAGTTTGGTCAACCCCATGTTAGTTATGGGGCTGTAACAGTACACTCTGCAAAACGTGTTTTTCAGCCCGAAATAAACGCGTTTTTTCAGACAACTGAATCCCCATGTAGCAGCAAGGCTCAGAAGAGCCCACACACTCAGATCTTAACCCCAGTGTGCAGAAAGGTTCAAAACGTGTTTTTCAGCAGAAATAAACATGTTTCTGCAAGTTTGGTCAACCCCATGTAAGTTATGGGGCAGTAACAGTACACTTTTCAAAACGTGTTTTTCAGCCCGAAATAAACGCGTTTTTTCAGACAACTGAATCCCCATGTAGCAGCAAGGCTCAGAAGAGCCCACACACTCAGATCTTAACCCCAGTGTGCAGAAAGGTTCAAAACGTGTTTTTCAGCAGAAATAAACATGTTTCTGCAAGTTTGGTCAACCCCATGTAAGTTATGGGGCAGTAACAGTACACTCTGCAAAACGTGTTTTTCAGCCCGAAATAAACGCGTTTTTTCAGACAACTGAATCCCCATGTAGCAACAAGGCTCAGAAGAGCCCACACACTCAGATCTTAACCCCAGTGTGCAGAAAGGTTCAAAACGTGTTTTTCAGCAGAAATAAACATGTTTCTGCAAGTTTTGTCAACCCCATGTAAGTTATGGGGCAGTAACAGTACACTTTTCAAAACGTGTTTTTCAGCCCGAAATAAACGCGTTTTTTCAGACAACTGAATCCCCATGTAGCAGCAAGGCTCAGAAGAGCCCACACACTCAGATCTTAACCCCAGTGTGCAGAAAGGTTCAAAACGTGTTTTTCAGCAGAAATAAACATGTTTCTGCAAGTTTGGTCAACCCCATGTAAGTTATGGGGCAGTAACAGTACACTTTTCAAAACGTGTTTTTCAGCCGGAAATAAACGCGTTTTTTCAGACAACTGAATCCCCATGTAGCAGCAAGGCTCAGAAGAGCCCACACACTCAGATCTTAACCCCAGTGTGCTGAAAGTGTCAAAACATGTTTTTCAGCAGAAATAAACATGTTTCTGCAAGTTTGGTCAACCCCATGTTAGTTATGGGGCAGTAACACTACACTTTTCAAAACGTGTTTTTCAGCCCGAAATAAACGCATTTTTTCAGACAACTGAATCCCCATGTAGCAGCAAGGCTCAGAAGAGCCCACACACTCAGATCTTAACCCCAGTGTGCTGAAAGTGTCAAAACATGTTTTTCAGCAGAAATAAACATGTTTCTGCGAGTTTGGTCAACCCCATGTAAGTTATGGGGCAGTAACAGTACACTTTTCAAAACGTGTTTTTCAGCCGGAAATAAACGCGTTTTTTCAGACAACTGAATCCCCATGTAGCAGCAAGGCTCAGAAGAGCCCACACACTCAGATCTTAACCCCAGTGTGCAGAAAGGGTCAAAACGTGTTTTTCAGCAGAAATAAACATGTTTCTGCAAGTTTGGTCAACCCCATGTAAGTTATGGGGCAGTAACAGTACACTTTTCAAAACGTGTTTTTCAGCCCGAAATAAACGCGTTTGTTCAGACAACTGAATCCCCATGTAGCAGCAAGGCTCAGAAAAGCCCACACACTCAGATCTTAACCCCAGTGTGCAGAAAGGGTCAAAACGTGTTTTTCAGCAGAAATAAACATGTTTCTGCAAGTTTGGTCAACCCCATGTAAGTTATGGGGCAGTAACAGTACACTCTGCAAAACGTGTTTTTCAGCCCGAAATAAACGCGTTTTTTCAGACAACTGAATCCCCATGTAGCAGCAAGGCTCAGAAGAGCCCACACACTCAGATCTCAACCCCAGTGTGCAAAAGGTTCAAAACGTGTTTTTCAGCAGAAATAAACATGTTTCTGCAAGTTTGGTCAACCCCATGTAAGTTATGGGGCAGTAACAGTACACTTTTCAAAACGTGTTTTTCAGCCCGAAATAAACGCGTTTTTTCAGACAACTGAATCCCCATGTAGCAGCAAGTATCAGAAGAGCCCACACACTCAGCTCTTAACCCCAGTGTGCAGAAAGGGTCAAAACGTGTTTTTCAGCAGAAATAAACATGTTTCTGCAAGTTTGGTCAACCCCATGTAAGTTATGGGGCAGTAACAGTACACTTTTCAAAACGTGTTTTTCAGCCCCAAATAAACGCGTTTTTTCAGACAACTGAATACCCATTTAGCAGCACACACTCAGATCTTAACCCCAGTGTGCAGAAAGGGTCAAAACGTGTTTTTCAGCAGAAATAAACATGTTTCTGCAAGTTTGGTCAACCCCATGTAAGTTATGGGGCAGTAACAGTACACTTTTCAAAACGTGTTTTTCAGCCCGAAATAAACGCGTTTTTTCAGACAACTGAATCCCCATGTAGCAGCAAGGCTCAGAAGAGCCCACACACTCAGATCTTAACCCCAGTGTGCAGAAAGGGTCAAAACGTGTTTTTCAGCAGAAATAAACATGTTTCTGCAAGTTTGGTCAACCCCATGTAAGTTATGGGGCAGTAACAGTACACTTTTCAAAACGTGTTTTTCAGCCCGAAATAAACGCGTTTGTTCAGACAACTGAATCCCCATGTAGCAGCAAGGCTCAGAAAAGCCCACACACTCAGATCTTAACCCCAGTGTGCAGAAAGGGTCAAAACGTGTTTTTCAGCAGAAATAAACATGTTTCTGCAAGTTTGGTCAACCCCATGTAAGTTATGGGGCAGTAACAGTACACTCTGCAAAACGTGTTTTTCAGCCCGAAATAAACGCGTTTTTTCAGACAACTGAATCCCCATGTAGCAGCAAGGCTCAGAAGAGCCCACACACTCAGATCTCAACCCCAGTGTGCAAAAGGTTCAAAACGTGTTTTTCAGCAGAAATAAACATGTTTCTGCAAGTTTGGTCAACCCCATGTAAGTTATGGGGCAGTAACAGTACACTTTTCAAAACGTGTTTTTCAGCCCGAAATAAACGCGTTTTTTCAGACAACTGAATCCCCATGTAGCAGCAAGTATCAGAAGAGCCCACACACTCAGCTCTTAACCCCAGTGTGCAGAAAGGGTCAAAACGTGTTTTTCAGCAGAAATAAACATGTTTCTGCAAGTTTGGTCAACCCCATGTAAGTTATGGGGCAGTAACAGTACACTTTTCAAAACGTGTTTTTCAGCCCCAAATAAACGCGTTTTTTCAGACAACTGAATACCCATGTAGCAGCACACACTCAGATCTTAACCCCAGTGTGCAGAAAGGGTCAAAACGTGTTTTTCAGCAGAAATAAACATGTTTCTGCAAGTTTGGTCAACCCCATGTAAGTTATGGGGCAGTAACAGTACACTTTTCAAAACGTGTTTTTCAGCCCGAAATAAACGCGTTTTTTCAGACAACTGAATCCCCATGTAGCAGCAAGGCTCAGAAGAGCCCACACACTCAGATCTTAACCCCAGTGTGCAGAAAGGTTCAAAACGTGTTTTTCAGCAGAAATAAACATGTTTCTGCAAGTTTGGTCAACCCCATGTAAGTTATGGGGCAGTAACAGTACACTTTTCAAAACGTGTTTTTCAGCCCGAAATAAACGCGTTTTTTCAGACAACTGAATCCCCATGTAGCAGCAAGGCTCAGAAGAGCCCACACACTCAGATCTTAACCCCAGTGTGCAGAAAGGTTCAAAACGTGTTTTTCAGCAGAAATAAACATGTTTCTGCAAGTTTGGTCAACCCCATGTAAATTATAGGGCAGTAACAGTACACTTTTCAAAACGTGTTTTCAGCCCGAAATAAACACGTTTTTTCAAACAACTGAATCCCCATTAAGCAGCAAGGCTCAGAAGAGCCCACACACTCAGATCTTAACCCCAGTGTGCAGAAAGGTTCAAAACGTGTTTTTCAGCAGAAATAAACATGTTTCTGCAAGTTTGGTCAACCCCATGTAAGTTATGGGGCAGTAACAGTACACTTTTCAAAACGTGTTTTTCAGCCCGAAATAAACGCGTTTTTTCAGACAACTGAATCCCCATGTAGTAGCAAGGCTCAGAAGAGCCCACACACTCAGATCTTAACCCCAGTGTGCAGAAAGGTTCAAAACGT
The DNA here is from genome assembly GCF_059453375.1 of Lepisosteus platostomus. Lineage (NCBI taxonomy): Eukaryota > Metazoa > Chordata > Actinopteri > Semionotiformes > Lepisosteidae > Lepisosteus > Lepisosteus platostomus. The sequence continues at coordinate 26,662,237 of NC_142615.1, read as the reverse complement.
GTTTTTCAGCAGAAATAAACATGTTTCTGCAAGTTTGGTCAACCCCATGTAAGTTATGGGGCAGTAACAGTACACTTTTCAAAACGTGTTTTCAGCCCGAAATAAACGCGTTTTTTCAAACAACTGAATCCCCATGTAGCAGCAAGGCTCAGAAGAGCCCACACACTCAGATCTTAACCCCAGTGTGCAGAAAGGTTCAAAACGTGTTTTTCAGCAGAAATAAACATGTTTCTGCAAGTTTGGTCAACCCCATGTAAGTTATGGGGCAGTAACAGTACACTTTTCAAAACGTGTTTTTCAGCCCGAAATAAACACGTTTTTTCAGACAACTGAATCCCCATGTAGCAGCAAGGCTCAGAAGAGCCCACACACTCATATCTTAACCCCAGTGTGCTGAAAGTGTCAAAACATGTTTTTCAGCAGAAATAAACATGTTTCTGCGAGTTTGGTCAACCCCATGTAAGTTATGGGGCAGTAACAGTACACTTTTCAAAACGTGTTTTTCAGCCGGAAATAAACGCGTTTTTTCAGACAACTGAATCCCCATGTAGCAGCAAGGCTCAGAAGAGCCCACACACTCAGATCTTAACCCCAGTGTGCAGAAAGGGTCAAAACGTGTTTTTCAGCAGAAATAAACATGTTTCTGCAAGTTTGGTCAACCCCATGTAAGTTATGAGGCAGTAACAGTACACTCTGCAAAACGTGTTTTTCAGCCCGAAATAAACGCGTTTTTTCAGACAACTGAATCCCCATGTAGCAGCAAGGCTCAGAAGAGCCTACACACTCAGATCTTAACCCCAGTGTGCTGAAAGTGTCAAAACATGTTTTTCAGCAGAAATAAACATGTTTCTGCAAGTTTGGTCAACCCCATGTTAGTTATGGGGCTGTAACAGTACACTTTTCAAAACGTGTTTTTCAGCCCGAAATAAACGCGTTTTTTCAGACAACTGAATCCCCATGTAGCAGCAAGGCTCAGAAGAGCCCACACACTCAGATCTTAACCCCAGTGTGCAGAAAGGGTCAAAACGTGTTTTTCAGCAGAAATAAACATGTTTCTGCAAGTTTGGTCAACCCCATGTAAGTTATGAGGCAGTAACAGTACACTCTGCAAAACGTTTTTTTCAGCCCGAAATAAACGCGTTTTTTCAGACAACTGAATCCCCATGTAGCAGCAAGGCTCAGAAGAGCCCACACACTCAGATCTTAACCCCAGTGTGCAGAAAGGTTCAAAACGTGTTTTTCAGCAGAAATAAACATGTTTCTGCAAGTTTGGTCAACCCCATGTAAGTTATGGGGCAGTAACAGTACACTTTTCAAAACGTGTTTTTCAGCCCGAAATAAACGCGTTTTTTCAGACAACTGAATCCCCATGTAGCAGCAAGGCTCAGAAGAGCCCACACACTCAGATCTTAACCCCAGTGTGCAGAAAGGTTCAAAACGTGTTTTTCAGCAGAAATAAACATGTTTCTGCAAGTTTGGTCAACCCCATGTAAGTTATGGGGCAGTAACAGTACACTTTTCAAAACGTGTTTTTCAGCCCGAAATAAACGCGTTTTTTCAGACAACTGAATCCCCATGTAGCAGCAAGTCTCAGAAGAGCCCACACACTCAGCTCTTAACCCCAGTGTGCAGAAAGGGTCAAAACGTGTTTTTCAGCAGAAATAAACATGTTTCTGCAAGTTTGGTCAACCCCATGTAAGTTATGGGGCAGTAACAGTACACTTTTCAAAACGTGTTTTTCAGCCCGAAATAAACGCGTTTTTTCAGACAACTGAATCCCCATGTAGCAGCAAGGCTCAGAAGAGCCCACACACTCAGATCTTAACCCCAGTGTGCTGAAAGTGTCAAAACATGTTTTTCAGCAGAAATAAACATGTTTCTGCAAGTTTGGTCAACCCCATGTTAGTTATGGGGCTGTAACAGTACACTTTTCAAAACGTGTTTTTCAGCCCGAAATAAACGCGTTTTTTCAGACAACTGAATCCCCATGTAGCAGCAAGGCTCAGAAGAGCCCACACACTCAGATCTTAACCCCACTGTGCAGAAAGGGTCAAAACGTGTTTTTCAGCAGAAATAAACATGTTTCTGCAAGTTTGGTCAACCCCATGTAAGTTATGAGGCAGTAACAGTACACTCTGCAAAACGTGTTTTTCAGCCCGAAATAAACGCGTTTTTTCAGACAACTGAATCCCCATGTAGCAGCAAGGCTCAGAAGAGCCCACACACTCAGATCTTAACCCCAGTGTGCAGAAAGGTTCAAAACGTGTTTTTCAGCAGAAATAAACATGTTTCTGCAAGTTTGGTCAACCCCATGTAAGTTATGGGGCAGTAACAGTACACATTTCAAAACGTGTTTTTCAGCCCGAAATAAACGCGTTTTTTCAGACAACTGAATCCCCATGTAGCAGCAAGGCTCAGAAGAGCCCACACACTCAGATCTTAACCCCAGTGTGCTGAAAGTGTCAAAACATGTTTTTCAGCAGAAATAAACATGTTTCTGCAAGTTTGGTCAACCCCATGTTAGTTATGGGGCAGTAACACTACACTTTTCAAAACGTGTTTTTCAGCCCGAAATAAACGCATTTTTTCAGACAACTGAATCCCCATGTAGCAGCAAGGCTCAGAAGAGCCCACACACTCAGATCTTAACCCCAGTGTGCAAAAAGGTTCAAAACGTGTTTTTCAGCAGAAATAAACATGTTTCTGCAAGTTTGGTCAACCCCATGTAAGTTATGGGGCAGTAACAGTACACTTTTCAAAACGTGTTTTTCAGCCCGAAATAAACGCGTTTTTTCAGACAACTGAATCCCCATGTAGCAGCAAGGCTCAGAGGAGCCCACACACTCAGATCTTAACCCCAGTGTGCAGAAAGGTTCAAAACGTGTTTTTCAGCAGAAATAAACATGTTTCTGCAAGTTTGGTCAACCCCATGTAAGTTATGGGGCAGTAACAGTACACTTTTCAAAACGTGTTTTTCAGCCCGAAATAAACGCGTTTTTTCAGACAACTGAATCCCCATGTAGCAGCAAGGCTCAGAAGAGCCCACACACTCAGATCTTAACCCCAGTGTGCAGAAAGGTTCAAAACGTGTTTTTCAGCAGAAATAAACATGTTTCTGCAAGTTTGGTCAACCCCATGTAAATTATGGGGCAGTAACAGTACACTTTTCAAAACGTGTTTTCAGCCCGAAATAAACGCGTTTTTTCAAACAACTGAATCCCCATTTAGCAGCAAGGCTCAGAAGAGCCCACACACTCAGATCTTAACCCCAGTGTGCAGAAAGGTTCAAAACGTGTTTTTCAGCAGAAATAAACATGTTTCTGCAAGTTTGGTCAACCCCATGTAAGTTATGGGGCAGTAACAGTACACTTTTCAAAACGTGTTTTTCAGCCCGAAATAAACGCGTTTTTTCAGACAACTGAATCCCCATGTAGCAGCAAGGCTCAGAAGAGCCCACACACTCAGATCTTAACCCCAGTGTGCAGAAAGGTTCAAAACGTGTTTTTCAGCAGAAATAAACATGTTTCTGCAAGTTTGGTCAACCCCATGTAAGTTATGGGGCAGTAACAGTACACTTTTCAAAACGTGTTTTCAGCCCGAAATAAACGCGTTTTTTCAAACAACTGAATCCCCATGTAGCAGCAAGGCTCAGAAGAGCCCACACACTCAGATCTTAACCCCAGTGTGCAGAAAGGTTCAAAACGTGTTTTTCAGCAGAAATAAACATGTTTCTGCAAGTTTGGTCAACCCCATTTAAGTTATGGGGCAGTAACAGTACACTTTTCAAAACGTGTTTTTCAGCCCGAAATAAACACGTTTTTTCAGACAACTGAATCCCCATGTAGCAGCAAGGCTCAGAAGAGCCCACACACTCATATCTTAACCCCAGTGTGCTGAAAGTGTCAAAACATGTTTTTCAGCAGAAATAAACATGTTTCTGCGAGTTTGGTCAACCCCATGTAAGTTATGGGGCAGTAACAGTACACTTTTCAAAACGTGTTTTTCAGCCGGAAATAAACGCGTTTTTTCAGACAACTGAATCCCCATGTAGCAGCAAGGCTCAGAAGAGCCCACACACTCAGATCTTAACCCCAGTGTGCAGAAAGGGTCAAAACGTGTTTTTCAGCAGAAATAAACATGTTTCTGCAAGTTTGGTCAACCCCATGTAAGTTATGAGGCAGTAACAGTACACTCTGCAAAACGTGTTTTTCAGCCCGAAATAAACGCGTTTTTTCAGACAACTGAATCCCCATGTAGCAGCAAGGCTCAGAAGAGCCTACACACTCAGATCTTAACCCCAGTGTGCTGAAAGTGTCAAAACATGTTTTTCAGCAGAAATAAACATGTTTCTGCAAGTTTGGTCAACCCCATGTTAGTTATGGGGCTGTAACAGTACACTCTGCAAAACGTGTTTTTCAGCCCGAAATAAACGCGTTTTTTCAGACAACTGAATCCCCATGTAGCAGCAAGGCTCAGAAGAGCCCACACACTCAGATCTTAACCCCAGTGTGCAGAAAGGTTCAAAACGTGTTTTTCAGCAGAAATAAACATGTTTCTGCAAGTTTGGTCAACCCCATGTAAGTTATGGGGCAGTAACAGTACACTTTTCAAAACGTGTTTTTCAGCCCGAAATAAACGCGTTTTTTCAGACAACTGAATCCCCATGTAGCAGCAAGGCTCAGAAGAGCCCACACACTCAGATCTTAACCCCAGTGTGCAGAAAGGTTCAAAACGTGTTTTTCAGCAGAAATAAACATGTTTCTGCAAGTTTGGTCAACCCCATGTAAGTTATGGGGCAGTAACAGTACACTCTGCAAAACGTGTTTTTCAGCCCGAAATAAACGCGTTTTTTCAGACAACTGAATCCCCATGTAGCAACAAGGCTCAGAAGAGCCCACACACTCAGATCTTAACCCCAGTGTGCAGAAAGGTTCAAAACGTGTTTTTCAGCAGAAATAAACATGTTTCTGCAAGTTTTGTCAACCCCATGTAAGTTATGGGGCAGTAACAGTACACTTTTCAAAACGTGTTTTTCAGCCCGAAATAAACGCGTTTTTTCAGACAACTGAATCCCCATGTAGCAGCAAGGCTCAGAAGAGCCCACACACTCAGATCTTAACCCCAGTGTGCAGAAAGGTTCAAAACGTGTTTTTCAGCAGAAATAAACATGTTTCTGCAAGTTTGGTCAACCCCATGTAAATTATAGGGCAGTAACAGTACACTTTTCAAAACGTGTTTTCAGCCCGAAATAAACACGTTTTTTCAAACAACTGAATCCCCATTTAGCAGCAAGGCTCAGAAGAGCCCACACACTCAGATCTTAACCCCAGTGTGCAGAAAGGTTCAAAACGTGTTTTTCAGCAGAAATAAACATGTTTCTGCAAGTTTGGTCAACCCCATGTAAGTTATGGGGCAGTAACAGTACACTTTTCAAAACGTGTTTTTCAGCCCGAAATAAACGCGTTTTTTCAGACAACTGAATCCCCATGTAGTAGCAAGGCTCAGAAGAGCCCACACACTCAGATCTTAACCCCAGTGTGCAGAAAGGTTCAAAACGTGTTTTTCAGCAGAAATAAACATGTTTCTGCAAGTTTGGTCAACCCCATGTAAGTTATGGGGCAGTAACAGTACACTTTTCAAAACGTGTTTTCAGCCCGAAATAAACGCGTTTTTTCAAACAACTGAATCCCCATGTAGCAGCAAGGCTCAGAAGAGCCCACACACTCAGATCTTAACCCCAGTGTGCAGAAAGGTTCAAAACGTGTTTTTCAGCAGAAATAAACATGTTTCTGCAAGTTTGGTCAACCCCATGTAAGTTATGGGGCAGTAACAGTACACTTTTCAAAACGTGTTTTTCAGCCCGAAATAAACACGTTTTTTCAGACAACTGAATCCCCATGTAGCAGCAAGGCTCAGAAGAGCCCACACACTCATATCTTAACCCCAGTGTGCTGAAAGTGTCAAAACATGTTTTTCAGCAGAAATAAACATGTTTCTGCGAGTTTGGTCAACCCCATGTAAGTTATGGGGCAGTAACAGTACACTTTTCAAAACGTGTTTTTCAGCCAGAAATAAACGCGTTTTTTCAGACAACTGAATCCCCATGTAGCAGCAAGGCTCAGAAGAGCCCACACACTCAGATCTTAACCCCAGTGTGCAGAAAGGGTCAAAACGTGTTTTTCAGCAGAAATAAACATGTTTCTGCAAGTTTGGTCAACCCCATGTAAGTTATGAGGCAGTAACAGTACACTCTGCAAAACGTGTTTTTCAGCCCGAAATAAACGCGTTTTTTCAGACAACTGAATCCCCATGTAGCAGCAAGGCTCAGAAGAGCCCACACACTCAGATCTTAACCCCAGTGTGCAGAAAGGTTCAAAACGTGTTTTTCAGCAGAAATAAACATGTTTCTGCAAGTTTGGTCAACCCCATGTAAGTTATGGGGCAGTAACAGTACACTTTTCAAAACGTGTTTTTCAGCCCGAAATAAACGCGTTTTTTCAGACAACTGAATCCCCATGTAGCAGCAAGTCTCAGAAGAGCCCACACACTCAGCTCTTAACCCCAGTGTGCAGAAAGGGTCAAAACGTGTTTTTCAGCAGAAATAAACATGTTTCTGCAAGTTTGGTCAACCCCATGTAAGTTATGGGGCAGTAACAGTACACTTTTCAAAACGTGTTTTTCAGCCCGAAATAAACGCGTTTTTTCAGACAACTGAATCCCCATGTAGTAGCAAGGCTCAGAAGAGCCCACACACTCAGATCTTAACCCCAGTGTGCAGAAAGGTTCAAAACGTGTTTTTCAGCAGAAATAAACATGTTTCTGCAAGTTTGGTCAACCCCATGTAAGTTATGGGGCAGTAACAGTACACTTTTCAAAACGTGTTTTCAGCCCGAAATAAACGCGTTTTTTCAAACAACTGAATCCCCATGTAGCAGCAAGGCTCAGAAGAGCCCACACACTCAGATCTTAACCCCAGTGTGCAGAAAGGTTCAAAACGTGTTTTTCAGCAGAAATAAACATGTTTCTGCAAGTTTGGTCAACCCCATGTAAGTTATGGGGCAGTAACAGTACACTTTTCAAAACGTGTTTTTCAGCCCGAAATAAACACGTTTTTTCAGACAACTGAATCCCCATGTAGCAGCAAGGCTCAGAAGAGCCCACACACTCATATCTTAACCCCAGTGTGCTGAAAGTGTCAAAACATGTTTTTCAGCAGAAATAAACATGTTTCTGCGAGTTTGGTCAACCCCATGTAAGTTATGGGGCAGTAACAGTACACTTTTCAAAACGTGTTTTTCAGCCAGAAATAAACGCGTTTTTTCAGACAACTGAATCCCCATGTAGCAGCAAGGCTCAGAAGAGCCCACACACTCAGATCTTAACCCCAGTGTGCAGAAAGGGTCAAAACGTGTTTTTCAGCAGAAATAAACATGTTTCTGCAAGTTTGGTCAACCCCATGTAAGTTATGAGGCAGTAACAGTACACTCTGCAAAACGTGTTTTTTAGCCCGAAATAAACGCGTTTTTTCAGACAACTGAATCCCCATGTAGCAGCAAGGCTCAGAAGAGCCTACACACTCAGATCTTAACCCCAGTGTGCTGAAAGTGTCAAAACATGTTTTTCAGCAGAAATAAACATGTTTCTGCAAGTTTGGTCAACCCCATGTTAGTTATGGGGCTGTAACAGTACACTTTTCAAAACGTGTTTTTCAGCCCGAAATAAACGCGTTTTTTCAGACAACTGAATCCCCATGTAGCAGCAAGGCTCAGAAGAGCCCACACACTCAGATCTTAACCCCAGTGTGCAGAAAGGGTCAAAACGTGTTTTTCAGCAGAAATAAACATGTTTCTGCAAGTTTGGTCAACCCCATGTAAGTTATGAGGCAGTAACAGTACACTCTGCAAAACGTGTTTTTCAGCCCGAAATAAACGCGTTTTTTCAGACAACTGAATCCCCATGTAGCAGCAAGGCTCAGAAGAGCCCACACACTCAGATCTTAACCCCAGTGTGCAGAAAGGTTCAAAACGTGTTTTTCAGCAGAAATAAACATGTTTCTGCAAGTTTGGTCAACCCCATGTAAGTTATGGGGCAGTAACAGTACACTTTTCAAAACGTGTTTTTCAGCCCGAAATAAACGCGTTTTTTCAGACAACTGAATCCCCATGTAGCAGCAAGTCTCAGAAGAGCCCACACACTCAGCTCTTAACCCCAGTGTGCAGAAAGGGTCAAAACGTGTTTTTCAGCAGAAATAAACATGTTTCTGCAAGTTTGGTCAACCCCATGTAAGTTATGGGGCAGTAACAGTACACTTTTCAAAACGTGTTTTTCAGCCCGAAATAAACGCGTTTTTTCAGACAACTGAATCCCCATGTAGCAGCAAGGCTCAGAAGAGCCCACACACTCAGATCTTAACCCCAGTGTGCAGAAAGGTTCAAAACGTGTTTTTCAGCAGAAATAAACATGTTTCTGCAAGTTTGGTCAACCCCATGTAAGTTATGGGGCAGTAACAGTACACTTTTCAAAACGTGTTTTTCAGCCCGAAATAAACGCGTTTTTTCAGACAACTGAATCCCCATGTAGCAGCAAGGCTCAGAAGAGCCCACACACTCAGATCTTAACCCCAGTGTGCTGAAAGTGTCAAAACATGTGTTTCAGCAGAAATAAACATGTTTCTGCAAGTTTGGTCAACCCCATGTTAGTTATGGGGCTGTAACAGTACACTTTTCAAAACGTGTTTTTCAGCCCGAAATAAACGCGTTTTTTCAGACAACTGAATCCCCATGTAGCAGCAAGGCTCAGAAGAGCCCACACACTCAGATCTTAACCCCACTGTGCAGAAAGGGTCAAAACGTGTTTTTCAGCAGAAATAAACATGTTTCTGCAAGTTTGGTCAACCCCATGTAAGTTATGAGGCAGTAACAGTACACTCTGCAAAACGTGTTTTTCAGCCCGAAATAAACGCGTTTTTTCAGACAACTGAATCCCCATGTAGCAGCAAGGCTCAGAAGAGCCCACACACTCAGATCTTAACCCCAGTGTGCAGAAAGGTTCAAAACGTGTTTTTCAGCAGAAATAAACATGTTTCTGCAAGTTTGGTCAACCCCATGTAAGTTATGGGGCAGTAACAGTACACTTTTCAAAACGTGTTTTTCAGCCCGAAATAAACGCGTTTTTTCAGACAACTGAATCCCCATGTAGCAGCAAGGCTCAGAAGAGCCCACACACTCAGATCTTAACCCCAGTGTGCTGAAAGTGTCAAAACATGTTTTTCAGCAGAAATAAACATGTTTCTGCAAGTTTGGTCAACCCCATGTTAGTTATGGGGCAGTAACAGTACACTTTTCAAAACGTGTTTTTCAGCCCGAAATAAACGCATTTTTTCAGACAACTGAATCCCCATGTAGCAGCAAGGCTCAGAAGAGCCCACACACTCAGATCTTAACCCCAGTGTGCAGAAAGGGTCAAAACGTGTTTTTCAGCAGAAATAAACATGTTTCTGCAAGTTTGGTCAACCCCATGTAAGTTATGAGGCAGTAACAGTACACTCTGCAAAACGTGTTTTTCAGCCCGAAATAAACGCGTTTTTTCAGACAACTGAATCCCCATGTAGCAGCAAGGCTCAGAAGAGCCTACACACTCAGATCTTAACCCCAGTGTGCTGAAAGTGTCAAAACATGTTTTTCAGCAGAAATAAACATGTTTCTGCAAGTTTGGTCAACCCCATGTTAGTTATGGGGCTGTAACAGTACACTTTTCAAAACGTGTTTTTCAGCCCGAAATAAACGCGTTTTTTCAGACAACTGAATCCCCATGTAGCAGCAAGGCTCAGAAGAGCCCACACACTCAGATCTTAACCCCAGTGTGCAGAAAGGGTCAAAACGTGTTTTTCAGCAGAAATAAACATGTTTCTGCAAGTTTGGTCAACCCCATGTAAGTTATGAGGCAGTAACAGTACACTCTGCAAAACGTGTTTTTCAGCCCGAAATAAACGCGTTTTTTCAGACAACTGAATCCCCATGTAGCAGCAAGGCTCAGAAGAGCCCACACACTCAGATCTTAACCCCAGTGTGCAGAAAGGTTCAAAACGTGTTTTTTTAGCAGAAATAAACATGTTTCTGCAAGTTTGGTCAACCCCATGTAAGTTATGGGGCAGTAACAGTACACTTTTCAAAACGTGTTTTTCAGCCCGAAATAAACGCGTTTTTTCAGACAACTGAATCCCCATGTAGCAGCAAGTCTCAGAAGAGCCCACACACTCAGATCTTAACCCCAGTGTGCAGAAGGGTTCAAAACGTGTTTTTCAGCAGAAATAAACATGTTTCTGCAAGTTTGGTCAACCCCATGTAAATTATGGGGCAGTAACAGTACACTTTTCAAAACGTGTTTTCAGCCCGAAATAAACGCGTTTTTTCAAACAACTGAATCCCCATGTAGCAGCAAGGCTCAGAAGAGCCCACACACTCAGATCTTAACCCCAGTGTGCAGAAAGGTTCAAAACGTGTTTTTCAGCAGAAATAAACATGTTTCTGCAAGTTTGGTCAACCCCATGTAAGTTATGGGGCAGTAACAGTACACTTTTCAAAACGTGTTTTTCAGCCCGAAATAAACGCGTTTTTTCAGACAACTGAATCCCCATGTAGCAGCAAGGCTCAGAAGAGCCCACACACTCAGATCTTAACCCCAGTGTGCAGAAAGGTTCAAAACGTGTTTTTCAGCAGAAATAAACATGTTTCTGCAAGTTTGGTCAACCCCATGTAAGTTATGGGGCAGTAACAGTACACTTTTCAAAACGTGTTTTCAGCCCGAAATAAACGCGTTTTTTCAAACAACTGAATCCCCATGTAGCAGCAAGGCTCAGAAAAGCCCACACACTCAGATCTTAACCCCAGTGTGCAGAAAGGGTCAAAACGTGTTTTTCAGCAGAAATAAACATGTTTCTGCAAGTTTGGTCAACCCCATGTAAGTTATGGGGCAGTAACAGTACACTTTTCAAAACGTGTTTTTCAGCCCGAAATAAACACGTTTTTTCAGACAACGGAATCCCCATGTAGCAGCAAGGCTCAGAAGAGCCCACACACTCATATCTTAACCCCAGTGTGCTGAAAGTGTCAAAACATGTTTTTCAGCAGAAATAAACATGTTTCTGCGAGTTTGGTCAACCCCATGTAAGTTATGGGGCAGTAACAGTACACTTTTCAAAACGTGTTTTTCAGCCGGAAATAAACGCGTTTTTTCAGACAACTGAATCCCCATGTAGCAGCAAGGCTCAGAAGAGCCCACACACTCAGATCTTAACCCCAGTGTGCAGAAAGGGTCAAAACGTGTTTTTCAGCAGAAATAAACATGTTTCTGCAAGTTTGGTCAACCCCATGTAAGTTATGGGGCAGTAACAGTACACTTTTCAAAACGTGTTTTTCAGCCCGAAATAAACGCGTTTGTTCAGACAACTGAATCCCCATGTAGCAGCAAGGCTCAGAAAAGCCCACACACTCAGATCTTAACCCCAGTGTGCAGAAAGGGTCAAAACGTGTTTTTCAGCAGAAATAAACATGTTTCTGCAAGTTTGGTCAACCCCATGTAAGTTATGGGGCAGTAACAGTACACTCTGCAAAACGTGTTTTTCAGCCCGAAATAAACGCGTTTTTTCAGACAACTGAATCCCCATGTAGCAGCAAGGCTCAGAAGAGCCCACACACTCAGATCTCAACCCCAGTGTGCAAAAGGTTCAAAACGTGTTTTTCAGCAGAAATAAACATGTTTCTGCAAGTTTGGTCAACCCCATGTAAGTTATGGGGCAGTAACAGTACACTTTTCAAAACGTGTTTTTCAGCCCGAAATAAACGCGTTTTTTCAGACAACTGAATCCCCATGTAGCAGCAAGGCTCAGAAGAGCCCACACACTCAGATCTCAACCCCAGTGTGCAAAAGGTTCAAAACGTGTTTTTCAGCAGAAATAAACATGTTTCTGCAAGTTTGGTCAACCCCATGTAAGTTATGGGGCAGTAACAGTACACTTTTCAAAACGTGTTTTTCAGCCCCAAATAAACGCGTTTTTTCAGACAACTGAATACCCATGTAGCAGCACACACTCAGATCTTAACCCCAGTGTGCAGAAAGGGTCAAAACGTGTTTTTCAGCAGAAATAAACATGTTTCTGCAAGTTTGGTCAACCCCATGTAAGTTATGGGGCAGTTACAGTACACTTTTCAAAACGTGTTTTTCAGCCCGAAATAAACGCGTTTTTTCAGACAACTGAATCCCCATGTAGCAGCAAGGCTCAGAAGAGCCCACACACTCAGATCTTAACCCCAGTGTGCAGAAAGGTTCAAAACGTGTTTTTCAGCAGAAATAAACATGTTTCTGCAAGTTTGGTCAACCCCATGTAAATTATAGGGCAGTAACAGTACACTTTTCAAAACGTGTTTTCAGCCCGAAATAAACACGTTTTTTCAAACAACTGAATCCCCATTTAGCAGCAAGGCTCAGAAGAGCCCACACACTCAGATCTTAACCCCAGTGTGCAGAAAGGTTCAAAACGTGTTTTTCAGCAGAAATAAACATGTTTCTGCAAGTTTGGTCAACCCCATGTAAGTTATGGGGCAGTAACAGTACACTTTTCAAAACGTGTTTTTCAGCCCGAAATAAACGCGTTTTTTCAGACAACTGAATCCCCATGTAGTAGCAAGGCTCAGAAGAGCCCACACACTCAGATCTTAACCCCAGTGTGCAGAAAGGTTCAAAACGTGTTTTTCAGCAGAAATAAACATGTTTCTGCAAGTTTGGTCAACCCCATGTAAGTTATGGGGCAGTAACAGTACACTTTTCAAAACGTGTTTTCAGCCCGAAATAAACGCGTTTTTTCAAACAACTGAATCCCCATGTAGCAGCAAGGCTCAGAAGAGCCCACACACTCAGATCTTAACCCCAGTGTGCAGAAAGGTTCAAAACGTGTTTTTCAGCAGAAATAAACATGTTTCTGCAAGTTTGGTCAACCCCATGTAAGTTATGGGGCAGTAACAGTACACTTTTCAAAACGTGTTTTTCAGCCCGAAATAAACACGTTTTTTCAGACAACTGAATCCCCATGTAGCAGCAAGGCTCAGAAGAGCCCACACACTCATATCTTAACCCCAGTGTGCTGAAAGTGTCAAAACATGTTTTTCAGCAGAAATAAACATGTTTCTGCGAGTTTGGTCAACCCCATGTAAGTTATGGGGCAGTAACAGTACACTTTTCAAAACGTGTTTTTCAGCCAGAAATAAACGCGTTTTTTCAGACAACTGAATCCCCATGTAGCAGCAAGGCTCAGAAGAGCCCACACACTCAGATCTTAACCCCAGTGTGCAGAAAGGGTCAAAACGTGTTTTTCAGCAGAAATAAACATGTTTCTGCAAGTTTGGTCAACCCCATGTAAGTTATGAGGCAGTAACAGTACACTCTGCAAAACGTGTTTTTCAGCCCGAAATAAACGCGTTTTTTCAGACAACTGAATCCCCATGTAGCAGCAAGGCTCAGAAGAGCCCACACACTCAGATCTTAACCCCAGTGTGCAGAAAGGTTCAAAACGTGTTTTTCAGCAGAAATAAACATGTTTCTGCAAGTTTGGTCAACCCCATGTAAGTTATGGGGCAGTAACAGTACACTTTTCAAAACGTGTTTTTCAGCCCGAAATAAACGCGTTTTTTCAGACAACTGAATCCCCATGTAGCAGCAAGTCTCAGAAGAGCCCACACACTCAGCTCTTAACCCCAGTGTGCAGAAAGGGTCAAAACGTGTTTTTCAGCAGAAATAAACATGTTTCTGCAAGTTTGGTCAACCCCATGTAAGTTATGGGGCAGTAACAGTACACTTTTCAAAACGTGTTTTTCAGCCCGAAATAAACGCGTTTTTTCAGACAACTGAATCCCCATGTAGTAGCAAGGCTCAGAAGAGCCCACACACTCAGATCTTAACCCCAGTGTGCAGAAAGGTTCAAAACGTGTTTTTCAGCAGAAATAAACATGTTTCTGCAAGTTTGGTCAACCCCATGTAAGTTATGGGGCAGTAACAGTACACTTTTCAAAACGTGTTTTCAGCCCGAAATAAACGCGTTTTTTCAAACAACTGAATCCCCATGTAGCAGCAAGGCTCAGAAGAGCCCACACACTCAGATCTTAACCCCAGTGTGCAGAAAGGTTCAAAACGTGTTTTTCAGCAGAAATAAACATGTTTCTGCAAGTTTGGTCAACCCCATGTAAGTTATGGGGCAGTAACAGTACACTTTTCAAAACGTGTTTTTCAGCCCGAAATAAACACGTTTTTTCAGACAACTGAATCCCCATGTAGCAGCAAGGCTCAGAAGAGCCCACACACTCATATCTTAACCCCAGTGTGCTGAAAGTGTCAAAACATGTTTTTCAGCAGAAATAAACATGTTTCTGCGAGTTTGGTCAACCCCATGTAAGTTATGGGGCAGTAACAGTACACTTTTCAAAACGTGTTTTTCAGCCAGAAATAAACGCGTTTTTTCAGACAACTGAATCCCCATGTAGCAGCAAGGCTCAGAAGAGCCCACACACTCAGATCTTAACCCCAGTGTGCAGAAAGGGTCAAAACGTGTTTTTCAGCAGAAATAAACATGTTTCTGCAAGTTTGGTCAACCCCATGTAAGTTATGAGGCAGTAACAGTACACTCTGCAAAACGTGTTTTTTAGCCCGAAATAAACGCGTTTTTTCAGACAACTGAATCCCCATGTAGCAGCAAGGCTCAGAAGAGCCTACACACTCAGATCTTAACCCCAGTGTGCTGAAAGTGTCAAAACATGTTTTTCAGCAGAAATAAACATGTTTCTGCAAGTTTGGTCAACCCCATGTTAGTTATGGGGCTGTAACAGTACACTTTTCAAAACGTGTTTTTCAGCCCGAAATAAACGCGTTTTTTCAGACAACTGAATCCCCATGTAGCAGCAAGTCTCAGAAGAGCCCACACACTCAGCTCTTAACCCCAGTGTGCAGAAAGGGTCAAAACGTGTTTTTCAGCAGAAATAAACATGTTTCTGCAAGTTTGGTCAACCCCATGTAAGTTATGAGGCAGTAACAGTACACTCTGCAAAACGTGTTTTTCAGCCCGAAATAAACGCGTTTTTTCAGACAACTGAATCCCCATGTAGCAGCAAGGCTCAGAAGAGCCCACACACTCAGATCTTAACCCCAGTGTGCAGAAAGGTTCAAAACGTGTTTTTCAGCAGAAATAAACATGTTTCTGCAAGTTTGGTCAACCCCATGTAAGTTATGGGGCAGTAACAGTACACATTTCAAAACGTGTTTTTCAGCCCGAAATAAACGCGTTTTTTCAGACAACTGAATCCCCATGTAGCAGCAAGGCTCAGAAGAGCCCACACACTCAGATCTTAACCCCAGTGTGCTGAAAGTGTCAAAACATGTTTTTCAGTTGAAATAAACATGTTTCTGCAAGTTTGGTCAACCCCATGTTAGTTATGGGGCAGTAACACTACACTTTTCAAAACGTGTTTTTCAGCCCGAAATAAACGCATTTTTTCAGACAACTGAATCCCCATGTAGCAGCAAGGCTCAGAAGAGCCCACACACTCAGATCTTAACCCCAGTGTGCAAAAAGGTTCAAAACGTGTTTTTCAGCAGAAATAAACATGTTTCTGCAAGTTTGGTCAACCCCATGTAAGTTATGGGGCAGTAACAGTACACTTTTCAAAACGTGTTTTTCAGCCCGAAATAAACGCGTTTTTTCAGACAACTGAATCCCCATGTAGCAGCAAGGCTCAGAGGAGCCCACACACTCAGATCTTAACCCCAGTGTGCAGAAAGGTTCAAAACGTGTTTTTCAGCAGAAATAAACATGTTTCTGCAAGTTTGGTCAACCCCATGTAAGTTATGGGGCAGTAACAGTACACTTTTCAAAACGTGTTTTTCAGCCCGAAATAAACGCGTTTTTTCAGACAACTGAATCCCCATGTAGCAGCAAGGCTCAGAAGAGCCCACACACTCAGATCTTAACCCCAGTGTGCAGAAAGGTTCAAAACGTGTTTTTCAGCAGAAATAAACATGTTTCTGCAAGTTTGGTCAACCCCATGTAAATTATGGGGCAGTAACAGTACACTTTTCAAAACGTGTTTTCAGCCCGAAATAAACGCGTTTTTTCAAACAACTGAATCCCCATTTAGCAGCAAGGCTCAGAAGAGCCCACACACTCAGATCTTAACCCCAGTGTGCAGAAAGGTTCAAAACGTGTTTTTCAGCAGAAATAAACATGTTTCTGCAAGTTTGGTCAACCCCATGTAAGTTATGGGGCAGTAACAGTACACTTTTCAAAACGTGTTTTTCAGCCCGAAATAAACGCGTTTTTTCAGACAACTGAATCCCCATGTAGCAGCAAGGCTCAGAAGAGCCCACACACTCAGATCTTAACCCCAGTGTGCAGAAAGGTTCAAAACGTGTTTTTCAGCAGAAATAAACATGTTTCTGCAAGTTTGGTCAACCCCATGTAAGTTATGGGGCAGTAACAGTACACTTTTCAAAACGTGTTTTCAGCCCGAAATAAACGCGTTTTTTCAAACAACTGAATCCCCATGTAGCAGCAAGGCTCAGAAGAGCCCACACACTCAGATCTTAACCCCAGTGTGCAGAAAGGTTCAAAACGTGTTTTTCAGCAGAAATAAACATGTTTCTGCAAGTTTGGTCAACCCCATGTAAGTTATGGGGCAGTAACAGTACACTTTTCAAAACGTGTTTTTCAGCCCGAAATAAACACGTTTTTTCAGACAACTGAATCCCCATGTAGCAGCAAGGCTCAGAAGAGCCCACACACTCATATCTTAACCCCAGTGTGCTGAAAGTGTCAAAACATGTTTTTCAGCAGAAATAAACATGTTTCTGCGAGTTTGGTCAACCCCATGTAAGTTATGGGGCAGTAACAGTACACTTTTCAAAACGTGTTTTTCAGCCGGAAATAAACGCGTTTTTTCAGACAACTGAATCCCCATGTAGCAGCAAGGCTCAGAAGAGCCCACACACTCAGATCTTAACCCCAGTGTGCAGAAAGGGTCAAAACGTGTTTTTCAGCAGAAATAAACATGTTTCTGCAAGTTTGGTCAACCCCATGTAAGTTATGAGGCAGTAACAGTACACTCTGCAAAACGTGTTTTTCAGCCCGAAATAAACGCGTTTTTTCAGACAACTGAATCCCCATGTAGCAGCAAGGCTCAGAAGAGCCTACACACTCAGATCTTAACCCCAGTGTGCTGAAAGTGTCAAAACATGTTTTTCAGCAGAAATAAACATGTTTCTGCAAGTTTGGTCAACCCCATGTTAGTTATGGGGCTGTAACAGTACACTCTGCAAAACGTGTTTTTCAGCCCGAAATAAACGCGTTTTTTCAGACAACTGAATCCCCATGTAGCAGCAAGGCTCAGAAGAGCCCACACACTCAGATCTTAACCCCAGTGTGCAGAAAGGTTCAAAACGTGTTTTTCAGCAGAAATAAACATGTTTCTGCAAGTTTGGTCAACCCCATGTAAGTTATGGGGCAGTAACAGTACACTTTTCAAAACGTGTTTTTCAGCCCGAAATAAACGCGTTTTTTCAGACAACTGAATCCCCATGTAGCAGCAAGGCTCAGAAGAGCCCACACACTCAGATCTTAACCCCAGTGTGCAGAAAGGTTCAAAACGTGTTTTTCAGCAGAAATAAACATGTTTCTGCAAGTTTGGTCAACCCCATGTAAGTTATGGGGCAGTAACAGTACACTTTTCAAAACGTGTTTTTCAGCCCGAAATAAACGCGTTTTTTCAGACAACTGAATCCCCATGTAGCAGCAAGGCTCAGAAGAGCCCACACACTCAGATCTTAACCCCAGTGTGCAGAAAGGTTCAAAACGTGTTTTTCAGCAGAAATAAACATGTTTCTGCAAGTTTGGTCAACCCCATGTAAATTATAGGGCAGTAACAGTACACTTTTCAAAACGTGTTTTCAGCCCGAAATAAACACGTTTTTTCAAACAACTGAATCCCCATTTAGCAGCAAGGCTCAGAAGAGCCCACACACTCAGATCTTAACCCCAGTGTGCAGAAAGGTTCAAAACGTGTTTTTCAGCAGAAATAAACATGTTTCTGCAAGTTTGGTCAACCCCATGTAAGTTATGGGGCAGTAACAGTACACTTTTCAAAACGTGTTTTTCAGCCCGAAATAAACGCGTTTTTTCAGACAACTGAATCCCCATGTAGTAGCAAGGCTCAGAAGAGCCCACACACTCAGATCTTAACCCCAGTGTGCAGAAAGGTTCAAAACGTGTTTTTCAGCAGAAATAAACATGTTTCTGCAAGTTTGGTCAACCCCATGTAAGTTATGGGGCAGTAACAGTACACTTTTCAAAACGTGTTTTCAGCCCGAAATAAACGCGTTTTTTCAAACAACTGAATCCCCATGTAGCAGCAAGGCTCAGAAGAGCCCACACACTCAGATCTTAACCCCAGTGTGCAGAAAGGTTCAAAACGTGTTTTTCAGCAGAAATAAACATGTTTCTGCAAGTTTGGTCAACCCCATGTAAGTTATGGGGCAGTAACAGTACACTTTTCAAAACGTGTTTTTCAGCCCGAAATAAACACGTTTTTTCAGACAACTGAATCCCCATGTAGCAGCAAGGCTCAGAAGAGCCCACACACTCATATCTTAACCCCAGTGTGCTGAAAGTGTCAAAACATGTTTTTCAGCAGAAATAAACATGTTTCTGCGAGTTTGGTCAACCCCATGTAAGTTATGGGGCAGTAACAGTACACTTTTCAAAACGTGTTTTTCAGCCAGAAATAAACGCGTTTTTTCAGACAACTGAATCCCCATGTAGCAGCAAGGCTCAGAAGAGCCCACACACTCAGATCTTAACCCCAGTGTGCAGAAAGGGTCAAAACGTGTTTTTCAGCAGAAATAAACATGTTTCTGCAAGTTTGGTCAACCCCATGTAAGTTATGAGGCAGTAACAGTACACTCTGCAAAACGTGTTTTTTAGCCCGAAATAAACGCGTTTTTTCAGACAACTGAATCCCCATGTAGCAGCAAGGCTCAGAAGAGCCTACACACTCAGATCTTAACCCCAGTGTGCTGAAAGTGTCAAAACATGTTTTTCAGCAGAAATAAACATGTTTCTGCAAGTTTGGTCAACCCCATGTTAGTTATGGGGCTGTAACAGTACACTTTTCAAAACGTGTTTTTCAGCCCGAAATAAACGCGTTTTTTCAGACAACTGAATCCCCATGTAGCAGCAAGGCTCAGAAGAGCCCACACACTCAGATCTTAACCCCAGTGTGCAGAAAGGGTCAAAACGTGTTTTTCAGCAGAAATAAACATGTTTCTGCAAGTTTGGTCAACCCCATGTAAGTTATGAGGCAGTAACAGTACACTCTGCAAAACGTGTTTTTCAGCCCGAAATAAACGCGTTTTTTCAGACAACTGAATCCCCATGTAGCAGCAAGGCTCAGAAGAGCCCACACACTCAGATCTTAACCCCAGTGTGCAGAAAGGTTCAAAACGTGTTTTTCAGCAGAAATAAACATGTTTCTGCAAGTTTGGTCAACCCCATGTAAGTTATGGGGCAGTAACAGTACACTTTTCAAAACGTGTTTTTCAGCCCGAAATAAACGCGTTTTTTCAGACAACTGAATCCCCATGTAGCAGCAAGTCTCAGAAGAGCCCACACACTCAGCTCTTAACCCCAGTGTGCAGAAAGGGTCAAAACGTGTTTTTCAGCAGAAATAAACATGTTTCTGCAAGTTTGGTCAACCCCATGTAAGTTATGGGGCAGTAACAGTACACTTTTCAAAACGTGTTTTTCAGCCCGAAATAAACGCGTTTTTTCAGACAACTGAATCCCCATGTAGCAGCAAGGCTCAGAAGAGCCCACACACTCAGATCTTAACCCCAGTGTGCAGAAAGGTTCAAAACGTGTTTTTCAGCAGAAATAAACATGTTTCTGCAAGTTTGGTCAACCCCATGTAAGTTATGGGGCAGTAACAGTACACTTTTCAAAACGTGTTTTTCAGCCCGAAATAAACGCGTTTTTTCAGACAACTGAATCCCCATGTAGCAGCAAGGCTCAGAAGAGCCCACACACTCAGATCTTAACCCCAGTGTGCTGAAAGTGTCAAAACATGTTTTTCAGCAGAAATAAACATGTTTCTGCAAGTTTGGTCAACCCCATGTTAGTTATGGGGCTGTAACAGTACACTTTTCAAAACGTGTTTTTCAGCCCGAAATAAACGCGTTTTTTCAGACAACTGAATCCCCATGTAGCAGCAAGGCTCAGAAGAGCCCACACACTCAGATCTTAACCCCACTGTGCAGAAAGGGTCAAAACGTGTTTTTCAGCAGAAATAAACATGTTTCTGCAAGTTTGGTCAACCCCATGTAAGTTATGAGGCAGTAACAGTACACTCTGCAAAACGTGTTTTTCAGCCCGAAATAAACGCGTTTTTTCAGACAACTGAATCCCCATGTAGCAGCAAGGCTCAGAAGAGCCCACACACTCAGATCTTAACCCCAGTGTGCAGAAAGGTTCAAAACGTGTTTTTCAGCAGAAATAAACATGTTTCTGCAAGTTTGGTCAACCCCATGTAAGTTATGGGGCAGTAACAGTACACTTTTCAAAACGTGTTTTTCAGCCCGAAATAAACGCGTTTTTTCAGACAACTGAATCCCCATGTAGCAGCAAGGCTCAGAAGAGCCCACACACTCAGATCTTAACCCCAGTGTGCTGAAAGTGTCAAAACATGTTTTTCAGCAGAAATAAACATGTTTCTGCAAGTTTGGTCAACCCCATGTTAGTTATGGGGCAGTAACAGTACACTTTTCAAAACGTGTTTTTCAGCCCGAAATAAACGCATTTTTTCAGACAACTGAATCCCCATGTAGCAGCAAGGCTCAGAAGAGCCCACACACTCAGATCTTAACCCCAGTGTGCAGAAAGGGTCAAAACGTGTTTTTCAGCAGAAATAAACATGTTTCTGCAAGTTTGGTCAACCCCATGTAAGTTATGAGGCAGTAACAGTACACTCTGCAAAACGTGTTTTTCAGCCCGAAATAAACGCGTTTTTTCAGACAACTGAATCCCCATGTAGCAGCAAGGCTCAGAAGAGCCTACACACTCAGATCTTAACCCCAGTGTGCTGAAAGTGTCAAAACATGTTTTTCAGCAGAAATAAACATGTTTCTGCAAGTTTGGTCAACCCCATGTTAGTTATGGGGCTGTAACAGTACACTTTTCAAAACGTGTTTTTCAGCCCGAAATAAACGCGTTTTTTCAGACAACTGAATCCCCATGTAGCAGCAAGGCTCAGAAGAGCCCACACACTCAGATCTTAACCCCAGTGTGCAGAAAGGGTCAAAACGTGTTTTTCAGCAGAAATAAACATGTTTCTGCAAGTTTGGTCAACCCCATGTAAGTTATGAGGCAGTAACAGTACACTCTGCAAAACGTTTTTTTCAGCCCGAAATAAACGCGTTTTTTCAGACAACTGAATCCCCATGTAGCAGCAAGGCTCAGAAGAGCCCACACACTCAGATCTTAACCCCAGTGTGCAGAAAGGGTCAAAACGTGTTTTTCAGCAGAAATAAACATGTTTCTGCAAGTTTGGTCAACCCCATGTAAGTTATGGGGCAGTAACAGTACACTCTGCAAAACGTGTTTTTCAGCCCGAAATAAACGCGTTTTTTCAGACAACTGAATCCCCATGTAGCAGCAAGGCTCAGAAGAGCCCACACACTCAGATCTCAACCCCAGTGTGCAAAAGGTTCAAAACGTGTTTTTCAGCAGAAATAAACATGTTTCTGCAAGTTTGGTCAACCCCATGTAAGTTATGGGGCAGTAACAGTACACTTTTCAAAACGTGTTTTTCAGCCCGAAATAAACGCGTTTTTTCAGACAACTGAATCCCCATGTAGCAGCAAGTATCAGAAGAGCCCACACACTCAGCTCTTAACCCCAGTGTGCAGAAAGGGTCAAAACGTGTTTTTCAGCAGAAATAAACATGTTTCTGCAAGTTTGGTCAACCCCATGTAAGTTATGGGGCAGTAACAGTACACTTTTCAAAACGTGTTTTTCAGCCCCAAATAAACGCGTTTTTTCAGACAACTGAATACCCATGTAGCAGCACACACTCAGATCTTAACCCCAGTGTGCAGAAAGGGTCAAAACGTGTTTTTCAGCAGAAATAAACATGTTTCTGCAAGTTTGGTCAACCCCATGTAAGTTATGGGGCAGTAACAGTACACTTTTCAAAACGTGTTTTTCAGCCCGATATAAACGCGTTTTTTCAGACAACTGAATCCCCATGTAGCAGCAAGGCTCAGAAGAGCCCACACACTCAGATCTTAACCCCAGTGTGCAGAAAGGTTCAAAACGTGTTTTTCAGCAGAAATAAACATGTTTCTGCAAGTTTGGTCAACCCCATGTAAGTTATGGGGCAGTAACAGTACACTTTTCAAAACGTGTTTTTCAGCCCGAAATAAACGCGTTTTTTCAGACAACTGAATCCCCATGTAGCAGCAAGGCTCAGAAGAGCCCACACACTCAGATCTTAACCCCAGTGTGCAGAAAGGTTCAAAACGTGTTTTTCAGCAGAAATAAACATGTTTCTGCAAGTTTGGTCAACCCCATGTAAGTTATGGGGCAGTAACAGTACACTCTGCAAAACGTGTTTTTCAGCCCGAAATAAACGCGTTTTTTCAGACAACTGAATCCCCATGTAGCAACAAGGCTCAGAAGAGCCCACACACTCAGATCTTAACCCCAGTGTGCAGAAAGGTTCAAAACGTGTTTTTCAGCAGAAATAAACATGTTTCTGCAAGTTTTGTCAACCCCATGTAAGTTATGGGGCAGTAACAGTACACTTTTCAAAACGTGTTTTTCAGCCCGAAATAAACGCGTTTTTTCAGACAACTGAATCCCCATGTAGCAGCAAGGCTCAGAAGAGCCCACACACTCAGATCTTAACCCCAGTGTGCAGAAAGGTTCAAAACGTGTTTTTCAGCAGAAATAAACATGTTTCTGCAAGTTTGGTCAACCCCATGTAAATTATAGGGCAGTAACAGTACACTTTTCAAAACGTGTTTTCAGCCCGAAATAAACACGTTTTTTCAAACAACTGAATCCCCATTAAGCAGCAAGGCTCAGAAGAGCCCACACACTCAGATCTTAACCCCAGTGTGCAGAAAGGTTCAAAACGTGTTTTTCAGCAGAAATAAACATGTTTCTGCAAGTTTGGTCAACCCCATGTAAGTTATGGGGCAGTAACAGTACACTTTTCAAAACGTGTTTTTCAGCCCGAAATAAACGCGTTTTTTCAGACAACTGAATCCCCATGTAGTAGCAAGGTTCAGAAGAGCCCACACACTCAGATCTTAACCCCAGTGTGCAGAAAGGTTCAAAACGTGTTTTTCAGCAGAAATAAACATGTTTCTGCAAGTTTGGTCAACCCCATGTAAGTTATGGGGCAGTAACAGTACACTTTTCAAAACGTGTTTTCAGCCCGAAATAAACGCGTTTTTTCAAACAACTGAATCCCCATGTAGCAGCAAGGCTCAGAAGAGCCCACACACTCAGATCTTAACCCCAGTGTGCAGAAAGGTTCAAAACGTGTTTTTCAGCAGAAATAAACATGTTTCTGCAAGTTTGGTCAACCCCATGTAAGTTATGGGGCAGTAACAGTACACTTTTCAAAACGTGTTTTTCAGCCCGAAATAAACACGTTTTTTCAGACAACTGAATCCCCATGTAGCAGCAAGGCTCAGAAGAGCCCACACACTCATATCTTAACCCCAGTGTGCTGAAAGTGTCAAAACATGTTTTTCAGCAGAAATAAACATGTTTCTGCGAGTTTGGTCAACCCCATGTAAGTTATGGGGCAGTAACAGTACACTTTTCAAAACGTGTTTTTCAGCCGGAAATAAACGCGTTTTTTCAGACAACTGAATCCCCATGTAGCAGCAAGGCTCAGAAGAGCCCACACACTCAGATCTTAACCCCAGTGTGCAGAAAGGGTCAAAACGTGTTTTTCAGCAGAAATAAACATGTTTCTGCAAGTTTGGTCAACCCCATGTAAGTTATGAGGCAGTAACAGTACACTCTGCAAAACGTGTTTTTCAGCCCGAAATAAACGCTTTTTTTCAGACAACTGAATCCCCATGTAGCAGCAAGGCTCAGAAGAGCCTACACACTCAGATCTTAACCCCAGTGTGCTGAAAGTGTCAAAACATGTTTTTCAGCAGAAATAAACATGTTTCTGCAAGTTTGGTCAACCCCATGTTAGTTATGGGGCTGTAACAGTACACTTTTCAAAACGTGTTTTTCAGCCCGAAATAAACGCGTTTTTTCAGACAACTGAATCCCCATGTAGCAGCAAGGCTCAGAAGAGCCCACACACTCAGATCTTAACCCCAGTGTGCAGAAAGGGTCAAAACGTGTTTTTCAGCAGAAATAAACATGTTTCTGCAAGTTTGGTCAACCCCATGTAAGTTATGGGGCAGTAACAGTACACTTTTCAAAACGTGTTTTTCAGCCCGAAATAAACGCGTTTTTTCAGACAACTGAATCCCCATGTAGCAGCAAGGCTCAGAAGAGCCCACACACTCAGATCTTAACCCCAGTGTGCAGAAAGGTTCAAAACGTGTTTTTCAGCAGAAATAAACATGTTTCTGCAAGTTTGGTCAACCCCATGTAAGTTATGGGGCAGTAACAGTACACTTTTCAAAACGTGTTTTTCAGCCCGAAATAAACGCGTTTTTTCAGACAACTGAATCCCCATGTAGCAGCAAGTCTCAGAAGAGCCCACACACTCAGCTCTTAACCCCAGTGTGCAGAAAGGGTCAAAACGTGTTTTTCAGCAGAAATAAACATGTTTCTGCAAGTTTGGTCAACCCCATGTAAGTTATGGGGCAGTAACAGTACACTTTTCAAAACGTGTTTTTCAGCCCGAAATAAACGCGTTTTTTCAGACAACTGAATCCCCATGTAGCAGCAAGGCTCAGAAGAGCCCACACACTCAGATCTTAACCCCAGTGTGCAGAAAGGTTCAAAACGTGTTTTTCAGCAGAAATAAACATGTTTCTGCAAGTTTGGTCAACCCCATGTAAGTTATGGGGCAGTAACAGTACACTTTTCAAAACGTGTTTTTCAGCCCGAAATAAACGCGTTTTTTCAGACAACTGAATCCCCATGTAGCAGCAAGGCTCAGAAGAGCCCACACACTCAGATCTTAACCCCAGTGTGCTGAAAGTGTCAAAACATGTTTTTCAGCAGAAATAAACATGTTTCTGCAAGTTTGGTCAACCCCATGTTAGTTATGGGGCTGTAACAGTACACTTTTCAAAACGTGTTTTTCAGCCCGAAATAAACGCGTTTTTTCAGACAACTGAATCCCCATGTAGCAGCAAGGCTCAGAAGAGCCCACACACTCAGATCTTAACCCCACTGTGCAGAAAGGGTCAAAACGTGTTTTTCAGCAGAAATAAACATGTTTCTGCAAGTTTGGTCAACCCCATGTAAGTTATGAGGCAGTAACAGTACACTCTGCAAAACGTGTTTTTCAGCCCGAAATAAACGCGTTTTTTCAGACAACTGAATCCCCATGTAGCAGCAAGGCTCAGAAGAGCCCACACACTCAGATCTTAACCCCAGTGTGCAGAAAGGTTCAAAACGTGTTTTTCAGCAGAAATAAACATGTTTCTGCAAGTTTGGTCAACCCCATGTAAGTTATGGGGCAGTAACAGTACACATTTCAAAACGTGTTTTTCAGCCCGAAATAAACGCGTTTTTTCAGACAACTGAATCCCCATGTAGCAGCAAGGCTCAGAAGAGCCCACACACTCAGATCTTAACCCCAGTGTGCTGAAAGTGTCAAAACATGTTTTTCAGCAGAAATAAACATGTTTCTGCAAGTTTGGTCAACCCCATGTTAGTTATGGGGCAGTAACACTACACTTTTCAAAACGTGTTTTTCAGCCCGAAATAAACGCATTTTTTCAGACAACTGAATCCCCATGTAGCAGCAAGGCTCAGAAGAGCCCACACACTCAGATCTTAACCCCAGTGTGCAAAAAGGTTCAAAACGTGTTTTTCAGCAGAAATAAACATGTTTCTGCAAGTTTGGTCAACCCCATGTAAGTTATGGGGCAGTAACAGTACACTTTTCAAAACGTGTTTTTCAGCCCGAAATAAACGCGTTTTTTCAGACAACTGAATCCCCATGTAGCAGCAAGGCTCAGAGGAGCCCACACACTCAGATCTTAACCCCAGTGTGCAGAAAGGTTCAAAACGTGTTTTTCAGCAGAAATAAACATGTTTCTGCAAGTTTGGTCAACCCCATGTAAGTTATGGGGCAGTAACAGTACACTTTTCAAAACGTGTTTTTCAGCCCGAAATAAACGCGTTTTTTCAGACAACTGAATCCCCATGTAGCAGCAAGGCTCAGAAGAGCCCACACACTCAGATCTTAACCCCAGTGTGCAGAAAGGTTCAAAACGTGTTTTTCAGCAGAAATAAACATGTTTCTGCAAGTTTGGTCAACCCCATGTAAATTATGGGGCAGTAACAGTACACTTTTCAAAACGTGTTTTCAGCCCGAAATAAACGCGTTTTTTCAAACAACTGAATCCCCATTTAGCAGCAAGGCTCAGAAGAGCCCACACACTCAGATCTTAACCCCAGTGTGCAGAAAGGTTCAAAACGTGTTTTTCAGCAGAAATAAACATGTTTCTGCAAGTTTGGTCAACCCCATGTAAGTTATGGGGCAGTAACAGTACACTTTTCAAAACGTGTTTTTCAGCCCGAAATAAACGCGTTTTTTCAGACAACTGAATCCCCATGTAGCAGCAAGGCTCAGAAGAGCCCACACACTCAGATCTTAACCCCAGTGTGCAGAAAGGTTCAAAACGTGTTTTTCAGCAGAAATAAACATGTTTCTGCAAGTTTGGTCAACCCCATGTAAGTTATGGGGCAGTAACAGTACACTTTTCAAAACGTGTTTTCAGCCCGAAATAAACGCGTTTTTTCAAACAACTGAATCCCCATGTAGCAGCAAGGCTCAGAAGAGCCCACACACTCAGATCTTAACCCCAGTGTGCAGAAAGGTTCAAAACGTGTTTTTCAGCAGAAATAAACATGTTTCTGCAAGTTTGGTCAACCCCATGTAAGTTATGGGGCAGTAACAGTACACTTTTCAAAACGTGTTTTTCAGCCCGAAATAAACACGTTTTTTCAGACAACTGAATCCCCATGTAGCAGCAAGGCTCAGAAGAGCCCACACACTCATATCTTAACCCCAGTGTGCTGAAAGTGTCAAAACATGTTTTTCAGCAGAAATAAACATGTTTCTGCAAGTTTGGTCAACCCCATGTTAGTTATGGGGCTGTAACAGTACACTCTGCAAAACGTGTTTTTCAGCCCGAAATAAACGCGTTTTTTCAGACAACTGAATCCCCATGTAGCAGCAAGGCTCAGAAGAGCCCACACACTCAGATCTTAACCCCAGTGTGCAGAAAGGTTCAAAACGTGTTTTTCAGCAGAAATAAACATGTTTCTGCAAGTTTGGTCAACCCCATGTAAGTTATGGGGCAGTAACAGTACACTTTTCAAAACGTGTTTTTCAGCCCGAAATAAACGCGTTTTTTCAGACAACTGAATCCCCATGTAGCAGCAAGGCTCAGAAGAGCCCACACACTCAGATCTTAACCCCAGTGTGCAGAAAGGTTCAAAACGTGTTTTTCAGCAGAAATAAACATGTTTCTGCAAGTTTGGTCAACCCCATGTAAGTTATGGGGCAGTAACAGTACACTCTGCAAAACGTGTTTTTCAGCCCGAAATAAACGCGTTTTTTCAGACAACTGAATCCCCATGTAGCAACAAGGCTCAGAAGAGCCCACACACTCAGATCTTAACCCCAGTGTGCAGAAAGGTTCAAAACGTGTTTTTCAGCAGAAATAAACATGTTTCTGCAAGTTTTGTCAACCCCATGTAAGTTATGGGGCAGTAACAGTACACTTTTCAAAACGTGTTTTTCAGCCCGAAATAAACGCGTTTTTTCAGACAACTGAATCCCCATGTAGCAGCAAGGCTCAGAAGAGCCCACACACTCAGATCTTAACCCCAGTGTGCTGAAAGTGTCAAAACATGTTTTTCAGTTGAAATAAACATGTTTCTGCAAGTTTGGTCAACCCCATGTTAGTTATGGGGCAGTAACACTACACTTTTCAAAACGTGTTTTTCAGCCCGAAATAAACGCATTTTTTCAGACAACTGAATCCCCATGTAGCAGCAAGGCTCAGAAGAGCCCACACACTCAGATCTTAACCCCAGTGTGCAAAAAGGTTCAAAACGTGTTTTTCAGCAGAAATAAACATGTTTCTGCAAGTTTGGTCAACCCCATGTAAGTTATGGGGCAGTAACAGTACACTTTTCAAAACGTGTTTTTCAGCCCGAAATAAACGCGTTTTTTCAGACAACTGAATCCCCATGTAGCAGCAAGGCTCAGAGGAGCCCACACACTCAGATCTTAACCCCAGTGTGCAGAAAGGTTCAAAACGTGTTTTTCAGCAGAAATAAACATGTTTCTGCAAGTTTGGTCAACCCCATGTAAGTTATGGGGCAGTAACAGTACACTTTTCAAAACGTGTTTTTCAGCCCGAAATAAACGCGTTTTTTCAGACAACTGAATCCCCATGTAGCAGCAAGGCTCAGAAGAGCCCACACACTCAGATCTTAACCCCAGTGTGCAGAAAGGTTCAAAACGTGTTTTTCAGCAGAAATAAACATGTTTCTGCAAGTTTGGTCAACCCCATGTAAATTATGGGGCAGTAACAGTACACTTTTCAAAACGTGTTTTCAGCCCGAAATAAACGCGTTTTTTCAAACAACTGAATCCCCATTTAGCAGCAAGGCTCAGAAGAGCCCACACACTCAGATCTTAACCCCAGTGTGCAGAAAGGTTCAAAACGTGTTTTTCAGCAGAAATAAACATGTTTCTGCAAGTTTGGTCAACCCCATGTAAGTTATGGGGCAGTAACAGTACACTTTTCAAAACGTGTTTTTCAGCCCGAAATAAACGCGTTTTTTCAGACAACTGAATCCCCATGTAGCAGCAAGGCTCAGAAGAGCCCACACACTCAGATCTTAACCCCAGTGTGCAGAAAGGTTCAAAACGTGTTTTTCAGCAGAAATAAACATGTTTCTGCAAGTTTGGTCAACCCCATGTAAGTTATGGGGCAGTAACAGTACACTTTTCAAAACGTGTTTTCAGCCCGAAATAAACGCGTTTTTTCAAACAACTGAATCCCCATGTAGCAGCAAGGCTCAGAAGAGCCCACACACTCAGATCTTAACCCCAGTGTGCAGAAAGGTTCAAAACGTGTTTTTCAGCAGAAATAAACATGTTTCTGCAAGTTTGGTCAACCCCATGTAAGTTATGGGGCAGTAACAGTACACTTTTCAAAACGTGTTTTTCAGCCCGAAATAAACACGTTTTTTCAGACAACTGAATCCCCATGTAGCAGCAAGGCTCAGAAGAGCCCACACACTCATATCTTAACCCCAGTGTGCTGAAAGTGTCAAAACATGTTTTTCAGCAGAAATAAACATGTTTCTGCGAGTTTGGTCAACCCCATGTAAGTTATGGGGCAGTAACAGTACACTTTTCAAAACGTGTTTTTCAGCCGGAAATAAACGCGTTTTTTCAGACAACTGAATCCCCATGTAGCAGCAAGGCTCAGAAGAGCCCACACACTCAGATCTTAACCCCAGTGTGCAGAAAGGGTCAAAACGTGTTTTTCAGCAGAAATAAACATGTTTCTGCAAGTTTGGTCAACC
This sequence comes from Lepisosteus platostomus, assembly GCF_059453375.1. Taxonomy (NCBI): domain Eukaryota; kingdom Metazoa; phylum Chordata; class Actinopteri; order Semionotiformes; family Lepisosteidae; genus Lepisosteus; species Lepisosteus platostomus. Next base: position 26,632,380 of record NC_142615.1, on the reverse strand, counting down.
CCATGTAAGTTATGAGGCAGTAACAGTACACTCTGCAAAACGTGTTTTTCAGCCCGAAATAAACGCGTTTTTTCAGACAACTGAATCCCCATGTAGCAGCAAGGCTCAGAAGAGCCTACACACTCAGATCTTAACCCCAGTGTGCTGAAAGTGTCAAAACATGTTTTTCAGCAGAAATAAACATGTTTCTGCAAGTTTGGTCAACCCCATGTTAGTTATGGGGCTGTAACAGTACACTCTGCAAAACGTGTTTTTCAGCCCGAAATAAACGCGTTTTTTCAGACAACTGAATCCCCATGTAGCAGCAAGGCTCAGAAGAGCCCACACACTCAGATCTTAACCCCAGTGTGCAGAAAGGTTCAAAACGTGTTTTTCAGCAGAAATAAACATGTTTCTGCAAGTTTGGTCAACCCCATGTAAGTTATGGGGCAGTAACAGTACACTTTTCAAAACGTGTTTTTCAGCCCGAAATAAACGCGTTTTTTCAGACAACTGAATCCCCATGTAGCAGCAAGGCTCAGAAGAGCCCACACACTCAGATCTTAACCCCAGTGTGCAGAAAGGTTCAAAACGTGTTTTTCAGCAGAAATAAACATGTTTCTGCAAGTTTGGTCAACCCCATGTAAGTTATGGGGCAGTAACAGTACACTTTTCAAAACGTGTTTTTCAGCCCGAAATAAACGCGTTTTTTCAGACAACTGAATCCCCATGTAGCAGCAAGGCTCAGAAGAGCCCACACACTCAGATCTTAACCCCAGTGTGCAGAAAGGTTCAAAACGTGTTTTTCAGCAGAAATAAACATGTTTCTGCAAGTTTGGTCAACCCCATGTAAATTATAGGGCAGTAACAGTACACTTTTCAAAACGTGTTTTCAGCCCGAAATAAACACGTTTTTTCAAACAACTGAATCCCCATTTAGCAGCAAGGCTCAGAAGAGCCCACACACTCAGATCTTAACCCCAGTGTGCAGAAAGGTTCAAAACGTGTTTTTCAGCAGAAATAAACATGTTTCTGCAAGTTTGGTCAACCCCATGTAAGTTATGGGGCAGTAACAGTACACTTTTCAAAACGTGTTTTTCAGCCCGAAATAAACGCGTTTTTTCAGACAACTGAATCCCCATGTAGTAGCAAGGCTCAGAAGAGCCCACACACTCAGATCTTAACCCCAGTGTGCAGAAAGGTTCAAAACGTGTTTTTCAGCAGAAATAAACATGTTTCTGCAAGTTTGGTCAACCCCATGTAAGTTATGGGGCAGTAACAGTACACTTTTCAAAACGTGTTTTCAGCCCGAAATAAACGCGTTTTTTCAAACAACTGAATCCCCATGTAGCAGCAAGGCTCAGAAGAGCCCACACACTCAGATCTTAACCCCAGTGTGCAGAAAGGTTCAAAACGTGTTTTTCAGCAGAAATAAACATGTTTCTGCAAGTTTGGTCAACCCCATGTAAGTTATGGGGCAGTAACAGTACACTTTTCAAAACGTGTTTTTCAGCCCGAAATAAACACGTTTTTTCAGACAACTGAATCCCCATGTAGCAGCAAGGCTCAGAAGAGCCCACACACTCATATCTTAACCCCAGTGTGCTGAAAGTGTCAAAACATGTTTTTCAGCAGAAATAAACATGTTTCTGCGAGTTTGGTCAACCCCATGTAAGTTATGGGGCAGTAACAGTACACTTTTCAAAACGTGTTTTTCAGCCAGAAATAAACGCGTTTTTTCAGACAACTGAATCCCCATGTAGCAGCAAGGCTCAGAAGAGCCCACACACTCAGATCTTAACCCCAGTGTGCAGAAAGGGTCAAAACGTGTTTTTCAGCAGAAATAAACATGTTTCTGCAAGTTTGGTCAACCCCATGTAAGTTATGAGGCAGTAACAGTACACTCTGCAAAACGTGTTTTTTAGCCCGAAATAAACGCGTTTTTTCAGACAACTGAATCCCCATGTAGCAGCAAGGCTCAGAAGAGCCTACACACTCAGATCTTAACCCCAGTGTGCTGAAAGTGTCAAAACATGTTTTTCAGCAGAAATAAACATGTTTCTGCAAGTTTGGTCAACCCCATGTTAGTTATGGGGCTGTAACAGTACACTTTTCAAAACGTGTTTTTCAGCCCGAAATAAACGCGTTTTTTCAGACAACTGAATCCCCATGTAGCAGCAAGGCTCAGAAGAGCCCACACACTCAGATCTTAACCCCAGTGTGCAGAAAGGGTCAAAACGTGTTTTTCAGCAGAAATAAACATGTTTCTGCAAGTTTGGTCAACCCCATGTAAGTTATGAGGCAGTAACAGTACACTCTGCAAAACGTGTTTTTCAGCCCGAAATAAACGCGTTTTTTCAGACAACTGAATCCCCATGTAGCAGCAAGGCTCAGAAGAGCCCACACACTCAGATCTTAACCCCAGTGTGCAGAAAGGTTCAAAACGTGTTTTTCAGCAGAAATAAACATGTTTCTGCAAGTTTGGTCAACCCCATGTAAGTTATGGGGCAGTAACAGTACACTTTTCAAAACGTGTTTTTCAGCCCGAAATAAACGCGTTTTTTCAGACAACTGAATCCCCATGTAGCAGCAAGTCTCAGAAGAGCCCACACACTCAGCTCTTAACCCCAGTGTGCAGAAAGGGTCAAAACGTGTTTTTCAGCAGAAATAAACATGTTTCTGCAAGTTTGGTCAACCCCATGTAAGTTATGGGGCAGTAACAGTACACTTTTCAAAACGTGTTTTTCAGCCCGAAATAAACGCGTTTTTTCAGACAACTGAATCCCCATGTAGCAGCAAGGCTCAGAAGAGCCCACACACTCAGATCTTAACCCCAGTGTGCAGAAAGGTTCAAAACGTGTTTTTCAGCAGAAATAAACATGTTTCTGCAAGTTTGGTCAACCCCATGTAAGTTATGGGGCAGTAACAGTACACTTTTCAAAACGTGTTTTTCAGCCCGAAATAAACGCGTTTTTTCAGACAACTGAATCCCCATGTAGCAGCAAGGCTCAGAAGAGCCCACACACTCAGATCTTAACCCCAGTGTGCTGAAAGTGTCAAAACATGTTTTTCAGCAGAAATAAACATGTTTCTGCAAGTTTGGTCAACCCCATGTTAGTTATGGGGCTGTAACAGTACACTTTTCAAAACGTGTTTTTCAGCCCGAAATAAACGCGTTTTTTCAGACAACTGAATCCCCATGTAGCAGCAAGGCTCAGAAGAGCCCACACACTCAGATCTTAACCCCACTGTGCAGAAAGGGTCAAAACGTGTTTTTCAGCAGAAATAAACATGTTTCTGCAAGTTTGGTCAACCCCATGTAAGTTATGAGGCAGTAACAGTACACTCTGCAAAACGTGTTTTTCAGCCCGAAATAAACGCGTTTTTTCAGACAACTGAATCCCCATGTAGCAGCAAGGCTCAGAAGAGCCCACACACTCAGATCTTAACCCCAGTGTGCAGAAAGGTTCAAAACGTGTTTTTCAGCAGAAATAAACATGTTTCTGCAAGTTTGGTCAACCCCATGTAAGTTATGGGGCAGTAACAGTACACTTTTCAAAACGTGTTTTTCAGCCCGAAATAAACGCGTTTTTTCAGACAACTGAATCCCCATGTAGCAGCAAGGCTCAGAAGAGCCCACACACTCAGATCTTAACCCCAGTGTGCTGAAAGTGTCAAAACATGTTTTTCAGCAGAAATAAACATGTTTCTGCAAGTTTGGTCAACCCCATGTTAGTTATGGGGCAGTAACAGTACACTTTTCAAAACGTGTTTTTCAGCCCGAAATAAACGCATTTTTTCAGACAACTGAATCCCCATGTAGCAGCAAGGCTCAGAAGAGCCCACACACTCAGATCTTAACCCCAGTGTGCAGAAAGGGTCAAAACGTGTTTTTCAGCAGAAATAAACATGTTTCTGCAAGTTTGGTCAACCCCATGTAAGTTATGAGGCAGTAACAGTACACTCTGCAAAACGTGTTTTTCAGCCCGAAATAAACGCGTTTTTTCAGACAACTGAATCCCCATGTAGCAGCAAGGCTCAGAAGAGCCTACACACTCAGATCTTAACCCCAGTGTGCTGAAAGTGTCAAAACATGTTTTTCAGCAGAAATAAACATGTTTCTGCAAGTTTGGTCAACCCCATGTTAGTTATGGGGCTGTAACAGTACACTTTTCAAAACGTGTTTTTCAGCCCGAAATAAACGCGTTTTTTCAGACAACTGAATCCCCATGTAGCAGCAAGGCTCAGAAGAGCCCACACACTCAGATCTTAACCCCAGTGTGCAGAAAGGGTCAAAACGTGTTTTTCAGCAGAAATAAACATGTTTCTGCAAGTTTGGTCAACCCCATGTAAGTTATGAGGCAGTAACAGTACACTCTGCAAAACGTTTTTTTCAGCCCGAAATAAACGCGTTTTTTCAGACAACTGAATCCCCATGTAGCAGCAAGGCTCAGAAGAGCCCACACACTCAGATCTTAACCCCAGTGTGCAGAAAGGGTCAAAACGTGTTTTTCAGCAGAAATAAACATGTTTCTGCAAGTTTGGTCAACCCCATGTAAGTTATGGGGCAGTAACAGTACACTCTGCAAAACGTGTTTTTCAGCCCGAAATAAACGCGTTTTTTCAGACAACTGAATCCCCATGTAGCAGCAAGGCTCAGAAGAGCCCACACACTCAGATCTCAACCCCAGTGTGCAAAAGGTTCAAAACGTGTTTTTCAGCAGAAATAAACATGTTTCTGCAAGTTTGGTCAACCCCATGTAAGTTATGGGGCAGTAACAGTACACTTTTCAAAACGTGTTTTTCAGCCCGAAATAAACGCGTTTTTTCAGACAACTGAATCCCCATGTAGCAGCAAGTATCAGAAGAGCCCACACACTCAGCTCTTAACCCCAGTGTGCAGAAAGGGTCAAAACGTGTTTTTCAGCAGAAATAAACATGTTTCTGCAAGTTTGGTCAACCCCATGTAAGTTATGGGGCAGTAACAGTACACTTTTCAAAACGTGTTTTTCAGCCCCAAATAAACGCGTTTTTTCAGACAACTGAATACCCATGTAGCAGCACACACTCAGATCTTAACCCCAGTGTGCAGAAAGGGTCAAAACGTGTTTTTCAGCAGAAATAAACATGTTTCTGCAAGTTTGGTCAACCCCATGTAAGTTATGGGGCAGTAACAGTACACTTTTCAAAACGTGTTTTTCAGCCCGATATAAACGCGTTTTTTCAGACAACTGAATCCCCATGTAGCAGCAAGGCTCAGAAGAGCCCACACACTCAGATCTTAACCCCAGTGTGCAGAAAGGTTCAAAACGTGTTTTTCAGCAGAAATAAACATGTTTCTGCAAGTTTGGTCAACCCCATGTAAGTTATGGGGCAGTAACAGTACACTTTTCAAAACGTGTTTTTCAGCCCGAAATAAACGCGTTTTTTCAGACAACTGAATCCCCATGTAGCAGCAAGGCTCAGAAGAGCCCACACACTCAGATCTTAACCCCAGTGTGCAGAAAGGTTCAAAACGTGTTTTTCAGCAGAAATAAACATGTTTCTGCAAGTTTGGTCAACCCCATGTAAGTTATGGGGCAGTAACAGTACACTCTGCAAAACGTGTTTTTCAGCCCGAAATAAACGCGTTTTTTCAGACAACTGAATCCCCATGTAGCAACAAGGCTCAGAAGAGCCCACACACTCAGATCTTAACCCCAGTGTGCAGAAAGGTTCAAAACGTGTTTTTCAGCAGAAATAAACATGTTTCTGCAAGTTTTGTCAACCCCATGTAAGTTATGGGGCAGTAACAGTACACTTTTCAAAACGTGTTTTTCAGCCCGAAATAAACGCGTTTTTTCAGACAACTGAATCCCCATGTAGCAGCAAGGCTCAGAAGAGCCCACACACTCAGATCTTAACCCCAGTGTGCAGAAAGGTTCAAAACGTGTTTTTCAGCAGAAATAAACATGTTTCTGCAAGTTTGGTCAACCCCATGTAAATTATAGGGCAGTAACAGTACACTTTTCAAAACGTGTTTTCAGCCCGAAATAAACACGTTTTTTCAAACAACTGAATCCCCATTAAGCAGCAAGGCTCAGAAGAGCCCACACACTCAGATCTTAACCCCAGTGTGCAGAAAGGTTCAAAACGTGTTTTTCAGCAGAAATAAACATGTTTCTGCAAGTTTGGTCAACCCCATGTAAGTTATGGGGCAGTAACAGTACACTTTTCAAAACGTGTTTTTCAGCCCGAAATAAACGCGTTTTTTCAGACAACTGAATCCCCATGTAGTAGCAAGGTTCAGAAGAGCCCACACACTCAGATCTTAACCCCAGTGTGCAGAAAGGTTCAAAACGTGTTTTTCAGCAGAAATAAACATGTTTCTGCAAGTTTGGTCAACCCCATGTAAGTTATGGGGCAGTAACAGTACACTTTTCAAAACGTGTTTTCAGCCCGAAATAAACGCGTTTTTTCAAACAACTGAATCCCCATGTAGCAGCAAGGCTCAGAAGAGCCCACACACTCAGATCTTAACCCCAGTGTGCAGAAAGGTTCAAAACGTGTTTTTCAGCAGAAATAAACATGTTTCTGCAAGTTTGGTCAACCCCATGTAAGTTATGGGGCAGTAACAGTACACTTTTCAAAACGTGTTTTTCAGCCCGAAATAAACACGTTTTTTCAGACAACTGAATCCCCATGTAGCAGCAAGGCTCAGAAGAGCCCACACACTCATATCTTAACCCCAGTGTGCTGAAAGTGTCAAAACATGTTTTTCAGCAGAAATAAACATGTTTCTGCGAGTTTGGTCAACCCCATGTAAGTTATGGGGCAGTAACAGTACACTTTTCAAAACGTGTTTTTCAGCCGGAAATAAACGCGTTTTTTCAGACAACTGAATCCCCATGTAGCAGCAAGGCTCAGAAGAGCCCACACACTCAGATCTTAACCCCAGTGTGCAGAAAGGGTCAAAACGTGTTTTTCAGCAGAAATAAACATGTTTCTGCAAGTTTGGTCAACCCCATGTAAGTTATGAGGCAGTAACAGTACACTCTGCAAAACGTGTTTTTCAGCCCGAAATAAACGCTTTTTTTCAGACAACTGAATCCCCATGTAGCAGCAAGGCTCAGAAGAGCCTACACACTCAGATCTTAACCCCAGTGTGCTGAAAGTGTCAAAACATGTTTTTCAGCAGAAATAAACATGTTTCTGCAAGTTTGGTCAACCCCATGTTAGTTATGGGGCTGTAACAGTACACTTTTCAAAACGTGTTTTTCAGCCCGAAATAAACGCGTTTTTTCAGACAACTGAATCCCCATGTAGCAGCAAGGCTCAGAAGAGCCCACACACTCAGATCTTAACCCCAGTGTGCAGAAAGGGTCAAAACGTGTTTTTCAGCAGAAATAAACATGTTTCTGCAAGTTTGGTCAACCCCATGTAAGTTATGGGGCAGTAACAGTACACTTTTCAAAACGTGTTTTTCAGCCCGAAATAAACGCGTTTTTTCAGACAACTGAATCCCCATGTAGCAGCAAGGCTCAGAAGAGCCCACACACTCAGATCTTAACCCCAGTGTGCAGAAAGGTTCAAAACGTGTTTTTCAGCAGAAATAAACATGTTTCTGCAAGTTTGGTCAACCCCATGTAAGTTATGGGGCAGTAACAGTACACTTTTCAAAACGTGTTTTTCAGCCCGAAATAAACGCGTTTTTTCAGACAACTGAATCCCCATGTAGCAGCAAGTCTCAGAAGAGCCCACACACTCAGCTCTTAACCCCAGTGTGCAGAAAGGGTCAAAACGTGTTTTTCAGCAGAAATAAACATGTTTCTGCAAGTTTGGTCAACCCCATGTAAGTTATGGGGCAGTAACAGTACACTTTTCAAAACGTGTTTTTCAGCCCGAAATAAACGCGTTTTTTCAGACAACTGAATCCCCATGTAGCAGCAAGGCTCAGAAGAGCCCACACACTCAGATCTTAACCCCAGTGTGCAGAAAGGTTCAAAACGTGTTTTTCAGCAGAAATAAACATGTTTCTGCAAGTTTGGTCAACCCCATGTAAGTTATGGGGCAGTAACAGTACACTTTTCAAAACGTGTTTTTCAGCCCGAAATAAACGCGTTTTTTCAGACAACTGAATCCCCATGTAGCAGCAAGGCTCAGAAGAGCCCACACACTCAGATCTTAACCCCAGTGTGCTGAAAGTGTCAAAACATGTTTTTCAGCAGAAATAAACATGTTTCTGCAAGTTTGGTCAACCCCATGTTAGTTATGGGGCTGTAACAGTACACTTTTCAAAACGTGTTTTTCAGCCCGAAATAAACGCGTTTTTTCAGACAACTGAATCCCCATGTAGCAGCAAGGCTCAGAAGAGCCCACACACTCAGATCTTAACCCCACTGTGCAGAAAGGGTCAAAACGTGTTTTTCAGCAGAAATAAACATGTTTCTGCAAGTTTGGTCAACCCCATGTAAGTTATGAGGCAGTAACAGTACACTCTGCAAAACGTGTTTTTCAGCCCGAAATAAACGCGTTTTTTCAGACAACTGAATCCCCATGTAGCAGCAAGGCTCAGAAGAGCCCACACACTCAGATCTTAACCCCAGTGTGCAGAAAGGTTCAAAACGTGTTTTTCAGCAGAAATAAACATGTTTCTGCAAGTTTGGTCAACCCCATGTAAGTTATGGGGCAGTAACAGTACACATTTCAAAACGTGTTTTTCAGCCCGAAATAAACGCGTTTTTTCAGACAACTGAATCCCCATGTAGCAGCAAGGCTCAGAAGAGCCCACACACTCAGATCTTAACCCCAGTGTGCTGAAAGTGTCAAAACATGTTTTTCAGCAGAAATAAACATGTTTCTGCAAGTTTGGTCAACCCCATGTTAGTTATGGGGCAGTAACACTACACTTTTCAAAACGTGTTTTTCAGCCCGAAATAAACGCATTTTTTCAGACAACTGAATCCCCATGTAGCAGCAAGGCTCAGAAGAGCCCACACACTCAGATCTTAACCCCAGTGTGCAAAAAGGTTCAAAACGTGTTTTTCAGCAGAAATAAACATGTTTCTGCAAGTTTGGTCAACCCCATGTAAGTTATGGGGCAGTAACAGTACACTTTTCAAAACGTGTTTTTCAGCCCGAAATAAACGCGTTTTTTCAGACAACTGAATCCCCATGTAGCAGCAAGGCTCAGAGGAGCCCACACACTCAGATCTTAACCCCAGTGTGCAGAAAGGTTCAAAACGTGTTTTTCAGCAGAAATAAACATGTTTCTGCAAGTTTGGTCAACCCCATGTAAGTTATGGGGCAGTAACAGTACACTTTTCAAAACGTGTTTTTCAGCCCGAAATAAACGCGTTTTTTCAGACAACTGAATCCCCATGTAGCAGCAAGGCTCAGAAGAGCCCACACACTCAGATCTTAACCCCAGTGTGCAGAAAGGTTCAAAACGTGTTTTTCAGCAGAAATAAACATGTTTCTGCAAGTTTGGTCAACCCCATGTAAATTATGGGGCAGTAACAGTACACTTTTCAAAACGTGTTTTCAGCCCGAAATAAACGCGTTTTTTCAAACAACTGAATCCCCATTTAGCAGCAAGGCTCAGAAGAGCCCACACACTCAGATCTTAACCCCAGTGTGCAGAAAGGTTCAAAACGTGTTTTTCAGCAGAAATAAACATGTTTCTGCAAGTTTGGTCAACCCCATGTAAGTTATGGGGCAGTAACAGTACACTTTTCAAAACGTGTTTTTCAGCCCGAAATAAACGCGTTTTTTCAGACAACTGAATCCCCATGTAGCAGCAAGGCTCAGAAGAGCCCACACACTCAGATCTTAACCCCAGTGTGCAGAAAGGTTCAAAACGTGTTTTTCAGCAGAAATAAACATGTTTCTGCAAGTTTGGTCAACCCCATGTAAGTTATGGGGCAGTAACAGTACACTTTTCAAAACGTGTTTTCAGCCCGAAATAAACGCGTTTTTTCAAACAACTGAATCCCCATGTAGCAGCAAGGCTCAGAAGAGCCCACACACTCAGATCTTAACCCCAGTGTGCAGAAAGGTTCAAAACGTGTTTTTCAGCAGAAATAAACATGTTTCTGCAAGTTTGGTCAACCCCATGTAAGTTATGGGGCAGTAACAGTACACTTTTCAAAACGTGTTTTTCAGCCCGAAATAAACACGTTTTTTCAGACAACTGAATCCCCATGTAGCAGCAAGGCTCAGAAGAGCCCACACACTCATATCTTAACCCCAGTGTGCTGAAAGTGTCAAAACATGTTTTTCAGCAGAAATAAACATGTTTCTGCAAGTTTGGTCAACCCCATGTTAGTTATGGGGCTGTAACAGTACACTCTGCAAAACGTGTTTTTCAGCCCGAAATAAACGCGTTTTTTCAGACAACTGAATCCCCATGTAGCAGCAAGGCTCAGAAGAGCCCACACACTCAGATCTTAACCCCAGTGTGCAGAAAGGTTCAAAACGTGTTTTTCAGCAGAAATAAACATGTTTCTGCAAGTTTGGTCAACCCCATGTAAGTTATGGGGCAGTAACAGTACACTTTTCAAAACGTGTTTTTCAGCCCGAAATAAACGCGTTTTTTCAGACAACTGAATCCCCATGTAGCAGCAAGGCTCAGAAGAGCCCACACACTCAGATCTTAACCCCAGTGTGCAGAAAGGTTCAAAACGTGTTTTTCAGCAGAAATAAACATGTTTCTGCAAGTTTGGTCAACCCCATGTAAGTTATGGGGCAGTAACAGTACACTCTGCAAAACGTGTTTTTCAGCCCGAAATAAACGCGTTTTTTCAGACAACTGAATCCCCATGTAGCAACAAGGCTCAGAAGAGCCCACACACTCAGATCTTAACCCCAGTGTGCAGAAAGGTTCAAAACGTGTTTTTCAGCAGAAATAAACATGTTTCTGCAAGTTTTGTCAACCCCATGTAAGTTATGGGGCAGTAACAGTACACTTTTCAAAACGTGTTTTTCAGCCCGAAATAAACGCGTTTTTTCAGACAACTGAATCCCCATGTAGCAGCAAGGCTCAGAAGAGCCCACACACTCAGATCTTAACCCCAGTGTGCAGAAAGGTTCAAAACGTGTTTTTCAGCAGAAATAAACATGTTTCTGCAAGTTTGGTCAACCCCATGTAAATTATAGGGCAGTAACAGTACACTTTTCAAAACGTGTTTTCAGCCCGAAATAAACACGTTTTTTCAAACAACTGAATCCCCATTTAGCAGCAAGGCTCAGAAGAGCCCACACACTCAGATCTTAACCCCAGTGTGCAGAAAGGTTCAAAACGTGTTTTTCAGCAGAAATAAACATGTTTCTGCAAGTTTGGTCAACCCCATGTAAGTTATGGGGCAGTAACAGTACACTTTTCAAAACGTGTTTTTCAGCCCGAAATAAACGCGTTTTTTCAGACAACTGAATCCCCATGTAGTAGCAAGGCTCAGAAGAGCCCACACACTCAGATCTTAACCCCAGTGTGCAGAAAGGTTCAAAACGTGTTTTTCAGCAGAAATAAACATGTTTCTGCAAGTTTGGTCAACCCCATGTAAGTTATGGGGCAGTAACAGTACACTTTTCAAAACGTGTTTTCAGCCCGAAATAAACGCGTTTTTTCAAACAACTGAATCCCCATGTAGCAGCAAGGCTCAGAAGAGCCCACACACTCAGATCTTAACCCCAGTGTGCAGAAAGGTTCAAAACGTGTTTTTCAGCAGAAATAAACATGTTTCTGCAAGTTTGGTCAACCCCATGTAAGTTATGGGGCAGTAACAGTACACTTTTCAAAACGTGTTTTTCAGCCCGAAATAAACACGTTTTTTCAGACAACTGAATCCCCATGTAGCAGCAAGGCTCAGAAGAGCCCACACACTCATATCTTAACCCCAGTGTGCTGAAAGTGTCAAAACATGTTTTTCAGCAGAAATAAACATGTTTCTGCGAGTTTGGTCAACCCCATGTAAGTTATGGGGCAGTAACAGTACACTTTTCAAAACGTGTTTTTCAGCCAGAAATAAACGCGTTTTTTCAGACAACTGAATCCCCATGTAGCAGCAAGGCTCAGAAGAGCCCACACACTCAGATCTTAACCCCAGTGTGCAGAAAGGGTCAAAACGTGTTTTTCAGCAGAAATAAACATGTTTCTGCAAGTTTGGTCAACCCCATGTAAGTTATGAGGCAGTAACAGTACACTCTGCAAAACGTGTTTTTTAGCCCGAAATAAACGCGTTTTTTCAGACAACTGAATCCCCATGTAGCAGCAAGGCTCAGAAGAGCCTACACACTCAGATCTTAACCCCAGTGTGCTGAAAGTGTCAAAACATGTTTTTCAGCAGAAATAAACATGTTTCTGCAAGTTTGGTCAACCCCATGTTAGTTATGGGGCTGTAACAGTACACTTTTCAAAACGTGTTTTTCAGCCCGAAATAAACGCGTTTTTTCAGACAACTGAATCCCCATGTAGCAGCAAGGCTCAGAAGAGCCCACACACTCAGATCTTAACCCCAGTGTGCAGAAAGGGTCAAAACGTGTTTTTCAGCAGAAATAAACATGTTTCTGCAAGTTTGGTCAACCCCATGTAAGTTATGAGGCAGTAACAGTACACTCTGCAAAACGTGTTTTTCAGCCCGAAATAAACGCGTTTTTTCAGACAACTGAATCCCCATGTAGCAGCAAGGCTCAGAAGAGCCCACACACTCAGATCTTAACCCCAGTGTGCAGAAAGGTTCAAAACGTGTTTTTCAGCAGAAATAAACATGTTTCTGCAAGTTTGGTCAACCCCATGTAAGTTATGGGGCAGTAACAGTACACTTTTCAAAACGTGTTTTTCAGCCCGAAATAAACGCGTTTTTTCAGACAACTGAATCCCCATGTAGCAGCAAGTCTCAGAAGAGCCCACACACTCAGCTCTTAACCCCAGTGTGCAGAAAGGGTCAAAACGTGTTTTTCAGCAGAAATAAACATGTTTCTGCAAGTTTGGTCAACCCCATGTAAGTTATGGGGCAGTAACAGTACACTTTTCAAAACGTGTTTTTCAGCCCGAAATAAACGCGTTTTTTCAGACAACTGAATCCCCATGTAGCAGCAAGGCTCAGAAGAGCCCACACACTCAGATCTTAACCCCAGTGTGCAGAAAGGTTCAAAACGTGTTTTTCAGCAGAAATAAACATGTTTCTGCAAGTTTGGTCAACCCCATGTAAGTTATGGGGCAGTAACAGTACACTCTGCAAAACGTGTTTTTCAGCCCGAAATAAACGCGTTTTTTCAGACAACTGAATCCCCATGTAGCAACAAGGCTCAGAAGAGCCCACACACTCAGATCTTAACCCCAGTGTGCAGAAAGGTTCAAAACGTGTTTTTCAGCAGAAATAAACATGTTTCTGCAAGTTTTGTCAACCCCATGTAAGTTATGGGGCAGTAACAGTACACTTTTCAAAACGTGTTTTTCAGCCCGAAATAAACGCGTTTTTTCAGACAACTGAATCCCCATGTAGCAGCAAGGCTCAGAAGAGCCCACACACTCAGATCTTAACCCCAGTGTGCAGAAAGGTTCAAAACGTGTTTTTCAGCAGAAATAAACATGTTTCTGCAAGTTTGGTCAACCCCATGTTAGTTATGGGGCTGTAACAGTACACTTTTCAAAACGTGTTTTTCAGCCCGAAATAAACGCGTTTTTTCAGACAACTGAATCCCCATGTAGCAGCAAGGCTCAGAAGAGCCCACACACTCAGATCTTAACCCCACTGTGCAGAAAGGGTCAAAACGTGTTTTTCAGCAGAAATAAACATGTTTCTGCAAGTTTGGTCAACCCCATGTAAGTTATGAGGCAGTAACAGTACACTCTGCAAAACGTGTTTTTCAGCCCGAAATAAACGCGTTTTTTCAGACAACTGAATCCCCATGTAGCAGCAAGGCTCAGAAGAGCCCACACACTCAGATCTTAACCCCAGTGTGCAGAAAGGTTCAAAACGTGTTTTTCAGCAGAAATAAACATGTTTCTGCAAGTTTGGTCAACCCCATGTAAGTTATGGGGCAGTAACAGTACACTTTTCAAAACGTGTTTTTCAGCCCGAAATAAACGCGTTTTTTCAGACAACTGAATCCCCATGTAGCAGCAAGGCTCAGAAGAGCCCACACACTCAGATCTTAACCCCAGTGTGCTGAAAGTGTCAAAACATGTTTTTCAGCAGAAATAAACATGTTTCTGCAAGTTTGGTCAACCCCATGTTAGTTATGGGGCAGTAACAGTACACTTTTCAAAACGTGTTTTTCAGCCCGAAATAAACGCATTTTTTCAGACAACTGAATCCCCATGTAGCAGCAAGGCTCAGAAGAGCCCACACACTCAGATCTTAACCCCAGTGTGCAGAAAGGGTCAAAACGTGTTTTTCAGCAGAAATAAACATGTTTCTGCAAGTTTGGTCAACCCCATGTAAGTTATGAGGCAGTAACAGTACACTCTGCAAAACGTGTTTTTCAGCCCGAAATAAACGCGTTTTTTCAGACAACTGAATCCCCATGTAGCAGCAAGGCTCAGAAGAGCCTACACACTCAGATCTTAACCCCAGTGTGCTGAAAGTGTCAAAACATGTTTTTCAGCAGAAATAAACATGTTTCTGCAAGTTTGGTCAACCCCATGTTAGTTATGGGGCTGTAACAGTACACTTTTCAAAACGTGTTTTTCAGCCCGAAATAAACGCGTTTTTTCAGACAACTGAATCCCCATGTAGCAGCAAGGCTCAGAAGAGCCCACACACTCAGATCTTAACCCCAGTGTGCAGAAAGGGTCAAAACGTGTTTTTCAGCAGAAATAAACATGTTTCTGCAAGTTTGGTCAACCCCATGTAAGTTATGAGGCAGTAACAGTACACTCTGCAAAACGTGTTTTTCAGCCCGAAATAAACGCGTTTTTTCAGACAACTGAATCCCCATGTAGCAGCAAGGCTCAGAAGAGCCCACACACTCAGATCTTAACCCCAGTGTGCAGAAAGGTTCAAAACGTGTTTTTTTAGCAGAAATAAACATGTTTCTGCAAGTTTGGTCAACCCCATGTAAGTTATGGGGCAGTAACAGTACACTTTTCAAAACGTGTTTTTCAGCCCGAAATAAACGCGTTTTTTCAGACAACTGAATCCCCATGTAGCAGCAAGTCTCAGAAGAGCCCACACACTCAGATCTTAACCCCAGTGTGCAGAAGGGTTCAAAACGTGTTTTTCAGCAGAAATAAACATGTTTCTGCAAGTTTGGTCAACCCCATGTAAATTATGGGGCAGTAACAGTACACTTTTCAAAACGTGTTTTCAGCCCGAAATAAACGCGTTTTTTCAAACAACTGAATCCCCATGTAGCAGCAAGGCTCAGAAGAGCCCACACACTCAGATCTTAACCCCAGTGTGCAGAAAGGTTCAAAACGTGTTTTTCAGCAGAAATAAACATGTTTCTGCAAGTTTGGTCAACCCCATGTAAGTTATGGGGCAGTAACAGTACACTTTTCAAAACGTGTTTTTCAGCCCGAAATAAACGCGTTTTTTCAGACAACTGAATCCCCATGTAGCAGCAAGGCTCAGAAGAGCCCACACACTCAGATCTTAACCCCAGTGT
This sequence comes from Lepisosteus platostomus, assembly GCF_059453375.1. Taxonomy (NCBI): domain Eukaryota; kingdom Metazoa; phylum Chordata; class Actinopteri; order Semionotiformes; family Lepisosteidae; genus Lepisosteus; species Lepisosteus platostomus. Next base: position 26,616,813 of record NC_142615.1, on the reverse strand, counting down.
GCAGAAAGGTTCAAAACGTGTTTTTCAGCAGAAATAAACATGTTTCTGCAAGTTTGGTCAACCCCATGTAAGTTATGGGGCAGTAACAGTACACTTTTCAAAACGTGTTTTCAGCCCGAAATAAACGCGTTTTTTCAAACAACTGAATCCCCATGTAGCAGCAAGGCTCAGAAAAGCCCACACACTCAGATCTTAACCCCAGTGTGCAGAAAGGGTCAAAACGTGTTTTTCAGCAGAAATAAACATGTTTCTGCAAGTTTGGTCAACCCCATGTAAGTTATGGGGCAGTAACAGTACACTTTTCAAAACGTGTTTTTCAGCCCGAAATAAACACGTTTTTTCAGACAACTGAATCCCCATGTAGCAGCAAGGCTCAGAAGAGCCCACACACTCATATCTTAACCCCAGTGTGCTGAAAGTGTCAAAACATGTTTTTCAGCAGAAATAAACATGTTTCTGCGAGTTTGGTCAACCCCATGTAAGTTATGGGGCAGTAACAGTACACTTTTCAAAACGTGTTTTTCAGCCGGAAATAAACGCGTTTTTTCAGACAACTGAATCCCCATGTAGCAGCAAGGCTCAGAAGAGCCCACACACTCAGATCTTAACCCCAGTGTGCAGAAAGGGTCAAAACGTGTTTTTCAGCAGAAATAAACATGTTTCTGCAAGTTTGGTCAACCCCATGTAAGTTATGGGGCAGTAACAGTACACTTTTCAAAACGTGTTTTTCAGCCCGAAATAAACGCGTTTGTTCAGACAACTGAATCCCCATGTAGCAGCAAGGCTCAGAAAAGCCCACACACTCAGATCTTAACCCCAGTGTGCAGAAAGGGTCAAAACGTGTTTTTCAGCAGAAATAAACATGTTTCTGCAAGTTTGGTCAACCCCATGTAAGTTATGGGGCAGTAACAGTACACTCTGCAAAACGTGTTTTTCAGCCCGAAATAAACGCGTTTTTTCAGACAACTGAATCCCCATGTAGCAGCAAGGCTCAGAAGAGCCCACACACTCAGATCTCAACCCCAGTGTGCAAAAGGTTCAAAACGTGTTTTTCAGCAGAAATAAACATGTTTCTGCAAGTTTGGTCAACCCCATGTAAGTTATGGGGCAGTAACAGTACACTTTTCAAAACGTGTTTTTCAGCCCGAAATAAACGCGTTTTTTCAGACAACTGAATCCCCATGTAGCAGCAAGGCTCAGAAGAGCCCACACACTCAGATCTCAACCCCAGTGTGCAAAAGGTTCAAAACGTGTTTTTCAGCAGAAATAAACATGTTTCTGCAAGTTTGGTCAACCCCATGTAAGTTATGGGGCAGTAACAGTACACTTTTCAAAACGTGTTTTTCAGCCCCAAATAAACGCGTTTTTTCAGACAACTGAATACCCATGTAGCAGCACACACTCAGATCTTAACCCCAGTGTGCAGAAAGGGTCAAAACGTGTTTTTCAGCAGAAATAAACATGTTTCTGCAAGTTTGGTCAACCCCATGTAAGTTATGGGGCAGTAACAGTACACTTTTCAAAACGTGTTTTTCAGCCCGAAATAAACGCGTTTTTTCAGACAACTGAATCCCCATGTAGCAGCAAGGCTCAGAAGAGCCCACACACTCAGATCTTAACCCCAGTGTGCAGAAAGGTTCAAAACGTGTTTTTCAGCAGAAATAAACATGTTTCTGCAAGTTTGGTCAACCCCATGTAAGTTATGGGGCAGTAACAGTACACTTTTCAAAACGTGTTTTTCAGCCCGAAATAAACACGTTTTTTCAGACAACTGAATCCCCATGTAGCAGCAAGGCTCAGAAGAGCCCACACACTCATATCTTAACCCCAGTGTGCTGAAAGTGTCAAAACATGTTTTTCAGCAGAAATAAACATGTTTCTGCGAGTTTGGTCAACCCCATGTAAGTTATGGGGCAGTAACAGTACACTTTTCAAAACGTGTTTTTCAGCCAGAAATAAACGCGTTTTTTCAGACAACTGAATCCCCATGTAGCAGCAAGGCTCAGAAGAGCCCACACACTCAGATCTTAACCCCAGTGTGCAGAAAGGGTCAAAACGTGTTTTTCAGCAGAAATAAACATGTTTCTGCAAGTTTGGTCAACCCCATGTAAGTTATGAGGCAGTAACAGTACACTCTGCAAAACGTGTTTTTTAGCCCGAAATAAACGCGTTTTTTCAGACAACTGAATCCCCATGTAGCAGCAAGGCTCAGAAGAGCCTACACACTCAGATCTTAACCCCAGTGTGCTGAAAGTGTCAAAACATGTTTTTCAGCAGAAATAAACATGTTTCTGCAAGTTTGGTCAACCCCATGTTAGTTATGGGGCTGTAACAGTACACTTTTCAAAACGTGTTTTTCAGCCCGAAATAAACGCGTTTTTTCAGACAACTGAATCCCCATGTAGCAGCAAGGCTCAGAAGAGCCCACACACTCAGATCTTAACCCCAGTGTGCAGAAAGGGTCAAAACGTGTTTTTCAGCAGAAATAAACATGTTTCTGCAAGTTTGGTCAACCCCATGTAAGTTATGAGGCAGTAACAGTACACTCTGCAAAACGTGTTTTTCAGCCCGAAATAAACGCGTTTTTTCAGACAACTGAATCCCCATGTAGCAGCAAGGCTCAGAAGAGCCCACACACTCAGATCTTAACCCCAGTGTGCAGAAAGGTTCAAAACGTGTTTTTCAGCAGAAATAAACATGTTTCTGCAAGTTTGGTCAACCCCATGTAAGTTATGGGGCAGTAACAGTACACTTTTCAAAACGTGTTTTTCAGCCCGAAATAAACGCGTTTTTTCAGACAACTGAATCCCCATGTAGCAGCAAGTCTCAGAAGAGCCCACACACTCAGCTCTTAACCCCAGTGTGCAGAAAGGGTCAAAACGTGTTTTTCAGCAGAAATAAACATGTTTCTGCAAGTTTGGTCAACCCCATGTAAGTTATGGGGCAGTAACAGTACACTTTTCAAAACGTGTTTTTCAGCCCGAAATAAACGCGTTTTTTCAGACAACTGAATCCCCATGTAGCAGCAAGGCTCAGAAGAGCCCACACACTCAGATCTTAACCCCAGTGTGCAGAAAGGTTCAAAACGTGTTTTTCAGCAGAAATAAACATGTTTCTGCAAGTTTGGTCAACCCCATGTAAGTTATGGGGCAGTAACAGTACACTTTTCAAAACGTGTTTTTCAGCCCGAAATAAACACGTTTTTTCAGACAACTGAATCCCCATGTAGCAGCAAGGCTCAGAAGAGCCCACACACTCAGATCTTAACCCCAGTGTGCTGAAAGTGTCAAAACATGTTTTTCAGCAGAAATAAACATGTTTCTGCAAGTTTGGTCAACCCCATGTTAGTTATGGGGCTGTAACAGTACACTTTTCAAAACGTGTTTTTCAGCCCGAAATAAACGCGTTTTTTCAGACAACTGAATCCCCATGTAGCAGCAAGGCTCAGAAGAGCCCACACACTCAGATCTTAACCCCACTGTGCAGAAAGGGTCAAAACGTGTTTTTCAGCAGAAATAAACATGTTTCTGCAAGTTTGGTCAACCCCATGTAAGTTATGAGGCAGTAACAGTACACTCTGCAAAACGTGTTTTTCAGCCCGAAATAAACGCGTTTTTTCAGACAACTGAATCCCCATGTAGCAGCAAGGCTCAGAAGAGCCCACACACTCAGATCTTAACCCCAGTGTGCAGAAAGGTTCAAAACGTGTTTTTCAGCAGAAATAAACATGTTTCTGCAAGTTTGGTCAACCCCATGTAAGTTATGGGGCAGTAACAGTACACTTTTCAAAACGTGTTTTTCAGCCCGAAATAAACGCGTTTTTTCAGACAACTGAATCCCCATGTAGCAGCAAGGCTCAGAAGAGCCCACACACTCAGATCTTAACCCCAGTGTGCTGAAAGTGTCAAAACATGTTTTTCAGCAGAAATAAACATGTTTCTGCAAGTTTGGTCAACCCCATGTTAGTTATGGGGCAGTAACAGTACACTTTTCAAAACGTGTTTTTCAGCCCGAAATAAACGCATTTTTTCAGACAACTGAATCCCCATGTAGCAGCAAGGCTCAGAAGAGCCCACACACTCAGATCTTAACCCCAGTGTGCAGAAAGGGTCAAAACGTGTTTTTCAGCAGAAATAAACATGTTTCTGCAAGTTTGGTCAACCCCATGTAAGTTATGAGGCAGTAACAGTACACTCTGCAAAACGTGTTTTTCAGCCCGAAATAAACGCGTTTTTTCAGACAACTGAATCCCCATGTAGCAGCAAGGCTCAGAAGAGCCCACACACTCAGATCTTAACCCCAGTGTGCAGAAAGGGTCAAAACGTGTTTTTCAGCAGAAATAAACATGTTTCTGCAAGTTTGGTCAACCCCATGTAAATTATGGGGCAGTAACAGTACACTTTTCAAAACGTGTTTTCAGCCCGAAATAAACGCGTTTTTTCAAACAACTGAATCCCCATGTAGCAGCAAGGCTCAGAAGAGCCCACACACTCAGATCTTAACCCCAGTGTGCAGAAAGGTTCAAAACGTGTTTTTCAGCAGAAATAAACATGTTTCTGCAAGTTTGGTCAACCCCATGTAAGTTATGGGGCAGTAACAGTACACTTTTCAAAACGTGTTTTTCAGCCCGAAATAAACGCGTTTTTTCAGACAACTGAATCCCCATGTAGCAGCAAGGCTCAGAAGAGCCCACACACTCAGATCTTAACCCCAGTGTGCAGAAAGGTTCAAAACGTGTTTTTCAGCAGAAATAAACATGTTTCTGCAAGTTTGGTCAACCCCATGTAAGTTATGGGGCAGTAACAGTACACTTTTCAAAACGTGTTTTCAGCCCGAAATAAACGCGTTTTTTCAAACAACTGAATCCCCATGTAGCAGCAAGGCTCAGAAAAGCCCACACACTCAGATCTTAACCCCAGTGTGCAGAAAGGGTCAAAACGTGTTTTTCAGCAGAAATAAACATGTTTCTGCAAGTTTGGTCAACCCCATGTAAGTTATGGGGCAGTAACAGTACACTTTTCAAAACGTGTTTTTCAGCCCGAAATAAACACGTTTTTTCAGACAACTGAATCCCCATGTAGCAGCAAGGCTCAGAAGAGCCCACACACTCATATCTTAACCCCAGTGTGCTGAAAGTGTCAAAACATGTTTTTCAGCAGAAATAAACATGTTTCTGCGAGTTTGGTCAACCCCATGTAAGTTATGGGGCAGTAACAGTACACTTTTCAAAACGTGTTTTTCAGCCGGAAATAAACGCGTTTTTTCAGACAACTGAATCCCCATGTAGCAGCAAGGCTCAGAAGAGCCCACACACTCAGATCTTAACCCCAGTGTGCAGAAAGGGTCAAAACGTGTTTTTCAGCAGAAATAAACATGTTTCTGCAAGTTTGGTCAACCCCATGTAAGTTATGGGGCAGTAACAGTACACTTTTCAAAACGTGTTTTTCAGCCCGAAATAAACGCGTTTGTTCAGACAACTGAATCCCCATGTAGCAGCAAGGCTCAGAAAAGCCCACACACTCAGATCTTAACCCCAGTGTGCAGAAAGGGTCAAAACGTGTTTTTCAGCAGAAATAAACATGTTTCTGCAAGTTTGGTCAACCCCATGTAAGTTATGGGGCAGTAACAGTACACTCTGCAAAACGTGTTTTTCAGCCCGAAATAAACGCGTTTTTTCAGACAACTGAATCCCCATGTAGCAGCAAGGCTCAGAAGAGCCCACACACTCAGATCTCAACCCCAGTGTGCAAAAGGTTCAAAACGTGTTTTTCAGCAGAAATAAACATGTTTCTGCAAGCTTGGTCAACCCCATGTAAGTTATGGGGCAGTAACAGTACACTTTTCAAAACGTGTTTTTCAGCCCGAAATAAACGCGTTTTTTCAGACAACTGAATCCCCATGTAGCAGCAAGGCTCAGAAGAGCCCACACACTCAGATCTCAACCCCAGTGTGCAAAAGGTTCAAAACGTGTTTTTCAGCAGAAATAAACATGTTTCTGCAAGTTTGGTCAACCCCATGTAAGTTATGGGGCAGTAACAGTACACTTTTCAAAACGTGTTTTTCAGCCCCAAATAAACGCGTTTTTTCAGACAACTGAATACCCATGTAGCAGCACACACTCAGATCTTAACCCCAGTGTGCAGAAAGGGTCAAAACGTGTTTTTCAGCAGAAATAAACATGTTTCTGCAAGTTTGGTCAACCCCATGTAAGTTATGGGGCAGTAACAGTACACTTTTCAAAACGTGTTTTTCAGCCCGAAATAAACGCGTTTTTTCAGACAACTGAATCCCCATGTAGCAGCAAGGCTCAGAAGAGCCCACACACTCAGATCTTAACCCCAGTGTGCAGAAAGGTTCAAAACGTGTTTTTCAGCAGAAATAAACATGTTTCTGCAAGTTTGGTCAACCCCATGTAAGTTATGGGGCAGTAACAGTACACTTTTCAAAACGTGTTTTTCAGCCCGAAATAAACACGTTTTTTCAGACAACTGAATCCCCATGTAGCAGCAAGGCTCAGAAGAGCCCACACACTCATATCTTAACCCCAGTGTGCTGAAAGTGTCAAAACATGTTTTTCAGCAGAAATAAACATGTTTCTGCGAGTTTGGTCAACCCCATGTAAGTTATGGGGCAGTAACAGTACACTTTTCAAAACGTGTTTTTCAGCCAGAAATAAACGCGTTTTTTCAGACAACTGAATCCCCATGTAGCAGCAAGGCTCAGAAGAGCCTACACACTCAGATCTTAACCCCAGTGTGCTGAAAGTGTCAAAACATGTTTTTCAGCAGAAATAAACATGTTTCTGCAAGTTTGGTCAACCCCATGTTAGTTATGGGGCTGTAACAGTACACTTTTCAAAACGTGTTTTTCAGCCCGAAATAAACGCGTTTTTTCAGACAACTGAATCCCCATGTAGCAGCAAGGCTCAGAAGAGCCCACACACTCAGATCTTAACCCCAGTGTGCAGAAAGGGTCAAAACGTGTTTTTCAGCAGAAATAAACATGTTTCTGCAAGTTTGGTCAACCCCATGTAAGTTATGAGGCAGTAACAGTACACTCTGCAAAACGTGTTTTTCAGCCCGAAATAAACGCGTTTTTTCAGACAACTGAATCCCCATGTAGCAGCAAGGCTCAGAAGAGCCCACACACTCAGATCTTAACCCCAGTGTGCAGAAAGGTTCAAAACGTGTTTTTCAGCAGAAATAAACATGTTTCTGCAAGTTTGGTCAACCCCATGTAAGTTATGGGGCAGTAACAGTACACTTTTCAAAACGTGTTTTTCAGCCCGAAATAAACGCGTTTTTTCAGACAACTGAATCCCCATGTAGCAGCAAGTCTCAGAAGAGCCCACACACTCAGCTCTTAACCCCAGTGTGCAGAAAGGGTCAAAACGTGTTTTTCAGCAGAAATAAACATGTTTCTGCAAGTTTGGTCAACCCCATGTAAGTTATGGGGCAGTAACAGTACACTTTTCAAAACGTGTTTTTCAGCCCGAAATAAACGCGTTTTTTCAGACAACTGAATCCCCATGTAGCAGCAAGGCTCAGAAGAGCCCACACACTCAGATCTTAACCCCAGTGTGCAGAAAGGTTCAAAACGTGTTTTTCAGCAGAAATAAACATGTTTCTGCAAGTTTGGTCAACCCCATGTAAGTTATGGGGCAGTAACAGTACACTTTTCAAAACGTGTTTTTCAGCCCGAAATAAACACGTTTTTTCAGACAACTGAATCCCCATGTAGCAGCAAGGCTCAGAAGAGCCCACACACTCAGATCTTAACCCCAGTGTGCTGAAAGTGTCAAAACATGTTTTTCAGCAGAAATAAACATGTTTCTGCAAGTTTGGTCAACCCCATGTTAGTTATGGGGCTGTAACAGTACACTTTTCAAAACGTGTTTTTCAGCCCGAAATAAACGCGTTTTTTCAGACAACTGAATCCCCATGTAGCAGCAAGGCTCAGAAGAGCCCACACACTCAGATCTTAACCCCAGTGTGCTGAAAGTGTCAAAACATGTTTTTCAGCAGAAATAAACATGTTTCTGCAAGTTTGGTCAACCCCATGTTAGTTATGGGGCAGTAACAGTACACTTTTCAAAACGTGTTTTTCAGCCCGAAATAAACGCATTTTTTCAGACAACTGAATCCCCATGTAGCAGCAAGGCTCAGAAGAGCCCACACACTCAGATCTTAACCCCAGTGTGCAGAAAGGGTCAAAACGTGTTTTTCAGCAGAAATAAACATGTTTCTGCAAGTTTGGTCAACCCCATGTAAGTTATGAGGCAGTAACAGTACACTCTGCAAAACGTGTTTTTCAGCCCGAAATAAACGCATTTTTTCAGACAACTGAATCCCCATGTAGCAGCAAGGCTCAGAAGAGCCCACACACTCAGATCTTAACCCCAGTGTGCAGAAAGGGTCAAAACGTGTTTTTCAGCAGAAATAAACATGTTTCTGCAAGTTTGGTCAACCCCATGTAAGTTATGAGGCAGTAACAGTACACTCTGCAAAACGTGTTTTTCAGCCCGAAATAAACGCGTTTTTTCAGACAACTGAATCCCCATGTAGCAGCAAGGCTCAGAAGAGCCCACACACTCAGATCTTAACCCCAGTGTGCAGAAAGGTTCAAAACGTGTTTTTTTAGCAGAAATAAACATGTTTCTGCAAGTTTGGTCAACCCCATGTAAGTTATGGGGCAGTAACAGTACACTTTTCAAAACGTGTTTTTCAGCCCGAAATAAACGCGTTTTTTCAGACAACTGAATCCCCATGTAGCAGCAAGTCTCAGAAGAGCCCACACACTCAGATCTTAACCCCAGTGTGCAGAAGGGTTCAAAACGTGTTTTTCAGCAGAAATAAACATGTTTCTGCAAGTTTGGTCAACCCCATGTAAATTATGGGGCAGTAACAGTACACTTTTCAAAACGTGTTTTCAGCCCGAAATAAACGCGTTTTTTCAAACAACTGAATCCCCATGTAGCAGCAAGGCTCAGAAGAGCCCACACACTCAGATCTTAACCCCAGTGTGCAGAAAGGTTCAAAACGTGTTTTTCAGCAGAAATAAACATGTTTCTGCAAGTTTGGTCAACCCCATGTAAGTTATGGGGCAGTAACAGTACACTTTTCAAAACGTGTTTTTCAGCCCGAAATAAACGCGTTTTTTCAGACAACTGAATCCCCATGTAGCAGCAAGGCTCAGAAGAGCCCACACACTCAGATCTTAACCCCAGTGTGCAGAAAGGTTCAAAACGTGTTTTTCAGCAGAAATAAACATGTTTCTGCAAGTTTGGTCAACCCCATGTAAGTTATGGGGCAGTAACAGTACACTTTTCAAAACGTGTTTTTCAGCCCGAAATAAACGCGTTTTTTCAGACAACTGAATCCCCATGTAGCAGCAAGGCTCAGAAGAGCCCACACACTCAGATCTTAACCCCAGTGTGCTGAAAGTGTCAAAACATGTTTTTCAGCAGAAATAAACATGTTTCTGCAAGTTTGGTCAACCCCATGTTAGTTATGGGGCTGTAACAGTACACTTTTCAAAACGTGTTTTTCAGCCCGAAATAAACGCGTTTTTTCAGACAACTGAATCCCCATGTAGCAGCAAGGCTCAGAAGAGCCCACACACTCAGATCTTAACCCCAGTGTGCTGAAAGTGTCAAAACATGTTTTTCAGCAGAAATAAACATGTTTCTGCAAGTTTGGTCAACCCCATGTTAGTTATGGGGCAGTAACAGTACACTTTTCAAAACGTGTTTTTCAGCCCGAAATAAACGCATTTTTTCAGACAACTGAATCCCCATGTAGCAGCAAGGCTCAGAAGAGCCCACACACTCAGATCTTAACCCCAGTGTGCAAAAAGGTTCAAAACGTGTTTTTCAGCAGAAATAAACATGTTTCTGCAAGTTTGGTCAACCCCATGTAAGTTATGGGGCAGTAACAGTACACTTTTCAAAACGTGTTTTTCAGCCCGAAATAAACGCGTTTTTTCAGACAACTGAATCCCCATGTAGCAGCAAGGCTCAGAAGAGCCCACACACTCAGATCTTAACCCCAGTGTGCAGAAAGGTTCAAAACGTGTTTTTCAGCAGAAATAAACATGTTTCTGCAAGTTTGGTCAACCCCATGTAAGTTATGGGGCAGTAACAGTACACTTTTCAAAACGTGTTTTTCAGCCCGAAATAAACGCGTTTTTTCAGACAACTGAATCCCCATGTAGCAGCAAGGCTCAGAAGAGCCCACACACTCAGATCTTAACCCCAGTGTGCAGAAAGGTTCAAAACGTGTTTTTCAGCAGAAATAAACATGTTTCTGCAAGTTTGGTCAACCCCATGTAAATTATGGGGCAGTAACAGTACACTTTTCAAAACGTGTTTTCAGCCCGAAATAAACGCGTTTTTTCAGACAACTGAATCCCCATGTAGCAGCAAGGCTCAGAAGAGCCCACACACTCAGATCTTAACCCCACTGTGCAGAAAGGGTCAAAACGTGTTTTTCAGCAGAAATAAACATGTTTCTGCAAGTTTGGTCAACCCCATGTAAGTTATGAGGCAGTAACAGTACACTCTGCAAAACGTGTTTTTCAGCCCGAAATAAACGCGTTTTTTCAGACAACTGAATCCCCATGTAGCAGCAAGGCTCAGAAGAGCCCACACACTCAGATCTTAACCCCAGTGTGCAGAAAGGTTCAAAACGTGTTTTTCAGCAGAAATAAACATGTTTCTGCAAGTTTGGTCAACCCCATGTAAGTTATGGGGCAGTAACAGTACACTTTTCAAAACGTGTTTTTCAGCCCGAAATAAACGCGTTTTTTCAGACAACTGAATCCCCATGTAGCAGCAAGGCTCAGAAGAGCCCACACACTCAGATCTTAACCCCAGTGTGCTGAAAGTGTCAAAACATGTTTTTCAGCAGAAATAAACATGTTTCTGCAAGTTTGGTCAACCCCATGTTAGTTATGGGGCAGTAACAGTACACTTTTCAAAACGTGTTTTTCAGCCCGAAATAAACGCATTTTTTCAGACAACTGAATCCCCATGTAGCAGCAAGGCTCAGAAGAGCCCACACACTCAGATCTTAACCCCAGTGTGCAAAAAGGTTCAAAACGTGTTTTTCAGCAGAAATAAACATGTTTCTGCAAGTTTGGTCAACCCCATGTAAGTTATGGGGCAGTAACAGTACACTTTTCAAAACGTGTTTTTCAGCCCGAAATAAACGCGTTTTTTCAGACAACTGAATCCCCATGTAGCAGCAAGGCTCAGAAGAGCCCACACACTCAGATCTTAACCCCAGTGTGCAGAAAGGTTCAAAACGTGTTTTTCAGCAGAAATAAACATGTTTCTGCAAGTTTGGTCAACCCCATGTAAGTTATGGGGCAGTAACAGTACACTTTTCAAAACGTGTTTTTCAGCCCGAAATAAACGCGTTTTTTCAGACAACTGAATCCCCATGTAGCAGCAAGGCTCAGAAGAGCCCACACACTCAGATCTTAACCCCAGTGTGCAGAAAGGTTCAAAACGTGTTTTTCAGCAGAAATAAACATGTTTCTGCAAGTTTGGTCAACCCCATGTAAATTATGGGGCAGTAACAGTACACTTTTCAAAACGTGTTTTCAGCCCGAAATAAACGCGTTTTTTCAAACAACTGAATCCCCATTTAGCAGCAAGGCTCAGAAGAGCCCACACACTCAGATCTTAACCCCAGTGTGCAGAAAGGTTCAAAACGTGTTTTTCAGCAGAAATAAACATGTTTCTGCAAGTTTGGTCAACCCCATGTAAGTTATGGGGCAGTAACAGTACACTTTTCAAAACGTGTTTTTCAGCCCGAAATAAACGCGTTTTTTCAGACAACTGAATCCCCATGTAGCAGCAAGGCTCAGAAGAGCCCACACACTCAGATCTTAACCCCAGTGTGCAGAAAGGTTCAAAACGTGTTTTTCAGCAGAAATAAACATGTTTCTGCAAGTTTGGTCAACCCCATGTAAGTTATGGGGCAGTAACAGTACACTTTTCAAAACGTGTTTTCAGCCCGAAATAAACGCGTTTTTTCAAACAACTGAATCCCCATGTAGCAGCAAGGCTCAGAAGAGCCCACACACTCAGATCTTAACCCCAGTGTGCAGAAAGGTTCAAAACGTGTTTTTCAGCAGAAATAAACATGTTTCTGCAAGTTTGGTCAACCCCATGTAAGTTATGGGGCAGTAACAGTACACTTTTCAAAACGTGTTTTTCAGCCCGAAATAAACACGTTTTTTCAGACAACTGAATCCCCATGTAGCAGCAAGGCTCAGAAGAGCCCACACACTCATATCTTAACCCCAGTGTGCTGAAAGTGTCAAAACATGTTTTTCAGCAGAAATAAACATTTCTGCAAGTTTGGTCAACCCCATGTTAGTTATGGGGCTGTAACAGTACACTTTTCAAAACGTGTTTTTCAGCCCGAAATAAACGCGTTTTTTCAGACAACTGAATCCCCATGTAGCAGCAAGGCTCAGAAGAGCCCACACACTCAGATCTTAACCCCAGTGTGCAAAAAGGTTCAAAACGTGTTTTTCAGCAGAAATAAACATGTTTCTGCAAGTTTGGTCAACCCCATGTAAGTTATGGGGCAGTAACAGTACACTTTTCAAAACGTGTTTTTCAGCCCGAAATAAACGCGTTTTTTCAGACAACTGAATCCCCATGTAGCAGCAAGGCTCAGAAGAGCCCACACACTCAGATCTTAACCCCAGTGTGCAGAAAGGTTCAAAACGTGTTTTTCAGCAGAAATAAACATGTTTCTGCAAGTTTGGTCAACCCCATGTAAGTTATGGGGCAGTAACAGTACACTTTTCAAAACGTGTTTTTCAGCCCGAAATAAACGCGTTTTTTCAGACAACTGAATCCCCATGTAGCAGCAAGGCTCAGAAGAGCCCACACACTCAGATCTTAACCCCAGTGTGCAGAAAGGTTCAAAACGTGTTTTTCAGCAGAAATAAACATGTTTCTGCAAGTTTGGTCAACCCCATGTAAATTATGGGGCAGTAACAGTACACTTTTCAAAACGTGTTTTCAGCCCGAAATAAACGCGTTTTTTCAAACAACTGAATCCCCATTTAGCAGCAAGGCTCAGAAGAGCCCACACACTCAGATCTTAACCCCAGTGTGCAGAAAGGTTCAAAACGTGTTTTTCAGCAGAAATAAACATGTTTCTGCAAGTTTGGTCAACCCCATGTAAGTTATGGGGCAGTAACAGTACACTTTTCAAAACGTGTTTTTCAGCCCGAAATAAACGCGTTTTTTCAGACAACTGAATCCCCATGTAGCAGCAAGGCTCAGAAGAGCCCACACACTCAGATCTTAACCCCAGTGTGCAGAAAGGTTCAAAACGTGTTTTTCAGCAGAAATAAACATGTTTCTGCAAGTTTGGTCAACCCCATGTAAGTTATGGGGCAGTAACAGTACACTTTTCAAAACGTGTTTTCAGCCCGAAATAAACGCGTTTTTTCAAACAACTGAATCCCCATGTAGCAGCAAGGCTCAGAAGAGCCCACACACTCAGATCTTAACCCCAGTGTGCAGAAAAGTTCAAAACGTGTTTTTCAGCAGAAATAAACATGTTTCTGCAAGTTTGGTCAACCCCATGTAAGTTATGGGGCAGTAACAGTACACTTTTCAAAACGTGTTTTTCAGCCCGAAATAAACACGTTTTTTCAGACAACTGAATCCCCATGTAGCAGCAAGGCTCAGAAGAGCCCACACACTCATATCTTAACCCCAGTGTGCTGAAAGTGTCAAAACATGTTTTTCAGCAGAAATAAACATTTCTGCAAGTTTGGTCAACCCCATGTTAGTTATGGGGCTGTAACAGTACACTTTTCAAAACGTGTTTTTCAGCCCGAAATAAACGCGTTTTTTCAGACAACTGAATCCCCATGTAGCAGCAAGGCTCAGAAGAGCCCACACACTCAGATCTTAACCCCACTGTGCAGAAAGGGTCAAAACGTGTTTTTCAGCAGAAATAAACATGTTTCTGCAAGTTTGGTCAACCCCATGTAAGTTATGAGGCAGTAACAGTACACTCTGCAAAACGTGTTTTTCAGCCCGAAATAAACGCGTTTTTTCAGACAACTGAATCCCCATGTAGCAGCAAGGCTCAGAAGAGCCCACACACTCAGATCTTAACCCCAGTGTGCAGAAAGGTTCAAAACGTGTTTTTCAGCAGAAATAAACATGTTTCTGCAAGTTTGGTGAACCCCATGTAAGTTATGGGGCAGTAACAGTACACTTTTCAAAACGTGTTTTTCAGCCCGAAATAAACGCGTTTTTTCAGACAACTGAATCCCCATGTAGCAGCAAGGCTCAGAAGAGCCCACACACTCAGATCTTAACCCCAGTGTGCTGAAAGTGTCAAAACATGTTTTTCAGCAGAAATAAACATGTTTCTGCAAGTTTGGTCAACCCCATGTTAGTTATGGGGCAGTAACAGTACACTTTTCAAAACGTGTTTTTCAGCCCGAAATAAACGCATTTTTTCAGACAACTGAATCCCCATGTAGCAGCAAGGCTCAGAAGAGCCCACACACTCAGATCTTAACCCCAGTGTGCAAAAAGGTTCAAAACGTGTTTTTCAGCAGAAATAAACATGTTTTTGCAAGTTTGGTCAACCCCATGTAAGTTATGGGGCAGTAACAGTACACTTTTCAAAACGTGTTTTTCAGCCCGAAATAAACACGTTTTTTCAGACAACTGAATCCCCATGTAGCAGCAAGGCTCAGAAGAGCCCACACACTCAGATCTTAACCCCAGTGTGCAGAAAGGTTCAAAACGTGTTTTTCAGCAGAAATAAACATGTTTCTGCAAGTTTGGTCAACCCCATGTAAGTTATGGGGCAGTAACAGTACACTTTTCAAAACGTGTTTTTCAGCCCGAAATAAACGCGTTTTTTCAGACAACTGAATCCCCATGTAGCAGCAAGGCTCAGAAGAGCCCACACACTCAGATCTTAACCCCAGTGTGCAGAAAGGTTCAAAACATGTTTTTCAGCAGAAATAAACATGTTTCTGCAAGTTTGGTCAACCCCATGTAAATTATGGGGCAGTAACAGTACACTTTTCAAAACGTGTTTTCAGCCCGAAATAAACGCGTTTTTTCAAACAACTGAATCCCCATTTAGCAGCAAGGCTCAGAAGAGCCCACACACTCAGATCTTAACCCCAGTGTGCAGAAAGGTTCAAAACGTGTTTTTCAGCAGAAATAAACATGTTTCTGCAAGTTTGGTCAACCCCATGTAAGTTATGGGGCAGTAACAGTACACTTTTCAAAACGTGTTTTTCAGCCCGAAATAAACGCGTTTTTTCAGACAACTGAATCCCCATGTAGCAGCAAGGCTCAGAAGAGCCCACACACTCAGATCTTAACCCCAGTGTGCAGAAAGGTTCAAAACGTGTTTTTCAGCAGAAATAAACATGTTTCTGCAAGTTTGGTCAACCCCATGTAAGTTATGGGGCAGTAACAGTACACTTTTCAAAACGTGTTTTCAGCCCGAAATAAACGCGTTTTTTCAAACAACTGAATCCCCATGTAGCAGCAAGGCTCAGAAGAGCCCACACACTCAGATCTTAACCCCAGTGTGCAGAAAGGTTCAAAACGTGTTTTTCAGCAGAAATAAACATGTTTCTGCAAGTTTGGTCAACCCCATGTAAGTTATGGGGCAGTAACAGTACACTTTTCAAAACGTGTTTTTCAGCCCGAAATAAACACGTTTTTTCAGACAACTGAATCCCCATGTAGCAGCAAGGCTCAAAAGAGCCCACACACTCATATCTTAACCCCAGTGTGCTGAAAGTGTCAAAACATGTTTTTCAGCAGAAATAAACATGTTTCTGCGAGTTTGGTCAACCCCATGTAAGTTATGGGGCAGTAACAGTACACTTTTCAAAACGTGTTTTTCAGCCGGAAATAAACGCGTTTTTTCAGACAACTGAATCCCCATGTAGCAGCAAGGCTCAGAAGAGCCCACACACTCAGATCTTAACCCCAGTGTGCAGAAAGGGTCAAAACGTGTTTTTCAGCAGAAATAAACATGTTTCTGCAAGTTTGGTCAACCCCATGTAAGTTATGAGGCAGTAACAGTACACTCTGCAAAACGTGTTTTTCAGCCCGAAATAAACGCGTTTTTTCAGACAACTGAATCCCCATGTAGCAGCAAGGCTCAGAAGAGCCTACACACTCAGATCTTAACCCCAGTGTGCTGAAAGTGTCAAAACATGTTTTTCAGCAGAAATAAACATGTTTCTGCAAGTTTGGTCAACCCCATGTTAGTTATGGGGCTGTAACAGTACACTTTTCAAAACGTGTTTTTCAGCCCGAAATAAACGCGTTTTTTCAGACAACTGAATCCCCATGTAGCAGCAAGGCTCAGAAGAGCCCACACACTCAGATCTTAACCCCAGTGTGCAGAAAGGGTCAAAACGTGTTTTTCAGCAGAAATAAACATGTTTCTGCAAGTTTGGTCAACCCCATGTAAGTTATGGGGCAGTAACAGTACACTCTGCAAAACGTGTTTTTCAGCCCGAAATAAACGCGTTTTTTCAGACAACTGAATCCCCATGTAGCAGCAAGGCTCAGAAGAGCCCACACACTCAGATCTCAACCCCAGTGTGCAAAAGGTTCAAAACGTGTTTTTCAGCAGAAATAAACATGTTTCTGCAAGTTTGGTCAACCCCATGTAAGTTATGGGGCAGTAACAGTACACTTTTCAAAACGTGTTTTTCAGCCCGAAATAAACGCGTTTTTTCAGACAACTGAATCCCCATGTAGCAGCAAGTATCAGAAGAGCCCACACACTCAGCTCTTAACCCCAGTGTGCAGAAAGGGTCAAAACGTGTTTTTCAGCAGAAATAAACATGTTTCTGCAAGTTTGGTCAACCCCATGTAAGTTATGGGGCAGTAACAGTACACTTTTCAAAACGTGTTTTTCAGCCCCAAATAAACGCGTTTTTTCAGACAACTGAATACCCATGTAGCAGCACACACTCAGATCTTAACCCCAGTGTGCAGAAAGGGTCAAAACGTGTTTTTCAGCAGAAATAAACATGTTTCTGCAAGTTTGGTCAACCCCATGTAAGTTATGGGGCAGTAACAGTACACTTTTCAAAACGTGTTTTTCAGCCCGAAATAAACGCGTTTTTTCAGACAACTGAATCCACATGTAGCAGCAAGGCTCAGAAGAGCCCACACACTCAGATCTTAACCCCAGTGTGCAGAAAGGTTCAAAACGTGTTTTTCAGCAGAAATAAACATGTTTCTGCAAGTTTGGTCAACCCCATGTAAGTTATGGGGCAGTAACAGTACACTCTGCAAAACGTGTTTTTCAGCCCGAAATAAACGCGTTTTTTCAGACAACTGAATCCCCATGTAGCAACAAGGCTCAGAAGAGCCCACACACTCAGATCTTAACCCCAGTGTGCAGAAAGGTTCAAAACGTGTTTTTCAGCAGAAATAAACATGTTTCTGCAAGTTTTGTCAACCCCATGTAAGTTATGGGGCAGTAACAGTACACTTTTCAAAACGTGTTTTTCAGCCCGAAATAAACGCGTTTTTTCAGACAACTGAATCCCCATGTAGCAGCAAGGCTCAGAAGAGCCCACACACTCAGATCTTAACCCCAGTGTGCAGAAAGGTTCAAAACGTGTTTTTCAGCAGAAATAAACATGTTTCTGCAAGTTTGGTCAACCCCATGTAAATTATAGGGCAGTAACAGTACACTTTTCAAAACGTGTTTTCAGCCCGAAATAAACACGTTTTTTCAAACAACTGAATCCCCATTTAGCAGCAAGGCTCAGAAGAGCCCACACACTCAGATCTTAACCCCAGTGTGCAGAAAGGTTCAAAACGTGTTTTTCAGCAGAAATAAACATGTTTCTGCAAGTTTGGTCAACCCCATGTAAGTTATGGGGCAGTAACAGTACACTTTTCAAAACGTGTTTTCAGCCCGAAATAAACGCGTTTTTTCAAACAACTGAATCCCCATGTAGCAGCAAGGCTCAGTAGAGCCCACACACTCAGATCTTAACCCCAGTGTGCAGAAAGGTTCAAAACGTGTTTTTCAGCAGAAATAAACATGTTTCTGCAAGTTTGGTCAACCCCATGTAAGTTATGGGGCAGTAACAGTACACTTTTCAAAACGTGTTTTTCAGCCCGAAATAAACACGTTTTTTCAGACAACTGAATCCCCATTTAGCAGCAAGGCTCAGAAGAGCCCACACACTCAGATCTTAACCCCAGTGTGCAGAAAGGGTCAAAACATGTTTTTCAGCAGAAATAAACATGTTTCTGCAAGTTTGGTCAACCCCATGTAAGTTATGAGGCAGTAACAGTACACTCTGCAAAACGTGTTTTTCAGCCCGAAATAAACGCGTTTTTTCAGACAACTGAATCCCCATGTAGCAGCAAGGCTCAGAAGAGCCTACACACTCAGATCTTAACCCCAGTGTGCTGAAAGTGTCAAAACATGTTTTTCAGCAGAAATAAACATGTTTCTGCAAGTTTGGTCAACCCCATGTTAGTTATGGGGCTGTAACAGTACACTTTTCAAAACGTGTTTTTCAGCCCGAAATAAACGCGTTTTTTCAGACAACTGAATCCCCATGTAGCAGCAAGGCTCAGAAGAGCCCACACACTCAGATCTTAAACCCAGTGTGCAGAAAGGGTCAAAACGTGTTTTTCAGCAGAAAAAAACATGTTTCTGCAAGTTTGGTCAACCCCATGTAAGTTATGAGGCAGTAACAGTACACTCTGCAAAACGTGTTTTTCAGCCCGAAATAAACGCGTTTTTTCAGACAACTGAATCCCCATGTAGCAGCAAGGCTCAGAAGAGCCCACACACTCAGATCTTAACCCCAGTGTGCAGAAAGGTTCAAAACGTGTTTTTCAGCAGAAATAAACATGTTTCTGCAAGTTGGTCAACCCCATGTAAGTTATGGGGCAGTAACAGTACACTTTTCAAAACGTGTTTTTCAGCCCGAAATAAACGCGTTTTTTCAGACAACTGAATCCCCATGTAGCAGCAAGTCTCAGAAGAGCCCACACACTCAGATCTTAACCCCACTGTGCAGAAAGGGTCAAAACGTGTTTTTCAGCAGAAATAAACATGTTTCTGCAAGTTTGGTCAACCCCATGTAAGTTATGAGGCAGTAACAGTACACTCTGCAAAACGTGTTTTTCAGCCCGAAATAAACGCGTTTTTTCAGACAACTGAATCCCCATGTAGCAGCAAGGCTCAGAAGAGCCCACACACTCAGATCTTAACCCCAGTGTGCAGAAAGGTTCAAAACGTGTTTTTCAGCAGAAATAAACATGTTTCTGCAAGTTTGGTCAACCCCATGTAAGTTATGGGGCAGTAACAGTACACTTTTCAAAACGTGTTTTTCAGCCCGAAATAAACGCGTTTTTTCAGACAACTGAATCCCCATGTAGCAGCAAGGCTCAGAAGAGCCCACACACTCAGATCTTAACCCCAGTGTGCTGAAAGTGTCAAAACATGTTTTTCAGCAGAAATAAACATGTTTCTGCAAGTTTGGTCAACCCCATGTTAGTTATGGGGCAGTAACAGTACACTTTTCAAAACGTGTTTTTCAGCCCGAAATAAACATGTTTCTGCAAGTTTGGTCAACCCCATGTAAATTATGGGGCAGTAACAGTACACTTTTCAAAACGTGTTTTCAGCCCGAAATAAACGCGTTTTTTCAAACAACTGAATCCCCATTTAGCAGCAAGGCTCAGAAGAGCCCACACACTCAGATCTTAACCCCAGTGTGCAGAAAGGTTCAAAACGTGTTTTTCAGCAGAAATAAACATGTTTCTGCAAGTTTGGTCAACCCCATGTAAGTTATGGGGCAGTAACAGTACACTTTTCAAAACGTGTTTTTCAGCCCGAAATAAACGCGTTTTTTCAGACAACTGAATCCCCATGTAGCAGCAAGGCTCAGAAGAGCCCACACACTCAGATCTTAAACCCAGTGTGCAGAAAGGGTCAAAACGTGTTTTTCAGCAGAAAAAAACATGTTTCTGCAAGTTTGGTCAACCCCATGTAAGTTATGAGGCAGTAACAGTACACTCTGCAAAACGTGTTTTTCAGCCCGAAATAAACGCGTTTTTTCAGACAACTGAATCCCCATGTAGCAGCAAGGCTCAGAAGAGCCCACACACTCAGATCTTAACCCCAGTGTGCAGAAAGGTTCAAAACGTGTTTTTCAGCAGAAATAAACATGTTTCTGCAAGTTGGTCAACCCCATGTAAGTTATGGGGCAGTAACAGTACACTTTTCAAAACGTGTTTTTCAGCCCGAAATAAACGCGTTTTTTCAGACAACTGAATCCCCATGTAGCAGCAAGTCTCAGAAGAGCCCACACACTCAGATCTTAACCCCACTGTGCAGAAAGGGTCAAAACGTGTTTTTCAGCAGAAATAAACATGTTTCTGCAAGTTTGGTCAACCCCATGTAAGTTATGAGGCAGTAACAGTACACTCTGCAAAACGTGTTTTTCAGCCCGAAATAAACGCGTTTTTTCAGACAACTGAATCCCCATGTAGCAGCAAGGCTCAGAAGAGCCCACACACTCAGATCTTAACCCCAGTGTGCAGAAAGGTTCAAAACGTGTTTTTCAGCAGAAATAAACATGTTTCTGCAAGTTTGGTCAACCCCATGTAAGTTATGGGGCAGTAACAGTACACTTTTCAAAACGTGTTTTTCAGCCCGAAATAAACGCGTTTTTTCAGACAACTGAATCCCCATGTAGCAGCAAGGCTCAGAAGAGCCCACACACTCAGATCTTAACCCCAGTGTGCTGAAAGTGTCAAAACATGTTTTTCAGCAGAAATAAACATGTTTCTGCAAGTTTGGTCAACCCCATGTTAGTTATGGGGCAGTAACAGTACACTTTTCAAAACGTGTTTTTCAGCCCGAAATAAACATGTTTCTGCAAGTTTGGTCAACCCCATGTAAATTATGGGGCAGTAACAGTACACTTTTCAAAACGTGTTTTCAGCCCGAAATAAACGCGTTTTTTCAAACAACTGAATCCCCATTTAGCAGCAAGGCTCAGAAGAGCCCACACACTCAGATCTTAACCCCAGTGTGCAGAAAGGTTCAAAACGTGTTTTTCAGCAGAAATAAACATGTTTCTGCAAGTTTGGTCAACCCCATGTAAGTTATGGGGCAGTAACAGTACACTTTTCAAAACGTGTTTTTCAGCCCGAAATAAACGCGTTTTTTCAGACAACTGAATCCCCATGTAGCAGCAAGGCTCAGAAGAGCCCACACACTCAGATCTTAACCCCAGTGTGCAGAAAGGTTCAAAACGTGTTTTTCAGCAGAAATAAACATGTTTCTGCAAGTTTGGTCAACCCCATGTAAGTTATGGGGCAGTAACAGTACACTTTTCAAAACGTGTTTTCAGCCCGAAATAAACGCGTTTTTTCAAACAACTGAATCCCCATGTAGCAGCAAGGCTCAGAAGAGCCCACACACTCAGATCTTAACCCCAGTGTGCAGAAAGGTTCAAAACGTGTTTTTCAGCAGAAATAAACATGTTTCTGCAAGTTTGGTCAACCCCATGTAAGTTATGGGGCAGTAACAGTACACTTTTCAAAACGTGTTTTTCAGCCCGAAATAAACACGTTTTTTCAGACAACTGAATCCCCATGTAGCAGCAAGGCTCAGAAGAGCCCACACACTCATATCTTAACCCCAGTGTGCTGAAAGTGTCAAAACATGTTTTTCAGCAGAAATAAACATGTTTCTGCGAGTTTGGTCAACCCCATGTAAGTTATGGGGCAGTAACAGTACACTTTTCAAAACGTGTTTTTCAGCCGGAAATAAACGCGTTTTTTCAGACAACTGAATCCCCATGTAGCAGCAAGGCTCAGAAGAGCCTACACACTCAGATCTTAACCCCAGTGTGCTGAAAGTGTCAAAACATGTTTTTCAGCAGAAATAAACATGTTTCTGCAAGTTTGGTCAACCCCATGTTAGTTATGGGGCTGTAACAGTACACTTTTCAAAGCGTGTTTTTCAGCCCGAAATAAACGCGTTTTTTCAGACAACTGAATCCCCATGTAGCAGCAAGGCTCAGAAGAGCCCACACACTCAGATCTTAACCCCAGTGTGCAGAAAGGGTCAAAACGTGTTTTTCAGCAGAAATAAACATGTTTCTGCAAGTTTGGTCAACCCCATGTAAGTTATGAGGCAGTAACAGTACACTCTGCAAAACGTGTTTTTCAGCCCGAAATAAACGCGTTTTTTCAGACAACTGAATCCCCATGTAGCAGCAAGGCTCAGAAGAGCCCACACACTCAGATCTTAACCCCAGTGTGCAGAAAGGTTCAAAACGTGTTTTTCAGCAGAAATAAACATGTTTCTGCAAGTTTGGTCAACCCCATGTAAGTTATGGGGCAGTAACAGTACACTTTTCAAAACGTGTTTTTCAGCCCGAAATAAACGCGTTTTTTCAGACAACTGAATCCCCATGTAGCAGCAAGTCTCAGAAGAGCCCACACACTCAGCTCTTAACCCCAGTGTGCAGAAAGGGTCAAAACGTGTTTTTCAGCAGAAATAAACATGTTTCTGCAAGTTTGGTCAACCCCATGTAAGTTATGGGGCAGTAACAGTACACTTTTCAAAACGTGTTTTTCAGCCCGAAATAAACGCGTTTTTTCAGACAACTGAATCCCATGTAGCAGCAAGGCTCAGAAGAGCCCACACACTCAGATCTTAACCCCAGTGTGCAGAAAGGTTCAAAACGTGTTTTTCAGCAGAAATAAACATGTTTCTGCAAGTTTGGTCAACCCCATGTAAGTTATGGGGCAGTAACAGTACACTTTTCAAAACGTGTTTTTCAGCCCGAAATAAACGCGTTTTTTCAGACAACTGAATCCCCATGTAGCAGCAAGGCTCAGAAGAGCCCACACACTCAGATCTTAACCCCAGTGTGCTGAAAGTGTCAAAACATGTTTTTCAGCAGAAATAAACATGTTTCTGCAAGTTTGGTCAACCCCATGTTAGTTATGGGGCTGTAACAGTACACTTTTCAAAACGTGTTTTTCAGCCCGAAATAAACGCGTTTTTTCAGACAACTGAATCCCCATGTAGCAGCAAGACTCAGAAGAGCCCACACACTCAGATCTTAACCCCACTGTGCAGAAAGGGTCAAAACGTGTTTTTCAGCAGAAATAAACATGTTTCTGCAAGTTTGGTCAACCCCATGTAAGTTATGAGGCAGTAACAGTACACTCTGCAAAACGTGTTTTTCAGCCCGAAATAAACGCGTTTTTTCAGACAACTGAATCCCCATGTAGCAGCAAGGCTCAGAAGAGCCCACACACTCAGATCTTAACCCCAGTGTGCAGAAAGGTTCAAAACGTGTTTTTCAGCAGAAATAAACATGTTTCTGCAAGTTTGGTCAACCCCATGTAAGTTATGGGGCAGTAACAGTACACTTTTCAAAACGTGTTTTTCAGCCCGAAATAAACGCGTTTTTTCAGACAACTGAATCCCCATGTAGCAGCAAGGCTCAGAAGAGCCCACACACTCAGATCTTAACCCCAGTGTGCTGAAAGTGTCAAAACATGTTTTTCAGCAGAAATAAACATGTTTCTGCAAGTTTGGTCAACCCCATGTTAGTTATGGGGCAGTAACAGTACACTTTTCAAAACGTGTTTTTCAACCCGAAATAAACGCATTTTTTCAGACAACTGAATCCCCATGTAGCAGCAAGGCTCAGAAGAGCCCACACACTCAGATCTTAACCCCAGTGTGCAAAAAGGTTCAAAACATGTTTTTCAGCAGAAATAAACATGTTTCTGCAAGTTTGGTCAACCCCATGTAAGTTATGGGGCAGTAACAGTACACTTTTCAAAACGTGTTTTTCAGCCCGAAATAAACGCGTTTTTTCAGACAACTGAATCCCCATGTAGCAGCAAGGCTCAGAAGAGCCCACACACTCAGATCTTAACCCCAGTGTGCAGAAAGGTTCAAAACGTGTTTTTCAGCAGAAATAAACATGTTTCTGCAAGTTTGGTCAACCCCATGTAAGTTATGGGGCAGTAACAGTACACTTTTCAAAACGTGTTTTTCAGCCCGAAATAAACGCGTTTTTTCAGACAACTGAATCCCCATGTAGCAGCAAGGCTCAGAAGAGCCCACACACTCAGATCTTAACCCCAGTGTGCAGAAAGGTTCAAAACGTGTTTTTCAGCAGAAATAAACATGTTTCTGCAAGTTTGGTCAACCCCATGTAAATTATGGGGCAGTAACAGTACACTTTTCAAAACGTGTTTTCAGCCCGAAATAAACGCGTTTTTTCAAACAACTGAATCCCCATTTAGCAGCAAGGCTCAGAAGAGCCCACACACTCAGATCTTAACCCCAGTGTGCAGAAAGGTTCAAAACGTGTTTTTCAGCAGAAATAAACATGTTTCTGCAAGTTTGGTCAACCCCATGTAAGTTATGGGGCAGTAACAGTACACTTTTCAAAACGTGTTTTTCAGCCCGAAATAAACGCGTTTTTTCAGACAACTGAATCCCCATGTAGCAGCAAGGCTCAGAAGAGCCCACACACTCAGATCTTAAACCCAGTGTGCAGAAAGGGTCAAAACGTGTTTTTCAGCAGAAAAAAACATGTTTCTGCAAGTTTGGTCAACCCCATGTAAGTTATGAGGCAGTAACAGTACACTCTGCAAAACGTGTTTTTCAGCCCGAAATAAACGCGTTTTTTCAGACAACTGAATCCCCATGTAGCAGCAAGGCTCAGAAGAGCCCACACACTCAGATCTTAACCCCAGTGTGCAGAAAGGTTCAAAACGTGTTTTTCAGCAGAAATAAACATGTTTCTGCAAGTTGGTCAACCCCATGTAAGTTATGGGGCAGTAACAGTACACTTTTCAAAACGTGTTTTTCAGCCCGAAATAAACGCGTTTTTTCAGACAACTGAATCCCCATGTAGCAGCAAGTCTCAGAAGAGCCCACACACTCAGCTCTTAACCCCAGTGTGCAGAAAGGGTCAAAACGTGTTTTTCAGCAGAAATAAACATGTTTCTGCAAGTTTGGTCAACCCCATGTAAGTTATGGGGCAGTAACAGTACACTTTTCAAAACGTGTTTTTCAGCCCGAAATAAACGCGTTTTTTCAGACAACTGAATCCCCATGTAGCAGCAAGGCTCAGAAGAGCCCACACACTCAGATCTTAACCCCAGTGTGCAGAAAGGTTCAAAACGTGTTTTTCAGCAGAAATAAACATGTTTCTGCAAGTTTGGTCAACCCCATGTAAGTTATGGGGCAGTAACAGTACACTTTTCAAAACGTGTTTTTCAGCCCGAAATAAACGCGTTTTTTCAGACAACTGAATCCCCATGTAGCAGCAAGGCTCAGAAGAGCCCACACACTCAGATCTTAACCCCAGTGTGCTGAAAGTGTCAAAACATGTTTTTCAGCAGAAATAAACATGTTTCTGCAAGTTTGGTCAACCCCATGTTAGTTATGGGGCTGTAACAGTGCACTTTTCAAAACGTGTTTTTCAGCCCGAAATAAACGCGTTTTTTCAGACAACTGAATCCCCATGTAGCAGCAAGGCTCAGAAGAGCCCACACACTCAGATCTTAACCCCACTGTGCAGAAAGGGTCAAAACGTGTTTTTCAGCAGAAATAAACATGTTTCTGCAAGTTTGGTCAACCCCATGTAAGTTATGGGGCAGTAACAGTACACTTTTCAAAACGTGTTTTTCAGCCCGAAATAAACGCGTTTTTTCAGACAACTGAATCCCCATGTAGCAGCAAGGCTCAGAAGAGCCCACACACTCAGATCTTAACCCCAGTGTGCAGAAAGGTTCAAAACGTGTTTTTCAGCAGAAATAAACATGTTTCTGCAAGTTTGGTCAACCCCATGTAAATTATGGGGCAGTAACAGTACACTTTTCAAAACGTGTTTTCAGCCCGAAATAAACGCGTTTTTTCAAACAACTGAATCCCCATTTAGCAGCAAGGCTCAGAAGAGCCCACACACTCAGATCTTAACCCCAGTGTGCAGAAAGGTTCAAAACGTGTTTTTCAGCAGAAATAAACATGTTTCTGCAAGTTTGGTCAACCCCATGTAAGTTATGGGGCAGTAACAGTACACTTTTCAAAACGTGTTTTTCAGCCCAAAATAAACGCGTTTTTTCAGACAACTGAATCCCCATGTAGCAGCAAGGCTCAGAAGAGCCCACACACTCAGATCTTAAACCCAGTGTGCAGAAAGGGTCAAAACGTGTTTTTCAGCAGAAAAAAACATGTTTCTGCAAGTTTGGTCAACCCCATGTAAGTTATGAGGCAGTAACAGTACACTCTGCAAAACGTGTTTTTCAGCCCGAAATAAACGCGTTTTTTCAGACAACTGAATCCCCATGTAGCAGCAAGGCTCAGAAGAGCCCACACACTCAGATCTTAACCCCAGTGTGCAGAAAGGTTCAAAACGTGTTTTTCAGCAGAAATAAACATGTTTCTGCAAGTTGGTCAACCCCATGTAAGTTATGGGGCAGTAACAGTACACTTTTCAAAACGTGTTTTTCAGCCCGAAATAAACGCGTTTTTTCAGACAACTGAATCCCCATGTAGCAGCAAGTCTCAGAAGAGCCCACACACTCAGCTCTTAACCCCAGTGTGCAGAAAGGGTCAAAACGTGTTTTTCAGCAGAAATAAACATGTTTCTGCAAGTTTGGTCAACCCCATGTAAGTTATGGGGCAGTAACAGTACACTTTTCAAAACGTGTTTTTCAGCCCGAAATAAACGCGTTTTTTCAGACAACTGAATCCCCATGTAGCAGCAAGGCTCAGAAGAGCCCACACACTCAGATCTTAACCCCAGTGTGCAGAAAGGTTCAAAACGTGTTTTTCAGCAGAAATAAACATGTTTCTGCAAGTTTGGTCAACCCCATGTAAGTTATGGGGCAGTAACAGTACACTTTTCAAAACGTGTTTTTCAGCCCGAAATAAACGCGTTTTTTCAGACAACTGAATCCCCATGTAGCAGCAAGGCTCAGAAGAGCCCACACACTCAGATCTTAACCCCAGTGTGCTGAAAGTGTCAAAACATGTTTTTCAGCAGAAATAAACATGTTTCTGCAAGTTTGGTCAACCCCATGTTAGTTATGGGGCTGTAACAGTGCACTTTTCAAAACGTGTTTTTCAGCCCGAAATAAACGCGTTTTTTCAGACAACTGAATCCCCATGTAGCAGCAAGGCTCAGAAGAGCCCACACACTCAGATCTTAACCCCACTGTGCAGAAAGGGTCAAAACGTGTTTTTCAGCAGAAATAAACATGTTTCTGCAAGTTTGGTCAACCCCATGTAAGTTATGAGGCAGTAACAGTACACTCTGCAAAACGTGTTTTTCAGCCCGAAATAAACGCGTTTTTTCAGACAACTGAATCCCCATGTAGCAGCAAGGCTCAGAAGAGCCCACACACTCAGATCTTAACCCCAGTGTGCAGAAAGGTTCAAAACGTGTTTTTCAGCAGAAATAAACATGTTTCTGCAAGTTTGGTCAACCCCATGTAAATTATGGGGCAGTAACAGTACACTTTTCAAAACGTGTTTTCAGCCCGAAATAAACGCGTTTTTTCAAACAACTGAATCCCCATTTAGCAGCAAGGCTCAGAAGAGCCCACACACTCAGATCTTAACCCCAGTGTGCAGAAAGGTTCAAAACGTGTTTTTCAGCAGAAATAAACATGTTTCTGCAAGTTTGGTCAACCCCATGTAAGTTATGGGGCAGTAACAGTACACTTTTCAAAACGTGTTTTTCAGCCCGAAATAAACGCGTTTTTTCAGACAACTGAATCCCCATGTAGCAGCAAGGCTCAGAAGAGCCCACACACTCAGATCTTAACCCCAGTGTGCAGAAAGGTTCAAAACGTGTTTTTCAGCAGAAATAAACATGTTTCTGCAAGTTTGGTCAACCCCATGTAAGTTATGGGGCAGTAACAGTACACTTTTCAAAACGTGTTTTCAGCCCGAAATAAACGCGTTTTTTCAAACAACTGAATCCCCATGTAGCAGCAAGGCTCAGAAGAGCCCACACACTCAGATCTTAACCCCAGTGTGCAGAAAGGTTCAAAACGTGTTTTTCAGCAGAAATAAACATGTTTCTGCAAGTTTGGTCAACCCCATGTAAGTTATGGGGCAGTAACAGTACACTTTTCAAAACGTGTTTTTCAGCCCGAAATAAACACGTTTTTTCAGACAACTGAATCCCCATGTAGCAGCAAGGCTCAAAAGAGCCCACACACTCATATCTTAACCCCAGTGTGCTGAAAGTGTCAAAACATGTTTTTCAGCAGAAATAAACATGTTTCTGCGAGTTTGGTCAACCCCATGTAAGTTATGGGGCAGTAACAGTACACTTTTCAAAACGTGTTTTTCAGCCGGAAATAAACGCGTTTTTTCAGACAACTGAATCCCCATGTAGCAGCAAGGCTCAGAAGAGCCCACACACTCAGATCTTAACCCCAGTGTGCAGAAAGGGTCAAAACGTGTTTTTCAGCAGAAATAAACATGTTTCTGCAAGTTTGGTCAACCCCATGTAAGTTATGAGGCAGTAACAGTACACTCTGCAAAACGTGTTTTTCAGCCCGAAATAAACGCGTTTTTTCAGACAACTGAATCCCCATGTAGCAGCAAGGCTCAGAAGAGCCTACACACTCAGATCTTAACCCCAGTGTGCTGAAAGTGTCAAAACATGTTTTTCAGCAGAAATAAACATGTTTCTGCAAGTTTGGTCAACCCCATGTTAGTTATGGGGCTGTAACAGTACACTTTTCAAAACGTGTTTTTCAGCCCGAAATAAACGCGTTTTTTCAGACAACTGAATCCCCATGTAGCAGCAAGGCTCAGAAGAGCCCACACACTCAGATCTTAACCCCAGTGTGCAGAAAGGGTCAAAACGTGTTTTTCAGCAGAAATAAACATGTTTCTGCAAGTTTGGTCAACCCCATGTAAGTTATGAGGCAGTAACAGTACACTCTGCAAAACGTGTTTTTCAGCCCGAAATAAACGCGTTTTTTCAGACAACTGAATCCCCATGTAGCAGCAAGGCTCAGAAGAGCCCACACACTCAGATCTCAACCCCAGTGTGCAAAAGGTTCAAAACGTGTTTTTCAGCAGAAATAAACATGTTTCTGCAAGTTTGGTCAACCCCATGTAAGTTATGGGGCAGTAACAGTACACTTTTCAAAACGTGTTTTTCAGCCCGAAATAAACGCGTTTTTTCAGACAACTGAATCCCCATGTAGCAGCAAGTATCAGAAGAGCCCACACACTCAGCTCTTAACCCCAGTGTGCAGAAAGGGTCAAAACGTGTTTTTCAGCAGAAATAAACATGTTTCTGCAAGTTTGGTCAACCCCATGTAAGTTATGGGGCAGTAACAGTACACTTTTCAAAACGTGTTTTTCAGCCCCAAATAAACGCGTTTTTTCAGACAACTGAATACCCATGTAGCAGCACACACTCAGATCTTAACCCCAGTGTGCAGAAAGGGTCAAAACGTGTTTTTCAGCAGAAATAAACATGTTTCTGCAAGTTTGGTCAACCCCATGTAAGTTATGGGGCAGTAACAGTACACTTTTCAAAACGTGTTTTTCAGCCCGAAATAAACGCGTTTTTTCAGACAACTGAATCCACATGTAGCAGCAAGGCTCAGAAGAGCCCACACACTCAGATCTTAACCCCAGTGTGCAGAAAGGTTCAAAACGTGTTTTTCAGCAGAAATAAACATGTTTCTGCAAGTTTGGTCAACCCCATGTAAGTTATGGGGCAGTAACAGTACACTTTTCAAAACGTGTTTTTCAGCCCGAAATAAACGCGTTTTTTCAGACAACTGAATCCCCATGTAGCAGCAAGGCTCAGAAGAGCCCACACACTCAGATCTTAACCCCAGTGTGCAGAAAGGTTCAAAACGTGTTTTTCAGCAGAAATAAACATGTTTCTGCAAGTTTGGTCAACCCCATGTAAGTTATGGGGCAGTAACAGTACACTCTGCAAAACGTGTTTTTCAGCCCGAAATAAACGCGTTTTTTCAGACAACTGAATCCCCATGTAGCAACAAGGCTCAGAAGAGCCCACACACTCAGATCTTAACCCCAGTGTGCAGAAAGGTTCAAAACGTGTTTTTCAGCAGAAATAAACATGTTTCTGCAAGTTTTGTCAACCCCATGTAAGTTATGGGGCAGTAACAGTACACTTTTCAAAACGTGTTTTTCAGCCCGAAATAAACGCGTTTTTTCAGACAACTGAATCCCCATGTAGCAGCAAGGCTCAGAAGAGCCCACACACTCAGATCTTAACCCCAGTGTGCAGAAAGGTTCAAAACGTGTTTTTCAGCAGAAATAAACATGTTTCTGCAAGTTTGGTCAACCCCATGTAAATTATAGGGCAGTAACAGTACTCTTTTCAAAACGTGTTTTCAGCCCGAAATAAACACGTTTTTTCAAACAACTGAATCCCCATTTAGCAGCAAGGCTCAGAAGAGCCCACACACTCAGATCTTAACCCCAGTGTGCAGAAAGGTTCAAAACGTGTTTTTCAGCAGAAATAAACATGTTTCTGCAAGTTTGGTCAACCCCATGTAAGTTATGGGGCAGTAACAGTACACTTTTCAAAACGTGTTTTCAGCCCGAAATAAACGCGTTTTTTCAAACAACTGAATCCCCATGTAGCAGCAAGGCTCAGTAGAGCCCACACACTCAGATCTTAACCCCAGTGTGCAGAAAGGTTCAAAACGTGTTTTTCAGCAGAAATAAACATGTTTCTGCAAGTTTGGTCAACCCCATGTAAGTTATGGGGCAGTAACAGTACACTTTTCAAAACGTGTTTTTCAGCCCGAAATAAACACGTTTTTTCAGACAACTGAATCCCCATTTAGCAGCAAGGCTCAGAAGAGCCCACACACTCAGATCTTAACCCCAGTGTGCAGAAAGGGTCAAAACATGTTTTTCAGCAGAAATAAACATGTTTCTGCAAGTTTGGTCAACCCCATGTAAGTTATGAGGCAGTAACAGTACACTCTGCAAAACGTGTTTTTCAGCCCGAAATAAACGCGTTTTTTCAGACAACTGAATCCCCATGTAGCAGCAAGGCTCAGAAGAGCCTACACACTCAGATCTTAACCCCAGTGTGCTGAAAGTGTCAAAACATGTTTTTCAGCAGAAATAAACATGTTTCTGCAAGTTTGGTCAACCCCATGTTAGTTATGGGGCTGTAACAGTACACTTTTCAAAACGTGTTTTTCAGCCCGAAATAAACGCGTTTTTTCAGACAACTGAATCCCCATGTAGCAGCAAGGCTCAGAAGAGCCCACACACTCAGATCTTAAACCCAGTGTGCAGAAAGGGTCAAAACGTGTTTTTCAGCAGAAAAAAACATGTTTCTGCAAGTTTGGTCAACCCCATGTAAGTTATGAGGCAGTAACAGTACACTCTGCAAAACGTGTTTTTCAGCCCGAAATAAACGCGTTTTTTCAGACAACTGAATCCCCATGTAGCAGCAAGGCTCAGAAGAGCCCACACACTCAGATCTTAACCCCAGTGTGCAGAAAGGTTCAAAACGTGTTTTTCAGCAGAAATAAACATGTTTCTGCAAGTTGGTCAACCCCATGTAAGTTATGGGGCAGTAACAGTACACTTTTCAAAACGTGTTTTTCAGCCCGAAATAAACGCGTTTTTTCAGACAACTGAATCCCCATGTAGCAGCAAGTCTCAGAAGAGCCCACACACTCAGATCTTAACCCCACTGTGCAGAAAGGGTCAAAACGTGTTTTTCAGCAGAAATAAACATGTTTCTGCAAGTTTGGTCAACCCCATGTAAGTTATGAGGCAGTAACAGTACACTCTGCAAAACGTGTTTTTCAGCCCGAAATAAACGCGTTTTTTCAGACAACTGAATCCCCATGTAGCAGCAAGGCTCAGAAGAGCCCACACACTCAGATCTTAACCCCAGTGTGCAGAAAGGTTCAAAACGTGTTTTTCAGCAGAAATAAACATGTTTCTGCAAGTTTGGTCAACCCCATGTAAGTTATGGGGCAGTAACAGTACACTTTTCAAAACGTGTTTTTCAGCCCGAAATAAACGCGTTTTTTCAGACAACTGAATCCCCATGTAGCAGCAAGGCTCAGAAGAGCCCACACACTCAGATCTTAACCCCAGTGTGCTGAAAGTGTCAAAACATGTTTTTCAGCAGAAATAAACATGTTTCTGCAAGTTTGGTCAACCCCATGTTAGTTATGGGGCAGTAACAGTACACTTTTCAAAACGTGTTTTTCAGCCCGAAATAAACATGTTTCTGCAAGTTTGGTCAACCCCATGTAAATTATGGGGCAGTAACAGTACACTTTTCAAAACGTGTTTTCAGCCCGAAATAAACGCGTTTTTTCAAACAACTGAATCCCCATTTAGCAGCAAGGCTCAGAAGAGCCCACACACTCAGATCTTAACCCCAGTGTGCAGAAAGGTTCAAAACGTGTTTTTCAGCAGAAATAAACATGTTTCTGCAAGTTTGGTCAACCCCATGTAAGTTATGGGGCAGTAACAGTACACTTTTCAAAACGTGTTTTTCAGCCCGAAATAAACGCGTTTTTTCAGACAACTGAATCCCCATGTAGCAGCAAGGCTCAGAAGAGCCCACACACTCAGATCTTAACCCCAGTGTGCAGAAAGGTTCAAAACGTGTTTTTCAGCAGAAATAAACATGTTTCTGCAAGTTTGGTCAACCCCATGTAAGTTATGGGGCAGTAACAGTACACTTTTCAAAACGTGTTTTCAGCCCGAAATAAACGCGTTTTTTCAAACAACTGAATCCCCATGTAGCAGCAAGGCTCAGAAGAGCCCACACACTCAGATCTTAACCCCAGTGTGCAGAAAGGTTCAAAACGTGTTTTTCAGCAGAAATAAACATGTTTCTGCAAGTTTGGTCAACCCCATGTAAGTTATGGGGCAGTAACAGTACACTTTTCAAAACGTGTTTTTCAGCCCGAAATAAACACGTTTTTTCAGACAACTGAATCCCCATGTAGCAGCAAGGCTCAGAAGAGCCCACACACTCATATCTTAACCCCAGTGTGCTGAAAGTGTCAAAACATGTTTTTCAGCAGAAATAAACATGTTTCTGCGAGTTTGGTCAACCCCATGTAAGTTATGGGGCAGTAACAGTACACTTTTCAAAACGTGTTTTTCAGCCGGAAATAAACGCGTTTTTTCAGACAACTGAATCCCCATGTAGCAGCAAGGCTCAGAAGAGCCTACACACTCAGATCTTAACCCCAGTGTGCTGAAAGTGTCAAAACATGTTTTTCAGCAGAAATAAACATGTTTCTGCAAGTTTGGTCAACCCCATGTTAGTTATGGGGCTGTAACAGTACACTTTTCAAAACGTGTTTTTCAGCCCGAAATAAACGCGTTTTTTCAGACAACTGAATCCCCATGTAGCAGCAAGGCTCAGAAGAGCCCACACACTCAGATCTTAACCCCAGTGTGCAGAAAGGGTCAAAACGTGTTTTTCAGCAGAAATAAACATGTTTCTGCAAGTTTGGTCAACCCCATGTAAGTTATGAGGCAGTAACAGTACACTCTGCAAAACGTGTTTTTCAGCCCGAAATAAACGCGTTTTTTCAGACAACTGAATCCCCATGTAGCAGCAAGGCTCAGAAGAGCCCACACACTCAGATCTTAACCCCAGTGTGCAGAAAGGTTCAAAACGTGTTTTTCAGCAGAAATAAACATGTTTCTGCAAGTTTGGTCAACCCCATGTAAGTTATGGGGCAGTAACAGTACACTTTTCAAAACGTGTTTTTCAGCCCGAAATAAACGCGTTTTTTCAGACAACTGAATCCCCATGTAGCAGCAAGTCTCAGAAGAGCCCACACACTCAGCTCTTAACCCCAGTGTGCAGAAAGGGTCAAAACGTGTTTTTCAGCAGAAATAAACATGTTTCTGCAAGTTTGGTCAACCCCATGTAAGTTATGGGGCAGTAACAGTACACTTTTCAAAACGTGTTTTTCAGCCCGAAATAAACGCGTTTTTTCAGACAACTGAATCCCCATGTAGCAGCAAGGCTCAGAAGAGCCCACACACTCAGATCTTAACCCCAGTGTGCAGAAAGGTTCAAAACGTGTTTTTCAGCAGAAATAAACATGTTTCTGCAAGTTTGGTCAACCCCATGTAAGTTATGGGGCAGTAACAGTACACTTTTCAAAACGTGTTTTTCAGCCCGAAATAAACGCGTTTTTTCAGACAACTGAATCCCCATGTAGCAGCAAGGCTCAGAAGAGCCCACACACTCAGATCTTAACCCCAGTGTGCTGAAAGTGTCAAAACATGTTTTTCAGCAGAAATAAACATGTTTCTGCAAGTTTGGTCAACCCCATGTTAGTTATGGGGCTGTAACAGTACACTTTTCAAAACGTGTTTTTCAGCCCGAAATAAACGCGTTTTTTCAGACAACTGAATCCCCATGTAGCAGCAAGACTCAGAAGAGCCCACACACTCAGATCTTAACCCCACTGTGCAGAAAGGGTCAAAACGTGTTTTTCAGCAGAAATAAACATGTTTCTGCAAGTTTGGTCAACCCCATGTAAGTTATGAGGCAGTAACAGTACACTCTGCAAAACGTGTTTTTCAGCCCGAAATAAACGCGTTTTTTCAGACAACTGAATCCCCATGTAGCAGCAAGGCTCAGAAGAGCCCACACACTCAGATCTTAACCCCAGTGTGCAGAAAGGTTCAAAACGTGTTTTTCAGCAGAAATAAACATGTTTCTGCAAGTTTGGTCAACCCCATGTAAGTTATGGGGCAGTAACAGTACACTTTTCAAAACGTGTTTTTCAGCCCGAAATAAACGCGTTTTTTCAGACAACTGAATCCCCATGTAGCAGCAAGGCTCAGAAGAGCCCACACACTCAGATCTTAACCCCAGTGTGCTGAAAGTGTCAAAACATGTTTTTCAGCAGAAATAAACATGTTTCTGCAAGTTTGGTCAACCCCATGTTAGTTATGGGGCAGTAACAGTACACTTTTCAAAACGTGTTTTTCAACCCGAAATAAACGCATTTTTTCAGACAACTGAATCCCCATGTAGCAGCAAGGCTCAGAAGAGCCCACACACTCAGATCTTAACCCCAGTGTGCAAAAAGGTTCAAAACATGTTTTTCAGCAGAAATAAACATGTTTCTGCAAGTTTGGTCAACCCCATGTAAGTTATGGGGCAGTAACAGTACACTTTTCAAAACGTGTTTTTCAGCCCGAAATAAACGCGTTTTTTCAGACAACTGAATCCCCATGTAGCAGCAAGGCTCAGAAGAGCCCACACACTCAGATCTTAACCCCAGTGTGCAGAAAGGTTCAAAACGTGTTTTTCAGCAGAAATAAACATGTTTCTGCAAGTTTGGTCAACCCCATGTAAGTTATGGGGCAGTAACAGTACACTTTTCAAAACGTGTTTTTCAGCCCGAAATAAACGCGTTTTTTCAGACAACTGAATCCCCATGTAGCAGCAAGGCTCAGAAGAGCCCACACACTCAGATCTTAACCCCAGTGTGCAGAAAGGTTCAAAACGTGTTTTTCAGCAGAAATAAACATGTTTCTGCAAGTTTGGTCAACCCCATGTAAATTATGGGGCAGTAACAGTACACTTTTCAAAACGTGTTTTCAGCCCGAAATAAACGCGTTTTTTCAAACAACTGAATCCCCATTTAGCAGCAAGGCTCAGAAGAGCCCACACACTCAGATCTTAACCCCAGTGTGCAGAAAGGTTCAAAACGTGTTTTTCAGCAGAAATAAACATGTTTCTGCAAGTTTGGTCAACCCCATGTAAGTTATGGGGCAGTAACAGTACACTTTTCAAAACGTGTTTTTCAGCCCGAAATAAACGCGTTTTTTCAGACAACTGAATCCCCATGTAGCAGCAAGTCTCAGAAGAGCCCACACACTCAGCTCTTAACCCCAGTGTGCAGAAAGGGTCAAAACGTGTTTTTCAGCAGAAATAAACATGTTTCTGCAAGTTTGGTCAACCCCATGTAAGTTATGGGGCAGTAACAGTACACTTTTCAAAACGTGTTTTTCAGCCCGAAATAAACGCGTTTTTTCAGACAACTGAATCCCCATGTAGCAGCAAGGCTCAGAAGAGCCCACACACTCAGATCTTAACCCCAGTGTGCAGAAAGGTTCAAAACGTGTTTTTCAGCAGAAATAAACATGTTTCTGCAAGTTTGGTCAACCCCATGTAAGTTATGGGGCAGTAACAGTACACTTTTCAAAACGTGTTTTTCAGCCCGAAATAAACGCGTTTTTTCAGACAACTGAATCCCCATGTAGCAGCAAGGCTCAGAAGAGCCCACACACTCAGATCTTAACCCCAGTGTGCTGAAAGTGTCAAAACATGTTTTTCAGCAGAAATAAACATGTTTCTGCAAGTTTGGTCAACCCCATGTTAGTTATGGGGCTGTAACAGTGCACTTTTCAAAACGTGTTTTTCAGCCCGAAATAAACGCGTTTTTTCAGACAACTGAATCCCCATGTAGCAGCAAGGCTCAGAAGAGCCCACACACTCAGATCTTAACCCCACTGTGCAGAAAGGGTCAAAACGTGTTTTTCAGCAGAAATAAACATGTTTCTGCAAGTTTGGTCAACCCCATGTAAGTTATGAGGCAGTAACAGTACACTCTGCAAAACGTGTTTTTCAGCCCGAAATAAACGCGTTTTTTCAGACAACTGAATCCCCATGTAGCAGCAAGGCTCAGAAGAGCCCACACACTCAGATCTTAACCCCAGTGTGCAGAAAGGTTCAAAACGTGTTTTTCAGCAGAAATAAACATGTTTCTGCAAGTTTGGTCAACCCCATGTAAGTTATGGGGCAGTAACAGTACACTTTTCAAAACGTGTTTTTCAGCCCGAAATAAACGCGTTTTTTCAGACAACTGAATCCCCATGTAGCAGCAAGGCTCAGAAGAGCCCACACACTCAGATCTTAACCCCAGTGTGCTGAAAGTGTCAAAACATGTTTTTCAGCAGAAATAAACATGTTTCTGCAAGTTTGGTCAACCCCATGTTAGTTATGGGGCAGTAACAGTACACTTTTCAAAACGTGTTTTTCAGCCCGAAATAAACATGTTTCTGCAAGTTTGGTCAACCCCATGTAAATTATGGGGCAGTAACAGTACACTTTTCAAAACGTGTTTTCAGCCCGAAATAAACGCGTTTTTTCAAACAACTGAATCCCCATTTAGCAGCAAGGCTCAGAAGAGCCCACACACTCAGATCTTAACCCCAGTGTGCAGAAAGGTTCAAAACGTGTTTTTCAGCAGAAATAAACATGTTTCTGCAAGTTTGGTCAACCCCATGTAAGTTATGGGGCAGTAACAGTACACTTTTCAAAACGTGTTTTTCAGCCCGAAATAAACGCGTTTTTTCAGACAACTGAATCCCCATGTAGCAGCAAGGCTCAGAAGAGCCCACACACTCAGATCTTAACCCCAGTGTGCAGAAAGGTTCAAAACGTGTTTTTCAGCAGAAATAAACATGTTTCTGCAAGTTTGGTCAACCCCATGTAAGTTATGGGGCAGTAACAGTACACTTTTCAAAACGTGTTTTCAGCCCGAAATAAACGCGTTTTTTCAAACAACTGAATCCCCATGTAGCAGCAAGGCTCAGAAGAGCCCACACACTCAGATCTTAACCCCAGTGTGCAGAAAGGTTCAAAACGTGTTTTTCAGCAGAAATAAACATGTTTCTGCAAGTTTGGTCAACCCCATGTAAGTTATGGGGCAGTAACAGTACACTTTTCAAAACGTGTTTTTCAGCCCGAAATAAACACGTTTTTTCAGACAACTGAATCCCCATGTAGCAGCAAGGCTCAGAAGAGCCCACACACTCATATCTTAACCCCAGTGTGCTGAAAGTGTCAAAACATGTTTTTCAGCAGAAATAAACATGTTTCTGCGAGTTTGGTCAACCCCATGTAAGTTATGGGGCAGTAACAGTACACTTTTCAAAACGTGTTTTTCAGCCGGAAATAAACGCGTTTTTTCAGACAACTGAATCCCCATGTAGCAGCAAGGCTCAGAAGAGCCTACACACTCAGATCTTAACCCCAGTGTGCTGAAAGTGTCAAAACATGTTTTTCAGCAGAAATAAACATGTTTCTGCAAGTTTGGTCAACCCCATGTTAGTTATGGGGCTGTAACAGTACACTTTTCAAAACGTGTTTTTCAGCCCGAAATAAACGCGTTTTTTCAGACAACTGAATCCCCATGTAGCAGCAAGGCTCAGAAGAGCCCACACACTCA
This sequence comes from Lepisosteus platostomus, assembly GCF_059453375.1. NCBI lineage: Eukaryota > Metazoa > Chordata > Actinopteri > Semionotiformes > Lepisosteidae > Lepisosteus > Lepisosteus platostomus. Next base: position 26,578,478 of record NC_142615.1, on the reverse strand, counting down.
GATCTTAACCCCAGTGTGCAGAAAGGGTCAAAACGTGTTTTTCAGCAGAAATAAACATGTTTCTGCAAGTTTGGTCAACCCCATGTAAGTTATGAGGCAGTAACAGTACACTCTGCAAAACGTGTTTTTCAGCCCGAAATAAACGCGTTTTTTCAGACAACTGAATCCCCATGTAGCAGCAAGGCTCAGAAGAGCCCACACACTCAGATCTTAACCCCAGTGTGCAGAAAGGTTCAAAACGTGTTTTTCAGCAGAAATAAACATGTTTCTGCAAGTTTGGTCAACCCCATGTAAGTTATGGGGCAGTAACAGTACACTTTTCAAAACGTGTTTTTCAGCCCGAAATAAACGCGTTTTTTCAGACAACTGAATCCCCATGTAGCAGCAAGTCTCAGAAGAGCCCACACACTCAGCTCTTAACCCCAGTGTGCAGAAAGGGTCAAAACGTGTTTTTCAGCAGAAATAAACATGTTTCTGCAAGTTTGGTCAACCCCATGTAAGTTATGGGGCAGTAACAGTACACTTTTCAAAACGTGTTTTTCAGCCCGAAATAAACGCGTTTTTTCAGACAACTGAATCCCCATGTAGCAGCAAGGCTCAGAAGAGCCCACACACTCAGATCTTAACCCCAGTGTGCAGAAAGGTTCAAAACGTGTTTTTCAGCAGAAATAAACATGTTTCTGCAAGTTTGGTCAACCCCATGTAAGTTATGGGGCAGTAACAGTACACTTTTCAAAACGTGTTTTTCAGCCCGAAATAAACGCGTTTTTTCAGACAACTGAATCCCCATGTAGCAGCAAGGCTCAGAAGAGCCCACACACTCAGATCTTAACCCCAGTGTGCTGAAAGTGTCAAAACATGTTTTTCAGCAGAAATAAACATGTTTCTGCAAGTTTGGTCAACCCCATGTTAGTTATGGGGCTGTAACAGTACACTTTTCAAAACGTGTTTTTCAGCCCGAAATAAACGCGTTTTTTCAGACAACTGAATCCCCATGTAGCAGCAAGACTCAGAAGAGCCCACACACTCAGATCTTAACCCCACTGTGCAGAAAGGGTCAAAACGTGTTTTTCAGCAGAAATAAACATGTTTCTGCAAGTTTGGTCAACCCCATGTAAGTTATGAGGCAGTAACAGTACACTCTGCAAAACGTGTTTTTCAGCCCGAAATAAACGCGTTTTTTCAGACAACTGAATCCCCATGTAGCAGCAAGGCTCAGAAGAGCCCACACACTCAGATCTTAACCCCAGTGTGCTGAAAGTGTCAAAACATGTTTTTCAGCAGAAATAAACATGTTTCTGCAAGTTTGGTCAACCCCATGTTAGTTATGGGGCAGTAACAGTACACTTTTCAAAACGTGTTTTTCAACCCGAAATAAACGCATTTTTTCAGACAACTGAATCCCCATGTAGCAGCAAGGCTCAGAAGAGCCCACACACTCAGATCTTAACCCCAGTGTGCAAAAAGGTTCAAAACATGTTTTTCAGCAGAAATAAACATGTTTCTGCAAGTTTGGTCAACCCCATGTAAGTTATGGGGCAGTAACAGTACACTTTTCAAAACGTGTTTTTCAGCCCGAAATAAACACGTTTTTTCAGACAACTGAATCCCCATGTAGCAGCAAGGCTCAGAAGAGCCCACACACTCAGATCTTAACCCCAGTGTGCAGAAAGGTTCAAAACGTGTTTTTCAGCAGAAATAAACATGTTTCTGCAAGTTTGGTCAACCCCATGTAAGTTATGGGGCAGTAACAGTACACTTTTCAAAACGTGTTTTTCAGCCCGAAATAAACGCGTTTTTTCAGACAACTGAATCCCCATGTAGCAGCAAGGCTCAGAAGAGCCCACACACTCAGATCTTAACCCCAGTGTGCAGAAAGGTTCAAAACGTGTTTTTCAGCAGAAATAAACATGTTTCTGCAAGTTTGGTCAACCCCATGTAAATTATGGGGCAGTAACAGTACACTTTTCAAAACGTGTTTTCAGCCCGAAATAAACACGTTTTTTCAAACAACTGAATCCCCATTTAGCAGCAAGGCTCAGAAGAGCCCACACACTCAGATCTTAACCCCAGTGTGCAGAAAGGTTCAAAACGTGTTTTTCAGCAGAAATAAACATGTTTCTGCAAGTTTGGTCAACCCCATGTAAGTTATGGGGCAGTAACAGTACACTTTTCAAAACGTGTTTTTCAGCCCGAAATAAACGCGTTTTTTCAGACAACTGAATCCCCATGTAGCAGCAAGGCTCAGAAGAGCCCACACACTCAGATCTTAACCCCAGTGTGCAGAAAGGTTCAAAACGTGTTTTTCAGCAGAAATGAACATGTTTCTGCAAGTTTGGTCAACCCCATGTAAGTTATGGGGCAGTAACAGTACACTTTTCAAAACGTGTTTTTCAGCCCGAAATAAACGCGTTTTTTCAGACAACTGAATCCCCATGTAGCAGCAAGGCTCAGAAGAGCCCACACACTCAGATCTTAAACCCAGTGTGCAGAAAGGGTCAAAACGTGTTTTTCAGCAGAAAAAAACATGTTTCTGCAAGTTTGGTCAACCCCATGTAAGTTATGAGGCAGTAACAGTACACTCTGCAAAACGTGTTTTTCAGCCCGAAATAAACGCGTTTTTTCAGACAACTGAATCCCCATGTAGCAGCAAGGCTCAGAAGAGCCCACACACTCAGATCTTAACCCCAGTGTGCAGAAAGGTTCAAAACGTGTTTTTCAGCAGAAATAAACATGTTTCTGCAAGTTGGTCAACCCCATGTAAGTTATGGGGCAGTAACAGTACACTTTTCAAAACGTGTTTTTCAGCCCGAAATAAACGCGTTTTTTCAGACAACTGAATCCCCATGTAGCAGCAAGTCTCAGAAGAGCCCACACACTCAGCTCTTAACCCCAGTGTGCAGAAAGGGTCAAAACGTGTTTTTCAGCAGAAATAAACATGTTTCTGCAAGTTTGGTCAACCCCATGTAAGTTATGGGGCAGTAACAGTACACTTTTCAAAACGTGTTTTTCAGCCCGAAATAAACGCGTTTTTTCAGACAACTGAATCCCCATGTAGCAGCAAGGCTCAGAAGAGCCCACACACTCAGATCTTAACCCCAGTGTGCAGAAAGGTTCAAAACGTGTTTTTCAGCAGAAATAAACATGTTTCTGCAAGTTTGGTCAACCCCATGTAAGTTATGGGGCAGTAACAGTACACTTTTCAAAACGTGTTTTTCAGCCCGAAATAAACGCGTTTTTTCAGACAACTGAATCCCCATGTAGCAGCAAGGCTCAGAAGAGCCCACACACTCAGATCTTAACCCCAGTGTGCTGAAAGTGTCAAAACATGTTTTTCAGCAGAAATAAACATGTTTCTGCAAGTTTGGTCAACCCCATGTTAGTTATGGGGCTGTAACAGTGCACTTTTCAAAACGTGTTTTTCAGCCCGAAATAAACGCGTTTTTTCAGACAACTGAATCCCCATGTAGCAGCAAGGCTCAGAAGAGCCCACACACTCAGATCTTAACCCCACTGTGCAGAAAGGGTCAAAACGTGTTTTTCAGCAGAAATAAACATGTTTCTGCAAGTTTGGTCAACCCCATGTAAGTTATGAGGCAGTAACAGTACACTCTGCAAAACGTGTTTTTCAGCCCGAAATAAACGCGTTTTTTCAGACAACTGAATCCCCATGTAGCAGCAAGGCTCAGAAGAGCCCACACACTCAGATCTTAACCCCAGTGTGCAGAAAGGTTCAAAACGTGTTTTTCAGCAGAAATAAACATGTTTCTGCAAGTTTGGTCAACCCCATGTAAGTTATGGGGCAGTAACAGTACACTTTTCAAAACGTGTTTTTCAGCCCGAAATAAACGCGTTTTTTCAGACAACTGAATCCCCATGTAGCAGCAAGGCTCAGAAGAGCCCACACACTCAGATCTTAACCCCAGTGTGCTGAAAGTGTCAAAACATGTTTTTCAGCAGAAATAAACATGTTTCTGCAAGTTTGGTCAACCCCATGTTAGTTATGGGGCAGTAACAGTACACTTTTCAAAACGTGTTTTTCAGCCCGAAATAAACATGTTTCTGCAAGTTTGGTCAACCCCATGTAAATTATGGGGCAGTAACAGTACACTTTTCAAAACGTGTTTTCAGCCCGAAATAAACGCGTTTTTTCAAACAACTGAATCCCCATTTAGCAGCAAGGCTCAGAAGAGCCCACACACTCAGATCTTAACCCCAGTGTGCAGAAAGGTTCAAAACGTGTTTTTCAGCAGAAATAAACATGTTTCTGCAAGTTTGGTCAACCCCATGTAAGTTATGGGGCAGTAACAGTACACTTTTCAAAACGTGTTTTTCAGCCCGAAATAAACGCGTTTTTTCAGACAACTGAATCCCCATGTAGCAGCAAGGCTCAGAAGAGCCCACACACTCAGATCTTAACCCCAGTGTGCAGAAAGGTTCAAAACGTGTTTTTCAGCAGAAATAAACATGTTTCTGCAAGTTTGGTCAACCCCATGTAAGTTATGGGGCAGTAACAGTACACTTTTCAAAACGTGTTTTCAGCCCGAAATAAACGCGTTTTTTCAAACAACTGAATCCCCATGTAGCAGCAAGGCTCAGAAGAGCCCACACACTCAGATCTTAACCCCAGTGTGCAGAAAGGTTCAAAACGTGTTTTTCAGCAGAAATAAACATGTTTCTGCAAGTTTGGTCAACCCCATGTAAGTTATGGGGCAGTAACAGTACACTTTTCAAAACGTGTTTTTCAGCCCGAAATAAACACGTTTTTTCAGACAACTGAATCCCCATGTAGCAGCAAGGCTCAGAAGAGCCCACACACTCATATCTTAACCCCAGTGTGCTGAAAGTGTCAAAACATGTTTTTCAGCAGAAATAAACATGTTTCTGCGAGTTTGGTCAACCCCATGTAAGTTATGGGGCAGTAACAGTACACTTTTCAAAACGTGTTTTTCAGCCGGAAATAAACGCGTTTTTCAGACAACTGAATCCCCATGTAGCAGCAAGGCTCAGAAGAGCCTACACACTCAGATCTTAACCCCAGTGTGCTGAAAGTGTCAAAACATGTTTTTCAGCAGAAATAAACATGTTTCTGCAAGTTTGGTCAACCCCATGTTAGTTATGGGGCTGTAACAGTACACTTTTCAAAACGTGTTTTTCAGCCCGAAATAAACGCGTTTTTTCAGACAACTGAATCCCCATGTAGCAGCAAGGCTCAGAAGAGCCCACACACTCAGATCTTAACCCCAGTGTGCAGAAAGGGTCAAAACGTGTTTTTCAGCAGAAATAAACATGTTTCTGCAAGTTTGGTCAACCCCATGTAAGTTATGAGGCAGTAACAGTACACTCTGCAAAACGTGTTTTTCAGCCCGAAATAAACGCGTTTTTTCAGACAACTGAATCCCCATGTAGCAGCAAGGCTCAGAAGAGCCCACACACTCAGATCTTAACCCCAGTGTGCAGAAAGGTTCAAAACGTGTTTTTCAGCAGAAATAAACATGTTTCTGCAAGTTTGGTCAACCCCATGTAAGTTATGGGGCAGTAACAGTACACTTTTCAAAACGTGTTTTTCAGCCCGAAATAAACGCGTTTTTTCAGACAACTGAATCCCCATGTAGCAGCAAGTCTCAGAAGAGCCCACACACTCAGCTCTTAACCCCAGTGTGCAGAAAGGGTCAAAACGTGTTTTTCAGCAGAAATAAACATGTTTCTGCAAGTTTGGTCAACCCCATGTAAGTTATGGGGCAGTAACAGTACACTTTTCAAAACGTGTTTTTCAGCCCGAAATAAACGCGTTTTTTCAGACAACTGAATCCCCATGTAGCAGCAAGGCTCAGAAGAGCCCACACACTCAGATCTTAACCCCAGTGTGCAGAAAGGTTCAAAACGTGTTTTTCAGCAGAAATAAACATGTTTCTGCAGGTTTGGTCAACCCCATGTAAGTTATGGGGCAGTAACAGTACACTTTTCAAAACGTGTTTTTCAGCCCGAAATAAACGCGTTTTTTCAGACAACTGAATCCCCATGTAGCAGCAAGGCTCAGAAGAGCCCACACACTCAGATCTTAACCCCAGTGTGCTGAAAGTGTCAAAACATGTTTTTCAGCAGAAATAAACATGTTTCTGCAAGTTTGGTCAACCCCATGTTAGTTATGGGGCTGTAACAGTACACTTTTCAAAACGTGTTTTTCAGCCCGAAATAAACGCGTTTTTTCAGACAACTGAATCCCCATGTAGCAGCAAGACTCAGAAGAGCCCACACACTCAGATCTTAACCCCACTGTGCAGAAAGGGTCAAAACGTGTTTTTCAGCAGAAATAAACATGTTTCTGCAAGTTTGGTCAACCCCATGTAAGTTATGAGGCAGTAACAGTACACTCTGCAAAACGTGTTTTTCAGCCCGAAATAAACGCGTTTTTTCAGACAACTGAATCCCCATGTAGCAGCAAGGCTCAGAAGAGCCCACACACTCAGATCTTAACCCCAGTGTGCAGAAAGGTTCAAAACGTGTTTTTCAGCAGAAATAAACATGTTTCTGCAAGTTTGGTCAACCCCATGTAAGTTATGGGGCAGTAACAGTACACTTTTCAAAACGTGTTTTTCAGCCCGAAATAAACGCGTTTTTTCAGACAACTGAATCCCCATGTAGCAGCAAGGCTCAGAAGAGCCCACACACTCAGATCTTAACCCCAGTGTGCTGAAAGTGTCAAAACATGTTTTTCAGCAGAAATAAACATGTTTCTGCAAGTTTGGTCAACCCCATGTTAGTTATGGGGCAGTAACAGTACACTTTTCAAAACGTGTTTTTCAACCCGAAATAAACGCATTTTTTCAGACAACTGAATCCCCATGTAGCAGCAAGGCTCAGAAGAGCCCACACACTCAGATCTTAACCCCAGTGTGCAAAAAGGTTCAAAACATGTTTTTCAGCAGAAATAAACATGTTTCTGCAAGTTTGGTCAACCCCATGTAAGTTATGGGGCAGTAACAGTACACTTTTCAAAACGTGTTTTTCAGCCCGAAATAAACGCGTTTTTTCAGACAACTGAATCCCCATGTAGCAGCAAGGCTCAGAAGAGCCCACACACTCAGATCTTAACCCCAGTGTGCAGAAAGGTTCAAAACGTGTTTTTCAGCAGAAATAAACATGTTTCTGCAAGTTTGGTCAACCCCATGTAAGTTATGGGGCAGTAACAGTACACTTTTCAAAACGTGTTTTTCAGCCCGAAATAAACGCGTTTTTTCAGACAACTGAATCCCCATGTAGCAGCAAGGCTCAGAAGAGCCCACACACTCAGATCTTAACCCCAGTGTGCAGAAAGGTTCAAAACGTGTTTTTCAGCAGAAATAAACATGTTTCTGCAAGTTTGGTCAACCCCATGTAAATTATGGGGCAGTAACAGTACACTTTTCAAAACGTGTTTTCAGCCCGAAATAAACGCGTTTTTTCAAACAACTGAATCCCCATTTAGCAGCAAGGCTCAGAAGAGCCCACACACTCAGATCTTAACCCCAGTGTGCAGAAAGGTTCAAAACGTGTTTTTCAGCAGAAATAAACATGTTTCTGCAAGTTTGGTCAACCCCATGTAAGTTATGGGGCAGTAACAGTACACTTTTCAAAACGTGTTTTTCAGCCCGAAATAAACGCGTTTTTTCAGACAACTGAATCCCCATGTAGCAGCAAGGCTCAGAAGAGCCCACACACTCAGATCTTAACCCCAGTGTGCAGAAAGGTTCAAAACGTGTTTTTCAGCAGAAATAAACATGTTTCTGCAAGTTTGGTCAACCCCATGTAAGTTATGGGGCAGTAACAGTACACTTTTCAAAACGTGTTTTCAGCCCGAAATAAACGCGTTTTTTCAAACAACTGAATCCCCATGTAGCAGCAAGGCTCAGAAGAGCCCACACACTCAGATCTTAACCCCAGTGTGCAGAAAGGTTCAAAACGTGTTTTTCAGCAGAAATAAACATGTTTCTGCAAGTTTGGTCAACCCCATGTAAGTTATGGGGCAGTAACAGTACACTTTTCAAAACGTGTTTTTCAGCCCGAAATAAACACGTTTTTTCAGACAACTGAATCCCCATGTAGCAGCAAGGCTCAGAAGAGCCCACACACTCATATCTTAACCCCAGTGTGCTGAAAGTGTCAAAACATGTTTTTCAGCAGAAATAAACATGTTTCTGCGAGTTTGGTCAACCCCATGTAAGTTATGGGGCAGTAACAGTACACTTTTCAAAACGTGTTTTTCAGCCGGAAATAAACGCGTTTTTTCAGACAACTGAATCCCCATGTAGCAGCAAGGCTCAGAAGAGCCCACACACTCAGATCTTAACCCCAGTGTGCAGAAAGGGTCAAAACGTGTTTTTCAGCAGAAATAAACATGTTTCTGCAAGTTTGGTCAACCCCATGTTAGTTATGGGGCTGTAACAGTACACTTTTCAAAACGTGTTTTTCAGCCCGAAATAAACGCGTTTTTTCAGACAACTGAATCCCCATGTAGCAGCAAGGCTCAAAAGAGCCCACACACTCATATCTTAACCCCAGTGTGCTGAAAGTGTCAAAACATGTTTTTCAGCAGAAATAAACATGTTTCTGCGAGTTTGGTCAACCCCATGTAAGTTATGGGGCAGTAACAGTACACTTTTCAAAACGTGTTTTTCAGCCGGAAATAAACGCGTTTTTTCAGACAACTGAATCCCCATGTAGCAGCAAGGCTCAGAAGAGCCCACACACTCAGATCTTAACCCCAGTGTGCAGAAAGGGTCAAAACGTGTTTTTCAGCAGAAATAAACATGTTTCTGCAAGTTTGGTCAACCCCATGTAAGTTATGAGGCAGTAACAGTACACTCTGCAAAACGTGTTTTTCAGCCCGAAATAAACGCGTTTTTTCAGACAACTGAATCCCCATGTAGCAGCAAGGCTCAGAAGAGCTTACACACTCAGATCTTAACCCCAGTGTGCTGAAAGTGTCAAAACATGTTTTTCAGCAGAAATAAACATGTTTCTGCAAGTTTGGTCAACCCCATGTTAGTTATGGGGCTGTAACAGTACACTTTTCAAAACGTGTTTTTCAGCCCGAAATAAACGCGTTTTTTCAGACAACTGAATCCCCATGTAGCAGCAAGGCTCAGAAGAGCCCACACACTCAGATCTTAACCCCAGTGTGCAGAAAGGGTCAAAACGTGTTTTTCAGCAGAAATAAACATGTTTCTGCAAGTTTGGTCAACCCCATGTAAGTTATGAGGCAGTAACAGTACACTCTGCAAAACGTGTTTTTCAGCCCGAAATAAACGCGTTTTTTCAGACAACTGAATCCCCATGTAGCAGCAAGGCTCAGAAGAGCCCACACACTCAGATCTCAACCCCAGTGTGCAAAAGGTTCAAAACGTGTTTTTCAGCAGAAATAAACATGTTTCTGCAAGTTTGGTCAACCCCATGTAAGTTATGGGGCAGTAACAGTACACTTTTCAAAACGTGTTTTTCAGCCGGAAATAAACGCGTTTTTTCAGACAACTGAATCCCCATGTAGCAGCAAGGCTCAGAAGAGCCCACACACTCAGATCTTAACCCCAGTGTGCAGAAAGGGTCAAAACGTGTTTTTCAGCAGAAATAAACATGTTTCTGCAAGTTTGGTCAACCCCATGTAAGTTATGAGGCAGTAACAGTACACTCTGCAAAACGTGTTTTTCAGCCCGAAATAAACGCGTTTTTTCAGACAACTGAATCCCCATGTAGCAGCAAGGCTCAGAAGAGCCTACACACTCAGATCTTAACCCCAGTGTGCTGAAAGTGTCAAAACATGTTTTTCAGCAGAAATAAACATGTTTCTGCAAGTTTGGTCAACCCCATGTTAGTTATGGGGCTGTAACAGTACACTTTTCAAAACGTGTTTTTCAGCCCGAAATAAACGCGTTTTTTCAGACAACTGAATCCCCATGTAGCAGCAAGGCTCAGAAGAGCCCACACACTCAGATCTTAAACCCAGTGTGCAGAAAGGGTCAAAACGTGTTTTTCAGCAGAAAAAAACATGTTTCTGCAAGTTTGGTCAACCCCATGTAAGTTATGAGGCAGTAACAGTACACTCTGCAAAACGTGTTTTTCAGCCCGAAATAAACGCGTTTTTTCAGACAACTGAATCCCCATGTAGCAGCAAGGCTCAGAAGAGCCCACACACTCAGATCTTAACCCCAGTGTGCAGAAAGGTTCAAAACGTGTTTTTCAGCAGAAATAAACATGTTTCTGCAAGTTGGTCAACCCCATGTAAGTTATGGGGCAGTAACAGTACACTTTTCAAAACGTGTTTTTCAGCCCGAAATAAACGCGTTTTTTCAGACAACTGAATCCCCATGTAGCAGCAAGTCTCAGAAGAGCCCACACACTCAGCTCTTAACCCCAGTGTGCAGAAAGGGTCAAAACGTGTTTTTCAGCAGAAATAAACATGTTTCTGCAAGTTTGGTCAACCCCATGTAAGTTATGGGGCAGTAACAGTACACTTTTCAAAACGTGTTTTTCAGCCCGAAATAAACGCGTTTTTTCAGACAACTGAATCCCCATGTAGCAGCAAGGCTCAGAAGAGCCCACACACTCAGATCTTAACCCCAGTGTGCAGAAAGGTTCAAAACGTGTTTTTCAGCAGAAATAAACATGTTTCTGCAAGTTTGGTCAACCCCATGTAAGTTATGGGGCAGTAACAGTACACTTTTCAAAACGTGTTTTTCAGCCCGAAATAAACGCGTTTTTTCAGACAACTGAATCCCCATGTAGCAGCAAGGCTCAGAAGAGCCCACACACTCAGATCTTAACCCCAGTGTGCTGAAAGTGTCAAAACATGTTTTTCAGCAGAAATAAACATGTTTCTGCAAGTTTGGTCAACCCCATGTTAGTTATGGGGCTGTAACAGTGCACTTTTCAAAACGTGTTTTTCAGCCCGAAATAAACGCGTTTTTTCAGACAACTGAATCCCCATGTAGCAGCAAGGCTCAGAAGAGCCCACACACTCAGATCTTAACCCCAGTGTGCAGAAAGGTTCAAAACGTGTTTTTCAGCAGAAATAAACATGTTTCTGCAAGTTTGGTCAACCCCATGTAAGTTATGGGGCAGTAACAGTACACTTTTCAAAACGTGTTTTTCAGCCCGAAATAAACGCGTTTTTTCAGACAACTGAATCCCCATGTAGCAGCAAGGCTCAGAAGAGCCCACACACTCAGATCTTAACCCCAGTGTGCAGAAAGGTTCAAAACGTGTTTTTCAGCAGAAATAAACATGTTTCTGCAAGTTTGGTCAACCCCATGTAAGTTATGGGGCAGTAACAGTACACTTTTCAAAACGTGTTTTTCAGCCCGAAATAAACGCGTTTTTTCAGACAACTGAATCCCCATGTAGCAGCAAGGCTCAGAAGAGCCCACACACTCAGATCTTAACCCCACTGTGCAGAAAGGGTCAAAACGTGTTTTTCAGCAGAAATAAACATGTTTCTGCAAGTTTGGTCAACCCCATGTAAGTTATGAGGCAGTAACAGTACACTCTGCAAAACGTGTTTTTCAGCCCGAAATAAACGCGTTTTTTCAGACAACTGAATCCCCATGTAGCAGCAAGGCTCAGAAGAGCCCACACACTCAGATCTTAACCCCAGTGTGCAGAAAGGTTCAAAACGTGTTTTTCAGCAGAAATAAACATGTTTCTGCAAGTTTGGTCAACCCCATGTAAGTTATGGGGCAGTAACAGTACACTTTTCAAAACGTGTTTTTCAGCCCGAAATAAACGCGTTTTTTCAGACAACTGAATCCCCATGTAGCAGCAAGGCTCAGAAGAGCCCACACACTCAGATCTTAACCCCAGTGTGCTGAAAGTGTCAAAACATGTTTTTCAGCAGAAATAAACATGTTTCTGCAAGTTTGGTCAACCCCATGTTAGTTATGGGGCAGTAACAGTACACTTTTCAAAACGTGTTTTTCAGCCCGAAATAAACATGTTTCTGCAAGTTTGGTCAACCCCATGTAAATTATGGGGCAGTAACAGTACACTTTTCAAAACGTGTTTTCAGCCCGAAATAAACGCGTTTTTTCAAACAACTGAATCCCCATTTAGCAGCAAGGCTCAGAAGAGCCCACACACTCAGATCTTAACCCCAGTGTGCAGAAAGGTTCAAAACGTGTTTTTCAGCAGAAATAAACATGTTTCTGCAAGTTTGGTCAACCCCATGTAAGTTATGGGGCAGTAACAGTACACTTTTCAAAACGTGTTTTTCAGCCCGAAATAAACGCGTTTTTTCAGACAACTGAATCCCCATGTAGCAGCAAGGCTCAGAAGAGCCCACACACTCAGATCTTAACCCCAGTGTGCTGAAAGTGTCAAAACATGTTTTTCAGCAGAAATAAACATGTTTCTGCAAGTTTGGTCAACCCCATGTTAGTTATGGGGCAGTAACAGTACACTTTTCAAAACGTGTTTTTCAGCCCGAAATAAACATGTTTCTGCAAGTTTGGTCAACCCCATGTAAATTATGGGGCAGTAACAGTACACTTTTCAAAACGTGTTTTCAGCCCGAAATAAACGCGTTTTTTCAAACAACTGAATCCCCATTTAGCAGCAAGGCTCAGAAGAGCCCACACACTCAGATCTTAACCCCAGTGTGCAGAAAGGTTCAAAACGTGTTTTTCAGCAGAAATAAACATGTTTCTGCAAGTTTGGTCAACCCCATGTAAGTTATGGGGCAGTAACAGTACACTTTTCAAAACGTGTTTTTCAGCCCGAAATAAACGCGTTTTTTCAGACAACTGAATCCCCATGTAGCAGCAAGGCTCAGAAGAGCCCACACACTCAGATCTTAACCCCACTGTGCAGAAAGGTTCAAAACGTGTTTTTCAGCAGAAATAAACATGTTTCTGCAAGTTTGGTCAACCCCATGTAAGTTATGGGGCAGTAACAGTACACTTTTCAAAACGTGTTTTCAGCCCGAAATAAACGCGTTTTTTCAAACAACTGAATCCCCATGTAGCAGCAAGGCTCAGAAGAGCCCACACACTCAGATCTTAACCCCAGTGTGCAGAAAGGTTCAAAACGTGTTTTTCAGCAGAAATAAACATGTTTCTGCAAGTTTGGTCAACCCCATGTAAGTTATGGGGCAGTAACAGTACACTTTTCAAAACGTGTTTTTCAGCCCGAAATAAACACGTTTTTTCAGACAACTGAATCCCCATGTAGCAGCAAGGCTCAGAAGAGCCCACACACTCATATCTTAACCCCAGTGTGCTGAAAGTGTCAAAACATGTTTTTCAGCAGAAATAAACATGTTTCTGCGAGTTTGGTCAACCCCATGTAAGTTATGGGGCAGTAACAGTACACTTTTCAAAACGTGTTTTTCAGCCGGAAATAAACGCGTTTTTTCAGACAACTGAATCCCCATGTAGCAGCAAGGCTCAGAAGAGCCTACACACTCAGATCTTAACCCCAGTGTGCTGAAAGTGTCAAAACATGTTTTTCAGCAGAAATAAACATGTTTCTGCAAGTTTGGTCAACCCCATGTTAGTTATGGGGCTGTAACAGTACACTTTTCAAAACGTGTTTTTCAGCCCGAAATAAACGCGTTTTTTCAGACAACTGAATCCCCATGTAGCAGCAAGGCTCAGAAGAGCCCACACACTCAGATCTTAACCCCAGTGTGCAGAAAGGGTCAAAACGTGTTTTTCAGCAGAAATAAACATGTTTCTGCAAGTTTGGTCAACCCCATGTAAGTTATGAGGCAGTAACAGTACACTCTGCAAAACGTGTTTTTCAGCCCGAAATAAACGCGTTTTTTCAGACAACTGAATCCCCATGTAGCAGCAAGGCTCAGAAGAGCCCACACACTCAGATCTTAACCCCAGTGTGCAGAAAGGTTCAAAACGTGTTTTTCAGCAGAAATAAACATGTTTCTGCAAGTTTGGTCAACCCCATGTAAGTTATGGGGCAGTAACAGTACACTTTTCAAAACGTGTTTTTCAGCCCGAAATAAACGCGTTTTTTCAGACAACTGAATCCCCATGTAGCAGCAACTCTCAGAAGAGCCCACACACTCAGCTCTTAACCCCAGTGTGCAGAAAGGGTCAAAACGTGTTTTTCAGCAGAAATAAACATGTTTCTGCAAGTTTGGTCAACCCCATGTAAGTTATGGGGCAGTAACAGTACACTTTTCAAAACGTGTTTTTCAGCCCGAAATAAACGCGTTTTTTCAGACAACTGAATCCCCATGTAGCAGCAAGGCTCAGAAGAGCCCACACACTCAGATCTTAACCCCAGTGTGCAGAAAGGTTCAAAACGTGTTTTTCAGCAGAAATAAACATGTTTCTGCAAGTTTGGTCAACCCCATGTAAGTTATGGGGCAGTAACAGTACACTTTTCAAAACGTGTTTTTCAGCCCGAAATAAACGCGTTTTTTCAGACAACTGAATCCCCATGTAGCAGCAAGGCTCAGAAGAGCCCACACACTCAGATCTTAACCCCAGTGTGCTGAAAGTGTCAAAACATGTTTTTCAGCAGAAATAAACATGTTTCTGCAAGTTTGGTCAACCCCATGTTAGTTATGGGGCTGTAACAGTACACTTTTCAAAACGTGTTTTTCAGCCCGAAATAAACGCGTTTTTTCAGACAACTGAATCCCCATGTAGCAGCAAGACTCAGAAGAGCCCACACACTCAGATCTTAACCCCACTGTGCAGAAAGGGTCAAAACGTGTTTTTCAGCAGAAATAAACATGTTTCTGCAAGTTTGGTCAACCCCATGTAAGTTATGAGGCAGTAACAGTACACTCTGCAAAAAGTGTTTTTCAGCTCGAAATAAACGCGTTTTTTCAGACAACTGAATCCCCATGTAGCAGCAAGGCTCAGAAGAGCCCACACACTCAGATCTTAACCCCAGTGTGCAGAAAGGTTCAAAACGTGTTTTTCAGCAGAAATAAACATGTTTCTGCAAGTTTGGTCAACCCCATGTAAGTTATGGGGCAGTAACAGTACACTTTTCAAAACGTGTTTTTCAGCCCGAAAGAAACGCGTTTTTTCAGACAACTGAATCCCCATGTAGCAGCAAGGCTCAGAAGAGCCCACACACTCAGATCTTAACCCCAGTGTGCTGAAAGTGTCAAAACATGTTTTTCAGCAGAAATAAACATGTTTCTGCAAGTTTGGTCAACCCCATGTTAGTTATGGGGCAGTAACAGTACACTTTTCAAAACGTGTTTTTCAACCCGAAATAAACGCATTTTTTCAGACAACTGAATCCCCATGTAGCAGCAAGGCTCAGAAGAGCCCACACACTCAGATCTTAACCCCAGTGTGCAAAAAGGTTCAAAACATGTTTTTCAGCAGAAATAAACATGTTTCTGCAAGTTTGGTCAACCCCATGTAAGTTATGGGGCAGTAACAGTACACTTTTCAAAACGTGTTTTTCAGCCCGAAATAAACGCGTTTTTTCAGACAACTGAATCCCCATGTAGCAGCAAGGCTCAGAAGAGCCCACACACTCAGATCTTAACCCCAGTGTGCAGAAAGGTTCAAAACGTGTTTTTCAGCAGAAATAAACATGTTTCTGCAAGTTTGGTCAACCCCATGTAAGTTATGGGGCAGTAACAGTACACTTTTCAAAACGTGTTTTTCAGCCCGAAATAAACGCGTTTTTTCAGACAACTGAATCCCCATGTAGCAGCAAGGCTCAGAAGAGCCCACACACTCAGATCTTAACCCCAGTGTGCAGAAAGGTTCAAAACGTGTTTTTCAGCAGAAATAAACATGTTTCTGCAAGTTTGGTCAACCCCATGTAAATTATGGGGCAGTAACAGTACACTTTTCAAAACGTGTTTTCAGCCCGAAATAAACGCGTTTTTTCAAACAACTGAATCCCCATTTAGCAGCAAGGCTCAGAAGAGCCCACACACTCAGATCTTAACCCCAGTGTGCAGAAAGGTTCAAAACGTGTTTTTCAGCAGAAATAAACATGTTTCTGCAAGTTTGGTCAACCCCATGTAAGTTATGGGGCAGTAACAGTACACTTTTCAAAACGTGTTTTTCAGCCCGAAATAAACGCGTTTTTTCAGACAACTGAATCCCCATGTAGCAGCAAGGCTCAGAAGAGCCCACACACTCAGATCTTAACCCCAGTGTGCAGAAAGGTTCAAAACGTGTTTTTCAGCAGAAATAAACATGTTTCTGCAAGTTTGGTCAACCCCATGTAAGTTATGGGGCAGTAACAGTACACTTTTCAAAACGTGTTTTTCAGCCCGAAATAAACGCGTTTTTTCAGACAACTGAATCCCCATGTAGCAGCAAGGCTCAGAAGAGCCCACACACTCAGATCTTAAACCCAGTGTGCAGAAAGGGTCAAAACGTGTTTTTCAGCAGAAAAAAACATGTTTCTGCAAGTTTGGTCAACCCCATGTAAGTTATGAGGCAGTAACAGTACACTCTGCAAAACGTGTTTTTCAGCCCGAAATAAACGCGTTTTTTCAGACAACTGAATCCCCATGTAGCAGCAAGGCTCAGAAGAGCCCACACACTCAGATCTTAACCCCAGTGTGCAGAAAGGTTCAAAACGTGTTTTTCAGCAGAAATAAACATGTTTCTGCAAGTTGGTCAACCCCATGTAAGTTATGGGGCAGTAACAGTACACTTTTCAAAACGTGTTTTTCAGCCCGAAATAAACGCGTTTTTTCAGACAACTGAATCCCCATGTAGCAGCAAGTCTCAGAAGAGCCCACACACTCAGCTCTTAACCCCAGTGTGCAGAAAGGGTCAAAACGTGTTTTTCAGCAGAAATAAACATGTTTCTGCAAGTTTGGTCAACCCCATGTAAGTTATGGGGCAGTAACAGTACACTTTTCAAAACGTGTTTTTCAGCCCGAAATAAACGCGTTTTTTCAGACAACTGAATCCCCATGTAGCAGCAAGGCTCAGAAGAGCCCACACACTCAGATCTTAACCCCAGTGTGCTGAAAGTGTCAAAACATGTTTTTCAGCAGAAATAAACATGTTTCTGCAAGTTTGGTCAACCCCATGTTAGTTATGGGGCTGTAACAGTGCACTTTTCAAAACGTGTTTTTCAGCCCGAAATAAACGCGTTTTTTCAGACAACTGAATCCCCATGTAGCAGCAAGGCTCAGAAGAGCCCACACACTCAGATCTTAACCCCACTGTGCAGAAAGGGTCAAAACGTGTTTTTCAGCAGAAATAAACATGTTTCTGCAAGTTTGGTCAACCCCATGTAAGTTATGAGGCAGTAACAGTACACTCTGCAAAACGTGTTTTTCAGCCCGAAATAAACGCGTTTTTTCAGACAACTGAATCCCCATGTAGCAGCAAGGCTCAGAAGAGCCCACACACTCAGATCTTAACCCCAGTGTGCAGAAAGGTTCAAAACGTGTTTTTCAGCAGAAATAAACATGTTTCTGCAAGTTTGGTCAACCCCATGTAAGTTATGGGGCAGTAACAGTACACTTTTCAAAACGTGTTTTTCAGCCCGAAATAAACGCGTTTTTTCAGACAACTGAATCCCCATGTAGCAGCAAGGCTCAGAAGAGCCCACACACTCAGATCTTAACCCCAGTGTGCTGAAAGTGTCAAAACATGTTTTTCAGCAGAAATAAACATGTTTCTGCAAGTTTGGTCAACCCCATGTTAGTTATGGGGCAGTAACAGTACACTTTTCAAAACGTGTTTTTCAGCCCGAAATAAACATGTTTCTGCAAGTTTGGTCAACCCCATGTAAATTATGGGGCAGTAACAGTACACTTTTCAAAACGTGTTTTCAGCCCGAAATAAACGCGTTTTTTCAAACAACTGAATCCCCATTTAGCAGCAAGGCTCAGAAGAGCCCACACACTCAGATCTTAACCCCAGTGTGCAGAAAGGTTCAAAACGTGTTTTTCAGCAGAAATAAACATGTTTCTGCAAGTTTGGTCAACCCCATGTAAGTTATGGGGCAGTAACAGTACACTTTTCAAAACGTGTTTTTCAGCCCGAAATAAACGCGTTTTTTCAGACAACTGAATCCCCATGTAGCAGCAAGGCTCAGAAGAGCCCACACACTCAGATCTTAACCCCAGTGTGCAGAAAGGTTCAAAACGTGTTTTTCAGCAGAAATAAACATGTTTCTGCAAGTTTGGTCAACCCCATGTAAGTTATGGGGCAGTAACAGTACACTTTTCAAAACGTGTTTTCAGCCCGAAATAAACGCGTTTTTTCAAACAACTGAATCCCCATGTAGCAGCAAGGCTCAGAAGAGCCCACACACTCAGATCTTAACCCCAGTGTGCAGAAAGGTTCAAAACGTGTTTTTCAGCAGAAATAAACATGTTTCTGCAAGTTTGGTCAACCCCATGTAAGTTATGGGGCAGTAACAGTACACTTTTCAAAACGTGTTTTTCAGCCCGAAATAAACACGTTTTTTCAGACAACTGAATCCCCATGTAGCAGCAAGGCTCAGAAGAGCCCACACACTCATATCTTAACCCCAGTGTGCTGAAAGTGTCAAAACATGTTTTTCAGCAGAAATAAACATGTTTCTGCGAGTTTGGTCAACCCCATGTAAGTTATGGGGCAGTAACAGTACACTTTTCAAAACGTGTTTTTCAGCCGGAAATAAACGCGTTTTTCAGACAACTGAATCCCCATGTAGCAGCAAGGCTCAGAAGAGCCTACACACTCAGATCTTAACCCCAGTGTGCTGAAAGTGTCAAAACATGTTTTTCAGCAGAAATAAACATGTTTCTGCAAGTTTGGTCAACCCCATGTTAGTTATGGGGCTGTAACAGTACACTTTTCAAAACGTGTTTTTCAGCCCGAAATAAACGCGTTTTTTCAGACAACTGAATCCCCATGTAGCAGCAAGGCTCAGAAGAGCCCACACACTCAGATCTTAACCCCAGTGTGCAGAAAGGGTCAAAACGTGTTTTTCAGCAGAAATAAACATGTTTCTGCAAGTTTGGTCAACCCCATGTAAGTTATGAGGCAGTAACAGTACACTCTGCAAAACGTGTTTTTCAGCCCGAAATAAACGCGTTTTTTCAGACAACTGAATCCCCATGTAGCAGCAAGGCTCAGAAGAGCCCACACACTCAGATCTTAACCCCAGTGTGCAGAAAGGTTCAAAACGTGTTTTTCAGCAGAAATAAACATGTTTCTGCAAGTTTGGTCAACCCCATGTAAGTTATGGGGCAGTAACAGTACACTTTTCAAAACGTGTTTTTCAGCCCGAAATAAACGCGTTTTTTCAGACAACTGAATCCCCATGTAGCAGCAAGTCTCAGAAGAGCCCACACACTCAGCTCTTAACCCCAGTGTGCAGAAAGGGTCAAAACGTGTTTTTCAGCAGAAATAAACATGTTTCTGCAAGTTTGGTCAACCCCATGTAAGTTATGGGGCAGTAACAGTACACTTTTCAAAACGTGTTTTTCAGCCCGAAATAAACGCGTTTTTTCAGACAACTGAATCCCCATGTAGCAGCAAGGCTCAGAAGAGCCCACACACTCAGATCTTAACCCCAGTGTGCAGAAAGGTTCAAAACGTGTTTTTCAGCAGAAATAAACATGTTTCTGCAAGTTTGGTCAACCCCATGTAAGTTATGGGGCAGTAACAGTACACTTTTCAAAACGTGTTTTTCAGCCCGAAATAAACGCGTTTTTTCAGACAACTGAATCCCCATGTAGCAGCAAGGCTCAGAAGAGCCCACACACTCAGATCTTAACCCCAGTGTGCTGAAAGTGTCAAAACATGTTTTTCAGCAGAAATAAACATGTTTCTGCAAGTTTGGTCAACCCCATGTTAGTTATGGGGCTGTAACAGTACACTTTTCAAAACGTGTTTTTCAGCCCGAAATAAACGCGTTTTTTCAGACAACTGAATCCCCATGTAGCAGCAAGACTCAGAAGAGCCCACACACTCAGATCTTAACCCCACTGTGCAGAAAGGGTCAAAACGTGTTTTTCAGCAGAAATAAACATGTTTCTGCAAGTTTGGTCAACCCCATGTAAGTTATGAGGCAGTAACAGTACACTCTGCAAAACGTGTTTTTCAGCCCGAAATAAACGCGTTTTTTCAGACAACTGAATCCCCATGTAGCAGCAAGGCTCAGAAGAGCCCACACACTCAGATCTTAACCCCAGTGTGCAGAAAGGTTCAAAACGTGTTTTTCAGCAGAAATAAACATGTTTCTGCAAGTTTGGTCAACCCCATGTAAGTTATGGGGCAGTAACAGTACACTTTTCAAAACGTGTTTTTCAGCCCGAAATAAACGCGTTTTTTCAGACAACTGAATCCCCATGTAGCAGCAAGGCTCAGAAGAGCCCACACACTCAGATCTTAACCCCAGTGTGCTGAAAGTGTCAAAACATGTTTTTCAGCAGAAATAAACATGTTTCTGCAAGTTTGGTCAACCCCATGTTAGTTATGGGGCAGTAACAGTACACTTTTCAAAACGTGTTTTTCAACCCGAAATAAACGCATTTTTTCAGACAACTGAATCCCCATGTAGCAGCAAGGCTCAGAAGAGCCCACACACTCAGATCTTAACCCCAGTGTGCAAAAAGGTTCAAAACATGTTTTTCAGCAGAAATAAACATGTTTCTGCAAGTTTGGTCAACCCCATGTAAGTTATGGGGCAGTAACAGTACACTTTTCAAAACGTGTTTTTCAGCCCGAAATAAACGCGTTTTTTCAGACAACTGAATCCCCATGTAGCAGCAAGGCTCAGAAGAGCCCACACACTCAGATCTTAACCCCAGTGTGCAGAAAGGTTCAAAACGTGTTTTTCAGCAGAAATAAACATGTTTCTGCAAGTTTGGTCAACCCCATGTAAGTTATGGGGCAGTAACAGTACACTTTTCAAAACGTGTTTTTCAGCCCGAAATAAACGCGTTTTTTCAGACAACTGAATCCCCATGTAGCAGCAAGGCTCAGAAGAGCCCACACACTCAGATCTTAACCCCAGTGTGCAGAAAGGTTCAAAACGTGTTTTTCAGCAGAAATAAACATGTTTCTGCAAGTTTGGTCAACCCCATGTAAATTATGGGGCAGTAACAGTACACTTTTCAAAACGTGTTTTCAGCCCGAAATAAACGCGTTTTTTCAAACAACTGAATCCCCATTTAGCAGCAAGGCTCAGAAGAGCCCACACACTCAGATCTTAACCCCAGTGTGCAGAAAGGTTCAAAACGTGTTTTTCAGCAGAAATAAACATGTTTCTGCAAGTTTGGTCAACCCCATGTAAGTTATGGGGCAGTAACAGTACACTTTTCAAAACGTGTTTTTCAGCCCGAAATAAACGCGTTTTTTCAGACAACTGAATCCCCATGTAGCAGCAAGGCTCAGAAGAGCCCACACACTCAGATCTTAACCCCAGTGTGCAGAAAGGTTCAAAACGTGTTTTTCAGCAGAAATAAACATGTTTCTGCAAGTTTGGTCAACCCCATGTAAGTTATGGGGCAGTAACAGTACACTTTTCAAAACGTGTTTTCAGCCCGAAATAAACGCGTTTTTTCAAACAACTGAATCCCCATGTAGCAGCAAGGCTCAGAAGAGCCCACACACTCAGATCTTAACCCCAGTGTGCAGAAAGGTTCAAAACGTGTTTTTCAGCAGAAATAAACATGTTTCTGCAAGTTTGGTCAACCCCATGTAAGTTATGGGGCAGTAACAGTACACTTTTCAAAACGTGTTTTTCAGCCCGAAATAAACACGTTTTTTCAGACAACTGAATCCCCATGTAGCAGCAAGGCTCAGAAGAGCCCACACACTCATATCTTAACCCCAGTGTGCTGAAAGTGTCAAAACATGTTTTTCAGCAGAAATAAACATGTTTCTGCGAGTTTGGTCAACCCCATGTAAGTTATGGGGCAGTAACAGTACACTTTTCAAAACGTGTTTTTCAGCCGGAAATAAACGCGTTTTTTCAGACAACTGAATCCCCATGTAGCAGCAAGGCTCAGAAGAGCCCACACACTCAGATCTTAACCCCAGTGTGCAGAAAGGGTCAAAACGTGTTTTTCAGCAGAAATAAACATGTTTCTGCAAGTTTGGTCAACCCCATGTTAGTTATGGGGCTGTAACAGTACACTTTTCAAAACGTGTTTTTCAGCCCGAAATAAACGCGTTTTTTCAGACAACTGAATCCCCATGTAGCAGCAAGGCTCAGAAGAGCCCACACACTCAGATCTTAACCCCAGTGTGCAGAAAGGGTCAAAACGTGTTTTTCAGCAGAAATAAACATGTTTCTGCAAGTTTGGTCAACCCCATGTAAGTTATGAGGCAGTAACAGTACACTCTGCAAAACGTGTTTTTCAGCCCGAAATAAACGCGTTTTTTCAGACAACTGAATCCCCATGTAGCAGCAAGGCTCAGAAGAGCCCACACACTCAGATCTTAACCCCAGTGTGCAGAAAGGTTCAAAACGTGTTTTTCAGCAGAAATAAACATGTTTCTGCAAGTTTGGTCAACCCCATGTAAGTTATGGGGCAGTAACAGTACACTTTTCAAAACGTGTTTTTCAGCCCGAAATAAACGCGTTTTTTCAGACAACTGAATCCCCATGTAGCAGCAAGTCTCAGAAGAGCCCACACACTCAGCTCTTAACCCCAGTGTGCAGAAAGGGTCAAAACGTGTTTTTCAGCAGAAATAAACATGTTTCTGCAAGTTTGGTCAACCCCATGTAAGTTATGGGGCAGTAACAGTACACTTTTCAAAACGTGTTTTTCAGCCCGAAATAAACGCGTTTTTTCAGACAACTGAATCCCCATGTAGCAGCAAGGCTCAGAAGAGCCCACACACTCAGATCTTAACCCCAGTGTGCAGAAAGGTTCAAAACGTGTTTTTCAGCAGAAATAAACATGTTTCTGCAAGTTTGGTCAACCCCATGTAAGTTATGGGGCAGTAACAGTACACTTTTCAAAACGTGTTTTTCAGCCCGAAATAAACGCGTTTTTTCAGACAACTGAATCCCCATGTAGCAGCAAGGCTCAGAAGAGCCCACACACTCAGATCTTAACCCCAGTGTGCTGAAAGTGTCAAAACATGTTTTTCAGCAGAAATAAACATGTTTCTGCAAGTTTGGTCAACCCCATGTTAGTTATGGGGCTGTAACAGTACACTTTTCAAAACGTGTTTTTCAGCCCGAAATAAACGCGTTTTTTCAGACAACTGAATCCCCATGTAGCAGCAAGACTCAGAAGAGCCCACACACTCAGATCTTAACCCCACTGTGCAGAAAGGGTCAAAACGTGTTTTTCAGCAGAAATAAACATGTTTCTGCAAGTTTGGTCAACCCCATGTAAGTTATGAGGCAGTAACAGTACACTCTGCAAAACGTGTTTTTCAGCCCGAAATAAACGCGTTTTTTCAGACAACTGAATCCCCATGTAGCAGCAAGGCTCAGAAGAGCCCACACACTCAGATCTTAACCCCAGTGTGCAGAAAGGTTCAAAACGTGTTTTTCAGCAGAAATAAACATGTTTCTGCAAGTTTGGTCAACCCCATGTAAGTTATGGGGCAGTAACAGTACACTTTTCAAAACGTGTTTTTCAGCCCGAAATAAACGCGTTTTTTCAGACAACTGAATCCCCATGTAGCAGCAAGGCTCAGAAGAGCCCACACACTCAGATCTTAACCCCAGTGTGCTGAAAGTGTCAAAACATGTTTTTCAGCAGAAATAAACATGTTTCTGCAAGTTTGGTCAACCCCATGTTAGTTATGGGGCAGTAACAGTACACTTTTCAAAACGTGTTTTTCAACCCGAAATAAACGCATTTTTTCAGACAACTGAATCCCCATGTAGCAGCAAGGCTCAGAAGAGCCCACACACTCAGATCTTAACCCCAGTGTGCAAAAAGGTTCAAAACATGTTTTTCAGCAGAAATAAACATGTTTCTGCAAGTTTGGTCAACCCCATGTAAGTTATGGGGCAGTAACAGTACACTTTTCAAAACGTGTTTTTCAGCCCGAAATAAACGCGTTTTTTCAGACAACTGAATCCCCATGTAGCAGCAAGGCTCAGAAGAGCCCACACACTCAGATCTTAACCCCAGTGTGCAGAAAGGTTCAAAACGTGTTTTTCAGCAGAAATAAACATGTTTCTGCAAGTTTGGTCAACCCCATGTAAGTTATGGGGCAGTAACAGTACACTTTTCAAAACGTGTTTTTCAGCCCGAAATAAACGCGTTTTTTCAGACAACTGAATCCCCATTTAGCAGCAAGGCTCAGAAGAGCCCACACACTCAGATCTTAACCCCAGTGTGCAGAAAGGTTCAAAACGTGTTTTTCAGCAGAAATAAACATGTTTCTGCAAGTTTGGTCAACCCCATGTAAATTATGGGGCAGTAACAGTACACTTTTCAAAACGTGTTTTCAGCCCGAAATAAACGCGTTTTTTCAAACAACTGAATCCCCATTTAGCAGCAAGGCTCAGAAGAGCCCACACACTCAGATCTTAACCCCAGTGTGCAGAAAGGTTCAAAACGTGTTTTTCAGCAGAAATAAACATGTTTCTGCAAGTTTGGTCAACCCCATGTAAGTTATGGGGCAGTAACAGTACACTTTTCAAAACGTGTTTTTCAGCCCGAAATAAACGCGTTTTTTCAGACAACTGAATCCCCATGTAGCAGCAAGGCTCAGAAGAGCCCACACACTCAGATCTTAACCCCAGTGTGCAGAAAGGTTCAAAACGTGTTTTTCAGCAGAAATAAACATGTTTCTGCAAGTTTGGTCAACCCCATGTAAGTTATGGGGCAGTAACAGTACACTTTTCAAAACGTGTTTTCAGCCCGAAATAAACGCGTTTTTTCAAACAACTGAATCCCCATGTAGCAGCAAGGCTCAGAAGAGCCCACACACTCAGATCTTAACCCCAGTGTGCAGAAAGGTTCAAAACGTGTTTTTCAGCAGAAATAAACATGTTTCTGCAAGTTTGGTCAACCCCATGTAAGTTATGGGGCAGTAACAGTACACTTTTCAAAACGTGTTTTTCAGCCCGAAATAAACACGTTTTTTCAGACAACTGAATCCCCATGTAGCAGCAAGGCTCAGAAGAGCCCACACACTCATATCTTAACCCCAGTGTGCTGAAAGTGTCAAAACATGTTTTTCAGCAGAAATAAACATGTTTCTGCGAGTTTGGTCAACCCCATGTAAGTTATGGGGCAGTAACAGTACACTTTTCAAAACGTGTTTTTCAGCCGGAAATAAACGCGTTTTTTCAGACAACTGAATCCCCATGTAGCAGCAAGGCTCAGAAGAGCCCACACACTCAGATCTTAACCCCAGTGTGCAGAAAGGGTCAAAACGTGTTTTTCAGCAGAAATAAACATGTTTCTGCAAGTTTGGTCAACCCCATGTTAGTTATGGGGCTGTAACAGTACACTTTTCAAAACGTGTTTTTCAGCCCGAAATAAACGCGTTTTTTCAGACAACTGAATCCCCATGTAGCAGCAAGACTCAGAAGAGCCCACACACTCAGATCTTAACCCCACTGTGCAGAAAGGGTCAAAACGTGTTTTTCAGCAGAAATAAACATGTTTCTGCAAGTTTGGTCAACCCCATGTAAGTTATGAGGCAGTAACAGTACACTCTGCAAAACGTGTTTTTCAGCCCGAAATAAACGCGTTTTTTCAGACAACTGAATCCCCATGTAGCAGCAAGGCTCAGAAGAGCCCACACACTCAGATCTTAACCCCAGTGTGCAGAAAGGTTCAAAACGTGTTTTTCAGCAGAAATAAACATGTTTCTGCAAGTTTGGTCAACCCCATGTAAGTTATGGGGCAGTAACAGTACACTTTTCAAAACGTGTTTTTCAGCCCGAAATAAACGCGTTTTTTCAGACAACTGAATCCCCATGTAGCAGCAAGGCTCAGAAGAGCCCACACACTCAGATCTTAACCCCAGTGTGCTGAAAGTGTCAAAACATGTTTTTCAGCAGAAATAAACATGTTTCTGCAAGTTTGGTCAACCCCATGTTAGTTATGGGGCAGTAACAGTACACTTTTCAAAACGTGTTTTTCAACCCGAAATAAACGCATTTTTTCAGACAACTGAATCCCCATGTAGCAGCAAGGCTCAGAAGAGCCCACACACTCAGATCTTAACCCCAGTGTGCAAAAAGGTTCAAAACATGTTTTTCAGCAGAAATAAACATGTTTCTGCAAGTTTGGTCAACCCCATGTAAGTTATGGGGCAGTAACAGTACACTTTTCAAAACGTGTTTTTCAGCCCGAAATAAACGCGTTTTTTCAGACAACTGAATCCCCATGTAGCAGCAAGGCTCAGAAGAGCCCACACACTCAGATCTTAACCCCAGTGTGCAGAAAGGTTCAAAACGTGTTTTTCAGCAGAAATAAACATGTTTCTGCAAGTTTGGTCAACCCCATGTAAGTTATGGGGCAGTAACAGTACACTTTTCAAAACGTGTTTTTCAGCCCGAAATAAACGCGTTTTTTCAGACAACTGAATCCCCATGTAGCAGCAAGGCTCAGAAGAGCCCACACACTCAGATCTTAACCCCAGTGTGCAGAAAGGTTCAAAACGTGTTTTTCAGCAGAAATAAACATGTTTCTGCAAGTTTGGTCAACCCCATGTAAATTATGGGGCAGTAACAGTACACTTTTCAAAACGTGTTTTCAGCCCGAAATAAACGCGTTTTTTCAAACAACTGAATCCCCATTTAGCAGCAAGGCTCAGAAGAGCCCACACACTCAGATCTTAACCCCAGTGTGCAGAAAGGTTCAAAACGTGTTTTTCAGCAGAAATAAACATGTTTCTGCAAGTTTGGTCAACCCCATGTAAGTTATGGGGCAGTAACAGTACACTTTTGAAAACGTGTTTTTCAGCCCGAAATAAACGCGTTTTTTCAGACAACTGAATCCCCATGTAGCAGCAAGGCTCAGAAGAGCCCACACACTCAGATCTTAACCCCAGTGTGCAGAAAGGTTCAAAACGTGTTTTTCAGCAGAAATAAACATGTTTCTGCAAGTTTGGTCAACCCCATGTAAGTTATGGGGCAGTAACAGTACACTTTTCAAAACGTGTTTTCAGCCCGAAATAAACGCGTTTTTTCAAACAACTGAATCCCCATGTAGCAGCAAGGCTCAGAAGAGCCCACACACTCAGATCTTAACCCCAGTGTGCAGAAAGGTTCAAAACGTGTTTTTCAGCAGAAATAAACATGTTTCTGCAAGTTTGGTCAACCCCATGTAAGTTATGGGGCAGTAACAGTACACTTTTCAAAACGTGTTTTTCAGCCCGAAATAAACACGTTTTTTCAGACAACTGAATCCCCATGTAGCAGCAAGGCTCAGAAGAGCCCACACACTCATATCTTAACCCCAGTGTGCTGAAAGTGTCAAAACATGTTTTTCAGCAGAAATAAACATGTTTCTGCGAGTTTGGTCAACCCCATGTAAGTTATGGGGCAGTAACAGTACACTTTTCAAAACGTGTTTTTCAGCCGGAAATAAACGCGTTTTTTCAGACAACTGAATCCCCATGTAGCAGCAAGGCTCAGAAGAGCCCACACACTCAGATCTTAACCCCAGTGTGCAGAAAGGGTCAAAACGTGTTTTTCAGCAGAAATAAACATGTTTCTGCAAGTTTGGTCAACCCCATGTAAGTTATGAGGCAGTAACAGTACACTCTGCAAAACGTGTTTTTCAGCCCGAAATAAACGCGTTTTTTCAGACAACTGAATCCCCATGTAGCAGCAAGGCTCAGAAGAGCCTACACACTCAGATCTTAACCCCAGTGTGCTGAAAGTGTCAAAACATGTTTTTCAGCAGAAATAAACATGTTTCTGCAAGTTTGGTCAACCCCATGTTAGTTATGGGGCTGTAACAGTACACTTTTCAAAACGTGTTTTTCAGCCCGAAATAAACGCGTTTTTTCAGACAACTGAATCCCCATGTAGCAGCAAGGCTCAGAAGAGCCCACACACTCAGATCTTAACCCCAGTGTGCAGAAAGGGTCAAAACGTGTTTTTCAGCAGAAATAAACATGTTTCTGCAAGTTTGGTCAACCCCATGTAAGTTATGAGGCAGTAACAGTACACTCTGCAAAACGTGTTTTTCAGCCCGAAATAAACGCGTTTTTTCAGACAACTGAATCCCCATGTAGCAGCAAGGCTCAGAAGAGCCCACACACTCAGATCTTAACCCCAGTGTGCAGAAAGGTTCAAAACGTGTTTTTCAGCAGAAATAAACATGTTTCTGCAAGTTTGGTCAACCCCATGTAAGTTATGGGGCAGTAACAGTACACTTTTCAAAACGTGTTTTTCAGCCCGAAATAAACGCGTTTTTTCAGACAACTGAATCCCCATGTAGCAGCAAGTCTCAGAAGAGCCCACACACTCAGCTCTTAACCCCAGTGTGCAGAAAGGGTCAAAACGTGTTTTTCAGCAGAAATAAACATGTTTCTGCAAGTTTGGTCAACCCCATGTAAGTTATGGGGCAGTAACAGTACACTTTTCAAAACGTGTTTTTCAGCCCGAAATAAACGCGTTTTTTCAGACAACTGAATCCCCATGTAGCAGCAAGGCTCAGAAGAGCTCACACACTCAGATCTTAACCCCAGTGTGCAGAAAGGTTCAAAACGTGTTTTTCAGCAGAAATAAACATGTTTCTGCAAGTTTGGTCAACCCCATGTAAATTATGGGGCAGTAACAGTACACTTTTCAAAACGTGTTTTCAGCCCGAAATAAACGCGTTTTTTCAAACAACTGAATCCCCATTTAGCAGCAAGGCTCAGAAGAGCCCACACACTCAGATCTTAACCCCAGTGTGCAGAAAGGTTCAAAACGTGTTTTTCAGCAGAAATAAACATGTTTCTGCAAGTTTGGTCAACCCCATGTAAGTTATGGGGCAGTAACAGTACACTTTTCAAAACATGTTTTTCAGCCCGAAATAAACGCGTTTTTTCAGACAACTGAATCCCCATGTAGCAGCAAGGCTCAGAAGAGCCCACACACTCAGATCTTAACCCCAGTGTGCAGAAAGGTTCAAAACGTGTTTTTCAGCAGAAATAAACATGTTTCTGCAAGTTTGGTCAACCCCATGTAAGTTATGGGGCAGTAACAGTACACTTTTCAAAACGTGTTTTCAGCCCGAAATAAACGCGTTTTTTCAAACAACTGAATCCCCATGTAGCAGCAAGGCTCAGAAGAGCCCACACACTCAGATCTTAACCCCAGTGTGCAGAAAGGTTCAAAACGTGTTTTTCAGCAGAAATAAACATGTTTCTGCAAGTTTGGTCAACCCCATGTAAGTTATGGGGCAGTAACAGTACACTTTTCAAAACGTGTTTTTCAGCCCGAAATAAACACGTTTTTTCAGACAACTGAATCCCCATGTAGCAGCAAGGCTCAGAAGAGCCCACACACTCATATCTTAACCCCAGTGTGCTGAAAGTGTCAAAACATGTTTTTCAGCAGAAATAAACATGTTTCTGCGAGTTTGGTCAACCCCATGTAAGTTATGGGGCAGTAACAGTACACTTTTCAAAACGTGTTTTTCAGCCGGAAATAAACGCGTTTTTTCAGACAACTGAATCCCCATGTAGCAGCAAGGCTCAGAAGAGCCCACACACTCAGATCTTAACCCCAGTGTGCAGAAAGGGTCAAAACGTGTTTTTCAGCAGAAATAAACATGTTTCTGCAAGTTTGGTCAACCCCATGTTAGTTATGGGGCTGTAACAGTACACTTTTCAAAACGTGTTTTTCAGCCCGAAATAAACGCGTTTTTTCAGACAACTGAATCCCCATGTAGCAGCAAGACTCAGAAGAGCCCACACACTCAGATCTTAACCCCACTGTGCAGAAAGGGTCAAAACGTGTTTTTCAGCAGAAATAAACATGTTTCTGCAAGTTTGGTCAACCCCATGTAAGTTATGAGGCAGTAACAGTACACTCTGCAAAACGTGTTTTTCAGCCCGAAATAAACGCGTTTTTTCAGACAACTGAATCCCCATGTAGCAGCAAGGCTCAGAAGAGCCCACACACTCAGATCTTAACCCCAGTGTGCAGAAAGGTTCAAAACGTGTTTTTCAGCAGAAATAAACATGTTTCTGCAAGTTTGGTCAACCCCATGTAAGTTATGGGGCAGTAACAGTACACTTTTCAAAACGTGTTTTTCAGCCCGAAATAAACGCGTTTTTTCAGACAACTGAATCCGCATGTAGCAGCAAGGCTCAGAAGAGCCCACACACTCAGATCTTAACCCCAGTGTGCTGAAAGTGTCAAAACATGTTTTTCAGCAGAAATAAACATGTTTCTGCAAGTTTGGTCAACCCCATGTTAGTTATGGGGCAGTAACAGTACACTTTTCAAAACGTGTTTTTCAACCCGAAATAAACGCATTTTTTCAGACAACTGAATCCCCATGTAGCAGCAAGGCTCAGAAGAGCCCACACACTCAGATCTTAACCCCAGTGTGCAAAAAGGTTCAAA
Organism: Lepisosteus platostomus; assembly: GCF_059453375.1. Taxonomy (NCBI): domain Eukaryota; kingdom Metazoa; phylum Chordata; class Actinopteri; order Semionotiformes; family Lepisosteidae; genus Lepisosteus; species Lepisosteus platostomus. Next base: position 26,548,043 of record NC_142615.1, on the reverse strand, counting down.
ACATGTTTTTCAGCAGAAATAAACATGTTTCTGCAAGTTTGGTCAACCCCATGTAAGTTATGGGGCAGTAACAGTACACTTTTCAAAACGTGTTTTTCAGCCCGAAATAAACGCGTTTTTTCAGACAACTGAATCCCCATGTAGCAGCAAGGCTCAGAAGAGCCCACACACTCAGATCTTAACCCCAGTGTGCAGAAAGGTTCAAAACGTGTTTTTCAGCAGAAATAAACATGTTTCTGCAAGTTTGGTCAACCCCATGTAAGTTATGGGGCAGTAACAGTACACTTTTCAAAACGTGTTTTTCAGCCCGAAATAAACGCGTTTTTTCAGACAACTGAATCCCCATGTAGCAGCAAGGCTCAGAAGAGCCCACACACTCAGATCTTAACCCCAGTGTGCAGAAAGGTTCAAAACGTGTTTTTCAGCAGAAATAAACATGTTTCTGCAAGTTTGGTCAACCCCATGTAAATTATGGGGCAGTAACAGTACACTTTTCAAAACGTGTTTTCAGCCCGAAATAAACGCGTTTTTTCAAACAACTGAATCCCCATTTAGCAGCAAGGCTCAGAAGAGCCCACACACTCAGATCTTAACCCCAGTGTGCAGAAAGGTTCAAAACGTGTTTTTCAGCAGAAATAAACATGTTTCTGCAAGTTTGGTCAACCCCATGTAAGTTATGGGGCAGTAACAGTACACTTTTGAAAACGTGTTTTTCAGCCCGAAATAAACGCGTTTTTTCAGACAACTGAATCCCCATGTAGCAGCAAGGCTCAGAAGAGCCCACACACTCAGATCTTAACCCCAGTGTGCAGAAAGGTTCAAAACGTGTTTTTCAGCAGAAATAAACATGTTTCTGCAAGTTTGGTCAACCCCATGTAAGTTATGGGGCAGTAACAGTACACTTTTCAAAACGTGTTTTCAGCCCGAAATAAACGCGTTTTTTCAAACAACTGAATCCCCATGTAGCAGCAAGGCTCAGAAGAGCCCACACACTCAGATCTTAACCCCAGTGTGCAGAAAGGTTCAAAACGTGTTTTTCAGCAGAAATAAACATGTTTCTGCAAGTTTGGTCAACCCCATGTAAGTTATGGGGCAGTAACAGTACACTTTTCAAAACGTGTTTTTCAGCCCGAAATAAACACGTTTTTTCAGACAACTGAATCCCCATGTAGCAGCAAGGCTCAGAAGAGCCCACACACTCATATCTTAACCCCAGTGTGCTGAAAGTGTCAAAACATGTTTTTCAGCAGAAATAAACATGTTTCTGCGAGTTTGGTCAACCCCATGTAAGTTATGGGGCAGTAACAGTACACTTTTCAAAACGTGTTTTTCAGCCGGAAATAAACGCGTTTTTTCAGACAACTGAATCCCCATGTAGCAGCAAGGCTCAGAAGAGCCCACACACTCAGATCTTAACCCCAGTGTGCAGAAAGGGTCAAAACGTGTTTTTCAGCAGAAATAAACATGTTTCTGCAAGTTTGGTCAACCCCATGTAAGTTATGAGGCAGTAACAGTACACTCTGCAAAACGTGTTTTTCAGCCCGAAATAAACGCGTTTTTTCAGACAACTGAATCCCCATGTAGCAGCAAGGCTCAGAAGAGCCTACACACTCAGATCTTAACCCCAGTGTGCTGAAAGTGTCAAAACATGTTTTTCAGCAGAAATAAACATGTTTCTGCAAGTTTGGTCAACCCCATGTTAGTTATGGGGCTGTAACAGTACACTTTTCAAAACGTGTTTTTCAGCCCGAAATAAACGCGTTTTTTCAGACAACTGAATCCCCATGTAGCAGCAAGGCTCAGAAGAGCCCACACACTCAGATCTTAACCCCAGTGTGCAGAAAGGGTCAAAACGTGTTTTTCAGCAGAAATAAACATGTTTCTGCAAGTTTGGTCAACCCCATGTAAGTTATGAGGCAGTAACAGTACACTCTGCAAAACGTGTTTTTCAGCCCGAAATAAACGCGTTTTTTCAGACAACTGAATCCCCATGTAGCAGCAAGGCTCAGAAGAGCCCACACACTCAGATCTTAACCCCAGTGTGCAGAAAGGTTCAAAACGTGTTTTTCAGCAGAAATAAACATGTTTCTGCAAGTTTGGTCAACCCCATGTAAGTTATGGGGCAGTAACAGTACACTTTTCAAAACGTGTTTTTCAGCCCGAAATAAACGCGTTTTTTCAGACAACTGAATCCCCATGTAGCAGCAAGTCTCAGAAGAGCCCACACACTCAGCTCTTAACCCCAGTGTGCAGAAAGGGTCAAAACGTGTTTTTCAGCAGAAATAAACATGTTTCTGCAAGTTTGGTCAACCCCATGTAAGTTATGGGGCAGTAACAGTACACTTTTCAAAACGTGTTTTTCAGCCCGAAATAAACGCGTTTTTTCAGACAACTGAATCCCCATGTAGCAGCAAGGCTCAGAAGAGCTCACACACTCAGATCTTAACCCCAGTGTGCAGAAAGGTTCAAAACGTGTTTTTCAGCAGAAATAAACATGTTTCTGCAAGTTTGGTCAACCCCATGTTAGTTATGGGGCAGTAACAGTACACTTTTCAAAACGTGTTTTTCAACCCGAAATAAACGCATTTTTTCAGACAACTGAATCCCCATGTAGCAGCAAGGCTCAGAAGAGCCCACACACTCAGATCTTAACCCCAGTGTGCAAAAAGGTTCAAAACATGTTTTTCAGCAGAAATAAACATGTTTCTGCAAGTTTGGTCAACCCCATGTAAGTTATGGGGCAGTAACAGTACACTTTTCAAAACGTGTTTTTCAGCCCGAAATAAACGCGTTTTTTCAGACAACTGAATCCCCATGTAGCAGCAAGGCTCAGAAGAGCCCACACACTCAGATCTTAACCCCAGTGTGCAGAAAGGTTCAAAACGTGTTTTTCAGCAGAAATAAACATGTTTCTGCAAGTTTGGTCAACCCCATGTAAGTTATGGGGCAGTAACAGTACACTTTTCAAAACGTGTTTTTCAGCCCGAAATAAACGCGTTTTTTCAGACAACTGAATCCCCATGTAGCAGCAAGGCTCAGAAGAGCCCACACACTCAGATCTTAACCCCAGTGTGCAGAAAGGTTCAAAACGTGTTTTTCAGCAGAAATAAACATGTTTCTGCAAGTTTGGTCAACCCCATGTAAATTATGGGGCAGTAACAGTACACTTTTCAAAACGTGTTTTCAGCCCGAAATAAACGCGTTTTTTCAAACAACTGAATCCCCATTTAGCAGCAAGGCTCAGAAGAGCCCACACACTCAGATCTTAACCCCAGTGTGCAGAAAGGTTCAAAACGTGTTTTTCAGCAGAAATAAACATGTTTCTGCAAGTTTGGTCAACCCCATGTAAGTTATGGGGCAGTAACAGTACACTTTTCAAAACGTGTTTTTCAGCCCGAAATAAACACGTTTTTTCAGACAACTGAATCCCCATGTAGCAGCAAGGCTCAGAAGAGCCCACACACTCAGATCTTAACCCCAGTGTGCAGAAAGTGTCAAAACATGTTTTTCAGCAGAAATAAACATGTTTCTGCGAGTTTGGTCAACCCCATGTAAGTTATTGGGCAGTAACAGTACACTTTTCAAAACGTGTTTTTCAGCCCGAAATAAACGCGTTTTTTCAAACAACTGAATCCCCATGTAGCAGCAAGGCTCAGAAGAGCCCACACACTCAGATCTTAACCCCAGTGTGCAGAAAGGGTCAAAACGTGTTTTTCAGCAGAAATAAACATGTTTCTGCAAGTTTGGTCAACCCCATGTAAGTTATGAGGCAGTAACAGTACACTCTGCAAAACGTGTTTTTCAGCCCGAAATAAACGCGTTTTTTCAGACAACTGAATCCCCATGTAGCAGCAAGGCTCAGAAGAGCCTACACACTCAGATCTTAACCCCAGTGTGCTGAAAGTGTCAAAACATGTTTTTCAGCAGAAATAAACATGTTTCTGCAAGTTTGGTCAACCCCATGTTAGTTATGGGGCTGTAACAGTACACTTTTCAAAACGTGTTTTTCAGCCCGAAATAAACGCGTTTTTTCAGACAACTGAATCCCCATGTAGCAGCAAGGCTCAGAAGAGCCCACACACTCAGATCTTAACCCCAGTGTGCAGAAAGGGTCAAAACGTGTTTTTCAGCAGAAATAAACATGTTTCTGCAAGTTTGGTCAACCCCATGTAAGTTATGAGGCAGTAACAGTACACTCTGCAAAACGTGTTTTTCAGCCCGAAATAAACGCGTTTTTTCAGACAACTGAATCCCCATGTAGCAGCAAGGCTCAGAAGAGCCCACACACTCAGATCTTAACCCCAGTGTGCGGAAAGGTTCAAAACGTGTTTTTCAGCAGAAATAAACATGTTTCTGCAAGTTTGGTCAACCCCATGTAAGTTATGGGGCAGTAACAGTACACTTTTCAAAACGTGTTTTTCAGCCCGAAATAAACGCGTTTTTTCAGACAACTGAATCCCCATGTAGCAGCAAGTCTCAGAAGAGCCCACACACTCAGCTCTTAACCCCAGTGTGCAGAAAGGGTCAAAACGTGTTTTTCAGCAGAAATAAACATGTTTCTGCAAGTTTGGTCAACCCCATGTAAGTTATGGGGCAGTAACAGTACACTTTTCAAAACGTGTTTTTCAGCCCGAAATAAACGCGTTTTTTCAGACAACTGAATCCCCATGTAGCAGCAAGGCTCAGAAGAGCCCACACACTCAGATCTTAACCCCAGTGTGCAGAAAGGTTCAAAACGTGTTTTTCAGCAGAAATAAACATGTTTCTGCAAGTTTGGTCAACCCCATGTAAGTTATGGGGCAGTAACAGTACACTTTTCAAAACGTGTTTTTCAGCCCGAAATAAACGCGTTTTTTCAGACAACTGAATCCCCATGTAGCAGCAAGGCTCAGAAGAGCCCACACACTCAGATCTTAACCCCAGTGTGCGGAAAGGTTCAAAACGTGTTTTTCAGCAGAAATAAACATGTTTCTGCAAGTTTGGTCAACCCCATGTAAGTTATGGGGCAGTAACAGTACACTTTTCAAAACGTGTTTTTCAGCCCGAAATAAACGCGTTTTTTCAGACAACTGAATCCCCATGTAGCAGCAAGTCTCAGAAGAGCCCACACACTCAGCTCTTAACCCCAGTGTGCAGAAAGGGTCAAAACGTGTTTTTCAGCAGAAATAAACATGTTTCTGCAAGTTTGGTCAACCCCATGTAAGTTATGGGGCAGTAACAGTACACTTTTCAAAACGTGTTTTTCAGCCCGAAATAAACGCGTTTTTTCAGACAACTGAATCCCCATGTAGCAGCAAGGCTCAGAAGAGCCCACACACTCAGATCTTAACCCCAGTGTGCAGAAAGGTTCAAAACGTGTTTTTCAGCAGAAATAAACATGTTTCTGCAAGTTTGGTCAACCCCATGTAAGTTATGGGGCAGTAACAGTACACTTTTCAAAACGTGTTTTTCAGCCCGAAATAAACGCGTTTTTTCAGACAACTGAATCCCCATGTAGCAGCAAGGCTCAGAAGAGCCCACACACTCAGATCTTAACCCCAGTGTGCAGAAAGATTCAAAACGTGTTTTTCAGCAGAAATAAACATGTTTCTGCAAGTTTGGTCAACCCCATGTAAGTTATGGGGCAGTAACAGTACACTTTTCAAAACGTGTTTTCAGCCCGAAATAAACGCGTTTTTTCAAACAACTGAATCCCCATGTAGCAGCAAGGCTCAGAAGAGCCCACACACTCAGATCTTAACCCCAGTGTGCAGAAAGGTTCAAAACGTGTTTTTCAGCAGAAATAAACATGTTTCTGCAAGTTTGGTCAACCCCATGTAAGTTATGGGGCAGTAACAGTACACTTTTCAAAACGTGTTTTTCAGCCCGAAATAAACGCGTTTTTTCAGACAACTGAATCCCCATGTAGCAGCAAGGCTCAGAAGAGCCCACACACTCATATCTTAACCCAATGTGCTGAAAGTGTCAAAACATGTTTTTCAGCAGAAATAAACATGTTTCTGCGAGTTTGGTCAACCCCATGTAAGTTATGGGGCAGTAACAGTACACTTTTCAAAACGTGTTTTTCAGCCGGAAATAAACGCGTTTTTTCAGACAACTGAATCCCCATGTAGCAGCAAGGCTCAGAAGAGCCCACACACTCAGATCTTAACCCCAGTGTGCAGAAAGGGTCAAAACGTGTTTTTCAGCAGAAATAAACATGTTTCTGCAAGTTTGGTCAACCCCATGTAAGTTATGAGGCAGTAACAGTACACTCTGCAAAACGTGTTTTTCAGCCCGAAATAAACGCGTTTTTTCAGACAACTGAATCCCCATGTAGCAGCAAGGCTCAGAAGAGCCCACACACTCAGATCTTAACCCCAGTGTGCAGAAAGGTTCAAAACGTGTTTTTCAGCAGAAATAAACATGTTTCTGCAAGTTTGGTCAACCCCATGTAAGTTATGGGGCAGTAACAGTACACTTTTCAAAACGTGTTTTTCAGCCCGAAATAAACGCGTTTTTTCAGACAACTGAATCCCCATGTAGCAGCAAGGCTCAGAAGAGCCCACACACTCAGATCTTAACCCCAGTGTGCTGAAAGTGTCAAAACATGTTTTTCAGCAGAAATAAACATGTTTCTGCAAGTTTGGTCAACCCCATGTTAGTTATGGGGCAGTAACAGTACACTTTTCAAAACGTGTTTTTCAGCCCGAAATAAACGCGTTTTTTCAGACAACTGAATCCCCATGTAGCAGCAAGGCTCAGAAGAGCCCACACACTCAGATCTTAACCCCAGTGTGCAGAAAGGTTCAAAACGTGTTTTTCAGCAGAAATAAACATGATTCTGCAAGTTTGGTCAACCCCATGTAAGTTATGGGGCAGTAACAGTACACTTTTCAAAACGTGTTTTTCAGCCCGAAATAAACGCGTTTTTTCAGACAACTGAATCCCCATGTAGCAGCAAGGCTCAGAAGAGCCCACACACTCAGATCTTAACCCCAGTGTGCAGAAAGGTTCAAAACGTGTTTTTCAGCAGAAATAAACATGTTTCTGCAAGTTTGGTCAACCCCATGTAAATTATGGGGCAGTAACAGTACACTTTTCAAAACGTGTTTTCAGCCCGAAATAAACGCGTTTTTTCAAACAACTGAATCCCCATTTAGCAGCAAGGCTCAGAAGAGCCCACACACTCAGATCTTAACCCCAGTGTGCAGAAAGGTTCAAAACGTGTTTTTCAGCAGAAATAAACATGTTTCTGCAAGTTTGGTCAACCCCATGTAAGTTATGGGGCAGTAACAGTACACTTTTCAAAACGTGTTTTTCAGCCCGAAATAAACGCGTTTTTTCAGACAACTGAATCCCCATGTAGCAGCAAGGCTCAGAAGAGCCCACACACTCAGATCTTAACCCCAGTGTGCAGAAAGGTTCAAAACGTGTTTTTCAGCAGAAATAAACATGTTTCTGCAAGTTTGGTCAACCCCATGTAAGTTATGGGGCAGTAACAGTACACTTTTCAAAACGTGTTTTTCAGCCCGAAATAAACACGTTTTTTCAGACAACTGAATCCCCATGTAGCAGCAAGGCTCAGAAGAGCCCACACACTCATATCTTAACCCCAGTGTGCTGAAAGTGTCAAAACATGTTTTTCAGCAGAAATAAACATGTTTCTGCGAGTTTGGTCAACCCCATGTAAGTTATGGGGCAGTAACAGTACACTTTTCAAAACGTGTTTTTCAGCCCGAAATAAACACGTTTTTTCAGACAACTGAATCCCCATGTAGCAGCAAGGCTCAGAAGAGCCCACACACTCATATCTTAACCCCAGTGTGCTGAAAGTGTCAAAACATGTTTTTCAGCAGAAATAAACATGTTTCTGCGAGTTTGGTCAACCCCATGTAAGTTATGGGGCAGTAACAGTACACTTTTCAAAACGTGTTTTTCAGCCCGAAATAAACACGTTTTTTCAGACAACTGAATCCCCATGTAGCAGCAAGGCTCAGAAGAGCCCACACACTCATATCTTAACCCCAGTGTGCTGAAAGTGTCAAAACATGTTTTTCAGCAGAAATAAACATGTTTCTGCAAGTTTGGTCAACCCCATGTAAGTTATGAGGCAGTAACAGTACACTCTGCAAAACGTGTTTTTCAGCCCGAAATAAACGCGTTTTTTCAGACAACTGAATCCCCATGTAGCAGCAAGGCTCAGAAGAGCCTACACACTCAGATCTTAACCCCAGTGTGCTGAAAGTGTCAAAACATGTTTTTCAGCAGAAATAAACATGTTTCTGCAAGTTTGGTCAACCCCATGTTAGTTATGGGGCTGTAACAGTACACTTTTCAAAACGTGTTTTTCAGCCCTAAATAAACGCGTTTTTTCAGACAACTGAATCCCCATGTAGCAGCAAGGCTCAGAAGAGCCCACACACTCAGATCTTAACCCCAGTGTGCAGAAAGGGTCAAAACGTGTTTTTCAGCAGAAATAAACATGTTTCTGCAAGTTTGGTCAACCCCATGTAAGTTATGAGGCAGTAACAGTACACTCTGCAAAACGTGTTTTTCAGCCCGAAATAAACGCGTTTTTTCAGACAACTGAATCCCCATGTAGCAGCAAGGCTCAGAAGAGCCCACACACTCAGATCTTAACCCCAGTGTGCAGAAAGGTTCAAAACGTGTTTTTCAGCAGAAATAAACATGTTTCTGCAAGTTGGTCAACCCCATGTAAGTTATGGGGCAGTAACAGTACACTTTTCAAAACGTGTTTTTCAGCCCGAAATAAACGCGTTTTTTCAGACAACTGAATCCCCATGTAGCAGCAAGTCTCAGAAGAGCCCACACACTCAGCTCTTAACCCCAGTGTGCAGAAAGGGTCAAAACGTGTTTTTCAGCAGAAATAAACATGTTTCTGCAAGTTTGGTCAACCCCATGTAAGTTATGGGGCAGTAACAGTACACTTTTCAAAACGTGTTTTTCAGCCCGAAATAAACGCGTTTTTTCAGACAACTGAATCCCCATGTAGCAGCAAGGCTCAGAAGAGCCCACACACTCAGATCTTAACCCCAGTGTGCAGAAAGGTTCAAAACGTGTTTTTCAGCAGAAATAAACATGTTTCTGCAAGTTTGGTCAACCCCATGTAAGTTATGGGGCAGTAACAGTACACTTTTCAAAACGTGTTTTTCAGCCCGAAATAAACGCGTTTTTTCAGACAACTGAATCCCCATGTAGCAGCAAGGCTCAGAAGAGCCCACACACTCAGATCTTAACCCCAGTGTGCTGAAAGTGTCAAAACATGTTTTTCAGCAGAAATAAACATGTTTCTGCAAGTTTGGTCAACCCCATGTTAGTTATGGGGCTGTAACAGTGCACTTTTCAAAACGTGTTTTTCAGCCCGAAATAAACGGGTTTTTTCAGACAACTGAATCCCCATTTAGCAGCAAGGCTCAGAAGAGCCCACACACTCAGATCTTAACCCCAGTGTGCAGAAAGGTTCAAAACGTGTTTTTCAGCAGAAATAAACATGTTTCTGCAAGTTTGGTCAACCCCATGTAAGTTATGGGGCAGTAACAGTACACTTTTCAAAACGTGTTTTTCAGCCCGAAATAAACGCGTTTTTTCAGACAACTGAATCCCCATGTAGCAGCAAGGCTCAGAAGAGCCCACACACTCAGATCTTAACCCCAGTGTGCAGAAAGGTTCAAAACGTGTTTTTCAGCAGAAATAAACATGTTTCTGCAAGTTTGGTCAACCCCATGTAAATTATGGGGCAGTAACAGTACACTTTTCAAAACGTGTTTTCAGCCCGAAATAAACGCGTTTTTTCAAACAACTGAATCCCCATGTAGCAGCAAGGCTCAGAAGAGCCCACACACTCAGATCTTAACCCCAGTGTGCAGAAAGGTTCAAAACGTGTTTTTCAGCAGAAATAAACATGTTTCTGCAAGTTTGGTCAACCCCATGTAAGTTATGGGGCAGTAACAGTACACTTTTCAAAACGTGTTTTTCAGCCCGAAATAAACACGTTTTTTCAGACAACTGAATCCCCATGTAGCAGCAAGGCTCAGAAGAGCCCACACACTCATATCTTAACCCCAGTGTGCTGAAAGTGTCAAAACATGTTTTTCAGCAGAAATAAACATGTTTCTGCGAGTTTGGTCAACCCCATGTAAGTTATGGGGCAGTAACAGTACACTTTTCAAAACGTGTTTTTCAGCCGGAAATAAACGCGTTTTTTCAGACAACTGAATCCCCATGTAGCAGCAAGGCTCAGAAGAGCCCACACACTCAGATCTTAACCCCAGTGTGCAGAAAGGGTCAAAACGTGTTTTTCAGCAGAAATAAACATGTTTCTGCAAGTTTGGTCAACCCCATGTAAGTTATGGGGCAGTAACAGTACACTTTTCAAAACGTGTTTTTCAGCCCGAAATAAACGCGTTTTTTCAGACAACTGAATCCCCATGTAGCAGCAAGGCTCAGAAGAGCCCACACACTCAGATCTTAACCCCAGTGTGCAGAAAGGGTCAAAACGTGTTTTTCAGCAGAAATAAACATGTTTCTGCAAGTTTGGTCAACCCCATGTAAGTTATGGGGCAGTAACAGTACACTTTTCAAAACGTGTTTTTCAGCCCGAAATAAACGCGTTTTTTCAGACAACTGAATCCCCATGTAGCAGCAAGGCTCAGAAGAGCCCACACACTCAGATCTTAACCCCAGTGTGCTGAAAGTGTCAAAACATGTTTTTCAGCAGAAATAAACATGTTTCTGCAAGTTTGGTCAACCCCATGTTAGTTATGGGGCTGTAACAGTACACTTTTCAAAACGTGTTTTTCAGCCCGAAATAAACGCGTTTTTTCAGACAACTGAATCCCCATGTAGCAGCAAGACTCAGAAGAGCCCACACACTCAGATCTTAACCCCACTGTGCAGAAAGGGTCAAAACGTGTTTTTCAGCAGAAATAAACATGTTTCTGCAAGTTTGGTCAACCCCATGTAAGTTATGAGGCAGTAACAGTACACTCTGCAAAACGTGTTTTTCAGCCCGAAATAAACGCGTTTTTTCAGACAACTGAATCCCCATGTAGCAGCAAGGCTCAGAAGAGCCCACACACTCAGATCTTAACCCCAGTGTGCAGAAAGGTTCAAAACGTGTTTTTCAGCAGAAATAAACATGTTTCTGCAAGTTTGGTCAACCCCATGTAAGTTATGGGGCAGTAACAGTACACTTTTCAAAACGTGTTTTTCAGCCCGAAATAAACGCGTTTTTTCAGACAACTGAATCCCCATGTAGCAGCAAGGCTCAGAAGAGCCCACACACTCAGATCTTAACCCCAGTGTGCTGAAAGTGTCAAAACATGTTTTTCAGCAGAAATAAACATGTTTCTGCAAGTTTGGTCAACCCCATGTTAGTTATGGGGCAGTAACAGTACACTTTTCAAAACGTGTTTTTCAACCCGAAATAAACGCATTTTTTCAGACAACTGAATCCCCATGTAGCAGCAAGGCTCAGAAGAGCCCACACACTCAGATCTTAACCCCAGTGTGCAAAAAGGTTCAAAACATGTTTTTCAGCAGAAATAAACATGTTTCTGCAAGTTTGGTCAACCCCATGTAAGTTATGGGGCAGTAACAGTACACTTTTCAAAACGTGTTTTTCAGCCCGAAATAAACGCGTTTTTTCAGACAACTGAATCCCCATGTAGCAGCAAGGCTCAGAAGAGCCCACACACTCAGATCTTAACCCCAGTGTGCAGAAAGGTTCAAAACGTGCTTTTCAGCAGAAATAAACATGTTTCTGCAAGTTTGGTCAACCCCATGTAAGTTATGGGGCAGTAACAGTACACTTTTCAAAACGTGTTTTTCAGCCCGAAATAAACGCGTTTTTTCAGACAACTGAATCCCCATGTAGCAGCAAGGCTCAGAAGAGCCCACACACTCAGATCTTAACCCCAGTGTGCAGAAAGGTTCAAAACGTGTTTTTCAGCAGAAATAAACATGTTTCTGCAAGTTTGGTCAACCCCATGTAAATTATGGGGCAGTAACAGTACACTTTTCAAAACGTGTTTTCAGCCCGAAATAAACGCGTTTTTTCAAACAACTGAATCCCCATGTAGCAGCAAGGCTCAGAAGAGCCCACACACTCAGATCTTAACCCCAGTGTGCAGAAAGGTTCAAAACGTGTTTTTCAGCAGAAATAAACATGTTTCTGCAAGTTTGGTCAACCCCATGTAAGTTATGGGGCAGTAACAGTACACTTTTCAAAACGTGTTTTTCAGCCCGAAATAAACACGTTTTTTCAGACAACTGAATCCCCATGTAGCAGCAAGGCTCAGAAGAGCCCACACACTCATATCTTAACCCCAGTGTGCTGAAAGTGTCAAAACATGTTTTTCAGCAGAAATAAACATGTTTCTGCGAGTTTGGTCAACCCCATGTAAGTTATGGGGCAGTAACAGTACACTTTTCAAAACGTGTTTTTCAGCCGGAAATAAACGCGTTTTTTCAGACAACTGAATCCCCATGTAGCAGCAAGGCTCAGAAGAGCCCACACACTCAGATCTTAACCCCAGTGTGCAGAAAGGGTCAAAACGTGTTTTTCAGCAGAAATAAACATGTTTCTGCAAGTTTGGTCAACCCCATGTAAGTTATGGGGCAGTAACAGTACACTTTTCAAAACGTGTTTTTCAGCCCGAAATAAACGCGTTTTTTCAGACAACTGAATCCCCATGTAGCAGCAAGGCTCAGAAGAGCCCACACACTCAGATCTTAACCCCAGTGTGCAGAAAGGTTCAAAACGTGTTTTTCAGCAGAAATAAACATGTTTCTGCAAGTTTGGTCAACCCCATGTAAGTTATGGGGCAGTAACAGTACACTTTTCAAAACGTGTTTTTCAGCCCGAAATAAACGCGTTTTTTCAGACAACTGAATCCCCATGTAGCAGCAAGGCTCAGAAGAGCCCACACACTCAGATCTTAACCCCAGTGTGCTGAAAGTGTCAAAACATGTTTTTCAGCAGAAATAAACATGTTTCTGCAAGTTTGGTCAACCCCATGTTAGTTATGGGGCTGTAACAGTACACTTTTCAAAACGTGTTTTTCAGCCCGAAATAAACGCGTTTTTTCAGACAACTGAATCCCCATGTAGCAGCAAGACTCAGAAGAGCCCACACACTCAGATCTTAACCCCACTGTGCAGAAAGGGTCAAAACGTGTTTTTCAGCAGAAATAAACATGTTTCTGCAAGTTTGGTCAACCCCATGTAAGTTATGAGGCAGTAACAGTACACTCTGCAAAACGTGTTTTTCAGCCCGAAATAAACGCGTTTTTTCAGACAACTGAATCCCCATGTAGCAGCAAGGCTCAGAAGAGCCCACACACTCAGATCTTAACCCCAGTGTGCAGAAAGGTTCAAAACGTGTTTTTCAGCAGAAATAAACATGTTTCTGCAAGTTTGGTCAACCCCATGTAAGTTATGGGGCAGTAACAGTACACTTTTCAAAACGTGTTTTTCAGCCGGAAATAAACGCGTTTTTTCAGACAACTGAATCCCCATGTAGCAGCAAGGCTCAGAAGAGCCCACACACTCAGATCTTAACCCCAGTGTGCAGAAAGGGTCAAAACGTGTTTTTCAGCAGAAATAAACATGTTTCTGCAAGTTTGGTCAACCCCATGTTAGTTATGGGGCTGTAACAGTACACTTTTCAAAACGTGTTTTTCAGCCCGAAATAAACGCGTTTTTTCAGACAACTGAATCCCCATGTAGCAGCAAGGCTCAGAAGAGCCCACACACTCAGATCTTAACCCCAGTGTGCAGAAAGGGTCAAAACGTGTTTTTCAGCAGAAATAAACATGTTTCTGCAAGTTTGGTCAACCCCATGTAAGTTATGAGGCAGTAACAGTACACTCTGCAAAACGTGTTTTTCAGCCCGAAATAAACGCGTTTTTTCAGACAACTGAATCCCCATGTAGCAGCAAGGCTCAGAAGAGCCCACACACTCAGATCTTAACCCCAGTGTGCAGAAAGGTTCAAAACGTGTTTTTCAGCAGAAATAAACATGTTTCTGCAAGTTTGGTCAACCCCATGTAAGTTATGGGGCAGTAACAGTACACTTTTCAAAACGTGTTTTTCAGCCCGAAATAAACGCGTTTTTTCAGACAACTGAATCCCCATGTAGCAGCAAGTCTCAGAAGAGCCCACACACTCAGCTCTTAACCCCAGTGTGCAGAAAGGGTCAAAACGTGTTTTTCAGCAGAAATAAACATGTTTCTGCAAGTTTGGTCAACCCCATGTAAGTTATGGGGCAGTAACAGTACACTTTTCAAAACGTGTTTTTCAGCCCGAAATAAACGCGTTTTTTCAGACAACTGAATCCCCATGTAGCAGCAAGGCTCAGAAGAGCCCACACACTCAGATCTTAACCCCAGTGTGCTGAAAGTGTCAAAACATGTTTTTCAGCAGAAATAAACATGTTTCTGCAAGTTTGGTCAACCCCATGTTAGTTATGGGGCAGTAACAGTACACTTTTCAAAACGTGTTTTTCAACCCGAAATAAACGCATTTTTTCAGACAACTGAATCCCCATGTAGCAGCAAGGCTCAGAAGAGCCCACACACTCAGATCTTAACCCCAGTGTGCAAAAAGGTTCAAAACATGTTTTTCAGCAGAAATAAACATGTTTCTGCAAGTTTGGTCAACCCCATGTAAGTTATGGGGCAGTAACAGTACACTTTTCAAAACGTGTTTTTCAGCCCGAAATAAACGCGTTTTTTCAGACAACTGAATCCCCATGTAGCAGCAAGGCTCAGAAGAGCCCACACACTCAGATCTTAACCCCAGTGTGCAGAAAGGTTCAAAACGTGCTTTTCAGCAGAAATAAACATGTTTCTGCAAGTTTGGTCAACCCCATGTAAGTTATGGGGCAGTAACAGTACACTTTTCAAAACGTGTTTTTCAGCCCGAAATAAACGCGTTTTTTCAGACAACTGAATCCCCATGTAGCAGCAAGGCTCAGAAGAGCCCACACACTCAGATCTTAACCCCAGTGTGCAGAAAGGTTCAAAACGTGTTTTTCAGCAGAAATAAACATGTTTCTGCAAGTTTGGTCAACCCCATGTAAATTATGGGGCAGTAACAGTACACTTTTCAAAACGTGTTTTCAGCCCGAAATAAACGCGTTTTTTCAAACAACTGAATCCCCATGTAGCAGCAAGGCTCAGAAGAGCCCACACACTCAGATCTTAACCCCAGTGTGCAGAAAGGTTCAAAACGTGTTTTTCAGCAGAAATAAACATGTTTCTGCAAGTTTGGTCAACCCCATGTAAGTTATGGGGCAGTAACAGTACACTTTTCAAAACGTGTTTTTCAGCCCGAAATAAACACGTTTTTTCAGACAACTGAATCCCCATGTAGCAGCAAGGCTCAGAAGAGCCCACACACTCAGATCTTAACCCCAGTGTGCAGAAAGGGTCAAAACGTGTTTTTCAGCAGAAATAAACATGTTTCTGCAAGTTTGGTCAACCCCATGTAAGTTATGGGGCAGTAACAGTACACTTTTCAAAACGTGTTTTCAGCCCGAAATAAACGCGTTTTTTCAAACAACTGAATCCCCATGTAGCAGCAAGGCTCAGAAGAGCCCACACACTCAGATCTTAACCCCAGTGTGCAGAAAGGTTCAAAACGTGTTTTTCAGCAGAAATAAACATGTTTCTGCAAGTTTGGTCAACCCCATGTAAGTTATGGGGCAGTAACAGTACACTTTTCAAAACGTGTTTTTCAGCCCGAAATAAACACGTTTTTTCAGACAACTGAATCCCCATGTAGCAGCAAGGCTCAGAAGAGCCCACACACTCATATCTTAACCCCAGTGTGCTGAAAGTGTCAAAACATGTTTTTCAGCAGAAATAAACATGTTTCTGCGAGTTTGGTCAACCCCATGTAAGTTATGGGGCAGTAACAGTACACTTTTCAAAACGTGTTTTTCAGCCGGAAATAAACGCGTTTTTTCAGACAACTGAATCCCCATGTAGCAGCAAGGCTCAGAAGAGCCCACACACTCAGATCTTAACCCCAGTGTGCAGAAAGGGTCAAAACGTGTTTTTCAGCAGAAATAAACATGTTTCTGCAAGTTTGGTCAACCCCATGTTAGTTATGGGGCTGTAACAGTACACTTTTCAAAACGTGTTTTTCAGCCCGAAATAAACGCGTTTTTTCAGACAACTGAATCCCCATGTAGCAGCAAGGCTCAGAAGAGCCCACACACTCAGATCTTAACCCCAGTGTGCAGAAAGGGTCAAAACGTGTTTTTCAGCAGAAATAAACATGTTTCTGCAAGTTTGGTCAACCCCATGTAAGTTATGAGGCAGTAACAGTACACTCTGCAAAACGTGTTTTTCAGCCCGAAATAAACGCGTTTTTTCAGACAACTGAATCCCCATGTAGCAGCAAGGCTCAGAAGAGCCCACACACTCAGATCTTAACCCCAGTGTGCAGAAAGGTTCAAAACGTGTTTTTCAGCAGAAATAAACATGTTTCTGCAAGTTTGGTCAACCCCATGTAAGTTATGGGGCAGTAACAGTACACTTTTCAAAACGTGTTTTTCAGCCCGAAATAAACGCGTTTTTTCAGACAACTGAATCCCCATGTAGCAGCAAGTCTCAGAAGAGCCCACACACTCAGCTCTTAACCCCAGTGTGCAGAAAGGGTCAAAACGTGTTTTTCAGCAGAAATAAACATGTTTCTGCAAGTTTGGTCAACCCCATGTAAGTTATGGGGCAGTAACAGTACACTTTTCAAAACGTGTTTTTCAGCCCGAAATAAACGCGTTTTTTCAGACAACTGAATCCCCATGTAGCAGCAAGGCTCAGAAGAGCCCACACACTCAGATCTTAACCCCAGTGTGCTGAAAGTGTCAAAACATGTTTTTCAGCAGAAATAAACATGTTTCTGCAAGTTTGGTCAACCCCATGTTAGTTATGGGGCAGTAACAGTACACTTTTCAAAACGTGTTTTTCAACCCGAAATAAACGCATTTTTTCAGACAACTGAATCCCCATGTAGCAGCAAGGCTCAGAAGAGCCCACACACTCAGATCTTAACCCCAGTGTGCAAAAAGGTTCAAAACATGTTTTTCAGCAGAAATAAACATGTTTCTGCAAGTTTGGTCAACCCCATGTAAGTTATGGGGCAGTAACAGTACACTTTTCAAAACGTGTTTTTCAGCCCGAAATAAACGCGTTTTTTCAGACAACTGAATCCCCATGTAGCAGCAAGGCTCAGAAGAGCCCACACACTCAGATCTTAACCCCAGTGTGCAGAAAGGTTCAAAACGTGCTTTTCAGCAGAAATAAACATGTTTCTGCAAGTTTGGTCAACCCCATGTAAGTTATGGGGCAGTAACAGTACACTTTTCAAAACGTGTTTTTCAGCCCGAAATAAACGCGTTTTTTCAGACAACTGAATCCCCATGTAGCAGCAAGGCTCAGAAGAGCCCACACACTCAGATCTTAACCCCAGTGTGCAGAAAGGTTCAAAACGTGTTTTTCAGCAGAAATAAACATGTTTCTGCAAGTTTGGTCAACCCCATGTAAATTATGGGGCAGTAACAGTACACTTTTCAAAACGTGTTTTCAGCCCGAAATAAACGCGTTTTTTCAAACAACTGAATCCCCATGTAGCAGCAAGGCTCAGAAGAGCCCACACACTCAGATCTTAACCCCAGTGTGCAGAAAGGTTCAAAACGTGTTTTTCAGCAGAAATAAACATGTTTCTGCAAGTTTGGTCAACCCCATGTAAGTTATGGGGCAGTAACAGTACACTTTTCAAAACGTGTTTTTCAGCCCGAAATAAACACGTTTTTTCAGACAACTGAATCCCCATGTAGCAGCAAGGCTCAGAAGAGCCCACACACTCATATCTTAACCCCAGTGTGCTGAAAGTGTCAAAACATGTTTTTCAGCAGAAATAAACATGTTTCTGCGAGTTTGGTCAACCCCATGTAAGTTATGGGGCAGTAACAGTACACTTTTCAAAACGTGTTTTTCAGCCGGAAATAAACGCGTTTTTTCAGACAACTGAATCCCCATGTAGCAGCAAGGCTCAGAAGAGCCCACACACTCAGATCTTAACCCCAGTGTGCAGAAAGGGTCAAAACGTGTTTTTCAGCAGAAATAAACATGTTTCTGCAAGTTTGGTCAACCCCATGTAAGTTATGGGGCAGTAACAGTACACTTTTCAAAACGTGTTTTTCAGCCCGAAATAAACGCGTTTTTTCAGACAACTGAATCCCCATGTAGCAGCAAGGCTCAGAAGAGCCCACACACTCAGATCTTAACCCCAGTGTGCAGAAAGGTTCAAAACGTGTTTTTCAGCAGAAATAAACATGTTTCTGCAAGTTTGGTCAACCCCATGTAAGTTATGGGGCAGTAACAGTACACTTTTCAAAACGTGTTTTTCAGCCCGAAATAAACGCGTTTTTTCAGACAACTGAATCCCCATGTAGCAGCAAGGCTCAGAAGAGCCCACACACTCAGATCTTAACCCCAGTGTGCTGAAAGTGTCAAAACATGTTTTTCAGCAGAAATAAACATGTTTCTGCAAGTTTGGTCAACCCCATGTTAGTTATGGGGCTGTAACAGTACACTTTTCAAAACGTGTTTTTCAGCCCGAAATAAACGCGTTTTTTCAGACAACTGAATCCCCATGTAGCAGCAAGACTCAGAAGAGCCCACACACTCAGATCTTAACCCCACTGTGCAGAAAGGGTCAAAACGTGTTTTTCAGCAGAAATAAACATGTTTCTGCAAGTTTGGTCAACCCCATGTAAGTTATGAGGCAGTAACAGTACACTCTGCAAAACGTGTTTTTCAGCCCGAAATAAACGCGTTTTTTCAGACAACTGAATCCCCATGTAGCAGCAAGGCTCAGAAGAGCCCACACACTCAGATCTTAACCCCAGTGTGCAGAAAGGTTCAAAACGTGTTTTTCAGCAGAAATAAACATGTTTCTGCAAGTTTGGTCAACCCCATGTAAGTTATGGGGCAGTAACAGTACACTTTTCAAAACGTGTTTTTCAGCCCGAAATAAACGCGTTTTTTCAGACAACTGAATCCCCATGTAGCAGCAAGGCTCAGAAGAGCCCACACACTCAGATCTTAACCCCAGTGTGCTGAAAGTGTCAAAACATGTTTTTCAGCAGAAATAAACATGTTTCTGCAAGTTTGGTCAACCCCATGTTAGTTATGGGGCAGTAACAGTACACTTTTCAAAACGTGTTTTTCAACCCGAAATAAACGCATTTTTTCAGACAACTGAATCCCCATGTAGCAGCAAGGCTCAGAAGAGCCCACACACTCAGATCTTAACCCCAGTGTGCAAAAAGGTTCAAAACATGTTTTTCAGCAGAAATAAACATGTTTCTGCAAGTTTGGTCAACCCCATGTAAGTTATGGGGCAGTAACAGTACACTTTTCAAAACGTGTTTTTCAGCCCGAAATAAACGCGTTTTTTCAGACAACTGAATCCCCATGTAGCAGCAAGGCTCAGAAGAGCCCACACACTCAGATCTTAACCCCAGTGTGCAGAAAGGTTCAAAACGTGCTTTTCAGCAGAAATAAACATGTTTCTGCAAGTTTGGTCAACCCCATGTAAGTTATGGGGCAGTAACAGTACACTTTTCAAAACGTGTTTTTCAGCCCGAAATAAACGCGTTTTTTCAGACAACTGAATCCCCATGTAGCAGCAAGGCTCAGAAGAGCCCACACACTCAGATCTTAACCCCAGTGTGCAGAAAGGTTCAAAACGTGTTTTTCAGCAGAAATAAACATGTTTCTGCAAGTTTGGTCAACCCCATGTAAATTATGGGGCAGTAACAGTACACTTTTCAAAACGTGTTTTCAGCCCGAAATAAACGCGTTTTTTCAAACAACTGAATCCCCATGTAGCAGCAAGGCTCAGAAGAGCCCACACACTCAGATCTTAACCCCAGTGTGCAGAAAGGTTCAAAACGTGTTTTTCAGCAGAAATAAACATGTTTCTGCAAGTTTGGTCAACCCCATGTAAGTTATGGGGCAGTAACAGTACACTTTTCAAAACGTGTTTTTCAGCCCGAAATAAACACGTTTTTTCAGACAACTGAATCCCCATGTAGCAGCAAGGCTCAGAAGAGCCCACACACTCATATCTTAACCCCAGTGTGCTGAAAGTGTCAAAACATGTTTTTCAGCAGAAATAAACATGTTTCTGCGAGTTTGGTCAACCCCATGTAAGTTATGGGGCAGTAACAGTACACTTTTCAAAACGTGTTTTTCAGCCGGAAATAAACGCGTTTTTTCAGACAACTGAATCCCCATGTAGCAGCAAGGCTCAGAAGAGCCCACACACTCAGATCTTAACCCCAGTGTGCAGAAAGGGTCAAAACGTGTTTTTCAGCAGAAATAAACATGTTTCTGCAAGTTTGGTCAACCCCATGTAAGTTATGGGGCAGTAACAGTACACTTTTCAAAACGTGTTTTTCAGCCCGAAATAAACGCGTTTTTTCAGACAACTGAATCCCCATGTAGCAGCAAGGCTCAGAAGAGCCCACACACTCAGATCTTAACCCCAGTGTGCAGAAAGGTTCAAAACGTGTTTTTCAGCAGAAATAAACATGTTTCTGCAAGTTTGGTCAACCCCATGTAAGTTATGGGGCAGTAACAGTACACTTTTCAAAACGTGTTTTTCAGCCCGAAATAAACGCGTTTTTTCAGACAACTGAATCCCCATGTAGCAGCAAGGCTCAGAAGAGCCCACACACTCAGATCTTAACCCCAGTGTGCTGAAAGTGTCAAAACATGTTTTTCAGCAGAAATAAACATGTTTCTGCAAGTTTGGTCAACCCCATGTTAGTTATGGGGCTGTAACAGTACACTTTTCAAAACGTGTTTTTCAGCCCGAAATAAACGCGTTTTTTCAGACAACTGAATCCCCATGTAGCAGCAAGACTCAGAAGAGCCCACACACTCAGATCTTAACCCCACTGTGCAGAAAGGGTCAAAACGTGTTTTTCAGCAGAAATAAACATGTTTCTGCAAGTTTGGTCAACCCCATGTAAGTTATGAGGCAGTAACAGTACACTCTGCAAAACGTGTTTTTCAGCCCGAAATAAACGCGTTTTTTCAGACAACTGAATCCCCATGTAGCAGCAAGGCTCAGAAGAGCCCACACACTCAGATCTTAACCCCAGTGTGCAGAAAGGTTCAAAACGTGTTTTTCAGCAGAAATAAACATGTTTCTGCAAGTTTGGTCAACCCCATGTAAGTTATGGGGCAGTAACAGTACACTTTTCAAAACGTGTTTTTCAGCCCGAAATAAACGCGTTTTTTCAGACAACTGAATCCCCATGTAGCAGCAAGGCTCAGAAGAGCCCACACACTCAGATCTTAACCCCAGTGTGCTGAAAGTGTCAAAACATGTTTTTCAGCAGAAATAAACATGTTTCTGCAAGTTTGGTCAACCCCATGTTAGTTATGGGGCAGTAACAGTACACTTTTCAAAACGTGTTTTTCAACCCGAAATAAACGCATTTTTTCAGACAACTGAATCCCCATGTAGCAGCAAGGCTCAGAAGAGCCCACACACTCAGATCTTAACCCCAGTGTGCAAAAAGGTTCAAAACATGTTTTTCAGCAGAAATAAACATGTTTCTGCAAGTTTGGTCAACCCCATGTAAGTTATGGGGCAGTAACAGTACACTTTTCAAAACGTGTTTTTCAGCCCGAAATAAACGCGTTTTTTCAGACAACTGAATCCCCATGTAGCAGCAAGTCTCAGAAGAGCCCACACACTCAGCTCTTAACCCCAGTGTGCAGAAAGGGTCAAAACGTGTTTTTCAGCAGAAATAAACATGTTTCTGCAAGTTTGGTCAACCCCATGTAAGTTATGGGGCAGTAACAGTACACTTTTCAAAACGTGTTTTTCAGCCCGAAATAAACGCGTTTTTTCAGACAACTGAATCCCCATGTAGCAGCAAGGCTCAGAAGAGCCCACACACTCAGATCTTAACCCCAGTGTGCTGAAAGTGTCAAAACATGTTTTTCAGCAGAAATAAACATGTTTCTGCAAGTTTGGTCAACCCCATGTTAGTTATGGGGCAGTAACAGTACACTTTTCAAAACGTGTTTTTCAACCCGAAATAAACGCATTTTTTCAGACAACTGAATCCCCATGTAGCAGCAAGGCTCAGAAGAGCCCACACACTCAGATCTTAACCCCAGTGTGCAAAAAGGTTCAAAACATGTTTTTCAGCAGAAATAAACATGTTTCTGCAAGTTTGGTCAACCCCATGTAAGTTATGGGGCAGTAACAGTACACTTTTCAAAACGTGTTTTTCAGCCCGAAATAAACGCGTTTTTTCAGACAACTGAATCCCCATGTAGCAGCAAGGCTCAGAAGAGCCCACACACTCAGATCTTAACCCCAGTGTGCAGAAAGGTTCAAAACGTGCTTTTCAGCAGAAATAAACATGTTTCTGCAAGTTTGGTCAACCCCATGTAAGTTATGGGGCAGTAACAGTACACTTTTCAAAACGTGTTTTTCAGCCCGAAATAAACGCGTTTTTTCAGACAACTGAATCCCCATGTAGCAGCAAGGCTCAGAAGAGCCCACACACTCAGATCTTAACCCCAGTGTGCAGAAAGGTTCAAAACGTGTTTTTCAGCAGAAATAAACATGTTTCTGCAAGTTTGGTCAACCCCATGTAAATTATGGGGCAGTAACAGTACACTTTTCAAAACGTGTTTTCAGCCCGAAATAAACGCGTTTTTTCAAACAACTGAATCCCCATGTAGCAGCAAGGCTCAGAAGAGCCCACACACTCAGATCTTAACCCCAGTGTGCAGAAAGGTTCAAAACGTGTTTTTCAGCAGAAATAAACATGTTTCTGCAAGTTTGGTCAACCCCATGTAAGTTATGGGGCAGTAACAGTACACTTTTCAAAACGTGTTTTTCAGCCCGAAATAAACACGTTTTTTCAGACAACTGAATCCCCATGTAGCAGCAAGGCTCAGAAGAGCCCACACACTCATATCTTAACCCCAGTGTGCTGAAAGTGTCAAAACATGTTTTTCAGCAGAAATAAACATGTTTCTGCGAGTTTGGTCAACCCCATGTAAGTTATGGGGCAGTAACAGTACACTTTTCAAAACGTGTTTTTCAGCCGGAAATAAACGCGTTTTTTCAGACAACTGAATCCCCATGTAGCAGCAAGGCTCAGAAGAGCCCACACACTCAGATCTTAACCCCAGTGTGCAGAAAGGGTCAAAACGTGTTTTTCAGCAGAAATAAACATGTTTCTGCAAGTTTGGTCAACCCCATGTAAGTTATGGGGCAGTAACAGTACACTTTTCAAAACGTGTTTTTCAGCCCGAAATAAACGCGTTTTTTCAGACAACTGAATCCCCATGTAGCAGCAAGGCTCAGAAGAGCCCACACACTCAGATCTTAACCCCAGTGTGCAGAAAGGTTCAAAACGTGTTTTTCAGCAGAAATAAACATGTTTCTGCAAGTTTGGTCAACCCCATGTAAGTTATGGGGCAGTAACAGTACACTTTTCAAAACGTGTTTTTCAGCCCGAAATAAACGCGTTTTTTCAGACAACTGAATCCCCATGTAGCAGCAAGGCTCAGAAGAGCCCACACACTCAGATCTTAACCCCAGTGTGCTGAAAGTGTCAAAACATGTTTTTCAGCAGAAATAAACATGTTTCTGCAAGTTTGGTCAACCCCATGTTAGTTATGGGGCTGTAACAGTACACTTTTCAAAACGTGTTTTTCAGCCCGAAATAAACGCGTTTTTTCAGACAACTGAATCCCCATGTAGCAGCAAGACTCAGAAGAGCCCACACACTCAGATCTTAACCCCACTGTGCAGAAAGGGTCAAAACGTGTTTTTCAGCAGAAATAAACATGTTTCTGCAAGTTTGGTCAACCCCATGTAAGTTATGAGGCAGTAACAGTACACTCTGCAAAACGTGTTTTTCAGCCCGAAATAAACGCGTTTTTTCAGACAACTGAATCCCCATGTAGCAGCAAGGCTCAGAAGAGCCCACACACTCAGATCTTAACCCCAGTGTGCAGAAAGGTTCAAAACGTGTTTTTCAGCAGAAATAAACATGTTTCTGCAAGTTTGGTCAACCCCATGTAAGTTATGGGGCAGTAACAGTACACTTTTCAAAACGTGTTTTTCAGCCCGAAATAAACGCGTTTTTTCAGACAACTGAATCCCCATGTAGCAGCAAGGCTCAGAAGAGCCCACACACTCAGATCTTAACCCCAGTGTGCTGAAAGTGTCAAAACATGTTTTTCAGCAGAAATAAACATGTTTCTGCAAGTTTGGTCAACCCCATGTTAGTTATGGGGCAGTAACAGTACACTTTTCAAAACGTGTTTTTCAACCCGAAATAAACGCATTTTTTCAGACAACTGAATCCCCATGTAGCAGCAAGGCTCAGAAGAGCCCACACACTCAGATCTTAACCCCAGTGTGCAAAAAGGTTCAAAACATGTTTTTCAGCAGAAATAAACATGTTTCTGCAAGTTTGGTCAACCCCATGTAAGTTATGGGGCAGTAACAGTACACTTTTCAAAACGTGTTTTCAGCCCGAAATAAACGCGTTTTTTCAAACAACTGAATCCCCATTTAGCAGCAAGGCTCAGAAGAGCCCACACACTCAGATCTTAACCCCAGTGTGCAGAAAGGTTCAAAACGTGTTTTTCAGCAGAAATAAACATGTTTCTGCAAGTTTGGTCAACCCCATGTAAGTTATGGGGCAGTAACAGTACACTTTTCAAAACGTGTTTTTCAGCCCGAAATAAACGCGTTTTTTCAGACAACTGAATCCCCATGTAGCAGCAAGGCTCAGAAGAGCCCACACACTCAGATCTTAACCCCAGTGTGCAGAAAGGTTCAAAACGTGTTTTTCAGCAGAAATAAACATGTTTCTGCAAGTTTGGTCAACCCCATGTAAGTTATGGGGCAGTAACAGTACACTTTTCAAAACGTGTTTTCAGCCCGAAATAAACGCGTTTTTTCAAACAACTGAATCCCCATGTAGCAGCAAGGCTCAGAAGAGCCCACACACTCAGATCTTAACCCCAGTGTGCAGAAAGGTTCAAAACGTGTTTTTCAGCAGAAATAAACATGTTTCTGCAAGTTTGGTCAACCCCATGTAAGTTATGGGGCAGTAACAGTACACTTTTCAAAACGTGTTTTTCAGCCCGAAATAAACACGTTTTTTCAGACAACTGAATCCCCATGTAGCAGCAAGGCTCAGAAGAGCCCACACACTCATATCTTAACCCCAGTGTGCTGAAAGTGTCAAAACATGTTTTTCAGCAGAAATAAACATGTTTCTGCGAGTTTGGTCAACCCCATGTAAGTTATGGGGCAGTAACAGTACACTTTTCAAAACGTGTTTTTCAGCCGGAAATAAACGCGTTTTTTCAGACAACTGAATCCCCATGTAGCAGCAAGGCTCAGAAGAGCCCACACACTCAGATCTTAACCCCAGTGTGCAGAAAGGGTCAAAACGTGTTTTTCAGCAGAAATAAACATGTTTCTGCAAGTTTGGTCAACCCCATGTTAGTTATGGGGCTGTAACAGTACACTTTTCAAAACGTGTTTTTCAGCCCGAAATAAACGCGTTTTTTCAGACAACTGAATCCCCATGTAGCAGCAAGGCTCAGAAGAGCCCACACACTCAGATCTTAACCCCAGTGTGCAGAAAGGGTCAAAACGTGTTTTTCAGCAGAAATAAACATGTTTCTGCAAGTTTGGTCAACCCCATGTAAGTTATGAGGCAGTAACAGTACACTCTGCAAAACGTGTTTTTCAGCCCGAAATAAACGCGTTTTTTCAGACAACTGAATCCCCATGTAGCAGCAAGGCTCAGAAGAGCCCACACACTCAGATCTTAACCCCAGTGTGCAGAAAGGTT
The DNA here is from genome assembly GCF_059453375.1 of Lepisosteus platostomus. Classification (NCBI taxonomy): domain Eukaryota; kingdom Metazoa; phylum Chordata; class Actinopteri; order Semionotiformes; family Lepisosteidae; genus Lepisosteus; species Lepisosteus platostomus. The sequence continues at coordinate 26,522,107 of NC_142615.1, read as the reverse complement.
CAAAACGTGTTTTTCAGCAGAAATAAACATGTTTCTGCAAGTTTGGTCAACCCCATGTAAGTTATGGGGCAGTAACAGTACACTTTTCAAAACGTGTTTTTCAGCCCGAAATAAACGCGTTTTTTCAGACAACTGAATCCCCATGTAGCAGCAAGTCTCAGAAGAGCCCACACACTCAGCTCTTAACCCCAGTGTGCAGAAAGGGTCAAAACGTGTTTTTCAGCAGAAATAAACATGTTTCTGCAAGTTTGGTCAACCCCATGTAAGTTATGGGGCAGTAACAGTACACTTTTCAAAACGTGTTTTTCAGCCCGAAATAAACGCGTTTTTTCAGACAACTGAATCCCCATGTAGCAGCAAGGCTCAGAAGAGCCCACACACTCAGATCTTAACCCCAGTGTGCTGAAAGTGTCAAAACATGTTTTTCAGCAGAAATAAACATGTTTCTGCAAGTTTGGTCAACCCCATGTTAGTTATGGGGCAGTAACAGTACACTTTTCAAAACGTGTTTTTCAACCCGAAATAAACGCATTTTTTCAGACAACTGAATCCCCATGTAGCAGCAAGGCTCAGAAGAGCCCACACACTCAGATCTTAACCCCAGTGTGCAAAAAGGTTCAAAACATGTTTTTCAGCAGAAATAAACATGTTTCTGCAAGTTTGGTCAACCCCATGTAAGTTATGGGGCAGTAACAGTACACTTTTCAAAACGTGTTTTTCAGCCCGAAATAAACGCGTTTTTTCAGACAACTGAATCCCCATGTAGCAGCAAGGCTCAGAAGAGCCCACACACTCAGATCTTAACCCCAGTGTGCAGAAAGGTTCAAAACGTGCTTTTCAGCAGAAATAAACATGTTTCTGCAAGTTTGGTCAACCCCATGTAAGTTATGGGGCAGTAACAGTACACTTTTCAAAACGTGTTTTTCAGCCCGAAATAAACGCGTTTTTTCAGACAACTGAATCCCCATGTAGCAGCAAGGCTCAGAAGAGCCCACACACTCAGATCTTAACCCCAGTGTGCAGAAAGGTTCAAAACGTGTTTTTCAGCAGAAATAAACATGTTTCTGCAAGTTTGGTCAACCCCATGTAAATTATGGGGCAGTAACAGTACACTTTTCAAAACGTGTTTTCAGCCCGAAATAAACGCGTTTTTTCAAACAACTGAATCCCCATGTAGCAGCAAGGCTCAGAAGAGCCCACACACTCAGATCTTAACCCCAGTGTGCAGAAAGGTTCAAAACGTGTTTTTCAGCAGAAATAAACATGTTTCTGCAAGTTTGGTCAACCCCATGTAAGTTATGGGGCAGTAACAGTACACTTTTCAAAACGTGTTTTTCAGCCCGAAATAAACACGTTTTTTCAGACAACTGAATCCCCATGTAGCAGCAAGGCTCAGAAGAGCCCACACACTCATATCTTAACCCCAGTGTGCTGAAAGTGTCAAAACATGTTTTTCAGCAGAAATAAACATGTTTCTGCGAGTTTGGTCAACCCCATGTAAGTTATGGGGCAGTAACAGTACACTTTTCAAAACGTGTTTTTCAGCCGGAAATAAACGCGTTTTTTCAGACAACTGAATCCCCATGTAGCAGCAAGGCTCAGAAGAGCCCACACACTCAGATCTTAACCCCAGTGTGCAGAAAGGGTCAAAACGTGTTTTTCAGCAGAAATAAACATGTTTCTGCAAGTTTGGTCAACCCCATGTAAGTTATGGGGCAGTAACAGTACACTTTTCAAAACGTGTTTTTCAGCCCGAAATAAACGCGTTTTTTCAGACAACTGAATCCCCATGTAGCAGCAAGGCTCAGAAGAGCCCACACACTCAGATCTTAACCCCAGTGTGCAGAAAGGTTCAAAACGTGTTTTTCAGCAGAAATAAACATGTTTCTGCAAGTTTGGTCAACCCCATGTAAGTTATGGGGCAGTAACAGTACACTTTTCAAAACGTGTTTTTCAGCCCGAAATAAACGCGTTTTTTCAGACAACTGAATCCCCATGTAGCAGCAAGGCTCAGAAGAGCCCACACACTCAGATCTTAACCCCAGTGTGCTGAAAGTGTCAAAACATGTTTTTCAGCAGAAATAAACATGTTTCTGCAAGTTTGGTCAACCCCATGTTAGTTATGGGGCTGTAACAGTACACTTTTCAAAACGTGTTTTTCAGCCCGAAATAAACGCGTTTTTTCAGACAACTGAATCCCCATGTAGCAGCAAGACTCAGAAGAGCCCACACACTCAGATCTTAACCCCACTGTGCAGAAAGGGTCAAAACGTGTTTTTCAGCAGAAATAAACATGTTTCTGCAAGTTTGGTCAACCCCATGTAAGTTATGAGGCAGTAACAGTACACTCTGCAAAACGTGTTTTTCAGCCCGAAATAAACGCGTTTTTTCAGACAACTGAATCCCCATGTAGCAGCAAGGCTCAGAAGAGCCCACACACTCAGATCTTAACCCCAGTGTGCAGAAAGGTTCAAAACGTGTTTTTCAGCAGAAATAAACATGTTTCTGCAAGTTTGGTCAACCCCATGTAAGTTATGGGGCAGTAACAGTACACTTTTCAAAACGTGTTTTTCAGCCCGAAATAAACGCGTTTTTTCAGACAACTGAATCCCCATGTAGCAGCAAGGCTCAGAAGAGCCCACACACTCAGATCTTAACCCCAGTGTGCTGAAAGTGTCAAAACATGTTTTTCAGCAGAAATAAACATGTTTCTGCAAGTTTGGTCAACCCCATGTTAGTTATGGGGCAGTAACAGTACACTTTTCAAAACGTGTTTTTCAACCCGAAATAAACGCATTTTTTCAGACAACTGAATCCCCATGTAGCAGCAAGGCTCAGAAGAGCCCACACACTCAGATCTTAACCCCAGTGTGCAAAAAGGTTCAAAACATGTTTTTCAGCAGAAATAAACATGTTTCTGCAAGTTTGGTCAACCCCATGTAAGTTATGGGGCAGTAACAGTACACTTTTCAAAACGTGTTTTTCAGCCCGAAATAAACGCGTTTTTTCAGACAACTGAATCCCCATGTAGCAGCAAGGCTCAGAAGAGCCCACACACTCAGATCTTAACCCCAGTGTGCAGAAAGGTTCAAAACGTGTTTTTCAGCAGAAATAAACATGTTTCTGCAAGTTTGGTCAACCCCATGTAAGTTATGGGGCAGTAACAGTACACTTTTCAAAACGTGTTTTTCAGCCCGAAATAAACGCGTTTTTTCAGACAACTGAATCCCCATGTAGCAGCAAGGCTCAGAAGAGCCCACACACTCAGATCTTAACCCCAGTGTGCAGAAAGGTTCAAAACGTGTTTTTCAGCAGAAATAAACATGTTTCTGCAAGTTTGGTCAACCCCATGTAAATTATGGGGCAGTAACAGTACACTTTTCAAAACGTGTTTTCAGCCCGAAATAAACGCGTTTTTTCAAACAACTGAATCCCCATTTAGCAGCAAGGCTCAGAAGAGCCCACACACTCAGATCTTAACCCCAGTGTGCAGAAAGGTTCAAAACGTGTTTTTCAGCAGAAATAAACATGTTTCTGCAAGTTTGGTCAACCCCATGTAAGTTATGGGGCAGTAACAGTACACTTTTCAAAACGTGTTTTTCAGCCCGAAATAAACGCGTTTTTTCAGACAACTGAATCCCCATGTAGCAGCAAGGCTCAGAAGAGCCCACACACTCAGATCTTAACCCCAGTGTGCAGAAAGGTTCAAAACGTGTTTTTCAGCAGAAATAAACATGTTTCTGCAAGTTTGGTCAACCCCATGTAAGTTATGGGGCAGTAACAGTACACTTTTCAAAACGTGTTTTCAGCCCGAAATAAACGCGTTTTTTCAAACAACTGAATCCCCATGTAGCAGCAAGGCTCAGAAGAGCCCACACACTCAGATCTTAACCCCAGTGTGCAGAAAGGTTCAAAACGTGTTTTTCAGCAGAAATAAACATGTTTCTGCAAGTTTGGTCAACCCCATGTAAGTTATGGGGCAGTAACAGTACACTTTTCAAAACGTGTTTTTCAGCCCGAAATAAACACGTTTTTTCAGACAACTGAATCCCCATGTAGCAGCAAGGCTCAGAAGAGCCCACACACTCATATCTTAACCCCAGTGTGCTGAAAGTGTCAAAACATGTTTTTCAGCAGAAATAAACATGTTTCTGCGAGTTTGGTCAACCCCATGTAAGTTATGGGGCAGTAACAGTACACTTTTCAAAACGTGTTTTTCAGCCGGAAATAAACGCGTTTTTTCAGACAACTGAATCCCCATGTAGCAGCAAGGCTCAGAAGAGCCCACACACTCAGATCTTAACCCCAGTGTGCAGAAAGGGTCAAAACGTGTTTTTCAGCAGAAATAAACATGTTTCTGCAAGTTTGGTCAACCCCATGTTAGTTATGGGGCTGTAACAGTACACTTTTCAAAACGTGTTTTTCAGCCCGAAATAAACGCGTTTTTTCAGACAACTGAATCCCCATGTAGCAGCAAGGCTCAGAAGAGCCCACACACTCAGATCTTAACCCCAGTGTGCAGAAAGGGTCAAAACGTGTTTTTCAGCAGAAATAAACATGTTTCTGCAAGTTTGGTCAACCCCATGTAAGTTATGAGGCAGTAACAGTACACTCTGCAAAACGTGTTTTTCAGCCCGAAATAAACGCGTTTTTTCAGACAACTGAATCCCCATGTAGCAGCAAGGCTCAGAAGAGCCCACACACTCAGATCTTAACCCCAGTGTGCAGAAAGGTTCAAAACGTGTTTTTCAGCAGAAATAAACATGTTTCTGCAAGTTTGGTCAACCCCATGTAAGTTATGGGGCAGTAACAGTACACTTTTCAAAACGTGTTTTTCAGCCCGAAATAAACGCGTTTTTTCAGACAACTGAATCCCCATGTAGCAGCAAGTCTCAGAAGAGCCCACACACTCAGCTCTTAACCCCAGTGTGCAGAAAGGGTCAAAACGTGTTTTTCAGCAGAAATAAACATGTTTCTGCAAGTTTGGTCAACCCCATGTAAGTTATGGGGCAGTAACAGTACACTTTTCAAAACGTGTTTTTCAGCCCGAAATAAACGCGTTTTTTCAGACAACTGAATCCCCATGTAGCAGCAAGGCTCAGAAGAGCCCACACACTCAGATCTTAACCCCAGTGTGCTGAAAGTGTCAAAACATGTTTTTCAGCAGAAATAAACATGTTTCTGCAAGTTTGGTCAACCCCATGTTAGTTATGGGGCAGTAACAGTACACTTTTCAAAACGTGTTTTTCAACCCGAAATAAACGCATTTTTTCAGACAACTGAATCCCCATGTAGCAGCAAGGCTCAGAAGAGCCCACACACTCAGATCTTAACCCCAGTGTGCAAAAAGGTTCAAAACATGTTTTTCAGCAGAAATAAACATGTTTCTGCAAGTTTGGTCAACCCCATGTAAGTTATGGGGCAGTAACAGTACACTTTTCAAAACGTGTTTTTCAGCCCGAAATAAACGCGTTTTTTCAGACAACTGAATCCCCATGTAGCAGCAAGGCTCAGAAGAGCCCACACACTCAGATCTTAACCCCAGTGTGCAGAAAGGTTCAAAACGTGCTTTTCAGCAGAAATAAACATGTTTCTGCAAGTTTGGTCAACCCCATGTAAGTTATGGGGCAGTAACAGTACACTTTTCAAAACGTGTTTTTCAGCCCGAAATAAACGCGTTTTTTCAGACAACTGAATCCCCATGTAGCAGCAAGGCTCAGAAGAGCCCACACACTCAGATCTTAACCCCAGTGTGCAGAAAGGTTCAAAACGTGTTTTTCAGCAGAAATAAACATGTTTCTGCAAGTTTGGTCAACCCCATGTAAATTATGGGGCAGTAACAGTACACTTTTCAAAACGTGTTTTCAGCCCGAAATAAACGCGTTTTTTCAAACAACTGAATCCCCATGTAGCAGCAAGGCTCAGAAGAGCCCACACACTCAGATCTTAACCCCAGTGTGCAGAAAGGTTCAAAACGTGTTTTTCAGCAGAAATAAACATGTTTCTGCAAGTTTGGTCAACCCCATGTAAGTTATGGGGCAGTAACAGTACACTTTTCAAAACGTGTTTTTCAGCCCGAAATAAACACGTTTTTTCAGACAACTGAATCCCCATGTAGCAGCAAGGCTCAGAAGAGCCCACACACTCATATCTTAACCCCAGTGTGCTGAAAGTGTCAAAACATGTTTTTCAGCAGAAATAAACATGTTTCTGCGAGTTTGGTCAACCCCATGTAAGTTATGGGGCAGTAACAGTACACTTTTCAAAACGTGTTTTTCAGCCGGAAATAAACGCGTTTTTTCAGACAACTGAATCCCCATGTAGCAGCAAGGCTCAGAAGAGCCCACACACTCAGATCTTAACCCCAGTGTGCAGAAAGGGTCAAAACGTGTTTTTCAGCAGAAATAAACATGTTTCTGCAAGTTTGGTCAACCCCATGTAAGTTATGAGGCAGTAACAGTACACTCTGCAAAACGTGTTTTTCAGCCCGAAATAAACGCGTTTTTTCAGACAACTGAATCCCCATGTAGCAGCAAGGCTCAGAAGAGCCTACACACTCAGATCTTAACCCCAGTGTGCTGAAAGTGTCAAAACATGTTTTTCAGCAGAAATAAACATGTTTCTGCAAGTTTGGTCAACCCCATGTTAGTTATGGGGCTGTAACAGTACACTTTTCAAAACGTGTTTTTCAGCCCGAAATAAACGCGTTTTTTCAGACAACTGAATCCCCATGTAGCAGCAAGGCTCAGAAGAGCCCACACACTCAGATCTTAACCCCAGTGTGCAGAAAGGGTCAAAACGTGTTTTTCAGCAGAAATAAACATGTTTCTGCAAGTTTGGTCAACCCCATGTAAGTTATGAGGCAGTAACAGTACACTCTGCAAAACGTGTTTTTCAGCCCGAAATAAACGCGTTTTTTCAGACAACTGAATCCCCATGTAGCAGCAAGGCTCAGAAGAGCCCACACACTCAGATCTTAACCCCAGTGTGCAGAAAGGTTCAAAACGTGCTTTTCAGCAGAAATAAACATGTTTCTGCAAGTTTGGTCAACCCCATGTAAGTTATGGGGCAGTAACAGTACACTTTTCAAAACGTGTTTTTCAGCCCGAAATAAACGCGTTTTTTCAGACAACTGAATCCCCATGTAGCAGCAAGGCTCAGAAGAGCCCACACACTCAGATCTTAACCCCAGTGTGCAGAAAGGTTCAAAACGTGTTTTTCAGCAGAAATAAACATGTTTCTGCAAGTTTGGTCAACCCCATGTAAATTATGGGGCAGTAACAGTACACTTTTCAAAACGTGTTTTCAGCCCGAAATAAACGCGTTTTTTCAAACAACTGAATCCCCATGTAGCAGCAAGGCTCAGAAGAGCCCACACACTCAGATCTTAACCCCAGTGTGCAGAAAGGTTCAAAACGTGTTTTTCAGCAGAAATAAACATGTTTCTGCAAGTTTGGTCAACCCCATGTAAGTTATGGGGCAGTAACAGTACACTTTTCAAAACGTGTTTTTCAGCCCGAAATAAACACGTTTTTTCAGACAACTGAATCCCCATGTAGCAGCAAGGCTCAGAAGAGCCCACACACTCATATCTTAACCCCAGTGTGCTGAAAGTGTCAAAACATGTTTTTCAGCAGAAATAAACATGTTTCTGCGAGTTTGGTCAACCCCATGTAAGTTATGGGGCAGTAACAGTACACTTTTCAAAACGTGTTTTTCAGCCGGAAATAAACGCGTTTTTTCAGACAACTGAATCCCCATGTAGCAGCAAGGCTCAGAAGAGCCCACACACTCAGATCTTAACCCCAGTGTGCAGAAAGGGTCAAAACGTGTTTTTCAGCAGAAATAAACATGTTTCTGCAAGTTTGGTCAACCCCATGTAAGTTATGAGGCAGTAACAGTACACTCTGCAAAACGTGTTTTTCAGCCCGAAATAAACGCGTTTTTTCAGACAACTGAATCCCCATGTAGCAGCAAGGCTCAGAAGAGCCTACACACTCAGATCTTAACCCCAGTGTGCTGAAAGTGTCAAAACATGTTTTTCAGCAGAAATAAACATGTTTCTGCAAGTTTGGTCAACCCCATGTTAGTTATGGGGCTGTAACAGTACACTTTTCAAAACGTGTTTTTCAGCCCGAAATAAACGCGTTTTTTCAGACAACTGAATCCCCATGTAGCAGCAAGGCTCAGAAGAGCCCACACACTCAGATCTTAACCCCAGTGTGCAGAAAGGGTCAAAACGTGTTTTTCAGCAGAAATAAACATGTTTCTGCAAGTTTGGTCAACCCCATGTAAGTTATGAGGCAGTAACAGTACACTCTGCAAAACGTGTTTTTCAGCCCGAAATAAACGCGTTTTTTCAGACAACTGAATCCCCATGTAGCAGCAAGGCTCAGAAGAGCCCACACACTCAGATCTTAACCCCAGTGTGCAGAAAGGTTCAAAACGTGTTTTTCAGCAGAAATAAACATGTTTCTGCAAGTTTGGTCAACCCCATGTAAGTTATGGGGCAGTAACAGTACACTTTTCAAAACGTGTTTTTCAGCCCGAAATAAACGCGTTTTTTCAGACAACTGAATCCCCATGTAGCAGCAAGTCTCAGAAGAGCCCACACACTCAGCTCTTAACCCCAGTGTGCAGAAAGGGTCAAAACGTGTTTTTCAGCAGAAATAAACATGTTTCTGCAAGTTTGGTCAACCCCATGTAAGTTATGGGGCAGTAACAGTACACTTTTCAAAACGTGTTTTTCAGCCCGAAATAAACGCGTTTTTTCAGACAACTGAATCCCCATGTAGCAGCAAGGCTCAGAAGAGCCCACACACTCAGATCTTAACCCCAGTGTGCAGAAAGGTTCAAAACGTGTTTTTCAGCAGAAATAAACATGTTTCTGCAAGTTTGGTCAACCCCATGTTAGTTATGGGGCAGTAACAGTACACTTTTCAAAACGTGTTTTTCAACCCGAAATAAACGCATTTTTTCAGACAACTGAATCCCCATGTAGCAGCAAGGCTCAGAAGAGCCCACACACTCAGATCTTAACCCCAGTGTGCAAAAAGGTTCAAAACATGTTTTTCAGCAGAAATAAACATGTTTCTGCAAGTTTGGTCAACCCCATGTAAGTTATGGGGCAGTAACAGTACACTTTTCAAAACGTGTTTTTCAGCCCGAAATAAACGCGTTTTTTCAGACAACTGAATCCCCATGTAGCAGCAAGGCTCAGAAGAGCCCACACACTCAGATCTTAACCCCAGTGTGCAGAAAGGTTCAAAACGTGTTTTTCAGCAGAAATAAACATGTTTCTGCAAGTTTGGTCAACCCCATGTAAGTTATGGGGCAGTAACAGTACACTTTTCAAAACGTGTTTTTCAGCCCGAAATAAACGCGTTTTTTCAGACAACTGAATCCCCATGTAGCAGCAAGGCTCAGAAGAGCCCACACACTCAGATCTTAACCCCAGTGTGCAGAAAGGTTCAAAACGTGTTTTTCAGCAGAAATAAACATGTTTCTGCAAGTTTGGTCAACCCCATGTAAATTATGGGGCAGTAACAGTACACTTTTCAAAACGTGTTTTCAGCCCGAAATAAACGCGTTTTTTCAAACAACTGAATCCCCATTTAGCAGCAAGGCTCAGAAGAGCCCACACACTCAGATCTTAACCCCAGTGTGCAGAAAGGTTCAAAACGTGTTTTTCAGCAGAAATAAACATGTTTCTGCAAGTTTGGTCAACCCCATGTAAGTTATGGGGCAGTAACAGTACACTTTTCAAAACGTGTTTTTCAGCCCGAAATAAACGCGTTTTTTCAGACAACTGAATCCCCATGTAGCAGCAAGGCTCAGAAGAGCCCACACACTCAGATCTTAACCCCAGTGTGCAGAAAGGTTCAAAACGTGTTTTTCAGCAGAAATAAACATGTTTCTGCAAGTTTGGTCAACCCCATGTAAGTTATGGGGCAGTAACAGTACACTTTTCAAAACGTGTTTTCAGCCCGAAATAAACGCGTTTTTTCAAACAACTGAATCCCCATGTAGCAGCAAGGCTCAGAAGAGCCCACACACTCAGATCTTAACCCCAGTGTGCAGAAAGGTTCAAAACGTGTTTTTCAGCAGAAATAAACATGTTTCTGCAAGTTTGGTCAACCCCATGTAAGTTATGGGGCAGTAACAGTACACTTTTCAAAACGTGTTTTTCAGCCCGAAATAAACACGTTTTTTCAGACAACTGAATCCCCATGTAGCAGCAAGGCTCAGAAGAGCCCACACACTCATATCTTAACCCCAGTGTGCTGAAAGTGTCAAAACATGTTTTTCAGCAGAAATAAACATGTTTCTGCGAGTTTGGTCAACCCCATGTAAGTTATGGGGCAGTAACAGTACACTTTTCAAAACGTGTTTTTCAGCCGGAAATAAACGCGTTTTTTCAGACAACTGAATCCCCATGTAGCAGCAAGGCTCAGAAGAGCCCACACACTCAGATCTTAACCCCAGTGTGCAGAAAGGGTCAAAACGTGTTTTTCAGCAGAAATAAACATGTTTCTGCAAGTTTGGTCAACCCCATGTAAGTTATGAGGCAGTAACAGTACACTCTGCAAAACGTGTTTTTCAGCCCGAAATAAACGCGTTTTTTCAGACAACTGAATCCCCATGTAGCAGCAAGGCTCAGAAGAGCCTACACACTCAGATCTTAACCCCAGTGTGCTGAAAGTGTCAAAACATGTTTTTCAGCAGAAATAAACATGTTTCTGCAAGTTTGGTCAACCCCATGTTAGTTATGGGGCTGTAACAGTACACTTTTCAAAACGTGTTTTTCAGCCCGAAATAAACGCGTTTTTTCAGACAACTGAATCCCCATGTAGCAGCAAGGCTCAGAAGAGCCCACACACTCAGATCTTAACCCCAGTGTGCAGAAAGGGTCAAAACGTGTTTTTCAGCAGAAATAAACATGTTTCTGCAAGTTTGGTCAACCCCATGTAAGTTATGAGGCAGTAACAGTACACTCTGCAAAACGTGTTTTTCAGCCCGAAATAAACGCGTTTTTTCAGACAACTGAATCCCCATGTAGCAGCAAGGCTCAGAAGAGCCCACACACTCAGATCTTAACCCCAGTGTGCAGAAAGGTTCAAAACGTGTTTTTCAGCAGAAATAAACATGTTTCTGCAAGTTTGGTCAACCCCATGTAAGTTATGGGGCAGTAACAGTACACTTTTCAAAACGTGTTTTTCAGCCCGAAATAAACGCGTTTTTTCAGACAACTGAATCCCCATGTAGCAGCAAGTCTCAGAAGAGCCCACACACTCAGCTCTTAACCCCAGTGTGCAGAAAGGGTCAAAACGTGTTTTTCAGCAGAAATAAACATGTTTCTGCAAGTTTGGTCAACCCCATGTAAGTTATGGGGCAGTAACAGTACACTTTTCAATACGTGTTTTCAGCCCGAAATAAACGCGTTTTTTCAAACAACTGAATCCCCATGTAGCAGCAAGGCTCAGAAGAGCCCACACACTCAGATCTTAACCCCAGTGTGCAGAAAGGTTCAAAACGTGTTTTTCAGCAGAAATAAACATGTTTCTGCAAGTTTGGTCAACCCCATGTAAGTTATGGGGCAGTAACAGTACACTTTTCAAAACGTGTTTTTCAGCCCGAAATAAACGCGTTTTTTCAGACAACTGAATCCCCATGTAGCAGCAAGGCTCAGAAGAGCCCACACACTCAGATCTTAACCCCAGTGTGCAGAAAGATTCAAAACGTGTTTTTCAGCAGAAATAAACATGTTTCTGCAAGTTTGGTCAACCCCATGTAAGTTATGGGGCAGTAACAGTACACTTTTCAAAACGTGTTTTCAGCCCGAAATAAACGCGTTTTTTCAAACAACTGAATCCCCATGTAGCAGCAAGGCTCAGAAGAGCCCACACACTCAGATCTTAACCCCAGTGTGCAGAAAGGTTCAAAACGTGTTTTTCAGCAGAAATAAACATGTTTCTGCAAGTTTGGTCAACCCCATGTAAGTTATGGGGCAGTAACAGTACACTTTTCAAAACGTGTTTTTCAGCCCGAAATAAACGCGTTTTTTCAGACAACTGAATCCCCATGTAGCAGCAAGGCTCAGAAGAGCCCACACACTCATATCTTAACCCAATGTGCTGAAAGTGTCAAAACATGTTTTTCAGCAGAAATAAACATGTTTCTGCGAGTTTGGTCAACCCCATGTAAGTTATGGGGCAGTAACAGTACACTTTTCAAAACGTGTTTTTCAGCCGGAAATAAACGCGTTTTTTCAGACAACTGAATCCCCATGTAGCAGCAAGGCTCAGAAGAGCCCACACACTCAGATCTTAACCCCAGTGTGCAGAAAGGGTCAAAACGTGTTTTTCAGCAGAAATAAACATGTTTCTGCAAGTTTGGTCAACCCCATGTAAGTTATGAGGCAGTAACAGTACACTCTGCAAAACGTGTTTTTCAGCCCGAAATAAACGCGTTTTTTCAGACAACTGAATCCCCATGTAGCAGCAAGGCTCAGAAGAGCCCACACACTCAGATCTTAACCCCAGTGTGCAGAAAGGTTCAAAACGTGTTTTTCAGCAGAAATAAACATGTTTCTGCAAGTTTGGTCAACCCCATGTAAGTTATGGGGCAGTAACAGTACACTTTTCAAAACGTGTTTTTCAGCCCGAAATAAACGCGTTTTTTCAGACAACTGAATCCCCATGTAGCAGCAAGGCTCAGAAGAGCCCACACACTCAGATCTTAACCCCAGTGTGCTGAAAGTGTCAAAACATGTTTTTCAGCAGAAATAAACATGTTTCTGCAAGTTTGGTCAACCCCATGTTAGTTATGGGGCAGTAACAGTACACTTTTCAAAACGTGTTTTTCAGCCCGAAATAAACGCATTTTTTCAGACAACTGAATCCCCATGTAGCAGCAAGGCTCAGAAGAGCCCACACACTCAGATCTTAACCCCAGTGTGCAAAAAGGTTCAAAACGTGTTTTTCAGCAGAAATAAACATGTTTCTGCAAGTTTGGTCAACCCCATGTAAGTTATGGGGCAGTAACAGTACACTTTTCAAAACGTGTTTTTCAGCCCGAAATAAACACGTTTTTTCAGACAACTGAATCCCCATGTAGCAGCAAGGCTCAGAAGAGCCCACACACTCATATCTTAACCCCAGTGTGCTGAAAGTGTCAAAACATGTTTTTCAGCAGAAATAAACATGTTTCTGCGAGTTTGGTCAACCCCATGTAAGTTATGGGGCAGTAACAGTACACTTTTCAAAACGTGTTTTTCAGCCCGAAATAAACACGTTTTTTCAGACAACTGAATCCCCATGTAGCAGCAAGGCTCAGAAGAGCCCACACACTCATATCTTAACCCCAGTGTGCTGAAAGTGTCAAAACGTGTTTTTCAGCAGAAATAAACATGTTTCTGCAAGTTTGGTCAACCCCATGTAAGTTATGAGGCAGTAACAGTACACTCTGCAAAACGTGTTTTTCAGCCCGAAATAAACGCGTTTTTTCAGACAACTGAATCCCCATGTAGCAGCAAGGCTCAGAAGAGCCTACACACTCAGATCTTAACCCCAGTGTGCTGAAAGTGTCAAAACATGTTTTTCAGCAGAAATAAACATGTTTCTGCAAGTTTGGTCAACCCCATGTTAGTTATGGGGCTGTAACAGTACACTTTTCAAAACGTGTTTTTCAGCCCGAAATAAACGCGTTTTTTCAGACAACTGAATCCCCATGTAGCAGCAAGGCTCAGAAGAGCCCACACACTCAGATCTTAACCCCAGTGTGCAGAAAGGGTCAAAACGTGTTTTTCAGCAGAAATAAACATGTTTCTGCAAGTTTGGTCAACCCCATGTAAGTTATGAGGCAGTAACAGTACACTCTGCAAAACGTGTTTTTCAGCCCGAAATAAACGCGTTTTTTCAGACAACTGAATCCCCATGTAGCAGCAAGGCTCAGAAGAGCCCACACACTCAGATCTTAACCCCAGTGTGCAGAAAGGTTCAAAACGTGCTTTTCAGCAGAAATAAACATGTTTCTGCAAGTTTGGTCAACCCCATGTAAGTTATGGGGCAGTAACAGTACACTTTTCAAAACGTGTTTTTCAGCCCGAAATAAACGCGTTTTTTCAGACAACTGAATCCCCATGTAGCAGCAAGGCTCAGAAGAGCCCACACACTCAGATCTTAACCCCAGTGTGCAGAAAGGTTCAAAACGTGTTTTTCAGCAGAAATAAACATGTTTCTGCAAGTTTGGTCAACCCCATGTAAATTATGGGGCAGTAACAGTACACTTTTCAAAACGTGTTTTCAGCCCGAAATAAACGCGTTTTTTCAAACAACTGAATCCCCATGTAGCAGCAAGGCTCAGAAGAGCCCACACACTCAGATCTTAACCCCAGTGTGCAGAAAGGTTCAAAACGTGTTTTTCAGCAGAAATAAACATGTTTCTGCAAGTTTGGTCAACCCCATGTAAGTTATGGGGCAGTAACAGTACACTTTTCAAAACGTGTTTTTCAGCCCGAAATAAACACGTTTTTTCAGACAACTGAATCCCCATGTAGCAGCAAGGCTCAGAAGAGCCCACACACTCATATCTTAACCCCAGTGTGCTGAAAGTGTCAAAACATGTTTTTCAGCAGAAATAAACATGTTTCTGCGAGTTTGGTCAACCCCATGTAAGTTATGGGGCAGTAACAGTACACTTTTCAAAACGTGTTTTTCAGCCGGAAATAAACGCGTTTTTTCAGACAACTGAATCCCCATGTAGCAGCAAGGCTCAGAAGAGCCCACACACTCAGATCTTAACCCCAGTGTGCAGAAAGGGTCAAAACGTGTTTTTCAGCAGAAATAAACATGTTTCTGCAAGTTTGGTCAACCCCATGTAAGTTATGAGGCAGTAACAGTACACTCTGCAAAACGTGTTTTTCAGCCCGAAATAAACGCGTTTTTTCAGACAACTGAATCCCCATGTAGCAGCAAGGCTCAGAAGAGCCTACACACTCAGATCTTAACCCCAGTGTGCTGAAAGTGTCAAAACATGTTTTTCAGCAGAAATAAACATGTTTCTGCAAGTTTGGTCAACCCCATGTTAGTTATGGGGCTGTAACAGTACACTTTTCAAAACGTGTTTTTCAGCCCGAAATAAACGCGTTTTTTCAGACAACTGAATCCCCATGTAGCAGCAAGGCTCAGAAGAGCCCACACACTCAGATCTTAACCCCAGTGTGCAGAAAGGGTCAAAACGTGTTTTTCAGCAGAAATAAACATGTTTCTGCAAGTTTGGTCAACCCCATGTAAGTTATGAGGCAGTAACAGTACACTCTGCAAAACGTGTTTTTCAGCCCGAAATAAACGCGTTTTTTCAGACAACTGAATCCCCATGTAGCAGCAAGGCTCAGAAGAGCCCACACACTCAGATCTTAACCCCAGTGTGCAGAAAGGTTCAAAACGTGTTTTTCAGCAGAAATAAACATGTTTCTGCAAGTTTGGTCAACCCCATGTAAGTTATGGGGCAGTAACAGTACACTTTTCAAAACGTGTTTTTCAGCCCGAAATAAACGCGTTTTTTCAGACAACTGAATCCCCATGTAGCAGCAAGTCTCAGAAGAGCCCACACACTCAGCTCTTAACCCCAGTGTGCAGAAAGGGTCAAAACGTGTTTTTCAGCAGAAATAAACATGTTTCTGCAAGTTTGGTCAACCCCATGTAAGTTATGGGGCAGTAACAGTACACTTTTCAAAACGTGTTTTTCAGCCCGAAATAAACGCGTTTTTTCAGACAACTGAATCCCCATGTAGCAGCAAGGCTCAGAAGAGCCCACACACTCAGATCTTAACCCCAGTGTGCAGAAAGGTTCAAAACGTGTTTTTCAGCAGAAATAAACATGTTTCTGCAAGTTTGGTCAACCCCATGTTAGTTATGGGGCAGTAACAGTACACTTTTCAAAACGTGTTTTTCAACCCGAAATAAACGCATTTTTTCAGACAACTGAATCCCCATGTAGCAGCAAGGCTCAGAAGAGCCCACACACTCAGATCTTAACCCCAGTGTGCAAAAAGGTTCAAAACATGTTTTTCAGCAGAAATAAACATGTTTCTGCAAGTTTGGTCAACCCCATGTAAGTTATGGGGCAGTAACAGTACACTTTTCAAAACGTGTTTTTCAGCCCGAAATAAACGCGTTTTTTCAGACAACTGAATCCCCATGTAGCAGCAAGGCTCAGAAGAGCCCACACACTCAGATCTTAACCCCAGTGTGCAGAAAGGTTCAAAACGTGTTTTTCAGCAGAAATAAACATGTTTCTGCAAGTTTGGTCAACCCCATGTAAGTTATGGGGCAGTAACAGTACACTTTTCAAAACGTGTTTTTCAGCCCGAAATAAACGCGTTTTTTCAGACAACTGAATCCCCATGTAGCAGCAAGGCTCAGAAGAGCCCACACACTCAGATCTTAACCCCAGTGTGCAGAAAGGTTCAAAACGTGTTTTTCAGCAGAAATAAACATGTTTCTGCAAGTTTGGTCAACCCCATGTAAATTATGGGGCAGTAACAGTACACTTTTCAAAACGTGTTTTCAGCCCGAAATAAACGCGTTTTTTCAAACAACTGAATCCCCATTTAGCAGCAAGGCTCAGAAGAGCCCACACACTCAGATCTTAACCCCAGTGTGCAGAAAGGTTCAAAACGTGTTTTTCAGCAGAAATAAACATGTTTCTGCAAGTTTGGTCAACCCCATGTAAGTTATGGGGCAGTAACAGTACACTTTTCAAAACGTGTTTTTCAGCCCGAAATAAACGCGTTTTTTCAGACAACTGAATCCCCATGTAGCAGCAAGGCTCAGAAGAGCCCACACACTCAGATCTTAACCCCAGTGTGCAGAAAGGTTCAAAACGTGTTTTTCAGCAGAAATAAACATGTTTCTGCAAGTTTGGTCAACCCCATGTAAGTTATGGGGCAGTAACAGTACACTTTTCAAAACGTGTTTTCAGCCCGAAATAAACGCGTTTTTTCAAACAACTGAATCCCCATGTAGCAGCAAGGCTCAGAAGAGCCCACACACTCAGATCTTAACCCCAGTGTGCAGAAAGGTTCAAAACGTGTTTTTCAGCAGAAATAAACATGTTTCTGCAAGTTTGGTCAACCCCATGTAAGTTATGGGGCAGTAACAGTACACTTTTCAAAACGTGTTTTTCAGCCCGAAATAAACACGTTTTTTCAGACAACTGAATCCCCATGTAGCAGCAAGGCTCAGAAGAGCCCACACACTCATATCTTAACCCCAGTGTGCTGAAAGTGTCAAAACATGTTTTTCAGCAGAAATAAACATGTTTCTGCGAGTTTGGTCAACCCCATGTAAGTTATGGGGCAGTAACAGTACACTTTTCAAAACGTGTTTTTCAGCCGGAAATAAACGCGTTTTTTCAGACAACTGAATCCCCATGTAGCAGCAAGGCTCAGAAGAGCCCACACACTCAGATCTTAACCCCAGTGTGCAGAAAGGGTCAAAACGTGTTTTTCAGCAGAAATAAACATGTTTCTGCAAGTTTGGTCAACCCCATGTAAGTTATGAGGCAGTAACAGTACACTCTGCAAAACGTGTTTTTCAGCCCGAAATAAACGCGTTTTTTCAGACAACTGAATCCCCATGTAGCAGCAAGGCTCAGAAGAGCCTACACACTCAGATCTTAACCCCAGTGTGCTGAAAGTGTCAAAACATGTTTTTCAGCAGAAATAAACATGTTTCTGCAAGTTTGGTCAACCCCATGTTAGTTATGGGGCTGTAACAGTACACTTTTCAAAACGTGTTTTTCAGCCCGAAATAAACGCGTTTTTTCAGACAACTGAATCCCCATGTAGCAGCAAGGCTCAGAAGAGCCCACACACTCAGATCTTAACCCCAGTGTGCAGAAAGGGTCAAAACGTGTTTTTCAGCAGAAATAAACATGTTTCTGCAAGTTTGGTCAACCCCATGTAAGTTATGAGGCAGTAACAGTACACTCTGCAAAACGTGTTTTTCAGCCCGAAATAAACGCGTTTTTTCAGACAACTGAATCCCCATGTAGCAGCAAGGCTCAGAAGAGCCCACACACTCAGATCTTAACCCCAGTGTGCAGAAAGGTTCAAAACGTGTTTTTCAGCAGAAATAAACATGTTTCTGCAAGTTTGGTCAACCCCATGTAAGTTATGGGGCAGTAACAGTACACTTTTCAAAACGTGTTTTTCAGCCCGAAATAAACGCGTTTTTTCAGACAACTGAATCCCCATGTAGCAGCAAGTCTCAGAAGAGCCCACACACTCAGCTCTTAACCCCAGTGTGCAGAAAGGGTCAAAACGTGTTTTTCAGCAGAAATAAACATGTTTCTGCAAGTTTGGTCAACCCCATGTAAGTTATGGGGCAGTAACAGTACACTTTTCAATACGTGTTTTCAGCCCGAAATAAACGCGTTTTTTCAAACAACTGAATCCCCATGTAGCAGCAAGGCTCAGAAGAGCCCACACACTCAGATCTTAACCCCAGTGTGCAGAAAGGTTCAAAACGTGTTTTTCAGCAGAAATAAACATGTTTCTGCAAGTTTGGTCAACCCCATGTAAGTTATGGGGCAGTAACAGTACACTTTTCAAAACGTGTTTTTCAGCCCGAAATAAACGCGTTTTTTCAGACAACTGAATCCCCATGTAGCAGCAAGGCTCAGAAGAGCCCACACACTCAGATCTTAACCCCAGTGTGCAGAAAGATTCAAAACGTGTTTTTCAGCAGAAATAAACATGTTTCTGCAAGTTTGGTCAACCCCATGTAAGTTATGGGGCAGTAACAGTACACTTTTCAAAACGTGTTTTCAGCCCGAAATAAACGCGTTTTTTCAAACAACTGAATCCCCATGTAGCAGCAAGGCTCAGAAGAGCCCACACACTCAGATCTTAACCCCAGTGTGCAGAAAGGTTCAAAACGTGTTTTTCAGCAGAAATAAACATGTTTCTGCAAGTTTGGTCAACCCCATGTAAGTTATGGGGCAGTAACAGTACACTTTTCAAAACGTGTTTTTCAGCCCGAAATAAACGCGTTTTTTCAGACAACTGAATCCCCATGTAGCAGCAAGGCTCAGAAGAGCCCACACACTCATATCTTAACCCAATGTGCTGAAAGTGTCAAAACATGTTTTTCAGCAGAAATAAACATGTTTCTGCGAGTTTGGTCAACCCCATGTAAGTTATGGGGCAGTAACAGTACACTTTTCAAAACGTGTTTTTCAGCCGGAAATAAACGCGTTTTTTCAGACAACTGAATCCCCATGTAGCAGCAAGGCTCAGAAGAGCCCACACACTCAGATCTTAACCCCAGTGTGCAGAAAGGGTCAAAACGTGTTTTTCAGCAGAAATAAACATGTTTCTGCAAGTTTGGTCAACCCCATGTAAGTTATGAGGCAGTAACAGTACACTCTGCAAAACGTGTTTTTCAGCCCGAAATAAACGCGTTTTTTCAGACAACTGAATCCCCATGTAGCAGCAAGGCTCAGAAGAGCCCACACACTCAGATCTTAACCCCAGTGTGCAGAAAGGTTCAAAACGTGTTTTTCAGCAGAAATAAACATGTTTCTGCAAGTTTGGTCAACCCCATGTAAGTTATGGGGCAGTAACAGTACACTTTTCAAAACGTGTTTTTCAGCCCGAAATAAACGCGTTTTTTCAGACAACTGAATCCCCATGTAGCAGCAAGGCTCAGAAGAGCCCACACACTCAGATCTTAACCCCAGTGTGCTGAAAGTGTCAAAACATGTTTTTCAGCAGAAATAAACATGTTTCTGCAAGTTTGGTCAACCCCATGTTAGTTATGGGGCAGTAACAGTACACTTTTCAAAACGTGTTTTTCAGCCCGAAATAAACGCATTTTTTCAGACAACTGAATCCCCATGTAGCAGCAAGGCTCAGAAGAGCCCACACACTCAGATCTTAACCCCAGTGTGCAAAAAGGTTCAAAACGTGTTTTTCAGCAGAAATAAACATGTTTCTGCAAGTTTGGTCAACCCCATGTAAGTTATGGGGCAGTAACAGTACACTTTTCAAAACGTGTTTTTCAGCCCGAAATAAACACGTTTTTTCAGACAACTGAATCCCCATGTAGCAGCAAGGCTCAGAAGAGCCCACACACTCATATCTTAACCCCAGTGTGCTGAAAGTGTCAAAACATGTTTTTCAGCAGAAATAAACATGTTTCTGCGAGTTTGGTCAACCCCATGTAAGTTATGGGGCAGTAACAGTACACTTTTCAAAACGTGTTTTTCAGCCCGAAATAAACACGTTTTTTCAGACAACTGAATCCCCATGTAGCAGCAAGGCTCAGAAGAGCCCACACACTCATATCTTAACCCCAGTGTGCTGAAAGTGTCAAAACATGTTTTTCAGCAGAAATAAACATGTTTCTGCAAGTTTGGTCAACCCCATGTAAGTTATGAGGCAGTAACAGTACACTCTGCAAAACGTGTTTTTCAGCCCGAAATAAACGCGTTTTTTCAGACAACTGAATCCCCATGTAGCAGCAAGGCTCAGAAGAGCCTACACACTCAGATCTTAACCCCAGTGTGCTGAAAGTGTCAAAACATGTTTTTCAGCAGAAATAAACATGTTTCTGCAAGTTTGGTCAACCCCATGTTAGTTATGGGGCTGTAACAGTACACTTTTCAAAACGTGTTTTTCAGCCCTAAATAAACGCGTTTTTTCAGACAACTGAATCCCCATGTAGCAGCAAGGCTCAGAAGAGCCCACACACTCAGATCTTAACCCCAGTGTGCAGAAAGGGTCAAAACGTGTTTTTCAGCAGAAATAAACATGTTTCTGCAAGTTTGGTCAACCCCATGTAAGTTATGAGGCAGTAACAGTACACTCTGCAAAACGTGTTTTTCAGCCCGAAATAAACGCGTTTTTTCAGACAACTGAATCCCCATTTAGCAGCAAGGCTCAGAAGAGCCCACACACTCAGATCTTAACCCCAGTGTGCAGAAAGGTTCAAAACGTGTTTTTCAGCAGAAATAAACATGTTTCTGCAAGTTGGTCAACCCCATGTAAGTTATGGGGCAGTAACAGTACACTTTTCAAAACGTGTTTTTCAGCCCGAAATAAACGCGTTTTTTCAGACAACTGAATCCCCATGTAGCAGCAAGTCTCAGAAGAGCCCACACACTCAGCTCTTAACCCCAGTGTGCAGAAAGGGTCAAAACGTGTTTTTCAGTAGAAATAAACATGTTTCTGCAAGTTTGGTCAACCCCATGTAAGTTATGGGGCAGTAACAGTACACTTTTCAAAACGTGTTTTTCAGCCCGAAATAAACGCGTTTTTTCAGACAACTGAATCCCCATGTAGCAGCAAGGCTCAGAAGAGCCCACACACTCAGATCTTAACCCCAGTGTGCAGAAAGGTTCAAAACGTGTTTTTCAGCAGAAATAAACATGTTTCTGCAAGTTTGGTCAACCCCATGTAAGTTATGGGGCAGTAACAGTACACTTTTCAAAACGTGTTTTTCAGCCCGAAATAAACGCGTTTTTTCAGACAACTGAATCCCCATGTAGCAGCAAGGCTCAGAAGAGCCCACACACTCAGATCTTAACCCCAGTGTGCTGAAAGTGTCAAAACATGTTTTTCAGCAGAAATAAACATGTTTCTGCAAGTTTGGTCAACCCCATGTTAGTTATGGGGCTGTAACAGTGCACTTTTCAAAACGTGTTTTTCAGCCCGAAATAAACGCGTTTTTTCAGACAACTGAATCCCCATGTAGCAGCAAGGCTCAGAAGAGCCCACACACTCAGATCTTAACCCCACTGTGCAGAAAGGGTCAAAACGTGTTTTTCAGCAGAAATAAACGTTTCTGCAAGTTTGGTCAACCCCATGTAAGTTATGAGGCAGTAACAGTACACTCTGCAAAACGTGTTTTTCAGCCCGAAATAAACGCGTTTTTTCAGACAACTGAATCCCCATGTAGCAGCAAGGCTCAGAAGAGCCCACACACTCAGATCTTAACCCCAGTGTGCAGAAAGGTTCAAAACGTGTTTTTCAGCAGAAATAAACATGTTTCTGCAAGTTTGGTCAACCCCATGTAAGTTATGGGGCAGTAACAGTACACTTTTCAAAACGTGTTTTTCAGCCCGAAATAAACGCGTTTTTTCAGACAACTGAATCCCCATGTAGCAGCAAGGCTCAGAAGAGCCCACACACTCAGATCTTAACCCCAGTGTGCTGAAAGTGTCAAAACATGTTTTTCAGCAGAAATAAACATGTTTCTGCAAGTTTGGTCAACCCCATGTTAGTTATGGGGCAGTAACAGTACACTTTTCAAAACGTGTTTTTCAGCCCGAAATAAACATGTTTCTGCAAGTTTGGTCAACCCCATGTAAATTATGGGGCAGTAACAGTACACTTTTCAAAACGTGTTTTCAGCCCGAAATAAACGCGTTTTTTCAAACAACTGAATCCCCATTTAGCAGCAAGGCTCAGAAGAGCCCACACACTCAGATCTTAACCCCAGTGTGCAGAAAGGTTCAAAACGTGTTTTTCAGCAGAAATAAACATGTTTCTGCAAGTTTGGTCAACCCCATGTAAGTTATGGGGCAGTAACAGTACACTTTTCAAAACGTGTTTTTCAGCCCGAAATAAACGCGTTTTTTCAGACAACTGAATCCCCATGTAGCAGCAAGGCTCAGAAGAGCCCACACACTCAGATCTTAACCCCAGTGTGCTGAAAGTGTCAAAACATGTTTTTCAGCAGAAATAAACATGTTTCTGCAAGTTTTGTCAACCCCATGTTAGTTATGGGGCAGTAACAGTACACTTTTCAAAACGTGTTTTTCAGCCCGAAATAAACGCATTTTTTTCAGACAACTGAATCCCCATGTAGCAGCAAGGCTCAGAAGAGCCCACACACTCAGATCTTAACCCCAGTGTGCAAAAAGGTTCAAAACGTGTTTTTCAGCAGAAATAAACATGTTTCTGCAAGTTTGGTCAACCCCATGTAAGTTATGGGGCAGTAACAGTACACTTTTCAAAACGTGTTTTTCAGCCCGAAATAAACGCGTTTTTTCAGACAACTGAATCCCCATGTAGCAGCAAGGCTCAGAAGAGCCCACACACTCAGATCTTAACCCCAGGGTGCAGAAAGGGTCAAAACGTGTTTTTCAGCAGAAATAAACATGTTTCTGCAAGTTTGGTCAACCCCATGTAAGTTATGAGGCAGTAACAGTACACTCTGCAAAACGTGTTTTTCAGCCCGAAATAAACGCGTTTTTTCAGACAACTGAATCCCCATGTAGCAGCAAGGCTCAGAAGAGCCTACACACTCAGATCTTAACCCCAGTGTGCTGAAAGTGTCAAAACATGTTTTTCAGCAGAAATAAACATGTTTCTGCAAGTTTGGTCAACCCCATGTTAGTTATGGGGCTGTAACAGTACACTTTTCAAAACGTGTTTTTCAGCCCGAAATAAACGCGTTTTTTCAGACAACTGAATCCCCATGTAGCAGCAAGGCTCAGAAGAGCCCACACACTCAGATCTTAACCCCAGTGTGCAGAAAGGGTCAAAACGTGTTTTTCAGCAGAAATAAACATGTTTCTGCAAGTTTGGTCAACCCCATGTAAGTTATGGGGCAGTAACAGTACACTTTTCAAAACGTGTTTTTCAGCCCGAAATAAACGCGTTTTTTCAGACAACTGAATCCCCATGTAGCAGCAAGGCTCAGAAGAGCCCACACACTCAGATCTTAACCCCAGTGTGCAGAAAGGTTCAAAACGTGTTTTTCAGCAGAAATAAACATGTTTCTGCAAGTTTGGTCAACCCCATGTAAGTTATGGGGCAGTAACAGTACACTTTTCAAAACGTGTTTTTCAGCCCGAAATAAACGCGTTTTTTCAGACAACTGAATCCCCATGTAGCAGCAAGGCTCAGAAGAGCCCACACACTCAGATCTTAACCCCAGTGTGCTGAAAGTGTCAAAACATGTTTTTCAGCAGAAATAAACATGTTTCTGCAAGTTTGGTCAACCCCATGTTAGTTATGGGGCTGTAACAGTACACTTTTCAAAACGTGTTTTTCAGCCCGAAATAAACGCGTTTTTTCAGACAACTGAATCCCCATGTAGCAGCAAGGCTCAGAAGAGCCCACACACTCAGATCTTAACCCCACTGTGCAGAAAGGGTCAAAACGTGTGTTTCAGCAGAAATAAACATGTTTCTGCAAGTTTGGTCAACCCCATGTAAGTTATGAGGCAGTAACAGTACACTCTGCAAAACGTGTTTTTCAGCCCGAAATAAACGCGTTTTTTCAGACAACTGAATCCCCATGTAGCAGCAAGGCTCAGAAGAGCCCACACACTCAGATCTTAACCCCAGTGTGCAGAAAGGTTCAAAACGTGTTTTTCAGCAGAAATAAACATGTTTCTGCAAGTTTGGTCAACCCCATGTAAGTTATGGGGCAGTAACAGTACACTTTTCAAAACGTGTTTTTCAGCCCGAAATAAACGCGTTTTTTCAGACAACTGAATCCCCATGTAGCAGCAAGGCTCAGAAGAGCCCACACACTCAGATCTTAACCCCAGTGTGCTGAAAGTGTCAAAACATGTTTTTCAGCAGAAATAAACATGTTTCTGCAAGTTTTGTCAACCCCATGTTAGTTATGGGGCAGTAACAGTACACTTTTCAAAACGTGTTTTTCAGCCCGAAATAAACGCATTTTTTTCAGACAACTGAATCCCCATGTAGCAGCAAGGCTCAGAAGAGCCCACACACTCAGATCTTAACCCCAGTGTGCAAAAAGGTTCAAAACGTGTTTTTCAGCAGAAATAAACATGTTTCTGCAAGTTTGGTCAACCCCATGTAAGTTATGGGGCAGTAACAGTACACTTTTCAAAACGTGTTTTTCAGCCCGAAATAAACGCGTTTTTTCAGACAACTGAATCCCCATGTAGCAGCAAGGCTCAGAAGAGCCCACACACTCAGATCTTAACCCCAGGGTGCAGAAAGGGTCAAAACGTGTTTTTCAGCAGAAATAAACATGTTTCTGCAAGTTTGGTCAACCCCTTGTAAGTTATGGGGCAGTAACAGTACACTCTGCAAAACGTGTTTTTCAGCCCGAAATAAACGCGTTTTTTCAGACAACTGAATCCCCATGTAGCAGCAAGGCTCAGAAGAGCCCACACACTCAGATCTTAACCCCAGTGTGCAAAAAGGTTCAAAACGTGTTTTTCAGCAGAAATAAACATGTTTCTGCAAGTTTGGTCAACCCCATGTAAGTTATGGGGCAGTAACAGTACACTTTTCAAAACGTGTTTTTCAGCCCGAAATAAACGCGTTTTTTCAGACAACTGAATCCCCATGTAGCAGCAAGGCTCAGAAGAGCCCACACACTCAGATCTTAACCCCAGTGTGCAGAAAGGTTCAAAACGTGTTTTTCAGAAGAAATAAACATGTTTCTGCAAGTTTGGTCAACCCCATGTAAGTTATGGGGCAGTAACAGTACACTTTTCAAAACGTGTTTTTCAGCCCGAAATAAACGCGTTTTTTCAGACAACTGAATCCCCATGTAGCAGCAAGGCTCAGAAGAGCCCACACACTCAGATCTTAACCCCAGTGTGCTGAAAGTGTCAAAACATGTTTTTCAGCAGAAATAAACATGTTTCTGCAAGTTTGGTCAACCCCATGTTAGTTATGGGGCAGTAACAGTACACTTTTCAAAACGTGTTTTTCAGCCCGAAATAAACATGTTTCTGCAAGTTTGGTCAACCCCATGTAAATTATGGGGCAGTAACAGTACACTTTTCAAAACGTGTTTTCAGCCCGAAATAAACGCGTTTTTTCAAACAACTGAATCCCCATTTAGCAGCAAGGCTCAGAAGAGCCCACACACTCAGATCTTAACCCCAGTGTGCAGAAAGGTTCAAAACGTGTTTTTCAGCAGAAATAAACATGTTTCTGCAAGTTTGGTCAACCCCATGTAAGTTATGGGGCAGTAACAGTACACTTTTCAAAACGTGTTTTTCAGCCCGAAATAAACGCGTTTTTTCAGACAACTGAATCCCCATGTAGCAGCAAGGCTCAGAAGAGCCCACACACTCAGATCTTAACCCCAGTGTGCTGAAAGTGTCAAAACATGTTTTTCAGCAGAAATAAACATGTTTCTGCAAGTTTTGTCAACCCCATGTTAGTTATGGGGCAGTAACAGTACACTTTTCAAAACGTGTTTTTCAGCCCGAAATAAACGCATTTTTTTCAGACAACTGAATCCCCATGTAGCAGCAAGGCTCAGAAGAGCCCACACACTCAGATCTTAACCCCAGTGTGCAAAAAGGTTCAAAACGTGTTTTTCAGCAGAAATAAACATGTTTCTGCAAGTTTGGTCAACCCCATGTAAGTTATGGGGCAGTAACAGTACACTTTTCAAAACGTGTTTTTCAGCCCGAAATAAACGCGTTTTTTCAGACAACTGAATCCCCATGTAGCAGCAAGGCTCAGAAGAGCCCACACACTCAGATCTTAACCCCAGGGTGCAGAAAGGGTCAAAACGTGTTTTTCAGCAGAAATAAACATGTTTCTGCAAGTTTGGTCAACCCCATGTAAGTTATGAGGCAGTAACAGTACACTCTGCAAAACGTGTTTTTCAGCCCGAAATAAACGCGTTTTTTCAGACAACTGAATCCCCATGTAGCAGCAAGGCTCAGAAGAGCCTACACACTCAGATCTTAACCCCAGTGTGCTGAAAGTGTCAAAACATGTTTTTCAGCAGAAATAAACATGTTTCTGCAAGTTTGGTCAACCCCATGTTAGTTATGGGGCTGTAAC
This sequence comes from Lepisosteus platostomus, assembly GCF_059453375.1. Taxonomy (NCBI): domain Eukaryota; kingdom Metazoa; phylum Chordata; class Actinopteri; order Semionotiformes; family Lepisosteidae; genus Lepisosteus; species Lepisosteus platostomus. The sequence continues at coordinate 26,495,299 of NC_142615.1, read as the reverse complement.
AGTACACTTTTCAAAACGTGTTTTTCAGCCCGAAATAAACGCGTTTTTTCAGACAACTGAATCCCCATGTAGCAGCAAGGCTCAGAAGAGCCCACACACTCAGATCTTAACCCCAGTGTGCAGAAAGGGTCAAAACGTGTTTTTCAGCAGAAATAAACATGTTTCTGCAAGTTTGGTCAACCCCATGTAAGTTATGGGGCAGTAACAGTACACTTTTCAAAACGTGTTTTTCAGCCCGAAATAAACGCGTTTTTTCAGACAACTGAATCCCCATGTAGCAGCAAGGCTCAGAAGAGCCCACACACTCAGATCTTAACCCCAGTGTGCAGAAAGGTTCAAAACGTGTTTTTCAGCAGAAATAAACATGTTTCTGCAAGTTTGGTCAACCCCATGTAAGTTATGGGGCAGTAACAGTACACTTTTCAAAACGTGTTTTTCAGCCCGAAATAAACGCGTTTTTTCAGACAACTGAATCCCCATGTAGCAGCAAGGCTCAGAAGAGCCCACACACTCAGATCTTAACCCCAGTGTGCTGAAAGTGTCAAAACATGTTTTTCAGCAGAAATAAACATGTTTCTGCAAGTTTGGTCAACCCCATGTTAGTTATGGGGCTGTAACAGTACACTTTTCAAAACGTGTTTTTCAGCCCGAAATAAACGCGTTTTTTCAGACAACTGAATCCCCATGTAGCAGCAAGGCTCAGAAGAGCCCACACACTCAGATCTTAACCCCACTGTGCAGAAAGGGTCAAAACGTGTGTTTCAGCAGAAATAAACATGTTTCTGCAAGTTTGGTCAACCCCATGTAAGTTATGAGGCAGTAACAGTACACTCTGCAAAACGTGTTTTTCAGCCCGAAATAAACGCGTTTTTTCAGACAACTGAATCCCCATGTAGCAGCAAGGCTCAGAAGAGCCCACACACTCAGATCTTAACCCCAGTGTGCAGAAAGGTTCAAAACGTGTTTTTCAGCAGAAATAAACATGTTTCTGCAAGTTTGGTCAACCCCATGTAAGTTATGGGGCAGTAACAGTACACTTTTCAAAACGTGTTTTTCAGCCCGAAATAAACGCGTTTTTTCAGACAACTGAATCCCCATGTAGCAGCAAGGCTCAGAAGAGCCCACACACTCAGATCTTAACCCCAGTGTGCTGAAAGTGTCAAAACATGTTTTTCAGCAGAAATAAACATGTTTCTGCAAGTTTTGTCAACCCCATGTTAGTTATGGGGCAGTAACAGTACACTTTTCAAAACGTGTTTTTCAGCCCGAAATAAACGCATTTTTTTCAGACAACTGAATCCCCATGTAGCAGCAAGGCTCAGAAGAGCCCACACACTCAGATCTTAACCCCAGTGTGCAAAAAGGTTCAAAACGTGTTTTTCAGCAGAAATAAACATGTTTCTGCAAGTTTGGTCAACCCCATGTAAGTTATGGGGCAGTAACAGTACACTTTTCAAAACGTGTTTTTCAGCCCGAAATAAACGCGTTTTTTCAGACAACTGAATCCCCATGTAGCAGCAAGGCTCAGAAGAGCCCACACACTCAGATCTTAACCCCAGGGTGCAGAAAGGGTCAAAACGTGTTTTTCAGCAGAAATAAACATGTTTCTGCAAGTTTGGTCAACCCCTTGTAAGTTATGGGGCAGTAACAGTACACTCTGCAAAACGTGTTTTTCAGCCCGAAATAAACGCGTTTTTTCAGACAACTGAATCTCCATGTAGCAGCAAGGCTCAGAAGAGCCCACACACTCAGATCTTAACCCCAGTGTGCAAAAAGGTTCAAAACGTGTTTTTCAGCAGAAATAAACATGTTTCTGCAAGTTTGGTCAACCCCATGTAAGTTATGGGGCAGTAACAGTACACTTTTCAAAACGTGTTTTTCAGCCCGAAATAAACGCGTTTTTTCAGACAACTGAATCCCCATGTAGCAGCAAGGCTCAGAAGAGCCCACACACTCAGATCTTAACCCCAGTGTGCAGAAAGGGTCAAAACGTGTTTTTCAGCAGAAATAAACATGTTTCTGCAAGTTTGGTCAACCCCATGTAAGTTATGGGGCAGTAACAGTACACTTTTCAAAACGTGTTTTTCAGCCCGAAATAAACGCGTTTTTTCAGTCAACTGAATCCCCATGTAGCAGCAAGTCTCAGAAGAGCCCACACACTCAGCTCTTAACCCCAGTGTGCAGAAAGGGTCAAAACGTGTTTTTCAGCAGAAATAAACATGTTTCTGCAAGTTTGGTCAACCAAATGTAAGTTATGGGGCAGTAACAGTACACTCTGCAAAACGTGTTTTTCAGCCCGAAATAAACGCGTTTTTTCAGACAACTGAATCCCCATGTAGCAGCAAGGCTCAGAAAAGCCCACACACTCAGATATTAACCCCAGTGTGCAGAAAGGTTCAAAACGTGTTTTTCAGAAGAAATAAACATGTTTCTGCAAGTTTTGTCAACCCCATGTAAGTTATGGGGCAGTAACAGTACACTTTTCAAAACATGTTTTTCAGCCCGAAATAAACGCGTTTTTTCAGACAACTGAATCCCCATGTAGCAGCAAGGCTCAGAAGAGCCCACACACTCAGATCTTAACCCCAGTGTGCAAAAAGGTTCAAAACGTGTTTTTCAGCAGAAATAAACATGTTTCTGCAAGTTTGGTCAACCCCATGTAAGTTATGGGGCAGTAACAGTACACTTTTCAAAACGTGTTTTTCAGCCCGAAATAAACGCGTTTTTTCAGACAACTGAATCCCCATGTAGCAGCAAGGCTCAGAAGACCCCACACACTCAGATCTTAACCCCAGTGTGCAGAAAGGTTCAAAACGTGTTTTTCAGCAGAAATAAACATGTTTCTGCAAGTTTGGTCAACCCCATGTAAGTTATGGGGCAGTAACAGTACACTCTGCAAAACGTGTTTTTCAGCCCGAAATAAACGCGTTTTTTCAGACAACTGAATCCCCATGTAGCAGCAAGGCTCAGAAGAGCCCACACACTCAGCTCTTAACCCCAGTGTGCAGAAAGGGTCAAAACGTGTTTTTCAGCAGAAATAAACATGTTTCTGCAAGTTTGGTCAACCCCATGTAAGTTATGGGGCAGTAACAGTACACTCTGCAAAACGTGTTTTTCAGCCCGAAATAAACGCGTTTTTTCAGACAACTGAATCCCCATGTAGCAGCAAGGCTCAGAAGAGCCAACACACTCAGATCTTAACCCCAGTGTGCAGAAAGGTTCAAAACGTGTTTTTCAGCAGAAATAAACATGTTTCTGCAAGTTTGGTCAACCCCATGTAAGTTATGGGGCAGTAACAGTACACTCTGCAAAACGTGTTTTTCAGCCCGAAATAAACGCGTTTTTTCAGTCAACTGAATCCCCATGTAGCAGCAAGTCTCAGAAGAGCCCACACACTCAGCTCTTAACCCCAGTGTGCAGAAAGGGTCAAAACGTGTTTTTCAGCAGAAATAAACATGTTTCTGCAAGTTTGGTCAACCCCATGTAGGTTATGGGGCAGTAACAGTACACTCTGCAAAACGTGTTTTTCAGCCCGAAATAAACGCGTTTTTTCAGACAACTGAATCCCCATGTAGCAGCAAGGCTCAGAAGAGCCCACACACTCAGATCTTAACCCCAGTGTGCAAAAAGGTTCAAAACGTGTTTTTCAGCAGAAATAAACATGTTTCTGCAAGTTTGGTCAACCCCATGTAAGTTATGGGGCAGTAACAGTACACTTTTCAAAACGTGTTTTTCAGCCCGAAATAAACGCGTTTTTTCAGACAACTGAATCCCCATGTAGCAGCAAGGCTCAGAAGAGCCCACACACTCAGATCTTAACCCCAGTGTGCAGAAAGGGTCAAAACGTGTTTTTCAGCAGAAATAAACATGTTTCTGCAAGTTTGGTCAACCCCATGTAAGTTATGGGGCAGTAACAGTACACTTTTCAAAACGTGTTTTTCAGCCCGAAATAAACGCGTTTTTTCAGTCAACTGAATCCCCATGTAGCAGCAAGTCTCAGAAGAGCCCACACACTCAGCTCTTAACCCCAGTGTGCAGAAAGGGTCAAAACGTGTTTTTCAGCAGAAATAAACATGTTTCTGCAAGTTTGGTCAACCCCATGTAAGTTATGGGGCAGTAACAGTACACTTTTCAAAACGTGTTTTTCAGCCCGAAATAAACGCGTTTTTTCAGACAACTGAATCCCCATGTAGCAGCAAGGCTCAGAAGACCCCACACACTCAGATCTTAACCCCAGTGTGCAGAAAGGTTCAAAACGTGTTTTTCAGCAGAAATAAACATGTTTCTGCAAGTTTTGTCAACCCCATGTAAGTTATGGGGCAGTAACAGTACACTCTGCAAAACGTGTTTTTCAGCCCGAAATAAACGCGTTTTTTCAGACAACTGAATCCCCATGTAGCAGCAAGGCTCAGAAGAGCCCACACACTCAGCTCTTAACCCCAGTGTGCAGAAAGGGTCAAAACGTGTTTTTCAGCAGAAATAAACATGTTTCTGCAAGTTTGGTCAACCCCATGTAAGTTATGGGGCAGTAACAGTACACTCTGCAAAACGTGTTTTTCAGCCCGAAATAAACGCGTTTTTTCAGTCAACTGAATCCCCATGTAGCAGCAAGTCTCAGAAGAGCCCACACACTCACCTCTTAACCCCAGTGTGCAGAAAGGGTCAAAACGTGTTTTTCAGCAGAAATAAACATGTTTCTGCAAGTTTGGTCAACCCCATGTAGGTTATGGGGCAGTAACAGTACACTCTGCAAAACGTGTTTTTCAGCCCGAAATAAACGCGTTTTTTCAGACAACTGAATCCCCATGTAGCAGCAAGGCTCAGAAGAGCCCACACACTCAGATCTTAACCCCAGTGTGCAAAAAGGTTCAAAACGTGTTTTTCAGCAGAAATAAACATGTTTCTGCAAGTTTGGTCAACCCCATGTAAGTTATGGGGCAGTAACAGTACACTTTTCAAAACGTGTTTTTCAGCCCGAAATAAACGCGTTTTTTCAGACAACTGAATCCCCATGTAGCAGCAAGGCTCAGAAGAGCCCACACACTCAGATCTTAACCCCAGTGTGCAGAAAGGGTCAAAACGTGTTTTTCAGCAGAAATAAACATGTTTCTGCAAGTTTGGTCAACCCCATGTAAGTTATGGGGCAGTAACAGTACACTTTTCAAAACGTGTTTTTCAGCCCGAAATAAACGCGTTTTTTCAGACAACTGAATCCCCATGTAGCAGCAAGTCTCAGAAGAGCCCACACACTCAGCTCTTAACCCCAGTGTGCAGAAAGGGTCAAAACGTGTTTTTCAGCAGAAATAAACATGTTTCTGCAAGATTGGTCAACCAAATGTAAGTTATGGGGCAGTAACAGTACACTCTGCAAAACGTGTTTTTCAGCCCGAAATAAACGCGTTTTTTCAGACAACTGAATCCCCATGTAGCAGCAAGGCTCAGAAGAGCCCACACACTCAGATCTTAACCCCAGTGTGCAGAAAGGTTCAAAACGTGTTTTTCAGAAGAAATAAACATGTTTCTGCAAGTTTTGTCAACCCCATGTAAGTTATGGGGCAGTAACAGTACACTTTTCAAAACATGTTTTTCAGCCCGAAATAAACGCGTTTTTTCAGACAACTGAATCCCCATGTAGCAGCAAGGCTCAGAAGAGCCCACACACTCAGATCTTAACCCCAGTGTGCAAAAAGGTTCAAAACGTGTTTTTCAGAAGAAATAAACATGTTTCTGCAAGTTTGGTCAACCCCATGTAAGTTATGGGGCAGTAACAGTACACTTTTCAAAACGTGTTTTTCAGCCCGAAATAAACGCGTTTTTTCAGACAACTGAATCCCCATGTAGCAGCAAGGCTCAGAAGACCCCACACACTCAGATCTTAACCCCAGTGTGCAGAAAGGTTCAAAACGTGTTTTTCAGCAGAAATAAACATGTTTCTGCAAGTTTGGTCAACCCCATGTAAGTTATGGGGCAGTAACAGTACACTTTTCAAAACATGTTTTTCAGCCCGAAATAAACGCGTTTTTTCAGACAACTGAATCCCCATGTAGCAGCAAGGCTCAGAAGAGCCCACACACTCAGATCTTAACCCCAGTGTGCAAAAAGGTTCAAAACGTGTTTTTCAGCAGAAATAAACATGTTTCTGCAAGTTTGGTCAACCCCATGTAAGTTATGGGGCAGTAACAGTACACTTTTCAAAACGTGTTTTTCAGCCCGAAATAAACGCGTTTTTTCAGACAACTGAATCCCCATGTAGCAGCAAGGCTCAGAAGACCCCACACACTCAGATCTTAACCCCAGTGTGCAGAAAGGTTCAAAACGTGTTTTTCAGCAGAAATAAACATGTTTCTGCAAGTTTGGTCAACCCCATGTAAGTTATGGGGCAGTAACAGTACACTCTGCAAAACGTGTTTTTCAGCCCGAAATAAACGCGTTTTTCAGACAACTGAATCCCCATGTAGCAGCAAGGCTCAGAAGAGCCCACACACTCAGCTCTTAACCCCAGTGTGCAGAAAGGGTCAAAACGTGTTTTTCAGCAGAAATAAACATGTTTCTGCAAGTTTGGTCAACCCCATGTAAGTTATGGGGCAGTAACAGTACACTCTGCAAAACGTGTTTTTCAGCCCGAAATAAACGCGTTTTTTCAGACAACTGAATCCCCATGTAGCAGCAAGGCTCAGAAGAGCCCACACACTCAGATCTTAACCCCAGTGTGCTGAAAGTGTCAAAACATGTTTTTCAGCAGAAATAAACATGTTTCTGCAAGTTTGGTCAACCCCATGTTAGTTATGGGGCTGTAACAGTACACTTTTCAAAACGTGTTTTTCAGCCCGAAATAAACGCGTTTTTTCAGACAACTGAATCCCCATGTAGCAACAAGGCTCAGAAGAGCCCACACACTCAGATCTTAACCCCACTGTGCAGAAAGGGTCAAAACGTGTTTTTCAGCAGAAATAAACATGTTTCTGCAAGTTTGGTCAACCCCATGTAAGTTATGAGGCAGTAACAGTACACTCTGCAAAACGTGTTTTTCAGCCCGAAATAAACGCGTTTTTTCAGACAACTGAATCCCCATGTAGCAGCAAGGCTCAGAAGAGCCCACACACTCAGATCTTAACCCCAGTGTGCAGAAAGGTTCAAAACGTGTTTTTCAGCAGAAATAAACATGTTTCTGCAAGTTTGGTCAACCCCATGTAAGTTATGGGGCAGTAACAGTACACTTTTCAAAACGTGTTTTTCAGCCCGAAATAAACGCGTTTTTTCAGACAACTGAATCCCCATGTAGCAGCAAGGCTCAGAAGAGCCCACACACTCAGATCTTAACCCCAGTGTGCTGAAAGTGTCAAAACATGTTTTTCAGCAGAAATAAACATGTTTCTGCAAGTTTTGTCAACCCCATGTTAGTTATGGGGCAGTAACAGTACACTTTTCAAAACGTGTTTTTCAGCCCGAAATAAACGCATTTTTTTCAGACAACTGAATCCCCATGTAGCAGCAAGGCTCAGAAGAGCCCACACACTCAGATCTTAACCCCAGTGTGCAAAAAGGTTCAAAACGTGTTTTTCAGCAGAAATAAACATGTTTCTGCAAGTTTGGTCAACCCCATGTAAGTTATGGGGCAGTAACAGTACACTTTTCAAAACGTGTTTTTCAGCCCGAAATAAACGCGTTTTTTCAGACAACTGAATCCCCATGTAGCAGCAAGGCTCAGAAGAGCCCACACACTCAGATCTTAACCCCAGTGTGCAGAAAGGGTCAAAACGTGTTTTTCAGCAGAAATAAACATGTTTCTGCAAGTTTGGTCAACCCCTTGTAAGTTATGGGGCAGTAACAGTACACTTTTCAAAACGTGTTTTTCAGCCCGAAATAAACGCGTTTTTTCAGACAACTGAATCCCCATGTAGCAGCAAGGCTCAGAAGAGCCCACACACTCAGATCTTAACCCCAGTGTGCAGAAAGGGTCAAAACGTGTTTTTCAGCAGAAATAAACATGTTTCTGCAAGTTTGGTCAACCCCATGTAAGTTATGGGGCAGTAACAGTACACTTTTCAAAACGTGTTTTTCAGCCCGAAATAAACGCGTTTTTTCAGTCAACTGAATCCCCATGTAGCAGCAAGTCTCAGAAGAGCCCACACACTCAGCTCTTAACCCCAGTGTGCAGAAAGGGTCAAAACGTGTTTTTCAGCAGAAATAAACATGTTTCTGCAAGTTTGGTCAACCAAATGTAAGTTATGGGGCAGTAACAGTACACTCTGCAAAACGTGTTTTTCAGCCCGAAATAAACGCGTTTTTTCAGACAACTGAATCCCCATGTAGCAGCAAGGCTCAGAAAAGCCCACACACTCAGATATTAACCCCAGTGTGCAGAAAGGTTCAAAACGTGTTTTTCAGAAGAAATAAACATGTTTCTGCAAGTTTTGTCAACCCCATGTAAGTTATGGGGCAGTAACAGTACACTTTTCAAAACATGTTTTTCAGCCCGAAATAAACGCGTTTTTTCAGACAACTGAATCCCCATGTAGCAGCAAGGCTCAGAAGAGCCCACACACTCAGATCTTAACCCCAGTGTGCAGAAAGGTTCAAAACGTGTTTTTCAGCAGAAATAAACATGTTTCTGCAAGTTTGGTCAACCCCATGTAAGTTATGGGGCAGTAACAGTACACTCTGCAAAACGTGTTTTTCAGCCCGAAATAAACGCGTTTTTTCAGACAACTGAATCCCCATGTAGCAGCAAGGCTCAGAAAAGCCCACACACTCAGATCTTAACCCCAGTGTGCAAAAAGGTTCAAAACGTGTTTTTCAGCAGAAATAAACATGTTTCTGCAAGTTTGGTCAACCCCATGTAAGTTATGGGGCAGTAACAGTACACTTTTCAAAACGTGTTTTTCAGCCCGAAATAAACGCGTTTTTTCAGACAACTGAATCCCCATGTAGCAGCAAGGCTCAGAAGACCCCACACACTCAGATCTTAACCCCAGTGTGCAGAAAGGTTCAAAACGTGTTTTTCAGCAGAAATAAACATGTTTCTGCAAGTTTGGTCAACCCCATGTAAGTTATGGGGCAGTAACAGTACACTCTGCAAAACGTGTTTTTCAGCCCGAAATAAACGCGTTTTTTCAGACAACTGAATCCCCATGTAGCAGCAAGGCTCAGAAGAGCCCACACACTCAGCTCTTAACCCCAGTGTGCAGAAAGGGTCAAAACGTGTTTTTCAGCAGAAATAAACATGTTTCTGCAAGTTTGGTCAACCCCATGTAAGTTATGGGGCAGTAACAGTACACTCTGCAAAACGTGTTTTTCAGCCCGAAATAAACGCGTTTTTTCAGACAACTGAATCCCCATGTAGCAGCAAGGCTCAGAAGAGCCAACACACTCAGATCTTAACCCCAGTGTGCAGAAAGGTTCAAAACGTGTTTTTCAGCAGAAATAAACATGTTTCTGCAAGTTTGGTCAACCCCATGTAAGTTATGGGGCAGTAACAGTACACTCTGCAAAACGTGTTTTTCAGCCCGAAATAAACGCGTTTTTTCAGACAACTGAATCCCCATGTAGCAGCAAGGCTCAGAAGAGCCAACACACTCAGATCTTAACCCCAGTGTGCAGAAAGGTTCAAAACGTGTTTTTCAGCAGAAATAAACATGTTTCTGCAAGTTTGGTCAACCCCATGTAAGTTATGGGGCAGTAACAGTACACTCTGCAAAACGTGTTTTTCAGCCCGAAATAAACGCGTTTTTTCAGTCAACTGAATCCCCATGTAGCAGCAAGTCTCAGAAGAGCCCACACACTCACCTCTTAACCCCAGTGTGCAGAAAGGGTCAAAACGTGTTTTTCAGCAGAAATAAACATGTTTCTGCAAGTTTGGTCAACCCCATGTAGGTTATGGGGCAGTAACAGTACACTCTGCAAAACGTGTTTTTCAGCCCGAAATAAACGCGTTTTTTCAGACAACTGAATCCCCATGTAGCAGCAAGGCTCAGAAGAGCCCACACACTCAGATCTTAACCCCAGTGTGCAAAAAGGTTCAAAACGTGTTTTTCAGCAGAAATAAACATGTTTCTGCAAGTTTGGTCAACCCCATGTAAGTTATGGGGCAGTAACAGTACACTTTTCAAAACGTGTTTTTCAGCCCGAAATAAACGCGTTTTTTCAGACAACTGAATCCCCATGTAGCAGCAAGGCTCAGAAGAGCCCACACACTCAGATCTTAACCCCAGTGTGCAGAAAGGGTCAAAACGTGTTTTTCAGCAGAAATAAACATGTTTCTGCAAGTTTGGTCAACCCCATGTAAGTTATGGGGCAGTAACAGTACACTTTTCAAAACGTGTTTTTCAGCCCGAAATAAACGCGTTTTTTCAGACAACTGAATCCCCATGTAGCAGCAAGTCTCAGAAGAGCCCACACACTCAGCTCTTAACCCCAGTGTGCAGAAAGGGTCAAAACGTGTTTTTCAGCAGAAATAAACATGTTTCTGCAAGTTTGGTCAACCAAATGTAAGTTATGGGGCAGTAACAGTACACTCTGCAAAACGTGTTTTTCAGCCCGAAATAAACGCGTTTTTTCAGACAACTGAATCCCCATGTAGCAGCAAGGCTCAGAAGAGCCCACACACTCAGATCTTAACCCCAGTGTGCAGAAAGGTTCAAAACGTGTTTTTCAGAAGAAATAAACATGTTTCTGCAAGTTTTGTCAACCCCATGTAAGTTATGGGGCAGTAACAGTACACTTTTCAAAACATGTTTTTCAGCCCGAAATAAACGCGTTTTTTCAGACAACTGAATCCCCATGTAGCAGCAAGGCTCAGAAGAGCCCACACACTCAGATCTTAACCCCAGTGTGCAAAAAGGTTCAAAACGTGTTTTTCAGCAGAAATAAACATGTTTCTGCAAGTTTGGTCAACCCCATGTAAGTTATGGGGCAGTAACAGTACACTTTTCAAAACGTGTTTTTCAGCCCGAAATAAACGCGTTTTTTCAGACAACTGAATCCCCATGTAGCAGCAAGGCTCAGAAGACCCCACACACTCAGATCTTAACCCCAGTGTGCAGAAAGGTTCAAAACGTGTTTTTCAGCAGAAATAAACATGTTTCTGCAAGTTTGGTCAACCCCATGTAAGTTATGGGGCAGTAACAGTACACTTTTCAAAACATGTTTTTCAGCCCGAAATAAACGCGTTTTTTCAGACAACTGAATCCCCATGTAGCAGCAAGGCTCAGAAGAGCCCACACACTCAGATCTTAACCCCAGTGTGCAAAAAGGTTCAAAACGTGTTTTTCAGCAGAAATAAACATGTTTCTGCAAGTTTGGTCAACCCCATGTAAGTTATGGGGCAGTAACAGTACACTTTTCAAAACGTGTTTTTCAGCCCGAAATAAACGCGTTTTTTCAGACAACTGAATCCCCATGTAGCAGCAAGGCTCAGAAGACCCCACACACTCAGATCTTAACCCCAGTGTGCAGAAAGGTTCAAAACGTGTTTTTCAGCAGAAATAAACATGTTTCTGCAAGTTTGGTCAACCCCATGTAAGTTATGGGGCAGTAACAGTACACTCTGCAAAACGTGTTTTTCAGCCCGAAATAAACGCGTTTTTCAGACAACTGAATCCCCATGTAGCAGCAAGGCTCAGAAGAGCCCACACACTCAGCTCTTAACCCCAGTGTGCAGAAAGGGTCAAAACGTGTTTTTCAGCAGAAATAAACATGTTTCTGCAAGTTTGGTCAACCCCATGTAAGTTATGGGGCAGTAACAGTACACTCTGCAAAACGTGTTTTTCAGCCCGAAATAAACGCGTTTTTTCAGACAACTGAATCCCCATGTAGCAGCAAGGCTCAGAAGAGCCCACACACTCAGATCTTAACCCCAGTGTGCTGAAAGTGTCAAAACATGTTTTTCAGCAGAAATAAACATGTTTCTGCAAGTTTGGTCAACCCCATGTTAGTTATGGGGCTGTAACAGTACACTTTTCAAAACGTGTTTTTCAGCCCGAAATAAACGCGTTTTTTCAGACAACTGAATCCCCATGTAGCAGCAAGGCTCAGAAGAGCCCACACACTCAGATCTTAACCCCACTGTGCAGAAAGGGTCAAAACGTGTTTTTCAGCAGAAATAAACATGTTTCTGCAAGTTTGGTCAACCCCATGTAAGTTATGAGGCAGTAACAGTACACTCTGCAAAACGTGTTTTTCAGCCCGAAATAAACGCGTTTTTTCAGACAACTGAATCCCCATGTAGCAGCAAGGCTCAGAAGAGCCCACACACTCAGATCTTAACCCCAGTGTGCAGAAAGGTTCAAAACGTGTTTTTCAGCAGAAATAAACATGTTTCTGCAAGTTTGGTCAACCCCATGTAAGTTATGGGGCAGTAACAGTACACTTTTCAAAACGTGTTTTTCAGCCCGAAATAAACGCGTTTTTTCAGACAACTGAATCCCCATGTAGCAGCAAGGCTCAGAAGAGCCCACACACTCAGATCTTAACCCCAGTGTGCTGAAAGTGTCAAAACATGTTTTTCAGCAGAAATAAACATGTTTCTGCAAGTTTTGTCAACCCCATGTTAGTTATGGGGCAGTAACAGTACACTTTTCAAAACGTGTTTTTCAGCCCGAAATAAACGCATTTTTTTCAGACAACTGAATCCCCATGTAGCAGCAAGGCTCAGAAGAGCCCACACACTCAGATCTTAACCCCAGTGTGCAAAAAGGTTCAAAACGTGTTTTTCAGCAGAAATAAACATGTTTCTGCAAGTTTGGTCAACCCCATGTAAGTTATGGGGCAGTAACAGTACACTTTTCAAAACGTGTTTTTCAGCCCGAAATAAACGCGTTTTTTCAGACAACTGAATCCCCATGTAGCAGCAAGGCTCAGAAGAGCCCACACACTCAGATCTTAACCCCAGTGTGCAGAAAGGGTCAAAACGTGTTTTTCAGCAGAAATAAACATGTTTCTGCAAGTTTGGTCAACCCCTTGTAAGTTATGGGGCAGTAACAGTACACTCTGCAAAACGTGTTTTTCAGCCCGAAATAAACGCGTTTTTTCAGACAACTGAATCCCCATGTAGCAGCAAGGCTCAGAAGAGCCCACACACTCAGATCTTAACCCCAGTGTGCAAAAAGGTTCAAAACGTGTTTTTCAGCAGAAATAAACATGTTTCTGCAAGTTTGGTCAACCCCATGTAAGTTATGGGGCAGTAACAGTACACTTTTCAAAACGTGTTTTTCAGCCCGAAATAAACGCGTTTTTTCAGACAACTGAATCCCCATGTAGCAGCAAGGCTCAGAAGAGCCCACACACTCAGATCTTAACCCCAGTGTGCAGAAAGGGTCAAAACGTGTTTTTCAGCAGAAATAAACATGTTTCTGCAAGTTTGGTCAACCCCATGTAAGTTATGGGGCAGTAACAGTACACTTTTCAAAACGTGTTTTTCAGCCCGAAATAAACGCGTTTTTTCAGTCAACTGAATCCCCATGTAGCAGCAAGTCTCAGAAGAGCCCACACACTCAGCTCTTAACCCCAGTGTGCAGAAAGGGTCAAAACGTGTTTTTCAGCAGAAATAAACATGTTTCTGCAAGTTTGGTCAACCCCATGTAAGTTATGGGGCAGTAACAGTACACTCTGCAAAACGTGTTTTTCAGCCCGAAATAAACGCGTTTTTTCAGACAACTGAATCCCCATGTAGCAGCAAGTCTCAGAAGAGCCCACACACTCACCTCTTAACCCCAGTGTGCAGAAAGGGTCAAAACGTGTTTTTCAGCAGAAATAAACATGTTTCTGCAAGTTTGGTCAACCAAATTTAAGTTATGGGGCAGTAACAGTACACTCTGCAAAACGTGTTTTTCAGCCCGAAATAAACGCGTTTTTTCAGACAACTGAATCCCCATGTAGCAGCAAGGCTCAGAAGAGCCAACACACTCAGATCTTAACCCCAGTGTGCAGAAAGGTTCAAAACGTGTTTTTCAGCAGAAATAAACATGTTTCTGCAAGTTTGGTCAACCCCATGTAAGTTATGGGGCAGTAACAGTACACTCTGCAAAACGTGTTTTTCAGCCCGAAATAAACGCGTTTTTTCAGTCAACTGAATCCCCATGTAGCAGCAAGTCTCAGAAGAGCCCACACACTCAGCTCTTAACCCCAGTGTGCAGAAAGGGTCAAAACGTGTTTTTCAGCAGAAATAAACATGTTTCTGCAAGTTTGGTCAACCCCATGTAGGTTATGGGGCAGTAACAGTACACTCTGCAAAACGTGTTTTTCAGCCCGAAATAAACGCGTTTTTTCAGACAACTGAATCCCCATGTAGCAGCAAGGCTCAGAAGACCCCACACACTCAGATCTTAACCCCAGTGTGCAGAAAGGTTCAAAACATGTTTTTCAGCAGAAATAAACATGTTTCTGCAAGTTTTGTCAACCCCATGTAAGTTATGGGGCAGTAACAGTACACTCTGCAAAACGTGTTTTTCAGCCCGAAATAAACGCGTTTTTTCAGACAACTGAATCCCCATGTAGCAGCAAGGCTCAGAAGAGCCCACACACTCAGCTCTTAACCCCAGTGTGCAGAAAGGGTCAAAACGTGTTTTTCAGCAGAAATAAACATGTTTCTGCAAGTTTGGTCAACCCCATGTAAGTTATGGGGCAGTAACAGTACACTCTGCAAAACGTGTTTTTCAGCCCGAAATAAACGCGTTTTTTCAGACAACTGAATCCCCATGTAGCAGCAAGGCTCAGAAGAGCCAACACACTCAGATCTTAACCCCAGTGTGCAGAAAGGTTCAAAACGTGTTTTTCAGCAGAAATAAACATGTTTCTGCAAGTTTGGTCAACCCCATGTAAGTTATGGGGCAGTAACAGTACACTCTGCAAAACGTGTTTTTCAGCCCGAAATAAACGCGTTTTTTCAGTCAACTGAATCCCCATGTAGCAGCAAGTCTCAGAAGAGCCCACACACTCACCTCTTAACCCCAGTGTGCAGAAAGGGTCAAAACGTGTTTTTCAGCAGAAATAAACATGTTTCTGCAAGTTTGGTCAACCCCATGTAGGTTATGGGGCAGTAACAGTACACTCTGCAAAACGTGTTTTTCAGCCCGAAATAAACGCGTTTTTTCAGACAACTGAATCCCCATGTAGCAGCAAGGCTCAGAAGAGCCCACACACTCAGATCTTAACCCCAGTGTGCAAAAAGGTTCAAAACGTGTTTTTCAGCAGAAATAAACATGTTTCTGCAAGTTTGGTCAACCCCATGTAAGTTATGGGGCAGTAACAGTACACTTTTCAAAACGTGTTTTTCAGCCCGAAATAAACGCGTTTTTTCAGACAACTGAATCCCCATGTAGCAGCAAGGCTCAGAAGAGCCCACACACTCAGATCTTAACCCCAGTGTGCAGAAAGGGTCAAAACGTGTTTTTCAGCAGAAATAAACATGTTTCTGCAAGTTTGGTCAACCCCATGTAAGTTATGGGGCTGTAACAGTACACTTTTCAAAACGTGTTTTTCAGCCCGAAATAAACGCGTTTTTTCAGACAACTGAATCCCCATGTAGCAGCAAGGCTCAGAAGAGCCCACACACTCAGCTCTTAACCCCAGTGTGCAGAAAGGGTCAAAACGTGTTTTTCAGCAGAAATAAACATGTTTCTGCAAGTTTGGTCAACCAAATTTAAGTTATGGGGCAGTAACAGTACACTCTGCAAAACGTGTTTTTCAGCCCGAAATAAACGCGTTTTTTCAGACAACTGAATCCCCATGTAGCAGCAAGGCTCAGAAGAGCCAACACACTCAGATCTTAACCCCAGTGTGCAGAAAGGTTCAAAACGTGTTTTTCAGCAGAAATAAACATGTTTCTGCAAGTTTGGTCAACCCCATGTAAGTTATGGGGCAGTAACAGTACACTCTGCAAAACGTGTTTTTCAGCCCGAAATAAACGCGTTTTTTCAGTCAACTGAATCCCCATGTAGCAGCAAGTCTCAGAAGAGCCCACACACTCAGCTCTTAACCCCAGTGTGCAGAAAGGGTCAAAACGTGTTTTTCAGCAGAAATAAACATGTTTCTGCAAGTTTGGTCAACCCCATGTAGGTTATGGGGCAGTAACAGTACACTCTGCAAAACGTGTTTTTCAGCCCGAAATAAACGCGTTTTTTCAGACAACTGAATCCCCATGTAGCAGCAAGGCTCAGAAGACCCCACACACTCAGATCTTAACCCCAGTGTGCAGAAAGGTTCAAAACATGTTTTTCAGCAGAAATAAACATGTTTCTGCAAGTTTTGTCAACCCCATGTAAGTTATGGGGCAGTAACAGTACACTCTGCAAAACGTGTTTTTCAGCCCGAAATAAACGCGTTTTTTCAGACAACTGAATCCCCATGTAGCAGCAAGGCTCAGAAGAGCCCACACACTCAGCTCTTAACCCCAGTGTGCAGAAAGGGTCAAAACGTGTTTTTCAGCAGAAATAAACATGTTTCTGCAAGTTTGGTCAACCCCATGTAAGTTATGGGGCAGTAACAGTACACTCTGCAAAACGTGTTTTTCAGCCCGAAATAAACGCGTTTTTTCAGACAACTGAATCCCCATGTAGCAGCAAGGCTCAGAAGAGCCAACACACTCAGATCTTAACCCCAGTGTGCAGAAAGGTTCAAAACGTGTTTTTCAGCAGAAATAAACATGTTTCTGCAAGTTTGGTCAACCCCATGTAAGTTATGGGGCAGTAACAGTACACTCTGCAAAACGTGTTTTTCAGCCCGAAATAAACGCGTTTTTTCAGTCAACTGAATCCCCATGTAGCAGCAAGTCTCAGAAGAGCCCACACACTCACCTCTTAACCCCAGTGTGCAGAAAGGGTCAAAACGTGTTTTTCAGCAGAAATAAACATGTTTCTGCAAGTTTGGTCAACCCCATGTAGGTTATGGGGCAGTAACAGTACACTCTGCAAAACGTGTTTTTCAGCCCGAAATAAACGCGTTTTTTCAGACAACTGAATCCCCATGTAGCAGCAAGGCTCAGAAGAGCCCACACACTCAGATCTTAACCCCAGTGTGCAAAAAGGTTCAAAACGTGTTTTTCAGCAGAAATAAACATGTTTCTGCAAGTTTGGTCAACCCCATGTAAGTTATGGGGCAGTAACAGTACACTTTTCAAAACGTGTTTTTCAGCCCGAAATAAACGCGTTTTTTCAGACAACTGAATCCCCATGTAGCAGCAAGGCTCAGAAGAGCCCACACACTCAGATCTTAACCCCAGTGTGCAGAAAGGGTCAAAACGTGTTTTTCAGCAGAAATAAACATGTTTCTGCAAGTTTGGTCAACCCCATGTAAGTTATGGGGCAGTAACAGTACACTTTTCAAAACGTGTTTTTCAGCCCGAAATAAACGCGTTTTTTCAGACAACTGAATCCCCATGTAGCAGCAAGTCTCAGAAGAGCCCACACACTCAGCTCTTAACCCCAGTGTGCAGAAAGGGTCAAAACGTGTTTTTCAGCAGAAATAAACATGTTTCTGCAAGTTTGGTCAACCAAATGTAAGTTATGGGGCAGTAACAGTACACTCTGCAAAACGTGTTTTTCAGCCCGAAATAAACGCGTTTTTTCAGACAACTGAATCCCCATGTAGCAGCAAGGCTCAGAAGAGCCCACACACTCAGATCTTAACCCCAGTGTGCAGAAAGGTTCAAAACGTGTTTTTCAGAAGAAATAAACATGTTTCTGCAAGTTTTGTCAACCCCATGTAAGTTATGGGGCAGTAACAGTACACTTTTCAAAACATGTTTTTCAGCCCGAAATAAACGCGTTTTTTCAGACAACTGAATCCCCATGTAGCAGCAAGGCTCAGAAGAGCCCACACACTCAGATCTTAACCCCAGTGTGCAAAAAGGTTCAAAACGTGTTTTTCAGCAGAAATAAACATGTTTCTGCAAGTTTGGTCAACCCCATGTAAGTTATGGGGCAGTAACAGTACACTTTTCAAAACGTGTTTTTCAGCCCGAAATAAACGCGTTTTTTCAGACAACTGAATCCCCATGTAGCAGCAAGGCTCAGAAGACCCCACACACTCAGATCTTAACCCCAGTGTGCAGAAAGGTTCAAAACGTGTTTTTCAGCAGAAATAAACATGTTTCTGCAAGTTTGGTCAACCCCATGTAAGTTATGGGGCAGTAACAGTACACATTTCAAAACGTGTTTTTCAGCCCGAAATAAACGCGTTTTTTCAGTCAACTGAATCCCCATGTAGCAGCAAGTCTCAGAAGACTCCACACACTCAGATCTTAACCCCAGTGTGCAGAAAGGTTCAAAACGTGTTTTTCAGCAGAAATAAACATGTTTCTGCAAGTTTGGTCAACCCCATGTAAGTTATGGGGCAGTAACAGTACACTTTTCAAAACGTGTTTTTCAGCCCGAAATAAACGCGTTTTTTCAGACAACTGAATCCCCATGTAGCAGCAAGGCTCAGAAGAGCCCACACACTCAGCTCTTAACCCCAGTGTGCAGAAAGGGTCAAAACGTGTTTTTCAGCAGAAATAAACATGTTTCTGCAAGTTTGGTCAACCCCATGTAAGTTATGGGGCAGTAACAGTACACTCTGCAAAACGTGTTTTTCAGCCCGAAATAAACGCGTTTTTTCAGACAACTGAATCCCCATGTAGCAGCAAGGCTCAGAAGAGCCAACACACTCAGATCTTAACCCCAGTGTGCAGAAAGGTTCAAAACGTGTTTTTCAGCAGAAATAAACATGTTTCTGCAAGTTTGGTCAACCCCATGTAAGTTATGGGGCAGTAACAGTACACTTTTCAAAACATGTTTTTCAGCCCGAAATAAACGCGTTTTTTCAGACAACTGAATCCCCATGTAGCAGCAAGGCTCAGAAGACCCCACACACTCAGATCTTAACCCCAGTGTGCAGAAAGGTTCAAAACGTGTTTTTCAGCAGAAATAAACATGTTTCTGCAAGTTTGGTCAACCCCATGTAAGTTATGGGGCAGTAACAGTACACTTTTCAAAACATGTTTTTCAGCCCGAAATAAACGCGTTTTTTCAGACAACTGAATCCCCATGTAGCAGCAAGGCTCAGAAGAGCCCACACACTCAGATCTTAACCCCAGTGTGCAAAAAGGTTCAAAACGTGTTTTTCAGCAGAAATAAACATGTTTCTGCAAGTTTGGTCAACCCCATGTAAGTTATGGGGCAGTAACAGTACACTTTTCAAAACGTGTTTTTCAGCCCGAAATAAACGCGTTTTTTCAGACAACTGAATCCCCATGTAGCAGCAAGGCTCAGAAGAGCCCACACACTCAGCTCTTAACCCCAGTGTGCAGAAAGGGTCAAAACGTGTTTTTCAGCAGAAATAAACATGTTTCTGCAAGTTTGGTCAACCCCATGTAAGTTATGGGGCAGTAACAGTACACTCTGCAAAACGTGTTTTTCAGCCCGAAATAAACGCGTTTTTTCAGACAACTGAATCCCCATGTAGCAGCAAGGCTCAGAAGAGCCAACACACTCAGATCTTAACCCCAGTGTGCAGAAAGGTTCAAAACGTGTTTTTCAGCAGAAATAAACATGTTTCTGCAAGTTTGGTCAACCCCATGTAAGTTATGGGGCAGTAACAGTACACTCTGCAAAACGTGTTTTTCAGCCCGAAATAAACGCGTTTTTTCAGTCAACTGAATCCCCATGTAGCAGCAAGTCTCAGAAGAGCCCACACACTCAGCTCTTAACCCCAGTGTGCAGAAAGGGTCAAAACGTGTTTTTCAGCAGAAATAAACATGTTTCTGCAAGTTTGGTCAACCCCATGTAGGTTATGGGGCAGTAACAGTACACTCTGCAAAACGTGTTTTTCAGCCCGAAATAAACGCGTTTTTTCAGACAACTGAATCCCCATGTAGCAGCAAGGCTCAGAAGACCCCACACACTCAGATCTTAACCCCAGTGTGCAGAAAGGTTCAAAACATGTTTTTCAGCAGAAATAAACATGTTTCTGCAAGTTTTGTCAACCCCATGTAAGTTATGGGGCAGTAACAGTACACTCTGCAAAACGTGTTTTTCAGCCCGAAATAAACGCGTTTTTTCAGACAACTGAATCCCCATGTAGCAGCAAGGCTCAGAAGAGCCCACACACTCAGCTCTTAACCCCAGTGTGCAGAAAGGGTCAAAACGTGTTTTTCAGCAGAAATAAACATGTTTCTGCAAGTTTGGTCAACCCCATGTAAGATATGGGGCAGTAACAGTACACTCTGCAAAACGTGTTTTTCAGCCCGAAATAAACGCGTTTTTTCAGACAACTGAATCCCCATGTAGCAGCAAGGCTCAGAAGAGCCAACACACTCAGATCTTAACCCCAGTGTGCAGAAAGGTTCAAAACGTGTTTTTCAGCAGAAATAAACATGTTTCTGCAAGTTTGGTCAACCCCATGTAAGTTATGGGGCAGTAACAGTACACTCTGCAAAACGTGTTTTTCAGCCCGAAATAAACGCGTTTTTTCAGTCAACTGAATCCCCATGTAGCAGCAAGTCTCAGAAGAGCCCACACACTCACCTCTTAACCCCAGTGTGCAGAAAGGGTCAAAACGTGTTTTTCAGCAGAAATAAACATGTTTCTGCAAGTTTGGTCAACCCCATGTAGGTTATGGGGCAGTAACAGTACACTCTGCAAAACGTGTTTTTCAGCCCGAAATAAACGCGTTTTTTCAGACAACTGAATCCCCATGTAGCAGCAAGGCTCAGAAGAGCCCACACACTCAGATCTTAACCCCAGTGTGCAAAAAGGTTCAAAACGTGTTTTTCAGCAGAAATAAACATGTTTCTGCAAGTTTGGTCAACCCCATGTAAGTTATGGGGCAGTAACAGTACACTTTTCAAAACGTGTTTTTCAGCCCGAAATAAACGCGTTTTTTCAGACAACTGAATCCCCATGTAGCAGCAAGGCTCAGAAGAGCCCACACACTCAGATCTTAACCCCAGTGTGCAGAAAGGGTCAAAACGTGTTTTTCAGCAGAAATAAACATGTTTCTGCAAGTTTGGTCAACCCCATGTAAGTTATGGGGCAGTAACAGTACACTTTTCAAAACGTGTTTTTCAGCCCGAAATAAACGCGTTTTTTCAGACAACTGAATCCCCATGTAGCAGCAAGTCTCAGAAGAGCCCACACACTCAGCTCTTAACCCCAGTGTGCAGAAAGGGTCAAAACGTGTTTTTCAGCAGAAATAAACATGTTTCTGCAAGTTTGGTCAACCAAATGTAAGTTATGGGGCAGTAACAGTACACTCTGCAAAACGTGTTTTTCAGCCCGAAATAAACGCGTTTTTTCAGACAACTGAATCCCCATGTAGCAGCAAGGCTCAGAAGAGCCCACACACTCAGATCTTAACCCCAGTGTGCAGAAAGGTTCAAAACGTGTTTTTCAGAAGAAATAAACATGTTTCTG
Source organism: Lepisosteus platostomus (assembly GCF_059453375.1). Lineage (NCBI taxonomy): Eukaryota > Metazoa > Chordata > Actinopteri > Semionotiformes > Lepisosteidae > Lepisosteus > Lepisosteus platostomus. The sequence goes on along the minus strand of NC_142615.1, from coordinate 26,473,913 downwards.
CAAGTTTTGTCAACCCCATGTAAGTTATGGGGCAGTAACAGTACACTTTTCAAAACATGTTTTTCAGCCCGAAATAAACGCGTTTTTTCAGACAACTGAATCCCCATGTAGCAGCAAGGCTCAGAAGAGCCCACACACTCAGATCTTAACCCCAGTGTGCAAAAAGGTTCAAAACGTGTTTTTCAGCAGAAATAAACATGTTTCTGCAAGTTTGGTCAACCCCATGTAAGTTATGGGGCAGTAACAGTACACTTTTCAAAACGTGTTTTTCAGCCCGAAATAAACGCGTTTTTTCAGACAACTGAATCCCCATGTAGCAGCAAGGCTCAGAAGACCCCACACACTCAGATCTTAACCCCAGTGTGCAGAAAGGTTCAAAACGTGTTTTTCAGCAGAAATAAACATGTTTCTGCAAGTTTGGTCAACCCCATGTAAGTTATGGGGCAGTAACAGTACACATTTCAAAACGTGTTTTTCAGCCCGAAATAAACGCGTTTTTTCAGTCAACTGAATCCCCATGTAGCAGCAAGTCTCAGAAGACTCCACACACTCAGATCTTAACCCCAGTGTGCAGAAAGGTTCAAAACGTGTTTTTCAGCAGAAATAAACATGTTTCTGCAAGTTTGGTCAACCCCATGTAAGTTATGGGGCAGTAACAGTACACTCTGCAAAACGTGTTTTTCAGCCCGAAATAAACGCGTTTTTTCAGACAACTGAATCCCCATGTAGCAGCAAGGCTCAGAAGAGCCCACACACTCAGCTCTTAACCCCAGTGTGCAGAAAGGGTCAAAACGTGTTTTTCAGCAGAAATAAACATGTTTCTGCAAGTTTGGTCAACCCCATGTAAGTTATGGGGCAGTAACAGTACACTCTGCAAAACGTGTTTTTCAGCCCGAAATAAACGCGTTTTTTCAGACAACTGAATCCCCATGTAGCAGCAAGGCTCAGAAGAGCCAACACACTCAGATCTTAACCCCAGTGTGCAGAAAGGTTCAAAACGTGTTTTTCAGCAGAAATAAACATGTTTCTGCAAGTTTGGTCAACCCCATGTAAGTTATGGGGCAGTAACAGTACACTCTGCAAAACGTGTTTTTCAGCCCGAAATAAACGCGTTTTTTCAGTCAACTGAATCCCCATGTAGCAGCAAGTCTCAGAAGAGCCCACACACTCACCTCTTAACCCCAGTGTGCAGAAAGGGTCAAAACGTGTTTTTCAGCAGAAATAAACATGTTTCTGCAAGTTTGGTCAACCCCATGTAGGTTATGGGGCAGTAACAGTACACTCTGCAAAACGTGTTTTTCAGCCCGAAATAAACGCGTTTTTTCAGACAACTGAATCCCCATGTAGCAGCAAGGCTCAGAAGAGCCAACACACTCAGATCTTAACCCCAGTGTGCAGAAAGGTTCAAAACGTGTTTTTCAGAAGAAATAAACATGTTTCTGCAAGTTTTGTCAACCCCATGTAAGTTATGGGGCAGTAACAGTACACTTTTCAAAACATGTTTTTCAGCCCGAAATAAACGCGTTTTTTCAGACAACTGAATCCCCATGTAGCAGCAAGGCTCAGAAGAGCCCACACACTCAGATCTTAACCCCAGTGTGCAAAAAGGTTCAAAACGTGTTTTTCAGCAGAAATAAACATGTTTCTGCAAGTTTGGTCAACCCCATGTAAGTTATGGGGCAGTAACAGTACACTTTTCAAAACGTGTTTTTCAGCCCGAAATAAACGCGTTTTTTCAGACAACTGAATCCCCATGTAGCAGCAAGGCTCAGAAGACCCCACACACTCAGATCTTAACCCCAGTGTGCAGAAAGGTTCAAAACGTGTTTTTCAGCAGAAATAAACATGTTTCTGCAAGTTTGGTCAACCCCATGTAAGTTATGGGGCAGTAACAGTACACTTTTCAAAACATGTTTTTCAGCCCGAAATAAACGCGTTTTTTCAGACAACTGAATCCCCATGTAGCAGCAAGGCTCAGAAGAGCCCACACACTCAGATCTTAACCCCAGTGTGCAAAAAGGTTCAAAACGTGTTTTTCAGCAGAAATAAACATGTTTCTGCAAGTTTGGTCAACCCCATGTAAGTTATGGGGCAGTAACAGTACACTTTTCAAAACGTGTTTTTCAGCCCGAAATAAACGCGTTTTTTCAGACAACTGAATCCCCATGTAGCAGCAAGGCTCAGAAGACCCCACACACTCAGATCTTAACCCCAGTGTGCAGAAAGGTTCAAAACGTGTTTTTCAGCAGAAATAAACATGTTTCTGCAAGTTTGGTCAACCCCATGTAAGTTATGGGGCAGTAACAGTACACTCTGCAAAACGTGTTTTTCAGCCCGAAATAAACGCGTTTTTCAGACAACTGAATCCCCATGTAGCAGCAAGGCTCAGAAGAGCCCACACACTCAGCTCTTAACCCCAGTGTGCAGAAAGGGTCAAAACGTGTTTTTCAGCAGAAATAAACATGTTTCTGCAAGTTTGGTCAACCCCATGTAAGTTATGGGGCAGTAACAGTACACTCTGCAAAACGTGTTTTTCAGCCCGAAATAAACGCGTTTTTTCAGACAACTGAATCCCCATGTAGCAGCAAGGCTCAGAAGAGCCCACACACTCAGATCTTAACCCCAGTGTGCTGAAAGTGTCAAAACATGTTTTTCAGCAGAAATAAACATGTTTCTGCAAGTTTGGTCAACCCCATGTTAGTTATGGGGCTGTAACAGTACACTTTTCAAAACGTGTTTTTCAGCCCGAAATAAACGCGTTTTTTCAGACAACTGAATCCCCATGTAGCAGCAAGGCTCAGAAGAGCCCACACACTCAGATCTTAACCCCACTGTGCAGAAAGGGTCAAAACGTGTTTTTCAGCAGAAATAAACATGTTTCTGCAAGTTTGGTCAACCCCATGTAAGTTATGAGGCAGTAACAGTACACTCTGCAAAACGTGTTTTTCAGCCCGAAATAAACGCGTTTTTTCAGACAACTGAATCCCCATGTAGCAGCAAGGCTCAGAAGAGCCCACACACTCAGATCTTAACCCCAGTGTGCTGAAAGTGTCAAAACATGTTTTTCAGCAGAAATAAACATGTTTCTGCAAGTTTTGTCAACCCCATGTTAGTTATGGGGCAGTAACAGTACACTTTTCAAAACGTGTTTTTCAGCCCGAAATAAACGCATTTTTTTCAGACAACTGAATCCCCATGTAGCAGCAAGGCTCAGAAGAGCCCACACACTCAGATCTTAACCCCAGTGTGCAAAAAGGTTCAAAACGTGTTTTTCAGCAGAAATAAACATGTTTCTGCAAGTTTGGTCAACCCCATGTAAGTTATGGGGCAGTAACAGTACACTTTTCAAAACGTGTTTTTCAGCCCGAAATAAACGCGTTTTTTCAGACAACTGAATCCCCATGTAGCAGCAAGGCTCAGAAGAGCCCACACACTCAGATCTTAACCCCAGTGTGCAGAAAGGGTCAAAACGTGTTTTTCAGCAGAAATAAACATGTTTCTGCAAGTTTGGTCAACCCCTTGTAAGTTATGGGGCAGTAACAGTACACTCTGCAAAACGTGTTTTTCAGCCCGAAATAAACGCGTTTTTTCAGACAACTGAATCCCCATGTAGCAGCAAGGCTCAGAAGAGCCCACACACTCAGATCTTAACCCCAGTGTGCAAAAAGGTTCAAAACGTGTTTTTCAGCAGAAATAAACATGTTTCTGCAAGTTTGGTCAACCCCATGTAAGTTATGGGGCAGTAACAGTACACTTTTCAAAACGTGTTTTTCAGCCCGAAATAAACGCGTTTTTTCAGACAACTGAATCCCCATGTAGCAGCAAGGCTCAGAAGAGCCCACACACTCAGATCTTAACCCCAGTGTGCAGAAAGGGTCAAAACGTGTTTTTCAGCAGAAATAAACATGTTTCTGCAAGTTTGGTCAACCCCTTGTAAGTTATGGGGCAGTAACAGTACACTCTGCAAAACGTGTTTTTCAGCCCGAAATAAACGCGTTTTTTCAGACAACTGAATCCCCATGTAGCAGCAAGGCTCAGAAGAGCCCACACACTCAGATCTTAACCCCAGTGTGCAAAAAGGTTCAAAACGTGTTTTTCAGCAGAAATAAACATGTTTCTGCAAGTTTGGTCAACCCCATGTAAGTTATGGGGCAGTAACAGTACACTTTTCAAAACGTGTTTTTCAGCCCGAAATAAACGCGTTTTTTCAGACAACTGAATCCCCATGTAGCAGCAAGGCTCAGAAGAGCCCACACACTCAGATCTTAACCCCAGTGTGCAGAAAGGGTCAAAACGTGTTTTTCAGCAGAAATAAACATGTTTCTGCAAGTTTGGTCAACCCCATGTAAGTTATGGGGCAGTAACAGTACACTTTTCAAAACGTGTTTTTCAGCCCGAAATAAACGCGTTTTTTCAGTCAACTGAATCCCCATGTAGCAGCAAGTCTCAGAAGAGCCCACACACTCAGCTCTTAACCCCAGTGTGCAGAAAGGGTCAAAACGTGTTTTTCAGCAGAAATAAACATGTTTCTGCAAGTTTGGTCAACCCCATGTAGGTTATGGGGCAGTAACAGTACACTCTGCAAAACGTGTTTTTCAGCCCGAAATAAACGCGTTTTTTCAGACAACTGAATCCCCATGTAGCAGCAAGGCTCAGAAGACCCCACACACTCAGATCTTAACCCCAGTGTGCAGAAAGGTTCAAAACATGTTTTTCAGCAGAAATAAACATGTTTCTGCAAGTTTTGTCAACCCCATGTAAGTTATGGGGCAGTAACAGTACACTCTGCAAAACGTGTTTTTCAGCCCGAAATAAACGCGTTTTTTCAGACAACTGAATCCCCATGTAGCAGCAAGGCTCAGAAGAGCCCACACACTCAGATCTTAACCCCAGTGTGCAGAAAGGTTCAAAACGTGTTTTTCAGAAGAAATAAACATGTTTCTGCAAGTTTTGTCAACCCCATGTAAGTTATGGGGCAGTAACAGTACACTTTTCAAAACATGTTTTTCAGCCCGAAATAAACGCGTTTTTTCAGACAACTGAATCCCCATGTAGCAGCAAGGCTCAGAAGAGCCCACACACTCAGATCTTAACCCCAGTGTGCAAAAAGGTTCAAAACGTGTTTTTCAGCAGAAATAAACATGTTTCTGCAAGTTTGGTCAACCCCATGTAAGTTATGGGGCAGTAACAGTACACTTTTCAAAACGTGTTTTTCAGCCCGAAATAAACGCGTTTTTTCAGACAACTGAATCCCCATGTAGCAGCAAGGCTCAGAAGACCCCACACACTCAGATCTTAACCCCAGTGTGCAGAAAGGTTCAAAACGTGTTTTTCAGCAGAAATAAACATGTTTCTGCAAGTTTGGTCAACCCCATGTAAGTTATGGGGCAGTAACAGTACACATTTCAAAACGTGTTTTTCAGCCCGAAATAAACGCGTTTTTTCAGTCAACTGAATCCCCATGTAGCAGCAAGTCTCAGAAGACTCCACACACTCAGATCTTAACCCCAGTGTGCAGAAAGGTTCAAAACGTGTTTTTCAGCAGAAATAAACATGTTTCTGCAAGTTTGGTCAACCCCATGTAAGTTATGGGGCAGTAACAGTACACTTTTCAAAACGTGTTTTTCAGCCCGAAATAAACGCGTTTTTTCAGACAACTGAATCCCCATGTAGCAGCAAGGCTCAGAAGAGCCCACACACTCAGCTCTTAACCCCAGTGTGCAGAAAGGGTCAAAACGTGTTTTTCAGCAGAAATAAACATGTTTCTGCAAGTTTGGTCAACCCCATGTAAGTTATGGGGCAGTAACAGTACACTCTGCAAAACGTGTTTTTCAGCCCGAAATAAACGCGTTTTTTCAGACAACTGAATCCCCATGTAGCAGCAAGGCTCAGAAGAGCCAACACACTCAGATCTTAACCCCAGTGTGCAGAAAGGTTCAAAACGTGTTTTTCAGCAGAAATAAACATGTTTCTGCAAGTTTGGTCAACCCCATGTAAGTTATGGGGCAGTAACAGTACACTTTTCAAAACATGTTTTTCAGCCCGAAATAAACGCGTTTTTTCAGACAACTGAATCCCCATGTAGCAGCAAGGCTCAGAAGACCCCACACACTCAGATCTTAACCCCAGTGTGCAGAAAGGTTCAAAACGTGTTTTTCAGCAGAAATAAACATGTTTCTGCAAGTTTGGTCAACCCCATGTAAGTTATGGGGCAGTAACAGTACACTTTTCAAAACATGTTTTTCAGCCCGAAATAAACGCGTTTTTTCAGACAACTGAATCCCCATGTAGCAGCAAGGCTCAGAAGAGCCCACACACTCAGATCTTAACCCCAGTGTGCAAAAAGGTTCAAAACGTGTTTTTCAGCAGAAATAAACATGTTTCTGCAAGTTTGGTCAACCCCATGTAAGTTATGGGGCAGTAACAGTACACTTTTCAAAACGTGTTTTTCAGCCCGAAATAAACGCGTTTTTTCAGACAACTGAATCCCCATGTAGCAGCAAGGCTCAGAAGAGCCCACACACTCAGCTCTTAACCCCAGTGTGCAGAAAGGGTCAAAACGTGTTTTTCAGCAGAAATAAACATGTTTCTGCAAGTTTGGTCAACCCCATGTAAGTTATGGGGCAGTAACAGTACACTCTGCAAAACGTGTTTTTCAGCCCGAAATAAACGCGTTTTTTCAGACAACTGAATCCCCATGTAGCAGCAAGGCTCAGAAGAGCCAACACACTCAGATCTTAACCCCAGTGTGCAGAAAGGTTCAAAACGTGTTTTTCAGCAGAAATAAACATGTTTCTGCAAGTTTGGTCAACCCCATGTAAGTTATGGGGCAGTAACAGTACACTCTGCAAAACGTGTTTTTCAGCCCGAAATAAACGCGTTTTTTCAGTCAACTGAATCCCCATGTAGCAGCAAGTCTCAGAAGAGCCCACACACTCAGCTCTTAACCCCAGTGTGCAGAAAGGGTCAAAACGTGTTTTTCAGCAGAAATAAACATGTTTCTGCAAGTTTGGTCAACCCCATGTAGGTTATGGGGCAGTAACAGTACACTCTGCAAAACGTGTTTTTCAGCCCGAAATAAACGCGTTTTTTCAGACAACTGAATCCCCATGTAGCAGCAAGGCTCAGAAGACCCCACACACTCAGATCTTAACCCCAGTGTGCAGAAAGGTTCAAAACATGTTTTTCAGCAGAAATAAACATGTTTCTGCAAGTTTTGTCAACCCCATGTAAGTTATGGGGCAGTAACAGTACACTCTGCAAAACGTGTTTTTCAGCCCGAAATAAACGCGTTTTTTCAGACAACTGAATCCCCATGTAGCAGCAAGGCTCAGAAGAGCCCACACACTCAGCTCTTAACCCCAGTGTGCAGAAAGGGTCAAAACGTGTTTTTCAGCAGAAATAAACATGTTTCTGCAAGTTTGGTCAACCCCATGTAAGTTATGGGGCAGTAACAGTACACTCTGCAAAACGTGTTTTTCAGCCCGAAATAAACGCGTTTTTTCAGACAACTGAATCCCCATGTAGCAGCAAGGCTCAGAAGAGCCAACACACTCAGATCTTAACCCCAGTGTGCAGAAAGGTTCAAAACGTGTTTTTCAGCAGAAATAAACATGTTTCTGCAAGTTTGGTCAACCCCATGTAAGTTATGGGGCAGTAACAGTACACTCTGCAAAACGTGTTTTTCAGCCCGAAATAAACGCGTTTTTTCAGTCAACTGAATCCCCATGTAGCAGCAAGTCTCAGAAGAGCCCACACACTCACCTCTTAACCCCAGTGTGCAGAAAGGGTCAAAACGTGTTTTTCAGCAGAAATAAACATGTTTCTGCAAGTTTGGTCAACCCCATGTAGGTTATGGGGCAGTAACAGTACACTCTGCAAAACGTGTTTTTCAGCCCGAAATAAACGCGTTTTTTCAGACAACTGAATCCCCATGTAGCAGCAAGGCTCAGAAGAGCCCACACACTCAGATCTTAACCCCAGTGTGCAAAAAGGTTCAAAACGTGTTTTTCAGCAGAAATAAACATGTTTCTGCAAGTTTGGTCAACCCCATGTAAGTTATGGGGCAGTAACAGTACACTTTTCAAAACGTGTTTTTCAGCCCGAAATAAACGCGTTTTTTCAGACAACTGAATCCCCATGTAGCAGCAAGGCTCAGAAGAGCCCACACACTCAGATCTTAACCCCAGTGTGCAGAAAGGGTCAAAACGTGTTTTTCAGCAGAAATAAACATGTTTCTGCAAGTTTGGTCAACCCCATGTAAGTTATGGGGCAGTAACAGTACACTTTTCAAAACGTGTTTTTCAGCCCGAAATAAACGCGTTTTTTCAGACAACTGAATCCCCATGTAGCAGCAAGTCTCAGAAGAGCCCACACACTCAGCTCTTAACCCCAGTGTGCAGAAAGGGTCAAAACGTGTTTTTCAGCAGAAATAAACATGTTTCTGCAAGTTTGGTCAACCAAATGTAAGTTATGGGGCAGTAACAGTACACTCTGCAAAACGTGTTTTTCAGCCCGAAATAAACGCGTTTTTTCAGACAACTGAATCCCCATGTAGCAGCAAGGCTCAGAAGAGCCCACACACTCAGATCTTAACCCCAGTGTGCAGAAAGGTTCAAAACGTGTTTTTCAGAAGAAATAAACATGTTTCTGCAAGTTTTGTCAACCCCATGTAAGTTATGGGGCAGTAACAGTACACTTTTCAAAACATGTTTTTCAGCCCGAAATAAACGCGTTTTTTCAGACAACTGAATCCCCATGTAGCAGCAAGGCTCAGAAGAGCCCACACACTCAGATCTTAACCCCAGTGTGCAAAAAGGTTCAAAACGTGTTTTTCAGCAGAAATAAACATGTTTCTGCAAGTTTGGTCAACCCCATGTAAGTTATGGGGCAGTAACAGTACACTTTTCAAAACGTGTTTTTCAGCCCGAAATAAACGCGTTTTTTCAGACAACTGAATCCCCATGTAGCAGCAAGGCTCAGAAGACCCCACACACTCAGATCTTAACCCCAGTGTGCAGAAAGGTTCAAAACGTGTTTTTCAGCAGAAATAAACATGTTTCTGCAAGTTTGGTCAACCCCATGTAAGTTATGGGGCAGTAACAGTACACATTTCAAAACGTGTTTTTCAGCCCGAAATAAACGCGTTTTTTCAGTCAACTGAATCCCCATGTAGCAGCAAGTCTCAGAAGACTCCACACACTCAGATCTTAACCCCAGTGTGCAGAAAGGTTCAAAACGTGTTTTTCAGCAGAAATAAACATGTTTCTGCAAGTTTGGTCAACCCCATGTAAGTTATGGGGCAGTAACAGTACACTCTGCAAAACGTGTTTTTCAGCCCGAAATAAACGCGTTTTTTCAGACAACTGAATCCCCATGTAGCAGCAAGGCTCAGAAGAGCCCACACACTCAGCTCTTAACCCCAGTGTGCAGAAAGGGTCAAAACGTGTTTTTCAGCAGAAATAAACATGTTTCTGCAAGTTTGGTCAACCCCATGTAAGTTATGGGGCAGTAACAGTACACTCTGCAAAACGTGTTTTTCAGCCCGAAATAAACGCGTTTTTTCAGACAACTGAATCCCCATGTAGCAGCAAGGCTCAGAAGAGCCAACACACTCAGATCTTAACCCCAGTGTGCAGAAAGGTTCAAAACGTGTTTTTCAGCAGAAATAAACATGTTTCTGCAAGTTTGGTCAACCCCATGTAAGTTATGGGGCAGTAACAGTACACTCTGCAAAACGTGTTTTTCAGCCCGAAATAAACGCGTTTTTTCAGTCAACTGAATCCCCATGTAGCAGCAAGTCTCAGAAGAGCCCACACACTCACCTCTTAACCCCAGTGTGCAGAAAGGGTCAAAACGTGTTTTTCAGCAGAAATAAACATGTTTCTGCAAGTTTGGTCAACCCCATGTAGGTTATGGGGCAGTAACAGTACACTCTGCAAAACGTGTTTTTCAGCCCGAAATAAACGCGTTTTTTCAGACAACTGAATCCCCATGTAGCAGCAAGGCTCAGAAGAGCCAACACACTCAGATCTTAACCCCAGTGTGCAGAAAGGTTCAAAACGTGTTTTTCAGAAGAAATAAACATGTTTCTGCAAGTTTTGTCAACCCCATGTAAGTTATGGGGCAGTAACAGTACACTTTTCAAAACATGTTTTTCAGCCCGAAATAAACGCGTTTTTTCAGACAACTGAATCCCCATGTAGCAGCAAGGCTCAGAAGAGCCCACACACTCAGATCTTAACCCCAGTGTGCAAAAAGGTTCAAAACGTGTTTTTCAGCAGAAATAAACATGTTTCTGCAAGTTTGGTCAACCCCATGTAAGTTATGGGGCAGTAACAGTACACTTTTCAAAACGTGTTTTTCAGCCCGAAATAAACGCGTTTTTTCAGACAACTGAATCCCCATGTAGCAGCAAGGCTCAGAAGACCCCACACACTCAGATCTTAACCCCAGTGTGCAGAAAGGTTCAAAACGTGTTTTTCAGCAGAAATAAACATGTTTCTGCAAGTTTGGTCAACCCCATGTAAGTTATGGGGCAGTAACAGTACACTTTTCAAAACATGTTTTTCAGCCCGAAATAAACGCGTTTTTTCAGACAACTGAATCCCCATGTAGCAGCAAGGCTCAGAAGAGCCCACACACTCAGATCTTAACCCCAGTGTGCAAAAAGGTTCAAAACGTGTTTTTCAGCAGAAATAAACATGTTTCTGCAAGTTTGGTCAACCCCATGTAAGTTATGGGGCAGTAACAGTACACTTTTCAAAACGTGTTTTTCAGCCCGAAATAAACGCGTTTTTTCAGACAACTGAATCCCCATGTAGCAGCAAGGCTCAGAAGACCCCACACACTCAGATCTTAACCCCAGTGTGCAGAAAGGTTCAAAACGTGTTTTTCAGCAGAAATAAACATGTTTCTGCAAGTTTGGTCAACCCCATGTAAGTTATGGGGCAGTAACAGTACACTCTGCAAAACGTGTTTTTCAGCCCGAAATAAACGCGTTTTTCAGACAACTGAATCCCCATGTAGCAGCAAGGCTCAGAAGAGCCCACACACTCAGCTCTTAACCCCAGTGTGCAGAAAGGGTCAAAACGTGTTTTTCAGCAGAAATAAACATGTTTCTGCAAGTTTGGTCAACCCCATGTAAGTTATGGGGCAGTAACAGTACACTCTGCAAAACGTGTTTTTCAGCCCGAAATAAACGCGTTTTTTCAGACAACTGAATCCCCATGTAGCAGCAAGGCTCAGAAGAGCCCACACACTCAGATCTTAACCCCAGTGTGCTGAAAGTGTCAAAACATGTTTTTCAGCAGAAATAAACATGTTTCTGCAAGTTTGGTCAACCCCATGTTAGTTATGGGGCTGTAACAGTACACTTTTCAAAACGTGTTTTTCAGCCCGAAATAAACGCGTTTTTTCAGACAACTGAATCCCCATGTAGCAGCAAGGCTCAGAAGAGCCCACACACTCAGATCTTAACCCCACTGTGCAGAAAGGGTCAAAACGTGTTTTTCAGCAGAAATAAACATGTTTCTGCAAGTTTGGTCAACCCCATGTAAGTTATGAGGCAGTAACAGTACACTCTGCAAAACGTGTTTTTCAGCCCGAAATAAACGCGTTTTTTCAGACAACTGAATCCCCATGTAGCAGCAAGGCTCAGAAGAGCCCACACACTCAGATCTTAACCCCAGTGTGCTGAAAGTGTCAAAACATGTTTTTCAGCAGAAATAAACATGTTTCTGCAAGTTTTGTCAACCCCATGTTAGTTATGGGGCAGTAACAGTACACTTTTCAAAACGTGTTTTTCAGCCCGAAATAAACGCATTTTTTTCAGACAACTGAATCCCCATGTAGCAGCAAGGCTCAGAAGAGCCCACACACTCAGATCTTAACCCCAGTGTGCAAAAAGGTTCAAAACGTGTTTTTCAGCAGAAATAAACATGTTTCTGCAAGTTTGGTCAACCCCATGTAAGTTATGGGGCAGTAACAGTACACTTTTCAAAACGTGTTTTTCAGCCCGAAATAAACGCGTTTTTTCAGACAACTGAATCCCCATGTAGCAGCAAGGCTCAGAAGAGCCCACACACTCAGATCTTAACCCCAGTGTGCAGAAAGGGTCAAAACGTGTTTTTCAGCAGAAATAAACATGTTTCTGCAAGTTTGGTCAACCCCTTGTAAGTTATGGGGCAGTAACAGTACACTCTGCAAAACGTGTTTTTCAGCCCGAAATAAACGCGTTTTTTCAGACAACTGAATCCCCATGTAGCAGCAAGGCTCAGAAGAGCCCACACACTCAGATCTTAACCCCAGTGTGCAAAAAGGTTCAAAACGTGTTTTTCAGCAGAAATAAACATGTTTCTGCAAGTTTGGTCAACCCCATGTAAGTTATGGGGCAGTAACAGTACACTTTTCAAAACGTGTTTTTCAGCCCGAAATAAACGCGTTTTTTCAGACAACTGAATCCCCATGTAGCAGCAAGGCTCAGAAGAGCCCACACACTCAGATCTTAACCCCAGTGTGCAGAAAGGGTCAAAACGTGTTTTTCAGCAGAAATAAACATGTTTCTGCAAGTTTGGTCAACCCCTTGTAAGTTATGGGGCAGTAACAGTACACTCTGCAAAACGTGTTTTTCAGCCCGAAATAAACGCGTTTTTTCAGACAACTGAATCCCCATGTAGCAGCAAGGCTCAGAAGAGCCCACACACTCAGATCTTAACCCCAGTGTGCAAAAAGGTTCAAAACGTGTTTTTCAGCAGAAATAAACATGTTTCTGCAAGTTTGGTCAACCCCATGTAAGTTATGGGGCAGTAACAGTACACTTTTCAAAACGTGTTTTTCAGCCCGAAATAAACGCGTTTTTTCAGACAACTGAATCCCCATGTAGCAGCAAGGCTCAGAAGAGCCCACACACTCAGATCTTAACCCCAGTGTGCAGAAAGGGTCAAAACGTGTTTTTCAGCAGAAATAAACATGTTTCTGCAAGTTTGGTCAACCCCATGTAAGTTATGGGGCAGTAACAGTACACTTTTCAAAACGTGTTTTTCAGCCCGAAATAAACGCGTTTTTTCAGTCAACTGAATCCCCATGTAGCAGCAAGTCTCAGAAGAGCCCACACACTCAGCTCTTAACCCCAGTGTGCAGAAAGGGTCAAAACGTGTTTTTCAGCAGAAATAAACATGTTTCTGCAAGTTTGGTCAACCCCATGTAGGTTATGGGGCAGTAACAGTACACTCTGCAAAACGTGTTTTTCAGCCCGAAATAAACGCGTTTTTTCAGACAACTGAATCCCCATGTAGCAGCAAGGCTCAGAAGACCCCACACACTCAGATCTTAACCCCAGTGTGCAGAAAGGTTCAAAACATGTTTTTCAGCAGAAATAAACATGTTTCTGCAAGTTTTGTCAACCCCATGTAAGTTATGGGGCAGTAACAGTACACTCTGCAAAACGTGTTTTTCAGCCCGAAATAAACGCGTTTTTTCAGACAACTGAATCCCCATGTAGCAGCAAGGCTCAGAAGAGCCCACACACTCAGCTCTTAACCCCAGTGTGCAGAAAGGGTCAAAACGTGTTTTTCAGCAGAAATAAACATGTTTCTGCAAGTTTGGTCAACCCCATGTAAGTTATGGGGCAGTAACAGTACACTCTGCAAAACGTGTTTTTCAGCCCGAAATAAACGCGTTTTTTCAGACAACTGAATCCCCATGTAGCAGCAAGGCTCAGAAGAGCCAACACACTCAGATCTTAACCCCAGTGTGCAGAAAGGTTCAAAACGTGTTTTTCAGCAGAAATAAACATGTTTCTGCAAGTTTGGTCAACCCCATGTAAGTTATGGGGCAGTAACAGTACACTCTGCAAAACGTGTTTTTCAGCCCGAAATAAACGCGTTTTTTCAGTCAACTGAATCCCCATGTAGCAGCAAGTCTCAGAAGAGCCCACACACTCACCTCTTAACCCCAGTGTGCAGAAAGGGTCAAAACGTGTTTTTCAGCAGAAATAAACATGTTTCTGCAAGTTTGGTCAACCCCATGTAGGTTATGGGGCAGTAACAGTACACTCTGCAAAACGTGTTTTTCAGCCCGAAATAAACGCGTTTTTTCAGACAACTGAATCCCCATGTAGCAGCAAGGCTCAGAAGAGCCCACACACTCAGATCTTAACCCCAGTGTGCAAAAAGGTTCAAAACGTGTTTTTCAGCAGAAATAAACATGTTTCTGCAAGTTTGGTCAACCCCATGTAAGTTATGGGGCAGTAACAGTATACTTTTCAAAACGTGTTTTTCAGCCCGAAATAAACGCGTTTTTTCAGACAACTGAATCCCCATGTAGCAGCAAGGCTCAGAAGAGCCCACACACTCAGATCTTAACCCCAGTGTGCAGAAAGGGTCAAAACGTGTTTTTCAGCAGAAATAAACATGTTTCTGCAAGTTTGGTCAACCCCATGTAAGTTATGGGGCAGTAACAGTACACTTTTCAAAACGTGTTTTTCAGCCCGAAATAAACGCGTTTTTTCAGACAACTGAATCCCCATGTAGCAGCAAGTCTCAGAAGAGCCCACACACTCAGCTCTTAACCCCAGTGTGCAGAAAGGGTCAAAACGTGTTTTTCAGCAGAAATAAACATGTTTCTGCAAGTTTGGTCAACCAAATGTAAGTTATGGGGCAGTAACAGTACACTCTGCAAAACGTGTTTTTCAGCCCGAAATAAACGCGTTTTTTCAGACAACTGAATCCCCATGTAGCAGCAAGGCTCAGAAGAGCCCACACACTCAGATCTTAACCCCAGTGTGCAGAAAGGTTCAAAACGTGTTTTTCAGAAGAAATAAACATGTTTCTGCAAGTTTTGTCAACCCCATGTAAGTTATGGGGCAGTAACAGTACACTTTTCAAAACATGTTTTTCAGCCCGAAATAAACGCGTTTTTTCAGACAACTGAATCCCCATGTAGCAGCAAGGCTCAGAAGAGCCCACACACTCAGATCTTAACCCCAGTGTGCAGAAAGGTTCAAAACGTGTTTTTCAGCAGAAATAAACATGTTTCTGCAAGTTTGGTCAACCCCATGTAAGTTATGGGGCAGTAACAGTACACTTTTCAAAACATGTTTTTCAGCCCGAAATAAACGCGTTTTTTCAGACAACTGAATCCCCATGTAGCAGCAAGGCTCAGAAGAGCCCACACACTCAGATCTTAACCCCAGTGTGCAAAAAGGTTCAAAACGTGTTTTTCAGCAGAAATAAACATGTTTCTGCAAGTTTGGTCAACCCCATGTAAGTTATGGGGCAGTAACAGTACACTTTTCAAAACGTGTTTTTCAGCCCGAAATAAACGCGTTTTTTCAGACAACTGAATCCCCATGTAGCAGCAAGGCTCAGAAGACCCCACACACTCAGATCTTAACCCCAGTGTGCAGAAAGGTTCAAAACGTGTTTTTCAGCAGAAATAAACATGTTTCTGCAAGTTTGGTCAACCCCATGTAAGTTATGGGGCAGTAACAGTACACTCTGCAAAACGTGTTTTTCAGCCCGAAATAAACGCGTTTTTCAGACAACTGAATCCCCATGTAGCAGCAAGGCTCAGAAGAGCCCACACACTCAGCTCTTAACCCCAGTGTGCAGAAAGGGTCAAAACGTGTTTTTCAGCAGAAATAAACATGTTTCTGCAAGTTTGGTCAACCCCATGTAAGTTATGGGGCAGTAACAGTACACTCTGCAAAACGTGTTTTTCAGCCCGAAATAAACGCGTTTTTTCAGACAACTGAATCCCCATGTAGCAGCAAGGCTCAGAAGAGCCAACACACTCAGATCTTAACCCCAGTGTGCAGAAAGGTTCAAAACGTGTTTTTCAGCAGAAATAAACATGTTTCTGCAAGTTTGGTCAACCCCATGTAAGTTATGGGGCAGTAACAGTACACTCTGCAAAACGTGTTTTTCAGCCCGAAATAAACGCGTTTTTTCAGTCAACTGAATCCCCATGTAGCAGCAAGTCTCAGAAGAGCCCACACACTCAGCTCTTAACCCCAGTGTGCAGAAAGGGTCAAAACGTGTTTTTCAGCAGAAATAAACATGTTTCTGCAAGTTTGGTCAACCCCATGTAGGTTATGGGGCAGTAACAGTACACTCTGCAAAACGTGTTTTTCAGCCCGAAATAAACGCGTTTTTTCAGACAACTGAATCCCCATGTAGCAGCAAGGCTCAGAAGAGCCCACACACTCAGATCTTAACCCCAGTGTGCAAAAAGGTTCAAAACGTGTTTTTCAGCAGAAATAAACATGTTTCTGCAAGTTTGGTCAACCCCATGTAAGTTATGGGGCAGTAACAGTACACTTTTCAAAACGTGTTTTTCAGCCCGAAATAAACGCGTTTTTTCAGACAACTGAATCCCCATGTAGCAGCAAGGCTCAGAAGAGCCCACACACTCAGATCTTAACCCCAGTGTGCAGAAAGGGTCAAAACGTGTTTTTCAGCAGAAATAAACATGTTTCTGCAAGTTTGGTCAACCCCATGTAAGTTATGGGGCAGTAACAGTACACATTTCAAAACGTGTTTTTCAGCCCGAAATAAACGCGTTTTTTCAGTCAACTGAATCCCCATGTAGCAGCAAGTCTCAGAAGACTCCACACACTCAGATCTTAACCCCAGTGTGCAGAAAGGTTCAAAACGTGTTTTTCAGCAGAAATAAACATGTTTCTGCAAGTTTGGTCAACCCCATGTAAGTTATGGGGCAGTAACAGTACACTCTGCAAAACGTGTTTTTCAGCCCGAAATAAACGCGTTTTTTCAGCAACTGAATCCCCATGTAGCAACAAGGCTCAGAAGAGCCCACACACTCAGCTCTTAACCCCAGTGTGCAGAAAGGGTCAAAACGTGTTTTTCAGCAGAAATAAACATGTTTCTGCAAGTTTGGTCAACCCCATGTAAGTTATGGGGCAGTAACAGTACACTCTGCAAAACGTGTTTTTCAGCCCGAAATAAACGCGTTTTTTCAGACAACTGAATCCCCATGTAGCAGCAAGGCTCAGAAGAGCCAACACACTCAGATCTTAACCCCAGTGTGCAGAAAGGTTCAAAACGTGTTTTTCAGCAGAAATAAACATGTTTCTGCAAGTTTGGTCAACCCCATGTAAGTTATGGGGCAGTAACAGTACACTCTGCAAAACGTGTTTTTCAGCCCGAAATAAACGCGTTTTTTCAGTCAACTGAATCCCCATGTAGCAGCAAGTCTCAGAAGAGCCCACACACTCACCTCTTAACCCCAGTGTGCAGAAAGGGTCAAAACGTGTTTTTCAGCAGAAATAAACATGTTTCTGCAAGTTTGGTCAACCCCATGTAGGTTATGGGGCAGTAACAGTACATTCTGCAAAACGTGTTTTTCAGCCCGAAATAAACGCGTTTTTTCAGACAACTGAATCCCCATGTAGCAGCAAGGCTCAGAAGAGCCCACACACTCAGATCTTAACCCCAGTGTGCAAAAAGGTTCAAAACGTGTTTTTCAGCAGAAATAAACATGTTTCTGCAAGTTTGGTCAACCCCATGTAAGTTATGGGGCAGTAACAGTACACTTTTCAAAACGTGTTTTTCAGCCCGAAATAAACGCGTTTTTTCAGACAACTGAATCCCCATGTAGCAGCAAGGCTCAGAAGAGCCCACACACTCAGATCTTAACCCCAGTGTGCAGAAAGGGTCAAAACGTGTTTTTCAGCAGAAATAAACATGTTTCTGCAAGTTTGGTCAACCCCATGTAAGTTATGGGGCAGTAACAGTACACTTTTCAAAACGTGTTTTTCAGCCCGAAATAAACGCGTTTTTTCAGACAACTGAATCCCCATGTAGCAGCAAGTCTCAGAAGAGCCCACACACTCAGCTCTTAACCCCAGTGTGCAGAAAGGGTCAAAACGTGTTTTTCAGCAGAAATAAACATGTTTCTGCAAGTTTGGTCAACCAAATGTAAGTTATGGGGCAGTAACAGTACACTCTGCAAAACGTGTTTTTCAGCCCGAAATAAACGCGTTTTTTCAGACAACTGAATCCCCATGTAGCAGCAAGGCTCAGAAGAGCCCACACACTCAGATCTTAACCCCAGTGTGCAGAAAGGTTCAAAACGTGTTTTTCAGAAGAAATAAACATGTTTCTGCAAGTTTGGTCAACCCCATGTAGGTTATGGGGCAGTAACAGTACACTCTGCAAAACGTGTTTTTCAGCCCGAAATAAACGCGTTTTTTCAGACAACTGAATCCCCATGTAGCAGCAAGGCTCAGAAGAGCCCACACACTCAGATCTTAACCCCAGTGTGCAAAAAGGTTCAAAACGTGTTTTTCAGCAGAAATAAACATGTTTCTGCAAGTTTGGTCAACCCCATGTAAGTTATGGGGCAGTAACAGTACACTTTTCAAAACGTGTTTTTCAGCCCGAAATAAACGCGTTTTTTCAGACAACTGAATCCCCATGTAGCAGCAAGGCTCAGAAGAGCCCACACACTCAGATCTTAACCCCAGTGTGCAGAAAGGGTCAAAACGTGTTTTTCAGCAGAAATAAACATGTTTCTGCAAGTTTGGTCAACCCCATGTAAGTTATGGGGCAGTAACAGTACACATTTCAAAACGTGTTTTTCAGCCCGAAATAAACGCGTTTTTTCAGTCAACTGAATCCCCATGTAGCAGCAAGTCTCAGAAGACTCCACACACTCAGATCTTAACCCCAGTGTGCAGAAAGGTTCAAAACGTGTTTTTCAGCAGAAATAAACATGTTTCTGCAAGTTTGGTCAACCCCATGTAAGTTATGGGGCAGTAACAGTACACTCTGCAAAACGTGTTTTTCAGCCCGAAATAAACGCGTTTTTTCAGACAACTGAATCCCCATGTAGCAGCAAGGCTCAGAAGAGCCCACACACTCAGCTCTTAACCCCAGTGTGCAGAAAGGGTCAAAACGTGTTTTTCAGCAGAAATAAACATGTTTCTGCAAGTTTGGTCAACCCCATGTAAGTTATGGGGCAGTAACAGTACACTCTGCAAAACGTGTTTTTCAGCCCGAAATAAACGCGTTTTTTCAGACAACTGAATCCCCATGTAGCAGCAAGGCTCAGAAGAGCCAACACACTCAGATCTTAACCCCAGTGTGCAGAAAGGTTCAAAACGTGTTTTTCAGCAGAAATAAACATGTTTCTGCAAGTTTGGTCAACCCCATGTAAGTTATGGGGCAGTAACAGTACACTCTGCAAAACGTGTTTTTCAGCCCGAAATAAACGCGTTTTTTCAGTCAACTGAATCCCCATGTAGCAGCAAGTCTCAGAAGAGCCCACACACTCACCTCTTAACCCCAGTGTGCAGAAAGGGTCAAAACGTGTTTTTCAGCAGAAATAAACATGTTTCTGCAAGTTTGGTCAACCCCATGTAGGTTATGGGGCAGTAACAGTACACTCTGCAAAACGTGTTTTTCAGCCCGAAATAAACGCGTTTTTTCAGACAACTGAATCCCCATGTAGCAGCAAGGCTCAGAAGAGCCCACACACTCAGATCTTAACCCCAGTGTGCAAAAAGGTTCAAAACGTGTTTTTCAGCAGAAATAAACATGTTTCTGCAAGTTTGGTCAACCCCATGTAAGTTATGGGGCAGTAACAGTACACTTTTCAAAACGTGTTTTTCAGCCCGAAATAAACGCGTTTTTTCAGACAACTGAATCCCCATGTAGCAGCAAGGCTCAGAAGAGCCCACACACTCAGATCTTAACCCCAGTGTGCAGAAAGGGTCAAAACGTGTTTTTCAGCAGAAATAAACATGTTTCTGCAAGTTTGGTCAACCCCATGTAAGTTATGGGGCAGTAACAGTACACTTTTCAAAACGTGTTTTTCAGCCCGAAATAAACGCGTTTTTTCAGACAACTGAATCCCCATGTAGCAGCAAGTCTCAGAAGAGCCCACACACTCAGCTCTTAACCCCAGTGTGCAGAAAGGGTCAAAACGTGTTTTTCAGCAGAAATAAACATGTTTCTGCAAGTTTGGTCAACCAAATGTAAGTTATGGGGCAGTAACAGTACACTCTGCAAAACGTGTTTTTCAGCCCGAAATAAACGCGTTTTTTCAGACAACTGAATCCCCATGTAGCAGCAAGGCTCAGAAGAGCCCACACACTCAGATCTTAACCCCAGTGTGCAGAAAGGTTCAAAACGTGTTTTTCAGAAGAAATAATCATGTTTCTGCAAGTTTTGTCAACCCCATGTAAGTTATGGGGCAGTAACAGTACACTTTTCAAAACATGTTTTTCAGCCCGAAATAAACGCGTTTTTTCAGACAACTGAATCCCCATGTAGCAGCAAGGCTCAGAAGAGCCCACACACTCAGATCTTAACCCCAGTGTGCAAAAAGGTTCAAAACGTGTTTTTCAGCAGAAATAAACATGTTTCTGCAAGTTTGGTCAACCCCATGTAAGTTATGGGGCAGTAACAGTACACTTTTCAAAACGTGTTTTTCAGCCCGAAATAAACGCGTTTTTTCAGACAACTGAATCCCCATGTAGCAGCAAGGCTCAGAAGACCCCACACACTCAGATCTTAACCCCAGTGTGCAGAAAGGTTCAAAACGTGTTTTTCAGCAGAAATAAACATGTTTCTGCAAGTTTGGTCAACCCCATGTAAGTTATGGGGCAGTAACAGTACACTTTTCAAAACATGTTTTTCAGCCCGAAATAAACGCGTTTTTTCAGACAACTGAATCCCCATGTAGCAGCAAGGCTCAGAAGAGCCCACACACTCAGATCTTAACCCCAGTGTGCAAAAAGGTTCAAAACGTGTTTTTCAGCAGAAATAAACATGTTTCTGCAAGTTTGGTCAACCCCATGTAAGTTATGGGGCAGTAACAGTACACTTTTCAAAACGTGTTTTTCAGCCCGAAATAAACGCGTTTTTTCAGACAACTGAATCCCCATGTAGCAGCAAGGCTCAGAAGACCCCACACACTCAGATCTTAACCCCAGTGTGCAGAAAGGTTCAAAACGTGTTTTTCAGCAGAAATAAACATGTTTCTGCAAGTTTGGTCAACCCCATGTAAGTTATGGGGCAGTAACAGTACACTCTGCAAAACGTGTTTTTCAGCCCGAAATAAACGCGTTTTTCAGACAACTGAATCCCCATGTAGCAGCAAGGCTCAGAAGAGCCCACACACTCAGCTCTTAACCCCAGTGTGCAGAAAGGGTCAAAACGTGTTTTTCAGCAGAAATAAACATGTTTCTGCAAGTTTGGTCAACCCCATGTAAGTTATGGGGCAGTAACAGTACACTCTGCAAAACGTGTTTTTCAGCCCGAAATAAACGCGTTTTTTCAGACAACTGAATCCCCATGTAGCAGCAAGGCTCAGAAGAGCCAACACACTCAGATCTTAACCCCAGTGTGCAGAAAGGTTCAAAACGTGTTTTTCAGCAGAAATAAACATGTTTCTGCAAGTTTGGTCAACCCCATGTAAGTTATGGGGCAGTAACAGTACACTCTGCAAAACGTGTTTTTCAGCCCGAAATAAACGCGTTTTTTCAGTCAACTGAATCCCCATGTAGCAGCAAGTCTCAGAAGAGCCCACACACTCAGCTCTTAACCCCAGTGTGCAGAAAGGGTCAAAACGTGTTTTTCAGCAGAAATAAACATGTTTCTGCAAGTTTGGTCAACCCCATGTAGGTTATGGGGCAGTAACAGTACACTCTGCAAAACGTGTTTTTCAGCCCGAAATAAACGCGTTTTTTCAGACAACTGAATCCCCATGTAGCAGCAAGGCTCAGAAGAGCCCACACACTCAGATCTTAACCCCAGTGTGCAAAAAGGTTCAAAACGTGTTTTTCAGCAGAAATAAACATGTTTCTGCAAGTTTGGTCAACCCCATGTAAGTTATGGGGCAGTAACAGTACACTTTTCAAAACGTGTTTTTCAGCCCGAAATAAACGCGTTTTTTCAGACAACTGAATCCCCATGTAGCAGCAAGGCTCAGAAGAGCCCACACACTCAGATCTTAACCCCAGTGTGCAGAAAGGGTCAAAACGTGTTTTTCAGCAGAAATAAACATGTTTCTGCAAGTTTGGTCAACCCCATGTAAGTTATGGGGCAGTAACAGTACACATTTCAAAACGTGTTTTTCAGCCCGAAATAAACGCGTTTTTTCAGTCAACTGAATCCCCATGTAGCAGCAAGTCTCAGAAGACTCCACACACTCAGATCTTAACCCCAGTGTGCAGAAAGGTTCAAAACGTGTTTTTCAGCAGAAATAAACATGTTTCTGCAAGTTTGGTCAACCCCATGTAAGTTATGGGGCAGTAACAGTACACTCTGCAAAACGTGTTTTTCAGCCCGAAATAAACGCGTTTTTTCAGACAACTGAATCCCCATGTAGCAGCAAGGCTCAGAAGAGCCCACACACTCAGCTCTTACCCCAGTGTGCAGAAAGGGTCAAAACGTGTTTTTCAGCAGAAATAAACATGTTTCTGCAAGTTTGGTCAACCCCATGTAAGTTATGGGGCAGTAACAGTACACTCTGCAAAACGTGTTTTTCAGCCCGAAATAAACGCGTTTTTTCAGACAACTGAATCCCCATGTAGCAGCAAGGCTCAGAAGAGCCAACACACTCAGATCTTAACCCCAGTGTGCAGAAAGGTTCAAAACGTGTTTTTCAGCAGAAATAAACATGTTTCTGCAAGTTTGGTCAACCCCATGTAAGTTATGGGGCAGTAACAGTACACTCTGCAAAACGTGTTTTTCAGCCCGAAATAAACGCGTTTTTTCAGTCAACTGAATCCCCATGTAGCAGCAAGTCTCAGAAGAGCCCACACACTCACCTCTTAACCCCAGTGTGCAGAAAGGGTCAAAACGTGTTTTTCAGCAGAAATAAACATGTTTCTGCAAGTTTGGTCAACCCCATGTAGGTTATGGGGCAGTAACAGTACACTCTGCAAAACGTGTTTTTCAGCCCGAAATAAACGCGTTTTTTCAGACAACTGAATCCCCATGTAGCAGCAAGGCTCAGAAGAGCCCACACACTCAGATCTTAACCCCAGTGTGCAAAAAGGTTCAAAACGTGTTTTTCAGCAGAAATAAACATGTTTCTGCAAGTTTGGTCAACCCCATGTAAGTTATGGGGCAGTAACAGTACACTTTTCAAAACGTGTTTTTCAGCCCGAAATAAACGCGTTTTTTCAGACAACTGAATCCCCATGTAGCAGCAAGGCTCAGAAGAGCCCACACACTCAGATCTTAACCCCAGTGTGCAGAAAGGGTCAAAACGTGTTTTTCAGCAGAAATAAACATGTTTCTGCAAGTTTGGTCAACCCCATGTAAGTTATGGGGCAGTAACAGTACACTTTTCAAAACGTGTTTTTCAGCCCGAAATAAACGCGTTTTTTCAGACAACTGAATCCCCATGTAGCAGCAAGTCTCAGAAGAGCCCACACACTCAGCTCTTAACCCCAGTGTGCAGAAAGGGTCAAAACGTGTTTTTCAGCAGAAATAAACATGTTTCTGCAAGTTTGGTCAACCAAATGTAAGTTATGGGGCTGTAACAGTACACTGTGCAAAACGTGTTTTTCAGCCCGAAATAAACGCGTTTTTTCAGACAACTGAATCCCCATGTAGCAGCAAGGCTCAGAAGAGCCCACACACTCAGATATTAACCCCAGTGTGCAGAGAGGTTCAAAACGTGTTTTTCAGAAGAAATAAACATGTTTCTGCAAGTTTTGTCAACCCCATGTAAGTTATGGGGCAGTAACAGTACACTTTTCAAAACATGTTTTTCAGCCCGAAATAAACGCGTTTTTTCAGACAACTGAATCCCCATGTAGCAGCAAGGCTCAGAAGAGCCCACACACTCAGATCTTAACCCCAGTGTGCAAAAAGGTTCAAAACGTGTTTTTCAGCAGAAATAAACATGTTTCTGCAAGTTTGGTCAACCCCATGTAAGTTATGGGGCAGTAACAGTACACTTTTCAAAACGTGTTTTTCAGCCCGAAATAAACGCGTTTTTTCAGACAACTGAATCCCCATGTAGCAGCAAGGCTCAGAAGACCCCACACACTCAGATCTTAACCCCAGTGTGCAGAAAGGTTCAAAACGTGTTTTTCAGCAGAAATAAACATGTTTCTGCAAGTTTGGTCAACCCCATGTAAGTTATGGGGCAGTAACAGTACACTCTGCAAAACGTGTTTTTCAGCCCGAAATAAACGCGTTTTTTCAGACAACTGAATCCCCATGTAGCAGCAAGGCTCAGAAGAGCCCACACACTCAGCTCTTAACCCCAGTGTGCAGAAAGGGTCAAAACGTGTTTTTCAGCAGAAATAAACATGTTTCTGCAAGTTTGGTCAACCCCATGTAAGTTATGGGGCAGTAACAGTACACTTTTCAAAACGTGTTTTTCAGCCCGAAATAAACGCGTTTTTTCAGACAACTGAATCCCCATGTAGCAGCAAGGCTCAGAAGAGCCCACACACTCAGATCTTAACCCCAGTGTGCAGAAAGGTTCAAAACGTGTTTTTCAGCAGAAATAAACATGTTTCTGCAAGTTTGGTCAACCCCATGTAAGTTATGGGGCAGTAACAGTACACTCTGCAAAACGTGTTTTTCAGCCCGAAATAAACGCGTTTTTTCAGACAACTGAATCCCCATGTAGCAGCAAGGCTCAGAAGAGCCCACACACTCAGATCTTAGCCCCAGTGTGCAGAAAGGTTCAAAACGTGTTTTTCAGCAGAAATAAACATGTTTCTGCAAGTTTGGTCAACCCCATGTAAGTTATGGGGCAGTAACAGTACACTCTGCAAAACGTGTTTTTCAGCCCGAAATAAACGCGTTTTTTCAGACAATTGAATCCCCATGTAGCAGCAAGGCTCAGAAGAGCCCACACACTCAGATCTTAACCCCAGTGAGCAGAAAGGTTCAAAACGTGTTTTTCAGCAGAAATAAACATGTTTCTGCAAGTTTGGTCAACCCCATGTAACTTATGGGGCAGTAACAGCTCACTTTTCAAAACGTGTTTTTCAGCCCGAAATAAACGCGTTTTTTCAGACAGCTGTATCCCTATGTAACTGCAAGGCTCAGAAGAGCCCACACACTCAGGTCTTAACCCCAGTGTGCTGAAAGTGTCAAAACATGTTTTTCAGCAGAAATAAACGTTTCTGCAAGTTTGGTCAACCCCATGTAACTTATGGGGCAGTAAAAGCTCACTTTTCAAAACGTGTTTTTCAGCCCGAAATAAACGCGTTTTTTCAGACAACTGAATCCCCATGTAGCAGCAAGGGTCAGAAGAGCCCACATACTCAGCTCTTATCCCCAGTGTGCAGAAAGGGTCAAAACGTGTTTTTCAGCAGAAATAAACATGTTTCTCCAAGTTTGGTCAACCCCATGTAAGTTATGGGGCAGTAACAGTACACTTTTCAAAACGTGTTTTTCAGCCCGAAATAAACGCGTTTTTTCAGACAACTGAATCCCCATGTAGCAGCAAGGCTCAGGAGACCCCACACACTCAAATCTTAACCCCAGTGTGCAGAAAGGTTCAAAACGTGTTTTTCAGCAGAAATAAACATGTTTCTGCAAGTTTGGTCAACCCCATGTAAGTTATGGGGCAGTAACAGTACACTCTGCAAAACGTGTTTTTCAGCCCGAAATAAACGCGTTTTTTCAGACAACTGAATCCCCATGTAGCAGCAAGGCTCAGAAGAGCCCACACACTCAGCTCTTAACCCCAGTGTGCAGAAAGGGTCAAAACGTGTTTTTCAGCAGAAATAAACATGTTTCTGCAAGTTTGGTCAACCCCATGTAAGTTATGGGGCAGTAACAGTACACTCTGCAAAACGTGTTTTTCAGCCCGAAATAAACGCGTTTTTTCAGACAACTGAATCCCCATGTAGCAGCAAGGGTCAGAAGAGCCCACACACTCAGCTCTTATCCCCAGTGTGCAGAAAGGGTCAAAACGTGTTTTTCAGCAGAAATAAACATGTTTCTGCAAGTTTGGTCAACCCCATGTAAGTTATGGGGCAGTAACAGTACACTTTTCAAAACGTGTTTTTCAGCCCAAAATAAACGCGTTTTTTCAGACAACTGAATCCCCATGTAGCAGCAAGGCTCAGAAGAGCCCACACACTCAGATCTTAACCCCAGTGTGCAAAAAGGTTCAAAACGTGTTTTTCAGCAGAAATAAACATGTTTCTGCAAGTTTGGTCAACCCCATGTAAGTTATGGGGCAGTAACAGTACACTTTTCAAAACGTGTTTTTCAGCCCGAAATAAACGCGTTTTTTCAGACAACTGAATCCCCATGTAGCATCAAGGCTCAGAAGAGCCCACACACTCAGATCTTAACCCCAGTGTGCAAAAAGGTTCAAAACGTGTTTTTCAGCAGAAATAAACATGTTTCTGCAAGTTTGGTCAACCCCATGTAAGTTATGGGGCAGTAACAGTACACTTTTCAAAACGTGTTTTTCAGCCCGAAATAAACGCGTTTTTTCAGACAACTGAATCCCCATGTAGCAGCAAGGCTCAGAAGAGCCCACACACTCAGATCTTAACCCCAGTGTGCAAAAAGGTTCAAAACGTGTTTTTCAGCAGAAATAAACATGTTTCTGCAAGTTTGGTCAACCCCATGTAAGTTATGGGGCAGTAACAGTACACTGTTCAAAACGTGTTTTTCAGCCCGAAATAAACGCGTTTTTTCAGACAACTGAATCCCCATGTAGCAGCAAGGCTCAGAAGAGCCCACACACTCAGCTCTTAACCCCAGTGTGCAGAAAGGGTCAAAACGTGTTTTTCAGCAGAAATAAACATGTTTCTGCAAGTTTGGTCAACCAAATGTAAGTTATGGGGCAGTAACAGTACACTGTGCAAAACGTGTTTTTCAGCCCGAAATAAACGCGTTTTTTCAGACAACTGAATCCCCATGTAGCAGCAAGGCTCAGAAGAGCCCACACACTCAGATATTAACCCCAGTGTGCAGAAAGGTTCAAAACGTGTTTTTCAGAAGAAATAAACATGTTTCTGCAAGTTTTGTCAACCCCATGTAAGTTATGGGGCAGTAACAGTACACTTTTCAAAACATGTTTTTCAGCCCGAAATAAACGCGTTTTTTCAGACAACAGAATCCCCATGTAGCAGCAAGGCTCAGAAGAGCCCACACACTCAGATCTTAACCCCAGTGTGCAAAAAGGTTCAAAACGTGTTTTTCAGCAGAAATAAACATGTTTCTGCAAGTTTGGTCAACCCCATGTAAGTTATGGGGCAGTAACAGTACACTTTTCAAAACGTGTTTTTCAGCCCGAAATAAACGCGTTTTTTCAGACAACTGAATCCCCATGTAGCAGCAAGGCTCAGAAGACCCCACACACTCAGATCTTAACCCCAGTGTGCAGAAAGGTTCAAAACGTGTTTTTCAGCAGAAATAAACATGTTTCTGCAAGTTTGGTCAACCCCATGTAAGTTATGGGGCAGTAACAGTACACTCTGCAAAACGTGTTTTTCAGCCCGAAATAAACGCGTTTTTTCAGACAACTGAATCCCCATGTAGCAGCAAGTCTCAGAAGAGCCCACACACTCAGCTCTTAACCCCAGTGTGCAGAAAGGGTCAAAACGTGTTTTTCAGCAGAAATAAACATGTTTCTGCAAGTTTGGTCAACCCCATGTAGGTTATGGGGCAGTAACAGTACACTCTGCAAAACGTGTTTTTCAGCCCGAAATAAACGCGTTTTTTCAGACAACTGAATCCCCATGTAGCAGCAAGGCTCAGAAGAGCCCACACACTCAGATCTTAACCCCAGTGTGCAAAAAGGTTCAAAACGTGTTTTTCAGCAGAAATAAACATGTTTCTGCAAGTTTGGTCAACCCCATGTAAGTTATGGGGCAGTAACAGTACACTCTGCAAAACGTGTTTTTCAGCCCGAAATAAACGCGTTTTTTCAGACAACTGAATCCCCATGTAGCAGCAAGGCTCAGAAGAGCCCACACACTCAGATCTTAACCCCAGTGTGCAAAAAGGTTCAAAACATGTTTTTCAGCAGAAATAAACATGTTTCTGCAAGTTTGGTCAACCCCATGTAAGTTATGGGGCAGTAACAGTACACTTTTCAAAACGTGTTTTTCAGCCCGAAATAAACGCGTTTTTTCAGACAACTGAATCCCCATGTAGCAGCAAGGCTCAGAAGAGCCCACACACTCAGATCTTAACCCCAGTGTGCAGAAAGGTTCAAAACGTGTTTTTCAGCAGAAATAAACATGTTTCTGCAAGTTTGGTCAACCCCATGTAAGTTATGGGGCAGTAACAGTACACTCTGCAAAACGTGTTTTTCAGCCCGAAATAAACGCGTTTTTTCAGACAACTGAATCCCCATGTAGCAGCAAGGCTCAGAAGAGCCCACACACTCAGATCTTAGCCCCAGTGTGCAGAAAGGTTCAAAACGTGTTTTTCAGCAGAAATAAACATGTTTCTGCAAGTTTGGTCAACCCCATGTAAGTTATGGGGCAGTAACAGTACACTCTGCAAAACGTGTTTTTCAGCCCGAAATAAACGCGTTTTTTCAGACAACTGAATCCCCATGTAGCAGCAAGGCTCAGAAGAGCCCACACACTCAGATCTTAACCCCAGTGAGCAGAAAGGTTCAAAATGTGTTTTTCAGCAGAAATAAACATGTTTCTGCAAGTTTGGTCAACCCCATGTAACTTATGGGGCAGTAACAGCTCACTTTTCAAAACGTGTTTTTCAGCCCGAAATAAACGCGTTTTTTCAGACAGCTGTATCCCTATGTAACTGCAAGGCTCAGAAGAGCCCACACACTCAGGTCTTAACCCCAGTGTGCTGAAAGTGTCAAAACATGTTTTTCAGCAGAAATAAACGTTTCTGCAAGTTTGGTCAACCCCATGTAACTTATGGGGCAGTAAAAGCTCACTTTTCAAAACGTGTTTTTCAGCCCGAAATAAACGCGTTTTTTCAGACAACTGAATCCCCATGTAGCAGCAAGGGTCAGAAGAGCCCACATACTCAGCTCTTATCCCCAGTGTGCAGAAAGGGTCAAAACGTGTTTTTCAGCAGAAATAAACATGTTTCTCCAAGTTTGGTCAACCCCATGTAAGTTATGGGGCAGTAACAGTACACTTTTCAAAACGTGTTTTTCAGCCCGAAATAAACGCGTTTTTTCAGACAACTGAATCCCCATGTAGCAGCAAGGCTCAGGAGACCCCACACACTCAGATCTTAACCCCAGTGTGCAGAAAGGTTCAAAACGTGTTTTTCAGCAGAAATAAACATGTTTCTGCAAGTTTGGTCAACCCCATGTAAGTTATGGGGCAGTAACAGTACACTCTGCAAAACGTGTTTTTCAGCCCGAAATAAACGCGTTTTTTCAGACAACTGAATCCCCATGTAGCAGCAAGGCTCAGAAGAGCCCACACACTCAGATCTTAACCCCAGTGTGCAGAAAGGTTCAAAACGTGTTTTTCAGCAGAAATAAACATGTTTCTGCAAGTTTGGTCAACCCCATGTAAGTTATGGGGCAGTAACAGTACACTCTGCAAAACGTGTTTTTCAGCCCGAAATAAACGCGTTTTTTCAGACAACTGAATCCCCATGTAGCAGCAAGGCTCAGAAGAGCCCACACACTCAGCTCTTAACCCCAGTGTGCAGAAAGGGTCAAAACGTGTTTTTCAGCAGAAATAAACATGTTTCTGCAAGTTTGGTCAACCCCATGTAAGTTATGGGGCAGTAACAGTACACTCTGCAAAACGTGTTTTTCAGCCCGAAATAAACGCGTTTTTTCAGACAACTGAATCCCCATGTAGCAGCAAGGGTCAGAAGAGCCCACACACTCAGCTCTTATCCCCAGTGTGCAGAAAGGGTCAAAACGTGTTTTTCAGCAGAAATAAACATGTTTCTGCAAGTTTGGTCAACCCCATGTAAGTTATGGGGCAGTAACAGTACACTTTTCAAAACGTGTTTTTCAGCCCAAAATAAACGCGTTTTTTCAGACAACTGAATCCCCATGTAGCAGCAAGGCTCAGAAGAGCCCACACACTCAGATCTTAACCCCAGTGTGCAAAAAGGTTCAAAACGTGTTTTTCAGCAGAAATAAACATGTTTCTGCAAGTTTGGTCAACCCCATGTAAGTTATGGGGCAGTAACAGTACACTTTTCAAAACGTGTTTTTCAGCCCGAAATAAACGCGTTTTTTCAGACAACTGAATCCCCATGTAGCATCAAGGCTCAGAAGAGCCCACACACTCAGATCTTAACCCCAGTGTGCAAAAAGGTTCAAAACGTGTTTTTCAGCAGAAATAAACATGTTTCTGCAAGTTTGGTCAACCCCATGTAAGTTATGGGGCAGTAACAGTACACTTTTCAAAACGTGTTTTTCAGCCCGAAATAAACGCGTTTTTTCAGACAACTGAATCCCCATGTAGCAGCAAGGCTCAGAAGAGCCCACACACTCAGATCTTAACCCCAGTGTGCAAAAAGGTTCAAAACGTGTTTTTCAGCAGAAATAAACATGTTTCTGCAAGTTTGGTCAACCCCATGTAAGTTATGGGGCAGTAACAGTACACTTTTCAAAACGTGTTTTTCAGCCCGAAATAAACGCGTTTTTTCAGACAACTGAATCCCCATGTAGCAGCAAGGGTCAGAAGAGCCCACACACTCAGCTCTTATCCCCAGTGTGCAGAAAGGGTCAAAACGTGTTTTTCAGCAGAAATAAACATGTTTCTGCAAGTTTGGTCAACCCCATGTAAGTTATGGGGCAGTAACAGTACACTTTTCAAAACGTGTTTTTCAGCCTGAAATAAACACATTTTTTCAGACAACTGAATCCCCATGTAGCAGCAAGGCTCAGAAGAGCCCACACACTCAGATCTTAACCCCAGTGTGCAGAAAGGTTCAAAACGTGTTTTTCAGCAGAAATAAACATGTTTCTGCAAGTTTGGTCAACCCCATGTAAGTTATGGGGCAGTAACAGTACCCTTTTCAAAACGTGTTTTTCAGCCCGAAATAAACGCGTTTTTCAGACAACTGAATCCCCATGTAGCAGCAAGGCTCAGAAGAGCCCACACACTCAGATCTTAACCCCAGTGTGCAAAAAGGTTCAAAACGTGTTTTTCAGCAGAAATAAACATGTTTCTGCAAGTTTGGTCAACCCCATGTAGGTTATGGGGCAGTAACAGTACACTCTGCAAAACGTGTTTTTCAGCCCGAAATAAACGCGTTTTTTCAGACAACTGAATCCCCATGTAGCAGCAAGGCTCAGAAGAGCCCACACACTCAGATCTTAACCCCAGTGTGCAAAAAGGTTCAAAACGTGTTTTTCAGCAGAAATAAACATGTTTCTGCAAGTTTGGTCAACCCCATGTAAGTTATGGGGCAGTAACAGTACACTTTTCAAAACGTGTTTTTCAGCCCGAAATAAACGCGTTTTTTCAGACAACTGAATCCCCATGTTGCAGCAAGGGTAAGAAGAGCCCACACACTCAGCTCTTATCCCCAGTGTGCATAAAGGGTCAAAACGTGTTTTTCAGCAGAAATAAACATGTTTCTGCAAGTTTGGTCAACCCCATGTAAGTTATGGGGCAGTAACAGTACACTTTTCAAAACGTGTTTTTCAGCCCGAAATAAACGCGTTTTTTCAGACAACTGAATCCCCATGTAGCAGCAAGGCTCAGAAGAGCCCACACACTCAGATCTTAACCCCAGTGTGCAGAAAGGTTCAAAACGTGTTTTTCAGCAGAAATAAACATGTTTCTGCAAGTATGGTCAACCCCATGTAAGTTATGGGGCAGTAACAGTACACTTTTCAAAACGTGTTTTTCAGCCCGAAATAAACGCGTTGTTCAGACAACTGAATCCCCATGTAGCAGCAAGGCTCAGAAGAGCCCACACACTCAGATCTTAACCCCAGTGTGCAAAAAGGTTCAAAACGTGTTTTTCAGCAGAAATAAACATATTTCTGCAAGTTTGGTCAACCCCATGTAAGTTATGGGGCAGTAACAGTACACTTTTCAAAACGTGTTTTTCAGCCCGAAATAAACGCGTTTTTTCAGACAACTGAATCCCCATGTAGCAGCAAGGCTCAGAAGAGCCCACACACTCAGATCTTAACCCCAGTGTGCAGAAAGGTTCAAAACGTGTTTTTCAGCAGAAATAAACATGT
Source organism: Lepisosteus platostomus (assembly GCF_059453375.1). Classification (NCBI taxonomy): domain Eukaryota; kingdom Metazoa; phylum Chordata; class Actinopteri; order Semionotiformes; family Lepisosteidae; genus Lepisosteus; species Lepisosteus platostomus. Next base: position 26,441,792 of record NC_142615.1, on the reverse strand, counting down.
TTCTGCAAGTTTGGTCAACCCCATGTAAGTTATGGGGCAGTAACAGTACACTCTGCAAAACGTGTTTTTCAGCCCGAAATAAACGCGTTTTTTCAGTCAACTGAATCCCCATGTAGCAGCAAGTCTCAGAAGAGCCCACACACTCAGCTCTTAACCCCAGTGTGCAGAAAGGGTCAAAACGTGTTTTTCAGCAGAAATAAACATGTTTCTGCAAGTTTGGTCAACCCCATGTAGGTTATGGGGCAGTAACAGTACACTCTTCAAAACGTGTTTTTCAGCCCGAAATAAACGCGTTTTTTCAGACAACTGAATCCCCATGTAGCAGCAAGGCTCAGAAGAGCCCACACACTCAGATCTTAACCCCAGTGTGCAAAAAGGTTCAAAACGTGTTTTTCAGCAGAAATAAACATGTTTCTGCAAGTTTGGTCAACCCCATGTAAGTTATGGGGCAGTAACAGTACACTTTTCAAAACGTGTTTTTCAGCCCGAAATAAACGCGTTTTTTCAGACAACTGAATCCCCATGTAGCAGCAAGGCTCAGAAGAGCCCACACACTCAGATCTTAACCCCAGTGTGCAAAAAGGTTCAAAACGTGTTTTTCAGCAGAAATAAACATGTTTCTGCAAGTTTGGTCAACCCCATGTAAGTTATGGGGCAGTAACAGTACCCTTTTCAAAACGTGTTTTTCAGCCCGAAATAAACGCGTTTTTCAGACAACTGAATCCCCATGTAGCAGCAAGGCTCAGAAGAGCCCACACACTCAGATCTTAACCCCAGTGTGCAAAAAGGTTCAAAACGTGTTTTTCAGCAGAAATAAACATGTTTCTGCAAGTTTGGTCAACCCCATGTAGGTTATGGGGCAGTAACAGTACACTCTGCAAAACGTGTTTTTCAGCCCGAAATAAACGCGTTTTTTCAGACAACTGAATCCCCATGTAGCAGCAAGGCTCAGAAGAGCCCACACACTCAGATCTTAACCCCAGTGTGCAAAAAGGTTCAAAACGTGTTTTTCAGCAGAAATAAACATGTTTCTGCAAGTTTGGTCAACCCCATGTAAGTTATGGGGCAGTAACAGTACACTTTTCAAAACGTGTTTTTCAGCCCGAAATAAACGCGTTTTTTCAGACAACTGAATCCCCATGTAGCAGCAAGGGTAAGAAGAGCCCACACACTCAGCTCTTATCCCCAGTGTGCATAAAGGGTCAAAACGTGTTTTTCAGCAGAAATAAACATGTTTCTGCAAGTTTGGTCAACCCCATGTAAGTTATGGGGCAGTAACAGTACACTTTTCAAAACGTGTTTTTCAGCCCGAAATAAACGCGTTTTTTCAGACAACTGAATCCCCATGTAGCAGCAAGGCTCAGAAGAGCCCACACACTCAGATCTTAACCCCAGTGTGCAGAAAGGTTCAAAACGTGTTTTTCAGCAGAAATAAACATGTTTCTGCAAGTATGGTCAACCCCATGTAAGTTATGGGGCAGTAACAGTACACTTTTCAAAACGTGTTTTTCAGCCCGAAATAAACGCGTTGTTCAGACAACTGAATCCCCATGTAGCAGCAAGGCTCAGAAGAGCCCACACACTCAGATCTTAACCCCAGTGTGCAGAAAGGTTCAAAACGTGTTTTTCAGCAGAAATAAACATGTTTCTGCAAGTTTGGTCAACCCCATGTAAGTTATGGGGCAGTAACAGTACACTCTGCAAAACGTGTTTTTCAGCCCGAAATAAACGCGTTTTCTCAGTCAACTGAATCCCCATGTAGCAGCAAGTCTCAGAAGAGCCCACACACTCAGCTCTTAACCCCAGTGTGCAGAAAGGGTCAAAACGTGTTTTTCAGCAGAAATAAACATGTTTCTGCAAGTTTGGTCAACCCCATGTAGGTTATGGGGCAGTAACAGTACACTCTGCAAAACGTGTTTTTCAGCCCGAAATAAACGCGTTTTTTCAGACAACTGAATCCCCATGTAGCAGCAAGGCTCAGAAGAGCCCACACACTCAGATCTTAACCCCAGTGTGCAAAAAGGTTCAAAACGTGTTTTTCAGCAGAAATAAACATGTTTCTGCAAGTTTGGTCAACCCCATGTAAGTTATGTGGCAGTAACAGTACACTTTTCAAAACGTGTTTTTCAGCCCGAAATAAACGCGTTTTTTCAGACAACTGAATCCCCATGTAGCAACAAGGCTCAGAAGAGCCCACACACTCAGATCTTAACCCCAGTGTGCTGAAAGTGTCAAAACTTGTTATTCAGCAGAAATAAACATGTTTCTGCAAGTTTGGTCAACCCCATGTAAGTTATGGGGCAGTAACAGTACACTTTTCAAAACGTGTTTTTCAGCCCGAAATAAACGCGTTTTTTCAGACAACTGAATCCCCATGTAGCAGCAAGGCTCAGAAGAGCCCACACACTCAGATCTTAACCCCAGTGTGCTGAAAGTGTCAAAACATGTTTTTCAGCAGAAATAAACATATTTCTGCAAGTTTGGTCAACCCCATGTAAGTTATGGGGCAGTAACAGTACACTTTTCAAAACGTGTTTTTCAGCCCGAAATAAACGCGTTTTTTCAGACAACTGAATCCCCATGTAGCAACAAGGCTCAGAAGAGCCCACACACTCAGATCTTAACCCCAGTGTGCTGAAAGTGTCAAAACTTGTTTTTCAGCAGAAATAAACATGTTTCTGCAAGTTTGGTCAACCCCATGTAAGTTATGGGGCAGTAACAGTACACTTTTCAAAACGTGTTTTTCAGCCCGAAATAAACGCGTTTTTTCAGACAACTGAATCCCCATGTAGCAACAAGGCTCAGAAGAGCCCACACACTCAGATCTTAACCCCAGTGTGCTGAAAGTGTCAAAACTTGTTTTTCAGCAGAAATAAACATGTTTCTGCAAGTTTGGTCAACCCCATGTAAGTTATGGGGCAGTAACAGTACACTTTTCAAAACGTGTTTTTCAGCCCGAAATAAACGCGTTTTTTCAGACAACTGAATCCCCATGTAGCAGCAAGGCTCAGAAGAGCCCACACACTCAGATCTTAACCCCAGTGTGCAAAAAGGTTCAAAACGTGTTTTTCAGCAGAAATAAACATGTTTCTGCAAGTTTGGTCAACCCCATGTAAGTTATGGGGCAGTAACAGTACACTCTGCAAAACGTGTTTTTCAGCCCGAAATAAACGCGTTTTTTCAGACAACTGAATCCCCATGTAGCAGCAAGGCTCAGAAGACCCCACACACTCAGATCTTAACCCCAGTGTGCAGAAAGGTTCAAAACGTGTTTTTCAGCAGAAATAAACATGTTTCTGCAAGTTTGGTCAACCCCATGTAAGTTATGGGGCAGTAACAGTACACTCTGCAAAACGTGTTTTTCAGCCCGAAATAAACGCGTTTTTTCAGACAACTGAATCCCCATGTAGCAGCAAGGCTCAGAAGAGCCCACACACTCAGCTCTTAACCCCAGTGTGCAGAAAGGGTCAAAACGTGTTTTTCAGCAGAAATAAACATGTTTCTGCAAGTTTGGTCAACCCCATGTAAGTTATGGGGCAGTAACAGTACACTCTGCAAAACGTGTTTTTCAGCCCGAAATAAACGCGTTTTTTCAGACAACTGAATCCCCATGTAGCAGCAAGGCTCAGAAGAGCCAACACACTCAGATCTTAACCCCAGTGTGCAGAAAGGTTCAAAACGTGTTTTTCAGCAGAAATAAACATGTTTCTGCAAGTTTGGTCAACCCCATGTAGGTTATGGGGCAGTAACAGTACACTCTGCAAAACGTGTTTTTCAGCCCGAAATAAACGCGTTTTTTCAGACAACTGAATTCCCATGTAGCAGCAAGGCTCAGAAGAGCCCACACACTCAGATCTTAACCCCAGTGTGCAAAAAGGTTCAAAACGTGTTTTTCAGCAGAAATAAACATGCTTCTGCAAGTTTGGTCAACCCCATGTAAGTTATGGGGCAGTAACAGTACACTTTTCAAAACGTGTTTTTCAGCCCGAAATAAACGCGTTTTTTCAGACAACTGAATCCCCATGTAGCAGCAAGGCTCAGAAGACCCCACACACTCAGATCTTAACCCCAGTGTGCAGAAAGGTTCAAAACGTGTTTTTCAGCAGAAATAAACATGTTTCTGCAAGTTTGGTCAACCCCATGTAAGTTATGGGGCAGTAACAGTACACTCTGCAAAACGTGTTTTTCAGCCCGAAATAAACGCGTTTTTTCAGACAACTGAATCCCCATGTAGCAGCAAGGCTCAGAAGAGCCCACACACTCAGCTCTTAACCCCAGTGTGCAGAAAGGGTCAAAACGTGTTTTTCAGCAGAAATAAACATGTTTCTGCAAGTTTGGTCAACCCCATGTAAGTTATGGGGCAGTAACAGTACACTCTGCAAAACGTGTTTTTCAGCCCGAAATAAACGCGTTTTTTCAGACAACTGAATCCCCATGTAGCAGCAAGGCTCAGAAGAGCCAACACACTCAGATCTTAACCCCAGTGTGCAGAAAGGTTCAAAACGTGTTTTTCAGCAGAAATAAACATGTTTCTGCAAGTTTGGTCAACCCCATGTAGGTTATGGGGCAGTAACAGTACACTCTGCAAAACGTGTTTTTCAGCCCGAAATAAACGCGTTTTTTCAGACAACTGAATTCCCATGTAGCAGCAAGGCTCAGAAGAGCCCACACACTCAGATCTTAACCCCAGTGTGCAAAAAGGTTCAAAACGTGTTTTTCAGCAGAAATAAACATGCTTCTGCAAGTTTGGTCAACCCCATGTAAGTTATGGGGCAGTAACAGTACACTTTTCAAAACGTGTTTTTCAGCCCGAAATAAACGCGTTTTTTCAGACAACTGAATCCCCATGTAGCAGCAAGGCTCAGAAGACCCCACACACTCAGATCTTAACCCCAGTGTGCAGAAAGGTTCAAAACGTGTTTTTCAGCAGAAATAAACATGTTTCTGCAAGTTTGGTCAACCCCATGTAAGTTATGGGGCAGTAACAGTACACTCTGCAAAACGTGTTTTTCAGCCCGAAATAAACGCGTTTTTTCAGACAACTGAATCCCCATGTAGCAGCAAGGCTCAGAAGAGCCCACACACTCAGCTCTTAACCCCAGTGTGCAGAAAGGGTCAAAACGTGTTTTTCAGCAGAAATAAACATGTTTCTGCAAGTTTGGTCAACCCCATGTAAGTTATGGGGCAGTAACAGTACACTCTGCAAAACGTGTTTTTCAGCCCGAAATAAACGCGTTTTTTCAGACAACTGAATCCCCATGTAGCAGCAAGGCTCAGAAGAGCCAACACACTCAGATCTTAACCCCAGTGTGCAGAAAGGTTCAAAACGTGGTTTTCAGCAGAAATAAACATGTTTCTGCAAGTTTGGTCAACCCCATGTAAGTTATGGGGCAGTAACAGTACACTCTGCAAAACTTGTTTTTCAGCCCGAAATAAACACGTTTTTTCAGTCAACTGAATCCCCATGTAGCAGCAAGTCTCAGAAGAGCCCACACACTCAGCTCTTAACCCCAGTGTGCAGAAAGGGTCAAAACGTGTTTTTCAGCAGAAATAAACATGTTTCTGCAAGTTTGGTCAACCCCATGTAGGTTATGGGGCAGTAACAGTACACTCTGCAAAACGTGTTTTTCAGCCCGAAATAAATGCGTTTTTTCAGACAACTGAATCCCCATGTAGCAGCAAGGCTCAGAAGAGCCCACACACTCAGATCTTAACCCCAGTGTGCAAAAAGGTTCAAAACGTGTTTTTCAGCAGAAATAAACATGTTTCTGCAAGTTTGGTCAACCCCATGTAAGTTATGGGGCAGTAACAGTACACTTTTCAAAACGTGTTTTTCAGCCCGAAATAAACGCGTTTTTTCAGACAACTGAATCCCCATGTAGCAGCAAGGCTCAGAAGAGCCCACACACTCAGATCTTAACCCCAGTGTGCAAAAAGGTTCAAAACGTGTTTTTCAGCAGAAATAAACATGTTTCTGCAAGTTTGGTCAACCCCATGTAACTTATGGGGCAGTAACAGCTCACTTTTCAAAACGTGTTTTTCAGCCCGAAATAAACGCGTTTTTTCAGACAGCTGTATCCCTATGTAACTGCAAGGCTCAGAAGAGCCCACACACTCAGATCTTAACCCCAGTGTGCAAAAAGGTTCAAAACGTGTTTTTCAGCAGAAATAAACATGTTTCTGCAAGTTTGGTCAACCCCATGTAAGTTATGGGGCAGTAACAGTACACTCTGCAAAACGTGTTTTTCAGCCCGAAATAAACGCGTTTTTTCAGACAACTGAATCCCCATGTAGCAGCAAGGCTCAGAAGACCCCACACACTCAGATCTTAACCCCAGTGTGCAGAAAGGTTCAAAACGTGTTTTTCAGCAGAAATAAACATGTTTCTGCAAGTTTGGTCAACCCCATGTAAGTTATGGGGCAGTAACAGTACACTCTGCAAAACGTGTTTTTCAGCCCGAAATAAACGCGTTTTTTCAGACAGCTGTATCCCTATGTAACTGCAAGGCTCAGAAGAGCCCACACACTCAGCTCTTAACCCCAGTGTGCAGAAAGGGTCAAAACGTGTTTTTCAGCAGAAATAAACATGTTTCTGCAAGTTTGGTCAACCCCATGTAAGTTATGGGGCAGTAACAGTACACTCTGCAAAACGTGTTTTTCAGCCCGAAATAAACGCGTTTTTTCAGACAACTGAATCCCCATGTAGCAGCAAGGCTCAGAAGAGCCAACACACTCAGATCTTAACCCCAGTGTGCAGAAGGGTTCAAAACGTGTTTTTCAGCAGAAATAAACATGCTTCTGCAACTTTGGTCAACCCCATGTAAGTTATGGGGCAGTAACAGTACACATTTCAAAACGTGTTTTTCAGGCCGAAATAAACGCGTTTTTTCAGACAACTGAATCCCCATGTAGCAGCAAGGCTCAGAAGACCCCACACACTCAGCTCTTAACCCCAGTGTGCAGAAAGGGTCAAAACGTGTTTTTCAGCAGAAATAAACATGTTTCTGCAAGTTTGGTCAACCCCATGTAAGTTATGGGGCAGTAACAGTACACTCTGCAAAACGTGTTTTTCAGCCCGAAATAAACGCGTTTTTTCAGACAACTGAACCCCCATGTAGCAGCAAGGCTCAGAAGAGCCAACACACTCAGATCTTAACCCCAGTGTGCAGAAAGGTTCAAAACGTGTTTTTCAGCAGAAATAAACATGTTTCTGCAAGTTTGGTCAACCCCATGTAAGTTATGGGGCAGTAACAGTACACTCTGCAAAACGTGTTTTTCAGCCCGAAATAAACGCGTTTTTTCAGTCAACTGAATCCCCATGTAGCAGCAAGTCTCAGAAGAGACCACACACTCACCTCTTAACCCCAGTGTGCAGAAAGGGTCAAAACGTGTTTTTCAGCAGAAATAAACATGTTTCTGCAAGTTTGGTCAACCCCATGTAGGTTATGGGGCAGTAACAGTACACTCTGCAAAACGTGTTTTTCAGCCCGAAATAAACGCGTTTTTTCAGACAACTGAATCCCCATGTAGCAGCAAGGCTCAGAAGAGCCCACACACTCAGATCTTAACCCCAGTGTGCAAAAAGGTTCAAAACGTGTTTTTCAGCAGAAATAAACATGTTTCTGCAAGTTTGGTCAACCCCATGTAAGTTATGGGGCAGTAACAGTACACTCTGCAAAACGTGTTTTTCAGCCCGAAATAAACGCGTTTTTTCAGACAACTGAATCCCCATGTAGCAGCAAGGCTCAGAAGAGCCAACACACTCAGATCTTAACCCCAGTGTGCAGAAAGGTTCAAAACGTGTTTTTCAGCAGAAATAAACATGTTTCTGCAACTTTGGTCAACCCCATGTAAGTTATGGGGCAGTAACAGTACACATTTCAAAACGTGTTTTTCAGCCCGAAATAAACGCGTTTTTTCTGACAACTGAATCCCCATGTAGCAGCAAGGCTCAGAAGAGCCCACACACTCAGATCTTAACCCCAGTGTGCAAAAAGGTTCAAAACGTGTTTTTCAGCAGAAATAAACATGTTTCTGCAAGTTTGGTCAACCCCATGTAAGTTATGGGGCAGTAACAGTACACTCTGCAAAACGTGTTTTTCAGCCCGAAATAAACGCGTTTTTTCAGACAACTGAATCCCCATGTAGCAGCAAGGCTCAGAAGAGCCAACACACTCAGATCTTAACCCCAGTGTGCAGAAAGGTTCAAAACGTGTTTTTCAGCAGAAATAAACATGTTTCTGCAACTTTGGTCAACCCCATGTAAGTTATGGGGCAGTAACAGTACACATTTCAAAACGTGTTTTTCAGCCCGAAATAAACGCGTTTTTTCAGACAACTGAATCCCCATGTAGCAGCAAGGCTCAGAAGACCCCACACACTCAGATCTTAACCCCAGTGTGCAGAAAGGTTCAAAACGTGTTTTTCAGCAGAAATAAACATGTTTCTGCAAGTTTGGTCAACCCCATGTAAGTTATGGGGCAGTAACAGTACACTCTGCAAAACGTGTTTTTCAGCCCGAAATAAACACGTTTTTTCAGACAACTGAATCCCCATGTAGCAGCAAGGCTCAGAAGAGCCCACACACTCAGCTCTTAACCCCAGTGTGCAGAAAGGGTCAAAACGTGTTTTTCAGCAGAAATAAACATGTTTCTGCAAGTTTGGTCAACCCCATGTAAGTTATGGGGCAGTAACAGTACACTCTGCAAAACGTGTTTTTCAGCCCGAAATAAACGCGTTTTTTCAGACAACTGAATCCCCATGTAGCAGCAAGGCTCAGAAGAGCCAACACACTCAGATCTTAACCCCAGTGTGCAGAAAGGTTCAAAACGTGTTTTTCAGCAGAAATAAACATGTTTCTGCAAGTTTGGTCAACCCCATGTAAGTTATGGGGCAGTAACAGTACACTCTGCAAAACGTGTTTTTCAGCCCGAAATAAACGCGTTTTTTCAGTCAACTGAATCCCCATGTAGCAGCAAGTCTCAGAAGAGACCACACACTCACCTCTTAACCCCAGTGTGCAGAAAGGGTCAAAACGTGTTTTTCAGCAGAAATAAACATGTTTCTGCAAGTTTGGTCAACCCCATGTAGGTTATGGGGCAGTAACAGTACACTCTGCAAAACGTGTTTTTCAGCCCGAAATAAACGCGTTTTTTCAGACAACTGAATCCCCATGTAGCAGCAAGGCTCAGAAGAGCCCACACACTCAGATCTTAACCCCAGTGTGCAAAAAGGTTCAAAACGTGTTTTTCAGCAGAAATAAACATGTTTCTGCAAGTTTGGTCAACCCCATGTAAGTTATGGGGCAGTAACAGTACACTTTTCAAAACGTGTTTTTCAGCCCGAAATAAACGCGTTTTTTCAGACAACTGAATCCCCATGTAGCAGCAAGGCTCAGAAGAGCCCACACACTCAGGTCTTAACCCCAGTGTGCTGAAAGTGTCAAAACATGTTTTTCAGCAGAAATAAACATGTTTCTGTAAGTTTGGTCAACCCCATGTAAGTTATGGGGCAGTAACAGTACACTCTGCAAAACGTGTTTTTCAGCCCGAAATAAACGCGTTTTTTCAGACAACTGAATCCCCATGTAGCAGCAAGGCTCAGAAGAGCCCACACACTCAGATCTTAACCCCAGTGTGCAGAAAGGTTCAAAACGTGTTTTTCAGCAGAAATAAACATGTTTCTGCAAGTTTGGTCAACCCCATGTAAGTTATGGGGCAGTAACAGTACACTCTGCAAAACGTGTTTTTCAGCCCGAAATAAACGCGTTTTTTCAGACAACTGAATCCCCATGTAGCAGCAAGGCTCAGAAGAGCCCACACACTCAGATCTTAACCCCAGTGTGCAGAAAGGTTCAAAACGTGTTTTTCAGCAGAAATAAACATGTTTCTGCAAGTTTGGTCAACCCCATGTAAGTTATGGGGCAGTAACAGTACACTCTGCAAAACGTGTTTTTCAGCCCGAAATAAACGCGTTTTTTCAGACAACTGAATCCCCATGTAGCAGCAAGGCTCAGAAGAGCCCACACACTCAGATCTTAACCCCAGTGTGCAGAAAGGTTCAAAACGTGTTTTTCAGCAGAAATAAACATGTTTCTGCAAGTTTGGTCAACCCCATGTAAGTTATGGGGCAGTAACAGTACACTCTGCAAAACGTGTTTTTCAGCCCGAAATAAACGCGTTTTTTCAGACAACTGAATCCCCATGTAGCAGCAAGGCTCAGAAGAGCCCACACACTCAGCTCTTAACCCCAGTGTGCAGAAAGGGTCAAAACGTGTTTTTCAGCAGAAATAAACATGTTTCTGCAAGTTTGGTCAACCCCATGTAAGTTATGGGGCAGTAACAGTACACTCTGCAAAACGTGTTTTTCAGCCCGAAATAAACGCGTTTTTTCAGACAACTGAATCCCCATGTAGCAGCAAGGCTCAGAAGAGCCAACACACTCAGATCTTAACCCCAGTGTGCAGAAAGGTTCAAAACGTGTTTTTCAGCAGAAATAAACATGTTTCTGCAAGTTTGGTCAACCCCATGTAAGTTATGGGGCAGTAACAGTACACTCTGCAAATCGTGTTTTTCAGCCCGAAATAAACGCGTTTTTTCAGACAACTGAATCCCCATGTAGCAGCAAGGCTCAGAAGACCCCACACACTCAGATCTTAACCCCAGTGTGCAGAAAGGTTCAAAACGTGTTTTTCAGCAGAAATAAACATGTTTCTGCAAGTTTGGTCAACCCCATGTAAGTTATGGGGCAGTAACAGTACACTTTTCAAAACGTGTTTTTCAGCCCGAAATAAACGCGTTTTTTCAGACAACTGAATCCCCATGTAGCAGCAAGGCTCAGAAGAGCCCACACACTCAGATCTTAACCCCAGTGTGCAGAAAGGTTCAAAACGTGTTTTTCAGCAGAAATAAACATGTTTCTGCAAGTTTGGTCAACCCCATGTAAGTTATGGGGCAGTAACAGTACACTCTGCAAAACGTGTTTTTCAGCCCGAAATAAACGCGTTTTTTCAGTCAACTGAATCCCCATGTAGCAGCAAGTCTCAGAAGAGCCCACACACTCAGCTCTTAACCCCAGTGTGCAGAAAGGGTCAAAACGTGTTTTTCAGCAGAAATAAACATGTTTCTGCAAGTTTGGTCAACCCCATGTAGGTTATGGGGCAGTAACAGTACACTCTGCAAAACGTGTTTTTCAGCCCGAAATAAACGCGTTTTTTCAGACAACTGAATCCCCATGTAGCAGCAAGGCTCAGAAGAGCCCACACACTCAGATCTTAACCCCAGTGTGCAAAAAGGTTCAAAACGTGTTTTTCAGCAGAAATAAACATGTTTCTGCAAGTTTGGTCAACCCCATGTAAGTTATGGGGCAGTAACAGTACACTCTGCAAAACGTGTTTTTCAGCCCGAAATAAACGCGTTTTTTCAGACAGCTGTATCCCTATGTAACTGCAAGGCTCAGAAGAGCCCACACACTCAGGTCTTAACCCCAGTGTGCTGAAAGTGTCAAAACATGTTTTTCAGCAGAAATAAACATGTTTCTGCAAGTTTGGTCAACCCCATGTAAGTTATGGGGCAGTAACAGTACACTTTTCAAAACGTGTTTTTCAGCCCGAAATAAACGCGTTTTTTCAGACAACTGAATCCCCATGTAGCAGCAAGGCTCAGAAGAGCCCACACACTCAGATCTTAACCCCAGTGTGCAGAAAGGTTCAAAACGTGTTTTTCAGCAGAAATAAACATGTTTCTGCAAGTTTGGTCAACCCCATGTAAGTTATGGGGCAGTAACAGTACACTCTGCAAAACGTGTTTTTCAGCCCGAAATAAACGCGTTTTTTCAGTCAACTGAATCCCCATGTAGCAGCAAGTCTCAGAAGAGCCCACACACTCAGCTCTTAACCCCAGTGTGCAGAAAGGGTCAAAACGTGTTTTTCAGCTGAAATAAACATGTTTCTGCAAGTTTGGTCAACCCCATGTAGGTTATGGGGCAGTAACAGTACACTCTGCAAAACGTGTTTTTCAGCCCGAAATAAACGCGTTTTTTCAGACAACTGAATCCCCATGTAGCAGCAAGGCTCAGAAGAGCCCACACACTCAGATCTTAACCCCAGTGTGCAAAAAGGTTCAAAACGTGTTTTTCAGCAGAAATAAACATGTTTCTGCAAGTTTGGTCAACCCCATGTAAGTTATGGGGCAGTAACAGTACACTTTTCAAAACGTGTTTTTCAGCCCGAAATAAACGCGTTTTTTCAGACAGCTGTATCCCTATGTAACTGCAAGGCTCAGAAGAGCCCACACACTCAGGTCTTATCCCCATTGTGCAGAAAGGGTCAAAACGTGTTTTTCAGCAGAAATAAACATGTTTCTCCAAGTTTGGTCAACCCCATGTAAGTTATGGGGCAGTAACAGTACACTTTTCAAAACGTGTTTTTCAGCCCGAAATAAACGCGTTTTTTCAGAAAACTGAATCCCCATGTAGCAGCAAGGCTCAGGAGACCCCACACACTCAGATCTTAACCCCAGTGTGCAGAAAGGTTCAAAACGTGTTTTTCAGCAGAAATAAACATGTTTCTGCAAGTTTGGTCAACCCCATGTAAGTTATGGGGCAGTAACAGTACACTCTGCAAAACGTGTTTTTCAGCCCGAAATAAATGCGTTTTTTCAGACAACTGAATCCCCATGTAGCAGCAAGGCTCAGAAGAGCCCACACACTCAGATCTTAACCCCAGTGTGCAGAAAGGTTCAAAACGTGTTTTTCAGCAGAAATAAACATGTTTCTGCAAGTTTGGTCAACCCCATGTAAGTTATGGGGCAGTAACAGTACACTCTGCAAAACGTGTTTTTCAGCCCGAAATAAACGCGTTTTTTCAGACAACTGAATCCCCATGTAGCAGCAAGGCTCAGAAGAGCCCACACACTCAGCTCTTAACCCCAGTGTGCAGAAAGGGTCAAAACGTGTTTTTCAGCAGAAATAAACATGTTTCTGCAAGTTTGGTCAACCCCATGTAAGTTATGGGGCAGTAACAGTACACTCTGCAAAACGTGTTTTTCAGCCCGAAATAAACGCGTTTTTTCAGACAAGTGAGTCCCCATGTAGCAGCAAGGCTCAGAAGAGCCAACACACTCAGATCTTAACCCCAGTGTGCAGAAAGGTTCAAAACGTGTTTTTCAGCAGAAATAAACATGTTTCTGCAAGTTTGGTCAACCCCATGTAAGTTATGGGGCAGTAACAGTACACTCTGCAAAACGTGTTTTTCAGCCCGAAATAAACGCGTTTTTTCAGTCAACTGAATCCCCATGTAGCAGCAAGTCTCAGAAGAGCCCACACACTCAGCTCTTAACCCCAGTGTGCAGAAAGGGTCAAAACGTGTTTTTCAGCAGAAATAAACATGTTTCTGCAAGTTTGGTCAACCCCATGTAGGTTATGGGGCAGTAACAGTACACTCTGCAAAACGTGTTTTTCAGCCCGAAATAAACACGTTTTTTCAGACAACTGAATCCCCATGTAGCAGCAAGGCTCAGAAGAGCCCACACACTCAGATCTTAACCCCAGTGTGCAAAAAGGTTCAAAACGTGTTTTTCAGCAGAAATAAACATGTTTCTGCAAATTTGGTCAACCCCATGTAAGTTATGGGGCAGTAACAGTACATTTTTCAAAACGTGTTTTTCAGCCCGAAATAAACGCGTTTTTTCAGACAACTGAATCCCCATGTAGCAGCAAGTCTCAGAAGAGCCCACACACTCAGCTCTTAACCCCAGTGTGCAGAAAGGGTCAAAACGTGTTTTTCAGCAGAAATAAACATGTTTCTGAAAGTTTGGTCAACCCCATGTAAGTTATGGGGCAGTAACAGTACACTCTGCAAAACGTGTTTTTCAGCCCGAAATAAACGCGTTTTTTCAGACAACTGTATCCCTATGTAACTGCAAGGCTCAGAAGAGCCCACACACTCAGGTCTTAACCCCAGTGTGCTGAAAGTGTCAAAACATGTTTTTCAGCAGAAATAAACATGTTTCTGCAAGTTTGGTCAACCCCATGTAACTTATGGGGCAGTAACAGTACACTTTTCAAAACGTGTTTTTCAGCCCGAAATAAACGCGTTTTTTCAGACAACTGAATCCCCATGTAGCAGCAAGGGTCAGAAGAGCCCACATACTCAGCTCTTATCCCCAGTGTGCAGAAAGGGTCAAAACGTGTTTTTCAGCAGAAATAAACATGTTTCTGCAAGTTTGGTCAACCCCATGTAAGTTATGGGACAGTAACAGTACACTTTTCAAAACGTGTTTTTCAGCCCGAAATAAACGCGTTTTTTCAGACAACTGAATCCCCATGTAGCAGCAAGGCTCAGAAGACCCCACACACTCAGATCTTAACCCCAGTGTGCAGAAAGGTTCAAAACGTGTTTTTCAGCAGAAATAAACATGTTTCTGCAAGTTTGGTCAACCCCATGTAAGTCATGGGGCAGTAACAGTACACTCTGCAAAACGTGTTTTTCAGCCCGAAATAAACGCGTTTTTTCAGACAACTGAATCCCCATGTAGCAGCAAGGCTCAGAAGAGCCCACACACTCAGATCTTAACCCCAGTGTGCAAGAAGGTTCAAAACGTGTTTTTCAGCAGAAATAAAAATGTTTCTGCAAATTTGGTCAACCCCATGTAAGTTATGGGGCAGTAACAGTACATTTTTCAAAACGTGTTTTTCAGCCCGAAATAAACGCGTTTTTTCAGACAACTGAATCCCCATGTAGCAGCAAGTCTCAGAAGAGCCCACACACTCAGCTCTTAACCCCAGTGTGCAGAAAGGGTCAAAACGTGTTTTTCAGCAGAAATAAACATGTTTCTGCAAGTTTGGTCAACCCCATGTAAGTTATGGGGCAGTAACAGTACACTCTGCAAAACGTGTTTTTCAGCCCGAAATAAACGCGTTTTTTCAGACAACTGTATCCCTATGTAACTGCAAGGCTCAGAAGAGCCCACACACTCAGGTCTTAACCCCAGTGTGCTGAAAGTGTCAAAACATGTTTTTCAGCAGAAATAAACATGTTTCTGCAAGTTTGGTCAACCCCATGTAACTTATGGGGCAGTAACAGCTCACTTTTCAAAACGTGTTTTTCAGCCCGAAATAAACGCGTTTTTTCAGACAATTGAATCCCCATGTAGCAGCAAGGGTCAGAAGAGCCCACATACTCAGCTCTTATCCCCAGTGTGCAGAAAGGGTCAAAACGTGTTTTCAGCAGAAATAAACATGTTTCTGCAAGTTTGGTCAACCCCATGTAAGTTATGGGGCAGTAACAGTACACTTTTCAAAACGTGTTTTTCAGCCCGAAATAAACGCGTTTTTTCAGACAACTGAATCCCCATGTAGCAGCAAGGCTCAGAAGACCCCACACACTCAGATCTTAACCCCAGTGTGCAGAAAGGTTCAAAACGTGTTTTTCAGCAGAAATAAACATGTTTCTGCAAGTTTGGTCAACCCCATGTAAGTTATGGGGCAGTAACAGTACACTCTGCAAAACGTGTTTTTCAGCCCGAAATAAACGCGTTTTTTCAGACAACTGAATCCCCATGTAGCAGCAAGGCTCAGAAGAGCCCACACACTCAGATCTTAACCCCAGTGTGCAGAAAGGTTCAAAACGTGTTTTTCAGCAGAAATAAACATGTTTCTGCAAGTTTGGTCAACCCCATGTAAGTTATGGGGCAGTAACAGTACACTCTGCAAAACGTGTTTTTCAGCCCGAAATAAACGCGTTTTTTCAGACAACTGAATCCCCATGTAGCAGCAAGGCTCAGAAGAGCCCACACACTCAGATCTTAACCCCAGTGTGCAGAAAGGTTCAAAACGTGTTTTTCAGCGGAAATAAACATGTTTCTGCAAGTTTTGTCAACCCCATGTAAGTTATGGGGCAGTAACAGTACACTTTTCAAAACGTGTTTTTCAGCCCGAAATAAACGCGTTTTTTCAGACAACTGAATCCCCATGTAGCAGCAAGGCTCAGAAGAGCCCACACACTCAGATCTTAACCCCAGTGTGCAAAAAGGTTCAAAACGTGTTTTTCAGCAGAAATAAACATGTTTCTGCAAGTTTGGTCAACCCCATGTAAGTTATGGGGCAGTAACAGTACACTTTTCAAAACGTGTTTTTCAGCCCGAAATAAACGCGTTTTTTCAGACAACTGAATCCCCATGTAGCAGCAAGGCTCAGAAGAGCCCACACACTCAGATCTTAACCCCAGTGTGCAGAAAGGTTCAAAACGTGTTTTTCAGCAGAAATAAACATGTTTCTGCAAGTTTGGTCAACCCCTTGTAAGTTATGGGGCAGTAACAGTACACTTTTCAAAACGTGTTTTTCATCCCGAAATAAACGCGTTTTTTCAGACAACTGAATCCCCATGTAGCAGCAAGGCTCAGAAGAGCCCACACACTCAGATCTTAACCCCAGTGTGCAGAAAGGTTCAAAACGTGTTTTTCAGCAAAAATAAAAATGTTTCTGCAAGTTTGGTCAACCCCTTGTAAGTTATGGGGCAGTAACAGTACACTCTGCAAAACGTGTTTTTCAGCCCGAAATAAACGCGTTTTTTCAGTCAACTGAATCCCCATGTAGCAGCAAGTCTCAGAAGAGCCCACACACTCAGCTCTTAACCCCAGTGTGCAGAAAGGGTCAAAACGTGTTTTTCAGCAGAAATAAACATGTTTCTGCAAGTTTGGTCAACCCCATGTAGGTTATGGGGCAGTAACAGTACACTCTGCAAAACGTATTTTTCAGCCCGAAATAAACGCGTTTTTTCAGACAACTGAATCCCCATGTAGCAGCAAGGCTCAGAAGAGCCCACACACTCAGATCTTAACCCCAGTGTGCAAAAAGGTTCAAAACGTGTTTTTCAGCAAAAATAAACATGTTTCTGCAAGTTTGGTCAACCCCATGTAAGTTATGGGGCAGTAACAGTACACTTTTCAAAACGTGTTTTTCAGCCCGAAATAAACGCGTTTATTCAGACAACTGAATCCCCATGTAGCAGCAAGGCTCAGAAGAGCCCACACACTCAGATCTTAACCCCAGTGTGCAAAAAGGTTCAAAACGTGTTTTTCAGCAGAAATAAACATGTTTCTGCAAGTTTGGTCAACCCCATGTAAGTTATGGGGCAGTAACAGTACACTCTGCAAAACGTGTTTTTCAGCCCGAAATAAACGCGTTTTTTTCAGTCAACTGAATCCCCATGTAGCAGCAAGTCTCAGAAGAGCCCACACACTCAGCTCTTAACCCCAGTGTGCAGAAAGGGTCAAAACGTGTTTTTCAGCAGAAATAAACATGTTTCTGCAAGTTTGGTCATCCCCATGTAGGTTATGGGGCAGTAACAGTACACTCTGCAAAACGTGTTTTTCAGCCCGAAATAAACGCGTTTTTTCAGACAACTGAATCCCCATGTAGCAGCAAGGCTCAGAAGAGCCCACACACTCAGATCTTAACCCCAGTGTGCAAAAAGGTTCAAAACGTGTTTTTCAGCAGAAATAAACATGTTTCTGCAAATTTGGTCAACCCCATGTAAGTTATGGGGCAGTAACAGTACATTTTTCAAAACGTGTTTTTCAGCCCGAAATAAACGCGTTTTTTCAGACAACTGAATCCCCATGTAGCAGCAAGTCTCAGAAGAGCCCACACACTCAGCTCTTAACCCCAGTGTGCAGAAAGGGTCAAAACGTGTTTTTCAGCAGAAATAAACATGTTTCTGCAAGTTTGGTCAACCCCATGTAAGTTATGGGGCAGTAACAGTACACTCTGCAAAACGTGTTTTTCAGCCCGAAATAAACGCGTTTTTTCAGACAACTGTATCCCTATGTAACTGCAAGGCTCAGAAGAGCCCACACACTCAGGTCTTAACCCCAGTGTGCTGAAAGTGTCAAAACATGTTTTTCAGCAGAAATAAACATGTTTCTGCAAGTTTGGTCAACCCCATGTAACTTATGGGGCAGTAACAGCTCACTTTTCAAAACGTGTTTTTCAGCCCGAAATAAACGCGTTTTTTCAGACAATTGAATCCCCATGTAGCAGCAAGGGTCAGAAGAGCCCACATACTCAGCTCTTATCCCCAGTGTGCAGAAAGGGTCAAAACGTGTTTTTCAGCAGAAATAAACATGTTTCTGCAAGTTTGGTCAACCCCATGTAAGTTATGGGGCAGTAACAGTACACTTTTCAAAACGTGTTTTTCAGCCCGAAATAAACGCGTTTTTTCAGACAACTGAATCCCCATGTAGCAGCAAGGCTCAGAAGACCCCACACACTCAGATCTTAACCCCAGTGTGCAGAAAGGTTCAAAACGTGTTTTTCAGCAGAAATAAACATGTTTCTGCAAGTTTGGTCAACCCCATGTAAGTTATGGGGCAGTAACAGTACACTCTGCAAAACGTGTTTTTCAGCCCGAAATAAACGCGTTTTTTCAGACAACTGAATCCCCATGTAGCAGCAAGGCTCAGAAGAGCCCACACACTCAGATCTTAACCCCAGTGTGCAGAAAGGTTCAAAACGTGTTTTTCAGCGGAAATAAACATGTTTCTGCAAGTTTTGTCAACCCCATGTAAGTTATGGGGCAGTAACAGTACACTTTTCAAAACGTGTTTTTCAGCCCGAAATAAACGCGTTTTTTCAGACAACTGAATCCCCATGTAGCAGCAAGGCTCAGAAGAGCCCACACACTCAGATCTTAACCCCAGTGTGCAAAAAGGTTCAAAACGTGTTTTTCAGCAGAAATAAACATGTTTCTGCAAGTTTGGTCAACCCCATGTAAGTTATGGGGCAGTAACAGTACACTTTTCAAAACGTGTTTTTCAGCCCGAAATAAACGCGTTTTTTCAGACAACTGAATCCCCATGTAGCAGCAAGGCTCAGAAGAGCCCACACACTCAGATCTTAACCCCAGTGTGCAGAAAGGTTCAAAACGTGTTTTTCAGCAGAAATAAACATGTTTCTGCAAGTTTGGTCAACCCCTTGTAAGTTATGGGGCAGTAACAGTACACTTTTCAAAACGTGTTTTTCATCCCGAAATAAACGCGTTTTTTCAGACAACTGAATCCCCATGTAGCAGCAAGGCTCAGAAGAGCCCACACACTCAGATCTTAACCCCAGTGTGCAGAAAGGTTCAAAACGTGTTTTTCAGCAAAAATAAAAATGTTTCTGCAAGTTTGGTCAACCCCTTGTAAGTTATGGGGCAGTAACAGTACACTCTGCAAAACGTGTTTTTCAGCCCGAAATAAACACGTTTTTTCAGACAACTGAATCCCCATGTAGCAGCAAGGCTCAGAAGAGCCCACACACTCAGATCTTAACCCCAGTGTGCAAAAAGGTTCAAAACGTGTTTTTCAGCAGAAATAAACATGTTTCTGCAAATTTGGTCAACCCCATGTAAGTTATGGGGCAGTAACAGTACATTTTTCAAAACGTGTTTTTCAGCCCGAAATAAACGCGTTTTTTCAGACAACTGAATCCCCATGTAGCAGCAAGTCTCAGAAGAGCCCACACACTCAGCTCTTAACCCCAGTGTGCAGAAAGGGTCAAAACGTGTTTTTCAGCAGAAATAAACATGTTTCTGAAAGTTTGGTCAACCCCATGTAAGTTATGGGGCAGTAACAGTACACTCTGCAAAACGTGTTTTTCAGCCCGAAATAAACGCGTTTTTTCAGACAACTGTATCCCTATGTAACTGCAAGGCTCAGAAGAGCCCACACACTCAGGTCTTAACCCCAGTGTGCTGAAAGTGTCAAAACATGTTTTTCAGCAGAAATAAACATGTTTCTGCAAGTTTGGTCAACCCCATGTAACTTATGGGGCAGTAACAGTACACTTTTCAAAACGTGTTTTTCAGCCCGAAATAAACGCGTTTTTTCAGACAACTGAATCCCCATGTAGCAGCAAGGGTCAGAAGAGCCCACATACTCAGCTCTTATCCCCAGTGTGCAGAAAGGGTCAAAACGTGTTTTTCAGCAGAAATAAACATGTTTCTGCAAGTTTGGTCAACCCCATGTAAGTTATGGGACAGTAACAGTACACTTTTCAAAACGTGTTTTTCAGCCCGAAATAAACGCGTTTTTTCAGACAACTGAATCCCCATGTAGCAGCAAGGCTCAGAAGACCCCACACACTCAGATCTTAACCCCAGTGTGCAGAAAGGTTCAAAACGTGTTTTTCAGCAGAAATAAACATGTTTCTGCAAGTTTGGTCAACCCCATGTAAGTCATGGGGCAGTAACAGTACACTCTGCAAAACGTGTTTTTCAGCCCGAAATAAACGCGTTTTTTCAGACAACTGAATCCCCATGTAGCAGCAAGGCTCAGAAGAGCCCACACACTCAGATCTTAACCCAAGTGTGCAGAAAGGTTCAAAACGTGTTTTTCAGCAGAAATAAACATGTTTCTGCAAGTTTGGTCAAACCCATGTAAGTTATGGGGCAGTAACAGTACACTCTGCAAAACGTGTTTTTCAGCCCGAAATAAACGCGTTTTTTCAGACAACTGAATCCCCATGTAGCAGCAAGGCTCAGAAGAGCCCACACACTCAGATCTTAACCCCAGTGTGCAAAAAGGTTCAAAACGTGTTTTTCAGCAGAAATAAAAATGTTTCTGCAAATTTGGTCAACCCCATGTAAGTTATGGGGCAGTAACAGTACATTTTTCAAAACGTGTTTTTCAGCCCGAAATAAACGCGTTTTTTCAGACAACTGAATCCCCATGTAGCAGCAAGTCTCAGAAGAGCCCACACACTCAGCTCTTAACCCCAGTGTGCAGAAAGGGTCAAAACGTGTTTTTCAGCAGAAATAAACATGTTTCTGCAAGTTTGGTCAACCCCATGTAAGTTATGGGGCAGTAACAGTACACTCTGCAAAACGTGTTTTTCAGCCCGAAATAAACGCGTTTTTTCAGACAACTGTATCCCTATGTAACTGCAAGGCTCAGAAGAGCCCACACACTCAGGTCTTAACCCCAGTGTGCTGAAAGTGTCTGTTTCTCTTCTCTCTGTCCCATTGTCCTCAATATAATACATGAATCCTTGAGCACCGGCATTGTACCAACGGTCCTCAAAACTGCTGCTATTACCCCAGTGCCAAAGAAGCCTAACATGGCTCTCGACAATCTTAACAACTTTCGCCCCATCTCCAACTTACCCTTTCTCTCTAAAATTCTAGAACGTGCTGTCACACTTCAGTTACATAACCACCTCATGACAAACAACCTTTTCGAACCCCTCCAATCTGGCTTCCGTCAACTTCACAGCACAGAAACCGCCCTAGTCAAAGTCACCAACGATCTCCTAATAGCTTCTGATTCTGGTTCTCTTTCCATACTCATCCTTCTTGATCTCAGTGCTGCCTTTGACACTGTTGACCATAACATCTTGCTTTCTCGTCTCGAGACTGTGTTTGGAGTCTCTGACACTGCCCTCAAATGGTTTAAGTCTTACCTCACTGATCGCTGTCACTTTGTCTCTCTCAATGGGTACAGGTCTGAAATTGGTCTTGTCAAGTCTGGTGTCCCTCAGGGCTCAATACTGGGCCCCTTGCTCTTCAGCATTTACATGTTCCCACTTGGTCAGCTTTTAAGATCACATGGCCTCAGCTTTCATTTTTACGCTGACGATACTCAAATATACATCCATACCAAACCCGACACTGATGTGGCTGTCTCTATTCTATCTAATTGCATCTCTGACATAAAAATTTGGATGACTCAAAACTTCCTTCATCTTAACTGTGACAAGACTGAAGTCATGCTTATTGGTACCCCCCATCAACTTCGCAAAGCCAGTCCTGTAACCCTGTCTGTAGATGGCTCTGTACTTGAGCTCCAATCAAAATTGAAAAACCTTGGGGTTATATTCGATTCTGGCTTAACATTCGACCCACATGTACAGCATACTGTCAAAACATCTTTTTTTCACCTTAGAAATATCGCAAGACTACGCCCTATGCTATCATTAACTGTGGCTGAAAAGCTGATCAACATATTTGTATTCTCTCGAATTGACTACTGCAATGCTCTGCTCCCTGGGGTATCTAAATCTACTCTGAACAAGCTGCAGTATGTCCAAAATTCAGCAGCCAGAATCCTGACCAGATCTAGTGCAAGTGTTCACATTACTCCTATCCTGGAGTCCTTGCACTGGCTTCCGGTCAAATTCCGCGTAGACTTTAAAATCCTCATGCTCACCTACAAGGCTTTACATGGCTTGGCACCTCAATACCTGTCTGAACTTTTATCGCCCTACTCCCCACCTCGCAACCTCCGCTCTTCAAATTCTGCCCTCCTTACTGTCCCCCAAGCCCGTCTACATTGTATGGGCGACAGGGCCTTCTCCTGCTATGCCCCCAAGCTCTGGAACTCCTTGCCCAAGGATATTAGAGAGTCACCTTCTCTAAACTCCTTCAAATCCAGACTCAAAACCCTCCTTTTCAGAAAAGCCTTTACTTAACTGGTTCCATTCTTCACCCCTCTGCTCTTCTTAATACCATCTTCCACGGTCTCCTCTATTGTTATTGTTGTATTGCTGTAATTATAATTGTGTCCTGTCTTGTGAAATTTTTCTTATTTATTGTTGTAGTCTTCTTATTTATTGTTATTGTCATCCTGTAAAGCGCTTTGAGAAGCCACCTTTAAAGGCGCTATATAAAATAAAGTTTATTATTATTATTATTAAAACATGTTTTTCAGCAGAAATAAACATGTTTCTGCAAGTTTGGTCAACCCCATGTAACTTATGGGGCAGTAACAGCTCACTTTTCAAAACGTGTTTTTCAGCCCGAAATAAACGCGTTTTTTCAGACAATTGAATCCCCATGTAGCAGCAAGGGTCAGAAGAGCCCACATACTCAGCTCTTATCCCCAGTGTGCAGAAAGGGTCAAAACGTGTTTTCAGCAGAAATAAACATGTTTCTGCAAGTTTGGTCAACCCCATGTAAGTTATGGGGCAGTAACAGTACACTTTTCAAAACGTGTTTTTCAGCCCGAAATAAACGCGTTTTTTCAGACAACTGAATCCCCATGTAGCAGCAAGGCTCAGAAGACCCCACACACTCAGATCTTAACCCCAGTGTGCAGAAAGGTTCAAAACGTGTTTTTCAGCAGAAATAAACATGTTTCTGCAAGTTTGGTCAACCCCATGTAAGTTATGGGGCAGTAACAGTACACTCTGCAAAACGTGTTTTTCAGCCCGAAATAAACGCGTTTTTTCAGACAACTGAATCCCCATGTAGCAGCAAGGCTCAGAAGAGCCCACACACTCAGATCTTAACCCCAGTGTGCAGAAAGGTTCAAAACGTGTTTTTCAGCAGAAATAAACATGTTTCTGCAAGTTTGGTCAACCCCATGTAAGTTATGGGGCAGTAACAGTACACTCTGCAAAACGTGTTTTTCAGCCCGAAATAAACGCGTTTTTTCAGACAACTGAATCCCCATGTAGCAGCAAGGCTCAGTAGAGCCCACACACTCAGATCTTAACCCCAGTGTGCAGAAAGGTTCAAAACGTGTTTTTCAGCGGAAATAAACATGTTTCTGCAAGTTTTGTCAACCCCATGTAAGTTATGGGGCAGTAACAGTACACTTTTCAAAACGTGTTTTTCAGCCCGAAATAAACGCGTTTTTTCAGACAACTGAATCCCCATGTAGCAGCAAGGCTCAGAAGAGCCCACACACTCAGATCTTAACCCCAGTGTGCAAAAAGGTTCAAAACGTGTTTTTCAGCAGAAATAAACATGTTTCTGCAAGTTTGGTCAACCCCATGTAAGTTATGGGGCAGTAACAGTACACTTTTCAAAACGTGTTTTTCAGCCCGAAATAAACGCGTTTTTTCAGACAACTGAATCCCCATGTAGCAGCAAGGCTCAGAAGAGCCCACACACTCAGATCTTAACCCCAGTGTGCAGAAAGGTTCAAAACGTGTTTTTCAGCAGAAATAAACATGTTTCTGCAAGTTTGGTCAACCCCTTGTAAGTTATGGGGCAGTAACAGTACACTTTTCAAAACGTGTTTTTCAGCCCGAAATAAACGCGTTTTTTCAGACAACTGAATCCCCATGTAGCAGCAAGGCTCAGAAGAGCCCACACACTCAGATCTTAACCCCAGTGTGCAGAAAGGTTCAAAACGTGTTTTTCAGCAAAAATAAAAATGTTTCTGCAAGTTTGGTCAACCCCTTGTAAGTTATGGGGCAGTAACAGTACACTCTGCAAAACGTGTTTTTCAGCCCGAAATAAACGCGTTTTTTCAGTCAACTGAATCCCCATGTAGCAGCAAGTCTCAGAAGAGCCCACACACTCAGCTCTTAACCCCAGTGTGCAGAAAGGGTCAAAACGTGTTTTTCAGCAGAAATAAACATGTTTCTGCAAGTTTGGTCAACCCCATGTAGGTTATGGGGCAGTAACAGTACACTCTGCAAAACGTATTTTTCAGCCCGAAATAAACGCGTTTTTTCAGACAACTGAATCCCCATGTAGCAGCAAGGCTCAGAAGAGCCCACACACTCAGATCTTAACCCCAGTGTGCAAAAAGGTTCAAAACGTGTTTTTCAGCAAAAATAAACATGTTTCTGCAAGTTTGGTCAACCCCATGTAAGTTATGGGGCAGTAACAGTACACTTTTCAAAACGTGTTTTTCAGCCCGAAATAAACGCGTTTATTCAGACAACTGAATCCCCATGTAGCAGCAAGGCTCAGAAGAGCCCACACACTCAGATCTTAACCCCAGTGTGCAAAAAGGTTCAAAACGTGTTTTTCAGCAGAAATAAACATGTTTCTGCAAGTTTGGTCAACCCCATGTAAGTTATGGGGCAGTAACAGTACACTCTGCAAAACGTGTTTTTCAGCCCGAAATAAACGCGTTTTTTTCAGTCAACTGAATCCCCATGTAGCAGCAAGTCTCAGAAGAGCCCACACACTCAGCTCTTAACCCCAGTGTGCAGAAAGGGTCAAAACGTGTTTTTCAGCAGAAATAAACATGTTTCTGCAAGTTTGGTCATCCCCATGTAGGTTATGGGGCAGTAACAGTACACTCTGCAAAACGTGTTTTTCAGCCCGAAATAAACGCGTTTTTTCAGACAACTGAATCCCCATGTAGCAGCAAGGCTCAGAAGAGCCCACACACTCAGATCTTAACCCCAGTGTGCAAAAAGGTTCAAAACGTGTTTTTCAGCAGAAATAAACATGTTTCTGCAAATTTGGTCAACCCCATGTAAGTTATGGGGCAGTAACAGTACATTTTTCAAAACGTGTTTTTCAGCCCGAAATAAACGCGTTTTTTCAGACAACTGAATCCCCATGTAGCAGCAAGTCTCAGAAGAGCCCACACACTCAGCTCTTAACCCCAGTGTGCAGAAAGGGTCAAAACGTGTTTTTCAGCAGAAATAAACATGTTTCTGCAAGTTTGGTCAACCCCATGTAAGTTATGGGGCAGTAACAGTACACTCTGCAAAACGTGTTTTTCAGCCCGAAATAAACGCGTTTTTTCAGACAACTGTATCCCTATGTAACTGCAAGGCTCAGAAGAGCCCACACACTCAGGTCTTAACCCCAGTGTGCTGAAAGTGTCAAAACATGTTTTTCAGCAGAAATAAACATGTTTCTGCAAGTTTGGTCAACCCCATGTAACTTATGGGGCAGTAACAGCTCACTTTTCAAAACGTGTTTTTCAGCCCGAAATAAACGCGTTTTTTCAGACAATTGAATCCCCATGTAGCAGCAAGGGTCAGAAGAGCCCACATACTCAGCTCTTATCCCCAGTGTGCAGAAAGGGTCAAAACGTGTTTTTCAGCAGAAATAAACATGTTTCTGCAAGTTTGGTCAACCCCATGTAAGTTATGGGGCAGTAACAGTACACTTTTCAAAACGTGTTTTTCAGCCCGAAATAAACGCGTTTTTTCAGACAACTGAATCCCCATGTAGCAGCAAGGCTCAGAAGACCCCACACACTCAGATCTTAACCCCAGTGTGCAGAAAGGTTCAAAACGTGTTTTTCAGCAGAAATAAACATGTTTCTGCAAGTTTGGTCAACCCCATGTAAGTTATGGGGCAGTAACAGTACACTCTGCAAAACGTGTTTTTCAGCCCGAAATAAACGCGTTTTTTCAGACAACTGAATCCCCATGTAGCAGCAAGGCTCAGAAGAGCCCACACACTCAGATCTTAACCCCAGTGTGCAGAAAGGTTCAAAACGTGTTTTTCAGCGGAAATAAACATGTTTCTGCAAGTTTTGTCAACCCCATGTAAGTTATGGGGCAGTAACAGTACACTTTTCAAAACGTGTTTTTCAGCCCGAAATAAACGCGTTTTTTCAGACAACTGAATCCCCATGTAGCAGCAAGGCTCAGAAGAGCCCACACACTCAGATCTTAACCCCAGTGTGCAAAAAGGTTCAAAACGTGTTTTTCAGCAGAAATAAACATGTTTCTGCAAGTTTGGTCAACCCCATGTAAGTTATGGGGCAGTAACAGTACACTTTTCAAAACGTGTTTTTCAGCCCGAAATAAACGCGTTTTTTCAGACAACTGAATCCCCATGTAGCAGCAAGGCTCAGAAGAGCCCACATACTCAGATCTTAACCCCAGTGTGCAGAAAGGTTCAAAACGTGTTTTTCAGCAGAAATAAACATGTTTCTGCAAGTTTGGTCAACCCCTTGTAAGTTATGGGGCAGTAACAGTACACTTTTCAAAACGTGTTTTTCATCCCGAAATAAACGCGTTTTTTCAGACAACTGAATCCCCATGTAGCAGCAAGGCTCAGAAGAGCCCACACACTCAGATCTTAACCCCAGTGTGCAGAAAGGTTCAAAACGTGTTTTTCAGCAAAAATAAAAATGTTTCTGCAAGTTTGGTCAACCCCTTGTAAGTTATGGGGCAGTAACAGTACACTCTGCAAAACGTGTTTTTCAGCCCGAAATAAACGCGTTTTTTCAGTCAACTGAATCCCCATGTAGCAGCAAGTCTCAGAAGAGCCCACACACTCAGCTCTTAACCCCAGTGTGCAGAAAGGGTCAAAACGTGTTTTTCAGCAGAAATAAACATGTTTCTGCAAGTTTGGTCAACCCCATGTAGGTTATGGGGCAGTAACAGTACACTCTGCAAAACGTATTTTTCAGCCCGAAATAAACGCGTTTTTTCAGACAACTGAATCCCCATGTAGCAGCAAGGCTCAGAAGAGCCCACACACTCAGATCTTAACCCCAGTGTGCAAAAAGGTTCAAAACGTGTTTTTCAGCAAAAATAAACATGTTTCTGCAAGTTTGGTCAACCCCATGTAAGTTATGGGGCAGTAACAGTACACTTTTCAAAACGTGTTTTTCAGCCCGAAATAAACGCGTTTATTCAGACAACTGAATCCCCATGTAGCAGCAAGGCTCAGAAGAGCCCACACACTCAGATCTTAACCCCAGTGTGCAAAAAGGTTCAAAACGTGTTTTTCAGCAGAAATAAACATGTTTCTGCAAGTTTGGTCAACCCCATGTAAGTTATGGGGCAGTAACAGTACACTCTGCAAAACGTGTTTTTCAGCCCGAAATAAACGCGTTTTTTTCAGTCAACTGAATCCCCATGTAGCAGCAAGTCTCAGAAGAGCCCACACACTCAGCTCTTAACCCCAGTGTGCAGAAAGGGTCAAAACGTGTTTTTCAGCAGAAATAAACATGTTTCTGCAAGTTTGGTCATCCCCATGTAGGTTATGGGGCAGTAACAGTACACTCTGCAAAACGTGTTTTTCAGCCCGAAATAAACGCGTTTTTTCAGACAACTGAATCCCCATGTAGCAGCAAGGCTCAGAAGAGCCCACACACTCAGATCTTAACCCCAGTGTGCAAAAAGGTTCAAAACGTGTTTTTCAGCAGAAATAAACATGTTTCTGCAAATTTGGTCAACCCCATGTAAGTTATGGGGCAGTAACAGTACATTTTTCAAAACGTGTTTTTCAGCCCGAAATAAACGCGTTTTTTCAGACAACTGAATCCCCATGTAGCAGCAAGTCTCAGAAGAGCCCACACACTCAGCTCTTAACCCCAGTGTGCAGAAAGGGTCAAAACGTGTTTTTCAGCAGAAATAAACATGTTTCTGCAAGTTTGGTCAACCCCATGTAAGTTATGGGGCAGTAACAGTACACTCTGCAAAACGTGTTTTTCAGCCCGAAATAAACGCGTTTTTTCAGACAACTGTATCCCTATGTAACTGCAGGGCTCAGAAGAGCCCACACACTCAGGTCTTAACCCCAGTGTGCTGAAAGTGTCAAAACATGTTTTTCAGCAGAAATAAACATGTTTCTGCAAGTTTGGTCAACCCCATGTAACTTATGGGGCAGTAACAGCTCACTTTTCAAAACGTGTTTTTCAGCCCGAAATAAACGCGTTTTTTCAGACAATTGAATCCCCATGTAGCAGCAAGGGTCAGAAGAGCCCACATACTCAGCTCTTATCCCCAGTGTGCAGAAAGGGTCAAAACGTGTTTTTCAGCAGAAATAAACATGTTTCTGCAAGTTTGGTCAACCCCATGTAAGTTATGGGGCAGTAACAGTACACTTTTCAAAACGTGTTTTTCAGCCCGAAATAAACGCGTTTTTTCAGACAACTGAATCCCCATGTAGCAGCAAGGCTCAGAAGACCCCACACACTCAGATCTTAACCCCAGTGTGCAGAAAGGTTCAAAACGTGTTTTTCAGCAGAAATAAACATGTTTCTGCAAGTTTGGTCAACCCCATGTAAGTTATGGGGCAGTAACAGTACACTCTGCAAAACGTGTTTTTCAGCCCGAAATAAACGCGTTTTTTCAGACAACTGAATCCCCATGTAGCAGCAAGGCTCAGAAGAGCCCACACACTCAGATCTTAACCCCAGTGTGCAGAAAGGTTCAAAACGTGTTTTTCAGCAGAAATAAACATGTTTCTGCAAGTTTGGTCAAACCCATGTAAGTTATGGGGCAGTAACAGTACACTCTGCAAAACGTGTTTTTCAGCCCGAAATAAACGCGTTTTTTCAGACAACTGAATCCCCATGTAGCAGCAAGGCTCAGAAGAGCCCACACACTCAGATCTTAACCCCAGTGTGCAAAAAGGTTCAAAATGTGTTTTTCAGCAGAAATAAACATGTTTCTGCAAATTTGGTCAACCCCATGTAAGTTATGGGGCAGTAACAGTACATTTTTCAAAACGTGTTTTTCAGCCCGAAATAAACGCGTTTTTTCAGACAACTGAATCCCCATGTAGCAGCAAGTCTCAGAAGAGCCCACACACTCAGCTCTTAACCCCAGTGTGCAGAAAGGGTCAAAACGTGTTTTTCAGCAGAAATAAACATGTTTCTGCAAGTTTGGTCAACCCCATGTAAGTTATGGGGCAGTAACAGTACACTCTGCAAAACGTGTTTTTCAGCCCGAAATAAACGCGTTTTTTCAGACAACTGTATCCCTATGTAACTGCAAGGCTCAGAAGAGCCCACACACTCAGGTCTTAACCCCAGTGTGCTGAAAGTGTCAAAACATGTTTTTCAGCAGAAATAAACATGTTTCTGCAAGTTTGGTCAACCCCATGTAACTTATGGGGCAGTAACAGCTCACTTTTCAAAACGTGTTTTTCAGCCCGAAATAAACGCGTTTTTTCAGACAATTGAATCCCCATGTAGCAGCAAGGCTCAGAAGAGCCCACACACTCAGATCTTAACCCCAGTGTGCAAAAAGGTTCAAAACGTGTTTTTCAGCAGAAATAAACATGCTTCTGCAAGTTTGGTCAACCCCATGTAAGTTATGGGGCAGTAACAGTACACTCTGCAAAACGTGTTTTTCAGCCCGAAATAAACACGTTTTTTCAGACAACTGAATCCCCATGTAGCAGCAAGGCTCAGAAGAGCCCACACACTCAGCTCTTAACCCCAGTGTGCAGAAAGGGTCAAAACGTGTTTTTCAGCAGAAATAAACATGTTTCTGCAAGTTTGGTCAACCCCATGTAAGTTATGGGGCAGTAACAGTACACTCTGCAAAACGTGTTTTTCAGCCCGAAATAAACGCGTTTTTTCAGACAACTGAATCCCCATGTAGCAGCAAGGCTCAGAAGAGCCAACACACTCAGATCTTAACCCCAGTGTGCAGAAAGGTTCAAAACGTGTTTTTCAGCAGAAATAAACATGTTTCTGCAAGTTTGGTCAACCCCATGTAAGTTATGGGGCAGTAACAGTACACTCTGCAAAACGTGTTTTTCAGCCCGAAATAAACGCGTTTTTTCAGTCAACTGAATCCCCATGTAGCAGCAAGTCTCAGAAGAGACCACACACTCACCTCTTAACCCCAGTGTGCAGAAAGGGTCAAAACGTGTTTTTCAGCAGAAATAAACATGTTTCTGCAAGTTTGGTCAACCCCATGTAGGTTATGGGGCAGTAACAGTACACTCTGCAAAACGTGTTTTTCAGCCCGAAATAAACGCGTTTTTTCAGACAACTGAATCCCCATGTAGCAGCAAGGCTCAGAAGAGCCCACACACTCAGATCTTAACCCCAGTGTGCAAAAAGGTTCAAAACGTGTTTTTCAGCAGAAATAAACATGTTTCTGCAAGTTTGGTCAACCCCATGTAAGTTATGGGGCAGTAACAGTACACTCTGCAAAACGTGTTTTTCAGCCCGAAATAAACGCGTTTTTTCAGACAGCTGTATCCCTATGTAACTGCAAGGCTCAGAAGAGCCCACACACTCAGCTCTTAACCCCAGTGTGCAGAAAGGGTCAAAACGTGTTTTTCAGCAGAAATAAACATGTTTCTGCAAGTTTGGTCAACCCCATGTAAGTTATGGGGCAGTAACAGTACACTCTGCAAAACGTGTTTTTCAGCCCGAAATAAACGCGTTTTTTCAGACAACTGAATCCCCATGTAGCAGCAAGGCTCAGAAGAGCCAACACACTCAGATCTTAACCCCAGTGTGCAGAAAGGTTCAAAACGTGTTTTTCAGCAGAAATAAACATGTTTCTGCAACTTTGGTCAACCCCATGTAAGTTATGGGGCAGTAACAGTACACATTTCAAAACGTGTTTTTCAGCCCGAAATAAACGCGTTTTTTCTGACAACTGAATCCCCATGTAGCAGCAAGGCTCAGAAGAGCCCACACACTCAGATCTTAACCCCAGTGTGCAAAAAGGTTCAAAACGTGTTTTTCAGCAGAAATAAACATGCTTCTGCAAGTTTGGTCAACCCCATGTAAGTTATGGGGCAGTAACAGTACACTTTTCAAAACGTGTTTTTCAGCCCGAAATAAACGCGTTTTTTCAGACAACTGAATCCCCATGTAGCAGCAAGGCTCAGAAGACCCCACACACTCAGATCTTAACCCCAGTGTGCAGAAAGGTTCAAAACGTGTTTTTCAGCAGAAATAAACATGTTTCTGCAAGTTTGGTCAACCCCATGTAAGTTATGGGGCAGTAACAGTACACTCTGCAAAACGTGTTTTTCAGCCCGAAATAAACACGTTTTTTCAGACAACTGAATCCCCATGTAGCAGCAAGGCTCAGAAGAGCCCACACACTCAGCTCTTAACCCCAGTGTGCAGAAAGGGTCAAAACGTGTTTTTCAGCAGAAATAAACATGTTTCTGCAAGTTTGGTCAACCCCATGTAAGTTATGGGGCAGTAACAGTACACTCTGCAAAACGTGTTTTTCAGCCCGAAATAAACGCGTTTTTTCAGACAACTGAATCCCCATGTAGCAGCAAGGCTCAGAAGAGCCAACACACTCAGATCTTAACCCCAGTGTGCAGAAAGGTTCAAAACGTGTTTTTCAGCAGAAATAAACATGTTTCTGCAAGTTTGGTCAACCCCATGTAAGTTATGGGGCAGTAACAGTACACTCTGCAAAACGTGTTTTTCAGCCCGAAATAAACGCGTTTTTTCAGTCAACTGAATCCCCATGTAGCAGCAAGTCTCAGAAGAGACCACACACTCACCTCTTAACCCCAGTGTGCAGAAAGGGTCAAAACGTGTTTTTCAGCAGAAATAAACATGTTTCTGCAAGTTTGGTCAACCCCATGTAGGTTATGGGGCAGTAACAGTACACTCTGCAAAACGTGTTTTTCAGCCCGAAATAAACGCGTTTTTTCAGACAACTGAATCCCCATGTAGCAGCAAGGCTCAGAAGAGCCCACACACTCAGATCTTAACCCCAGTGTGCAAAAAGGTTCAAAACGTGTTTTTCAGCAGAAATAAACATGTTTCTGCAAGTTTGGTCAACCCCATGTAAGTTATGGGGCAGTAACAGTACACTTTTCAAAACGTGTTTTTCAGCCCGAAATAAACGCGTTTTTTCAGACAACTGAATCCCCATGTAGCAGCAAGGCTCAGAAGAGCCCACACACTCAGGTCTTAACCCCAGTGTGCTGAAAGTGTCAAAACATGTTTTTCAGCAGAAATAAACATGTTTCTGCAAGTTTGGTCAACCCCATGTAAGTTATGGGGCAGTAACAGTACACTCTGCAAAACGTGTTTTTCAGCCCGAAATAAACGCGTTTTTTCAGACAACTGAATCCCCATGTAGCAGCAAGGCTCAGAAGAGCCCACACACTCAGATCTTAACCCCAGTGTGCAGAAAGGGTCAAAACGTGTTTTTCAGCAGAAATAAACATGTTTCTGCAAGTTTTGTCAACCCCATGTAAGTTATGGGGCAGTAACAGTACACTTTTCAAAACGTGTTTTTCAGCCCGAAATAAACGCGTTTTTTCAGACAACTGAATCCCCATGTAGCAGCAAGGCTCAGAAGAGCCCACACACTCAGATCTTAACCCCAGTGTGCAAAAAGGTTCAAAACGTGTTTTTCAGCAGAAATAAACATGTTTCTGCAAGTTTGGTCAACCCCATGTAAGTTATGGGGCAGTAACAGTACACTTTTCAAAACGTGTTTTTCAGCCCGAAATAAACGCGTTTTTTCAGACAACTGAATCCCCATGTAGCAGCAAGGCTCAGAAGAGCCCACACACTCAGATCTTAACCCCAGTGTGCAGAAAGGTTCAAAACGTGTTTTTCAGCAGAAATAAACATGTTTCTGCAAGTTTGGTCAACCCCTTGTAAGTTATGGGGCAGTAACAGTACACTTTTCAAAACGTGTTTTTCATCCCGAAATAAACGCGTTTTTTCAGACAACTGAATCCCCATGTAGCAGCAAGGCTCAGAAGAGCCCACACACTCAGATCTTAACCCCAGTGTGCAGAAAGGTTCAAAACGTGTTTTTCAGCAAAAATAAAAATGTTTCTGCAAGTTTGGTCAACCCCTTGTAAGTTATGGGGCAGTAACAGTACACTCTGCAAAACGTGTTTTTCAGCCCGAAATAAACGCGTTTTTTCAGTCAACTGAATCCCCATGTAGCAGCAAGTCTCAGAAGAGCCCACACACTCAGCTCTTAACCCCAGTGTGCAGAAAGGGTCAAAACGTGTTTTTCAGCAGAAATAAACATGTTTCTGCAAGTTTGGTCAACCCCATGTAGGTTATGGGGCAGTAACAGTACACTCTGCAAAACGTATTTTTCAGCCCGAAATAAACGCGTTTTTTCAGACAACTGAATCCCCATGTAGCAGCAAGGCTCAGAAGAGCCCACACACTCAGATCTTAACCCCAGTGTGCAAAAAGGTTCAAAACGTGTTTTTCAGCAAAAATAAACATGTTTCTGCAAGTTTGGTCAACCCCATGTAAGTTATGGGGCAGTAACAGTACACTTTTCAAAACGTGTTTTTCAGCCCGAAATAAACGCGTTTATTCAGACAACTGAATCCCCATGTAGCAGCAAGGCTCAGAAGAGCCCACACACTCAGATCTTAACCCCAGTGTGCAAAAAGGTTCAAAACGTGTTTTTCAGCAGAAATAAACATGTTTCTGCAAGTTTGGTCAACCCCATGTAAGTTATGGGGCAGTAACAGTACACTCTGCAAAACGTGTTTTTCAGCCCGAAATAAACGCGTTTTTTTCAGTCAACTGAATCCCCATGTAGCAGCAAGTCTCAGAAGAGCCCACACACTCAGCTCTTAACCCCAGTGTGCAGAAAGGGTCAAAACGTGTTTTTCAGCAGAAATAAACATGTTTCTGCAAGTTTGGTCATCCCCATGTAGGTTATGGGGCAGTAACAGTACACTCTGCAAACGTGTTTTTCAGCCCGAAATAAACGCGTTTTTTCAGACAACTGAATCCCCATGTAGCAGCAAGGCTCAGAAGAGCCCACACACTCAGATCTTAACCCCAGTGTGCAAAAAGGTTCAAAACGTGTTTTTCAGCAGAAATAAACATGTTTCTGCAAATTTGGTCAACCCCATGTAAGTTATGGGGCAGTAACAGTACATTTTTCAAAACGTGTTTTTCAGCCCGAAATAAACGCGTTTTTTCAGACAACTGAATCCCCATGTAGCAGCAAGTCTCAGAAGAGCCCACACACTCAGCTCTTAACCCCAGTGTGCAGAAAGGGTCAAAACGTGTTTTTCAGCAGAAATAAACATGTTTCTGCAAGTTTGGTCAACCCCATGTAAGTTATGGGGCAGTAACAGTACACTCTGCAAAACGTGTTTTTCAGCCCGAAATAAACGCGTTTTTTCAGACAACTGTATCCCTATGTAACTGCAGGGCTCAGAAGAGCCCACACACTCAGGTCTTAACCCCAGTGTGCTGAAAGTGTCAAAACATGTTTTTCAGCAGAAATAAACATGTTTCTGCAAGTTTGGTCAACCCCATGTAACTTATGGGGCAGTAACAGCTCACTTTTCAAAACGTGTTTTTCAGCCCGAAATAAACGCGTTTTTTCAGACAATTGAATCCCCATGTAGCAGCAAGGGTCAGAAGAGCCCACATACTCAGCTCTTATCCCCAGTGTGCAGAAAGGGTCAAAACGTGTTTTTCAGCAGAAATAAACATGTTTCTGCAAGTTTGGTCAACCCCATGTAAGTTATGGGGCAGTAACAGTACACTTTTCAAAACGTGTTTTTCAGCCCGAAATAAACGCGTTTTTTCAGACAACTGAATCCCCATGTAGCAGCAAGGCTCAGAAGACCCCACACACTCAGATCTTAACCCCAGTGTGCAGAAAGGTTCAAAACGTGTTTTTCAGCAGAAATAAACATGTTTCTGCAAGTTTGGTCAACCCCATGTAAGTTATGGGGCAGTAACAGTACACTCTGCAAAACGTGTTTTTCAGCCCGAAATAAACGCGTTTTTTCAGACAACTGAATCCCCATGTAGCAGCAAGGCTCAGAAGAGCCCACACACTCAGATCTTAACCCCAGTGTGCAGAAAGGTTCAAAACGTGTTTTTCAGCAGAAATAAACATGTTTCTGCAAGTTTGGTCAAACCCATGTAAGTTATGGGGCAGTAACAGTACACTCTGCAAAACGTGTTTTTCAGCCCGAAATAAACGCGTTTTTTCAGACAACTGAATCCCCATGTAGCAGCAAGGCTCAGAAGAGCCCACACACTCAGATCTTAACCCCAGTGTGCAAAAAGGTTCAAAATGTGTTTTTCAGCAGAAATAAACATGTTTCTGCAAATTTGGTCAACCCCATGTAAGTTATGGGGCAGTAACAGTACATTTTTCAAAACGTGTTTTTCAGCCCGAAATAAACGCGTTTTTTCAGACAACTGAATCCCCATGTAGCAGCAAGTCTCAGAAGAGCCCACACACTCAGCTCTTAACCCCAGTGTGCAGAAAGGGTCAAAACGTGTTTTTCAGCAGAAATAAACATGTTTCTGCAAGTTTGGTCAACCCCATGTAAGTTATGGGGCAGTAACAGTACACTCTGCAAAACGTGTTTTTCAGCCCGAAATAAACGCGTTTTTTCAGACAACTGTATCCCTATGTAACTGCAAGGCTCAGAAGAGCCCACACACTCAGGTCTTAACCCCAGTGTGCTGAAAGTGTCAAAACATGTTTTTCAGCAGAAATAAACATGTTTCTGCAAGTTTGGTCAACCCCATGTAACTTATGGGGCAGTAACAGCTCACTTTTCAAAACGTGTTTTTCAGCCCGAAATAAACGCGTTTTTTCAGACAATTGAATCCCCATGTAGCAGCAAGGCTCAGAAGAGCCCACACACTCAGATCTTAACCCCAGTGTGCAAAAAGGTTCAAAACGTGTTTTTCAGCAGAAATAAACATGCTTCTGCAAGTTTGGTCAACCCCATGTAAGTTATGGGGCAGTAACAGTACACTCTGCAAAACGTGTTTTTCAGCCCGAAATAAACACGTTTTTTCAGACAACTGAATCCCCATGTAGCAGCAAGGCTCAGAAGAGCCCACACACTCAGCTCTTAACCCCAGTGTGCAGAAAGGGTCAAAACGTGTTTTTCAGCAGAAATAAACATGTTTCTGCAAGTTTGGTCAACCCCATGTAAGTTATGGGGCAGTAACAGTACACTCTGCAAAACGTGTTTTTCAGCCCGAAATAAACGCGTTTTTTCAGACAACTGAATCCCCATGTAGCAGCAAGGCTCAGAAGAGCCAACACACTCAGATCTTAACCCCAGTGTGCAGAAAGGTTCAAAACGTGTTTTTCAGCAGAAATAAACATGTTTCTGCAAGTTTGGTCAACCCCATGTAAGTTATGGGGCAGTAACAGTACACTCTGCAAAACGTGTTTTTCAGCCCGAAATAAACGCGTTTTTTCAGTCAACTGAATCCCCATGTAGCAGCAAGTCTCAGAAGAGACCACACACTCACCTCTTAACCCCAGTGTGCAGAAAGGGTCAAAACGTGTTTTTCAGCAGAAATAAACATGTTTCTGCAAGTTTGGTCAACCCCATGTAGGTTATGGGGCAGTAACAGTACACTCTGCAAAACGTGTTTTTCAGCCCGAAATAAACGCGTTTTTTCAGACAACTGAATCCCCATGTAGCAGCAAGGCTCAGAAGAGCCCACACACTCAGATCTTAACCCCAGTGTGCAAAAAGGTTCAAAACGTGTTTTTCAGCAGAAATAAACATGTTTCTGCAAGTTTGGTCAACCCCATGTAAGTTATGGGGCAGTAACAGTACACTCTGCAAAACGTGTTTTTCAGCCCGAAATAAACGCGTTTTTTCAGACAGCTGTATCCCTATGTAACTGCAAGGCTCAGAAGAGCCCACACACTCAGCTCTTAACCCCAGTGTGCAGAAAGGGTCAAAACGTGTTTTTCAGCAGAAATAAACATGTTTCTGCAAGTTTGGTCAACCCCATGTAAGTTATGGGGCAGTAACAGTACACTCTGCAAAACGTGTTTTTCAGCCCGAAATAAACGCGTTTTTTCAGACAACTGAATCCCCATGTAGCAGCAAGGCTCAGAAGAGCCAACACACTCAGATCTTAACCCCAGTGTGCAGAAAGGTTCAAAACGTGTTTTTCAGCAGAAATAAACATGTTTCTGCAACTTTGGTCAACCCCATGTAAGTTATGGGGCAGTAACAGTACACATTTCAAAACGTGTTTTTCAGCCCGAAATAAACGCGTTTTTTCTGACAACTGAATCCCCATGTAGCAGCAAGGCTCAGAAGAGCCCACACACTCAGATCTTAACCCCAGTGTGCAAAAAGGTTCAAAACGTGTTTTTCAGCAGAAATAAACATGCTTCTGCAAGTTTGGTCAACCCCATGTAAGTTATGGGGCAGTAACAGTACACTTTTCAAAACGTGTTTTTCAGCCCGAAATAAACGCGTTTTTTCAGACAACTGAATCCCCATGTAGCAGCAAGGCTCAGAAGACCCCACACACTCAGATCTTAACCCCAGTGTGCAGAAAGGTTCAAAACGTGTTTTTCAGCAGAAATAAACATGTTTCTGCAAGTTTGGTCAACCCCATGTAAGTTATGGGGCAGTAACAGTACACTCTGCAAAACGTGTTTTTCAGCCCGAAATAAACACGTTTTTTCAGACAACTGAATCCCCATGTAGCAGCAAGGCTCAGAAGAGCCCACACACTCAGCTCTTAACCCCAGTGTGCAGAAAGGGTCAAAACGTGTTTTTCAGCAGAAATAAACATGTTTCTGCAAGTTTGGTCAACCCCATGTAAGTTATGGGGCAGTAACAGTACACTCTGCAAAACGTGTTTTTCAGCCCGAAATAAACGCGTTTTTTCAGACAACTGAATCCCCATGTAGCAGCAAGGCTCAGAAGAGCCAACACACTCAGATCTTAACCCCAGTGTGCAGAAAGGTTCAAAACGTGTTTTTCAGCAGAAATAAACATGTTTCTGCAAGTTTGGTCAACCCCATGTAAGTTATGGGGCAGTAACAGTACACTCTGCAAAACGTGTTTTTCAGCCCGAAATAAACGCGTTTTTTCAGTCAACTGAATCCCCATGTAGCAGCAAGTCTCAGAAGAGACCACACACTCACCTCTTAACCCCAGTGTGCAGAAAGGGTCAAAACGTGTTTTTCAGCAGAAATAAACATGTTTCTGCAAGTTTGGTCAACCCCATGTAGGTTATGGGGCAGTAACAGTACACTCTGCAAAACGTGTTTTTCAGCCCGAAATAAACGCGTTTTTTCAGACAACTGAATCCCCATGTAGCAGCAAGGCTCAGAAGAGCCCACACACTCAGATCTTAACCCCAGTGTGCAAAAAGGTTCAAAACGTGTTTTTCAGCAGAAATAAACATGTTTCTGCAAGTTTGGTCAACCCCATGTAAGTTATGGGGCAGTAACAGTACACTTTTCAAAACGTGTTTTTCAGCCCGAAATAAACGCGTTTTTTCAGACAACTGAATCCCCATGTAGCAGCAAGGCTCAGAAGAGCCCACACACTCAGGTCTTAACCCCAGTGTGCTGAAAGTGTCAAAACATGTTTTTCAGCAGAAATAAACATGTTTCTGCAAGTTTGGTCAACCCCATGTAAGTTATGGGGCAGTAACAGTACACTCTGCAAAACGTGTTTTTCAGCCCGAAATAAACGCGTTTTTTCAGACAACTGAATCCCCATGTAGCAGCAAGGCTCAGAAGAGCCCACACACTCAGATCTTAACCCCAGTGTGCAGAAAGGTTCAAAACGTGTTTTTCAGCAGAAATAAACATGTTTCTGCAAGTTTGGTCAACCCCATGTAAGTTATGGGGCAGTAACAGTACACTCTGCAAAACGTGTTTTTCAGCCCGAAATAAACGCGTTTTTTCAGACAACTGAATCCCCATGTAGCAGCAAGGCTCAGAAGAGCCCACACACTCAGATCTTAACCCCAGTGTGCAGAAAGGTTCAAAACGTGTTTTTCAGCAGAAATAAACATGTTTCTGCAAGTTTGGTCAACCCCATGTAAGTTATGGGGCAGTAACAGTACACTCTGCAAAACGTGTTTTTCAGCCCGAAATAAACGCGTTTTTTCAGACAACTGAATCCCCATGTAGCAGCAAGGCTCAGAAGAGCCCACACACTCAGATCTTAACCCCAGTGTGCAGAAAGGTTCAAAACGTGTTTTTCAGCAGAAATAAACATGTTTCTGCAAGTTTGGTCAACCCCATGTAAGTTATGGGGCAGTAACAGTACACTCTGCAAAACGTGTTTTTCAGCCCGAAATAAACGCGTTTTTTCAGACAACTGAATCCCCATGTAGCAGCAAGGCTCAGAAGAGCCCACACACTCAGCTCTTAACCCCAGTGTGCAGAAAGGGTCAAAACGTGTTTTTCAGCAGAAATAAACATGTTTCTGCAAGTTTGGTCAACCCCATGTAAGTTATGGGGCAGTAACAGTACACTCTGCAAAACGTGTTTTTCAGCCCGAAATAAACGCGTTTTTTCAGACAACTGAATCCCCATGTAGCAGCAAGGCTCAGAAGAGCCAACACACTCAGATCTTAACCCCAGTGTGCAGAAAGGTTCAAAACGTGTTTTTCAGCAGAAATAAACATGTTTCTGCAAGTTTGGTCAACCCCATGTAAGTTATGGGGCAGTAACAGTACACTCTGCAAATCGTGTTTTTCAGCCCGAAATAAACGCGTTTTTTCAGACAACTGAATCCCCATGTAGCAGCAAGGCTCAGAAGACCCCACACACTCAGATCTTAACCCCAGTGTGCAGAAAGGTTCAAAACGTGTTTTTCAGCAGAAATAAACATGTTTCTGCAAGTTTGGTCAACCCCATGTAAGTTATGGGGCAGTAACAGTACACTTTTCAAAACGTGTTTTTCAGCCCGAAATAAACGCGTTTTT
Source organism: Lepisosteus platostomus (assembly GCF_059453375.1). Taxonomy (NCBI): domain Eukaryota; kingdom Metazoa; phylum Chordata; class Actinopteri; order Semionotiformes; family Lepisosteidae; genus Lepisosteus; species Lepisosteus platostomus. The sequence continues at coordinate 26,401,695 of NC_142615.1, read as the reverse complement.
TCAGACAACTGAATCCCCATGTAGCAGCAAGGCTCAGAAGAGCCCACACACTCAGATCTTAACCCCAGTGTGCAGAAAGGTTCAAAACGTGTTTTTCAGCAGAAATAAACATGTTTCTGCAAGTTTGGTCAACCCCATGTAAGTTATGGGGCAGTAACAGTACACTCTGCAAAACGTGTTTTTCAGCCCGAAATAAACGCGTTTTTTCAGTCAACTGAAACCCCATGTAGCAGCAAGTCTCAGAAGAGCCCACACACTCAGCTCTTAACCCCAGTGTGCAGAAAGGGTCAAAACGTGTTTTTCAGCAGAAATAAACATGTTTCTGCAAGTTTGGTCAACCCCATGTAGGTTATGGGGCAGTAACAGTACACTCTGCAAAACGTGTTTTTCAGCCCGAAATAAACGCGTTTTTTCAGACAACTGAATCCCCATGTAGCAGCAAGGCTCAGAAGAGCCCACACACTCAGATCTTAACCCCAGTGTGCAAAAAGGTTCAAAACGTGTTTTTCAGCAGAAATAAACATGTTTCTGCAAGTTTGGTCAACCCCATGTAAGTTATGGGGCAGTAACAGTACACTTTTCAAAACGTGTTTTTCAGCCCGAAATAAACGCGTTTTTTCAGACAGCTGTATCCCTATGTAACTGCAAGGCTCAGAAGAGCCCACACACTCAGGTCTTAACCCCAGTGTGCTGAAAGTGTCAAAACATGTTTTTCAGCAGAAATAAACATGTTTCTGCAAGTTTGGTCAACCCCATGTAAGTTATGGGGCAGTAACAGTACACTTTTCAAAACGTGTTTTTCAGCCCGAAATAAACGCGTTTTTTCAGACAACTGAATCCCCATGTAGCAGCAAGGCTCAGAAGAGCCCACACACTCAGATCTTAACCCCAGTGTGCAGAAAGGTTCAAAACGTGTTTTTCAGCAGAAATAAACATGTTTCTGCAAGTTTGGTCAACCCCATGTAGGTTATGGGGCAGTAACAGTACACTCTGCAAAACGTATTTTTCAGCCCGAAATAAACGCGTTTTTTCAGACAACTGAATCCCCATGTAGCAGCAAGGCTCAGAAGAGCCCACACACTCAGATCTTAACCCCAGTGTGCAAAAAGGTTCAAAACGTGTTTTTCAGCAAAAATAAACATGTTTCTGCAAGTTTGGTCAACCCCATGTAAGTTATGGGGCAGTAACAGTACACTTTTCAAAACGTGTTTTTCAGCCCGAAATAAACGCGTTTATTCAGACAACTGAATCCCCATGTAGCAGCAAGGCTCAGAAGAGCCCACACACTCAGATCTTAACCCCAGTGTGCAAAAAGGTTCAAAACGTGTTTTTCAGCAGAAATAAACATGTTTCTGCAAGTTTGGTCAACCCCATGTAAGTTATGGGGCAGTAACAGTACACTCTGCAAAACGTGTTTTTCAGCCCGAAATAAACGCGTTATTTTCAGTCAACTGAATCCCCATGTAGCAGCAAGTCTCAGAAGAGCCCACACACTCAGCTCTTAACCCCAGTGTGCAGAAAGGGTCAAAACGTGTTTTTCAGCAGAAATAAACATGTTTCTGCAAGTTTGGTCATCCCCATGTAGGTTATGGGGCAGTAACAGTACACTCTGCAAAACGTGTTTTTCAGCCCGAAATAAACGCGTTTTTTCAGACAACTGAATCCCCATGTAGCAGCAAGGCTCAGAAGAGCCCACACACTCAGATCTTAACCCCAGTGTGCAAAAAGGTTCAAAACGTGTTTTTCAGCAGAAATAAACATGTTTCTGCAAATTTGGTCAACCCCATGTAAGTTATGGGGCAGTAACAGTACATTTTTCAAAACGTGTTTTTCAGCCCGAAATAAACGTGTTTTTTCAGACAACTGAATCCCCATGTAGCAGCAAGTCTCAGAAGAGCCCACACACTCAGCTCTTAACCCCAGTGTGCAGAAAGGGTCAAAACGTGTTTTTCAGCAGAAATAAACATGTTTCTGCAAGTTTGGTCAACCCCATGTAAGTTATGGGGCAGTAACAGTACACTCTGCAAAACGTGTTTTTCAGCCCGAAATAAACGCGTTTTTTCAGACAACTGTATCCCTATGTAACTGCAAGGCTCAGAAGAGCCCACACACTCAGGTCTTAACCCCAGTGTGCTGAAAGTGTCAAAACATGTTTTTCAGCAGAAATAAACATGTTTCTGCAAGTTTGGTCAACCCCATGTAACTTATGGGGCAGTAACAGCTCACTTTTCAAAACGTGTTTTTCAGCCCGAAATAAACGCGTTTTTTCAGACAATTGAATCCCCATGTAGCAGCAAGGGTCAGAAGAGCCCACATACTCAGCTCTTATCCCCAGTGTGCAGAAAGGGTCAAAACGTGTTTTTCAGCAGAAATAAACATGTTTCTGCAAGTTTGGTCAACCCCATGTAAGTTATGGGGCAGTAACAGTACACTTTTCAAAACGTGTTTTTCAGCCCGAAATAAACGCGTTTTTTCAGACAACTGAATCCCCATGTAGCAGCAAGGCTCAGAAGACCCCACACACTCAGATCTTAACCCCAGTGTGCAGAAAGGTTCAAAACGTGTTTTTCAGCAGAAATAAACATGTTTCTGCAAGTTTGGTCAACCCCATGTAAGTTATGGGGCAGTAACAGTACACTCTGCAAAACGTGTTTTTCAGCCCGAAATAAACGCGTTTTTTCAGACAACTGAATCCCCATGTAGCAGCAAGGCTCAGAAGAGCCCACACACTCAGATCTTAACCCCAGTGTGCAGAAAGGTTCAAAACGTGTTTTTCAGCAGAAATAAACATGTTTCTGCAAGTTTGGTCAAACCCATGTAAGTTATGGGGCAGTAACAGTACACTCTGCAAAACGTGTTTTTCAGCCCGAAATAAACGCGTTTTTTCAGACAACTGAATCCCCATGTAGCAGCAAGGCTCAGAAGAGCCCACACACTCAGATCTTAACCCCAGTGTGCAAAAAGGTTCAAAATGTGTTTTTCAGCAGAAATAAACATGTTTCTGCAAATTTGGTCAACCCCATGTAAGTTATGGGGCAGTAACAGTACACTCTGCAAAACGTGTTTTTCAGCCCGAAATAAACGCGTTTTTTCAGACAGCTGTATCCCTATGTAACTGCAAGGCTCAGAAGAGCCCACACACTCAGCTCTTAACCCCAGTGTGCAGAAAGGGTCAAAACGTGTTTTTCAGCAGAAATAAACATGTTTCTGCAAGTTTGGTCAACCCCATGTAAGTTATGGGGCAGTAACAGTACACTTTTCAAAACGTGTTTTTCAGCCCGAAATAAACGCGTTTTTTCAGACAACTGAATCCCCATGTAGCAGCAAGGCTCAGAAGACCCCACACACTCAGATCTTAACCCCAGTGTGCAGAAAGGTTCAAAACGTGTTTTTCAGCAGAAATAAACATGTTTCTGCAAGTTTGGTCAACCCCATGTAAGTTATGGGGCAGTAACAGTACACTCTGCAAAACGTGTTTTTCAGCCCGAAATAAACACGTTTTTTCAGACAACTGAATCCCCATGTAGCAGCAAGGCTCAGAAGAGCCCACACACTCAGCTCTTAACCCCAGTGTGCAGAAAGGGTCAAAACGTGTTTTTCAGCAGAAATAAACATGTTTCTGCAAGTTTGGTCAACCCCATGTAAGTTATGGGGCAGTAACAGTACACTCTGCAAAACGTGTTTTTCAGCCCGAAATAAACGCGTTTTTTCAGACAACTGTATCCCTATGTAACTGCAAGGCTCAGAAGAGCCCACACACTCAGGTCTTAACCCCAGTGTGCTGAAAGTGTCAAAACATGTTTTTCAGCAGAAATAAACATGTTTCTGCAAGTTTGGTCAACCCCATGTAACTTATGGGGCAGTAACAGCTCACTTTTCAAAACGTGTTTTTCAGCCCGAAATAAACGCGTTTTTTCAGACAATTGAATCCCCATGTAGCAGCAAGGGTCAGAAGAGCCCACATACTCAGCTCTTATCCCCAGTGTGCAGAAAGGGTCAAAACGTGTTTTTCAGCAGAAATAAACATGTTTCTGCAAGTTTGGTCAACCCCATGTAAGTTATGGGGCAGTAACAGTACACTTTTCAAAACGTGTTTTTCAGCCCGAAATAAACGCGTTTTTTCAGACAACTGAATCCCCATGTAGCAGCAAGGCTCAGAAGACCCCACACACTCAGATCTTAACCCCAGTGTGCAGAAAGGTTCAAAACGTGTTTTTCAGCAGAAATAAACATGTTTCTGCAAGTTTGGTCAACCCCATGTAAGTTATGGGGCAGTAACAGTACACTCTGCAAAACGTGTTTTTCAGCCCGAAATAAACGCGTTTTTTCAGACAACTGAATCCCCATGTAGCAGCAAGGCTCAGAAGAGCCCACACACTCAGATCTTAACCCCAGTGTGCAGAAAGGTTCAAAACGTGTTTTTCAGCAGAAATAAACATGTTTCTGCAAGTTTGGTCAAACCCATGTAAGTTATGGGGCAGTAACAGTACACTCTGCAAAACGTGTTTTTCAGCCCGAAATAAACGCGTTTTTTCAGACAACTGAATCCCCATGTAGCAGCAAGGCTCAGAAGAGCCCACACACTCAGATCTTAACCCCAGTGTGCAAAAAGGTTCAAAATGTGTTTTTCAGCAGAAATAAACATGTTTCTGCAAATTTGGTCAACCCCATGTAAGTTATGGGGCAGTAACAGTACACTCTGCAAAACGTGTTTTTCAGCCCGAAATAAACGCGTTTTTTCAGACAGCTGTATCCCTATGTAACTGCAAGGCTCAGAAGAGCCCACACACTCAGCTCTTAACCCCAGTGTGCAGAAAGGGTCAAAACGTGTTTTTCAGCAGAAATAAACATGTTTCTGCAAGTTTGGTCAACCCCATGTAAGTTATGGGGCAGTAACAGTACACTCTGCAAAACGTGTTTTTCAGCCCGAAATAAACGCGTTTTTTCAGACAACTGAATCCCCATGTAGCAGCAAGGCTCAGAAGAGCCAACACACTCAGATCTTAACCCCAGTGTGCAGAAAGGTTCAAAACGTGTTTTTCAGCAGAAATAAACATGTTTCTGCAACTTTGGTCAACCCCATGTAAGTTATGGGGCAGTAACAGTACACATTTCAAAACGTGTTTTTCAGCCCGAAATAAACGCGTTTTTTCTGACAACTGAATCCCCATGTAGCAGCAAGGCTCAGAAGAGCCCACACACTCAGATCTTAACCCCAGTGTGCAAAAAGGTTCAAAACGTGTTTTTCAGCAGAAATAAACATGCTTCTGCAAGTTTGGTCAACCCCATGTAAGTTATGGGGCAGTAACAGTACACTTTTCAAAACGTGTTTTTCAGCCCGAAATAAACGCGTTTTTTCAGACAACTGAATCCCCATGTAGCAGCAAGGCTCAGAAGACCCCACACACTCAGATCTTAACCCCAGTGTGCAGAAAGGTTCAAAACGTGTTTTTCAGCAGAAATAAACATGTTTCTGCAAGTTTGGTCAACCCCATGTAAGTTATGGGGCAGTAACAGTACACTCTGCAAAACGTGTTTTTCAGCCCGAAATAAACACGTTTTTTCAGACAACTGAATCCCCATGTAGCAGCAAGGCTCAGAAGAGCCCACACACTCAGCTCTTAACCCCAGTGTGCAGAAAGGGTCAAAACGTGTTTTTCAGCAGAAATAAACATGTTTCTGCAAGTTTGGTCAACCCCATGTAAGTTATGGGGCAGTAACAGTACACTCTGCAAAACGTGTTTTTCAGCCCGAAATAAACGCGTTTTTTCAGACAACTGAATCCCCATGTAGCAGCAAGGCTCAGAAGAGCCAACACACTCAGATCTTAACCCCAGTGTGCAGAAAGGTTCAAAACGTGTTTTTCAGCAGAAATAAACATGTTTCTGCAAGTTTGGTCAACCCCATGTAAGTTATGGGGCAGTAACAGTACACTCTGCAAAACGTGTTTTTCAGCCCGAAATAAACGCGTTTTTTCAGTCAACTGAATCCCCATGTAGCAGCAAGTCTCAGAAGAGACCACACACTCACCTCTTAACCCCAGTGTGCAGAAAGGGTCAAAACGTGTTTTTCAGCAGAAATAAACATGTTTCTGCAAGTTTGGTCAACCCCATGTAGGTTATGGGGCAGTAACAGTACACTCTGCAAAACGTGTTTTTCAGCCCGAAATAAACGCGTTTTTTCAGACAACTGAATCCCCATGTAGCAGCAAGGCTCAGAAGAGCCCACACACTCAGATCTTAACCCCAGTGTGCAAAAAGGTTCAAAACGTGTTTTTCAGCAGAAATAAACATGTTTCTGCAAGTTTGGTCAACCCCATGTAAGTTATGGGGCAGTAACAGTACACTTTTCAAAACGTGTTTTTCAGCCCGAAATAAACGCGTTTTTTCAGACAACTGAATCCCCATGTAGCAGCAAGGCTCAGAAGAGCCCACACACTCAGGTCTTAACCCCAGTGTGCTGAAAGTGTCAAAACATGTTTTTCAGCAGAAATAAACATGTTTCTGCAAGTTTGGTCAACCCCATGTAAGTTATGGGGCAGTAACAGTACACTCTGCAAAACGTGTTTTTCAGCCCGAAATAAACGCGTTTTTTCAGACAACTGAATCCCCATGTAGCAGCAAGGCTCAGAAGAGCCCACACACTCAGATCTTAACCCCAGTGTGCAGAAAGGTTCAAAACGTGTTTTTCAGCAGAAATAAACATGTTTCTGCAAGTTTGGTCAACCCCATGTAAGTTATGGGGCAGTAACAGTACACTCTGCAAAACGTGTTTTTCAGCCCGAAATAAACGCGTTTTTTCAGACAACTGAATCCCCATGTAGCAGCAAGGCTCAGAAGAGCCCACACACTCAGATCTTAACCCCAGTGTGCAGAAAGGTTCAAAACGTGTTTTTCAGCAGAAATAAACATGTTTCTGCAAGTTTGGTCAACCCCATGTAAGTTATGGGGCAGTAACAGTACACTCTGCAAAACGTGTTTTTCAGCCCGAAATAAACGCGTTTTTTCAGACAACTGAATCCCCATGTAGCAGCAAGGCTCAGAAGAGCCCACACACTCAGATCTTAACCCCAGTGTGCAGAAAGGTTCAAAACGTGTTTTTCAGCAGAAATAAACATGTTTCTGCAAGTTTGGTCAACCCCATGTAAGTTATGGGGCAGTAACAGTACACTCTGCAAATCGTGTTTTTCAGCCCGAAATAAACGCGTTTTTTCAGACAACTGAATCCCCATGTAGCAGCAAGGCTCAGAAGACCCCACACACTCAGATCTTAACCCCAGTGTGCAGAAAGGTTCAAAACGTGTTTTTCAGCAGAAATAAACATGTTTCTGCAAGTTTGGTCAACCCCATGTAAGTTATGGGGCAGTAACAGTACACTTTTCAAAACGTGTTTTTCAGCCCGAAATAAACGCGTTTTTTCAGACAACTGAATCCCCATGTAGCAGCAAGGCTCAGAAGAGCCCACACACTCAGATCTTAACCCCAGTGTGCAGAAAGGTTCAAAACGTGTTTTTCAGCAGAAATAAACATGTTTCTGCAAGTTTGGTCAACCCCATGTAAGTTATGGGGCAGTAACAGTACACTCTGCAAAACGTGTTTTTCAGCCCGAAATAAACGCGTTTTTTCAGTCAACTGAATCCCCATGTAGCAGCAAGTCTCAGAAGAGCCCACACACTCAGCTCTTAACCCCAGTGTGCAGAAAGGGTCAAAACGTGTTTTTCAGCAGAAATAAACATGTTTCTGCAAGTTTGGTCAACCCCATGTAGGTTATGGGGCAGTAACAGTACACTCTGCAAAACGTGTTTTTCAGCCCGAAATAAACGCGTTTTTTCAGACAACTGAATCCCCATGTAGCAGCAAGGCTCAGAAGAGCCCACACACTCAGATCTTAACCCCAGTGTGCAAAAAGGTTCAAAACGTGTTTTTCAGCAGAAATAAACATGTTTCTGCAAGTTTGGTCAACCCCATGTAAGTTATGGGGCAGTAACAGTACACTTTTCAAAACGTGTTTTTCAGCCCGAAATAAACGCGTTTTTTCAGACAGCTGTATCCCTATGTAACTGCAAGGCTCAGAAGAGCCCACACACTCAGGTCTTAACCCCAGTGTGCTGAAAGTGTCAAAACATGTTTTTCAGCAGAAATAAACATGTTTCTGCAAGTTTGGTCAACCCCATGTAAGTTATGGGGCAGTAACAGTACACTTTTCAAAACGTGTTTTTCAGCCCGAAATAAACGCGTTTTTTCAGACAACTGAATCCCCATGTAGCAGCAAGGCTCAGAAGAGCCCACACACTCAGATCTTAACCCCAGTGTGCAGAAAGGTTCAAAACGTGTTTTTCAGCAGAAATAAACATGTTTCTGCAAGTTTGGTCAACCCCATGTAAGTTATGGGGCAGTAACAGTACACTCTGCAAAACGTGTTTTTCAGCCCGAAATAAACGCGTTTTTTCAGTCAACTGAATCCCCATGTAGCAGCAAGTCTCAGAAGAGCCCACACACTCAGCTCTTAACCCCAGTGTGCAGAAAGGGTCAAAACGTGTTTTTCAGCAGAAATAAACATGTTTCTGCAAGTTTGGTCAACCCCATGTAGGTTATGGGGCAGTAACAGTACACTCTGCAAAACGTGTTTTTCAGCCCGAAATAAACGCGTTTTTTCAGACAACTGAATCCCCATGTAGCAGCAAGGCTCAGAAGAGCCCACACACTCAGATCTTAACCCCAGTGTGCAAAAAGGTTCAAAACGTGTTTTTCAGCAGAAATAAACATGTTTCTGCAAGTTTGGTCAACCCCATGTAAGTTATGGGGCAGTAACAGTACACTCTGCAAAACGTGTTTTTCAGCCCGAAATAAACGCGTTTTTTCAGACAACTGAATCCCCATGTAGCAGCAAGGCTCAGAAGAGCCCACACACTCAGATCTTAACCCCAGTGTGCAGAAAGGTTCAAAACGTGTTTTTCAGCAGAAATAAACATGTTTCTGCAAGTTTGGTCAACCCCATGTAAGTTATGGGGCAGTAACAGTACACTCTGCAAAACGTGTTTTTCAGCCCGAAATAAACGCGTTTTTTCAGACAACTGAATCCCCATGTAGCAGCAAGGCTCAGAAGAGCCCACACACTCAGATCTTAACCCCAGTGTGCAGAAAGGTTCAAAACGTGTTTTTCAGCAGAAATAAACATGTTTCTGCAAGTTTGGTCAACCCCATGTAAGTTATGGGGCAGTAACAGTACACTCTGCAAAACGTGTTTTTCAGCCCGAAATAAACGCGTTTTTTCAGACAACTGAATCCCCATGTAGCAGCAAGGCTCAGAAGAGCCCACACACTCAGATCTTAACCCCAGTGTGCAGAAAGGTTCAAAACGTGTTTTTCAGCAGAAATAAACATGTTTCTGCAAGTTTGGTCAACCCCATGTAAGTTATGGGGCAGTAACAGTACACTCTGCAAATCGTGTTTTTCAGCCCGAAATAAACGCGTTTTTTCAGACAACTGAATCCCCATGTAGCAGCAAGGCTCAGAAGACCCCACACACTCAGATCTTAACCCCAGTGTGCAGAAAGGTTCAAAACGTGTTTTTCAGCAGAAATAAACATGTTTCTGCAAGTTTGGTCAACCCCATGTAAGTTATGGGGCAGTAACAGTACACTTTTCAAAACGTGTTTTTCAGCCCGAAATAAACGCGTTTTTTCAGACAACTGAATCCCCATGTAGCAGCAAGGCTCAGAAGAGCCCACACACTCAGATCTTAACCCCAGTGTGCAGAAAGGTTCAAAACGTGTTTTTCAGCAGAAATAAACATGTTTCTGCAAGTTTGGTCAACCCCATGTAAGTTATGGGGCAGTAACAGTACACTCTGCAAAACGTGTTTTTCAGCCCGAAATAAACGCGTTTTTTCAGTCAACTGAATCCCCATGTAGCAGCAAGTCTCAGAAGAGCCCACACACTCAGCTCTTAACCCCAGTGTGCAGAAAGGGTCAAAACGTGTTTTTCAGCAGAAATAAACATGTTTCTGCAAGTTTGGTCAACCCCATGTAGGTTATGGGGCAGTAACAGTACACTCTGCAAAACGTGTTTTTCAGCCCGAAATAAACGCGTTTTTTCAGACAACTGAATCCCCATGTAGCAGCAAGGCTCAGAAGAGCCCACACACTCAGATCTTAACCCCAGTGTGCAAAAAGGTTCAAAACGTGTTTTTCAGCAGAAATAAACATGTTTCTGCAAGTTTGGTCAACCCCATGTAAGTTATGGGGCAGTAACAGTACACTTTTCAAAACGTGTTTTTCAGCCCGAAATAAACGCGTTTTTTCAGACAGCTGTATCCCTATGTAACTGCAAGGCTCAGAAGAGCCCACACACTCAGGTCTTAACCCCAGTGTGCTGAAAGTGTCAAAACATGTTTTTCAGCAGAAATAAACATGTTTCTGCAAGTTTGGTCAACCCCATGTAAGTTATGGGGCAGTAACAGTACACTTTTCAAAACGTGTTTTTCAGCCCGAAATAAACGCGTTTTTTCAGACAACTGAATCCCCATGTAGCAGCAAGGCTCAGAAGAGCCCACACACTCAGATCTTAACCCCAGTGTGCAGAAAGGTTCAAAACGTGTTTTTCAGCAGAAATAAACATGTTTCTGCAAGTTTGGTCAACCCCATGTAAGTTATGGGGCAGTAACAGTACACTCTGCAAAACGTGTTTTTCAGCCCGAAATAAACGCGTTTTTTCAGTCAACTGAATCCCCATGTAGCAGCAAGTCTCAGAAGAGCCCACACACTCAGCTCTTAACCCCAGTGTGCAGAAAGGGTCAAAACGTGTTTTTCAGCAGAAATAAACATGTTTCTGCAAGTTTGGTCAACCCCATGTAGGTTATGGGGCAGTAACAGTACACTCTGCAAAACGTGTTTTTCAGCCCGAAATAAACGCGTTTTTTCAGACAGCTGTATCCCTATGTAACTGCAAGGCTCAGAAGAGCCCACACACTCAGGTCTTAACCCCAGTGTGCTGAAAGTGTCAAAACATGTTTTTCAGCAGAAATAAACATGTTTCTGCAAGTTTGGTCAACCCCATGTAACTTATGGGGCAGTAAAAGCTCACTTTTCAAAACGTGTTTTTCAGCCCGAAATAAACGCGTTTTTTCAAACAACTGAATCCCCATGTAGCAGCAAGGGTCAGAAGAGCCCACATACTCAGCTCTTATCCCCATTGTGCAGAAAGGGTCAAAACGTGTTTTTCAGCAGAAATAAACATGTTTCTCCAAGTTTGGTCAACCCCATGTAAGTTATGGGGCAGTAACAGTACACTTTTCAAAACGTGTTTTTCAGCCCGAAATAAACGCGTTTTTTCAGAAAACTGAATCCCCATGTAGCAGCAAGGCTCAGGAGACCCCACACACTCAGATCTTAACCCCAGTGTGCAGAAAGGTTCAAAACGTGTTTTTCAGCAGAAATAAACATGTTTCTGCAAGTTTGGTCAACCCCATGTAAGTTATGGGGCAGTAACAGTACACTCTGCAAAACGTGTTTTTCAGCCCGAAATAAATGCGTTTTTTCAGACAACTGAATCCCCATGTAGCAGCAAGGCTCAGAAGAGCCCACACACTCAGATCTTAACCCCAGTGTGCAGAAAGGTTCAAAACGTGTTTTTCAGCAGAAATAAACATGTTTCTGCAAGTTTGGTCAACCCCATGTAAGTTATGGGGCAGTAACAGTACACTCTGCAAAACGTGTTTTTCAGCCCGAAATAAACGCGTTTTTTCAGACAACTGAATCCCCATGTAGCAGCAAGGCTCAGAAGAGCCCACACACTCAGCTCTTAACCCCAGTGTGCAGAAAGGGTCAAAACGTGTTTTTCAGCAGAAATAAACATGTTTCTGCAAGTTTGGTCAACCCCATGTAAGTTATGGGGCAGTAACAGTACACTCTGCAAAACGTGTTTTTCAGCCCGAAATAAACGCGTTTTTTCAGACAAGTGAATCCCCATGTAGCAGCAAGGCTCAGAAGAGCCAACACACTCAGATCTTAACCCCAGTGTGCAGAAAGGTTCAAAACGTGTTTTTCAGCAGAAATAAACATGTTTCTGCAAGTTTGGTCAACCCCATGTAAGTTATGGGGCAGTAACAGTACACTCTGCAAAACGTGTTTTTCAGCCCGAAATAAACGCGTTTTTTCAGTCAACTGAATCCCCATGTAGCAGCAAGTCTCAGAAGAGCCCACACACTCAGCTCTTAACCCCAGTGTGCAGAAAGGGTCAAAACGTGTTTTTCAGCAGAAATAAACATGTTTCTGCAAGTTTGGTCAACCCCATGTAGGTTATGGGGCAGTAACAGTACACTCTGCAAAACGTGTTTTTCAGCCCGAAATAAACACGTTTTTTCAGACAACTGAATCCCCATGTAGCAGCAAGGCTCAGAAGAGCCCACACACTCAGATCTTAACCCCAGTGTGCAAAAAGGTTCAAAACGTGTTTTTCAGCAGAAATAAACATGTTTCTGCAAATTTGGTCAACCCCATGTAAGTTATGGGGCAGTAACAGTACATTTTTCAAAACGTGTTTTTCAGCCCGAAATAAACGCGTTTTTTCAGACAACTGAATCCCCATGTAGCAGCAAGTCTCAGAAGAGCCCACACACTCAGCTCTTAACCCCAGTGTGCAGAAAGGGTCAAAACGTGTTTTTCAGCAGAAATAAACATGTTTCTGCAAGTTTGGTCAACCCCATGTAAGTTATGGGGCAGTAACAGTACACTCTGCAAAACGTGTTTTTCAGCCCGAAATAAACGCGTTTTTTCAGACAACTGTATCCCTATGTAACTGCAAGGCTCAGAAGAGCCCACACACTCAGGTCTTAACCCCAGTGTGCTGAAAGTGTCAAAACATGTTTTTCAGCAGAAATAAACATGTTTCTGCAAGTTTGGTCAACCCCATGTAACTTATGGGGCAGTAACAGTACACTTTTCAAAACGTGTTTTTCAGCCCGAAATAAACGCGTTTTTTCAGACAACTGAATCCCCATGTAGCAGCAAGGGTCAGAAGAGCCCACATACTCAGCTCTTATCCCCAGTGTGCAGAAAGGGTCAAAACGTGTTTTTCAGCAGAAATAAACATGTTTCTGCAAGTTTGGTCAACCCCATGTAAGATATGGGACAGTAACAGTACACTTTTCAAAACGTGTTTTTCAGCCCGAAATAAACGCGTTTTTTCAGACAACTGAATCCCCATGTAGCAGCAAGGCTCAGAAGACCCCACACACTCAGATCTTAACCCCAGTGTGCAGAAAGGTTCAAAACGTGTTTTTCAGCAGAAATAAACATGTTTCTGCAAGTTTGGTCAACCCCATGTAAGTTATGGGGCAGTAACAGTACACTCTGCAAAACGTGTTTTTCAGCCCGAAATAAACGCGTTTTTTCAGACAACTGAATCCCCATGTAGCAGCAAGGCTCAGAAGAGCCCACACACTCAGATCTTAACCCCAGTGTGCAGAAAGGTTCAAAACGTGTTTTTCAGCAGAAATAAACATGTTTCTGCAAGTTTGGTCAAACCCATGTAAGTTATGGGGCAGTAACAGTACACTCTGCAAAACGTGTTTTTCAGCCCGAAATAAACGCGTTTTTTCAGACAACTGAATCCCCATGTAGCAGCAAGGCTCAGAAGAGCCCACACACTCAGATCTTAACCCCAGTGTGCAAAAAGGTTCAAAACGTGTTTTTCAGCAGAAATAAACATGTTTCTGCAAATTTGGTCAACCCCATGTAAGTTATGGGGCAGTAACAGTACATTTTTCAAAACGTGTTTTTCAGCCCGAAATAAACGCGTTTTTTCAGACAACTGAATCCCCATGTAGCAGCAAGTCTCAGAAGAGCCCACACACTCAGCTCTTAACCCCAGTGTGCAGAAAGGGTCAAAACGTGTTTTTCAGCAGAAATAAACATGTTTCTGCAAGTTTGGTCAACCCCATGTAAGTTATGGGGCAGTAACAGTACACTCTGCAAAACGTGTTTTTCAGCCCGAAATAAACGCGTTTTTTCAGACAACTGTATCCCTATGTAACTGCAAGGCTCAGAAGAGCCCACACACTCAGGTCTTAACCCCAGTGTGCTGAAAGTGTCAAAACATGTTTTTCAGCAGAAATAAACATGTTTCTGCAAGTTTGGTCAACCCCATGTAAGTTATGGGGCAGTAACAGTACACTTTTCAAAACGTGTTTTTCAGCCCGAAATAAACGCGTTTTTTCAGACAACTGAATCCCCATGTAGCAGCAAGGCTCAGAAGACCCCACACACTCAGATCTTAACCCCAGTGTGCAGAAAGGTTCAAAACGTGTTTTTCAGCAGAAATAAACATGTTTCTGCAAGTTTGGTCAACCCCATGTAAGTTATGGGGCAGTAACAGTACACTCTGCAAAACGTGTTTTTCAGCCCGAAATAAACGCGTTTTTTCAGACAACTGAATCCCCATGTAGCAGCAAGGCTCAGAAGAGCCCACACACTCAGATCTTAACCCCAGTGTGCAGAAAGGTTCAAAACGTGTTTTTCAGCAGAAATAAACATGTTTCTGCAAGTTTGGTCAACCCCATGTAAGTTATGGGGCAGTAACAGTACACTCTGCAAAACGTGTTTTTCAGCCCGAAATAAACGCGTTTTTTCAGACAACTGAATCCCCATGTAGCAGCAAGGCTCAGAAGAGCCCACACACTCAGATCTTAACCCCAGTGTGCAGAAAGGTTCAAAACGTGTTTTTCAGCGGAAATAAACATGTTTCTGCAAGTTTTGTCAACCCCATGTAAGTTATGGGGCAGTAACAGTACACTTTTCAAAACGTGTTTTTCAGCCCGAAATAAACGCGTTTTTTCAGACAACTGAATCCCCATGTAGCAGCAAGGCTCAGAAGAGCCCACACACTCAGATCTTAACCCCAGTGTGCAGAAAGGTTCAAAACGTGTTTTTCAGCAGAAATAAACATGTTTCTGCAAGTTTGGTCAACCCCATGTAAGTTATGGGGCAGTAACAGTACACTTTTCAAAACGTGTTTTTCAGCCCGAAATAAACGCGTTTTTTCAGACAACTGAATCCCCATGTAGCAGCAAGGCTCAGAAGAGCCCACACACTCAGATCTTAACCCCAGTGTGCAGAAAGGTTCAAATCGTGTTTTTCAGCAGAAATAAACATGTTTCTGCAAGTTTGGTCAACCCCTTGTAAGTTATGGGGCAGTAACAGTACACTCTGCAAAACGTGTTTTTCAGCCCGAAATAAACGCGTTTTTTCAGACAACTGAATCCCCATGTAGCAGCAAGGCTCAGAAGAGCCCACACACTCAGATCTTAACCCCAGTGTGCAGAAAGGTTCAAAACGTGTTTTTCAGCAGAAATAAACATGTTTCTGCAAGTTTGGTCAACCCCATGTAAGTTATGGGGCAGTAACAGTACACTTTTCAAAACGTGTTTTTCAGCCCGAAATAAACGCGTTTTTTCAGACAACTGAATCCCCATGTAGCAGCAAGGCTCAGAAGAGCCCACACACTCAGATCTTAACCCCAGTGTGCAGAAAGGTTCAAAACGTGTTTTTCAGCAGAAATAAACATGTTTCTGCAAGTTTGGTCAACCCCTTGTAAGTTATGGGGCAGTAACAGTACACTTTTCAAAACGTGTTTTTCAGCCCGAAATAAACGCGTTTTTTCAGTCAACTGAATCCCCATGTAGCAGCAAGTCTCAGAAGAGCCCACACACTCAGCTCTTAACCCCAGTGTGCAGAAAGGGTCAAAACGTGTTTTTCAGCAGAAATAAACATGTTTCTGCAAGTTTGGTCAACCCCATGTAGGTTATGGGGCAGTAACAGTACACTCTGCAAAACGTATTTTTCAGCCCGAAATAAACGCGTTTTTTCAGACAACTGAATCCCCATGTAGCAGCAAGGCTCAGAAGAGCCCACACACTCAGATCTTAACCCCAGTGTGCAAAAAGGTTCAAAACGTGTTTTTCAGCAAAAATAAACATGTTTCTGCAAGTTTGGTCAACCCCATGTAAGTTATGGGGCAGTAACAGTACACTTTTCAAAACGTGTTTTTCAGCCCGAAATAAACGCGTTTATTCAGACAACTGAATCCCCATGTAGCAGCAAGGCTCAGAAGAGCCCACACACTCAGATCTTAACCCCAGTGTGCAAAAAGGTTCAAAACGTGTTTTTCAGCAGAAATAAACATGTTTCTGCAAGTTTGGTCAACCCCATGTAAGTTATGGGGCAGTAACAGTACACTCTGCAAAACGTGTTTTTCAGCCCGAAATAAACGCGTTTTTTTCAGTCAACTGAATCCCCATGTAGCAGCAAGTCTCAGAAGAGCCCACACACTCAGCTCTTAACCCCAGTGTGCAGAAAGGGTCAAAACGTGTTTTTCAGCAGAAATAAACATGTTTCTGCAAGTTTGGTCAACCCCATGTAGGTTATGGGGCAGTAACAGTACACTCTGCAAAACGTGTTTTTCAGCCCGAAATAAACGCGTTTTTTCAGACAACTGAATCCCCATGTAGCAGCAAGGCTCAGAAGAGCCCACACACTCAGATCTTAACCCCAGTGTGCAAAAAGGTTCAAAACGTGTTTTTCAGCAGAAATAAACATGTTTCTGCAAATTTGGTCAACCCCATGTAAGTTATGGGGCAGTAACAGTACATTTTTCAAAACGTGTTTTTCAGCCCGAAATAAACGCGTTTTTTCAGACAACTGAATCCCCATGTAGCAGCAAGTCTCAGAAGAGCCCACACACTCAGCTCTTAACCCCAGTGTGCATAAAGGGTCAAAACGTGTTTTTCAGCAGAAATAAACATGTTTCTGCAAGTTTGGTCAACCCCATGTAAGTTATGGGGCAGTAACAGTACACTCTGCAAAACGTGTTTTTCAGCCCGAAATAAACGCGTTTTTTCAGACAACTGTATCCCTATGTAACTGCAAGGCTCAGAAGAGCCCACACACTCAGGTCTTAACCCCAGTGTGCTGAAAGTGTCAAAACATGTTTTTCAGCAGAAATAAACATGTTTCTGCAAGTTTGGTCAACCCCATGTAACTTATGGGGCACTAACAGCTCACTTTTCAAAACGTGTTTTTCAGCCCGAAATAAACGCGTTTTTTCAGACAATTGAATCCCCATGTAGCAGCAAGGGTCAGAAGAGCCCACATACTCAGCTCTTATCCCCAGTGTGCAGAAAGGGTCAAAACGTGTTTTTCAGCAGAAATAAACATGTTTCTGCAAGTTTGGTCAACCCCATGTAAGTTATGGGGCAGTAACAGTACACTTTTCAAAACGTGTTTTTCAGCCCGAAATAAACGCGTTTTTTCAGACAACTGAATCCCCATGTAGCAGCAAGGCTCAGAAGACCCCACACACTCAGATCTTAACCCCACTGTGCAGAAAGGTTCAAAACGTGTTTTTCAGCAGAAATAAACATGTTTCTGCAAGTTTGGTCAACCCCATGTAAGTTATGGGGCAGTAACAGTACACTCTGCAAAACGTGTTTTTCAGCCCGAAATAAACGCGTTTTTTCAGACAACTGAATCCCCATGTAGCAGCAAGGCTCAGAAGAGCCCACACACTCAGATCTTAACCCCAGTGTGCAGAAAGGTTCAAAACGTGTTTTTCAGCAGAAATAAACATGTTTCTGCAAGTTTGGTCAAACCCATGTAAGTTATGGGGCAGTAACAGTACACTCTGCAAAACGTGTTTTTCAGCCCGAAATAAACGCGTTTTTTCAGACAACTGAATCCCCATGTAGCAGCAAGGCTCAGAAGAGCCCACACACTCAGATCTTAACCCCAGTGTGCAAAAAGGTTCAAAATGTGTTTTTCAGCAGAAATAAACATGTTTCTGCAAATTTGGTCAACCCCATGTAAGTTATGGGGCAGTAACAGTACATTTTTCAAAACGTGTTTTTCAGCCCGAAATAAACGCGTTTTTTCAGACAACTGAATCCCCATGTAGCACCAAGTCTCAGAAGAGCCCACACACTCAGCTCTTAACCCCAGTGTGCAGAAAGGGTCAAAACGTGTTTTTCAGCAGAAATAAACATGTTTCTGCAAGTTTGGTCAACCCCATGTAAGTTATGGGGCAGTAACAGTACACTCTGCAAAACGTGTTTTTCAGCCCGAAATAAACGCGTTTTTTCAGACAACTGTATCCCTATGTAACTGCAAGGCTCAGAAGAGCCCACACACTCAGGTCTTAACCCCAGTGTGCTGAAAGTGTCAAAACATGTTTTTCAGCAGAAATAAACATGTTTCTGCAAGTTTGGTCAACCCCATGTAACTTATGGGGCAGTAACAGCTCACTTTTCAAAACGTGTTTTTCAGCCCGAAATAAACGCGTTTTTTCAGACAATTGAATCCCCATGTAGCAGCAAGGGTCAGAAGAGCCCACATACTCAGCTCTTATCCCCAGTGTGCAGAAAGGGTCAAAACGTGTTTTTCAGCAGAAATAAACATGTTTCTGCAAGTTTGGTCAACCCCATGTAAGTTATGGGGCAGTAACAGTACACTTTTCAAAACGTGTTTTTCAGCCCGAAATAAACGCGTTTTTTCAGACAACTGAATCCCCATGTAGCAGCAAGGCTCAGAAGACCCCACACACTCAGATCTTAACCCCAGTGTGCAGAAAGGTTCAAAACGTGTTTTTCAGCAGAAATAAACATGTTTCTGCAAGTTTGGTCAACCCCATGTAAGTTATGGGGCAGTAACAGTACACTCTGCAAAACGTGTTTTTCAGCCCGAAATAAACGCGTTTTTTCAGACAACTGAATCCCCATGTAGCAGCAAGGCTCAGAAGAGCCCACACACTCAGATCTTAACCCCAGTGTGCAGAAAGGTTCAAAACGTGTTTTTCAGCAGAAATAAACATGTTTCTGCAAGTTTGGTCAAACCCATGTAAGTTATGGGGCAGTAACAGTACACTCTGCAAAACGTGTTTTTCAGCCCGAAATAAACGCGTTTTTTCAGACAACTGAATCCCCATGTAGCAGCAAGGCTCAGAAGAGCCCACACACTCAGATCTTAACCCCAGTGTGCAGAAAGGTTCAAAACGTGTTTTTCAGCAGAAATAAACATGTTTCTGCAAGTTTGGTCAACCCCATGTAAGTTATGGGGCAGTAACAGTACACTTTTCAAAACGTGTTTTTCAGCCCGAAATAAACGCGTTTTTTCAGACAACTGAATCCCCATGTAGCAGCAAGGCTCAGAAGAGCCCACACACTCAGATCTTAACCCCAGTGTGCAGAAAGGTTCAAATCGTGTTTTTCAGCAGAAATAAACATGTTTCTGCAAGTTTGGTCAACCCCTTGTAAGTTATGGGGCAGTAACAGTACACTCTGCAAAACGTGTTTTTCAGCCCGAAATAAACGCGTTTTTTCAGACAACTGAATCCCCATGTAGCAGCAAGGCTCAGAAGAGCCCACACACTCAGATCTTAACCCCAGTGTGCAAAAAGGTTCAAAACGTGTTTTTCAGCAAAAATAAACATGTTTCTGCAAGTTTGGTCAACCCCATGTAAGTTATGGGGCAGTAACAGTACACTTTTCAAAACGTGTTTTTCAGCCCGAAATAAACGCGTTTTTTCAGACAACTGAATCCCCATGTAGCAGCAAGTCTCAGAAGAGCCCACACACTCAGCTTTTAACCCCAGTGTGCAGAAAGGGTCAAAACGTGTTTTTCAGCAGAAATAAACATGTTTCTGCAAGTTTGGTCAACCCCATGTGAGTTATGGGGCAGTAACAGTACACTCTGCAAAACGTGTTTTTCAGCCCGAAATAAACGCGTTTTTTCAGACAACTGAATCCCCATGTAGCAGCAAGGCTCAGAAGAGCCCACACACTCAGATCTTAACCCCAGTGTGCAAAAAGGTTCAAAACGTGTTTTTCAGCAGAAATAAACATGTTTCTGCAAGTTTGGTCAACCCCATGTAAGTTATGGCGCAGTAACAGTACACTTTTCAAAACGTGTTTTTCATCCCGAAATAAACGCGTTTTTTCAGACAACTGAATCCCCATGTAGAATCAAGGCTCAGAAGAGCCCACACACTCAGATCTTAACCCCAGTGTGCAAAAAGGTTCAAAACGTGTTTTTCAGCAGAAATAAACATGTTTCTGCAAGTTTGGTCAACCCCATGTAAGTTATGGGGCAGTAACAGTACACTTTTCAAAACGTGTTTTTCAGCCCGAAATAAACGCGTTTTTTCAGACAACTGAATCCCCATGTAGCAGCAAGGCTCAGAAGAGCCCACACACTCAGATCTTAACCCCAGTGTGCAAAAAGGTTCAAAACGTGTTTTTCAGCAGAAATAAACATGTTTCTGCAAGTTTGGTCAACCCCATGTAAGTTATGGGGCAGTAACAGTACACTTTTCAAAACGTGTTTTTCAGCCCGAAATAAACGCGTTTTTTCAGACAACTGAATCCCCATGTAGCAGCAAGGCTCAGAAGAGCCCACACACTCAGATCTTAACCCCAGTGTGCAAAAAGGTTCAAAACGTGTTTTTCAGCAGAAATAAACATGTTTCTGCAAGTTTGGTCAACCCCATGTAAGTTATGGGGCAGTAACAGTACACTTTTCAAAACGTGTTTTTCAGCCCGAAATAAACGCGTTTTTTCTGACAACTGAATCCCCATGTAGCAGCAAGGGTCAGAAGAGCCCACACACTCAGCTCTTATCCCCAGTGTGCATAAAGGGTCAAAACGTGTTTTTCAGCAGAAATAAACATGTTTCTGCAAGTTTGGTCAACCCCATGTAAGTTATGGGGCAGTAACAGTACACTCTGCAAAACGTGTTTTTCAGCCCGAAATAAACGCGTTTTTTCAGTCAACTGAATCCCCATGTAGCAGCAAGGCTCAGAAGAGCCCACACACTCAGATCTTAACCCCAGTGTGCTGAAAGTGTCAAAACATGTTTTTCAGCAGAAATAAACATGTTTCTGCAAGTTTGGTCAACCCCATGTAACTTATGGGGCAGTAACAGCTCACTTTTCAAAACGTGTTTTTCAGCCCGAAATAAACGCGTTTTTTCAGACAACTGAATCCCCATGTAGCAGCAAGGGTCAGAAGAGCCCACATACTCAGCTCTTATCCCCAGTGTGCAGAAAGGGTCAAAACGTGTTTTTCAGCAGAAATAAACATGTTTCTGCAAGTTTGGTCAACCCCATGTTAGTTATGGGGCAGTAACAGTTCACTTTTCAAAGCGTGTTTTTCAGCCCGAAATAAACGCGTTTTTTCAGACAACTGTATCCCTATGTAACTGCAAGGCTCAGAAGAGACCACACACTCAGGTCTTAACCCCAGTGTGCTGAAAGTGTCAAAACATGTTTTTCAGCAGAAATAAACATGTTTCTGCAAGTTTGGTCAACCCCATGTAACTTATGGGGCAGTAACAGCTCACTTTTCAAAACGTGTTTTTCAGCCCGAAATAAACGCGTTTTTTCAGACAACTGAATCCCCATGTAGCAGCAAGGGTCAGAAGAGCCCACATACTCAGCTCTTATCCCCAGTGTGCAGAAAGGGTCAAAACGTGTTTTTCAGCAGAAATAAACATGTTTCTGCAAGTTTGGTCAACCCCATGTAAGTTATGGGGCAGTAACAGTACACTTTTCAAAACGTGTTTTTCAGCCCGAAATAAACGCGTTTTTTCAGACAACTGAATCCCCATGTAGCAGCAAGGCTCAGAAGACCCCACACACTCAGATCTTAACCCCAGTGTGCAGAAAGGTTCAAAACGTGTTTTTCAGCAGAAATAAACATGTTTCTGCAAGTTTGGTCAACCCCATGTAAGTTATGGGGCAGTAACAGTACACTCTGCAAAACGTGTTTTTCAGCCCGAAATAAACGCGTTTTTTCAGACAACTGAATCCCCATGTAGCAGCAAGGCTCAGAAGAGCCCACACACTCAGATCTTAACCCCAGTGTGCAGAAAGGTTCAAAACGTGTTTTTCAGCAGAAATAAACATGTTTCTGCAAGTTTGGTCAAACCCATGTAAGTTATGGGGCAGTAACAGTACACTCTGCAAAACGTGTTTTTCAGCCCGAAATAAACGCGTTTTTTCAGACAACTGAATCCCCATGTAGCAGCAAGGCTCAGAAGAGCCCACACACTCAGATCTTAACCCCAGTGTGCAGAAAGGTTCAAAACGTGTTTTTCAGCAGAAATAAACATGTTTCTGCAAGTTTTGTCAACCCCATGTAAGTTATGGGGCAGTAACAGTACACTTTTCAAAACGTGTTTTTCAGCCCGAAATAAACGCGTTTTTTCTGACAACTGAATCCCCATGTAGCAGCAAGGCTCAGAAGAGCCCACACACTCAGATCTTAACCCCAGTGTGCAGAAAGGTTCAAAACGTGTTTTTCAGCAGAAATAAACATGTTTCTGCAAGTTTGGTCAACCCCATGTAAGTTATGGGGCAGTAACAGTACACTTTTCAAAACGTGTTTTTCAGCCCGAAATAAACGCGTTTTTTCAGACAACTGAATCCCCATGTAGCAGCAAGGCTCAGAAGAGCCCACACACTCAGATCTTAACCCCAGTGTGCAGAAAGGTTCAAAACGTGTTTTTCAGCAGAAATAAACATGTTTCTGCAAGTTTGGTCAACCCCTTGTAAGTTATGGGGCAGTAAGAGTACACTCTGCAAAACGTGTTTTTCAGCCCGAAATAAACGCGTTTTTTCAGACAACTGAATCCCCATGTAGCAGCAAGGCTCAGAAGAGCCCACACACTCAGCTCTTAACCCCAGTGTGCAGAAAGGGTCAAAACGTGTTTTTCAGCAGAAATAAACATGTTTCTGCAAGTTTGGTCAACCCCATGTAGGTTATGGGGCAGTAACAGTACACTCTGCAAAACGTATTTTTCAGCCCGAAATAAACGCGTTTTTTCAGACAACTGAATCCCCATGTAGCAGCAAGGCTCAGAAGAGCCCACACACTCAGATCTTAACCCCAGTGTGCAAAAAGGTTCAAAACGTGTTTTTCAGCAAAAATAAACATGTTTCTGCAAGTTTGGTCAACCCCATGTAAGTTATGGGGCAGTAACAGTACACTTTTCAAAACGTGTTTTTCAGCCCGAAATAAACGCGTTTTTTCAGACAACTGAATCCCCATGTAGCAGCAAGTCTCAGAAGAGCCCATACACTCAGCTCTTAACCCCAGTGTGCAGAAAGGGTCAAAACGTGTTTTTCAGCAGAAATAAACATGTTTCTGCAAGTTTGGTCAACCCCATGTGAGTTATGGGGCAGTAACAGTACACTCTGCAAAACGTGTTTTTCAGCCCGAAATAAACGCGTTTTTTCAGACAACTGAATCCCCATGTAGCAGCAAGGCTCAGAAGAGCCCACACACTCAGATCTTAACCCCAGTGTGCAAAAAGGTTCAAAACGTGTTTTTCAGCAGAAATAAACATGTTTCTGCAAGTTTGGTCAACCCCATGTAAGTTATGGCGCAGTAACAGTACACTTTTCAAAACGTGTTTTTCATCCCGAAATAAACGCGTTTTTTCAGACAACTGAATCCCCATGTAGAATCGAGGCTCAGAAGAGCCCACACACTCAGATCTTAACCCCAGTGTGCAAAAAGGTTCAAAACGTGTTTTTCAGCAGAAATAAACATGTTTCTGCAAGTTTGGTCAACCCCATGTTAGTTATGGGGCAGTAACAGTTCACTTTTCAAAGCGTGTTTTTCAGCCCGAAATAAACGCGTTTTTTCAGACAACTGAATCCCCATGTAGCAGCAAGGCTCAGAAGAGCCCACACACTCAGATCTTAACCCCAGTGTGCAGAAAGGTTCAAAACGTGTTTTTCAGCAGAAATAAACATGTTTCTGCAAGTTTGGTCAACCCCTTGTAAGTTATGGGGCAGTAACAGTACACTCTGCAAAACGTGTTTTTCAGCCAGAAATAAACGCGTTTTTTCAGTCAACTGAATCCCCATGTAGCAGCAAGTCTCAGAAGAGCCCACACACTCAGCTCTTAACCCCAGTGTGCAGAAAGGGTCAAAACGTGTTTTTCAGCAGAAATAAACATGTTTCTGCAAGTTTGGTCAACCCCATGTAGGTTATGGGGCAGTAACAGTACACTCTGCAAAACGTATTTTTCAGCCCGAAATAAACGCGTTTTTTCAGACAACTGAATCCCCATGTAGCAGCAAGGCTCAGAAGAGCCCACACACTCAGATCTTAACCCCAGTGTGCAAAAAGGTTCAAAACGTGTTTTTCAGCAAAAATAAACATGTTTCTGCAAGTTTGGTCAACCCCATGTAAGTTATGGGGCAGTAACAGTACACTTTTCAAAACGTGTTTTTCAGCCCGAAATAAACGCGTTTTTTCAGACAACTGAATCCCCATGTAGCAGCAAGTCTCAGAAGAGCCCACACACTCAGCTCTTAACCCCAGTGTGCAGAAAGGGTCAAAACGTGTTTTTCAGCAGAAATAAACATGTTTCTGCAAGTTTGGTCAACCCCATGTGAGTTATGGGGCAGTAACAGTACACTCTGCAAAACGTGTTTTTCAGCCCGAAATAAACGCGTTTTTTCAGACAACTGAATCCCCATGTAGCAGCAAGGCTCAGAAGAGCCCACACACTCAGATCTTAACCCCAGTGTGCAAAAAGGTTCAAAACGTGTTTTTCAGCAGAAATAAACATGTTTCTGCAAGTTTGGTCAACCCCATGTAAGTTATGGCGCAGTAACAGTACACTTTTCAAAACGTGTTTTTCATCCCGAAATAAACGCGTTTTTTCAGACAACTGAATCCCCATGTAGAATCAAGGCTCAGAAGAGCCCACACACTCAGATCTTAACCCCAGTGTGCAAAAAGGTTCAAAACGTGTTTTTCAGCAGAAATAAACATGTTTCTGCAAGTTTGGTCAACCCCATGTAAGTTATGGGGCAGTAACAGTACACTTTTCAAAACGTGTTTTTCAGCCCGAAATAAACGCGTTTTTTCAGACAACTGAATCCCCATGTAGCAGCAAGGCTCAGAAGAGCCCACACACTCAGATCTTAACCCCAGTGTGCAAAAAGGTTCAAAACGTGTTTTTCAGCAAAAATAAACATGTTTCTGCAAGTTTGGTCAACCCCATGTAAGTTATGGGGCAGTAACAGTACACTTTTCAAAACGTGTTTTTAAGCCCGAAATAAACGCGTTTTTTCAGACAACTGAATCCCCATGTAGCAGCAAGTCTCAGAAGAGCCCACACACTCAGCTCTTAACCCCAGTGTGCAGAAAGGGTCAAAACGTGTTTTTCAGCAGAAATAAACATGTTTCTGCAAGTTTGGTCAACCCCATGTGAGTTATGGGGCAGTAACAGTACACTCTGCAAAACGTGTTTTTCAGCCCGAAATAAACGCGTTTTTTCAGACAACTGAATCCCCATGTAGCAGCAAGGCTCAGAAGAGCCCACACACTCAGATCTTAACCCCAGTGTGCAAAAAGGTTCAAAACGTGTTTTTCAGCAGAAATAAACATGTTTCTGCAAGTTTGGTCAACCCCATGTAAGTTATGGGGCAGTAACAGTACACTTTTCAAAACGTGTTTTTCAGCCCGAAATAAACGCGTTTTTTCAGACAACTGAATCCCCATGTAGCAGCAAGGCTCAGAAGAGCCCACACACTCAGATCTTAACCCCAGTGTGCAGAAAGGTTCAAAACGTGTTTTTCAGCAGAAATAAACATGTTTCTGCAAGTTTGGTCAACCCCATGTAAGTTATGGGGCAGTAACAGTACACTTTTCAAAACGTGTTTTTCAGCCCGAAATAAACGCGTTTTTTCAGACAACTGAATCCCCATGTAGCAGCAAGGCTCAGAAGAGCCCACACACTCAGATCTTAACCCCAGTGTGCAAAAAGGTTCAAAACGTGTTTTTCAGCAAAAATAAACATGTTTCTGCAAGTTTGGTCAACCCCATGTAAGTTATGGGGCAGTAACAGTACACTTTTCAAAACGTGTTTTTCAGCCCGAAATAAACGCGTTTTTTCAGACAACTGAATCCCCATGTAGCAGCAAGTCTCAGAAGAGCCCACACACTCAGCTCTTAACCCCAGTGTGCAGAAAGGGTCAAAACGTGTTTTTCAGCAGAAATAAACATGTTTCTGCAAGTTTGGTCAACCCCATGTAAGTTATGGGGCAGTAACAGTACACTCTGCAAAACGTGTTTTTCAGCCCGAAATAAACGCGTTTTTTCAGACAACTGTATCCCTATGTAACTGCAAGGCTCAGAAGAGCCCACACACTCAGGTCTTAACCCCAGTGTGCTGAAAGTGTCAAAACATGTTTTTCAGCAGAAATAAACATGTTTCTGCAAGTTTAGTCAACCCCATGTAACTTATGGGGCAGTAACAGCTCACTTTTCAAAACGTGTTTTTCAGCCCGAAATAAACGCGTTTTTTCAGACAATTGAATCCCCATGTAGCAGCAAGGGTCAGAAGAGCCCACATACTCAGCTCTTATCCCCAGTGTGCAGAAAGGGTCAAAACGTGTTTTTCAGCAGAAATAAACATGTTTCTGCAAGTTTGGTCAACCCCATGTAAGTTATGGGGCAGTAACAGTACACTTTTCAAAACGTGTTTTTCAGCCCGAAATAAACGCGTTTTTTCAGACAACTGAATCCCCATGTAGCAGCAAGGCTCAGAAGACCCCACACACTCAGATCTTAACCCCAGTGTGCAGAAAGGTTCAAAACGTGTTTTTCAGCAGAAATAAACATGTTTCTGCAAGTTTGGTCAACCCCATGTAAGTTATGGGGCAGTAACAGTACACTCTGCAAAACGTGTTTTTCAGCCCGAAATAAACGCGTTTTTTCAGACAACTGAATCCCCATGTAGCAGCAAGGCTCAGAAGAGCCCACACACTCAGATCTTAACCCCAGTGTGCAGAAAGGTTCAAAACGTGTTTTTCAGCAGAAATAAACATGTTTCTGCAAGTTTGGTCAAACCCATGTAAGTTATGGGGCAGTAACAGTACACTCTGCAAAACGTGTTTTTCAGCCCGAAATAAACGCGTTTTTTCAGACAACTGAATCCCCATGTAGCAGCAAGGCTCAGAAGAGCCCACACACTCAGATCTTAACCCCAGTGTGCAAAAAGGTTCAAAATGTGTTTTTCAGCAGAAATAAACATGTTTCTGCAAATTTGGTCAACCCCATGTAAGTTATGGGGCAGTAACAGTACATTTTTCAAAACGTGTTTTTCAGCCCGAAATAAACGCGTTTTTTCAGACAACTGAATCCCCATGTAGCAGCAAGTCTCAGAAGAGCCCACACACTCAGCTCTTAACCCCAGTGTGCAGAAAGGGTCAAAACGTGTTTTTCAGCAGAAATAAACATGTTTCTGCAAGTTTGGTCAACCCCATGTAAGTTATGGGGCAGTAACAGTACACTCTGCAAAACGTGTTTTTCAGCCCGAAATAAACGCGTTTTTTCAGACAACTGTATCCCTATGTAACTGCAAGGCTCAGAAGAGCCCACACACTCAGGTCTTAACCCCAGTGTGCTGAAAGTGTCAAAACATGTTTTTCAGCAGAAATAAACATGTTTCTGCAAGTTTGGTCAACCCCATGTAACTTATGGGGCAGTAACAGCTCACTTTTCAAAACGTGTTTTTCAGCCCGAAATAAACGCGTTTTTTCAGACAATTGAATCCCCATGTAGCAGCAAGGGTCAGAAGAGCCCACATACTCAGCTCTTATCCCCAGTGTGCAGAAAGGGTCAAAACGTGTTTTTCAGCAGAAATAAACATGTTTCTGCAAGTTTGGTCAACCCCATGTAAGTTATGGGGCAGTAACAGTACACTTTTCAAAACGTGTTTTTCAGCCCGAAATAAACGCGTTTTTTCAGACAACTGAATCCCCATGTAGCAGCAAGGCTCAGAAGACCCCACACACTCAGATCTTAACCCCAGTGTGCAGAAAGGTTCAAAACGTGTTTTTCAGCAGAAATAAACATGTTTCTGCAAGTTTGGTCAACCCCATGTAAGTTATGGGGCAGTAACAGTACACTCTGCAAAACGTGTTTTTCAGCCCGAAATAAACGCGTTTTTTCAGACAACTGAATCCCCATGTAGCAGCAAGGCTCAGAAGAGCCCACACACTCAGATCTTAACCCCAGTGTGCAGAAAGGTTCAAAACGTGTTTTTCAGCAGAAATAAACATGTTTCTGCAAGTTTGGTCAAACCCATGTAAGTTATGGGGCAGTAACAGTACACTCTGCAAAACGTGTTTTTCAGCCCGAAATAAACGCGTTTTTTCAGACAACTGAATCCCCATGTAGCAGCAAGGCTCAGAAGAGCCCACACACTCAGATCTTAACCCCAGTGTGCAGAAAGGTTCAAAACGTGTTTTTCAGCAGAAATAAACATGTTTCTGCAAGTTTGGTCAACCCCATGTAAGTTATGGGGCAGTAACAGTACACTTTTCAAAACGTGTTTTCAGCCCGAAATAAACGCGTTTTTTCAGACAACTGAATCCCCATGTAGCAGCAAGGCTCAGAAGAGCCCACACACTCAGATCTTAACCCCAGTGTGCAGAAAGGTTCAAATCGTGTTTTTCAGCAGAAATAAACATGTTTCTGCAAGTTTGGTCAACCCCTTGTAAGTTATGGGGCAGTAACAGTACACTCTGCAAAACGTGTTTTTCAGCCCGAAATAAACGCGTTTTTTCAGACAACTGAATCCCCATGTAGCAGCAAGGCTCAGAAGAGCCCACACACTCAGATCTTAACCCCAGTGTGCAAAAAGGTTCAAAACGTGTTTTTCAGCAAAAATAAACATGTTTCTGCAAGTTTGGTCAACCCCATGTAAGTTATGGGGCAGTAACAGTACACTTTTCAAAACGTGTTTTTCAGCCCGAAATAAACGCGTTTTTTCAGACAACTGAATCCCCATGTAGCAGCAAGTCTCAGAAGAGCCCACACACTCAGCTCTTAACCCCAGTGTGCAGAAAGGGTCAAAACGTGTTTTTCAGCAGAAATAAACATGTTTCTGCAAGTTTGGTCAACCCCATGTGAGTTATGGGGCAGTAACAGTACACTCTGCAAAACGTGTTTTTCAGCCCGAAATAAACGCGTTTTTTCAGACAACTGAATCCCCATGTAGCAGCAAGGCTCAGAAGAGCCCACACACTCAGATCTTAACCCCAGTGTGCAAAAAGGTTCAAAACGTGTTTTTCAGCAGAAATAAACATGTTTCTGCAAGTTTGGTCAACCCCATGTAAGTTATGGCGCAGTAACAGTACACTTTTCAAAACGTGTTTTTCATCCCGAAATAAACGCGTTTTTTCAGACAACTGAATCCCCATGTAGAATCAAGGCTCAGAAGAGCCCACACACTCAGATCTTAACCCCAGTGTGCAAAAAGGTTCAAAACGTGTTTTTCAGCAGAAATAAACATGTTTCTGCAAGTTTGGTCAACCCCATGTAAGTTATGGGGCAGTAACAGTACACTTTTCAAAACGTGTTTTTCAGCCCGAAATAAACGCGTTTTTTCAGACAACTGAATCCCCATGTAGCAGCAAGGCTCAGAAGAGCCCACACACTCAGATCTTAACCCCAGTGTGCAAAAAGGTTCAAAACGTGTTTTTCAGCAGAAATAAACATGTTTCTGCAAGTTTGGTCAACCCCATGTAAGTTATGGGGCAGTAACAGTACACTTTTCAAAACGTGTTTTTCAGCCCGAAATAAACGCGTTTTTTCAGACAACTGAATCCCCATGTAGCAGCAAGGCTCAGAAGAGCCCACACACTCAGATCTTAACCCCAGTGTGCAAAAAGGTTCAAAACGTGTTTTTCAGCGGAAATAAACATGTTTCTGCAAGTTTGGTCAACCCCATGTAAGTTATGGGGCAGTAACAGTACACTTTTCAAAACGTGTTTTTCAGCCCGAAATAAACGCGTTTTTTCTGACAACTGAATCCCCATGTAGCAGCAAGGGTCAGAAGAGCCCACACACTCAGCTCTTATCCCCAGTGTGCATAAAGGGTCAAAACGTGTTTTTCAGCAGAAATAAACATGTTTCTGCAAGTTTGGTCAACCCCATGTAAGTTATGGGGCAGTAACAGTACACTCTGCAAAACGTGTTTTTCAGCCCGAAATAAACGCGTTTTTTCAGTCAACTGAATCCCCATGTAGCAGCAAGGCTCAGAAGAGCCCACACACTCAGATCTTAACCCCAGTGTGCTGAAAGTGTCAAAACATGTTTTTCAGCAGAAATAAACATGTTTCTGCAAGTTTGGTCAACCCCATGTAACTTATGGGGCAGTAACAGCTCACTTTTCAAAACGTGTTTTTCAGCCCGAAATAAACGCGTTTTTTCAGACAACTGAATCCCCATGTAGCAGCAAGGGTCAGAAGAGCCCACATACTCAGCTCTTATCCCCAGTGTGCAGAAAGGGTCAAAACGTGTTTTTCAGCAGAAATAAACATGTTTCTGCAAGTTTGGTCAACCCCATGTTAGTTATGGGGCAGTAACAGTTCACTTTTCAAAGCGTGTTTTTCAGCCCGAAATAAACGCGTTTTTTCAGACAACTGAATCCCCATGTAGCAGCAAGGCTCAGAAGAGCCCACACACTCAGATCTTAACCCCAGTGTGCAAAAAGGTTCAAAACGTGTTTTTCAGCAGAAATAAACATGTTTCTGCAAGTTTGGTCAACCCCATGTAAGTTATGGCGCAGTAACAGTACACTTTTCAAAATGTGTTTTTCATCCCGAAATAAACGCGTTTTTTCAGACAACTGAATCCCCATGTAGAATCAAGGCTCAGAAGAGCCCACACACTCAGATCTTAACCCCAGTGTGCAAAAAGGTTCAAAACGTGTTTTTCAGCAGAAATAAACATGTTTCTGCAAGTTTGGTCAACCCCATGTAAGTTATGGGGCAGTAACAGTACACTTTTCAAAACGTGTTTTTCAGCCCGAAATAAACGCGTTTTTTCAGACAACTGAATCCCCATGTAGCAGCAAGGCTCAGAAGAGCCCACACACTCAGATCTTAACCCCAGTGTGCAAAAAGGTTCAAAACGTGTTTTTCAGCAAAAATAAACATGTTTCTGCAAGTTTGGTCAACCCCATGTAAGTTATGGGGCAGTAACAGTACACTTTTCAAAACGTGTTTTTAAGCCCGAAATAAACGCGTTTTTTCAGACAACTGAATCCCCATGTAGCAGCAAGTCTCAGAAGAGCCCACACACTCAGCTCTTAACCCCAGTGTGCAGAAAGGGTCAAAACGTGTTTTTCAGCAGAAATAAACATGTTTCTGCAAGTTTGGTCAACCCCATGTGAGTTATGGGGCAGTAACAGTACACTCTGCAAAACGTGTTTTTCAGCCCGAAATAAACGCGTTTTTTCAGACAACTGAATCCCCATGTAGCAGCAAGGCTCAGAAGAGCCCACACACTCAGATCTTAACCCCAGTGTGCAAAAAGGTTCAAAACGTGTTTTTCAGCAGAAATAAACATGTTTCTGCAAGTTTGGTCAACCCCATGTAAGTTATGGGGCAGTAACAGTACACTTTTCAAAACGTGTTTTTCAGCCCGAAATAAACGCGTTTTTTCAGACAACTGAATCCCCATGTAGCAGCAAGGCTCAGAAGAGCCCACACACTCAGATCTTAACCCCAGTGTGCAGAAAGGTTCAAAACGTGTTTTTCAGCAGAAATAAACATGTTTCTGCAAGTTTGGTCAACCCCATGTAAGTTATGGGGCAGTAACAGTACACTTTTCAAAACGTGTTTTTCAGCCCGAAATAAACGCGTTTTTTCAGACAACTGAATCCCCATGTAGCAGCAAGGCTCAGAAGAGCCCACACACTCAGATCTTAACCCCAGTGTGCAAAAAGGTTCAAAACGTGTTTTTCAGCAAAAATAAACATGTTTCTGCAAGTTTGGTCAACCCCATGTAAGTTATGGGGCAGTAACAGTACACTTTTCAAAACGTGTTTTTCAGCCCGAAATAAACGCGTTTTTTCAGACAACTGAATCCCCATGTAGCAGCAAGTCTCAGAAGAGCCCACACACTCAGCTCTTAACCCCAGTGTGCAGAAAGGGTCAAAACGTGTTTTTCAGCAGAAATAAACATGTTTCTGCAAGTTTGGTCAACCCCATGTAAGTTATGGGGCAGTAACAGTACACTCTGCAAAACGTGTTTTTCAGCCCGAAATAAACGCGTTTTTTCAGACAACTGTATCCCTATGTAACTGCAAGGCTCAGAAGAGCCCACACACTCAGGTCTTAACCCCAGTGTGCTGAAAGTGTCAAAACATGTTTTTCAGCAGAAATAAACATGTTTCTGCAAGTTTGGTCAACCCCATGTAACTTATGGGGCAGTAACAGCTCACTTTTCAAAACGTGTTTTTCAGCCCGAAATAAACGCGTTTTTTCAGACAATTGAATCCCCATGTAGCAGCAAGGGTCAGAAGAGCCCACATACTCAGCTCTTATCCCCAGTGTGCAGAAAGGGTCAAAACGTGTTTTTCAGCAGAAATAAACATGTTTCTGCAAGTTTGGTCAACCCCATGTAAGTTATGGGGCAGTAACAGTACACTTTTCAAAACGTGTTTTTCAGCCCGAAATAAACGCGTTTTTTCAGACAACTGAATCCCCATGTAGCAGCAAGGCTCAGAAGACCCCACACACTCAGATCTTAACCCCAGTGTGCAGAAAGGTTCAAAACGTGTTTTTCAGCAGAAATAAACATGTTTCTGCAAGTTTGGTCAACCCCATGTAAGTTATGGGGCAGTAACAGTACACTCTGCAAAACGTGTTTTTCAGCCCGAAATAAACGCGTTTTTTCAGACAACTGAATCCCCATGTAGCAGCAAGGCTCAGAAGAGCCCACACACTCAGATCTTAACCCCAGTGTGCAGAAAGGTTCAAAACGTGTTTTTCAGCAGAAATAAACATGTTTCTGCAAGTTTGGTCAAACCCATGTAAGTTATGGGGCAGTAACAGTACACTCTGCAAAACGTGTTTTTCAGCCCGAAATAAACGCGTTTTTTCAGACAACTGAATCCCCATGTAGCAGCAAGGCTCAGAAGAGCCCACACACTCAGATCTTAACCCCAGTGTGCAAAAAGGTTCAAAATGTGTTTTTCAGCAGAAATAAACATGTTTCTGCAAATTTGGTCAACCCCATGTAAGTTATGGGGCAGTAACAGTACATTTTTCAAAACGTGTTTTTCAGCCCGAAATAAACGCGTTTTTTCAGACAACTGAATCCCCATGTAGCAGCAAGTCTCAGAAGAGCCCACACACTCAGCTCTTAACCCCAGTGTGCAGAAAGGGTCAAAACGTGTTTTTCAGCAGAAATAAACATGTTTCTGCAAGTTTGGTCAACCCCATGTAAGTTATGGGGCAGTAACAGTACACTCTGCAAAACGTGTTTTTCAGCCCGAAATAAACGCGTTTTTTCAGACAACTGTATCCCTATGTAACTGCAAGGCTCAGAAGAGCCCACACACTCAGGTCTTAACCCCAGTGTGCTGAAAGTGTCAAAACATGTTTTTCAGCAGAAATAAACATGTTTCTGCAAGTTTGGTCAACCCCATGTAACTTATGGGGCAGTAACAGCTCACTTTTCAAAACGTGTTTTTCAGCCCGAAATAAACGCGTTTTTTCAGACAATTGAATCCCCATGTAGCAGCAAGGGTCAGAAGAGCCCACATACTCAGCTCTTATCCCCAGTGTGCAGAAAGGGTCAAAACGTGTTTTTCAGCAGAAATAAACATGTTTCTGCAAGTTTGGTCAACCCCATGTAAGTTATGGGGCAGTAACAGTACACTTTTCAAAACGTGTTTTTCAGCCCGAAATAAACGCGTTTTTTCAGACAACTGAATCCCCATGTAGCAGCAAGGCTCAGAAGACCCCACACACTCAGATCTTAACCCCAGTGTGCAGAAAGGTTCAAAACGTGTTTTTCAGCAGAAATAAACATGTTTCTGCAAGTTTGGTCAACCCCATGTAAGTTATGGGGCAGTAACAGTACACTCTGCAAAACGTGTTTTTCAGCCCGAAATAAACGCGTTTTTTCAGACAACTGAATCCCCATGTAGCAGCAAGGCTCAGAAGAGCCCACACACTCAGATCTTAACCCCAGTGTGCAGAAAGGTTCAAAACGTGTTTTTCAGCAGAAATAAACATGTTTCTGCAAGTTTGGTCAAACCCATGTAAGTTATGGGGCAGTAACAGTACACTCTGCAAAACGTGTTTTTCAGCCCGAAATAAACGCGTTTTTTCAGACAACTGAATCCCCATGTAGCAGCAAGGCTCAGAAGAGCCCACACACTCAGATCTTAACCCCAGTGTGCAGAAAGGTTCAAAACGTGTTTTTCAGCAGAAATAAACATGTTTCTGCAAGTTTGGTCAACCCCATGTAAGTTATGGGGCAGTAACAGTACACTTTTCAAAACGTGTTTTTCAGCCCGAAATAAACGCGTTTTTTCAGACAACTGAATCCCCATGTAGCAGCAAGGGTCAGAAGAGCCCACACACTCAGCTCTTATCCCCAGTGTGCATAAAGGGTCAAAACGTGTTTTTCAGCAGAAATAAACATGTTTCTGAAAGTTTGGTCAACCCCATGTAAGTTATGGGGCAGTAACAGTACACTCTGCAAAACGTGTTTTTCAGCCCGAAATAAACGCGTTTTTTCAGTCAACTGAATCCCCATGTAGCAGCAAGGCTCAGAAGAGCCCACACACTCAGATCTTAACCCCAGTGTGCTGAAAGTGTCAAAACATGTTTTTCAGCAGAAATAAACATGTTTCTGCAAGTTTGGTCAACCCCATGTAACTTATGGGGCAGTAACAGCTCACTTTTCAAAACGTGTTTTTCAGCCCGAAATAAACGCGTTTTTTCAGACAACTGAATCCCCATGTAGCAGCAAGGGTCAGAAGAGCCCACATACTCAGCTCTTATCCCCAGTGTGCAGAAAGGGTCAAAACGTGTTTTTCAGCAGAAATAAACATGTTTCTGCAAGTTTGGTCAACCCCATGTTAGTTATGGGGCAGTAACAGTTCACTTTTCAAAGCGTGTTTTTCAGCCCGAAATAAACGCGTTTTTTCAGACAACTGAATCCCCATGTAGCAGCAAGGCTCAGAAGAGCCCACACACTCAGATCTTAACCCCAGTGTGCAAAAAGGTTCAAAACGTGTTTTTCAGCAGAAATAAACATGTTTCTGCAAGTTTGGTCAACCCCATGTAAGTTATGGGGCAGTAACAGTACACTTTTCAAAACGTGTTTTTCAGCCCGAAATAAACGCGTTTTTTCAGACAACTGAATCCCCATGTAGCAGCAAGGCTCAGAAGAGCCCACACACTCAGATCTTAACCCCAGTGTGCAAAAAGGTTCAAAACGTGTTTTTCAGCAGAAATAAACATGTTTCTGCAAGTTTGGTCAACCCCATGTAAGTTATGGGGCAGTAACAGTACACTTTTCAAAACGTGTTTTTCAGCCCGAAATAAACGCGTTTTTTCAGACAACTGAATCCCCATGTAGCAGCAAGGCTCAGAAGAGCCCACACACTCAGATCTTAACCCCAGTGTGCAAAAAGGTTCAAAACGTGTTTTTCAGCGGAAATAAACATGTTTCTGCAAGTTTGGTCAACCCCATGTAAGTTATGGGGCAGTAACAGTACACTTTTCAAAACGTGTTTTTCAGCCCGAAATAAACGCGTTTTTTCTGACAACTGAATCCCCATGTAGCAGCAAGGGTCAGAAGAGCCCACACACTCAGCTCTTATCCCCAGTGTGCATAAAGGGTCAAAACGTGTTTTTCAGCAGAAATAAACATGTTTCTGCAAGTTTGGTCAACCCCATGTAAGTTATGGGGCAGTAACAGTACACTCTGCAAAACGTGTTTTTCAGCCCGAAATAAACGCGTTTTTTCTGACAACTGAATCCCCATGTAGCAGCAAGGGTCAGAAGAGCCCACACACTCAGCTCTTATCCCCAGTGTGCATAAAGTGTCAAAACATGTTTTTCAGCAGAAATAAACATGTTTCTGCAAGTTTGGTCAACCCCATGTAACTTATGGGGCAGTAACAGCTCACTTTTCAAAACGTGTTTTTCAGCCCGAAATAAACGCGTTTTTTCAGACAATTGAATCCCCATGTAGCAGCAAGGGTCAGAAGAGCCCACATACTCAGCTCTTATCCCCAGTGTGCAGAAAGGGTCAAAACGTGTTTTTCAGCAGAAATAAACATGTTTCTGCAAGTTTGGTCAACCCCATGTAAGTTATGGGGCAGTAACAGTACACTTTTCAAAACGTGTTTTTCAGCCCGAAATAAACGCGTTTTTTCAGACAACTGAATCCCCATGTAGCAGCAAGGCTCAGAAGACCCCACACACTCAGATCTTAACCCCAGTGTGCAGAAAGGTTCAAAACGTGTTTTTCAGCAGAAATAAACATGTTTCTGCAAGTTTGGTCAACCCCATGTAAGTTATGGGGCAGTAACAGTACACTCTGCAAAACGTGTTTTTCAGCCCGAAATAAACGCGTTTTTTCAGACAACTGAATCCCCATGTAGCAGCAAGGCTCAGAAGAGCCCACACACTCAGATCTTAACCCCAGTGTGCAGAAAGGTTCAAAACGTGTTTTTCAGCAGAAATAAACATGTTTCTGCAAGTTTGGTCAAACCCATGTAAGTTATGGGGCAGTAACAGTACACTCTGCAAAACGTGTTTTTCAGCCCGAAATAAACGCGTTTTTTCAGACAACTGAATCCCCATGTAGCAGCAAGTCTCAGAAGAGCCCACACACTCAGCTCTTAACCCCAGTGTGCAGAAAGGGTCAAAACGTGTTTTTCAGCAGAAATAAACATGTTTCTGCAAGTTTGGTCAACCCCATGTAAGTTATGGGGCAGTAACAGTACACTCTGCAAAACGTGTTTTTCAGCCCGAAATAAACGCGTTTTTTCAGACAACTGTATCCCTATGTAACTGCAAGGCTCAGAAGAGCCCACACACTCAGGTCTTAACCCCAGTGTGCTGAAAGTGTCAAAACATGTTTTTCAGCAGAAATAAACATGTTTCTGCAAGTTTGGTCAACCCCATGTAACTTATGGGGCAGTAACAGCTCACTTTTCAAAACGTGTTTTTCAGCCCGAAATAAACGCGTTTTTTCAGACAATTGAATCCCCATGTAGCAGCAAGGGTCAGAAGAGCCCACATACTCAGCTCTTATCCCCAGTGTGCAGAAAGGGTCAAAACGTGTTTTTCAGCAGAAATAAACATGTTTCTGCAAGTTTGGTCAACCCCATGTAAGTTATGGGGCAGTAACAGTACACTTTTCAAAACGTGTTTTTCAGCCCGAAATAAACGCGTTTTTTCAGACAACTGAATCCCCATGTAGTAGCAAGGCTCAGAAGACCCCACACACTCAGATCTTAACCCCAGTGTGCAGAAAGGTTCAAAACGTGTTTTTCAGCAGAAATAAACATGTTTCTGCAAGTTTGGTCAACCCCATGTAAGTTATGGGGCAGTAACAGTACACTCTGCAAAACGTGTTTTTCAGCCCGAAATAAACGCGTTTTTTCAGACAACTGAATCCCCATGTAGCAGCAAGGCTCAGAAGAGCCCACACACTCAGATCTTAACCCCAGTGTGCAGAAAGGTTCAAAACGTGTTTTTCAGCAGAAATAAACATGTTTCTGCAAGTTTGGTCAAACCCATGTAAGTTATGGGGCAGTAACAGTACACTCTGCAAAACGTGTTTTTCAGCCCGAAATAAACGCGTTTTTTCAGACAACTGAATCCCCATGTAGCAGCAAGGCTCAGAAGAGCCCACACACTCAGATCTTAACCCCAGTGTGCAGAAAGGTTCAAAACGTGTTTTTCAGCAGAAATAAACATGTTTCTGCAAGTTTGGTCAACCCCATGTAAGTTATGGGGCAGTAACAGTACACTTTTCAAAACGTGTTTTTCAGCCCGAAATAAACGCGTTTTTTCAGACAACTGAATCCCCATGTAGCAGCAAGGGTCAGAAGAGCCCACACACTCAGCTCTTATCCCCAGTGTGCATAAAGGGTCAAAACGTGTTTTTCAGCAGAAATAAACATGTTTCTGAAAGTTTGGTCAACCCCATGTAAGTTATGGGGCAGTAACAGTACACTCTGCAAAACGTGTTTTTCAGCCCGAAATAAACGCGTTTTTTCAGTCAACTGAATCCCCATGTAGCAGCAAGGCTCAGAAGAGCCCACACACTCAGATCTTAACCCCAGTGTGCTGAAAGTGTCAAAACATGTTTTTCAGCAGAAATAAACATGTTTCTGCAAGTTTGGTCAACCCCATGTAACTTATGGGGCAGTAACAGCTCACTTTTCAAAACGTGTTTTTCAGCCCGAAATAAACGCGTTTTTTCAGACAACTGAATCCCCATGTAGCAGCAAGGGTCAGAAGAGCCCACATACTCAGCTCTTATCCCCAGTGTGCAGAAAGGGTCAAAACGTGTTTTTCAGCAGAAATAAACATGTTTCTGCAAGTTTGGTCAACCCCATGTTAGTTATGGGGCAGTAACAGTTCACTTTTCAAAGCGTGTTTTTCAGCCCGAAATAAACGCGTTTTTTCAGACAACTGAATCCCCATGTAGCAGCAAGGCTCAGAAGAGCCCACACACTCAGATCTTAACCCCAGTGTGCAAAAAGGTTCAAAACGTGTTTTTCAGCAGAAATAAACATGTTTCTGCAAGTTTGGTCAACCCCATGTAAGTTATGGGGCAGTAACAGTACACTTTTCAAAACGTGTTTTTCAGCCCGAAATAAACGCGTTTTTTCAGACAACTGAATCCCCATGTAGCAGCAAGGCTCAGAAGAGCCCACACACTCAGATCTTAACCCCAGTGTGCAAAAAGGTTCAAAACGTGTTTTTCAGCAGAAATAAACATGTTTCTGCAAGTTTGGTCAACCCCATGTAAGTTATGGGGCAGTAACAGTACACTTTTCAAAACGTGTTTTTCAGCCCGAAATAAACGCGTTTTTTCAGACAACTGAATCCCCATGTAGCAGCAAGGCTCAGAAGAGCCCACACACTCAGATCTTAACCCCAGTGTGCAAAAAGGTTCAAAACGTGTTTTTCAGCGGAAATAAACATGTTTCTGCAAGTTTGGTCAACCCCATGTAAGTTATGGGGCAGTAACAGTACACTTTTCAAAACGTGTTTTTCAGCCCGAAATAAACGCGTTTTTTCTGACAACTGAATCCCCATGTAGCAGCAAGGGTCAGAAGAGCCCACACACTCAGCTCTTATCCCCAGTGTGCATAAAGGGTCAAAACGTGTTTTTCAGCAGAAATAAACATGTTTCTGCAAGTTTGGTCAACCCCATGTAAGTTATGGGGCAGTAACAGTACACTCTGCAAAACGTGTTTTTCAGCCCGAAATAAACGCGTTTTTTCAGTCAACTGAATCCCCATGTAGCAGCAAGGCTCAGAAGAGCCCACACACTCAGATCTTAACCCCAGTGTGCTGAAAGTGTCAAAACATGTTTTTCAGCAGAAATAAACATGTTTCTGCAAGTTTGGTCAACCCCATGTAACTTATGGGGCAGTAACAGCTCACTTTTCAAAACGTGTTTTTCAGCCCGAAATAAACGCGTTTTTTCAGACAACTGAATCCCCATGTAGCAGCAAGGGTCAGAAGAGCCCACATACTCAGCTCTTATCCCCAGTGTGCAGAAAGGGTCAAAACGTGTTTTTCAGCAGAAATAAACATGTTTCTGCAAGTTTGGTCAACCCCATGTTAGTTATGGGGCAGTAACAGTTCACTTTTCAAAGCGTGTTTTTCAGCCCGAAATAAACGCGTTTTTTCAGACAACTGAATCCCCATGTAGCAGCAAGGCTCAGAAGAGCCCACACACTCAGATCTTAACCCCAGTGTGCAAAAAGGTTCAAAACGTGTTTTTCAGCAGAAATAAACATGTTTCTGCAAGTTTGGTCAACCCCATGTAAGTTATGGCGCAGTAACAGTACACTTTTCAAAATGTGTTTTTCATCCCGAAATAAACGCGTTTTTTCAGACAACTGAATCCCCATGTAGAATCAAGGCTCAGAAGAGCCCACACACTCAGATCTTAACCCCAGTGTGCAAAAAGGTTCAAAACGTGTTTTTCAGCAGAAATAAACATGTTTCTGCAAGTTTGGTCAACCCCATGTAAGTTATGGGGCAGTAACAGTACACTTTTCAAAACGTGTTTTTCAGCCCGAAATAAACGCGTTTTTTCAGACAACTGAATCCCCATGTAGCAGCAAGGCTCAGAAGAGCCCACACACTCAGATCTTAACCCCAGTGTGCAAAAAGGTTCAAAACGTGTTTTTCAGCAAAAATAAACATGTTTCTGAAAGTTTGGTCAACCCCATGTAAGTTATGGGGCAGTAACAGTACACTTTTCAAAACGTGTTTTTAAGCCCGAAATAAACGCGTTTTTTCAGACAACTGAATCCCCATGTAGCAGCAAGTCTCAGAAGAGCCCACACACTCAGCTCTTAACCCCAGTGTGCAGAAAGGGTCAAAACGTGTTTTTCAGCAGAAATAAACATGTTTCTGCAAGTTTGGTCAACCCCATGTGAGTTATGGGGCAGTAACAGTACACTCTGCAAAACGTGTTTTTCAGCCCGAAATAAACGCGTTTTTTCAGACAACTGAATCCCCATGTAGCAGCAAGGCTCAGAAGAGCCCACACACTCAGATCTTAACCCCAGTGTGCAAAAAGGTTCAAAACGTGTTTTTCAGCAGAAATAAACATGTTTCTGGAAGTTTGGTCAACCCCATGTAAGTTATGGGGCAGTAACAGTACACTTTTCAAAACGTGTTTTTCAGCCCGAAATAAACGCGTTTTTTCAGACAACTGAATCCCCATGTAGCAGCAAGGCTCAGAAGAGCCCACACACTCAGATCTTAACCCCAGTGTGCAGAAAGGTTCAAAACGTGTTTTTCAGCAGAAATAAACATGTTTCTGCAAGTTTGGTCAACCCCATGTAAGTTATGGGGCAGTAACAGTACACTTTTCAAAACGTGTTTTTCAGCCCGAAATAAACGCGTTTTTTCAGACAACTGAATCCCCATGTAGCAGCAAGGCTCAGAAGAGCCCACACACTCAGATCTTAACCCCAGTGTGCAAAAAGGTTCAAAACGTGTTTTTCAGCAAAAATAAACATGTTTCTGCAAGTTTGGTCAACCCCATGTAAGTTATGGGGCAGTAACAGTACACTTTTCAAAACGTGTTTTTCAGCCCGAAATAAACGCGTTTTTTCAGACAACTGAATCCCCATGTAGCAGCAAGTCTCAGAAGAGCCCACACACTCAGCTCTTAACCCCAGTGTGCAGAAAGGGTCAAAACGTGTTTTTCAGCAGAAATAAACATGTTTCTGCAAGTTTGGTCAACCCCATGTAAGTTATGGGGCAGTAACAGTACACTCTGCAAAACGTGTTTTTCAGCCCGAAATAAACGCGTTTTTTCAGACAACTGTATCCCTATGTAACTGCAAGGCTCAGAAGAGCCCACACACTCAGGTCTTAACCCCAGTGTGCTGAAAGTGTCAAAACATGTTTTTCAGCAGAAATAAACATGTTTCTGCAAGTTTGGTCAACCCCATGTAACTTATGGGGCAGTAACAGCTCACTTTTCAAAACGTGTTTTTCAGCCCGAAATAAACGCGTTTTTTCAGACAATTGAATCCCCATGTAGCAGCAAGGGTCAGAAGAGCCCACATACTCAGCTCTTATCCCCAGTGTGCAGAAAGGGTCAAAACGTGTTTTTCAGCAGAAATAAACATGTTTCTGCAAGTTTGGTCAACCCCATGTAAGTTATGGGGCAGTAACAGTACACTTTTCAAAACGTGTTTTTCAGCCCGAAATAAACGCGTTTTTTCAGACAACTGAATCCCCATGTAGCAGCAAGGCTCAGAAGACCCCACACACTCAGATCTTAACCCCAGTGTGCAGAAAGGTTCAAAACGTGTTTTTCAGCAGAAATAAACATGTTTCTGCAAGTTTGGTCAACCCCATGTAAGTTATGGGGCAGTAACAGTACACTCTGCAAAACGTGTTTTTCAGCCCGAAATAAACGCGTTTTTTCAGACAACTGAATCCCCATGTAGCAGCAAGGCTCAGAAGAGCCCACACACTCAGATCTTAACCCCAGTGTGCAAAAAGGTTCAAAACGTGTTTTTCAGCAAAAATAAACATGTTTCTGAAAGTTTGGTCAACCCCATGTAAGTTATGGGGCAGTAACAGTACACTTTTCAAAACGTGTTTTTAAGCCCGAAATAAACGCGTTTTTTCAGACAACTGAATCCCCATGTAGCAGCAAGTCTCAGAAGAGCCCACACACTCAGCTCTTAACCCCAGTGTGCAGAAAGGGTCAAAACGTGTTTTTCAGCAGAAATAAACATGTTTCTGCAAGTTTGGTCAACCCCATGTGAGTTATGGGGCAGTAACAGTACACTCTGCAAAACGTGTTTTTCAGCCCGAAATAAACGCGTTTTTTCAGACAACTGAATCCCCATGTAGCAGCAAGGCTCAGAAGAGCCCACACACTCAGATCTTAACCCCAGTGTGCAAAAAGGTTCAAAACGTGTTTTTCAGCAGAAATAAACATGTTTCTGGAAGTTTGGTCAACCCCATGTAAGTTATGGGGCAGTAACAGTACACTTTTCAAAACGTGTTTTTCAGCCCGAAATAAACGCGTTTTTTCAGACAACTGAATCCCCAT
Organism: Lepisosteus platostomus; assembly: GCF_059453375.1. Classification (NCBI taxonomy): domain Eukaryota; kingdom Metazoa; phylum Chordata; class Actinopteri; order Semionotiformes; family Lepisosteidae; genus Lepisosteus; species Lepisosteus platostomus. The sequence continues at coordinate 26,359,032 of NC_142615.1, read as the reverse complement.
GTAGCAGCAAGGCTCAGAAGAGCCCACACACTCAGATCTTAACCCCAGTGTGCAGAAAGGTTCAAAACGTGTTTTTCAGCAGAAATAAACATGTTTCTGCAAGTTTGGTCAACCCCATGTAAGTTATGGGGCAGTAACAGTACACTTTTCAAAACGTATTTTTCAGCCCGAAATAAACGCGTTTTTTCAGACAACTGAATCCCCATGTAGCAGCAAGGCTCAGAAGAGCCCACACACTCAGATCTTAACCCCAGTGTGCAAAAAGGTTCAAAACGTGTTTTTCAGCAAAAATAAACATGTTTCTGCAAGTTTGGTCAACCCCATGTAAGTTATGGGGCAGTAACAGTACACTTTTCAAAACGTGTTTTTCAGCCCGAAATAAACGCGTTTTTTCAGACAACTGAATCCCCATGTAGCAGCAAGTCTCAGAAGAGCCCACACACTCAGCTCTTAACCCCAGTGTGCAGAAAGGGTCAAAACGTGTTTTTCAGCAGAAATAAACATGTTTCTGCAAGTTTGGTCAACCCCATGTAAGTTATGGGGCAGTAACAGTACACTCTGCAAAACGTGTTTTTCAGCCCGAAATAAACGCGTTTTTTCAGACAACTGTATCCCTATGTAACTGCAAGGCTCAGAAGAGCCCACACACTCAGGTCTTAACCCCAGTGTGCTGAAAGTGTCAAAACATGTTTTTCAGCAGAAATAAACATGTTTCTGCAAGTTTGGTCAACCCCATGTAACTTATGGGGCAGTAACAGCTCACTTTTCAAAACGTGTTTTTCAGCCCGAAATAAACGCGTTTTTTCAGACAATTGAATCCCCATGTAGCAGCAAGGGTCAGAAGAGCCCACATACTCAGCTCTTATCCCCAGTGTGCAGAAAGGGTCAAAACGTGTTTTTCAGCAGAAATAAACATGTTTCTGCAAGTTTGGTCAACCCCATGTAAGTTATGGGGCAGTAACAGTACACTTTTCAAAACGTGTTTTTCAGCCCGAAATAAACGCGTTTTTTCAGACAACTGAATCCCCATGTAGCAGCAAGGCTCAGAAGAGCCCACACACTCAGATCTTAACCCCAGTGTGCAGAAAGGTTCAAAACGTGTTTTTCAGCAGAAATAAACATGTTTCTGCAAGTTTGGTCAAACCCATGTAAGTTATGGGGCAGTAACAGTACACTCTGCAAAACGTGTTTTTCAGCCCGAAATAAACGCGTTTTTTCAGACAACTGAATCCCCATGTAGCAGCAAGGCTCAGAAGAGCCCACACACTCAGATCTTAACCCCAGTGTGCAAAAAGGTTCAAAATGTGTTTTTCAGCAGAAATAAACATGTTTCTGCAAATTTGGTCAACCCCATGTAAGTTATGGGGCAGTAACAGTACATTTTTCAAAACGTGTTTTTCAGCCCGAAATAAACGCGTTTTTTCAGACAACTGAATCCCCATGTAGCAGCAAGTCTCAGAAGAGCCCACACACTCAGCTCTTAACCCCAGTGTGCAGAAAGGGTCAAAACGTGTTTTTCAGCAGAAATAAACATGTTTCTGCAAGTTTGGTCAACCCCATGTAAGTTATGGGGCAGTAACAGTACACTCTGCAAAACGTGTTTTTCAGCCCGAAATAAACGCGTTTTTTCAGACAACTGTATCCCTATGTAACTGCAAGGCTCAGAAGAGCCCACACACTCAGGTCTTAACCCCAGTGTGCTGAAAGTGTCAAAACATGTTTTTCAGCAGAAATAAACATGTTTCTGCAAGTTTGGTCAACCCCATGTAACTTATGGGGCAGTAACAGCTCACTTTTCAAAACGTGTTTTTCAGCCCGAAATAAACGCGTTTTTTCAGACAATTGAATCCCCATGTAGCAGCAAGGGTCAGAAGAGCCCACATACTCAGCTCTTATCCCCAGTGTGCAGAAAGGGTCAAAACGTGTTTTTCAGCAGAAATAAACATGTTTCTGCAAGTTTGGTCAACCCCATGTAAGTTATGGGGCAGTAACAGTACACTTTTCAAAACGTGTTTTTCAGCCCGAAATAAACGCGTTTTTTCAGACAACTGAATCCCCATGTAGCAGCAAGGCTCAGAAGACCCCACACACTCAGATCTTAACCCCAGTGTGCAGAAAGGTTCAAAACGTGTTTTTCAGCAGAAATAAACATGTTTCTGCAAGTTTGGTCAACCCCATGTAAGTTATGGGGCAGTAACAGTACACTCTGCAAAACGTGTTTTTCAGCCCGAAATAAACGCGTTTTTTCAGACAACTGAATCCCCATGTAGCAGCAAGGCTCAGAAGAGCCCACACACTCAGATCTTAACCCCAGTGTGCAGAAAGGTTCAAAACGTGTTTTTCAGCAGAAATAAACATGTTTCTGCAAGTTTGGTCAAACCCATGTAAGTTATGGGGCAGTAACAGTACACTCTGCAAAACGTGTTTTTCAGCCCGAAATAAACGCGTTTTTTCAGACAACTGAATCCCCATGTAGCAGCAAGGCTCAGAAGAGCCCACACACTCAGATCTTAACCCCAGTGTGCAGAAAGGTTCAAAACGTGTTTTTCAGCAGAAATAAACATGTTTCTGCAAGTTTGGTCAACCCCATATAACTTATGGGGCAGTAACAGCTCACTTTTCAAAACGTGTTTTTCAGCCCGAAATAAACGCGTTTTTTCAGACAACTGAATCCCCATGTAGCAGCAAGGGTCAGAAGAGCCCACATACTCAGCTCTTATCCCCAGTGTGCAGAAAGGGTCAAAACGTGTTTTTCAGCAGAAATAAACATGTTTCTGCAAGTTTGGTCAACCCCATGTTAGTTATGGGGCAGTAACAGTTCACTTTTCAAAGCGTGTTTTTCAGCCCGAAATAAACGCGTTTTTTCAGACAACTGAATCCCCATGTAGCAGCAAGGCTCAGAAGAGCCCACACACTCAGATCTTAACCCCAGTGTGCAAAAAGGTTCAAAACGTGTTTTTCAGCAGAAATAAACATGTTTCTGCAAGTTTGGTCAACCCCATGTAAGTTATGGCGCAGTAACAGTACACTTTTCAAAACGTGTTTTTCATCCCGAAATAAACGCGTTTTTTCAGACAACTGAATCCCCATGTAGAATCAAGGCTCAGAAGAGCCCACACACTCAGATCTTAACCCCAGTGTGCAAAAAGGTTCAAAACGTGTTTTTCAGCAGAAATAAACATGTTTCTGCAAGTTTGGTCAACCCCATGTAAGTTATGGGGCAGTAACAGTACACTTTTCAAAACGTGTTTTTCAGCCCGAAATAAACGCGTTTTTTCAGACAACTGAATCCCCATGTAGCAGCAAGGCTCAGAAGAGCCCACACACTCAGATCTTAACCCCAGTGTGCAAAAAGGTTCAAAACGTGTTTTTCAGCAAAAATAAACATGTTTCTGCAAGTTTGGTCAACCCCATGTAAGTTATGGGGCAGTAACAGTACACTTTTCAAAACGTGTTTTTAAGCCCGAAATAAACGCGTTTTTTCAGACAACTGAATCCCCATGTAGCAGCAAGTCTCAGAAGAGCCCACACACTCAGCTCTTAACCCCAGTGTGCAGAAAGGGTCAAAACGTGTTTTTCAGCAGAAATAAACATGTTTCTGCAAGTTTGGTCAACCCCATGTAAGTTATGGGGCAGTAACAGTACACTTTTCAAAACGTGTTTTTCAGCCCGAAATAAACGCGTTTTTTCAGACAACTGAATCCCCATGTAGCAGCAAGGCTCAGAAGAGCCCACACACTCAGATCTTAACCCCAGTGTGCAGAAAGGTTCAAAACGTGTTTTTCAGCAGAAATAAACATGTTTCTGCAAGTTTGGTCAACCCCATGTAAGTTATGGGGCAGTAACAGTACACTTTTCAAAACGTGTTTTTCAGCCCGAAATAAACGCGTTTTTTCAGACAACTGAATCCCCATGTAGCAGCAAGGCTCAGAAGAGCCCACACACTCAGATCTTAACCCCAGTGTGCAAAAAGGTTCAAAACGTGTTTTTCAGCAAAAATAAACATGTTTCTGCAAGTTTGGTCAACCCCATGTAAGTTATGGGGCAGTAACAGTACACTTTTCAAAACGTGTTTTTCAGCCCGAAATAAACGCGTTTTTTCAGACAACTGAATCCCCATGTAGCAGCAAGTCTCAGAAGAGCCCACACACTCAGCTCTTAACCCCAGTGTGCAGAAAGGGTCAAAACGTGTTTTTCAGCAGAAATAAACATGTTTCTGCAAGTTTGGTCAACCCCATGTAAGTTATGGGGCAGTAACAGTACACTCTGCAAAACGTGTTTTTCAGCCCGAAATAAACGCGTTTTTTCAGACAACTGTATCCCTATGTAACTGCAAGGCTCAGAAGAGCCCACACACTCAGGTCTTAACCCCAGTGTGCTGAAAGTGTCAAAACATGTTTTTCAGCAGAAATAAACATGTTTCTGCAAGTTTGGTCAACCCCATGTAACTTATGGGGCAGTAACAGCTCACTTTTCAAAACGTGTTTTTCAGCCCGAAATAAACGCGTTTTTTCAGACAATTGAATCCCCATGTAGCAGCAAGGGTCAGAAGAGCCCACATACTCAGCTCTTATCCCCAGTGTGCAGAAAGGGTCAAAACGTGTTTTTCAGCAGAAATAAACATGTTTCTGCAAGTTTGGTCAACCCCATGTAAGTTATGGGGCAGTAACAGTACACTTTTCAAAACGTGTTTTTCAGCCCGAAATAAACGCGTTTTTTCAGACAACTGAATCCCCATGTAGCAGCAAGGCTCAGAAGACCCCACACACTCAGATCTTAACCCCAGTGTGCAGAAAGGTTCAAAACGTGTTTTTCAGCAGAAATAAACATGTTTCTGCAAGTTTGGTCAACCCCATGTAAGTTATGGGGCAGTAACAGTACACTCTGCAAAACGTGTTTTTCAGCCCGAAATAAACGCGTTTTTTCAGACAACTGAATCCCCATGTAGCAGCAAGGCTCAGAAGAGCCCACACACTCAGATCTTAACCCCAGTGTGCAGAAAGGTTCAAAACGTGTTTTTCAGCAGAAATAAACATGTTTCTGCAAGTTTGGTCAAACCCATGTAAGTTATGGGGCAGTAACAGTACACTCTGCAAAACGTGTTTTTCAGCCCGAAATAAACGCGTTTTTTCAGACAACTGAATCCCCATGTAGCAGCAAGGCTCAGAAGAGCCCACACACTCAGATCTTAACCCCAGTGTGCAAAAAGGTTCAAAATGTGTTTTTCAGCAGAAATAAACATGTTTCTGCAAATTTGGTCAACCCCATGTAAGTTATGGGGCAGTAACAGTACATTTTTCAAAACGTGTTTTTCAGCCCGAAATAAACGCGTTTTTTCAGACAACTGAATCCCCATGTAGCAGCAAGTCTCAGAAGAGCCCACACACTCAGCTCTTAACCCCAGTGTGCAGAAAGGGTCAAAACGTGTTTTTCAGCAGAAATAAACATGTTTCTGCAAGTTTGGTCAACCCCATGTAAGTTATGGGGCAGTAACAGTACACTCTGCAAAACGTGTTTTTCAGCCCGAAATAAACGCGTTTTTTCAGACAACTGTATCCCTATGTAACTGCAAGGCTCAGAAGAGCCCACACACTCAGGTCTTAACCCCAGTGTGCTGAAAGTGTCAAAACATGTTTTTCAGCAGAAATAAACATGTTTCTGCAAGTTTGGTCAACCCCATGTAACTTATGGGGCAGTAACAGCTCACTTTTCAAAACGTGTTTTTCAGCCCGAAATAAACGCGTTTTTTCAGACAATTGAATCCCCATGTAGCAGCAAGGGTCAGAAGAGCCCACATACTCAGCTCTTATCCCCAGTGTGCAGAAAGGGTCAAAACGTGTTTTTCAGCAGAAATAAACATGTTTCTGCAAGTTTGGTCAACCCCATGTAAGTTATGGGGCAGTAACAGTACACTTTTCAAAACGTGTTTTTCAGCCCGAAATAAACGCGTTTTTTCAGACAACTGAATCCCCATGTAGCAGCAAGGCTCAGAAGACCCCACACACTCAGATCTTAACCCCAGTGTGCAGAAAGGTTCAAAACGTGTTTTTCAGCAGAAATAAACATGTTTCTGCAAGTTTGGTCAACCCCATGTAAGTTATGGGGCAGTAACAGTACACTCTGCAAAACGTGTTTTTCAGCCCGAAATAAACGCGTTTTTTCAGACAACTGAATCCCCATGTAGCAGCAAGGCTCAGAAGAGCCCACACACTCAGATCTTAACCCCAGTGTGCAGAAAGGTTCAAAACGTGTTTTTCAGCAGAAATAAACATGTTTCTGCAAGTTTGGTCAAACCCATGTAAGTTATGGGGCAGTAACAGTACACTCTGCAAAACGTGTTTTTCAGCCCGAAATAAACGCGTTTTTTCAGACAACTGAATCCCCATGTAGCAGCAAGGCTCAGAAGAGCCCACACACTCAGATCTTAACCCCAGTGTGCAGAAAGGTTCAAAACGTGTTTTTCAGCAGAAATAAACATGTTTCTGCAAGTTTGGTCAACCCCATGTAAGTTATGGGGCAGTAACAGTACACTTTTCAAAACGTGTTTTTCAGCCCGAAATAAACGCGTTTTTTCAGACAACTGAATCCCCATGTAGCAGCAAGGCTCAGAAGAGCCCACACACTCAGATCTTAACCCCAGTGTGCAGAAAGGTTCAAATCGTGTTTTTCAGCAGAAATAAACATGTTTCTGCAAGTTTGGTCAACCCCTTGTAAGTTATGGGGCAGTAACAGTACACTCTGCAAAACGTGTTTTTCAGCCCGAAATAAACGCGTTTTTTCAGACAACTGAATCCCCATGTAGCAGCAAGGCTCAGAAGAGCCCACACACTGAGATCTTAACCCCAGTGTGCAAAAAGGTTCAAAACGTGTTTTTCAGCAAAAATAAACATGTTTCTGCAAGTTTGGTCAACCCCATGTAAGTTATGGGGCAGTAACAGTACACTTTTCAAAACGTGTTTTTCAGCCCGAAATAAACGCGTTTTTTCAGACAACTGAATCCCCATGTAGCAGCAAGTCTCAGAAGAGCCCACACACTCAGCTCTTAACCCCAGTGTGCAGAAAGGGTCAAAACGTGTTTTTCAGCAGAAATAAACATGTTTCTGCAAGTTTGGTCAACCCCATGTGAGTTATGGGGCAGTAACAGTACACTCTGCAAAACGTGTTTTTCAGCCCGAAATAAACGCGTTTTTTCAGACAACTGAATCCCCATGTAGCAGCAAGGCTCAGAAGAGCCCACACACTCAGATCTTAACCCCAGTGTGCAAAAAGGTTCAAAACGTGTTTTTCAGCAGAAATAAACATGTTTCTGCAAGTTTGGTCAACCCCATGTAAGTTATGGCGCAGTAACAGTACACTTTTCAAAACGTGTTTTTCATCCCGAAATAAACGCGTTTTTTCAGACAACTGAATCCCCATGTAGAATCAAGGCTCAGAAGAGCCCACACACTCAGATCTTAACCCCAGTGTGCAAAAAGGTTCAAAACGTGTTTTTCAGCAGAAATAAACATGTTTCTGCAAGTTTGGTCAACCCCATGTAAGTTATGGGGCAGTAACAGTACACTTTTCAAAACGTGTTTTTCAGCCCGAAATAAACGCGTTTTTTCAGACAACTGAATCCCCATGTAGCAGCAAGGCTCAGAAGAGCCCACACACTCAGATCTTAACCCCAGTGTGCAAAAAGGTTCAAAACGTGTTTTTCAGCAGAAATAAACATGTTTCTGCAAGTTTGGTCAACCCCATGTAAGTTATGGGGCAGTAACAGTACACTTTTCAAAACGTGTTTTTCAGCCCGAAATAAACGCGTTTTTTCAGACAACTGAATCCCCATGTAGCAGCAAGGCTCAGAAGAGCCCACACACTCAGATCTTAACCCCAGTGTGCAAAAAGGTTCAAAACGTGTTTTTCAGCGGAAATAAACATGTTTCTGCAAGTTTGGTCAACCCCATGTAAGTTATGGGGCAGTAACAGTACACTTTTCAAAACGTGTTTTTCAGCCCGAAATAAACGCGTTTTTTCTGACAACTGAATCCCCATGTAGCAGCAAGGGTCAGAAGAGCCCACACACTCAGCTCTTATCCCCAGTGTGCATAAAGGGTCAAAACGTGTTTTTCAGCAGAAATAAACATGTTTCTGCAAGTTTGGTCAACCCCATGTAAGTTATGGGGCAGTAACAGTACACTCTGCAAAACGTGTTTTTCAGCCCGAAATAAACGCGTTTTTTCAGTCAACTGAATCCCCATGTAGCAGCAAGGCTCAGAAGAGCCCACACACTCAGATCTTAACCCCAGTGTGCTGAAAGTGTCAAAACATGTTTTTCAGCAGAAATAAACATGTTTCTGCAAGTTTGGTCAACCCCATGTAACTTATGGGGCAGTAACAGCTCACTTTTCAAAACGTGTTTTTCAGCCCGAAATAAACGCGTTTTTTCAGACAACTGAATCCCCATGTAGCAGCAAGGGTCAGAAGAGCCCACATACTCAGCTCTTATCCCCAGTGTGCAGAAAGGGTCAAAACGTGTTTTTCAGCAGAAATAAACATGTTTCTGCAAGTTTGGTCAACCCCATGTTAGTTATGGGGCAGTAACAGTTCACTTTTCAAAGCGTGTTTTTCAGCCCGAAATAAACGCGTTTTTTCAGACAACTGAATCCCCATGTAGCAGCAAGGCTCAGAAGAGCCCACACACTCAGATCTTAACCCCAGTGTGCAAAAAGGTTCAAAACGTGTTTTTCAGCAGAAATAAACATGTTTCTGCAAGTTTGGTCAACCCCATGTAAGTTATGGCGCAGTAACAGTACACTTTTCAAAACGTGTTTTTCATCCCGAAATAAACGCGTTTTTTCAGACAACTGAATCCCCATGTAGAATCAAGGCTCAGAAGAGCCCACACACTCAGATCTTAACCCCAGTGTGCAAAAAGGTTCAAAACGTGTTTTTCAGCAGAAATAAACATGTTTCTGCAAGTTTGGTCAACCCCATGTAAGTTATGGGGCAGTAACAGTACACTTTTCAAAACGTGTTTTTCAGCCCGAAATAAACGCGTTTTTTCAGACAACTGAATCCCCATGTAGCAGCAAGGCTCAGAAGAGCCCACACACTCAGATCTTAACCCCAGTGTGCAAAAAGGTTCAAAACGTGTTTTTCAGCAGAAATAAACATGTTTCTGCAAGTTTGGTCAACCCCATGTAAGTTATGGGGCAGTAACAGTACACTTTTCAAAACGTGTTTTTCAGCCCGAAATAAACGCGTTTTTTCAGACAACTGAATCCCCATGTAGCAGCAAGGCTCAGAAGAGCCCACACACTCAGATCTTAACCCCAGTGTGCAAAAAGGTTCAAAACGTGTTTTTCAGCGGAAATAAACATGTTTCTGCAAGTTTGGTCAACCCCATGTAAGTTATGGGGCAGTAACAGTACACTTTTCAAAACGTGTTTTTCAGCCCGAAATAAACGCGTTTTTTCTGACAACTGAATCCCCATGTAGCAGCAAGGGTCAGAAGAGCCCACACACTCAGCTCTTATCCCCAGTGTGCATAAAGGGTCAAAACGTGTTTTTCAGCAGAAATAAACATGTTTCTGCAAGTTTGGTCAACCCCATGTAAGTTATGGGGCAGTAACAGTACACTCTGCAAAACGTGTTTTTCAGCCCGAAATAAACGCGTTTTTTCAGTCAACTGAATCCCCATGTAGCAGCAAGGCTCAGAAGAGCCCACACACTCAGATCTTAACCCCAGTGTGCTGAAAGTGTCAAAACATGTTTTTCAGCAGAAATAAACATGTTTCTGCAAGTTTGGTCAACCCCATGTAACTTATGGGGCAGTAACAGCTCACTTTTCAAAACGTGTTTTTCAGCCCGAAATAAACGCGTTTTTTCAGACAACTGAATCCCCATGTAGCAGCAAGGGTCAGAAGAGCCCACATACTCAGCTCTTATCCCCAGTGTGCAGAAAGGGTCAAAACGTGTTTTTCAGCAGAAATAAACATGTTTCTGCAAGTTTGGTCAACCCCATGTTAGTTATGGGGCAGTAACAGTTCACTTTTCAAAGCGTGTTTTTCAGCCCGAAATAAACGCGTTTTTTCAGACAACTGAATCCCCATGTAGCAGCAAGGCTCAGAAGAGCCCACACACTCAGATCTTAACCCCAGTGTGCAGAAAGGTTCAAAACGTGTTTTTCAGCAGAAATAAACATGTTTCTGCAAGTTTGGTCAACCCCTTGTAAGTTATGGGGCAGTAACAGTACACTCTGCAAAACGTGTTTTTCAGCCCGAAATAAACTCGTTTTTTCAGACAACTAAATCCCCATGTAGCAGCAAGGCTCAGAAGAGCCCACACACACAGATCTTAACCCCAGTGTGCAGAAAGGTTCAAAACGTGTTTTTCAGCAGAAATAAAAATGTTTCTGCAAGTTTGGTCAACCCCATGTAAGTTATGGGGCAGTAACAGTACACTCTGCAAAACGTGTTTTTCAGCCCGAAATAAACGCGTTTTTTCAGTCAACTGAATCCCCATGTAGCAGCAAGTCTCAGAAGAGCCCACACACTCAGCTCTTAACCCCAGTGTGCAGAAAGGGTCAAAACGTGTTTTTCAGCAGAAATAAACATGTTTCTGCAAGTTTGGTCAACCCCATGTTAGTTATGGGGCAGTAACAGTTCACTTTTCAAAGCGTGTTTTTCAGCCCGAAATAAACGCGTTTTTTCAGACAACTGTATCCCTATGTAACTGCAAGGCTCAGAAGAGACCACACACTCAGGTCTTAACCCCAGTGTGCTGAAAGTGTCAAAACATGTTTTTCAGCAGAAATAAACATGTTTCTGCAAGTTTGGTCAACCCCATGTAACTTATGGGGCAGTAACAGCTCACTTTTCAAAACGTGTTTTTCAGCCCGAAATAAACGCGTTTTTTCAGACAACTGAATCCCCATGTAGCAGCAAGGGTCAGAAGAGCCCACATACTCAGCTCTTATCCCCAGTGTGCAGAAAGGGTCAAAACGTGTTTTTCAGCAGAAATAAACATGTTTCTGCAAGTTTGGTCAACCCCATGTAAGTTATGGGGCAGTAACAGTACACTTTTCAAAACGTGTTTTTCAGCCCGAAATAAACGCGTTTTTTCAGACAACTGAATCCCCATGTAGCAGCAAGGCTCAGAAGACCCCACACACTCAGATCTTAACCCCAGTGTGCAGAAAGGTTCAAAACGTGTTTTTCAGCAGAAATAAACATGTTTCTGCAAGTTTGGTCAACCCCATGTAAGTTATGGGGCAGTAACAGTACACTCTGCAAAACGTGTTTTTCAGCCCGAAATAAACGCGTTTTTTCAGACAACTGAATCCCCATGTAGCAGCAAGGCTCAGAAGAGCCCACACACTCAGATCTTAACCCCAGTGTGCAGAAAGGTTCAAAACGTGTTTTTCAGCAGAAATAAACATGTTTCTGCAAGTTTGGTCAAACCCATGTAAGTTATGGGGCAGTAACAGTACACTCTGCAAAACGTGTTTTTCAGCCCGAAATAAACGCGTTTTTTCAGACAACTGAATCCCCATGTAGCAGCAAGGCTCAGAAGAGCCCACACACTCAGATCTTAACCCCAGTGTGCAGAAAGGTTCAAAACGTGTTTTTCAGCAGAAATAAACATGTTTCTGCAAGTTTTGTCAACCCCATGTAAGTTATGGGGCAGTAACAGTACACTTTTCAAAACGTGTTTTTCAGCCCGAAATAAACGCGTTTTTTCTGACAACTGAATCCCCATGTAGCAGCAAGGCTCAGAAGAGCCCACACACTCAGATCTTAACCCCAGTGTGCAGAAAGGTTCAAAACGTGTTTTTCAGCAGAAATAAACATGTTTCTGCAAGTTTGGTCAACCCCATGTAAGTTATGGGGCAGTAACAGTACACTTTTCAAAACGTGTTTTTCAGCCCGAAATAAACGCGTTTTTTCAGACAACTGAATCCCCATGTAGCAGCAAGGCTCAGAAGAGCCCACACACTCAGATCTTAACCCCAGTGTGCAGAAAGGTTCAAAACGTGTTTTTCAGCAGAAATAAACATGTTTCTGCAAGTTTGGTCAACCCCTTGTAAGTTATGGGGCAGTAAGAGTACACTCTGCAAAACGTGTTTTTCAGCCCGAAATAAACGCGTTTTTTCAGACAACTGAATCCCCATGTAGCAGCAAGGCTCAGAAGAGCCCACACACTCAGATCTTAACCCCAGTGTGCAGAAAGGTTCAAAACGTGTTTTTCAGCAGAAATAAACATGTTTCTGCAAGTTTGGTCAACCCCTTGTAAGTTATGGGGCAGTAACAGTACACTTTTCAAAACGTGTTTTTCATCCCGAAATAAACGCGTTTTTTCAGACAACTGAATCCCCATGTAGCAGCAAGGCTCAGAAGAGCCCACACACTCAGCTCTTAACCCCAGTGTGCAGAAAGGGTCAAAACGTGTTTTTCAGCAGAAATAAACATGTTTCTGCAAGTTTGGTCAACCCCATGTAGGTTATGGGGCAGTAACAGTACACTCTGCAAAACGTATTTTTCAGCCCGAAATAAACGCGTTTTTTCAGACAACTGAATCCCCATGTAGCAGCAAGGCTCAGAAGAGCCCACACACTCAGATCTTAACCCCAGTGTGCAAAAAGGTTCAAAACGTGTTTTTCAGCAAAAATAAACATGTTTCTGCAAGTTTGGTCAACCCCATGTAAGTTATGGGGCAGTAACAGTACACTTTTCAAAACGTGTTTTTCAGCCCGAAATAAACGCGTTTTTTCAGACAACTGAATCCCCATGTAGCAGCAAGTCTCAGAAGAGCCCATACACTCAGCTCTTAACCCCAGTGTGCAGAAAGGGTCAAAACGTGTTTTTCAGCAGAAATAAACATGTTTCTGCAAGTTTGGTCAACCCCATGTGAGTTATGGGGCAGTAACAGTACACTCTGCAAAACGTGTTTTTCAGCCCGAAATAAACACGTTTTTTCAGACAACTGAATCCCCATGTAGCAGCAAGGCTCAGAAGAGCCCACACACTCAGATCTTAACCCCAGTGTGCAAAAAGGTTCAAAACGTGTTTTTCAGCAGAAATAAACATGTTTCTGCAAGTTTGGTCAACCCCATGTAAGTTATGGCGCAGTAACAGTACACTTTTCAAAACGTGTTTTTCATCCCGAAATAAACGCGTTTTTTCAGACAACTGAATCCCCATGTAGAATCAAGGCTCAGAAGAGCCCACACACTCAGATCTTAACCCCAGTGTGCAAAAAGGTTCAAAACGTGTTTTTCAGCAGAAATAAACATGTTTCTGCAAGTTTGGTCAACCCCATGTAAGTTATGGCGCAGTAACAGTACACTTTTCAAAACGTGTTTTTCATCCCGAAATAAACGCGTTTTTTCAGACAACTGAATCCCCATGTAGAATCAAGGCTCAGAAGAGCCCACACACTCAGATCTTAACCCCAGTGTGCAAAAAGGTTCAAAACGTGTTTTTCAGCAGAAATAAACATGTTTCTGCAAGTTTGGTCAACCCCATGTTAGTTATGGGGCAGTAACAGTTCACTTTTCAAAGCGTGTTTTTCAGCCCGAAATAAACGCGTTTTTTCAGACAACTGAATCCCCATGTAGCAGCAAGGCTCAGAAGAGCCCACACACTCAGATCTTAACCCCAGTGTGCAGAAAGGTTCAAAACGTGTTTTTCAGCAGAAATAAACATGTTTCTGCAAGTTTGGTCAACCCCTTGTAAGTTATGGGGCAGTAACAGTACACTCTGCAAAACGTGTTTTTCAGCCCGAAATAAACGCGTTTTTTCAGTCAACTGAATCCCCATGTAGAATCAAGGCTCAGAAGAGCCCACACACTCAGATCTTAACCCCAGTGTGCAAAAAGGTTCAAAACGTGTTTTTCAGCAGAAATAAACATGTTTCTGCAAGTTTGGTCAACCCCATGTAAGTTATGGGGCAGTAACAGTACACTTTTCAAAACGTGTTTTTCAGCCCGAAATAAACGCGTTTTTTCAGACAACTGAATCCCCATGTAGCAGCAAGGCTCAGAAGAGCCCACACACTCAGATCTTAACCCCAGTGTGCAAAAAGGTTCAAAACGTGTTTTTCAGCAAAAATAAACATGTTTCTGCAAGTTTGGTCAACCCCATGTAAGTTATGGGGCAGTAACAGTACACTTTTCAAAACGTGTTTTTAAGCCCGAAATAAACGCGTTTTTTCAGACAACTGAATCCCCATGTAGCAGCAAGTCTCAGAAGAGCCCACACACTCAGCTCTTAACCCCAGTGTGCAGAAAGGGTCAAAACGTGTTTTTCAGCAGAAATAAACATGTTTCTGCAAGTTTGGTCAACCCCATGTGAGTTATGGGGCAGTAACAGTACACTCTGCAAAACGTGTTTTTCAGCCCGAAATAAACGCGTTTTTTCAGACAACTGAATCCCCATGTAGCAGCAAGGCTCAGAAGAGCCCACACACTCAGATCTTAACCCCAGTGTGCAAAAAGGTTCAAAACGTGTTTTTCAGCAGAAATAAACATGTTTCTGCAAGTTTGGTCAACCCCATGTAAGTTATGGGGCAGTAACAGTACACTTTTCAAAACGTGTTTTTCAGCCCGAAATAAACGCGTTTTTTCAGACAACTGAATCCCCATGTAGCAGCAAGGCTCAGAAGAGCCCACACACTCAGATCTTAACCCCAGTGTGCAGAAAGGTTCAAAACGTGTTTTTCAGCAGAAATAAACATGTTTCTGCAAGTTTGGTCAACCCCATGTAAGTTATGGGGCAGTAACAGTACACTTTTCAAAACGTGTTTTTCAGCCCGAAATAAACGCGTTTTTTCAGACAACTGAATCCCCATGTAGCAGCAAGGCTCAGAAGAGCCCACACACTCAGATCTTAACCCCAGTGTGCAAAAAGGTTCAAAACGTGTTTTTCAGCAAAAATAAACATGTTTCTGCAAGTTTGGTCAACCCCATGTAAGTTATGGGGCAGTAACAGTACACTTTTCAAAACGTGTTTTTCAGCCCGAAATAAACGCGTTTTTTCAGACAACTGAATCCCCATGTAGCAGCAAGTCTCAGAAGAGCCCACACACTCAGCTCTTAACCCCAGTGTGCAGAAAGGGTCAAAACGTGTTTTTCAGCAGAAATAAACATGTTTCTGCAAGTTTGGTCAACCCCATGTAAGTTATGGGGCAGTAACAGTACACTCTGCAAAACGTGTTTTTCAGCCCGAAATAAACGCGTTTTTTCAGACAACTGTATCCCTATGTAACTGCAAGGCTCAGAAGAGCCCACACACTCAGGTCTTAACCCCAGTGTGCTGAAAGTGTCAAAACATGTTTTTCAGCAGAAATAAACATGTTTCTGCAAGTTTGGTCAACCCCATGTAACTTATGGGGCAGTAACAGCTCACTTTTCAAAACGTGTTTTTCAGCCCGAAATAAACGCGTTTTTTCAGACAATTGAATCCCCATGTAGCAGCAAGGGTCAGAAGAGCCCACATACTCAGCTCTTATCCCCAGTGTGCAGAAAGGGTCAAAACGTGTTTTTCAGCAGAAATAAACATGTTTCTGCAAGTTTGGTCAACCCCATGTAAGTTATGGGGCAGTAACAGTACACTTTTCAAAACGTGTTTTTCAGCCCGAAATAAACGCGTTTTTTCAGACAACTGAATCCCCATGTAGCAGCAAGGCTCAGAAGACCCCACACACTCAGATCTTAACCCCAGTGTGCAGAAAGGTTCAAAACGTGTTTTTCAGCAGAAATAAACATGTTTCTGCAAGTTTGGTCAACCCCATGTAAGTTATGGGGCAGTAACAGTACACTCTGCAAAACGTGTTTTTCAGCCCGAAATAAACGCGTTTTTTCAGACAACTGAATCCCCATGTAGCAGCAAGGCTCAGAAGAGCCCACACACTCAGATCTTAACCCCAGTGTGCAGAAAGGTTCAAAACGTGTTTTTCAGCAGAAATAAACATGTTTCTGCAAGTTTGGTCAAACCCATGTAAGTTATGGGGCAGTAACAGTACACTCTGCAAAACGTGTTTTTCAGCCCGAAATAAACGCGTTTTTTCAGACAACTGAATCCCCATGTAGCAGCAAGGCTCAGAAGAGCCCACACACTCAGATCTTAACCCCAGTGTGCAAAAAGGTTCAAAATGTGTTTTTCAGCAGAAATAAACATGTTTCTGCAAATTTGGTCAACCCCATGTAAGTTATGGGGCAGTAACAGTACATTTTTCAAAACGTGTTTTTCAGCCCGAAATAAACGCGTTTTTTCAGACAACTGAATCCCCATGTAGCAGCAAGTCTCAGAAGAGCCCACACACTCAGCTCTTAACCCCAGTGTGCAGAAAGGGTCAAAACGTGTTTTTCAGCAGAAATAAACATGTTTCTGCAAGTTTGGTCAACCCCATGTAAGTTATGGGGCAGTAACAGTACACTCTGCAAAACGTGTTTTTCAGCCCGAAATAAACGCGTTTTTTCAGACAACTGTATCCCTATGTAACTGCAAGGCTCAGAAGAGCCCACACACTCAGGTCTTAACCCCAGTGTGCTGAAAGTGTCAAAACATGTTTTTCAGCAGAAATAAACATGTTTCTGCAAGTTTGGTCAACCCCATGTAACTTATGGGGCAGTAACAGCTCACTTTTCAAAACGTGTTTTTCAGCCCGAAATAAACGCGTTTTTTCAGACAATTGAATCCCCATGTAGCAGCAAGGGTCAGAAGAGCCCACATACTCAGCTCTTATCCCCAGTGTGCAGAAAGGGTCAAAACGTGTTTTTCAGCAGAAATAAACATGTTTCTGCAAGTTTGGTCAACCCCATGTAAGTTATGGGGCAGTAACAGTACACTTTTCAAAACGTGTTTTTCAGCCCGAAATAAACGCGTTTTTTCAGACAACTGAATCCCCATGTAGCAGCAAGGCTCAGAAGACCCCACACACTCAGATCTTAACCCCAGTGTGCAGAAAGGTTCAAAACGTGTTTTTCAGCAGAAATAAACATGTTTCTGCAAGTTTGGTCAACCCCATGTAAGTTATGGGGCAGTAACAGTACACTCTGCAAAACGTGTTTTTCAGCCCGAAATAAACGCGTTTTTTCAGACAACTGAATCCCCATGTAGCAGCAAGGCTCAGAAGAGCCCACACACTCAGATCTTAACCCCAGTGTGCAGAAAGGTTCAAAACGTGTTTTTCAGCAGAAATAAACATGTTTCTGCAAGTTTGGTCAAACCCATGTAAGTTATGGGGCAGTAACAGTACACTCTGCAAAACGTGTTTTTCAGCCCGAAATAAACGCGTTTTTTCAGACAACTGAATCCCCATGTAGCAGCAAGGCTCAGAAGAGCCCACACACTCAGATCTTAACCCCAGTGTGCAGAAAGGTTCAAAACGTGTTTTTCAGCAGAAATAAACATGTTTCTGCAAGTTTGGTCAACCCCATGTAAGTTATGGGGCAGTAACAGTACACTTTTCAAAACGTGTTTTTCAGCCCGAAATAAACGCGTTTTTTCAGACAACTGAATCCCCATGTAGCAGCAAGGGTCAGAAGAGCCCACACACTCAGCTCTTATCCCCAGTGTGCATAAAGGGTCAAAACGTGTTTTTCAGCAGAAATAAACATGTTTCTGAAAGTTTGGTCAACCCCATGTAAGTTATGGGGCAGTAACAGTACACTCTGCAAAACGTGTTTTTCAGCCCGAAATAAACGCGTTTTTTCAGTCAACTGAATCCCCATGTAGCAGCAAGGCTCAGAAGAGCCCACACACTCAGATCTTAACCCCAGTGTGCTGAAAGTGTCAAAACATGTTTTTCAGCAGAAATAAACATGTTTCTGCAAGTTTGGTCAACCCCATGTAACTTATGGGGCAGTAACAGCTCACTTTTCAAAACGTGTTTTTCAGCCCGAAATAAACGCGTTTTTTCAGACAACTGAATCCCCATGTAGCAGCAAGGGTCAGAAGAGCCCACATACTCAGCTCTTATCCCCAGTGTGCAGAAAGGGTCAAAACGTGTTTTTCAGCAGAAATAAACATGTTTCTGCAAGTTTGGTCAACCCCATGTTAGTTATGGGGCAGTAACAGTTCACTTTTCAAAGCGTGTTTTTCAGCCCGAAATAAACGCGTTTTTTCAGACAACTGAATCCCCATGTAGCAGCAAGGCTCAGAAGAGCCCACACACTCAGATCTTAACCCCAGTGTGCAAAAAGGTTCAAAACGTGTTTTTCAGCAGAAATAAACATGTTTCTGCAAGTTTGGTCAACCCCATGTAAGTTATGGGGCAGTAACAGTACACTTTTCAAAACGTGTTTTTCAGCCCGAAATAAACGCGTTTTTTCAGACAACTGAATCCCCATGTAGCAGCAAGGCTCAGAAGAGCCCACACACTCAGATCTTAACCCCAGTGTGCAAAAAGGTTCAAAACGTGTTTTTCAGCAGAAATAAACATGTTTCTGCAAGTTTGGTCAACCCCATGTAAGTTATGGGGCAGTAACAGTACACTTTTCAAAACGTGTTTTTCAGCCCGAAATAAACGCGTTTTTTCAGACAACTGAATCCCCATGTAGCAGCAAGGCTCAGAAGAGCCCACACACTCAGATCTTAACCCCAGTGTGCAAAAAGGTTCAAAACGTGTTTTTCAGCGGAAATAAACATGTTTCTGCAAGTTTGGTCAACCCCATGTAAGTTATGGGGCAGTAACAGTACACTTTTCAAAACGTGTTTTTCAGCCCGAAATAAACGCGTTTTTTCTGACAACTGAATCCCCATGTAGCAGCAAGGGTCAGAAGAGCCCACACACTCAGCTCTTATCCCCAGTGTGCATAAAGGGTCAAAACGTGTTTTTCAGCAGAAATAAACATGTTTCTGCAAGTTTGGTCAACCCCATGTAAGTTATGGGGCAGTAACAGTACACTCTGCAAAACGTGTTTTTCAGCCCGAAATAAACGCGTTTTTTCTGACAACTGAATCCCCATGTAGCAGCAAGGGTCAGAAGAGCCCACACACTCAGCTCTTATCCCCAGTGTGCATAAAGTGTCAAAACATGTTTTTCAGCAGAAATAAACATGTTTCTGCAAGTTTGGTCAACCCCATGTAACTTATGGGGCAGTAACAGCTCACTTTTCAAAACGTGTTTTTCAGCCCGAAATAAACGCGTTTTTTCAGACAATTGAATCCCCATGTAGCAGCAAGGGTCAGAAGAGCCCACATACTCAGCTCTTATCCCCAGTGTGCAGAAAGGGTCAAAACGTGTTTTTCAGCAGAAATAAACATGTTTCTGCAAGTTTGGTCAACCCCATGTAAGTTATGGGGCAGTAACAGTACACTTTTCAAAACGTGTTTTTCAGCCCGAAATAAACGCGTTTTTTCAGACAACTGAATCCCCATGTAGCAGCAAGGCTCAGAAGACCCCACACACTCAGATCTTAACCCCAGTGTGCAGAAAGGTTCAAAACGTGTTTTTCAGCAGAAATAAACATGTTTCTGCAAGTTTGGTCAACCCCATGTAAGTTATGGGGCAGTAACAGTACACTCTGCAAAACGTGTTTTTCAGCCCGAAATAAACGCGTTTTTTCAGACAACTGAATCCCCATGTAGCAGCAAGGCTCAGAAGAGCCCACACACTCAGATCTTAACCCCAGTGTGCAGAAAGGTTCAAAACGTGTTTTTCAGCAGAAATAAACATGTTTCTGCAAGTTTGGTCAAACCCATGTAAGTTATGGGGCAGTAACAGTACACTCTGCAAAACGTGTTTTTCAGCCCGAAATAAACGCGTTTTTTCAGACAACTGAATCCCCATGTAGCAGCAAGGCTCAGAAGAGCCCACACACTCAGATCTTAACCCCAGTGTGCAAAAAGGTTCAAAATGTGTTTTTCAGCAGAAATAAACATGTTTCTGCAAATTTGGTCAACCCCATGTAAGTTATGGGGCAGTAACAGTACATTTTTCAAAACGTGTTTTTCAGCCCGAAATAAACGCGTTTTTTCAGACAACTGAATCCCCATGTAGCAGCAAGTCTCAGAAGAGCCCACACACTCAGCTCTTAACCCCAGTGTGCAGAAAGGGTCAAAACGTGTTTTTCAGCAGAAATAAACATGTTTCTGCAAGTTTGGTCAACCCCATGTAAGTTATGGGGCAGTAACAGTACACTCTGCAAAACGTGTTTTTCAGCCCGAAATAAACGCGTTTTTTCAGACAACTGTATCCCTATGTAACTGCAAGGCTCAGAAGAGCCCACACACTCAGGTCTTAACCCCAGTGTGCTGAAAGTGTCAAAACATGTTTTTCAGCAGAAATAAACATGTTTCTGCAAGTTTGGTCAACCCCATGTAACTTATGGGGCAGTAACAGCTCACTTTTCAAAACGTGTTTTTCAGCCCGAAATAAACGCGTTTTTTCAGACAATTGAATCCCCATGTAGCAGCAAGGGTCAGAAGAGCCCACATACTCAGCTCTTATCCCCAGTGTGCAGAAAGGGTCAAAACGTGTTTTTCAGCAGAAATAAACATGTTTCTGCAAGTTTGGTCAACCCCATGTAAGTTATGGGGCAGTAACAGTACACTTTTCAAAACGTGTTTTTCAGCCCGAAATAAACGCGTTTTTTCAGACAACTGAATCCCCATGTAGTAGCAAGGCTCAGAAGACCCCACACACTCAGATCTTAACCCCAGTGTGCAGAAAGGTTCAAAACGTGTTTTTCAGCAGAAATAAACATGTTTCTGCAAGTTTGGTCAACCCCATGTAAGTTATGGGGCAGTAACAGTACACTCTGCAAAACGTGTTTTTCAGCCCGAAATAAACGCGTTTTTTCAGACAACTGAATCCCCATGTAGCAGCAAGGCTCAGAAGAGCCCACACACTCAGATCTTAACCCCAGTGTGCAGAAAGGTTCAAAACGTGTTTTTCAGCAGAAATAAACATGTTTCTGCAAGTTTGGTCAAACCCATGTAAGTTATGGGGCAGTAACAGTACACTCTGCAAAACGTGTTTTTCAGCCCGAAATAAACGCGTTTTTTCAGACAACTGAATCCCCATGTAGCAGCAAGGCTCAGAAGAGCCCACACACTCAGATCTTAACCCCAGTGTGCAGAAAGGTTCAAAACGTGTTTTTCAGCAGAAATAAACATGTTTCTGCAAGTTTGGTCAACCCCATGTAAGTTATGGGGCAGTAACAGTACACTTTTCAAAACGTGTTTTTCAGCCCGAAATAAACGCGTTTTTTCAGACAACTGAATCCCCATGTAGCAGCAAGGGTCAGAAGAGCCCACACACTCAGCTCTTATCCCCAGTGTGCATAAAGGGTCAAAACGTGTTTTTCAGCAGAAATAAACATGTTTCTGAAAGTTTGGTCAACCCCATGTAAGTTATGGGGCAGTAACAGTACACTCTGCAAAACGTGTTTTTCAGCCCGAAATAAACGCGTTTTTTCAGTCAACTGAATCCCCATGTAGCAGCAAGGCTCAGAAGAGCCCACACACTCAGATCTTAACCCCAGTGTGCTGAAAGTGTCAAAACATGTTTTTCAGCAGAAATAAACATGTTTCTGCAAGTTTGGTCAACCCCATGTAACTTATGGGGCAGTAACAGCTCACTTTTCAAAACGTGTTTTTCAGCCCGAAATAAACGCGTTTTTTCAGACAACTGAATCCCCATGTAGCAGCAAGGGTCAGAAGAGCCCACATACTCAGCTCTTATCCCCAGTGTGCAGAAAGGGTCAAAACGTGTTTTTCAGCAGAAATAAACATGTTTCTGCAAGTTTGGTCAACCCCATGTTAGTTATGGGGCAGTAACAGTTCACTTTTCAAAGCGTGTTTTTCAGCCCGAAATAAACGCGTTTTTTCAGACAACTGAATCCCCATGTAGCAGCAAGGCTCAGAAGAGCCCACACACTCAGATCTTAACCCCAGTGTGCAAAAAGGTTCAAAACGTGTTTTTCAGCAGAAATAAACATGTTTCTGCAAGTTTGGTCAACCCCATGTAAGTTATGGGGCAGTAACAGTACACTTTTCAAAACGTGTTTTTCAGCCCGAAATAAACGCGTTTTTTCAGACAACTGAATCCCCATGTAGCAGCAAGGCTCAGAAGAGCCCACACACTCAGATCTTAACCCCAGTGTGCAAAAAGGTTCAAAACGTGTTTTTCAGCAGAAATAAACATGTTTCTGCAAGTTTGGTCAACCCCATGTAAGTTATGGGGCAGTAACAGTACACTTTTCAAAACGTGTTTTTCAGCCCGAAATAAACGCGTTTTTTCAGACAACTGAATCCCCATGTAGCAGCAAGGCTCAGAAGAGCCCACACACTCAGATCTTAACCCCAGTGTGCAAAAAGGTTCAAAACGTGTTTTTCAGCGGAAATAAACATGTTTCTGCAAGTTTGGTCAACCCCATGTAAGTTATGGGGCAGTAACAGTACACTTTTCAAAACGTGTTTTTCAGCCCGAAATAAACGCGTTTTTTCTGACAACTGAATCCCCATGTAGCAGCAAGGGTCAGAAGAGCCCACACACTCAGCTCTTATCCCCAGTGTGCATAAAGGGTCAAAACGTGTTTTTCAGCAGAAATAAACATGTTTCTGCAAGTTTGGTCAACCCCATGTAAGTTATGGGGCAGTAACAGTACACTCTGCAAAACGTGTTTTTCAGCCCGAAATAAACGCGTTTTTTCAGTCAACTGAATCCCCATGTAGCAGCAAGGCTCAGAAGAGCCCACACACTCAGATCTTAACCCCAGTGTGCTGAAAGTGTCAAAACATGTTTTTCAGCAGAAATAAACATGTTTCTGCAAGTTTGGTCAACCCCATGTAACTTATGGGGCAGTAACAGCTCACTTTTCAAAACGTGTTTTTCAGCCCGAAATAAACGCGTTTTTTCAGACAACTGAATCCCCATGTAGCAGCAAGGGTCAGAAGAGCCCACATACTCAGCTCTTATCCCCAGTGTGCAGAAAGGGTCAAAACGTGTTTTTCAGCAGAAATAAACATGTTTCTGCAAGTTTGGTCAACCCCATGTTAGTTATGGGGCAGTAACAGTTCACTTTTCAAAGCGTGTTTTTCAGCCCGAAATAAACGCGTTTTTTCAGACAACTGAATCCCCATGTAGCAGCAAGGCTCAGAAGAGCCCACACACTCAGATCTTAACCCCAGTGTGCAAAAAGGTTCAAAACGTGTTTTTCAGCAGAAATAAACATGTTTCTGCAAGTTTGGTCAACCCCATGTAAGTTATGGCGCAGTAACAGTACACTTTTCAAAATGTGTTTTTCATCCCGAAATAAACGCGTTTTTTCAGACAACTGAATCCCCATGTAGAATCAAGGCTCAGAAGAGCCCACACACTCAGATCTTAACCCCAGTGTGCAAAAAGGTTCAAAACGTGTTTTTCAGCAGAAATAAACATGTTTCTGCAAGTTTGGTCAACCCCATGTAAGTTATGGGGCAGTAACAGTACACTTTTCAAAACGTGTTTTTCAGCCCGAAATAAACGCGTTTTTTCAGACAACTGAATCCCCATGTAGCAGCAAGGCTCAGAAGAGCCCACACACTCAGATCTTAACCCCAGTGTGCAAAAAGGTTCAAAACGTGTTTTTCAGCAAAAATAAACATGTTTCTGAAAGTTTGGTCAACCCCATGTAAGTTATGGGGCAGTAACAGTACACTTTTCAAAACGTGTTTTTAAGCCCGAAATAAACGCGTTTTTTCAGACAACTGAATCCCCATGTAGCAGCAAGTCTCAGAAGAGCCCACACACTCAGCTCTTAACCCCAGTGTGCAGAAAGGGTCAAAACGTGTTTTTCAGCAGAAATAAACATGTTTCTGCAAGTTTGGTCAACCCCATGTGAGTTATGGGGCAGTAACAGTACACTCTGCAAAACGTGTTTTTCAGCCCGAAATAAACGCGTTTTTTCAGACAACTGAATCCCCATGTAGCAGCAAGGCTCAGAAGAGCCCACACACTCAGATCTTAACCCCAGTGTGCAAAAAGGTTCAAAACGTGTTTTTCAGCAGAAATAAACATGTTTCTGGAAGTTTGGTCAACCCCATGTAAGTTATGGGGCAGTAACAGTACACTTTTCAAAACGTGTTTTTCAGCCCGAAATAAACGCGTTTTTTCAGACAACTGAATCCCCATGTAGCAGCAAGGCTCAGAAGAGCCCACACACTCAGATCTTAACCCCAGTGTGCAGAAAGGTTCAAAACGTGTTTTTCAGCAGAAATAAACATGTTTCTGCAAGTTTGGTCAACCCCATGTAAGTTATGGGGCAGTAACAGTACACTTTTCAAAACGTGTTTTTCAGCCCGAAATAAACGCGTTTTTTCAGACAACTGAATCCCCATGTAGCAGCAAGGCTCAGAAGAGCCCACACACTCAGATCTTAACCCCAGTGTGCAAAAAGGTTCAAAACGTGTTTTTCAGCAAAAATAAACATGTTTCTGCAAGTTTGGTCAACCCCATGTAAGTTATGGGGCAGTAACAGTACACTTTTCAAAACGTGTTTTTCAGCCCGAAATAAACGCGTTTTTTCAGACAACTGAATCCCCATGTAGCAGCAAGTCTCAGAAGAGCCCACACACTCAGCTCTTAACCCCAGTGTGCAGAAAGGGTCAAAACGTGTTTTTCAGCAGAAATAAACATGTTTCTGCAAGTTTGGTCAACCCCATGTAAGTTATGGGGCAGTAACAGTACACTCTGCAAAACGTGTTTTTCAGCCCGAAATAAACGCGTTTTTTCAGACAACTGTATCCCTATGTAACTGCAAGGCTCAGAAGAGCCCACACACTCAGGTCTTAACCCCAGTGTGCTGAAAGTGTCAAAACATGTTTTTCAGCAGAAATAAACATGTTTCTGCAAGTTTGGTCAACCCCATGTAACTTATGGGGCAGTAACAGCTCACTTTTCAAAACGTGTTTTTCAGCCCGAAATAAACGCGTTTTTTCAGACAATTGAATCCCCATGTAGCAGCAAGGGTCAGAAGAGCCCACATACTCAGCTCTTATCCCCAGTGTGCAGAAAGGGTCAAAACGTGTTTTTCAGCAGAAATAAACATGTTTCTGCAAGTTTGGTCAACCCCATGTAAGTTATGGGGCAGTAACAGTACACTTTTCAAAACGTGTTTTTCAGCCCGAAATAAACGCGTTTTTTCAGACAACTGAATCCCCATGTAGCAGCAAGGCTCAGAAGACCCCACACACTCAGATCTTAACCCCAGTGTGCAGAAAGGTTCAAAACGTGTTTTTCAGCAGAAATAAACATGTTTCTGCAAGTTTGGTCAACCCCATGTAAGTTATGGGGCAGTAACAGTACACTCTGCAAAACGTGTTTTTCAGCCCGAAATAAACGCGTTTTTTCAGACAACTGAATCCCCATGTAGCAGCAAGGCTCAGAAGAGCCCACACACTCAGATCTTAACCCCAGTGTGCAAAAAGGTTCAAAACGTGTTTTTCAGCAAAAATAAACATGTTTCTGAAAGTTTGGTCAACCCCATGTAAGTTATGGGGCAGTAACAGTACACTTTTCAAAACGTGTTTTTAAGCCCGAAATAAACGCGTTTTTTCAGACAACTGAATCCCCATGTAGCAGCAAGTCTCAGAAGAGCCCACACACTCAGCTCTTAACCCCAGTGTGCAGAAAGGGTCAAAACGTGTTTTTCAGCAGAAATAAACATGTTTCTGCAAGTTTGGTCAACCCCATGTGAGTTATGGGGCAGTAACAGTACACTCTGCAAAACGTGTTTTTCAGCCCGAAATAAACGCGTTTTTTCAGACAACTGAATCCCCATGTAGCAGCAAGGCTCAGAAGAGCCCACACACTCAGATCTTAACCCCAGTGTGCAAAAAGGTTCAAAACGTGTTTTTCAGCAGAAATAAACATGTTTCTGGAAGTTTGGTCAACCCCATGTAAGTTATGGGGCAGTAACAGTACACTTTTCAAAACGTGTTTTTCAGCCCGAAATAAACGCGTTTTTTCAGACAACTGAATCCCCATGTAGCAGCAAGGCTCAGAAGAGCCCACACACTCAGATCTTAACCCCAGTGTGCAGAAAGGTTCAAAACGTGTTTTTCAGCAGAAATAAACATGTTTCTGCAAGTTTGGTCAACCCCATGTAAGTTATGGGGCAGTAACAGTACACTTTTCAAAACGTATTTTTCAGCCCGAAATAAACGCGTTTTTTCAGACAACTGAATCCCCATGTAGCAGCAAGGCTCAGAAGAGCCCACACACTCAGATCTTAACCCCAGTGTGCAAAAAGGTTCAAAACGTGTTTTTCAGCAAAAATAAACATGTTTCTGCAAGTTTGGTCAACCCCATGTAAGTTATGGGGCAGTAACAGTACACTTTTCAAAACGTGTTTTTCAGCCCGAAATAAACGCGTTTTTTCAGACAACTGAATCCCCATGTAGCAGCAAGTCTCAGAAGAGCCCACACACTCAGCTCTTAACCCCAGTGTGCAGAAAGGGTCAAAACGTGTTTTTCAGCAGAAATAAACATGTTTCTGCAAGTTTGGTCAACCCCATGTAAGTTATGGGGCAGTAACAGTACACTCTGCAAAACGTGTTTTTCAGCCCGAAATAAACGCGTTTTTTCAGACAACTGTATCCCTATGTAACTGCAAGGCTCAGAAGAGCCCACACACTCAGGTCTTAACCCCAGTGTGCTGAAAGTGTCAAAACATGTTTTTCAGCAGAAATAAACATGTTTCTGCAAGTTTGGTCAACCCCATGTAACTTATGGGGCAGTAACAGCTCACTTTTCAAAACGTGTTTTTCAGCCCGAAATAAACGCGTTTTTTCAGACAATTGAATCCCCATGTAGCAGCAAGGGTCAGAAGAGCCCACATACTCAGCTCTTATCCCCAGTGTGCAGAAAGGGTCAAAACGTGTTTTTCAGCAGAAATAAACATGTTTCTGCAAGTTTGGTCAACCCCATGTAAGTTATGGGGCAGTAACAGTACACTTTTCAAAACGTGTTTTTCAGCCCGAAATAAACGCGTTTTTTCAGACAACTGAATCCCCATGTAGCAGCAAGGCTCAGAAGAGCCCACACACTCAGATCTTAACCCCAGTGTGCAGAAAGGTTCAAAACGTGTTTTTCAGCAGAAATAAACATGTTTCTGCAAGTTTGGTCAAACCCATGTAAGTTATGGGGCAGTAACAGTACACTCTGCAAAACGTGTTTTTCAGCCCGAAATAAACGCGTTTTTTCAGACAACTGAATCCCCATGTAGCAGCAAGGCTCAGAAGAGCCCACACACTCAGATCTTAACCCCAGTGTGCAAAAAGGTTCAAAATGTGTTTTTCAGCAGAAATAAACATGTTTCTGCAAATTTGGTCAACCCCATGTAAGTTATGGGGCAGTAACAGTACATTTTTCAAAACGTGTTTTTCAGCCCGAAATAAACGCGTTTTTTCAGACAACTGAATCCCCATGTAGCAGCAAGTCTCAGAAGAGCCCACACACTCAGCTCTTAACCCCAGTGTGCAGAAAGGGTCAAAACGTGTTTTTCAGCAGAAATAAACATGTTTCTGCAAGTTTGGTCAACCCCATGTAAGTTATGGGGCAGTAACAGTACACTCTGCAAAACGTGTTTTTCAGCCCGAAATAAACGCGTTTTTTCAGACAACTGTATCCCTATGTAACTGCAAGGCTCAGAAGAGCCCACACACTCAGGTCTTAACCCCAGTGTGCTGAAAGTGTCAAAACATGTTTTTCAGCAGAAATAAACATGTTTCTGCAAGTTTGGTCAACCCCATGTAACTTATGGGGCAGTAACAGCTCACTTTTCAAAACGTGTTTTTCAGCCCGAAATAAACGCGTTTTTTCAGACAATTGAATCCCCATGTAGCAGCAAGGGTCAGAAGAGCCCACATACTCAGCTCTTATCCCCAGTGTGCAGAAAGGGTCAAAACGTGTTTTTCAGCAGAAATAAACATGTTTCTGCAAGTTTGGTCAACCCCATGTAAGTTATGGGGCAGTAACAGTACACTTTTCAAAACGTGTTTTTCAGCCCGAAATAAACGCGTTTTTTCAGACAACTGAATCCCCATGTAGCAGCAAGGCTCAGAAGACCCCACACACTCAGATCTTAACCCCAGTGTGCAGAAAGGTTCAAAACGTGTTTTTCAGCAGAAATAAACATGTTTCTGCAAGTTTGGTCAACCCCATGTAAGTTATGGGGCAGTAACAGTACACTCTGCAAAACGTGTTTTTCAGCCCGAAATAAACGCGTTTTTTCAGACAACTGAATCCCCATGTAGCAGCAAGGCTCAGAAGAGCCCACACACTCAGATCTTAACCCCAGTGTGCAGAAAGGTTCAAAACGTGTTTTTCAGCAGAAATAAACATGTTTCTGCAAGTTTGGTCAAACCCATGTAAGTTATGGGGCAGTAACAGTACACTCTGCAAAACGTGTTTTTCAGCCCGAAATAAACGCGTTTTTTCAGACAACTGAATCCCCATGTAGCAGCAAGGCTCAGAAGAGCCCACACACTCAGATCTTAACCCCAGTGTGCAGAAAGGTTCAAAACGTGTTTTTCAGCAGAAATAAACATGTTTCTGCAAGTTTGGTCAACCCCATATAACTTATGGGGCAGTAACAGCTCACTTTTCAAAACGTGTTTTTCAGCCCGAAATAAACGCGTTTTTTCAGACAACTGAATCCCCATGTAGCAGCAAGGGTCAGAAGAGCCCACATACTCAGCTCTTATCCCCAGTGTGCAGAAAGGGTCAAAACGTGTTTTTCAGCAGAAATAAACATGTTTCTGCAAGTTTGGTCAACCCCATGTTAGTTATGGGGCAGTAACAGTTCACTTTTCAAAGCGTGTTTTTCAGCCCGAAATAAACGCGTTTTTTCAGACAACTGAATCCCCATGTAGCAGCAAGGCTCAGAAGAGCCCACACACTCAGATCTTAACCCCAGTGTGCAAAAAGGTTCAAAACGTGTTTTTCAGCAGAAATAAACATGTTTCTGCAAGTTTGGTCAACCCCATGTAAGTTATGGCGCAGTAACAGTACACTTTTCAAAACGTGTTTTTCATCCCGAAATAAACGCGTTTTTTCAGACAACTGAATCCCCATGTAGAATCAAGGCTCAGAAGAGCCCACACACTCAGATCTTAACCCCAGTGTGCAAAAAGGTTCAAAACGTGTTTTTCAGCAGAAATAAACATGTTTCTGCAAGTTTGGTCAACCCCATGTAAGTTATGGGGCAGTAACAGTACACTTTTCAAAACGTGTTTTTCAGCCCGAAATAAACGCGTTTTTTCAGACAACTGAATCCCCATGTAGCAGCAAGGCTCAGAAGAGCCCACACACTCAGATCTTAACCCCAGTGTGCAAAAAGGTTCAAAACGTGTTTTTCAGCAAAAATAAACATGTTTCTGCAAGTTTGGTCAACCCCATGTAAGTTATGGGGCAGTAACAGTACACTTTTCAAAACGTGTTTTTAAGCCCGAAATAAACGCGTTTTTTCAGACAACTGAATCCCCATGTAGCAGCAAGTCTCAGAAGAGCCCACACACTCAGCTCTTAACCCCAGTGTGCAGAAAGGGTCAAAACGTGTTTTTCAGCAGAAATAAACATGTTTCTGCAAGTTTGGTCAACCCCATGTAAGTTATGGGGCAGTAACAGTACACTTTTCAAAACGTGTTTTTCAGCCCGAAATAAACGCGTTTTTTCAGACAACTGAATCCCCATGTAGCAGCAAGGCTCAGAAGAGCCCACACACTCAGATCTTAACCCCAGTGTGCAGAAAGGTTCAAAACGTGTTTTTCAGCAGAAATAAACATGTTTCTGCAAGTTTGGTCAACCCCATGTAAGTTATGGGGCAGTAACAGTACACTTTTCAAAACGTGTTTTTCAGCCCGAAATAAACGCGTTTTTTCAGACAACTGAATCCCCATGTAGCAGCAAGGCTCAGAAGAGCCCACACACTCAGATCTTAACCCCAGTGTGCAAAAAGGTTCAAAACGTGTTTTTCAGCAAAAATAAACATGTTTCTGCAAGTTTGGTCAACCCCATGTAAGTTATGGGGCAGTAACAGTACACTTTTCAAAACGTGTTTTTCAACCCGAAATAAACGCGTTTTTTCAGACAACTGAATCCCCATGTAGCAGCAAGTCTCAGAAGAGCCCACACACTCAGCTCTTAACCCCAGTGTGCAGAAAGGGTCAAAACGTGTTTTTCAGCAGAAATAAACATGTTTCTGCAAGTTTGGTCAACCCCATGTAAGTTATGGGGCAGTAACAGTACACTCTGCAAAACGTGTTTTTCAGCCCGAAATAAACGCGTTTTTTCAGACAACTGTATCCCTATGTAACTGCAAGGCTCAGAAGAGCCCACACACTCAGGTCTTAACCCCAGTGTGCTGAAAGTGTCAAAACATGTTTTTCAGCAGAAATAAACATGTTTCTGCAAGTTTGGTCAACCCCATGTAACTTATGGGGCAGTAACAGCTCACTTTTCAAAACGTGTTTTTCAGCCCGAAATAAACGCGTTTTTTCAGACAATTGAATCCCCATGTAGCAGCAAGGGTCAGAAGAGCCCACATACTCAGCTCTTATCCCCAGTGTGCAGAAAGGGTCAAAACGTGTTTTTCAGCAGAAATAAACATGTTTCTGCAAGTTTGGTCAACCCCATGTAAGTTATGGGGCAGTAACAGTACACTTTTCAAAACGTGTTTTTCAGCCCGAAATAAACGCGTTTTTTCAGACAACTGAATCCCCATGTAGCAGCAAGGCTCAGAAGACCCCACACACTCAGATCTTAACCCCAGTGTGCAGAAAGGTTCAAAACGTGTTTTTCAGCAGAAATAAACATGTTTCTGCAAGTTTGGTCAACCCCATGTAAGTTATGGGGCAGTAACAGTACACTCTGCAAAACGTGTTTTTCAGCCCGAAATAAACGCGTTTTTTCAGACAACTGAATCCCCATGTAGCAGCAAGGCTCAGAAGAGCCCACACACTCAGATCTTAACCCCAGTGTGCAGAAAGGTTCAAAACGTGTTTTTCAGCAGAAATAAACATGTTTCTGCAAGTTTGGTCAAACCCATGTAAGTTATGGGGCAGTAACAGTACACTCTGCAAAACGTGTTTTTCAGCCCGAAATAAACGCGTTTTTTCAGACAACTGAATCCCCATGTAGCAGCAAGGCTCAGAAGAGCCCACACACTCAGATCTTAACCCCAGTGTGCAAAAAGGTTCAAAATGTGTTTTTCAGCAGAAATAAACATGTTTCTGCAAATTTGGTCAACCCCATGTAAGTTATGGGGCAGTAACAGTACATTTTTCAAAACGTGTTTTTCAGCCCGAAATAAACGCGTTTTTTCAGACAACTGAATCCCCATGTAGCAGCAAGTCTCAGAAGAGCCCACACACTCAGCTCTTAACCCCAGTGTGCAGAAAGGGTCAAAACGTGTTTTTCAGCAGAAATAAACATGTTTCTGCAAGTTTGGTCAACCCCATGTAAGTTATGGGGCAGTAACAGTACACTCTGCAAAACGTGTTTTTCAGCCCGAAATAAACGCGTTTTTTCAGACAACTGTATCCCTATGTAACTGCAAGGCTCAGAAGAGCCCACACACTCAGGTCTTAACCCCAGTGTGCTGAAAGTGTCAAAACATGTTTTTCAGCAGAAATAAACATGTTTCTGCAAGTTTGGTCAACCCCATGTAACTTATGGGGCAGTAACAGCTCACTTTTCAAAACGTGTTTTTCAGCCCGAAATAAACGCGTTTTTTCAGACAATTGAATCCCCATGTAGCAGCAAGGGTCAGAAGAGCCCACATACTCAGCTCTTATCCCCAGTGTGCAGAAAGGGTCAAAACGTGTTTTTCAGCAGAAATAAACATGTTTCTGCAAGTTTGGTCAACCCCATGTAAGTTATGGGGCAGTAACAGTACACTTTTCAAAACGTGTTTTTCAGCCCGAAATAAACGCGTTTTTTCAGACAACTGAATCCCCATGTAGCAGCAAGGCTCAGAAGACCCCACACACTCAGATCTTAACCCCAGTGTGCAGAAAGGTTCAAAACGTGTTTTTCAGCAGAAATAAACATGTTTCTGCAAGTTTGGTCAACCCCATGTAAGTTATGGGGCAGTAACAGTACACTCTGCAAAACGTGTTTTTCAGCCCGAAATAAACGCGTTTTTTCAGACAACTGAATCCCCATGTAGCAGCAAGGCTCAGAAGAGCCCACACACTCAGATCTTAACCCCAGTGTGCAGAAAGGTTCAAAACGTGTTTTTCAGCAGAAATAAACATGTTTCTGCAAGTTTGGTCAAACCCATGTAAGTTATGGGGCAGTAACAGTACACTCTGCAAAACGTGTTTTTCAGCCCGAAATAAACGCGTTTTTTCAGACAACTGAATCCCCATGTAGCAGCAAGGCTCAGAAGAGCCCACACACTCAGATCTTAACCCCAGTGTGCAGAAAGGTTCAAAACGTGTTTTTCAGCAGAAATAAACATGTTTCTGCAAGTTTGGTCAACCCCATGTAAGTTATGGGGCAGTAACAGTACACTTTTCAAAACGTGTTTTTCAGCCCGAAATAAACGCGTTTTTTCAGACAACTGAATCCCCATGTAGCAGCAAGGCTCAGAAGAGCCCACACACTCAGATCTTAACCCCAGTGTGCAGAAAGGTTCAAATCGTGTTTTTCAGCAGAAATAAACATGTTTCTGCAAGTTTGGTCAACCCCTTGTAAGTTATGGGGCAGTAACAGTACACTCTGCAAAACGTGTTTTTCAGCCCGAAATAAACGCGTTTTTTCAGACAACTGAATCCCCATGTAGCAGCAAGGCTCAGAAGAGCCCACACACTGAGATCTTAACCCCAGTGTGCAAAAAGGTTCAAAACGTGTTTTTCAGCAAAAATAAACATGTTTCTGCAAGTTTGGTCAACCCCATGTAAGTTATGGGGCAGTAACAGTACACTTTTCAAAACGTGTTTTTCAGCCCGAAATAAACGCGTTTTTTCAGACAACTGAATCCCCATGTAGCAGCAAGTCTCAGAAGAGCCCACACACTCAGCTCTTAACCCCAGTGTGCAGAAAGGGTCAAAACGTGTTTTTCAGCAGAAATAAACATGTTTCTGCAAGTTTGGTCAACCCCATGTGAGTTATGGGGCAGTAACAGTACACTCTGCAAAACGTGTTTTTCAGCCCGAAATAAACGCGTTTTTTCAGACAACTGAATCCCCATGTAGCAGCAAGGCTCAGAAGAGCCCACACACTCAGATCTTAACCCCAGTGTGCAAAAAGGTTCAAAACGTGTTTTTCAGCAGAAATAAACATGTTTCTGCAAGTTTGGTCAACCCCATGTAAGTTATGGCGCAGTAACAGTACACTTTTCAAAACGTGTTTTTCATCCCGAAATAAACGCGTTTTTTCAGACAACTGAATCCCCATGTAGAATCAAGGCTCAGAAGAGCCCACACACTCAGATCTTAACCCCAGTGTGCAAAAAGGTTCAAAACGTGTTTTTCAGCAGAAATAAACATGTTTCTGCAAGTTTGGTCAACCCCATGTAAGTTATGGGGCAGTAACAGTACACTTTTCAAAACGTGTTTTTCAGCCCGAAATAAACGCGTTTTTTCAGACAACTGAATCCCCATGTAGCAGCAAGGCTCAGAAGAGCCCACACACTCAGATCTTAACCCCAGTGTGCAAAAAGGTTCAAAACGTGTTTTTCAGCAGAAATAAACATGTTTCTGCAAGTTTGGTCAACCCCATGTAAGTTATGGGGCAGTAACAGTACACTTTTCAAAACGTGTTTTTCAGCCCGAAATAAACGCGTTTTTTCAGACAACTGAATCCCCATGTAGCAGCAAGGCTCAGAAGAGCCCACACACTCAGATCTTAACCCCAGTGTGCAAAAAGGTTCAAAACGTGTTTTTCAGCGGAAATAAACATGTTTCTGCAAGTTTGGTCAACCCCATGTAAGTTATGGGGCAGTAACAGTACACTTTTCAAAACGTGTTTTTCAGCCCGAAATAAACGCGTTTTTTCTGACAACTGAATCCCCATGTAGCAGCAAGGGTCAGAAGAGCCCACACACTCAGCTCTTATCCCCAGTGTGCATAAAGGGTCAAAACGTGTTTTTCAGCAGAAATAAACATGTTTCTGCAAGTTTGGTCAACCCCATGTAAGTTATGGGGCAGTAACAGTACACTCTGCAAAACGTGTTTTTCAGCCCGAAATAAACGCGTTTTTTCAGTCAACTGAATCCCCATGTAGCAGCAAGGCTCAGAAGAGCCCACACACTCAGATCTTAACCCCAGTGTGCTGAAAGTGTCAAAACATGTTTTTCAGCAGAAATAAACATGTTTCTGCAAGTTTGGTCAACCCCATGTAACTTATGGGGCAGTAACAGCTCACTTTTCAAAACGTGTTTTTCAGCCCGAAATAAACGCGTTTTTTCAGACAACTGAATCCCCATGTAGCAGCAAGGGTCAGAAGAGCCCACATACTCAGCTCTTATCCCCAGTGTGCAGAAAGGGTCAAAACGTGTTTTTCAGCAGAAATAAACATGTTTCTGCAAGTTTGGTCAACCCCATGTTAGTTATGGGGCAGTAACAGTTCACTTTTCAAAGCGTGTTTTTCAGCCCGAAATAAACGCGTTTTTTCAGACAACTGAATCCCCATGTAGCAGCAAGGCTCAGAAGAGCCCACACACTCAGATCTTAACCCCAGTGTGCAAAAAGGTTCAAAACGTGTTTTTCAGCAGAAATAAACATGTTTCTGCAAGTTTGGTCAACCCCATGTAAGTTATGGCGCAGTAACAGTACACTTTTCAAAACGTGTTTTTCATCCCGAAATAAACGCGTTTTTTCAGACAACTGAATCCCCATGTAGAATCAAGGCTCAGAAGAGCCCACACACTCAGATCTTAACCCCAGTGTGCAAAAAGGTTCAAAACGTGTTTTTCAGCAGAAATAAACATGTTTCTGCAAGTTTGGTCAACCCCATGTAAGTTATGGGGCAGTAACAGTACACTTTTCAAAACGTGTTTTTCAGCCCGAAATAAACGCGTTTTTTCAGACAACTGAATCCCCATGTAGCAGCAAG
The DNA here is from genome assembly GCF_059453375.1 of Lepisosteus platostomus. Taxonomy (NCBI): domain Eukaryota; kingdom Metazoa; phylum Chordata; class Actinopteri; order Semionotiformes; family Lepisosteidae; genus Lepisosteus; species Lepisosteus platostomus. Next base: position 26,324,001 of record NC_142615.1, on the reverse strand, counting down.
GCTCAGAAGAGCCCACACACTCAGATCTTAACCCCAGTGTGCAAAAAGGTTCAAAACGTGTTTTTCAGCAGAAATAAACATGTTTCTGCAAGTTTGGTCAACCCCATGTAAGTTATGGGGCAGTAACAGTACACTTTTCAAAACGTGTTTTTCAGCCCGAAATAAACGCGTTTTTTCAGACAACTGAATCCCCATGTAGCAGCAAGGCTCAGAAGAGCCCACACACTCAGATCTTAACCCCAGTGTGCAAAAAGGTTCAAAACGTGTTTTTCAGCGGAAATAAACATGTTTCTGCAAGTTTGGTCAACCCCATGTAAGTTATGGGGCAGTAACAGTACACTTTTCAAAACGTGTTTTTCAGCCCGAAATAAACGCGTTTTTTCTGACAACTGAATCCCCATGTAGCAGCAAGGGTCAGAAGAGCCCACACACTCAGCTCTTATCCCCAGTGTGCATAAAGGGTCAAAACGTGTTTTTCAGCAGAAATAAACATGTTTCTGCAAGTTTGGTCAACCCCATGTAAGTTATGGGGCAGTAACAGTACACTCTGCAAAACGTGTTTTTCAGCCCGAAATAAACGCGTTTTTTCAGTCAACTGAATCCCCATGTAGCAGCAAGGCTCAGAAGAGCCCACACACTCAGATCTTAACCCCAGTGTGCTGAAAGTGTCAAAACATGTTTTTCAGCAGAAATAAACATGTTTCTGCAAGTTTGGTCAACCCCATGTAACTTATGGGGCAGTAACAGCTCACTTTTCAAAACGTGTTTTTCAGCCCGAAATAAACGCGTTTTTTCAGACAACTGAATCCCCATGTAGCAGCAAGGGTCAGAAGAGCCCACATACTCAGCTCTTATCCCCAGTGTGCAGAAAGGGTCAAAACGTGTTTTTCAGCAGAAATAAACATGTTTCTGCAAGTTTGGTCAACCCCATGTTAGTTATGGGGCAGTAACAGTTCACTTTTCAAAGCGTGTTTTTCAGCCCGAAATAAACGCGTTTTTTCAGACAACTGAATCCCCATGTAGCAGCAAGGCTCAGAAGAGCCCACACACTCAGATCTTAACCCCAGTGTGCAGAAAGGTTCAAAACGTGTTTTTCAGCAGAAATAAACATGTTTCTGCAAGTTTGGTCAACCCCTTGTAAGTTATGGGGCAGTAACAGTACACTCTGCAAAACGTGTTTTTCAGCCCGAAATAAACTCGTTTTTTCAGACAACTAAATCCCCATGTAGCAGCAAGGCTCAGAAGAGCCCACACACACAGATCTTAACCCCAGTGTGCAGAAAGGTTCAAAACGTGTTTTTCAGCAGAAATAAAAATGTTTCTGCAAGTTTGGTCAACCCCATGTAAGTTATGGGGCAGTAACAGTACACTCTGCAAAACGTGTTTTTCAGCCCGAAATAAACGCGTTTTTTCAGTCAACTGAATCCCCATGTAGCAGCAAGTCTCAGAAGAGCCCACACACTCAGCTCTTAACCCCAGTGTGCAGAAAGGGTCAAAACGTGTTTTTCAGCAGAAATAAACATGTTTCTGCAAGTTTGGTCAACCCCATGTTAGTTATGGGGCAGTAACAGTTCACTTTTCAAAGCGTGTTTTTCAGCCCGAAATAAACGCGTTTTTTCAGACAACTGTATCCCTATGTAACTGCAAGGCTCAGAAGAGACCACACACTCAGGTCTTAACCCCAGTGTGCTGAAAGTGTCAAAACATGTTTTTCAGCAGAAATAAACATGTTTCTGCAAGTTTGGTCAACCCCATGTAACTTATGGGGCAGTAACAGCTCACTTTTCAAAACGTGTTTTTCAGCCCGAAATAAACGCGTTTTTTCAGACAACTGAATCCCCATGTAGCAGCAAGGGTCAGAAGAGCCCACATACTCAGCTCTTATCCCCAGTGTGCAGAAAGGGTCAAAACGTGTTTTTCAGCAGAAATAAACATGTTTCTGCAAGTTTGGTCAACCCCATGTAAGTTATGGGGCAGTAACAGTACACTTTTCAAAACGTGTTTTTCAGCCCGAAATAAACGCGTTTTTTCAGACAACTGAATCCCCATGTAGCAGCAAGGCTCAGAAGACCCCACACACTCAGATCTTAACCCCAGTGTGCAGAAAGGTTCAAAACGTGTTTTTCAGCAGAAATAAACATGTTTCTGCAAGTTTGGTCAACCCCATGTAAGTTATGGGGCAGTAACAGTACACTCTGCAAAACGTGTTTTTCAGCCCGAAATAAACGCGTTTTTTCAGACAACTGAATCCCCATGTAGCAGCAAGGCTCAGAAGAGCCCACACACTCAGATCTTAACCCCAGTGTGCAGAAAGGTTCAAAACGTGTTTTTCAGCAGAAATAAACATGTTTCTGCAAGTTTGGTCAAACCCATGTAAGTTATGGGGCAGTAACAGTACACTCTGCAAAACGTGTTTTTCAGCCCGAAATAAACGCGTTTTTTCAGACAACTGAATCCCCATGTAGCAGCAAGGCTCAGAAGAGCCCACACACTCAGATCTTAACCCCAGTGTGCAGAAAGGTTCAAAACGTGTTTTTCAGCAGAAATAAACATGTTTCTGCAAGTTTTGTCAACCCCATGTAAGTTATGGGGCAGTAACAGTACACTTTTCAAAACGTGTTTTTCAGCCCGAAATAAACGCGTTTTTTCTGACAACTGAATCCCCATGTAGCAGCAAGGCTCAGAAGAGCCCACACACTCAGATCTTAACCCCAGTGTGCAGAAAGGTTCAAAACGTGTTTTTCAGCAGAAATAAACATGTTTCTGCAAGTTTGGTCAACCCCATGTAAGTTATGGGGCAGTAACAGTACACTTTTCAAAACGTGTTTTTCAGCCCGAAATAAACGCGTTTTTTCAGACAACTGAATCCCCATGTAGCAGCAAGGCTCAGAAGAGCCCACACACTCAGATCTTAACCCCAGTGTGCAGAAAGGTTCAAAACGTGTTTTTCAGCAGAAATAAACATGTTTCTGCAAGTTTGGTCAACCCCTTGTAAGTTATGGGGCAGTAAGAGTACACTCTGCAAAACGTGTTTTTCAGCCCGAAATAAACGCGTTTTTTCAGACAACTGAATCCCCATGTAGCAGCAAGGCTCAGAAGAGCCCACACACTCAGATCTTAACCCCAGTGTGCAGAAAGGTTCAAAACGTGTTTTTCAGCAGAAATAAACATGTTTCTGCAAGTTTGGTCAACCCCTTGTAAGTTATGGGGCAGTAACAGTACACTTTTCAAAACGTGTTTTTCATCCCGAAATAAACGCGTTTTTTCAGACAACTGAATCCCCATGTAGCAGCAAGGCTCAGAAGAGCCCACACACTCAGCTCTTAACCCCAGTGTGCAGAAAGGGTCAAAACGTGTTTTTCAGCAGAAATAAACATGTTTCTGCAAGTTTGGTCAACCCCATGTAGGTTATGGGGCAGTAACAGTACACTCTGCAAAACGTATTTTTCAGCCCGAAATAAACGCGTTTTTTCAGACAACTGAATCCCCATGTAGCAGCAAGGCTCAGAAGAGCCCACACACTCAGATCTTAACCCCAGTGTGCAAAAAGGTTCAAAACGTGTTTTTCAGCAAAAATAAACATGTTTCTGCAAGTTTGGTCAACCCCATGTAAGTTATGGGGCAGTAACAGTACACTTTTCAAAACGTGTTTTTCAGCCCGAAATAAACGCGTTTTTTCAGACAACTGAATCCCCATGTAGCAGCAAGTCTCAGAAGAGCCCATACACTCAGCTCTTAACCCCAGTGTGCAGAAAGGGTCAAAACGTGTTTTTCAGCAGAAATAAACATGTTTCTGCAAGTTTGGTCAACCCCATGTGAGTTATGGGGCAGTAACAGTACACTCTGCAAAACGTGTTTTTCAGCCCGAAATAAACACGTTTTTTCAGACAACTGAATCCCCATGTAGCAGCAAGGCTCAGAAGAGCCCACACACTCAGATCTTAACCCCAGTGTGCAAAAAGGTTCAAAACGTGTTTTTCAGCAGAAATAAACATGTTTCTGCAAGTTTGGTCAACCCCATGTAAGTTATGGCGCAGTAACAGTACACTTTTCAAAACGTGTTTTTCATCCCGAAATAAACGCGTTTTTTCAGACAACTGAATCCCCATGTAGAATCAAGGCTCAGAAGAGCCCACACACTCAGATCTTAACCCCAGTGTGCAAAAAGGTTCAAAACGTGTTTTTCAGCAGAAATAAACATGTTTCTGCAAGTTTGGTCAACCCCATGTAAGTTATGGCGCAGTAACAGTACACTTTTCAAAACGTGTTTTTCATCCCGAAATAAACGCGTTTTTTCAGACAACTGAATCCCCATGTAGAATCAAGGCTCAGAAGAGCCCACACACTCAGATCTTAACCCCAGTGTGCAAAAAGGTTCAAAACGTGTTTTTCAGCAGAAATAAACATGTTTCTGCAAGTTTGGTCAACCCCATGTTAGTTATGGGGCAGTAACAGTTCACTTTTCAAAGCGTGTTTTTCAGCCCGAAATAAACGCGTTTTTTCAGACAACTGAATCCCCATGTAGCAGCAAGGCTCAGAAGAGCCCACACACTCAGATCTTAACCCCAGTGTGCAGAAAGGTTCAAAACGTGTTTTTCAGCAGAAATAAACATGTTTCTGCAAGTTTGGTCAACCCCTTGTAAGTTATGGGGCAGTAACAGTACACTCTGCAAAACGTGTTTTTCAGCCCGAAATAAACGCGTTTTTTCAGTCAACTGAATCCCCATGTAGCAGCAAGTCTCAGAAGAGCCCACACACTCAGCTCTTAACCCCAGTGTGCAGAAAGGGTCAAAACGTGTTTTTCAGCAGAAATAAACATGTTTCTGCAAGTTTGGTCAACCCCATGTAGGTTATGGGGCAGTAACAGTACACTCTGCAAAACCTATTTTTCAGCCCGAAATAAACGCGTTTTTTCAGACGACTGAATCCCCATGTAGCAGCAAGGCTCAGAAGAGCCCACACACTCAGATCTTAACCCCAGTGTGCAAAAAGGTTCAAAACGTGTTTTTCAGCAAAAATAAACATGTTTCTGCAAGTTTGGTCAACCCCATGTAAGTTATGGGGCAGTAACAGTACACTTTTCAAAACGTGTTTTTCAGCCCGAAATAAACGCGTTTTTTCAGACAACTAAATCCCCATGTAGCAGCAAGTCTCAGAAGAGCCCACACACTCAGCTCTTAACCCCAGTGTGCAGAAAGGGTCAAAACGTGTTTTTCAGCAGAAATAAACATGTTTCTGCAAGTTTGGTCAACCCCATGTGAGTTATGGGGCAGTAACAGTACACTCTGCAAAACGTGTTTTTCAGCCCGAAATAAACGCGTTTTTTCAGACAACTGAATCCCCATGTAGCAGCAAGGCTCAGAAGAGCCCACACACTCAGATCTTAACCCCAGTGTGCAAAAAGGTTCAAAACGTGTTTTTCAGCAGAAATAAACATGTTTCTGCAAGTTTGGTCAACCCCATGTAAGTTATGGGGCAGTAACAGTACACTTTTCAAAACGTGTTTTTCAGCCCGAAATAAACGCGTTTTTTCAGACAACTGAATCCCCATGTAGCAGCAAGGCTCAGAAGAGCCCACACACTCAGATCTTAACCCCAGTGTGCAAAAAGGTTCAAAACGTGTTTTTCAGCAAAAATAAACATGTTTCTGCAAGTTTGGTCAACCCCATGTAAGTTATGGGGCAGTAACAGTACACTTTTCAAAACGTGTTTTTAAGCCCGAAATAAACGCGTTTTTTCAGACAACTGAATCCCCATGTAGCAGCAAGTCTCAGAAGAGCCCACACACTCAGCTCTTAACCCCAGTGTGCAGAAAGGGTCAAAACGTGTTTTTCAGCAGAAATAAACATGTTTCTGCAAGTTTGGTCAACCCCATGTGAGTTATGGGGCAGTAACAGTACACTCTGCAAAACGTGTTTTTCAGCCCGAAATAAACGCGTTTTTTCAGACAACTGAATCCCCATGTAGCAGCAAGGCTCAGAAGAGCCCACACACTCAGATCTTAACCCCAGTGTGCAAAAAGGTTCAAAACGTGTTTTTCAGCAGAAATAAACATGTTTCTGCAAGTTTGGTCAACCCCATGTAAGTTATGGGGCAGTAACAGTACACTTTTCAAAACGTGTTTTTCAGCCCGAAATAAACGCGTTTTTTCAGACAACTGAATCCCCATGTAGCAGCAAGGCTCAGAAGAGCCCACACACTCAGATCTTAACCCCAGTGTGCAAAAAGGTTCAAAACGTGTTTTTCAGCAGAAATAAACATGTTTCTGCAAGTTTGGTCAACCCCATGTAAGTTATGGGGCAGTAACAGTACACTTTTCAAAACGTGTTTTTCAGCCCGAAATAAACGCGTTTTTTCAGACAACTGAATCCCCATGTAGCAGCAAGGCTCAGAAGAGCCCACACACTCAGATCTTAACCCCAGTGTGCAAAAAGGTTCAAAACGTGTTTTTCAGCGGAAATAAACATGTTTCTGCAAGTTTGGTCAACCCCATGTAAGTTATGGGGCAGTAACAGTACACTTTTCAAAACGTGTTTTTCAGCCCGAAATAAACGCGTTTTTTCAGACAACTGAATCCCCATGTAGCAGCAAGTCTCAGAAGAGCCCACACACTCAGCTCTTAACCCCAGTGTGCAGAAAGGGTCAAAACGTGTTTTTCAGCAGAAATAAACATGTTTCTGCAAGTTTGGTCAACCCCATGTGAGTTATGGGGCAGTAACAGTACACTCTGCAAAACGTGTTTTTCAGCCCGAAATAAACGCGTTTTTTCAGACAACTGAATCCCCATGTAGCAGCAAGGCTCAGAAGAGCCCACACACTCAGATCTTAACCCCAGTGTGCAAAAAGGTTCAAAACGTGTTTTTCAGCAGAAATAAACATGTTTCTGCAAGTTTGGTCAACCCCATGTAAGTTATGGGGCAGTAACAGTACACTTTTCAAAACGTGTTTTTCAGCCCGAAATAAACGCGTTTTTTCAGACAACTGAATCCCCATGTAGCAGCAAGGCTCAGAAGAGCCCACACACTCAGATCTTAACCCCAGTGTGCAAAAAGGTTCAAAACGTGTTTTTCAGCAAAAATAAACATGTTTCTGCAAGTTTGGTCAACCCCATGTAAGTTATGGGGCAGTAACAGTACACTTTTCAAAACGTGTTTTTAAGCCCGAAATAAACGCGTTTTTTCAGACAACTGAATCCCCATGTAGCAGCAAGTCTCAGAAGAGCCCACACACTCAGCTCTTAACCCCAGTGTGCAGAAAGGGTCAAAACGTGTTTTTCAGCAGAAATAAACATGTTTCTGCAAGTTTGGTCAACCCCATGTGAGTTATGGGGCAGTAACAGTACACTCTGCAAAACGTGTTTTTCAGCCCGAAATAAACGCGTTTTTTCAGACAACTGAATCCCCATGTAGCAGCAAGGCTCAGAAGAGCCCACACACTCAGATCTTAACCCCAGTGTGCAAAAAGGTTCAAAACGTGTTTTTCAGCAGAAATAAACATGTTTCTGCAAGTTTGGTCAACCCCATGTAAGTTTTGGGGCAGTAACAGTACACTTTTCAAAACGTGTTTTTCAGCCCGAAATAAACGCGTTTTTTCAGACAACTGAATCCCCATGTAGCAGCAAGGCTCAGAAGAGCCCACACACTCAGATCTTAACCCCAGTGTGCAGAAAGGTTCAAAACGTGTTTTTCAGCAGAAATAAACATGTTTCTGCAAGTTTGGTCAACCCCATGTAAGTTATGGGGCAGTAACAGTACACTTTTCAAAACGTGTTTTTCAGCCCGAAATAAACGCGTTTTTTCAGACAACTGAATCCCCATGTAGCAGCAAGGCTCAGAAGAGCCCACACACTCAGATCTTAACCCCAGTGTGCAGAAAGGTTCAAAACGTGTTTTTCAGCAGAAATAAACATGTTTCTGCAAGTTTGGTCAACCCCTTGTAAGTTATGGGGCAGTAACAGTACACTCTGCAAAACGTGTTTTTCAGCCCGAAATAAACGCGTTTTTTCAGACAACTGAATCCCCATGTAGCAGCAAGGCTCAGAAGAGCCCACACACTCAGATCTTAACCCCAGTGTGCAGAAAGGTTCAAAACGTGTTTTTCAGCAGAAATAAACATGTTTCTGCAAGTTTGGTCAACCCCATGTAAGTTATGGGGCAGTAACAGTACACTTTTCAAAACGTGTTTTTCAGCCCGAAATAAACGCGTTTTTTCAGACAACTGAATCCCCATGTAGCAGCAAGGCTCAGAAGAGCCCACACACTCACATCTTAACCCCAGTGTGCAGAAAGGTTCAAAACGTGTTTTTCAGCAGAAATAAACATGTTTCCTCAAGTTTGGTCAACCCCTTGTAAGTTATGGGGCAGTAACAGTACACTCTGCAAAACGTGTTTTTCAGCCCGAAATAAACGCGTTTTTTCAGACAACTGAATCCCCATGTAGCAGCAAGGCTCAGAAGAGCCCACACACTCAGCTCTTAACCCCAGTGTGCAGAAAGGGTCAAAACGTGTTTTTCAGCAGAAATAAACATGTTTCTGCAAGTTTGGTCAACCCCATGTGAGTTATGGGGCAGTAACAGTACACTCTGCAAAACGTGTTTTTCAGCCCGAAATAAACGCGTTTTTTCAGACAACTGAATCCCCATGTAGCAGCAAGGCTCAGAAGAGCCCACACACTCAGATCTTAACCCCAGTGTGCAAAAAGGTTCAAAACGTGTTTTTCAGCAGAAATAAACATGTTTCTGCAAGTTTGGTCAACCCCATGTAAGTTATGGCGCAGTAAAAGTACACTTTTCAAAACGTGTTTTTCAGCCCGAAATAAACGCGTTTTTTCAGACAACTGAATCCCCATGTAGAATCAAGGCTCAGAAGAGCCCACACACTCAGATCTTAACCCCAGTGTGCAAAAAGGTTCAAAACGTGTTTTTCAGCAGAAATAAACATGTTTCTGCAAGTTTGGTCAACCCCATGTAAGTTATGGGGCAGTAACAGTACACTTTTCAAAACGTGTTTTTCAGCCCGAAATAAACGCGTTTTTTCAGACAACTGAATCCCCATGTAGCAGCAAGGCTCAGAAGAGCCCACACACTCAGATCTTAACCCCAGTGTGCAAAAAGGTTCAAAACGTGTTTTTCAGCAGAAATAAACATGTTTCTGCAAGTTTGGTCAACCCCATGTAAGTTATGGGGCAGTAACAGTACACTTTTCAAAACGTGTTTTTCAGCCCGAAATAAACGCGTTTTTTCAGACAACTGAATCCCCATGTAGCAGCAAGGCTCAGAAGAGCCCACACACTCAGATCTTAACCCCAGTGTGCAAAAAGGTTCAAAACGTGTTTTTCAGCGGAAATAAACATGTTTCTGCAAGTTTGGTCAACCCCATGTAAGTTATGGTGCAGTAACAGTACACTTTTCAAAACGTGTTTTTCAGCCCGAAATAAACGCGTTTTTTCAGACAACTGAATCCCCATGTAGCAGCAAGGGTCAGAAGAGCCCACACACTCAGCTCTTATCCCCAGTGTGCATAAAGGGTCAAAACGTGTTTTTCAGCAGAAATAAACATGTTTCTGCAAGTTTGGTCAACCCCATGTAAGTTATGGGGCAGTAACAGTACACTCTGCAAAACGTGTTTTTCAGCCCGAAATAAACGCGTTTTTTCAGTCAACTGAATCCCCATGTAGCAGCAAGGCTCAGAAGAGCCCACACACTCAGATCTTAACCCCAGTGTGCTGAAAGTGTCAAAACATGTTTTTCAGCAGAAATAAACATGTTTCTGCAAGTTTGGTCAACCCCATGTAACTTATGGGGCAGTAACAGCTCACTTTTCAAAACGTGTTTTTCAGCCCGAAATAAACGCGTTTTTTCAGACAACTGAATCCCCATGTAGCAGCAAGGCTCAGAAGAGCCCACACACTCAGATCTTAACCCCAGTGTGCAGAAAGGGTCAAAACGTGTTTTTCAGCAGAAATAAACATGTTTCTGCAAGTTTGGTCAACCCCTTGTAAGTTATGGGGCAGTAACAGTACACTCTGCAAAACGTGTTTTTCAGCCCGAAATAAACGCGTTTTTTCAGACAACTGAATCCCCATGTAGCAGCAAGGCTCAGAAGAGCCCACACACTCAGCTCTTAACCCCAGTGTGCAGAAAGGGTCAAAACGTGTTTTTCAGCAGAAATAAACATGTTTCTGCAAGTTTGGTCAACCCCATGTAAGTTATGGGGCAGTAACAGTACACTCTGCAAAACGTGTTTTTCAGCCCGAAATAAACGCGTTTTTTCAGTCAACTGAATCCCCATGTAGCAGCAAGGCTCAGAAGAGCCCACACACTCAGATCTTAACCCCAGTGTGCTGAAAGTGTCAAAACATTTTTTTCAGCAGAAATAAACATGTTTCTGCAAGTTTGGTCAACCCCATGTAACTTATGGGGCAGTAACAGCTCACTTTTCAAAACGTGTTTTTCAGCCCGAAATAAACGCGTTTTTTCAGACAACTGAATCCCCATGTAGCAGCAAGGCTCAGAAGAGCCCACACACTCAGATCTTAACCCCAGTGTGCAAAAAGGTTCAAAACGTGTTTTTCAGCGGAAATAAACATGTTTCTGCAAGTTTGGTCAACCCCATGTAAGTTATGGTGCAGTAACAGTACACTTTTCAAAACGTGTTTTTCAGCCCGAAATAAACGCGTTTTTTCAGACAACTGAATCCCCATGTAGCAGCAAGGGTCAGAAGAGCCCACACACTCAGCTCTTATCCCCAGTGTGCATAAAGGGTCAAAACGTGTTTTTCAGCAGAAATAAACATGTTTCTGCAAGTTTGGTCAACCCCATGTAAGTTATGGGGCAGTAACAGTACACTCTGCAAAACGTGTTTTTCAGCCCGAAATAAACGCGTTTTTTCAGTCAACTGAATCCCCATGTAGCAGCAAGGCTCAGAAGAGCCCACACACTCAGATCTTAACCCCAGTGTGCTGAAAGTGTCAAAACATGTTTTTCAGCAGAAATAAACATGTTTCTGCAAGTTTGGTCAACCCCATGTAACTTATGGGGCAGTAACAGCTCACTTTTCAAAACGTGTTTTTCAGCCCGAAATAAACGCGTTTTTTCAGACAACTGAATCCCCATGTAGCAGCAAGGGTCAGAAGAGCCCACATACTCAGCTCTTATCCCCAGTGTGCAGAAAGGGTCAAAACGTGTTTTTCAGCAGAAATAAACATGTTTCTGCAAGTTTGGTCAACCCCATGTTAGTTATGGGGCAGTAACAGTTCACTTTTCAAAGCGTGTTTTTCAGCCCGAAATAAACGCGTTTTTTCAGACAACTGAATCCCCATGTAGCAGCAAGGCTCAGAAGAGCCCACACACTCAGATCTTAACCCCAGTGTGCAGAAAGGGTCAAAACGTGTTTTTCAGCAGAAATAAACATGTTTCTGCAAGTTTGGTCAACCCCTTGTAAGTTATGGGGCAGTAACAGTACACTCTGCAAAACGTGTTTTTCAGCCCGAAATAAACGCGTTTTTTCAGACAACTGAATCCCCATGTAGCAGCAAGGCTCAGAAGAGCCCACACACTCAGCTCTTAACCCCAGTGTGCAGAAAGGGTCAAAACGTGTTTTTCAGCAGAAATAAACATGTTTCTGCAAGTTTGGTCAACCCCATGTAAGTTATGGGGCAGTAACAGTACACTCTGCAAAACGTGTTTTTCAGCCCGAAATAAACGCGTTTTTTCAGTCAACTGAATCCCCATGTAGCAGCAAGGCTCAGAAGAGCCCACACACTCAGATCTTAACCCCAGTGTGCTGAAAGTGTCAAAACATGTTTTTCAGCAGAAATAAACATGTTTCTGCAAGTTTGGTCAACCCCATGTAACTTATGGGGCAGTAACAGCTCACTTTTCAAAACGTGTTTTTCAGCCCGAAATAAACGCGTTTTTTCAGACAACTGAATCCCCATGTAGCAGCAAGGGTCAGAAGAGCCCACATACTCAGCTCTTATCCCCAGTGTGCAGAAAGGGTCAAAACGTGTTTTTCAGCAGAAATAAACATGTTTCTGCAAGTTTGGTCAACCCCATGTTAGTTATGGGGCAGTAACAGTTCACTTTTCAAAGCGTGTTTTTCAGCCCGAAATAAACGCGTTTTTTCAGACAACTGAATCCCCATGTAGCAGCAAGGCTCAGAAGAGCCCACACACTCAGATCTTAACCCCAGTGTGCAGAAAGGGTCAAAACGTGTTTTTCAGCAGAAATAAACATGTTTCTGCAAGTTTGGTCAACCCCTTGTAAGTTATGGGGCAGTAACAGTACACTCTGCAAAACGTGTTTTTCAGCCCGAAATAAACGCGTTTTTTCAGACAACTGAATCCCCATGTAGCAGCAAGGCTCAGAAGAGCCCACACACTCAGCTCTTAACCTCACTGTGCAGAAAGGGTCAAAACGTGTTTTTCAGCAGAAATAAACATGTTTCTGCAAGTTTGGTCAACCCCATGTAAGTTATGGGGCAGTAACAGTACACTCTGCAAAACGTGTTTTTCAGCCCGAAATAAACTCGTTTTTTCAGACAACTAAATCCCCATGTAGCAGCAAGGCTCAGAAGAGCCCACACACACAGATCTTAACCCCAGTGTGCAGAAAGGTTCAAAACGTGTTTTTCAGCAGAAATAAAAATGTTTCTGCAAGTTTGGTCAACCCCATGTAAGTTATGGGGCAGTAACAGTACACTCTGCAAAACGTGTTTTTCAGCCCGAAATAAACGCGTTTTTTCAGTCAACTGAATCCCCATGTAGCAGCAAGTCTCAGAAGAGCCCACACACTCAGCTCTTAACCCCAGTGTGCAGAAAGGGTCAAAACGTGTTTTTCAGCAGAAATAAACATGTTTCTGCAAGTTTGGTCAACCCCATGTAGGTTATGGGGCAGTAACAGTACACTCTGCAAAACGTGTTTTTCAGCCTGAAATAAACGCGTTTTTTCAGACAACTGAATCCCCATGTAGCAGCAAGGCTCAGAAGAGCCCACACACTCAGATCTTAACCCCAGTGTGCAAAAAGGTTCAAAACGTGTTTTTCAGCAGAAATAAACATGTTTCTGCAAGTTTGGTCAACCCCATGTAAGTTATGGGGCAGTAACAGTACACTTTTCAAAACGTGTTTTTCAGCCCGAAATAAACGCGTTTTTTCAGACAACTGAATCCCCATGTAGCAGCAAGGCTCAGAAGAGCCCACACACTCAGATCTTAACCCCAGTGTGCAAAAAGGTTCAAAACGTGTTTTTCAGCAGAAATAAACATGTTTCTGCAAGTTTGGTCAACCCCATGTAAGTTATGGGGCAGTAAGAGTACACTTTTCAAAACGTGTTTTTCAGCCCGAAATAAACGCGTTTTTTCAGACAACTGAATCCCCATGTAGCAGTAAGGCTCAGAAGACCCCACACACTCAGATCTTAACCCCAGTGTGCAGAAAGGTTCAAAACGTGTTTTTCAGCAGAAATTAACATGTTTCTGCAAGTTTGGTAAACCCCATGTAAGTTATGGGGCAGTAACAGTACACTTTTCAAAACGTGTTTTTCAGCCCGAAATAAACGCGTTTTTCAGACAACTGAATCCCCATGTAGCAGCAAGGCTCAGAAGAGCCCACACACTCAGATCTTAACCCCAGTGTGCAAAAAGGTTCAAGATGTGTTTTTCAGCAGAAATAAACATGTTTCTGCAAGTTTGGTCAACCCAATGTAAGTTATGGGGCAGTAACAGTACACTTTTCAAAACGTGTTTTTCAGCCCGAAATAAACGCGTTTTTTCAGACAACTGAATCCCCATGTAGCAGCAAGGCTCAGAAGAGCCCACACACTCAGATCTTAACCCCAGTGTGCTGAAAGTGTCAAAACATGTTTTTCAGCAGAAATAAACATGTTTCTGCAAGTTTGGTCAACCCCATGTAACTTATGGGGCAGTAACAGCTCACTTTTCAAAACGTGTTTTTCAGCCCGAAATAAACGCGTTTTTTCAGACAACTGAATCCCCATGTAGCATCAAGGCTCAGAAGAGCCCACACACTCAGATCTTAACCCCAGTGTGCAAAAAGGTTCAAAACGTGTTTTTCAGCAGAAATAAACATGTTTCTGCAAGTTTGGTCAACCCCATGTAAGTTATGGGGCTGTAACAGTACACTTTTCAAAACGTGTTTTTCAGCCCGAAATAAACGCGTTTTTTCAGACAACTGAATCCCCATGTAGCAGCAAGGCTCAGAAGAGCCCACACACTCAGATCTTAACCCCAGTGTGCAGAAAGGTTCAAAACGTGTTTTTCAGCAGAAATAAACATGTTTCTGCAAGTTTGGTCAACCCCATGTAACTTATGGGGCAGTAACAGTACACTCTGCAAAACGTGTTTTTCAGCCCGAAATAAACGTGTTTTTTCAGACAACTGAATCCCCATGTAGCAGCAAGGCTCAGAAGAGCCCACACACTCAGATCTTAACCCCAGTGTGCAGAAAGGTTCAAAACGTGTTTTTCAGCAGAAATAAACGTTTCTGCAAGTTTGGTCAACCCCATGTAAGTTATGGGGCAGTAACAGTACACTCTGCAAAACGTGTTTTTCAGCCCGAAATAAACGCATTTTTTCAGACAACTGAATCCCCATGTAGCAGCAAGGCTCAGAAGAGCCCACACACTCAGATCTTAACCCCAGTGTGCAAAAAGGTTCAAAACGTGTTTTTCAGCAAAAATAAACATGTTTCTGCAAGTTTGGTCAACCCCATGTAAGTTATGGGGCAGTAACAGTACACTTTTCAAAACGTGTTTTTCAGCCCGAAATAAACGCGTTTTTTCAGACAACTGAATCCCCATGTAGCAGCAAGGCTCAGAAGAGCCCACACACTCAGATCTTAACCCCAGTGTGCAAAAAGGTTAAAAACGTGTTTTTCAGCAGAAATAAACATGTTTCTGCAAGTTTGGTCAACCCCATGTAAGTTATGGGGCAGTAACAGTACACTCTGCAAAACGTGTTTTTCAGCCCGAAATAAACGCGTTTTTTCAGACAACTGAATCCCCATGTAGCAGCAAGGCTCAGAAGAGCCCACACACTCAGATCTTAACCCCAGTGTGCAGAAAGGTTCAAAACGTGTTTTTCAGCAGAAATAAACATGTTTCTGCAAGTTTGGTCAACCCCATGTAAGTTATGGGGCAGTAACAGTACACTCTGCAAAACGTGTTTTTCAGCCCGAAATAAACGCGTTTTTTCAAACAACTGAATCCCCATGTAGCAGCAAGGCTTAGAAGAGCCCACACACTCAGATCTTAACCCCAGTGAGCAGAAAGGTTCAAAACGTGTTTTTCAGCAGAAATAAACATGTTTCTGCAAGTTTGGTCAACCCCATGTAACTTATGGGGCAGTAACAGCTCACTTTTCAAAACGTGTTTTTCAGCCCGAAATAAACGCGTTTTTTCAGACAGCTGTATCCCTATGTAACTGCAAGGCTCAGAAGAGCCCACACACTCAGGTCTTAACCCCAGTGTGCTGAAAGTGTCAAAACATGTTTTTCAGCAGAAATAAACATGTTTCTGCAAGTTTGGTCAACCCCATGTAACTTATGGGGCAGTAAAAGCTCACTTTTCAAAACGTGTTTTTCAGCCCGAAATAAACGCGTTTTTTCAAACAACTGAATCCCCATGTAGCAGCAAGGGTCAGAAGAGCCCACATACTCAGCTCTTATCCCCAGTGTGCAGAAAGGGTCAAAACGTGTTTTTCAGCAGAAATAAACATGTTTCTCCAAGTTTGGTCAACCCCATGTAAGTTATGGGGCAGTAACAGTACACTTTTCAAAACGTGTTTTTCAGCCCGAAATAAACGCGTTTTTTCAGACAACTGAATCCCCATGTAGCAGCAAGGCTCAGGAGACCCCACACACTCAGATCTTAACCCCAGTGTGCAGAAAGGTTCAAAACGTGTTTTTCAGCAGAAATAAACATGTTTCTGCAAGTTTGGTCAACCCCATGTAAGTTATGGGGCAGTAACAGTACACTCTGCAAAACGTGTTTTTCAGCCCGAAATAAACGCGTTTTTTCAGACAACTGAATCCCCATGTAGCAGCAAGGCTCAGAAGAGCCCACACACTCAGCTCTTAACCCCAGTGTGCAGAAAGGGTCAAAACGTGTTTTTCAGCAGAAATAAACATGTTTCTGCAAGTTTGGTCAACCCCATGTAGGTTATGGGGCAGTAACAGTACACTCTGCAAAACGTGTTTTTCAGCCCGAAATAAACGCGTTTTTTCAGACAACTGAATCCCCATGTAGCAGCAAGGCTCAGAAGAGCCCACACACTCAGATCTTAACCCCAGTGTGCAAAAAGGTTCAAAACGTGTTTTTCAGCAGAAATAAACATGTTTCTGCAAGTTTGGTCAACCCCATGTAAGTTATGGGGCAGTAACAGTACACTTTTCAAAACGTGTTTTTCAGCCCGAAATAAACGCGTTTTTTCAGACAACTGAATCCCCATGTAGCAGCAAGTCTCAGAAGAGCCCACACACTCAGCTCTTAACCCCAGTGTGCAGAAAGGGTCAAAACGTCTTTTTCAGCAGAAATAATCATGTTTCTGCAAGTTTGGTCAACCCCATGTGAGTTATGGGGCAGTAACAGTACACTCTGCAAAACGTGTTTTTCAGCCCGAAATAAACGCGTTTTTTCAGACAACTGAATCCCCATGTAGCAGCAAGGCTCAGAAGAACCCACACACTCAGATCTTAACCCCAGTGTGCAAAAAGGTTCAAAACGTGTTTTTCAGCAGAAATAAACATGTTTCTGCAAGTTTGGTCAACCCCATGTAAGTTATGGGGCAGTAACAGTACACTCTGCAAAACGTGTTTTTCAGCCCGAAATAAACGCGTTTTTTCAGTCAACTGAATCCCCATGTAGCAGCAAGGCTCAGAAGAGCCCACACACTCAGATCTTAACCCCAGTGTGCTGAAAGTGTCAAAACATGTTTTTCAGCAGAAATAAACATGTTTCTGCAAGTTTGGTCAACCCCATGTAACTTATGGGGCAGTAACAGCTCACTTTTCAAAACGTGTTTTTCAGCCCGAAATAAACGCGTTTTTTCAGACAACTGAATCCCCATGTAGCAGCAAGGGTCAGAAGAGCCCACATACTCAGCTCTTATCCCCAGTGTGCAGAAAGGGTCAAAACGTGTTTTTCAGCAGAAATAAACATGTTTCTGCAAGTTTGGTCAACCCCATGTTAGTTATGGGGCAGTAACAGTTCACTTTTCAAAGCGTGTTTTTCAGCCCGAAATAAACGCGTTTTTTCAGACAACTGAATCCCCATGTAGCAGCAAGGCTCAGAAGAGCCCACACACTCAGATCTTAACCCCAGTGTGCAGAAAGGGTCAAAACGTGTTTTTCAGCAGAAATAAACATGTTTCTGCAAGTTTGGTCAACCCCTTGTAAGTTATGGGGCAGTAACAGTACACTCTGCAAAACGTGTTTTTCAGCCCGAAACAAACGCGTTTTTTCAGACAACTGAATCCCCATGTAGCAGCAAGGCTCAGAAGAGCCCACACACTCAGCTCTTAACCTCAGTGTGCAGAAAGGGTCAAAACGTGTTTTTCAGCAGAAATAAACATGTTTCTGCAAGTTTGGTCAACCCCATGTAAGTTATGGGGCAGTAACAGTACACTCTGCAAAACGTGTTTTTCAGCCCGAAATAAACTCGTTTTTTCAGACAACTAAATCCCCATGTAGCAGCAAGGCTCAGAAGAGCCCACACACACAGATCTTAACCCCAGTGTGCAGAAAGGTTCAAAACGTGTTTTTCAGCAGAAATAAAAATGTTTCTGCAAGTTTGGTCAACCCCATGTAAGTTATGGGGCAGTAACAGTACACTCTGCAAAACGTGTTTTTCAGCCCGAAATAAACGCGTTTTTTCAGTCAACTGAATCCCCATGTAGCAGCAAGGCTCAGAAGAGCCCACACACTCAGATCTTAACCCCAGTGTGCAGAAAGGGTCAAAACGTGTTTTTCAGCAGAAATAAACATGTTTCTGCAAGTTTGGTCAACCCCTTGTAAGTTATGGGGCAGTAACAGTACACTCTGCAAAACGTGTTTTTCAGCCCGAAATAAACGCGTTTTTTCAGACAACTGAATCCCCATGTAGCAGCAAGGCTCAGAAGAGCCCACACACTCAGCTCTTAACCTCAGTGTGCAGAAAGGTTCAAAACGTGTTTTTCAGCAGAAATAAACGTTTCTGCAAGTTTGGTCAACCCCATGTAAGTTATGGGGCAGTAACAGTACACTCTGCAAAACGTGTTTTTCAGCCCGAAATAAACGCATTTTTTCAGACAACTGAATCCCCATGTAGCAGCAAGGCTCAGAAGAGCCCACACACTCAGATCTTAACCCCAGTGTGCAAAAAGGTTCAAAACGTGTTTTTCAGCAAAAATAAACATGTTTCTGCAAGTTTGGTCAACCCCATGTAAGTTATGGGGCAGTAACAGTACACTTTTCAAAACGTGTTTTTCAGCCCGAAATAAACGCGTTTTTTCAGACAACTGAATCCCCATGTAGCAGCAAGGCTCAGAAGAGCCCACACACTCAGATCTTAACCCCAGTGTGCAAAAAGGTTAAAAACGTGTTTTTCAGCAGAAATAAACATGTTTCTGCAAGTTTGGTCAACCCCATGTAAGTTATGGGGCAGTAACAGTACACTCTGCAAAACGTGTTTTTCAGCCCGAAATAAACGCGTTTTTTCAGACAACTGAATCCCCATGTAGCAGCAAGGCTCAGAAGAGCCCACACACTCAGATCTTAACCCCAGTGTGCAGAAAGGTTCAAAACGTGTTTTTCAGCAGAAATAAACATGTTTCTGCAAGTTTGGTCAACCCCATGTAAGTTATGGGGCAGTAACAGTACACTCTGCAAAACGTGTTTTTCAGCCCGAAATAAACGCGTTTTTTCAAACAACTGAATCCCCATGTAGCAGCAAGGCTTAGAAGAGCCCACACACTCAGATCTTAACCCCAGTGAGCAGAAAGGTTCAAAACGTGTTTTTCAGCAGAAATAAACATGTTTCTGCAAGTTTGGTCAACCCCATGTAACTTATGGGGCAGTAACAGCTCACTTTTCAAAACGTGTTTTTCAGCCCGAAATAAACGCGTTTTTTCAGACAGCTGTATCCCTATGTAACTGCAAGGCTCAGAAGAGCCCACACACTCAGGTCTTAACCCCAGTGTGCTGAAAGTGTCAAAACATGTTTTTCAGCAGAAATAAACATGTTTCTGCAAGTTTGGTCAACCCCATGTAACTTATGGGGCAGTAAAAGCTCACTTTTCAAAACGTGTTTTTCAGCCCGAAATAAACGCGTTTTTTCAAACAACTGAATCCCCATGTAGCAGCAAGGGTCAGAAGAGCCCACATACTCAGCTCTTATCCCCAGTGTGCAGAAAGGGTCAAAACGTGTTTTTCAGCAGAAATAAACATGTTTCTCCAAGTTTGGTCAACCCCATGTAAGTTATGGGGCAGTAACAGTACACTTTTCAAAACGTGTTTTTCAGCCCGAAATAAACGCGTTTTTTCAGACAACTGAATCCCCATGTAGCAGCAAGGCTCAGGAGACCCCACACACTCAGATCTTAACCCCAGTGTGCAGAAAGGTTCAAAACGTGTTTTTCAGCAGAAATAAACATGTTTCTGCAAGTTTGGTCAACCCCATGTAAGTTATGGGGCAGTAACAGTACACTCTGCAAAACGTGTTTTTCAGCCCGAAATAAACGCGTTTTTTCAGACAACTGAATCCCCATGTAGCAGCAAGGCTCAGAAGAGCCCACACACTCAGCTCTTAACCCCAGTGTGCAGAAAGGGTCAAAACGTGTTTTTCAGCAGAAATAAACATGTTTCTGCAAGTTTGGTCAACCCCATGTAGGTTATGGGGCAGTAACAGTACACTCTGCAAAACGTGTTTTTCAGCCCGAAATAAACGCGTTTTTTCAGACAACTGAATCCCCATGTAGCAGCAAGGCTCAGAAGAGCCCACACACTCAGATCTTAACCCCAGTGTGCAAAAAGGTTCAAAACGTGTTTTTCAGCAGAAATAAACATGTTTCTGCAAGTTTGGTCAACCCCATGTAAGTTATGGGGCAGTAACAGTACACTTTTCAAAACGTGTTTTTCAGCCCGAAATAAACGCGTTTTTTCAGACAACTGAATCCCCATGTAGCAGCAAGTCTCAGAAGAGCCCACACACTCAGCTCTTAACCCCAGTGTGCAGAAAGGGTCAAAACGTCTTTTTCAGCAGAAATAATCATGTTTCTGCAAGTTTGGTCAACCCCATGTGAGTTATGGGGCAGTAACAGTACACTCTGCAAAACGTGTTTTTCAGCCCGAAATAAACGCGTTTTTTCAGACAACTGAATCCCCATGTAGCAGCAAGGCTCAGAAGAACCCACACACTCAGATCTTAACCCCAGTGTGCAAAAAGGTTCAAAACGTGTTTTTCAGCAGAAATAAACATGTTTCTGCAAGTTTGGTCAACCCCATGTAAGTTATGGGGCAGTAACAGTACACTCTGCAAAACGTGTTTTTCAGCCCGAAATAAACGCGTTTTTTCAGTCAACTGAATCCCCATGTAGCAGCAAGGCTCAGAAGAGCCCACACACTCAGATCTTAACCCCAGTGTGCTGAAAGTGTCAAAACATGTTTTTCAGCAGAAATAAACATGTTTCTGCAAGTTTGGTCAACCCCATGTAACTTATGGGGCAGTAACAGCTCACTTTTCAAAACGTGTTTTTCAGCCCGAAATAAACGCGTTTTTTCAGACAACTGAATCCCCATGTAGCAGCAAGGGTCAGAAGAGCCCACATACTCAGCTCTTATCCCCAGTGTGCAGAAAGGGTCAAAACGTGTTTTTCAGCAGAAATAAACATGTTTCTGCAAGTTTGGTCAACCCCATGTTAGTTATGGGGCAGTAACAGTTCACTTTTCAAAGCGTGTTTTTCAGCCCGAAATAAACGCGTTTTTTCAGACAACTGAATCCCCATGTAGCAGCAAGGCTCAGAAGAGCCCACACACTCAGATCTTAACCCCAGTGTGCAGAAAGGGTCAAAACGTGTTTTTCAGCAGAAATAAACATGTTTCTGCAAGTTTGGTCAACCCCTTGTAAGTTATGGGGCAGTAACAGTACACTCTGCAAAACGTGTTTTTCAGCCCGAAACAAACGCGTTTTTTCAGACAACTGAATCCCCATGTAGCAGCAAGGCTCAGAAGAGCCCACACACTCAGCTCTTAACCTCAGTGTGCAGAAAGGGTCAAAACGTGTTTTTCAGCAGAAATAAACATGTTTCTGCAAGTTTGGTCAACCCCATGTAAGTTATGGGGCAGTAACAGTACACTCTGCAAAACGTGTTTTTCAGCCCGAAATAAACTCGTTTTTTCAGACAACTAAATCCCCATGTAGCAGCAAGGCTCAGAAGAGCCCACACACACAGATCTTAACCCCAGTGTGCAGAAAGGTTCAAAACGTGTTTTTCAGCAGAAATAAAAATGTTTCTGCAAGTTTGGTCAACCCCATGTAAGTTATGGGGCAGTAACAGTACACTCTGCAAAACGTGTTTTTCAGCCCGAAATAAACGCGTTTTTTCAGTCAACTGAATCCCCATGTAGCAGCAAGGCTCAGAAGAGCCCACACACTCAGATCTTAACCCCAGTGTGCAGAAAGGGTCAAAACGTGTTTTTCAGCAGAAATAAACATGTTTCTGCAAGTTTGGTCAACCCCTTGTAAGTTATGGGGCAGTAACAGTACACTCTGCAAAACGTGTTTTTCAGCCCGAAATAAACGCGTTTTTTCAGACAACTGAATCCCCATGTAGCAGCAAGGCTCAGAAGAGCCCACACACTCAGCTCTTAACCTCAGTGTGCAGAAAGGGTCAAAACGTGTTTTTCAGCAGAAATAAACATGTTTCTGCAAGTTTGGTCAACCCCATGTAAGTTATGGGGCAGTAACAGTACACTCTGCAAAACGTGTTTTTCAGCCCGAAATAAACTCGTTTTTTCAGACAACTAAATCCCCATGTAGCAGCAAGGCTCAGAAGAGCCCACACACACAGATCTTAACCCCAGTGTGCAGAAAGGTTCAAAACGTGTTTTTCAGCAGAAATAAAAATGTTTCTGCAAGTTTGGTCAACCCCATGTAAGTTATGGGGCAGTAACAGTACACTCTGCAAAACGTGTTTTTCAGCCCGAAATAAACGCGTTTTTTCAGTCAACTGAATCCCCATGTAGCAGCAAGTCTCAGAAGAGCCCACACACTCAGCTCTTAACCCCAGTGTGCAGAAAGGGTCAAAACGTGTTTTTCAGCAGAAATAAACATGTTTCTGCAAGTTTGGTCAACCCCATGTAGGTTATGGGGCAGTAACAGTACACTCTGCAAAACGTGTTTTTCAGCCCGAAATAAACGCGTTTTTTCAGACAACTGAATCCCCATGTAGCAGCAAGGCTCAGAAGAGCCCACACACTCAGATCTTAACCCCAGTGTGCAAAAAGGTTCAAAACGTGTTTTTCAGCAGAAATAAACATGTTTCTGCAAGTTTGGTCAACCCCATGTAAGTTATGGGGCAGTAACAGTACACTTTTCAAAACGTGTTTTTCAGCCCGAAATAAACGCGTTTTTTCAGACAACTGAATCCCCATGTAGCAGCAAGGCTCAGAAGAGCCCACACACTCAGATCTTAACCCCAGTGTGCAAAAAGGTTCAAAACGTGTTTTTCAGCAGAAATAAACATGTTTCTGCAAGTTTGGTCAACCCCATGTAAGTTATGGGGCAGTAAGAGTACACTTTTCAAAACGTGTTTTTCAGCCCGAAATAAACGCGTTTTTTCAGACAACTGAATCCCCATGTAGCAGTAAGGCTCAGAAGACCCCACACACTCAGATCTTAACCCCAGTGTGCAGAAAGGTTCAAAACGTGTTTTTCAGCAGAAATTAACATGTTTCTGCAAGTTTGGTAAACCCCATGTAAGTTATGGGGCAGTAACAGTACACTTTTCAAAACGTGTTTTTCAGCCCGAAATAAACGCGTTTTTCAGACAACTGAATCCCCATGTAGCAGCAAGGCTCAGAAGAGCCCACACACTCAGATCTTAACCCCAGTGTGCAAAAAGGTTCAAGATGTGTTTTTCAGCAGAAATAAACATGTTTCTGCAAGTTTGGTCAACCCAATGTAAGTTATGGGGCAGTAACAGTACACTTTTCAAAACGTGTTTTTCAGCCCGAAATAAACGCGTTTTTTCAGACAACTGAATCCCCATGTAGCAGCAAGGCTCAGAAGAGCCCACACACTCAGATCTTAACCCCAGTGTGCTGAAAGTGTCAAAACATGTTTTTCAGCAGAAATAAACATGTTTCTGCAAGTTTGGTCAACCCCATGTAACTTATGGGGCAGTAACAGCTCACTTTTCAAAACGTGTTTTTCAGCCCGAAATAAACGCGTTTTTTCAGACAACTGAATCCCCATGTAGCATCAAGGCTCAGAAGAGCCCACACACTCAGATCTTAACCCCAGTGTGCAAAAAGGTTCAAAACGTGTTTTTCAGCAGAAATAAACATGTTTCTGCAAGTTTGGTCAACCCCATGTAAGTTATGGGGCTGTAACAGTACACTTTTCAAAACGTGTTTTTCAGCCCGAAATAAACGCGTTTTTTCAGACAACTGAATCCCCATGTAGCAGCAAGGCTCAGAAGAGCCCACACACTCAGATCTTAACCCCAGTGTGCAGAAAGGTTCAAAACGTGTTTTTCAGCAGAAATAAACATGTTTCTGCAAGTTTGGTCAACCCCATGTAACTTATGGGGCAGTAACAGTACACTCTGCAAAACGTGTTTTTCAGCCCGAAATAAACGTGTTTTTTCAGACAACTGAATCCCCATGTAGCAGCAAGGCTCAGAAGAGCCCACACACTCAGATCTTAACCCCAGTGTGCAGAAAGGTTCAAAACGTGTTTTTCAGCAGAAATAAACGTTTCTGCAAGTTTGGTCAACCTCATGTAAGTTATGGGGCAGTAACAGTACACTCTGCAAAACGTGTTTTTCAGCCCGAAATAAACGCATTTTTTCAGACAACTGAATCCCCATGTAGCAGCAAGGCTCAGAAGAGCCCACACACTCAGATCTTAACCCCAGTGTGCAAAAAGGTTCAAAACGTGTTTTTCAGCAAAAATAAACATGTTTCTGCAAGTTTGGTCAACCCCATGTAAGTTATGGGGCAGTAACAGTACACTTTTCAAAACGTGTTTTTCAGCCCGAAATAAACGCGTTTTTTCAGACAACTGAATCCCCATGTAGCAGCAAGGCTCAGAAGAGCCCACACACTCAGATCTTAACCCCAGTGTGCAAAAAGGTTCAAAACGTGTTTTTCAGCAGAAATAAACATGTTTCTGAAAGTTTGGTCAACCCCATGTAAGTTATGGGGCAGTAACAGTACACTCTGCAAAACGTGTTTTTCAGCCCGAAATAAACGCGTTTTTTCAGACAACTGAATCCCCATGTAGCAGCAAGGCTCAGAAGAGCCCACACACTCAGATCTTAACCCCAGTGTGCAGAAAGGTTCAAAACGTGTTTTTCAGCAGAAATAAACATGTTTCTGCAAGTTTGGTCAACCCCATGTAAGTTATGGGGCAGTAACAGTACACTCTGCAAAACGTGTTTTTCAGCCCGAAATAAACGCGTTTTTTCAAACAACTGAATCCCCATGTAGCAGCAAGGCTTAGAAGAGCCCACACACTCAGATCTTAACCCCAGTGAGCAGAAAGGTTCAAAACGTGTTTTTCAGCAGAAATAAACATGTTTCTGCAAGTTTGGTCAACCCCATGTAACTTATGGGGCAGTAACAGCTCACTTTTCAAAACGTGTTTTTCAGCCCGAAATAAACGCGTTTTTTCAGACAGCTGTATCCCTATGTAACTGCAAGGCTCAGAAGAGCCCACACACTCAGGTCTTAACCCCAGTGTGCTGAAAGTGTCAAAACATGTTTTTCAGCAGAAATAAACATGTTTCTGCAAGTTTGGTCAACCCCATGTAACTTATGGGGCAGTAAAAGCTCACTTTTCAAAACGTGTTTTTCAGCCCGAAATAAACGCGTTTTTTCAAACAACTGAATCCCCATGTAGCAGCAAGGGTCAGAAGAGCCCACATACTCAGCTCTTATCCCCAGTGTGCAGAAAGGGTCAAAACGTGTTTTTCAGCAGAAATAAACATGTTTCTCCAAGTTTGGTCAACCCCATGTAAGTTATGGGGCAGTAACAGTACACTTTTCAAAACGTGTTTTTCAGCCCGAAATAAACGCGTTTTTTCAGACAACTGAATCCCCATGTAGCAGCAAGGCTCAGGAGACCCCACACACTCAGATCTTAACCCCAGTGTGCAGAAAGGTTCAAAACGTGTTTTTCAGCAGAAATAAACATGTTTCTGCAAGTTTGGTCAACCCCATGTAAGTTATGGGGCAGTAACAGTACACTCTGCAAAACGTGTTTTTCAGCCCGAAATAAACGCGTTTTTTCAGACAACTGAATCCCCATGTAGCAGCAAGGCTCAGAAGAGCCCACACACTCAGCTCTTAACCCCAGTGTGCAGAAAGGGTCAAAACGTGTTTTTCAGCAGAAATAAACATGTTTCTGCAAGTTTGGTCAACCCCATGTAGGTTATGGGGCAGTAACAGTACACTCTGCAAAACGTGTTTTTCAGCCCGAAATAAACGCGTTTTTTCAGACAACTGAATCCCCATGTAGCAGCAAGGCTCAGAAGAGCCCACACACTCAGATCTTAACCCCAGTGTGCAAAAAGGTTCAAAACGTGTTTTTCAGCAGAAATAAACATGTTTCTGCAAGTTTGGTCAACCCCATGTAAGTTATGGGGCAGTAACAGTACACTTTTCAAAACGTGTTTTTCAGCCCGAAATAAACGCGTTTTTTCAGACAACTGAATCCCCATGTAGCAGCAAGTCTCAGAAGAGCCCACACACTCAGCTCTTAACCCCAGTGTGCAGAAAGGGTCAAAACGTATTTTTCAGCAGAAATAATCATGTTTCTGCAAGTTTGGTCAACCCCATGTGAGTTATGGGGCAGTAACAGTACACTCTGCAAAACGTGTTTTTCAGCCCGAAATAAACGCGTTTTTTCAGACAACTGAATCCCCATGTAGCAGCAAGGCTCAGAAGAACCCACACACTCAGATCTTAACCCCAGTGTGCAAAAAGGTTCAAAACGTGTTTTTCAGCAGAAATAAACATGTTTCTGCAAGTTTGGTCAACCCCATGTAAGTTATGGCGCAGTAACAGTACACTTTTCAAAACGTGTTTTTCAGCCCGAAATAAACGCGTTTTTTCAGACAACTGAATCCCCATGTAGAATCAAGGCTCAGAAGAGCCCACACACTCAGATCTTAACCCCAGTGTGCAAAAAGGTTCAAAACGTGTTTTTCAGCAGAAATAAACATGTTTCTGCAAGTTTGGTCAACCCCATGTAAGTTATGGGGCAGTAACAGTACACTTTTCAAAACGTGTTTTTCAGCCCGAAATAAACGCGTTTTTTCAGACAACTGAATCCCCATGTAGCAGCAAGGCTCAGAAGAGCCCACACACTCAGATCTTAACCCCAGTGTGCAAAAAGGTTCAAAACGTGTTTTTCAGCAGAAATAAACATGTTTCTGCAAGTTTGGTCAACCCCATGTAAGTTATGGGGCAGTAACAGTACACTTTTCAAAACGTGTTTTTCAGCCCGAAATAAACGCGTTTTTTCAGACAACTGAATCCCCATGTAGCAGCAAGGCTCAGAAGAGCCCACACACTCAGATCTTAACCCCAGTGTGCAAAAAGGTTCAAAACGTGTTTTTCAGCGGAAATAAACATGTTTCTGCAAGTTTGGTCAACCCCATGTAAGTTATGGGGCAGTAACAGTACACTTTTCAAAACGTGTTTTTCAGCCCGAAATAAACGCGTTTTTTCAGACAACTGAATCCCCATGTAGCAGCAAGGCTCAGAAGAGCCCACACACTCAGATCTTAACCCCAGTGTGCAAAAAGGTTCAAAACGTGTTTTTCAGCAGAAATAAACATGTTTCTGCAAGTTTGGTCAACCCCATGTAAGTTATGGGGCAGTAACAGTACACTTTTCAAAACGTGTTTTTCAGCCCGAAATAAACGCGTTTTTCAGACAACTGAATCCCCATGTAGCAGCAAGGCTCAGAAGAGCCCACACACTCAGATCTTAACCCCAGTGTGCAAAAAGGTTCAAGATGTGTTTTTCAGCAGAAATAAACATGTTTCTGCAAGTTTGGTCAACCCAATGTAAGTTATGGGGCAGTAACAGTACACTTTTCAAAACGTGTTTTTCAGCCCGAAATAAACGCGTTTTTTCAGACAACTGAATCCCCATGTAGCAGCAAGGCTCAGAAGAGCCCACACACTCAGATCTTAACCCCAGTGTGCTGAAAGTGTCAAAACATGTTTTTCAGCAGAAATAAACATGTTTCTGCAAGTTTGGTCAACCCCATGTAACTTATGGGGCAGTAACAGCTCACTTTTCAAAACGTGTTTTTCAGCCCGAAATAAACGCGTTTTTTCAGACAACTGAATCCCCATGTAGCATCAAGGCTCAGAAGAGCCCACACACTCAGATCTTAACCCCAGTGTGCAAAAAGGTTCAAAACGTGTTTTTCAGCAGAAATAAACATGTTTCTGCAAGTTTGGTCAACCCCATGTAAGTTATGGGGCTGTAACAGTACACTTTTCAAAACGTGTTTTTCAGCCCGAAATAAACGCGTTTTTTCAGACAACTGAATCCCCATGTAGCAGCAAGGCTCAGAAGAGCCCACACACTCAGATCTTAACCCCAGTGTGCAGAAAGGTTCAAAACGTGTTTTTCAGCAGAAATAAACATGTTTCTGCAAGTTTGGTCAACCCCATGTAACTTATGGGGCAGTAACAGTACACTCTGCAAAACGTGTTTTTCAGCCCGAAGTAAACGCGTTTTTTCAGACAACTGAATCCCCATGTAGCAGCAAGGCTCAGAAGAGCCCACACACTCAGATCTTAACCCCAGTGTGCAGAAAGGTTCAAAACGTGTTTTTCAGCAGAAATAAACGTTTCTGCAAGTTTGGTCAACCCCATGTAAGTTATGGGGCAGTAACAGTACACTCTGCAAAACGTGTTTTTCAGCCCGAAATAAACGCATTTTTTCAGACAACTGAATCCCCATGTAGCAGCAAGGCTCAGAAGAGCCCACACACTCAGATCTTAACCCCAGTGTGCAAAAAGGTTCAAAACGTGTTTTTCAGCAAAAATAAACATGTTTCTGCAAGTTTGGTCAACCCCATGTAAGTTATGGGGCAGTAACAGTACACTTTTCAAAACGTGTTTTTCAGCCCGAAATAAACGCGTTTTTTCAGACAACTGAATCCCCATGTAGCAGCAAGGCTCAGAAGAGCCCACACACTCAGATCTTAACCCCAGTGTGCAAAAAGGTTCAAAACGTGTTTTTCAGCAGAAATAAACATGTTTCTGCAAGTTTGGTCAACCCCATGTAAGTTATGGCGCAGTAACAGTACACTTTTCAAAACGTGTTTTTCAGCCCGAAATAAACGCGTTTTTTCAGACAACTGAATCCCCATGTAGAATCAAGGCTCAGAAGAGCCCACACACTCAGATCTTAACCCCAGTGTGCAAAAAGGTTCAAAACGTGTTTTTCAGCAGAAATAAACATGTTTCTGCAAGTTTGGTCAACCCAATGTAAGTTATGGGGCAGTAACAGTACACTTTTCAAAACGTGTTTTTCAGCCCGAAATAAACGCGTTTTTTCAGACAACTGAATCCCCATGTAGCAGCAAGGCTCAGAAGAGCCCACACACTCAGATCTTAACCCCAGTGTGCAAAAAGGTTCAAAACGTGTTTTTCAGCGGAAATAAACATGTTTCTGCAAGTTTGGTCAACCCCATGTAAGTTATGGGGCAGTAACAGTACACTTTTCAAAACGTGTTTTTCAGCCCGAAATAAACGCGTTTTTTCAGACAACTGAATCCCCATGTAGCAGCAAGGCTCAGAAGAGCCCACACACTCAGATCTTAACCCCAGTGTGCAAAAAGGTTCAAAACGTGTTTTTCAGCAGAAATAAACATGTTTCTGCAAGTTTGGTCAACCCCATGTAAGTTATGGGGCAGTAACAGTACACTTTTCAAAACGTGTTTTTCAGCCCGAAATAAACGCGTTTTTCAGACAACTGAATCCCCATGTAGCAGCAAGGCTCAGAAGAGCCCACACACTCAGATCTTAACCCCAGTGTGCAAAAAGGTTCAAGATGTGTTTTTCAGCAGAAATAAACATGTTTCTGCAAGTTTGGTCAACCCAATGTAAGTTATGGGGCAGTAACAGTACACTTTTCAAAACGTGTTTTTCAGCCCGAAATAAACGCGTTTTTTCAGACAACTGAATCCCCATGTAGCAGCAAGGCTCAGAAGAGCCCACACACTCAGATCTTAACCCCAGTGTGCTGAAAGTGTCAAAACATGTTTTTCAGCAGAAATAAACATGTTTCTGCAAGTTTGGTCAACCCCATGTAACTTATGGGGCAGTAACAGCTCACTTTTCAAAACGTGTTTTTCAGCCCGAAATAAACGCGTTTTTTCAGACAACTGAATCCCCATGTAGCATCAAGGCTCAGAAGAGCCCACACACTCAGATCTTAACCCCAGTGTGCAAAAAGGTTCAAAACGTGTTTTTCAGCAGAAATAAACATGTTTCTGCAAGTTTGGTCAACCCCATGTAAGTTATGGCGCAGTAACAGTACACTTTTCAAAACGTGTTTTTCAGCCCGAAATAAACGCGTTTTTTCAGACAACTGAATCCCCATGTAGAATCAAGGCTCAGAAGAGCCCACACACTCAGATCTTAACCCCAGTGTGCAAAAAGGTTCAAAACGTGTTTTTCAGCAGAAATAAACATGTTTCTGCAAGTTTGGTCAACCCAATGTAAGTTACAGATGCAGCCATTCAAAATGGGTGAGGTATTTCGCGGCATACCCCGGTGGGCGTGTCACAGTATCACGCGGTATCACGCATTTCACGTGTGTCACGTGACTAACTATCCGGCGTCGCCTTGTAAAACCGCCAGGGGGAGCTTAACCTCTCATGTACAGCATTTGAGCCTTTAATTTTGAACTGTGTATTACAGCATGTTAATCATCAGTCATTAAAATGTTGGTATATATTATGAAAGCAAGATTGCTCAGTTGGACAGAAGTACACAACCTACCTTTATCAGAAATATTTATGCATCAAAGCCTTTACTGAAGATATTACTAATAGTATTAATAATGGATGACTTTGGACAAGCTGTATACTCAAAGTATAATTTCTTTAGCACATTTGTACAAGCACTTGGAATCTGTCCAAGCCATACTTTGTCAGGCATTTTGTTTTACTTCAACGGGGCATAAAAACGTCCTTGCTTTTAACAGGGCGTTTCATAATTTCTAGCTACGAAAATGATTTAAAATGCGACACCTATCATTCAACTAGAGCTTAAAATA
This sequence comes from Lepisosteus platostomus, assembly GCF_059453375.1. Taxonomy (NCBI): domain Eukaryota; kingdom Metazoa; phylum Chordata; class Actinopteri; order Semionotiformes; family Lepisosteidae; genus Lepisosteus; species Lepisosteus platostomus. The sequence goes on along the minus strand of NC_142615.1, from coordinate 26,293,476 downwards.
TCACAAGGAAAAATACACACCGGTATTCCATTTCTCCCTAAACATTGTAAGCTTCGAAGTCTTTAACTAACGTGATACCGGAGTCAACAAGCATACTTTTAGAATTTGATTAAAAGGGAATATAATATGGAATCGCGTATCTAAAGAATTTAATAACGGTATGATTATATCCGTGTACTGCGGCAGGACTGTGTAAGGCTGTTTCGCCTACCTGAACATGCGAGCTGTCTTGTAGCCTACTGGTCTAGGTGCGTGACTTCCAACTGGTAGGTTGTGTGTTCGAATCCAGCTGGTGCTGGACTTTTATTTTAACAAACATTTCTTCGAAAAAATAGGTAAGCGATATTATGGACAATCAATTGACTTTTATATTTCAAAATATCGCAACATGATCGATATTTGCGATATTTTGAATATATCTTCCCTTCTGACAGTGGTTCCTGCTTCTATTGTGTGTGTGTGTGCAACAGTAAATTGTTATAGAGAAATGGAGGCGGGACAGTATGCGTTACAATATAAACATTTATATTGATTTAAATCGTGTTCTGATTTAAATCGCAAACGCGTGTTTAATTATGTGTTTTTTAATCATGATCAGGCTAATGCATTTCTACATTTTCTGTATGAACCAGCTTAGAGGTTCATACAGAAAGACAGCTTGTGTTTAAATTGAGTGTAAGGTAATTTATGCTTCTAAAGTCATGGTCAGTATTGTTGTACTGTGCTGTACTGTGTCACATTATTTTATAGCGTTTTTATTGCGTTATTAAATCCGGTGGCGCTGTGTTAGTTTCCTGACTCACATTATTTAAACTGCGACACTGATCATTCATCTCTAAATAAACTTTATTTTATATAGCATTTTAAGCGAATAGGTAATTAGATTGCTCATAAACCTAATCACTTTTTCTTCATAAACACAGCGTGATTGCTCTTTGAAAATGCTTTTCCTTTATTTTTAAAGTAGGCTCAGATTTCAACTATAGATCGTATTATTATAAACTTTCTTGGAAAAATGTATTTTATGTAAACCATGTTTGCTATTAATTCATTTAGGGCTAAAATACGTTCATTGTCTTCTAATCGAGTCGAGTTGACATTGGAAGCCTGCCACACCCGGACCGTTAACGCATTAGCACGTCAAAGCCCATTGAGCCAGTATTGGCTTTAGTATCCCCCCCTTCTCCCCTCAATTCAATTCAATTCAAGGTGTTTTATTTACATGACAGATGGGTACAAGCAGTGTTGGGTACTGTATGTATATTGTAACGCTTACGGCAGACAGGCACTGTGTAGGAGCCGACGCACCAGAGCAGCGCCTGCAATTTTTATATTTATAACTTAGTTTTTAAAATTAGTCAAGCAATACGAAGCATCTCCTTTTACTTAGTGCCTGAGCATACTGCAACGCGTGTGAAGCCCATAAACGATATTAATTTTGGAACTTAAACATACAGTATATGGCTGGTCTCGGTACTTTAAAGAAAACATACACACCAGTATTCCATTTCTCCCTAAACATTTTAAGCATCGAAGTCTTTAACTAACGCGATACCGGAGTCAACAAGCATACTTTTAGAATTTGATTAAAAGGGAATATAATATGGAATCGCGTATCTACAGAATTTAAAGACCAGACAATCGCAAACTCGTTTTCAATAAAATTATTTTATTCATTCAGCAGTTTGTGAGAGGGACATCCAGCAGGGAGAGACACACACACCGGTTTTCATTGACAACATTGTTTTTTTTTCAATTCCTCTTGTCTAACAGGAATGTTTTGTTTGTGGACAGACTGTTAGACAAGAGGAAAAGACTGCCTCCTCCTACGAAGCATTTCGTTGATCCGATCACGAATTCTTTTCCAGTCGTACGCAGCAAGGGTTGAGAATCTCTGATTCACCATCGTACTAATGGTTTCCCGGAGATTGGGTTAAAAAAAAACAAAAAACATACTAACAACTGTGCCATCCTACTCCTTAGTTAATACATTTTATTATTCATAAACAGTTAACATTGTTAGCAAAATATTTTGAATTATATTTAACCCTATTTTTTCTTTAGTTTTGTATTTAACTTATTATATGATAGTCAGACTTAATGTATATTTGAACAATGAAAATATATTTTTACAAGATTTTACATTAAGCACTTAAAATTAATATGGTTAATAATAGTAAACTGTAACATGCTGTAACAAGATCGGTTACAAGAAGAAAATGCTTTCAGAGAAAATGTTTCAACCAAACTTATTCCCACACACCCCGCCCCCACTACCATTAGAATATACACAAACATTTTAGCGTTTCATTCTGAGCAGAAGACTCTCACACCTGAAGAGTGCTGGCTGTGACGAATTAAACCGGTTTTACAGGTTTCAATCACAGACCATGTGACATGGGACTCAGTAAACTACAGTAACACCGTATTTGATAACGCTTTAAAAACGCTATAAAATAATGTGACTTGGCACAGAACAAGTTTACAACACAGTACAAAGATAAATGCTGACCATGACTTTAGAAGCATAAATTGCCTTACACTCAATTTAAACACAAGCTGTCTTTAGCCCTCTAAGCTGGTTCATACAGAAATGTAGAGATCTAGGCTCAGAACACACAGCTTCATTAGCGAATACATATGCAGGACAACTGGAGAAGACGTTTTACAGAGGATGGATTTTTAGAAACATCCCATCAGACATCCCATCATATTCACAACGTGAAATCTAGAAAATAATATTACGTAACCAAAATCCGCAATATGGAAACAGAACCTGTGTAATTGTTGATAGATGATGTACTCGTAACATTTTTTCAAGACGAACTACAACATTTAAAAAATGACTTGTATGTACTTGATATCTCTAATCAATCCACGGGTCCCAGCACAAAACGAAAGTAAAACGCATACCGTTTCTCGCTTCTTATTGCTCAAAAGTAATTTGACCGTATGAAATGCATAATATAAACCTAGAAACATATACGTGAGCAGTACTTAAGCACTGTAGTATCGGTGTTAAGACATACCTCTCAAATACTGTAAATCAAGTTAAAAATATCTCAAGACCGATTCTGGTCGTAATGAAACCATGCAAGGGAGTTTTTATGTCCGTTGCAGTTCTTTTGCAACATGAATATAATTATATCGTTATTAATTTCTTGAGATACGCGATTCCATATTATATTCCCTTTTAATCAAATTCTAAAAGTATGCTTGTTGACTCCGGTATCACGTTAGTTAAAGACTTCGAAGCTTACAATGTTTAGGGAGAAATGGAATACCGGTGTGTATTTTTTTCTTTAAAGTACCGAGACCAGCCATATACTGTATGTTTATGTTAAGATTTCCCTTCAGTGGTAAAATTAGATATGAATATTCAATACTTAAACGGGCACAGTTAAGACATTAAATATACATGTACATATTGTATACAGTACAGTTTGCATACGGTAATATGTTTATGTTACGCGATTAAAAAATAAATAAATAAAACTGGAAGGTCCAGCACCACCATTATGTTTATATGGTTGTTTTTGTTGGTTGGTTGTTATTATGGTTATTAATAATTCGATCTATAGTTGTAATCTGAGCCTAAATAAAAAGAAAAAGCAAGTGATTAGGTTTATGAGCAATCTAATTACTTATTCGTTTAAAACGCTATATAAAATAAAGTTTATTATTAATTTGCTGGACAGAGCGGTGAACATTATTATGCATAAGACAAAGATAACGATCCTGATCAGTTTAGAAATCTGTGTACGCTGTAAGGTTTTTACTTCTTAAACTTTTAAAATACACGTTTTGAATGGAAAGAATCCTCTTCCTGGTATAGCACGCCAGCACGTCTTTTTTCTCCAATCAGAGGGGTGTCAGATGGTGTCAGCCAATCACCATTCTGCGTTGGGTAGCAACGGGTGACTGTTCTCAGGCGGAAGATGTAAACAGCTTAATGTTCGTGTTAAATATTTTTTTTTAATTAAAATTCATTCTATACAGCAATCGCATATTTGGGTACCGTTTCATAAAACTTTCATGCTTAAAATGTTTAGGGAGAAATGGAAGACTGGTGTGTATTTTTTCTTTAAACTACCAAGACCAGCCATACACAGTACAGTTTACATACATACAGTAATGTTTTAAATTAATATCGTTTATGACCTTCAGATGCGTTATGCTCCTCTTCTTTTTATGCTCAGCTACTAAAATTTCCCTTTAGTGGTAAAATCCATATAAATATTCAAAACTAAGCGGATTAAAATGTGCACAGTAAAGACATTAAATGATTCAATCTTTGCACTACCAACCAATGCACCACGAGTGCCCCTGTCGGTCATTTTGGCCAGCCAATCACTTGCCCTGCGGTATGCTCCGGTGCCCCGCGGTGGCTTGTGGGTAGGTTACCGTACCGCGGGTTTTTAAAGCGCATTTTGAATGGCTGCATCTGTATGGGGCAGTAACAGTACACTTTTCAAAACGTGTTTTTCAGCCCGAAATAAACGCGTTTTTTCAGACAACTGAATCCCCATGTAGCAGCAAGGCTCAGAAGAGCCCACACACTCAGATCTTAACCCCAGTGTGCAAAAAGGTTCAAAACGTGTTTTTCAGCGGAAATAAACATGTTTCTGCAAGTTTGGTCAACCCCATGTAAGTTATGGGGCAGTAACAGTACACTTTTCAAAACGTGTTTTTCAGCCCGAAATAAACGCGTTTTTTCAGACAACTGAATCCCCATGTAGCAGCAAGGCTCAGAAGAGCCCACACACTCAGATCTTAACCCCAGTGTGCAAAAAGGTTCAAAACGTGTTTTTCAGCAGAAATAAACATGTTTCTGCAAGTTTGGTCAACCCCATGTAAGTTATGGGGCAGTAACAGTACACTTTTCAAAACGTGTTTTTCAGCCCGAAATAAACGCGTTTTTCAGACAACTGAATCCCCATGTAGCAGCAAGGCTCAGAAGAGCCCACACACTCAGATCTTAACCCCAGTGTGCAAAAAGGTTCAAGATGTGTTTTTCAGCAGAAATAAACATGTTTCTGCAAGTTTGGTCAACCCAATGTAAGTTATGGGGCAGTAACAGTACACTTTTCAAAACGTGTTTTTCAGCCCGAAATAAACGCGTTTTTTCAGACAACTGAATCCCCATGTAGCAGCAAGGCTCAGAAGAGCCCACACACTCAGATCTTAACCCCAGTGTGCTGAAAGTGTCAAAACATGTTTTTCAGCAGAAATAAACATGTTTCTGCAAGTTTGGTCAACCCCATGTAACTTATGGGGCAGTAACAGCTCACTTTTCAAAACGTGTTTTTCAGCCCGAAATAAACGCGTTTTTTCAGACAACTGAATCCCCATGTAGCATCAAGGCTCAGAAGAGCCCACACACTCAGATCTTAACCCCAGTGTGCAAAAAGGTTCAAAACGTGTTTTTCAGCAGAAATAAACATGTTTCTGCAAGTTTGGTCAACCCCATGTAAGTTATGGGGCTGTAACAGTACACTTTTCAAAACGTGTTTTTCAGCCCGAAATAAACGCGTTTTTTCAGACAACTGAATCCCCATGTAGCAGCAAGGCTCAGAAGAGCCCACACACTCAGATCTTAACCCCAGTGTGCAGAAAGGTTCAAAACGTGTTTTTCAGCAGAAATAAACATGTTTCTGCAAGTTTGGTCAACCCCATGTAACTTATGGGGCAGTAACAGTACACTCTGCAAAACGTGTTTTTCAGCCCGAAATAAACGCGTTTTTTCAGACAACTGAATCCCCATGTAGCAGCAAGGCTCAGAAGAGCCCACACACTCAGATCTTAACCCCAGTGTGCAGAAAGGTTCAAAACATGTTTTTCAGCAGAAATAAACGTTTCTGCAAGTTTGGTCAACCCCATGTAAGTTATGGGGCAGTAACAGTACACTCTGCAAAACGTGTTTTTCAGCCCGAAATAAACGCATTTTTTCAGACAACTGAATCCCCATGTAGCAGCAAGGCTCAGAAGAGCCCACACACTCAGATCTTAACCCCAGTGTGCAAAAAGGTTCAAAACGTGTTTTTCAGCAAAAATAAACATGTTTCTGCAAGTTTGGTCAACCCCATGTAAGTTATGGGGCAGTAACAGTACACTTTTCAAAACGTGTTTTTCAGCCCGAAATAAACGCGTTTTTTCAGACAACTGAATCCCCATGTAGCAGCAAGGCTCAGAAGAGCCCACACACTCAGATCTTAACCCCAGTGTGCAAAAAGGTTCAAAACGTGTTTTTCAGCAGAAATAAACATGTTTCTGCAAGTTTGGTCAACCCCATGTAAGTTATGGGGCAGTAACAGTACACTCTGCAAAACGTGTTTTTCAGCCCGAAATAAACGCGTTTTTTCAGACAACTGAATCCCCATGTAGCAGCAAGGCTCAGAAGAGCCCACACACTCAGATCTTAACCCCAGTGTGCAGAAAGGTTCAAAACGTGTTTTTCAGCAGAAATAAACATGTTTCTGCAAGTTTGGTCAACCCCATGTAAGTTATGGGGCAGTAACAGTACACTCTGCAAAACGTGTTTTTCAGCCCGAAATAAACGCGTTTTTTCAAACAACTGAATCCCCATGTAGCAGCAAGGCTCAGAAGAGCCCACACACTCAGATCTTAACCCCAGTGAGCAGAAAGGTTCAAAACGTGTTTTTCAGCAGAAATAAACATGTTTCTGCAAGTTTGGTCAACCCCATGTAACTTATGGGGCAGTAACAGCTCACTTTTCAAAACGTGTTTTTCAGCCCGAAATAAACGCGTTTTTTCAGACAGCTGTATCCCTATGTAACTGCAAGGCTCAGAAGAGCCCACACACTCAGGTCTTAACCCCAGTGTGCTGAAAGTGTCAAAACATGTTTTTCAGCAGAAATAAACATGTTTCTGCAAGTTTGGTCAACCCCATGTAACTTATGGGGCAGTAAAAGCTCACTTTTCAAAACGTGTTTTTCAGCCCGAAATAAACGCGTTTTTTCAAACAACTGAATCCCCATGTAGCAGCAAGGGTCAGAAGAGCCCACATACTCAGCTCTTATCCCCAGTGTGCAGAAAGGGTCAAAACGTGTTTTTCAGCAGAAATAAACATGTTTCTCCAAGTTTGGTCAACCCCATGTAAGTTATGGGGCAGTAACAGTACACTTTTCAAAACGTGTTTTTCAGCCCGAAATAAACGCGTTTTTTCAGACAACTGAATCCCCATGTAGCAGCAAGGCTCAGGAGACCCCACACACTCAGATCTTAACCCCAGTGTGCAGAAAGGTTCAAAACGTGTTTTTCAGCAGAAATAAACATGTTTCTGCAAGTTTGGTCAACCCCATGTAAGTTATGGGGCAGTAACAGTACACTCTGCAAAACGTGTTTTTCAGCCCGAAATAAAGGCGTTTTTTCAGACAACTGAATCCCCATGTAGCAGCAAGGCTCAGAAGAGCCCACACACTCAGATCTTAACCCCAGTGTGCAGAAAGGTTCAAAACGTGTTTTTCAGAAGAAATAAACATGTTTCTGCAAGTTTGGTCAACCCCATGTAAGTTATGGGGCAGTAACAGTACACTCTGCAAAACGTGTTTTTCAGCCCGAAATAAACGCGTTTTTTCAGACAACTGAATCCCCATGTAGCAGCAAGGCTCAGAAGAGCCCACACACTCAGCTCTTAACCCCAGTGTGCAGAAAGGGTCAAAACGTGTTTTTCAGCAGAAATAAACATGTTTCTGCAAGTTTGGTCAACCCCATGTAAGATATGGGGCAGTAACAGTACACTCTGCAAAACGTGTTTTTCAGCCCGAAATAAACGCGTTTTTTCAGACAACTGAATCCCCATGTAGCAGCAAGGCTCAGAAGAGCCAACACACTCAGATCTTAACCCCAGTGTGCAGAAAGGTTCAAAACGTGTTTTTCAGCAGAAATAAACATGTTTCTGCAAGTTTGGTCAACCCCATGTAAGTTATGGGGCAGTAACAGTACACTCTGCAAAACGTGTTTTTCAGCCCGAAATAAACGCGTTTTTTCAGTCAACTGAATCCCCATGTAGCAGCAAGTCTCAGAAGAGCCCACACACTCAGCTCTTAACCCCAGTGAGCAGAAAGGTTCAAAACGTGTTTTTCAGCAGAAATAAACATGTTTCTGCAAGTTTGGTCAACCCCATGTAACTTATGGGGCAGTAACAGCTCACTTTTCAAAACGTGTTTTTCAGCCCGAAATAAACACGTTTTTTCAGACAGCTGTATCCCTATGTAACTGCAAGGCTCAGAAGAGCCCACACACTCAGGTCTTAACCCCAGTGTGCTGAAAGTGTCAAAACATGTTTTTCAGCAGAAATAAACATGTTTCTGCAAGTTTGGTCAACCCCATGTAACTTATGGGGCAGTAAAAGCTCACTTTTCAAAACGTGTTTTTCAGCCCGAAATAAACGCGTTTTTTCAAACAACTGAATCCCCATGTAGCAGCAAGGGTCAGAAGAGCCCACATACTCAGCTCTTATCCCCAGTGTGCAGAAAGGGTCAAAACGTGTTTTTCAGCAGAAATAAACATGTTTCTCCAAGTTTGGTCAACCCCATGTAAGTTATGGGGCAGTAACAGTACACTTTTCAAAACGTGTTTTTCAGCCCGAAATAAACGCGTTTTTTCAGACAACTGAATCCCCATGTAGCAGCAAGGCTCAGGAGACCCCACACACTCAGATCTTAACCCCAGTGTGTAGAAAGGCTCAAAACGTGTTTTTCAGCAGAAATAAACATGTTTCTGCAAGTTTGGTCAACCCCATGTAAGTTATGGGGCAGTAACAGTACACTCTGCAAAACGTGTTTTTCAGCCCGAAATAAACGCGTTTTTTCAGACAACTGAATCCCCATGTAGCAGCAAGGCTCAGAAGAGCCCACACACTCAGATCTTAACCCCAGTGTGCAGAAAGGTTCAAAACGTGTTTTTCAGCAGAAATAAACATGTTTCTGCAAGTTTGGTCAACCCCATGTAAGTTATGGGGCAGTAACAGTACACTCTGCAAAACGTGTTTTTCAGCCCGAAATAAACGCGTTTTTTCAGACAACTGAATCCCCATGTAGCAGCAAGGCTCAGAAGAGCCCACACACTCAGCTCTTAACCCCAGTGTGCAGAAAGGGTCAAAACGTGTTTTTCAGCAGAAATAAACATGTTTCTGCAAGTTTGGTCAACCCCATGTAAGATATGGGGCAGTAACAGTACACTCTGCAAAACGTGTTTTTCAGCCCGAAATAAACGCGTTTTTTCAGACAACTGAATCCCCATGTAGCAGCAAGGCTCAGAAGAGCCAACACACTCAGATCTTAACCCCAGTGTGCAGAAAGGTTCAAAACGTGTTTTTCAGCAGAAATAAACATGTTTCTGCAAGTTTGGTCAACCCCATGTAAGTTATGGGGCAGTAACAGTACACTTTTCAAAACGTGTTTTTCAGCCCGAAATAAACGCGTTTTTTCAGACAACTGAATCCCCATGTAGCAGCAAGGCTCAGGAGACCCCACACACTCAGATCTTAACCCCAGTGTGTAGAAAGGCTCAAAACGTGTTTTTCAGCAGAAATAAACATGTTTCTGCAAGTTTGGTCAACCCCATGTAAGTTATGGGGCAGTAACAGTACACTCTGCAAAACGTGTTTTTCAGCCCGAAATAAACGCGTTTTTTCAGACAACTGAATCCCCATGTAGCAGCAAGGCTCAGAAGAGCCCACACACTCAGATCTTAACCCCAGTGTGCAGAAAGGTTCAAAACGTGTTTTTCAGCAGAAATAAACATGTTTCTGCAAGTTTGGTCAACCCCATGTAAGTTATGGGGCAGTAACAGTACACTCTGCAAAACGTGTTTTTCAGCCCGAAATAAACGCGTTTTTTCAGACAACTGAATCCCCATGTAGCAGCAAGGCTCAGAAGAGCCCACACACTCAGCTCTTAACCCCAGTGTGCAGAAAGGGTCAAAACGTGTTTTTCAGCAGAAATAAACATGTTTCTGCAAGTTTGGTCAACCCCATGTAAGATATGGGGCAGTAACAGTACACTCTGCAAAATGTGTTTTTCAGCCCGAAATAAACGCGTTTTTTCAGTCAACTGAATCCCCATGTAGCAGCAAGTCTCAGAAGAGCCCACACACTCAGCTCTTAACCCCAGTGAGCAGAAAGGTTCAAAACGTGTTTTTCAGCAGAAATAAACATGTTTCTGCAAGTTTGGTAAACCCCATGTAACTTATGGGGCAGTAACAGCTCACTTTTCAAAACGTGTTTTTCAGCCCGAAATAAACGCGTTTTTTCAGACAGCTGTATCCCTATGTAACTGCAAGGCTCAGAAGAGCCCACACACTCAGGTCTTAACCCCAGTGTGCTGAAAGTGTCAAAACATGTTTTTCAGCAGAAATAAACATGTTTCTGCAAGTTTGGTCAACCCCATGTAACTTATGGGGCAGTAAAAGCTCACTTTTCAAAACGTGTTTTTCAGCCCGAAATAAACGCGTTTTTTCAAACAACTGAATCCCCATGTAGCAGCAAGGGTCAGAAGAGCCCACATACTCAGCTCTTATCCCCAGTGTGCAGAAAGGGTCAAAACGTGTTTTTCAGCAGAAATAAACATGTTTCTCCAAGTTTGGTCAACCCCATGTAAGTTATGGGGCAGTAACAGTACACTTTTCAAAACGTGTTTTTCAGCCCGAAATAAACACGTTTTTTCAGACAACTGAATCCCCATGTAGCAGCAAGGCTCAGGAGACCCCACACACTCAGATCTTAACCCCAGTGTGCAGAAAGGTTCAAAACGTGTTTTTCAGCAGAAATAAACATGTTTCTGCAAGTTTGGTCAACCCCATGTAAGTTATGGGGCAGTAACAGTACACTCTGCAAAACGTGTTTTTCAGCCCGAAATAAACGCGTTTTTTCAGACAACTGAATCCCCATGTAGCAGCAAGGCTCAGAAGAGCCCACACACTCAGATCTTAACCCCAGTGTGCAGAAAGGTTCAAAACGTGTTTTTCAGAAGAAATAAACATGTTTCTGCAAGTTTGGTCAACCCCATGTAAGTTATGGGGCAGTAACAGTACACTCTGCAAAACGTGTTTTTCAGCCCGAAATAAACGCGTTTTTTCAGACAACTGAATCCCCATGTAGCAGCAAGGCTCAGAAGAGCCCACACACTCAGCTCTTAACCCCAGTGTGCAGAAAGGGTCAAAACGTGTTTTTCAGCAGAAATAAACATGTTTCTGCAAGTTTGGTCAACCCCATGTAAGATATGGGGCAGTAACAGTACACTCTGCAAAACGTGTTTTTCAGCCCGAAATAAACGCGTTTTTTCAGACAACTGAATCCCCATGTAGCAGCAAGGCTCAGAAGAGCCAACACACTCAGATCTTAACCCCAGTGTGCAGAAAGGTTCAAAACGTGTTTTTCAGCAGAAATAAACATGTTTCTGCAAGTTTGGTCAACCCCATGTAAGTTATGGGGCAGTAACAGTACACTCTGCAAAACGTGTTTTTCAGCCCGAAATAAACGCGTTTTTTCAGTCAACTGAATCCCCATGTAGCAGCAAGTCTCAGAAGAGCCCACACACTCAGCTCTTAACCCCAGTGAGCAGAAAGGTTCAAAACGTGTTTTTCAGCAGAAATAAACATGTTTCTGCAAGTTTGGTCAACCCCATGTAACTTATGGGGCAGTAACAGCTCACTTTTCAAAACGTGTTTTTCAGCCCGAAATAAACACGTTTTTTCAGACAGCTGTATCCCTATGTAACTGCAAGGCTCAGAAGAGCCCACACACTCAGGTCTTAACCCCAGTGTGCTGAAAGTGTCAAAACATGTTTTTCAGCAGAAATAAACATGTTTCTGCAAGTTTGGTCAACCCCATGTAACTTATGGGGCAGTAAAAGCTCACTTTTCAAAACGTGTTTTTCAGCCCGAAATAAACGCGTTTTTTCAAACAACTGAATCCCCATGTAGCAGCAAGGGTCAGAAGAGCCCACATACTCAGCTCTTATCCCCAGTGTGCAGAAAGGGTCAAAACGTGTTTTTCAGCAGAAATAAACATGTTTCTCCAAGTTTGGTCAACCCCATGTAAGTTATGTGGCAGTAACAGTACACTTTTCAAAACGTGTTTTTCAGCCCGAAATAAACGCGTTTTTTCAGACAACTGAATCCCCATGTAGCAGCAAGGCTCAGGAGACCCCACACACTCAGATCTTAACCCCAGTGTGTAGAAAGGCTCAAAACGTGTTTTTCAGCAGAAATAAACATGTTTCTGCAAGTTTGGTCAACCCCATGTAAGTTATGGGGCAGTAACAGTACACTCTGCAAAACGTGTTTTTCAGCCCGAAATAAACGCGTTTTTTCAGACAACTGAATCCCCATGTAGCAGCAAGGCTCAGAAGAGCCCACACACTCAGATCTTAACCCCAGTGTGCAGAAAGGTTCAAAACGTGTTTTTCAGCAGAAATAAACATGTTTCTGCAAGTTTGGTCAACCCCATGTAAGTTATGGGGCAGTAACAGTACACTCTGCAAAACGTGTTTTTCAGCCCGAAATAAACGCGTTTTTTCAGACAACTGAATCCCCATGTAGCAGCAAGGCTCAGAAGAGCCCACACACTCAGCTCTTAACCCCAGTGTGCAGAAAGGGTCAAAACGTGTTTTTCAGCAGAAATAAACATGTTTCTGCAAGTTTGGTCAACCCCATGTAAGATATGGGGCAGTAACAGTACACTCTGCAAAACGTGTTTTTCAGCCCGAAATAAACGCGTTTTTTCAGACAACTGAATCCCCATGTAGCAGCAAGGCTCAGAAGAGCCAACACACTCAGATCTTAACCCCAGTGTGCAGAAAGGTTCAAAACGTGTTTTTCAGCAGAAATAAACATGTTTCTGCAAGTTTGGTCAACCCCATGTAAGTTATGGGGCAGTAACAGTACACTCTGCAAAATGTGTTTTTCAGCCCGAAATAAACGCGTTTTTTCAGTCAACTGAATCCCCATGTAGCAGCAAGTCTCAGAAGAGCCCACACACTCAGCTCTTAACCCCAGTGAGCAGAAAGGTTCAAAACGTGTTTTTCAGCAGAAATAAACATGTTTCTGCAAGTTTGGTAAACCCCATGTAACTTATGGGGCAGTAACAGCTCACTTTTCAAAACGTGTTTTTCAGCCCGAAATAAACGCGTTTTTTCAGACAGCTGTATCCCTATGTAACTGCAAGGCTCAGAAGAGCCCACACACTCAGGTCTTAACCCCAGTGTGCTGAAAGTGTCAAAACATGTTTTTCAGCAGAAATAAACATGTTTCTGCAAGTTTGGTCAACCCCATGTAACTTATGGGGCAGTAAAAGCTCACTTTTCAAAACGTGTTTTTCAGCCCGAAATAAACGCGTTTTTTCAAACAACTGAATCCCCATGTAGCAGCAAGGGTCAGAAGAGCCCACATACTCAGCTCTTATCCCCAGTGTGCAGAAAGGGTCAAAACGTGTTTTTCAGCAGAAATAAACATGTTTCTCCAAGTTTGGTCAACCCCATGTAAGTTATGGGGCAGTAACAGTACACTTTTCAAAACGTGTTTTTCAGCCCGAAATAAACACGTTTTTTCAGACAACTGAATCCCCATGTAGCAGCAAGGCTCAGGAGACCCCACACACTCAGATCTTAACCCCAGTGTGCAGAAAGGTTCAAAACGTGTTTTTCAGCAGAAATAAACATGTTTCTGCAAGTTTGGTCAACCCCATGTAAGTTATGGGGCAGTAACAGTACACTCTGCAAAACGTGTTTTTCAGCCCGAAATAAACGCGTTTTTTCAGTCAACTGAATCCCCATGTAGCAGCAAGTCTCAGAAGAGCCCACACACTCAGCTCTTAACCCCAGTGTGCAGAAAGGGTCAAAACGTGTTTTTCAGCAGAAATAAACATGTTTCTGCAAGTTTGGTCAACCCCATGTAAGATATGGGGCAGTAACAGTACACTCTGCAAAACGTGTTTTTCAGCCCGAAATAAACGCGTTTTTTCAGACAACTGAATCCCCATGTAGCAGCAAGGCTCAGAAGAGCCCACACACTCAGATCTTAACCCCAGTGTGCAAAAAGGTTCAAAACGTGTTTTTCAGCAGAAATAAACATGTTTCTGCAAGTTTGGTCAACCCCATGTAAGTTATGGGGCAGTAACAGTACACTCTGCAAAACGTGTTTTTCAGCCCGAAATAAACGCGTTTTTTCAGACAACTGAATCCCCATGTAGCAGCAAGGCTCAGAAGAGCCCACACACTCAGATCTTAACCCCAGTGTGCAGAAAGGTTCAAAACGTGTTTTTCAGCAGAAATAAACATGTTTCTGCAAGTTTGGTCAACCCCATGTAAGTTATGGGGCAGTAACAGTACACTCTGCAAAACGTGTTTTTCAGCCCGAAATAAACGCGTTTTTTCAAACAACTGAATCCCCATGTAGCAGCAAGGCTCAGAAGAGCCCACACACTCAGATCTTAACCCCAGTGAGCAGAAAGGTTCAAAACGTGTTTTTCAGCAGAAATAAACATGTTTCTGCAAGTTTGGTCAACCCCATGTAACTTATGGGGCAGTAACAGCTCACTTTTCAAAACGTGTTTTTCAGCCCGAAATAAACGCGTTTTTTCAGACAGCTGTATCCCTATGTAACTGCAAGGCTCAGAAGAGCCCACACACTCAGGTCTTAACCCCAGTGTGCTGAAAGTGTCAAAACATGTTTTTCAGCAGAAATAAACATGTTTCTGCAAGTTTGGTCAACCCCATGTAACTTATGGGGCAGTAAAAGCTCACTTTTCAAAACGTGTTTTTCAGCCCGAAATAAACGCGTTTTTTCAAACAACTGAATCCCCATGTAGCAGCAAGGGTCAGAAGAGCCCACATACTCAGCTCTTATCCCCAGTGTGCAGAAAGGGTCAAAACGTGTTTTTCAGCAGAAATAAACATGTTTCTCCAAGTTTGGTCAACCCCATGTAAGTTATGGGGCAGTAACAGTACACTTTTCAAAACGTGTTTTTCAGCCCGAAATAAACGCGTTTTTTCAGACAACTGAATCCCCATGTAGCAGCAAGGCTCAGGAGACCCCACACACTCAGATCTTAACCCCAGTGTGCAGAAAGGTTCAAAACGTGTTTTTCAGCAGAAATAAACATGTTTCTGCAAGTTTGGTCAACCCCATGTAAGTTATGGGGCAGTAACAGTACACTCTGCAAAACGTGTTTTTCAGCCCGAAATAAAGGCGTTTTTTCAGACAACTGAATCCCCATGTAGCAGCAAGGCTCAGAAGAGCCCACACACTCAGATCTTAACCCCAGTGTGCAGAAAGGTTCAAAACGTGTTTTTCAGAAGAAATAAACATGTTTCTGCAAGTTTGGTCAACCCCATGTAAGTTATGGGGCAGTAACAGTACACTCTGCAAAACGTGTTTTTCAGCCCGAAATAAACGCGTTTTTTCAGACAACTGAATCCCCATGTAGCAGCAAGGCTCAGAAGAGCCCACACACTCAGCTCTTAACCCCAGTGTGCAGAAAGGGTCAAAACGTGTTTTTCAGCAGAAATAAACATGTTTCTGCAAGTTTGGTCAACCCCATGTAAGATATGGGGCAGTAACAGTACACTCTGCAAAACGTGTTTTTCAGCATGAAATAAACGCGTTTTTTCAGACAACTGAATCCCCATGTAGCAGCAAGGCTCAGAAGAGCCAACACACTCAGATCTTAACCCCAGTGTGCAGAAAGGTTCAAAACGTGTTTTTCAGCAGAAATAAACATGTTTCTGCAAGTTTGGTCAACCCCATGTAAGTTATGGGGCAGTAACAGTACACTCTGCAAAACGTGTTTTTCAGCCCGAAATAAACGCGTTTTTTCAGTCAACTGAATCCCCATGTAGCAGCAAGTCTCAGAAGAGCCCACACACTCAGCTCTTAACCCCAGTGAGCAGAAAGGTTCAAAACGTGTTTTTCAGCAGAAATAAACATGTTTCTGCAAGTTTGGTCAACCCCATGTAACTTATGGGGCAGTAACAGCTCACTTTTCAAAACGTGTTTTTCAGCCCGAAATAAACACGTTTTTTCAGACAGCTGTATCCCTATGTAACTGCAAGGCTCAGAAGAGCCCACACACTCAGGTCTTAACCCCAGTGTGCTGAAAGTGTCAAAACATGTTTTTCAGCAGAAATAAACATGTTTCTGCAAGTTTGGTCAACCCCATGTAACTTATGGGGCAGTAAAAGCTCACTTTTCAAAACGTGTTTTTCAGCCCGAAATAAACGCGTTTTTTCAAACAACTGAATCCCCATGTAGCAGCAAGGGTCAGAAGAGCCCACATACTCAGCTCTTATCCCCAGTGTGCAGAAAGGGTCAAAACGTGTTTTTCAGCAGAAATAAACATGTTTCTCCAAGTTTGGTCAACCCCATGTAAGTTATGGGGCAGTAACAGTACACTTTTCAAAACGTGTTTTTCAGCCCGAAATAAACGCGTTTTTTCAGACAACTGAATCCCCATGTAGCAGCAAGGCTCAGGAGACCCCACACACTCAGATCTTAACCCCAGTGTGTAGAAAGGCTCAAAACGTGTTTTTCAGCAGAAATAAACATGTTTCTGCAAGTTTGGTCAACCCCATGTAAGTTATGGGGCAGTAACAGTACACTCTGCAAAACGTGTTTTTCAGCCCGAAATAAACGCGTTTTTTCAGACAACTGAATCCCCATGTAGCAGCAAGGCTCAGAAGAGCCCCCACACTCAGATCTTAACCCCAGTGTGCAGAAAGGTTCAAAACGTGTTTTTCAGCAGAAATAAACATGTTTCTGCAAGTTTGGTCAACCCCATGTAAGTTATGGGGCAGTAACAGTACACTCTGCAAAACGTGTTTTTCAGCCCGAAATAAACGCGTTTTTTCAGACAACTGAATCCCCATGTAGCAGCAAGGCTCAGAAGAGCCCACACACTCAGCTCTTAACCCCAGTGTGCAGAAAGGCTCAAAACGTGTTTTTCAGCAGAAATAAACATGTTTCTGCAAGTTTGGTCAACCCCATGTAAGTTATGGGGCAGTAACAGTACACTCTGCAAAACGTGTTTTTCAGCCCGAAATAAACGCGTTTTTTCAGACAACTGAATCCCCATGTAGCAGCAAGGCTCAGAAGAGCCCACACACTCAGATCTTAACCCCAGTGTGCAGAAAGGTTCAAAACGTGTTTTTCAGCAGAAATAAACATGTTTCTGCAAGTTTGGTCAACCCCATGTAAGTTATGGGGCAGTAACAGTACACTCTGCAAAACGTGTTTTTCAGCCCGAAATAAACGCGTTTTTTCAGACAACTGAATCCCCATGTAGCAGCAAGGCTCAGAAGAGCCCACACACTCAGCTCTTAACCCCAGTGTGCAGAAAGGGTCAAAACGTGTTTTTCAGCAGAAATAAACATGTTTCTGCAAGTTTGGTCAACCCCATGTAAGATATGGGGCAGTAACAGTACACTCTGCAAAACGTGTTTTTCAGCCCGAAATAAACGCGTTTTTTCAGACAACTGAATCCCCATGTAGCAGCAAGGCTCAGAAGAGCCAACACACTCAGATCTTAACCCCAGTGTGCAGAAAGGTTCAAAACGTGTTTTTCAGCAGAAATAAACATGTTTCTGCAAGTTTGGTCAACCCCATGTAAGTTATGGGGCAGTAACAGTACACTCTGCAAAATGTGTTTTTCAGCCCGAAATAAACGCGTTTTTTCAGTCAACTGAATCCCCATGTAGCAGCAAGTCTCAGAAGAGCCCACACACTCAGCTCTTAACCCCAGTGAGCAGAAAGGTTCAAAACGTGTTTTTCAGCAGAAATAAACATGTTTCTGCAAGTTTGGTAAACCCCATGTAACTTATGGGGCAGTAACAGCTCACTTTTCAAAACGTGTTTTTCAGCCCGAAATAAACGCGTTTTTTCAGACAGCTGTATCCCTATGTAACTGCAAGGCTCAGAAGAGCCCACACACTCAGGTCTTAACCCCAGTGTGCTGAAAGTGTCAAAACATGTTTTTCAGCAGAAATAAACATGTTTCTGCAAGTTTGGTCAACCCCATGTAACTTATGGGGCAGTAAAAGCTCACTTTTCAAAACGTGTTTTTCAGCCCGAAATAAACGCGTTTTTTCAAACAACTGAATCCCCATGTAGCAGCAAGGGTCAGAAGAGCCCACATACTCAGCTCTTATCCCCAGTGTGCAGAAAGGGTCAAAACGTGTTTTTCAGCAGAAATAAACATGTTTCTCCAAGTTTGGTCAACCCCATGTAAGTTATGGGGCAGTAACAGTACACTTTTCAAAACGTGTTTTTCAGCCCGAAATAAACACGTTTTTTCAGACAACTGAATCCCCATGTAGCAGCAAGGCTCAGGAGACCCCACACACTCAGATCTTAACCCCAGTGTGCAGAAAGGTTCAAAACGTGTTTTTCAGCAGAAATAAACATGTTTCTGCAAGTTTGGTCAACCCCATGTAAGTTATGGGGCAGTAACAGTACACTCTGCAAAACGTGTTTTTCAGCCCGAAATAAACGCGTTTTTTCAGTCAACTGAATCCCCATGTAGCAGCAAGTCTCAGAAGAGCCCACACACTCAGCTCTTAACCCCAGTGTGCAGAAAGGGTCAAAACGTGTTTTTCAGCAGAAATAAACATGTTTCTGCAAGTTTGGTCAACCCCATGTAAGATATGGGGCAGTAACAGTACACTCTGCAAAACGTGTTTTTCAGCCCGAAATAAACGCGTTTTTTCAGACAACTGAATCCCCATGTAGCAGCAAGGCTCAGAAGAGCCCACACACTCAGATCTTAACCCCAGTGTGCAAAAAGGTTCAAAACGTGTTTTTCAGCAGAAATAAACATGTTTCTGCAAGTTTGGTCAACCCCATGTAAGTTATGGGGCAGTAACAGTACACTCTGCAAAACGTGTTTTTCAGCCCGAAATAAACGCGTTTTTTCAGACAACTGAATCCCCATGTAGCAGCAAGGCTCAGAAGAGCCCACACACTCAGATCTTAACCCCAGTGTGCAGAAAGGTTCAAAACGTGTTTTTCAGCAGAAATAAACATGTTTCTGCAAGTTTGGTCAACCCCATGTAAGTTATGGGGCAGTAACAGTACACTCTGCAAAACGTGTTTTTCAGCCCGAAATAAACGCGTTTTTTCAAACAACTGAATCCCCATGTAGCAGCAAGGCTCAGAAGAGCCCACACACTCAGATCTTAACCCCAGTGAGCAGAAAGGTTCAAAACGTGTTTTTCAGCAGAAATAAACATGTTTCTGCAAGTTTGGTCAACCCCATGTAACTTATGGGGCAGTAACAGCTCACTTTTCAAAACGTGTTTTTCAGCCCGAAATAAACGCGTTTTTTCAGACAGCTGTATCCCTATGTAACTGCAAGGCTCAGAAGAGCCCACACACTCAGGTCTTAACCCCAGTGTGCTGAAAGTGTCAAAACATGTTTTTCAGCAGAAATAAACATGTTTCTGCAAGTTTGGTCAACCCCATGTAACTTATGGGGCAGTAAAAGCTCACTTTTCAAAACGTGTTTTTCAGCCCGAAATAAACGCGTTTTTTCAAACAACTGAATCCCCATGTAGCAGCAAGGGTCAGAAGAGCCCACATACTCAGCTCTTATCCCCAGTGTGCAGAAAGGGTCAAAACGTGTTTTTCAGCAGAAATAAACATGTTTCTCCAAGTTTGGTCAACCCCATGTAAGTTATGGGGCAGTAACAGTACACTTTTCAAAACGTGTTTTTCAGCCCGAAATAAACGCGTTTTTTCAGACAACTGAATCCCCATGTAGCAGCAAGGCTCAGGAGACCCCACACACTCAGATCTTAACCCCAGTGTGCAGAAAGGTTCAAAACGTGTTTTTCAGCAGAAATAAACATGTTTCTGCAAGTTTGGTCAACCCCATGTAAGTTATGGGGCAGTAACAGTACACTCTGCAAAACGTGTTTTTCAGCCCGAAATAAAGGCGTTTTTTCAGACAACTGAATCCCCATGTAGCAGCAAGGCTCAGAAGAGCCCACACACTCAGATCTTAACCCCAGTGTGCAGAAAGGTTCAAAACGTGTTTTTCAGAAGAAATAAACATGTTTCTGCAAGTTTGGTCAACCCCATGTAAGTTATGGGGCAGTAACAGTACACTCTGCAAAACGTGTTTTTCAGCCCGAAATAAACGCGTTTTTTCAGACAACTGAATCCCCATGTAGCAGCAAGGCTCAGAAGAGCCCACACACTCAGCTCTTAACCCCAGTGTGCAGAAAGGGTCAAAACGTGTTTTTCAGCAGAAATAAACATGTTTCTGCAAGTTTGGTCAACCCCATGTAAGATATGGGGCAGTAACAGTACACTCTGCAAAACGTGTTTTTCAGCCCGAAATAAACGCGTTTTTTCAGACAACTGAATCCCCATGTAGCAGCAAGGCTCAGAAGAGCCAACACACTCAGATCTTAACCCCAGTGTGCAGAAAGGTTCAAAACGTGTTTTTCAGCAGAAATAAACATGTTTCTGCAAGTTTGGTCAACCCCATGTAAGTTATGGGGCAGTAACAGTACACTCTGCAAAACGTGTTTTTCAGCCCGAAATAAACGCGTTTTTTCAGTCAACTGAATCCCCATGTAGCAGCAAGTCTCAGAAGAGCCCACACACTCAGCTCTTAACCCCAGTGAGCAGAAAGGTTCAAAACGTGTTTTTCAGCAGAAATAAACATGTTTCTGCAAGTTTGGTCAACCCCATGTAACTTATGGGGCAGTAACAGCTCACTTTTCAAAACGTGTTTTTCAGCCCGAAATAAACACGTTTTTTCAGACAGCTGTATCCCTATGTAACTGCAAGGCTCAGAAGAGCCCACACACTCAGGTCTTAACCCCAGTGTGCTGAAAGTGTCAAAACATGTTTTTCAGCAGAAATAAACATGTTTCTGCAAGTTTGGTCAACCCCATGTAACTTATGGGGCAGTAAAAGCTCACTTTTCAAAACGTGTTTTTCAGCCCGAAATAAACGCGTTTTTTCAAACAACTGAATCCCCATGTAGCAGCAAGGGTCAGAAGAGCCCACATACTCAGCTCTTATCCCCAGTGTGCAGAAAGGGTCAAAACGTGTTTTTCAGCAGAAATAAACATGTTTCTCCAAGTTTGGTCAACCCCATGTAAGTTATGGGGCAGTAACAGTACACTTTTCAAAACGTGTTTTTCAGCCCGAAATAAACGCGTTTTTTCAGACAACTGAATCCCCATGTAGCAGCAAGGCTCAGGAGACCCCACACACTCAGATCTTAACCCCAGTGTGTAGAAAGGCTCAAAACGTGTTTTTCAGCAGAAATAAACATGTTTCTGCAAGTTTGGTCAACCCCATGTAAGTTATGGGGCAGTAACAGTACACTCTGCAAAACGTGTTTTTCAGCCCGAAATAAACGCGTTTTTTCAGACAACTGAATCCCCATGTAGCAGCAAGGCTCAGAAGAGCCCCCACACTCAGATCTTAACCCCAGTGTGCAGAAAGGTTCAAAACGTGTTTTTCAGCAGAAATAAACATGTTTCTGCAAGTTTGGTCAACCCCATGTAAGTTATGGGGCAGTAACAGTACACTCTGCAAAACGTGTTTTTCAGCCCGAAATAAACGCGTTTTTTCAGACAACTGAATCCCCATGTAGCAGCAAGGCTCAGAAGAGCCCACACACTCAGCTCTTAACCCCAGTGTGCAGAAAGGGTCAAAACGTGTTTTTCAGCAGAAATAAACATGTTTCTGCAAGTTTGGTCAACCCCATGTAAGATATGGGGCAGTAACAGTACACTCTGCAAAACGTGTTTTTCAGCCCGAAATAAACGCGTTTTTTCAGACAACTGAATCCCCATGTAGCAGCAAGGCTCAGAAGAGCCAACACACTCAGATCTTAACCCCAGTGTGCAGAAAGGTTCAAAACGTGTTTTTCAGCAGAAATAAACATGTTTCTGCAAGTTTGGTCAACCCCATGTAAGTTATGGGGCAGTAACAGTACACTCTGCAAAATGTGTTTTTCAGCCCGAAATAAACGCGTTTTTTCAGTCAACTGAATCCCCATGTAGCAGCAAGTCTCAGAAGAGCCCACACACTCAGCTCTTAACCCCAGTGAGCAGAAAGGTTCAAAACGTGTTTTTCAGCAGAAATAAACATGTTTCTGCAAGTTTGGTAAACCCCATGTAACTTATGGGGCAGTAACAGCTCACTTTTCAAAACGTGTTTTTCAGCCCGAAATAAACGCGTTTTTTCAGACAGCTGTATCCCTATGTAACTGCAAGGCTCAGAAGAGCCCACACACTCAGGTCTTAACCCCAGTGTGCTGAAAGTGTCAAAACATGTTTTTCAGCAGAAATAAACATGTTTCTGCAAGTTTGGTCAACCCCATGTAACTTATGGGGCAGTAAAAGCTCACTTTTCAAAACGTGTTTTTCAGCCCGAAATAAACGCGTTTTTTCAAACAACTGAATCCCCATGTAGCAGCAAGGGTCAGAAGAGCCCACATACTCAGCTCTTATCCCCAGTGTGCAGAAAGGGTCAAAACGTGTTTTTCAGCAGAAATAAACATGTTTCTCCAAGTTTGGTCAACCCCATGTAAGTTATGGGGCAGTAACAGTACACTTTTCAAAACGTGTTTTTCAGCCCGAAATAAACACGTTTTTTCAGACAACTGAATCCCCATGTAGCAGCAAGGCTCAGGAGACCCCACACACTCAGATCTTAACCCCAGTGTGCAGAAAGGTTCAAAACGTGTTTTTCAGCAGAAATAAACATGTTTCTGCAAGTTTGGTCAACCCCATGTAAGTTATGGGGCAGTAACAGTACACTCTGCAAAACGTGTTTTTCAGCCCGAAATAAACGCGTTTTTTCAGTCAACTGAATCCCCATGTAGCAGCAAGTCTCAGAAGAGCCCACACACTCAGCTCTTAACCCCAGTGTGCAGAAAGGGTCAAAACGTGTTTTTCAGCAGAAATAAACATGTTTCTGCAAGTTTGGTCAACCCCATGTAAGATATGGGGCAGTAACAGTACACTCTGCAAAACGTGTTTTTCAGCCCGAAATAAACGCGTTTTTTCAGACAACTGAATCCCCATGTAGCAGCAAGGCTCAGAAGAGCCCACACACTCAGATCTTAACCCCAGTGTGCAAAAAGGTTCAAAACGTGTTTTTCAGCAGAAATAAACATGTTTCTGCAAGTTTGGTCAACCCCATGTAAGTTATGGGGCAGTAACAGTACACTCTGCAAAACGTGTTTTTCAGCCCGAAATAAACGCGTTTTTTCAGACAACTGAATCCCCATGTAGCAGCAAGGCTCAGAAGAGCCCACACACTCAGATCTTAACCCCAGTGTGCAGAAAGGTTCAAAACGTGTTTTTCAGCAGAAATAAACATGTTTCTGCAAGTTTGGTCAACCCCATGTAAGTTATGGGGCAGTAACAGTACACTCTGCAAAACGTGTTTTTCAGCCCGAAATAAACGCGTTTTTTCAAACAACTGAATCCCCATGTAGCAGCAAGGCTCAGAAGAGCCCACACACTCAGATCTTAACCCCAGTGAGCAGAAAGGTTCAAAACGTGTTTTTCAGCAGAAATAAACATGTTTCTGCAAGTTTGGTCAACCCCATGTAACTTATGGGGCAGTAACAGCTCACTTTTCAAAACGTGTTTTTCAGCCCGAAATAAACGCGTTTTTTCAGACAGCTGTATCCCTATGTAACTGCAAGGCTCAGAAGAGCCCACACACTCAGGTCTTAACCCCAGTGTGCTGAAAGTGTCAAAACATGTTTTTCAGCAGAAATAAACATGTTTCTGCAAGTTTGGTCAACCCCATGTAACTTATGGGGCAGTAAAAGCTCACTTTTCAAAACGTGTTTTTCAGCCCGAAATAAACGCGTTTTTTCAAACAACTGAATCCCCATGTAGCAGCAAGGGTCAGAAGAGCCCACATACTCAGCTCTTATCCCCAGTGTGCAGAAAGGGTCAAAACGTGTTTTTCAGCAGAAATAAACATGTTTCTCCAAGTTTGGTCAACCCCATGTAAGTTATGGGGCAGTAACAGTACACTTTTCAAAACGTGTTTTTCAGCCCGAAATAAACGCGTTTTTTCAGACAACTGAATCCCCATGTAGCAGCAAGGCTCAGGAGACCCCACACACTCAGATCTTAACCCCAGTGTGCAGAAAGGTTCAAAACGTGTTTTTCAGCAGAAATAAACATGTTTCTGCAAGTTTGGTCAACCCCATGTAAGTTATGGGGCAGTAACAGTACACTCTGCAAAACGTGTTTTTCAGCCCGAAATAAACGCGTTTTTTCAGACAACTGAATCCCCATGTAGCAGCAAGGCTCAGAAGAGCCCACACACTCAGATCTTAACCCCAGTGTGCAGAAAGGTTCAAAACGTGTTTTTCAGAAGAAATAAACATGTTTCTGCAAGTTTGGTCAACCCCATGTAAGTTATGGGGCAGTAACAGTACACTCTGCAAAACGTGTTTTTCAGCCCGAAATAAACGCGTTTTTTCAGACAACTGAATCCCCATGTAGCAGCAAGGCTCAGAAGAGCCCACACACTCAGCTCTTAACCCCAGTGTGCAGAAAGGGTCAAAACGTGTTTTTCAGCAGAAATAAACATGTTTCTGCAAGTTTGGTCAACCCCATGTAAGATATGGGGCAGTAACAGTACACTCTGCAAAACGTGTTTTTCAGCCCGAAATAAACGCGTTTTTTCAGACAACTGAATCCCCATGTAGCAGCAAGGCTCAGAAGAGCCAACACACTCAGATCTTAACCCCAGTGTGCAGAAAGGTTCAAAACGTGTTTTTCAGCAGAAATAAACATGTTTCTGCAAGTTTGGTCAACCCCATGTAAGTTATGGGGCAGTAACAGTACACTCTGCAAAACGTGTTTTTCAGCCCGAAATAAACGCGTTTTTTCAGTCAACTGAATCCCCATGTAGCAGCAAGTCTCAGAAGAGCCCACACACTCAGCTCTTAACCCCAGTGAGCAGAAAGGTTCAAAACGTGTTTTTCAGCAGAAATAAACATGTTTCTGCAAGTTTGGTCAACCCCATGTAACTTATGGGGCAGTAACAGCTCACTTTTCAAAACGTGTTTTTCAGCCCGAAATAAACACGTTTTTTCAGACAGCTGTATCCCTATGTAACTGCAAGGCTCAGAAGAGCCCACACACTCAGGTCTTAACCCCAGTGTGCTGAAAGTGTCAAAACATGTTTTTCAGCAGAAATAAACATGTTTCTGCAAGTTTGGTCAACCCCATGTAACTTATGGGGCAGTAAAAGCTCACTTTTCAAAACGTGTTTTTCAGCCCGAAATAAACGCGTTTTTTCAAACAACTGAATCCCCATGTAGCAGCAAGGGTCAGAAGAGCCCACATACTCAGCTCTTATCCCCAGTGTGCAGAAAGGGTCAAAACGTGTTTTTCAGCAGAAATAAACATGTTTCTCCAAGTTTGGTCAACCCCATGTAAGTTATGGGGCAGTAACAGTACACTTTTCAAAACGTGTTTTTCAGCCCGAAATAAACGCGTTTTTTCAGACAACTGAATCCCCATGTAGCAGCAAGGCTCAGGAGACCCCACACACTCAGATCTTAACCCCAGTGTGCAGAAAGGCTCAAAACGTGTTTTTCAGCAGAAATAAACATGTTTCTGCAAGTTTGGTCAACCCCATGTAAGTTATGGGGCAGTAACAGTACACTCTGCAAAACGTGTTTTTCAGCCCGAAATAAACGCGTTTTTTCAGACAACTGAATCCCCATGTAGCAGCAAGGCTCAGAAGAGCCAACACACTCAGATCTTAACCCCAGTGTGCAGAAAGGTTCAAAACGTGTTTTTCAGCAGAAATAAACATGTTTCTGCAAGTTTGGTCAACCCCATGTAAGTTATGGGGCAGTAACAGTACACTCTGCAAAACGTGTTTTTCAGCCCGAAATAAACGCGTTTTTTCAGACAACTGAATCCCCATGTAGCAGCAAGGCTCAGAAGAGCCCACACACTCAGCTCTTAACCCCAGTGTGCAGAAAGGGTCAAAACGTGTTTTTCAGCAGAAATAAACATGTTTCTGCAAGTTTGGTCAACCCCATGTAAGATATGGGGCAGTAACAGTACACTCTGCAAAACGTGTTTTTCAGCCCGAAATAAACGCGTTTTTTCAGACAACTGAATCCCCATGTAGCAGCAAGGCTCAGAAGAGCCAACACACTCAGATCTTAACCCCAGTGTGCAGAAAGGTTCAAAACGTGTTTTTCAGCAGAAATAAACATGTTTCTGCAAGTTTGGTCAACCCCATGTAAGTTATGGGGCAGTAACAGTACACTCTGCAAAACGTGTTTTTCAGCCCGAAATAAACGCGTTTTTTCAGTCAACTGAATCCCCATGTAGCAGCAAGTCTCAGAAGAGCCCACACACTCAGCTCTTAACCCCAGTGAGCAGAAAGGTTCAAAACGTGTTTTTCAGCAGAAATAAACATGTTTCTGCAAGTTTGGTCAACCCCATGTAACTTATGGGGCAGTAACAGCTCACTTTTCAAAACGTGTTTTTCAGCCCGAAATAAACGCGTTTTTTCAGACAGCTGTATCCCTATGTTACTGCAAGGCTCAGAAGAGCCCACACACTCAGGTCTTAACCCCAGTGTGCTGAAAGTGTCAAAACATGTTTTTCAGCAGAAATAAACATGTTTCTGCAAGTTTGGTCAACCCCATGTAACTTATGGGGCAGTAAAAGCTCACTTTTCAAAACGTGTTTTTCAGCCCGAAATAAACGCGTTTTTTCAAACAACTGAATCCCCATGTAGCAGCAAGGGTCAGAAGAGCCCACATACTCAGCTCTTATCCCCAGTGTGCAGAAAGGGTCAAAACGTGTTTTTCAGCAGAAATAAACATGTTTCTCCAAGTTTGGTCAACCCCATGTAAGTTATGGGGCAGTAACAGTACACTTTTCAAAACGTGTTTTTCAGCCCGAAATAAACACGTTTTTTCAGACAACTGAATCCCCATGTAGCAGCAAGGCTCAGGAGACCCCACACACTCAGATCTTAACCCCAGTGTGCAGAAAGGTTCAAAACGTGTTTTTCAGCAGAAATAAACATGTTTCTGCAAGTTTGGTCAACCCCATGTAAGTTATGGGGCAGTAACAGTACACTCTGCAAAACGTGTTTTTCAGCCCGAAATAAACGCGTTTTTTCAGACAACTGAATCCCCATGTAGCAGCAAGGCTCAGAAGAGCCCACACACTCAGCTCTTAACCCCAGTGTGCAGAAAGGGTCAAAACGTGTTTTTCAGCAGAAATAAACATGTTTCTGCAAGTTTGGTCAACCCCATGTAAGATATGGGGCAGTAACAGTACACTCTGCAAAACGTGTTTTTCAGCCCGAAATAAACGCGTTTTTTCAGACAACTGAATCCCCATGTAGCAGCAAGGCTCAGAAGAGCCAACACACTCAGATCTTAACCCCAGTGTGCAGAAAGGTTCAAAACGTGTTTTTCAGCAGAAATAAACATGTTTCTGCAAGTTTGGTCAACCCCATGTAAGTTATGGGGCAGTAACAGTACACTCTGCAAAACGTGTTTTTCAGCCCGAAATAAACGCGTTTTTTCAGTCAACTGAATCCCCATGTAGCAGCAAGGGTCAGAAGAGCCCACACACTCAGCTCTTAACCCCAGTGAGCAGAAAGGTTCAAAACGTGTTTTTCAGCAGAAATAAACATGTTTCTGCAAGTTTGGTCAACCCCATGTAACTTATGGGGCAGTAACAGCTCACTTTTCAAAACGTGTTTTTCAGCCCGAAATAAACGCGTTTTTTCAGACAGCTGTATCCCTATGTAACTGCAAGGCTCAGAAGAGCCCACACACTCAGGTCTTAACCCCAGTGTGCTGAAAGTGTCAAAACATGTTTTTCAGCAGAAATAAACATGTTTCTGCAAGTTTGGTCAACCCCATGTAACTTATGGGGCAGTAAAAGCTCACTTTTCAAAACGTGTTTTTCAGCCCGAAATAAACGCGTTTTTTCAAACAACTGAATCCCCATGTAGCAGCAAGGGTCAGAAGAGCCCACATACTCAGCTCTTATCCCCAGTGTGCAGAAAGGGTCAAAACGTGTTTTTCAGCAGAAATAAACATGTTTCTCCAAGTTTGGTCAACCCCATGTAAGTTATGGGGCAGTAACAGTACACTTTTCAAAACGTGTTTTTCAGCCCGAAATAAACACGTTTTTTCAGACAACTGAATCCCCATGTAGCAGCAAGGCTCAGGAGACCCCACACACTCAGATCTTAACCCCAGTGTGCAGAAAGGTTCAAAACGTGTTTTTCAGCAGAAATAAACATGTTTCTGCAAGTTTGGTCAACCCCATGTAAGTTATGGGGCAGTAACAGTACACTCTGCAAAACGTGTTTTTCAGCCCGAAATAAACGCGTTTTTTCAGACAACTGAATCCCCATGTAGCAGCAAGGCTCAGAAGAGCCCACACACTCAGATCTTAACCCCAGTGTGCAGAAAGGTTCAAAACGTGTTTTTCAGCAGAAATAAACATGTTTCTGCAAGTTTGGTCAACCCCATGTAAGTTATGGGGCAGTAACAGTACACTCTGCAAAACGTGTTTTTCAGCCCGAAATAAACGCGTTTTTTCAGTCAACTGAATCCCCATGTAGCAGCAAGTCTCAGAAGAGCCCACACACTCAGCTCTTAACCCCAGTGTGCAGAAAGGGTCAAAACGTGTTTTTCAGCAGAAATAAACATGTTTCTGCAAGTTTGGTCAACCCCATGTAGGTTATGGGGCAGTAACAGTACACTCTGCAAAACGTGTTTTTCAGCCCGAAATAAACGCGTTTTTTCAGACAACTGAATCCCCATGTAGCAGCAAGGCTCAGAAGAGCCCACACACTCAGATCTTAACCCCAGTGTGCAAAAAGGTTCAAAACGTGTTTTTCAGCAGAAATAAACATGTTTCTGCAAATTTGGTCAACCCCATGTAAGTTATGGGGCAGTAACAGTACATTTTTCAAAACGTGTTTTTCAGCCCGAAATAAACGCGTTTTTTCAGACAACTGAATCCCCATGTAGCAGCAAGTCTCAGAAGAGCCCACACACTCAGCTCTTAACCCCAGTGTGCAGAAAGGGTCAAAACGTGTTTTTCAGCAGAAATAAACATGTTTCTGCAAGTTTGGTCAACCCCATGTAAGTTATGGGGCAGTAACAGTACACTCTGCAAAACGTGTTTTTCAGCCCGAAATAAACGCGTTTTTTCAGACAACTGTATCCCTATGTAACTGCAAGGCTCAGAAGAGCCCACACACTCAGGTCTTAACCCCAGTGTGCTGAAAGTGTCAAAACATGTTTTTCAGCAGAAATAAACATGTTTCTGCAAGTTTGGTCAACCCCATGTAAGTTATGGGGCAGTAACAGCTCACTTTTCAAAACGTGTTTTTCAGCCCGAAATAAACGCGTTTTTTCAGACAACTGAATCCCCATGTAGCAGCAAGGGTCAGAAGAGCCCACATACTCAGCTCTTATCCCCAGTGTGCAGAAAGGGTCAAAACGTGTTTTTCAGCAGAAATAAACATGTTTCTGCAAGTTTGGTCAACCCCATGTAAGTTATGGGGCAGTAACAGTACACTTTTCAAAACGTGTTTTTCAGCCCGAAATAAACGCGTTTTTTCAGACAACTGAATCCCCATGTAGCAGCAAGGCTCAGAAGAGCCCACACACTCAGATCTTAACCCCAGTGTGCAGAAAGGTTCAAAACGTGTTTTTCAGCAGAAATAAACATGTTTCTGCAAGTTTGGTCAACCCCATGTAAGTTATGGGGCAGTAACAGTACACTCTGCAAAACGTGTTTTTCAGCCCGAAATAAACGCGTTTTTTCAGACAACTGAATCCCCATGTAGCAGCAAGGCTCAGAAGAGCCCACACACTCAGCTCTTAACCCCAGTGTGCAGAAAGGGTCAAAACGTGTTTTTCAGCAGAAATAAACATGTTTCTGCAAGTTTGGTCAACCCCATGTAAGATATGGGGCAGTAACAGTACACTCTGCAAAACGTGTTTTTCAGCCCGAAATAAACGCGTTTTTTCAGACAACTGAATCCCCATGTAGCAGCAAGGCTCAGAAGAGCCAACACACTCAGATCTTAACCCCAGTGTGCAGAAAGGGTCAAAACGTGTTTTTCAGCAGAAATAAACATGTTTCTCCAAGTTTGGTCAACCCCATGTAAGTTATGGGGCAGTAACAGTACACTTTTCAAAACGTGTTTTTCAGCCCGAAATAAACACGTTTTTTCAGACAACTGAATCCCCATGTAGCAGCAAGGCTCAGGAGACCCCACACACTCAGATCTTAACCCCAGTGTGCAGAAAGGTTCAAAACGTGTTTTTCAGCAGAAATAAACATGTTTCTGCAAGTTTGGTCAACCCCATGTAAGTTATGGGGCAGTAACAGTACACTCTGCAAAACGTGTTTTTCAGCCCGAAATAAACGCGTTTTTTCAGACAACTGAATCCCCATGTAGCAGCAAGGCTCAGAAGAGCCCACACACTCAGATCTTAACCCCAGTGTGCAGAAAGGTTCAAAACGTGTTTTTCAGCAGAAATAAACATGTTTCTGCAAGTTTGGTCAACCCCATGTAAGTTATGGGGCAGTAACAGTACACTCTGCAAAACGTGTTTTTCAGCCCGAAATAAACGCGTTTTTTCAGACAACTGAATCCCCATGTAGCAGCAAGGCTCAGATGAGCCCACACACTCAGCTCTTAACCCCAGTGTGCAGAAAGGTTCAAAACGTGTTTTTCAGCAGAAATAAAAATGTTTCTGCAAGTTTGGTCAACCCCATGTAAGTTATGGGGCAGTAACAGTACACTCTGCAAAACGTGTTTTTCAGCCCGAAATAAACGCGTTTTTTCAGTCAACTGAATCCCCATGTAGCAGCAAGTCTCAGAAGAGCCCACACACTCAGCTCTTAACCCCAGTGTGCAGAAAGGGTCAAAACGTGTTTTTCAGCAGAAATAAACATGTTTCTGCAAGTTTGGTCAACCCCATGTAGGTTATGGGGCAGTAACAGTACACTCTGCAAAACGTGTTTTTCAGCCCGAAATAAACGCGTTTTTTCAGACAACTGAATCCCCATGTAGCAGCAAGGCTCAGAAGAGCCCACACACTCAGATCTTAACCCCAGTGTGCAAAAAGGTTCAAAACGTGTTTTTCAGCAGAAATAAACATGTTTCTGCAAATTTGGTCAACCCCATGTAAGTTATGGGGCAGTAACAGTACATTTTTCAAAACGTGTTTTTCAGCCCGAAATAAACGCGTTTTTTCAGACAACTGAATCCCCATGTAGCAGCAAGTCTCAGAAGAGCCCACACACTCAGCTCTTAACCCCAGTGTGCAGAAAGGGTCAAAACGTGTTTTTCAGCAGAAATAAACATGTTTCTGCAAGTTTGGTCAACCCCATGTAAGTTATGGGGCAGTAACAGTACACTCTGCAAAACGTGTTTTTCAGCCCGAAATAAACGCGTTTTTTCAGACAACTGTATCCCTATGTAACTGCAAGGCTCAGAAGAGCCCACACACTCAGGTCTTAACCCCAGTGTGCTGAAAGTGTCAAAACGTGTTTTTCAGCAGAAATAAACATGTTTCTGCAAGTTTGGTCAACCCCATGTAACTTATGGGGCAGTAACAGCTCACTTTTCAAAACGTGTTTTTCAGCCCGAAATAAACGCGTTTTTTCAGACAACTGAATCCCCATGTAGCAGCAAGGGTCAGAAGAGCCCACATACTCAGCTCTTATCCCCAGTGTGCAGAAAGGGTCAAAACGTGTTTTTCAGCAGAAATAAACATGTTTCTGAAAGTTTGGTCAACCCCATGTAAGTTATGGGGCAGTAACAGTACACTTTTCAAAACGTGTTTTTCAGCCCGAAATAAACGCGTTTTTTCAGACAACTGAATCCCCATGTAGCAGCAAGGCTCAGAAGAGCCCACACACTCAGATCTTAACCCCAGTGTGCAGAAAGGTTCAAAACGTGTTTTTCAGCAGAAATAAACATGTTTCTGTAAGTTTGGTCAACCCCATGTAAGTTATGGGGCAGTAACAGTACACTTTTCAAAACGTGTTTTTCAGCCCGAAATAAACGCGTTTTTTCAGACAACTGAATCCCCATGTAGCAGCAAGGCTCAGAAGAGCCCACACACTCAGATCTTAACCCCACTGTGCAGAAAGGTTCAAAACGTGTTTTTCAGCAGAAATAAACATGTTTCTGCAAGTTTGGTCAACCCCTTGTAAGTTATGGGGCAGTAACAGTACACTCTGCAAAACGTGTTTTTCAGCCCGAAATAAACGCGTTTTTTCAAACAACTGAATCCCCATGTAGCAGCAAGGGTCAGAAGAGCCCACATACTCAGCTCTTATCCCCAGTGTGCAGAAAGGGTCAAAACGTGTTTTTCAGCAGAAATAAACATGTTTCTCCAAGTTTGGTCAACCCCATGTAAGTTATGGGGCAGTAACAGTACACTTTTCAAAACGTGTTTTTCAGCCCGAAATAAACGCGTTTTTTCAGACAACTGAATCCCCATGTAGCAGCAAGGCTCAGGAGACCCCACACACTCAGATCTTAACCCCAGTGTGCAGAAAGGTTCAAAACGTGTTTTTCAGCAGAAATAAACATGTTTCTGCAAGTTTGGTCAACCCCATGTAAGTTATGGGGCAGTAACAGTACACTCTGCAAAACGTGTTTTTCAGCCCGAAATAAACGCGTTTTTTCAGACAACTGAATCCCCATGTAGCAGCAAGGCTCAGAAGAGCCCACACACTCAGATCTTAACCCCAGTGTGCAGAAAGGTTCAAAACGTGTTTTTCAGCAGAAATAAACATGTTTCTGCAAGTTTGGTCAACCCCATGTAAGTTATGGGGCAGTAACAGTACACTCTGCAAAACGTGTTTTTCAGCCCGAAATAAACGCGTTTTTTCAGACAACTGAATCCCCATGTAGCAGCAAGGCTCAGAAGAGCCCACACACTCAGCTCTTAACCCCAGTGTGCAGAAAGGGTCAAAACGTGTTTTTCAGCAGAAATAAAAATGTTTCTGCAAGTTTGGTCAACCCCATGTAAGATATGGGGCAGTAACAGTACACTCTGCAAAACGTGTTTTTCAGCCCGAAATAAACGCGTTTTTTCAGACAACTGAATCCCCATGTAGCAGCAAGGCTCAGAAGAGCCAACACACTCAGATCTTAACCCCAGTGTGCAGAAAGGTTCAAAACGTGTTTTTCAGCAGAAATAAACATGTTTCTGCAAGTTTGGTCAACCCCATGTAAGTTATGGGGCAGTAACAGTACACTCTGCAAAACGTGTTTTTCAGCCCGAAATAAACGCGTTTTTTCAGTCAACTGAATCCCCATGTAGCAGCAAGTCTCAGAAGAGCCCACACACTCAGCTCTTAACCCCAGTGAGCAGAAAGGTTCAAAACGTGTTTTTCAGCAGAAATAAACATGTTTCTGCAAGTTTGGTCAACCCCATGTAACTTATGGGGCAGTAACAGCTCACTTTTCAAAACGTGTTTTTCAGCCCGAAATAAACGCGTTTTTTCAGACAGCTGTATCCCTATGTAACTGCAAGGCTCAGAAGAGCCCACACACTCAGGTCTTAACCCCAGTGTGCTGAAAGTGTCAAAACATGTTTTTCAGCAGAAATAAACATGTTTCTGCAAGTTTGGTCAACCCCATGTAACTTATGGGGCAGTAAAAGCTCACTTTTCAAAACGTGTTTTTCAGCCCGAAATAAACGCGTTTTTTCAAACAACTGAATCCCCATGTAGCAGCAAGGGTCAGAAGAGCCCACATACTCAGCTCTTATCCCCAGTGTGCAGAAAGGGTCAAAACGTGTTTTTCAGCAGAAATAAACATGTTTCTCCAAGTTTGGTCAACCCCATGTAAGTTATGGGGCAGTAACAGTACACTTTTCAAAACGTGTTTTTCAGCCCGAAATAAACACGTTTTTTCAGACAACTGAATCCCCATGTAGCAGCAAGGCTCAGGAGACCCCACACACTCAGATCTTAACCCCAGTGTGCAGAAAGGTTCAAAACGTGTTTTTCAGCAGAAATAAACATGTTTCTGCAAGTTTGGTCAACCCCATGTAAGTTATGGGGCAGTAACAGTACACTCTGCAAAACGTGTTTTTCAGCCCGAAATAAACGCGTTTTTTCAGACAACTGAATCCCCATGTAGCAGCAAGGCTCAGAAGAGCCCACACACTCAGATCTTAACCCCAGTGTGCAGAAAGGTTCAAAACGTGTTTTTCAGCAGAAATAAACATGTTTCTGCAAGTTTGGTCAACCCCATGTAAGTTATGGGGCAGTAACAGTACACTCTGCAAAACGTGTTTTTCAGCCCGAAATAAACGCGTTTTTTCAGACAACTGAATCCCCATGTAGCAGCAAGGCTCAGATGAGCCCACACACTCAGCTCTTAACCCCAGTGTGCAGAAAGGGTCAAAACGTGTTTTTCAGCAGAAATAAACATGTTTCTGCAAGTTTGGTCAACCCCATGTAAGTTATGGGGCAGTAACAGTACACTCTGCAAGACGTGTTTTTCAGCCCGAAATAAACGCGTTTTTCAGACAACTGAATCCCCATGTAGCAGCAAGGCTCAGAAGAGCCAACACACTCAGATCTTAACCCCAGTGTGCAGAAAGGTTCAAAACGTGTTTTTCAGCAGAAATAAAAATGTTTCTGCAAGTTTGGTCAACCCCATGTAAGTTATGGGGCAGTAACAGTACACTCTGCAAAACGTTTTTCAGCCCGAAATAAACGCGTTTTTTCAGTCAACTGAATCCCCATGTAGCAGCAAGTCTCAGAAGAGCCCACACACTCAGCTCTTAACCCCAGTGTGCAGAAAGGGTCAAAACGTGTTTTTCAGCAGAAATAAACATGTTTCTGCAAGTTTGGTCAACCCCATGTAGGTTATGGGGCAGTAACAGTACACTCTGCAAAACGTGTTTTTCAGCCCGAAATAAACGCGTTTTTTCAGACAACTGAATCCCCATGTAGCAGCAAGGCTCAGAAGAGCCCACACACTCAGATCTTAACCCCAGTGTGCAAAAAGGTTCAAAACGTGTTTTTCAGCAGAAATAAACATGTTTCTGCAAATTTGGTCAACCCCATGTAAGTTATGGGGCAGTAACAGTACATTTTTCAAAACGTGTTTTTCAGCCCGAAATAAACGCGTTTTTTCAGACAACTGAATCCCCATGTAGCAGCAAGTCTCAGAAGAGCCCACACACTCAGCTCTTAACCCCAGTGTGCAGAAAGGGTCAAAACGTGTTTTTCAGCAGAAATAAACATGTTTCTGCAAGTTTGGTCAACCCCATGTAAGTTATGGGGCAGTAACAGTACACTCTGCAAAACGTGTTTTTCAGCCCGAAATAAACGCGTTTTTTCAGACAACTGTATCCCTATGTAACTGCAAGGCTCAGAAGAGCCCACACACTCAGGTCTTAACCCCAGTGTGCTGAAAGTGTCAAAACATGTTTTTCAGCAGAAATAAACATGTTTCTGCAAGTTTGGTCAACCCCATGTAACTTATGGGGCAGTAACAGCTCACTTTTCAAAACGTGTTTTTCAGCCCGAAATAAACGCGTTTTTTCAGACAACTGAATCCCCATGTAGCAGCAAGGGTCAGAAGAGCCCACATACTCAGCTCTTATCCCCAGTGTGCAGAAAGGGTCAAAACGTGTTTTTCAGCAGAAATAAACATGTTTCTGCAAGTTTGGTCAACCCCATGTAAGTTATGGGGCAGTAACAGTACACTTTTCAAAACGTGTTTTTCAGCCCGAAATAAACGCGTTTTTTCAGACAACTGAATCCCCATGTAGCAGCAAGGCTCAGAAGAGCCCACACACTCAGATCTTAACCCCAGTGTGCAGAAAGGTTCAAAACGTGTTTTTCAGCAGAAATAAACATGTTTCTGCAAGTTTGGTCAACCCCATGTAAGTTATGGGGCAGTAACAGTACACTCTGCAAAACGTGTTTTTCAGCCCGAAATAAACGCGTTTTTTCAGACAACTGAATCCCCATGTAGCAGCAAGGCTCAGAAGAGCCCACACACTCAGCTCTTAACCCCAGTGTGCAGAAAGGTTCAAAACGTGTTTTTCAGCAGAAATAAACATGTTTCTGCAAGTTTGGTCAACCCCATGTAAGATATGGGGCAGTAACAGTACACTCTGCAAAACGTGTTTTTCAGCCCGAAATAAACGCGTTTTTTCAGACAACTGAATCCCCATGTAGCAGCAAGGCTCAGAAGAGCCAACACACTCAGATCTTAACCCCAGTGTGCAGAAAGGTTCAAAGCGTGTTTTTCAGCAGAAATAAACATGTTTCTGCAAGTTTGGTCAACCCCATGTAAGTTATGGGGCAGTAACAGTACACTTTTCAAAACGTGTTTTTCAGCCCGAAATAAACACGTTTTTTCAGACAACTGAATCCCCATGTAGCAGCAAGGCTCAGGAGACCCCACACACTCAGATCTTAACCCCAGTGTGCAGAAAGGTTCAAAACGTGTTTTTCAGCAGAAATAAACATGTTTCTGCAAGTTTGGTCAACCCCATGTAAGTTATGGGGCAGTAACAGTACACTCTGCAAAACGTGTTTTTCAGCCCGAAATAAACGCGTTTTTTCAGACAACTGAATCCCCATGTAGCAGCAAGGCTCAGATGAGCCCACACACTCAGCTCTTAACCCCAGTGTGCAGAAAGGGTCAAAACGTGTTTTTCAGCAGAAATAAACATGTTTCTGCAAGTTTGGTCAACCCCATGTAAGTTATGGGGCAGTAACAGTACACTCTGCAAAACGTGTTTTTCAGCCCGAAATAAACGCGTTTTTTCAGACAACTGAATCCCCATGTAGCAGCAAGGCTCAGAAGAGCCAACACACTCAGATCTTAACCCCAGTGTGCAGAAAGGTTCAAAACGTGTTTTTCAGCAGAAATAAAAATGTTTCTGCAAGTTTGGTCAACCCCATGTAAGTTATGGGGCAGTAACAGTACACTCTGCAAAACGTGTTTTTCAGCCCGAAATAAACGCGTTTTTTCAGACAACTGAATCCCCATGTAGCAGCAAGGCTCAGAAGAGCCCACACACTCAGCTCTTAACCCCAGTGTGCAGAAAGGGTCAAAACGTGTTTTTCAGCAGAAATAAACATGTTTCTGCAAGTTTGGTCAACCCCATGTAAGATATGGGGCAGTAACAGTACACTCTGCAAAACGTGTTTTTCAGCCCGAAATAAACGCGTTTTTTCAGACAACTGAATCCCCATGTAGCAGCAAGGCTCAGAAGAGCCAACACACTCAGATCTTAACCCCAGTGTGCAGAAAGGTTCAAAACGTGTTTTTCAGCAGAAATAAACATGTTTCTGCAAGTTTGGTCAACCCCATGTAAGTTATGGGGCAGTAACAGTACACTCTGCAAAACGTGTTTTTCAGCCCGAAATAAACGCGTTTTTTCATTCAACTGAATCCCCATGTAGCAGCAAGTCTCAGAAGAGCCCACACACTCAGCTCTTAACCCCAGTGTGCAGAAAGGGTCAAAACGTGTTTTTCAGCAGAAATAAACATGTTTCTCCAAGTTTAGTCAACCCCATGTAAGTTATGGGGCAGTAACAGTACACTTTTCAAAACGTGTTTTTCAGCCCGAAATAAACACGTTTTTTCAGACAACTGAATCCCCATGTAGCAGCAAGGCTCAGGAGACCCCACACACTCAGATCTTAACCCCAGTGTGCAGAAAGGTTCAAAACGTGTTTTTCAGCAGAAATAAACATGTTTCTGCAAGTTTGGTCAACCCCATGTAAGTTATGGGGCAGTAACAGTACACTCTGCAAAACGTGTTTTTCAGCCCGAAATAAACGCGTTTTTTCAGACAACTGAATCCCCATGTAGCAGCAAGGCTCAGATGAGCCCACACACTCAGCTCTTAACCCCAGTGTGCAGAAAGGGTCAAAACGTGTTTTTCAGCAGAAATAAACATGTTTCTGCAAGTTTGGTCAACCCCATGTAAGTTATGGGGCAGTAACAGTACACTCTGCAAAACGTGTTTTTCAGCCCGAAATAAACGCGTTTTTCAGACAACTGAATCCCCATGTAGCAGCAAGGCTCAGAAGAGCCAACACACTCAGATCTTAACCCCAGTGTGCAGAAAGGTTCAAAACGTGTTTTTCAGCAGAAATAAAAATGTTTCTGCAAGTTTGGTCAACCCCATGTAAGTTATGGGGCAGTAACAGTACACTCTGCAAAACGTGTTTTTCAGCCCGAAATAAACGCGTTTTTTCAGTCAACTGAATCCCCATGTAGCAGCAAGGCTCAGAAGAGCCCACACACTCAGATCTTAACCCCAGTGTGCAAAAAGGTTCAAAACGTGTTTTTCAGCAGAAATAAACATGTTTCTGCAAATTTGGTCAACCCCATGTAAGTTATGGGGCAGTAACAGTACATTTTTCAAAACGTGTTTTTCAGCCCGAAATAAACGCGTTTTTTCAGACAACTGAATCCCCATGTAGCAGCAAGTCTCAGAAGAGCCCACACACTCAGCTCTTAACCCCAGTGTGCAGAAAGGGTCAAAACGTGTTTTTCAGCAGAAATAAACATGTTTCTGCAAGTTTGGTCAACCCCATGTAAGTTATGGGGCAGTAACAGTACACTCTGCAAAACGTGTTTTTCAGCCCGAAATAAACGCGTTTTTTCAGACAACTGTATCCCTATGTAACTGCAAGGCTCAGAAGAGCCCACACACTCAGGTCTTAACCCCAGTGTGCTGAAAGTGTCAAAACATGTTTTTCAGCAGAAATAAACATGTTTCTGCAAGTTTGGTCAACCCCATGTAACTTATGGGGCAGTAACAGCTCAATTTTCAAAACGTGTTTTTCAGCCCGAAATAAACGCGTTTTTTCAGACAACTGAATCCCCATGTAGCAGCAAGGGTCAGAAGAGCCCACATACTCAGCTCTTATCCCCAGTGTGCAGAAAGGGTCAAAACGTGTTTTTCAGCAGAAATAAACATGTTTCTGCAAGTTTGGTCAACCCCATGTAAGTTATGGGGCAGTAACAGTACACTTTTCAAAACGTGTTTTTCAGCCCGAAATAAACGCGTTTTTTCAGACAACTGAATCCCCATGTAGCAGCAAGGCTCAGAAGAGCCCACACACTCAGATCTTAACCCCAGTGTGCAGAAAGGTTCAAAACGTGTTTTTCAGCAGAAATAAACATGTTTCTGTAAGTTTGGTCAACCCCATGTAAGTTATGGGGCAGTAACAGTACACTTTTCAAAACGTGTTTTTCAGCCCGAAATAAACGCGTTTTTTCAGAAAACTGAATCCCCATGTAGCAGCAAGGCTCAGAAGAGCCCACACACTCAGATCTTAACCCCAGTGTGCAGAAAGGTTCAAAACGTGTTTTTCAGCAGAAATAAACATGTTTCTGCAAGTTTGGTCAACCCCTTGTAAGTTATGGGGCAGTAACAGTACACTCTGCAAAACGTGTTTTTCAGCCCGAAATAAACGCGTTTTTTCAGACAACTGAATCCCCATGTAGCAGCAAGGCTCAGAAGAGCCCACACACTCAGATCTTAACCCCAGTGTGCAGAAAGGTTCAAAACGTGTTTTTCAGCAGAAATAAACATGTTTCTGCAAGTTTGGTCAACCCCATGTAAGTTATGGGGCAGTAACAGTACACTTTTCAAAACGTGTTTTTCAGCCCGAAATAAACGCGTTTTTTCAGACAACTGAATCCCCATGTAGCAGCAAGTCTCAGAAGAGCCCACACACTCAGCTCTTAACCCCAGTGTGCAGAAAGGGTCAAAACGTGTTTTTCAGCAGAAATAAACATGTTTCTGCAAGTTTGGTCAACCCCATGTAAGTTATGGGGCAGTAACAGTACACTCTGCAAAACGTGTTTTTCAGCCCGAAATAAACGCGTTTTTTCAGACAACTGTATCCCTATGTAACTGCAAGGCTCAGAAGAGCCCACACACTCAGGTCTTAACCCCAGTGTGCTGAAAGTGTCAAAACATGTTTTTCAGCAGAAATAAACATGTTTCTGCAAGTTTGGTCAACCCCATGTAACTTATGGGGCAGTAACAGCTCACTTTTCAAAACGTGTTTTTCAGCCCGAAATAAACGCGTTTTTTCAGACAACTGAATCCCCATGTAGCAGCAAGGGTCAGAAGAGCCCACATACTCAGCTCTTATCCCCAGTGTGCAGAAAGGGTCAAAACGTGTTTTTCAGCAGAAATAAACATGTTTCTGCAAGTTTGGTCAACCCCATGTAAGTTATGGGGCAGTAACAGTACACTTTTCAAAACGTGTTTTTCAGCCCGAAATAAACGCGTTTTTTCAGACAACTGAATCCCCATGTAGCAGCAAGGCTCAGAAGAGCCCACACACTCAGATCTTAACCCCAGTGTGCAGAAAGGTTCAAAACGTGTTTTTCAGCAGAAATAAACATGTTTCTGCAAGTTTGGTCAACCCCATGTAAGTTATGGGGCAGTAACAGTACACTTTTCAAAACGTGTTTTTCAGCCCGAAATAAACGCGTTTTTTCAGACAACTGAATCCCCATGTAGCAGCAAGGCTCAGAAGAGCCCACACACTCAGATCTTAACCCCAGTGTGCAGAAAGGTTCAAAACGTGTTTTTCAGCAGAAATAAACATGTTTCTGCAAGTTTGGTCAACCCCATGTAAGTTATGGGGCAGTAACAGTACACTTTTCAAAACGTGTTTTTCAGCCCGAAATAAACGCGTTTTTTCAGACAACTGAATCCCCATGTAGCAGCAAGGCTCAGAAGAGCCCACACACTCAGATCTTAACCCCAGTGTGCAGAAAGGTTCAAAACGTGTTTTTCAGCAGAAATAAAAATGTTTCTGCAAGTTTGGTCAACCCCATGTAAGTTATGGGGCAGTAACAGTACACTCTGCAAAACGTGTTTTTCAGCCCGAAATAAACGCGTTTTTTCAGTCAACTGAATCCCCATGTAGCAGCAAGTCTCAGAAGAGCCCACACACTCAGCTCTTAACCCCAGTGTGCAGAAAGGGTCAAAACGTGTTTTTCAGCAGAAATAAACATGTTTCTGCAAGTTTGGTCAACCCCATGTAGGTTATGGGGCAGTAACAGTACACTCTGCAAAACGTATTTTTCAGCCCGAAATAAACGCGTTTTTTCAGACAACTGAATCCCCATGTAGCAGCAAGGCTCAGAAGAGCCCACACACTCAGATCTTAACCCCAGTGTGCAAAAAGGTTCAAAACGTGTTTTTCAGCAGAAATAAACATGTTTCTGCAAGTTTGGTCAACCCCATGTAAGTTATGGGGCAGTAACAGTACACTTTTCAAAACGTGTTTTTCAGCCCGAAATAAACGCGTTTTTTCAGACAACTGAATCCCCATGTAGCAGCAAGGGTCAGAAGAGCCCACACACTCAGCTCTTATCCCCAGTGTGCATAAAGGGTCAAAACGTGTTTTTCAGCAGAAATAAACATGTTTCTGCAAGTTTGGTCAACCCCATGTAAGTTATGGGGCAGTAACAGTACACTCTGCAAAACGTGTTTTTCAGCCCGAAATAAACGCGTTTTTTCAGTCAACTGAATCACCATGTAGCAGCAAGGCTCAGAAGAGCCCACACACTCAGATCTTAACCCCAGTGTGCTGAAAGTGTCAAAACATGTTTTTCAGCAGAAATAAACATGTTTCTGCAAGTTTGGTCAACCCCATGTAACTTATGGGGCAGTAACAGCTCACTTTTCAAAACGTGTTTTTCAGCCCGAAATAAACGCGTTTTTTCAGACAACTGAATCCCCATGTAGCAGCAAGGGTCAGAAGAGCCCACATACTCAGCTCTTATCCCCAGTGTGCAGAAAGGGTCAAAACGTGTTTTTCAGCAGAAATAAACATGTTTCTGCAAGTTTGGTCAACCCCATGTTAGTTATGGGGCAGTAACAGTTCACTTTTCAAAGCGTGTTTTTCAGCCCGAAATAAACGCGTTTTTTCAGACAACTGAATCCCCATGTAGCAGCAAGGCTCAGAAGAGCCCACACACTCAGATCTTAACCCCAGTGTGCAGAAAGGTTCAAAACGTGTTTTTCAGCAGAAATAAACATGTTTCTGCAAGTTTGGTCAACCCCTTGTAAGTTATGGGGCAGTAACAGTACACTCTGCAAAACGTGTTTTTCAGCCCGAAATAAACGCGTTTTTTCAGACAACTGAATCCCCATGTAGCAGCAAGTCTCAGAAGAGCCCACACACTCAGCTCTTAACCCCAGTGTGCAGAAAGGGTCAAAACGTGTTTTTCAGCAGAAATAAACATGTTTCTGCAAGTTTGGTCAACCCCATGTAGGTTATGGGGCAGTAACAGTACACTCTGCAAAACGTATTTTTCAGCCCGAAATAAACGCGTTTTTTCAGACAACTGAATCCCCATGTAGCAGCAAGGCTCAGAAGAGCCCACACACTCAGATCTTAACCCCAGTGTGCAAAAAGGTTCAAAACGTGTTTTTCAGCAGAAATAAAAATGTTTCTGCAAGTTTGGTCAACCCCATGTAAGTTATGGGGCAGTAACAGTACACTCTGCAAAACGTGTTTTTCAGCCCGAAATAAACGCGTTTTTTCAGTCAACTGAATCCCCATGTAGCAGCAAGTCTCAGAAGAGCCCACACACTCAGCTCTTAACCCCAGTGTGCAGAAAGGGTCAAAACGTGTTTTTCAGCAGAAATAAACATGTTTCTGCAAGTTTGGTCAACCCCATGTAGGTTATGGGGCAGTAACAGTACACTCTGCAAAACGTATTTTTCAGCCCGAAATAAACGCGTTTTTTCAGACAACTGAATCCCCATGTAGCAGCAAGGCTCAGAAGAGCCCACACACTCAGATCTTAACCCCAGTGTGCAAAAAGGTTCAAAACGTGTTTTTCAGCAGAAATAAACATGTTTCTGCAAGTTTGGTCAACCCCATGTAAGTTATGGGGCAGTAACAGTACACTTTTCAAAACGTGTTTTTCAGCCCGAAATAAACGCGTTTTTTCAGACAACTGAATCCCCATGTAGCAGCAAGGGTCAGAAGAGCCCACACACTCAGCTCTTATCCCCAGTGTGCATAAAGGGTCAAAACGTGTTTTTCAGCAGAAATAAACATGTTTCTGCAAGTTTGGTCAACCCCATGTAAGTTATGGGGCAGTAACAGTACACTCTGCAAAACGTGTTTTTCAGCCCGAAATAAACGCGTTTTTTCAGTCAACTGAATCACCATGTAGCAGCAAGGCTCAGAAGAGCCCACACACTCAGATCTTAACCCCAGTGTGCTGAAAGTGTCAAAACATGTTTTTCAGCAGAAATAAACATGTTTCTGCAAGTTTGGTCAACCCCATGTAACTTATGGGGCAGTAACAGCTCACTTTTCAAAACGTGTTTTTCAGCCCGAAATAAACGCGTTTTTTCAGACAACTGAATCCCCATGTAGCAGCAAGGGTCAGAAGAGCCCACATACTCAGCTCTTATCCCCAGTGTGCAGAAAGGGTCAAAACGTGTTTTTCAGCAGAAATAAACATGTTTCTGCAAGTTTGGTCAACCCCATGTTAGTTATGGGGCAGTAACAGTTCACTTTTCAAAGCGTGTTTTTCAGCCCGAAATAAACGCGTTTTTTCAGACAACTGAATCCCCATGTAGCAGCAAGGCTCAGAAGAGCCCACACACTCAGATCTTAACCCCAGTGTGCAGAAAGGTTCAAAACGTGTTTTTCAGCAGAAATAAACATGTTTCTGCAAGTTTGGTCAACCCCTTGTAAGTTATGGGGCAGTAACAGTACACTCTGCAAAACGTGTTTTTCAGCCCGAAATAAACGCTTTTTTTCAGACAACTGAATCCCCATGTAGCAGCAAGGCTCAGAAGAGCCCACACACTCAGATCTTAACCCCAGTGTGCAAAAAGGTTCAAATCGTGTTTTTCAGCAGAAATAAACATGTTTCTGCAAGTTTGGTCAACCCCATGTAAGTTATGGGGCAGTAACAGTACACTCTGCAAAACGTGTTTTTCAGCCCGAAATAAACGCGTTTTTTCAGACAACTGAATCCCTATGTAGCATCAAGGCTCAGAAGAGCCCACACACTCAGATCTTAACCCCAGTGTGCAAAAAGGTTCAAAACGTGTTTTTCAGCAGAAATAAACATGTTTCTGCAAGTTTGGTCAACCCCATGTAAGTTATGGGGCTGTAACAGTACACTTTTCAAAACGTGTTTTTCAGCCCGAAATAAACGCGTTTTTTCAGACAACTGAATCCCCATGTAGCAGCAAGGCTCAGAAGAGCCCACACACTCAGATCTTAACCCCAGTGTGCAGAAAGGTTCAAAACGTGTTTTTCAGCAGAAATAAACATGTTTCTGCAAGTTTTATCAACCCCATGTAAGTTATGGGGCAGTAACAGTACACTTTTCAAAACGTGTTTTTCAGCCCGAAATAAACGCGTTTTTTCAGACAACTGAATCCCCATGTAGCAGCAAGGCTCAGAAGAGCCCACACACTCAGATCTTAACCCCAGTGTGCAGAAAGGTTCAAAACGTGTTTTTCAGCAGAAATAAACATGTTTCTGCAAGTTTGGTCAAACCCATGTAAGTTATGGGGCAGTAACAGTACACTTTTCAAAACGTGTTTTTCAGCCCGAAATAAACGCGTTTTTTCAGACAACTGAATCCCCATGTAGCAGCAAGGGTCAGAAGAGCCCACACACTCAGCTCTTATCCCCAGTGTGCAGAAAGGGTCAAAACGTGTTTTTCAGCAGAAATAAACATGTTTCTGCAAGTTTGGTCAACCCCATGTAAGT
Source organism: Lepisosteus platostomus (assembly GCF_059453375.1). Taxonomy (NCBI): domain Eukaryota; kingdom Metazoa; phylum Chordata; class Actinopteri; order Semionotiformes; family Lepisosteidae; genus Lepisosteus; species Lepisosteus platostomus. The sequence continues at coordinate 26,248,660 of NC_142615.1, read as the reverse complement.
TATGGGGCAGTAACAGTACACTCTGCAAAACGTGTTTTTCAGCCCGAAATAAACGCGTTTTTTCAGACAACTGAATCCCCATGTAGCAGCAAGGCTCAGAAGAGCCCACACACTCAGATCTTAACCCCAGTGTGCAGAAAGGTTCAAAACGTGTTTTTCAGCAGAAATAAACATGTTTCTGCAAGTTTGGTCAAACCCATGTAAGTTATGGGGCAGTAACAGTACACTCTGCAAAACGTGTTTTTCAGCCCGAAATAAACGCGTTTTTTCAGACAACTGAATCCCCATGTAGCAGCAAGTCTCAGAAGAGCCCACACACTCAGCTCTTAACCCCAGTGTGCAGAAAGGGTCAAAACGTGTTTTTCAGCAGAAATAAACATGTTTCTGCAAGTTTGGTCAACCCCATGTAGGTTATGGGGCAGTAACAGTACACTCTGCAAAACGTATTTTTCAGCCCGAAATAAACGCGTTTTTTCAGACAACTGAATCCCCATGTAGCAGCAAGGCTCAGAAGAGCCCACACACTCAGATCTTAACCCCAGTGTGCAAAAAGGTTCAAAACGTGTTTTTCAGCAGAAATAAACATGTTTCTGCAAGTTTGGTCAACCCCATGTAAGTTATGGGGCAGTAACAGTACACTTTTCAAAACGTGTTTTTCAGCCCGAAATAAACGCGTTTTTTCAGACAACTGAATCCCCATGTAGCAGCAAGTCTCAGAAGAGCCCACACACTCAGCTCTTAACCCCAGTGTGCAGAAAGGGTCAAAACGTGTTTTTCAGCAGAAATAAACATGTTTCTGCAAGTTTGGTCAACCCCATGTGAGTTATGGGGCAGTAACAGTACACTCTGCAAAACGTGTTTTTCAGCCCGAAATAAACGCGTTTTTTCAGACAACTGAATCCCCATGTAGCAGCAAGGCTCAGAAGAGCCCACACACTCAGATCTTAACCCCAGTGTGCAAAAAGGTTCAAAACGTGTTTTTCAGCAGAAATAAACATGTTTCTGCAAGTTTGGTCAACCCCATGTAAGTTATGGCGCAGTAACAGTACACTTTTCAAAACGTGTTTTTCAGCCCGAAATAAACGCGTTTTTTCAGACAACTGAATCCCCATGTAGAATCAAGGCTCAGAAGAGCCCACACACTCAGATCTTAACCCCAGTGTGCAAAAAGGTTCAAAACGTGTTTTTCAGCAGAAATAAACATGTTTCTGCAAGTTTGGTCAACCCCATGTAAGTTATGGGGCAGTAACAGTACACTTTTCAAAACGTGTTTTTCAGCCCGAAATAAACGCGTTTTTTCAGACAACTGAATCCCCATGTAGCAGCAAGGCTCAGAAGAGCCCACACACTCAGATCTTAACCCCAGTGTGCAAAAAGGTTCAAAACGTGTTTTTCAGCGGAAATAAACATGTTTCTGCAAGTTTGGTCAACCCCATGTAAGTTATGGGGCAGTAACAGTACACTTTTCAAAACGTGTTTTTCAGCCCGAAATAAACGCGTTTTTTCAGACAACTGAATCCCCATGTAGCAGCAAGGGTCAGAAGAGCCCACACACTCAGCTCTTATCCCCAGTGTGCATAAAGGGTCAAAACGTGTTTTTCAGCAGAAATAAACATGTTTCTGCAAGTTTGGTCAACCCCATGTAAGTTATGGGGCAGTAACAGTACACTCTGCAAAACGTGTTTTTCAGCCCGAAATAAACGCGTTTTTTCAGTCAACTGAATCACCATATAGCAGCAAGGCTCAGAAGAGCCCACACACTCAGATCTTAACCCCAGTGTGCTGAAAGTGTCAAAACATGTTTTTCAGCAGAAATAAACATGTTTCTGCAAGTTTGGTCAACCCCATGTAACTTATGGGGCAGTAACAGCTCACTTTTCAAAACGTGTTTTTCAGCCCGAAATAAACGCGTTTTTTCAGACAACTGAATCCCCATGTAGCAGCAAGGGTCAGAAGAGCCCACATACTCAGCTCTTATCCCCAGTGTGCAGAAAGGGTCAAAACGTGTTTTTCAGCAGAAATAAACATGTTTCTGCAAGTTTGGTCAACCCCATGTTAGTTATGGGGCAGTAACAGTTCACTTTTCAAAGCGTGTTTTTCAGCCCGAAATAAACGCGTTTTTTCAGACAACTGAATCCCCATGTAGCAGCAAGGCTCAGAAGAGCCCACACACTCAGATCTTAACCCCAGTGTGCAAAAAGGTTCAAAACGTGTTTTTCAGCAGAAATAAACATGTTTCTGCAAGTTTGGTCAACCCCATGTAAGTTATGGGGCAGTAACAGTACACTTTTCAAAACGTGTTTTTCAGCCCGAAATAAACGCGTTTTTTCAGACAACTGAATCCCCATGTAGCAGCAAAGCTCAGAAGAGCCCACACACTCAGATCTTAACCCCAGTGTGCAGAAAGGTTCAAAACGTGTTTTTCAGCAGAAATAAACATGTTTCTGCAAGTTTGGTCAAACCCATGTAAGTTATGGGGCAGTAACAGTACACTCTGCAAAACGTGTTTTTCAGCCCGAAATAAACGCGTTTTTTCAGACAACTGAATCCCCATGTAGCAGCAAGGCTCAGAAGAGCCCACACACTCAGATCTTAACCCCAGTGTGCAGAAAGGTTCAAAACGTGTTTTTCAGCAGAAATAAACATGTTTCTGCAAGTTTGGTCAAACCCATGTAAGTTATGGGGCAGTAACAGTACACTCTGCAAAACGTGTTTTTCAGCCCGAAATAAACGCGTTTTTTCAGACAACTGAATCCCCATGTAGCAGCAAGGCTCAGAAGAGCCCACACACTCAGATCTTAACCCCAGTGTGCAGAAAGGTTCAAAACGTGTTTTTCAGCAGAAATAAACATGTTTCTGCAAGTTTTGTCAACCCCATGTAAGTTATGGGGCAGTAACAGTACACTTTTCAAAACGTGTTTTTCAGCCCGAAATAAACGCGTTTTTTCAGACAACTGAATCCCCATGTAGCAGCAAGGCTCAGAAGAGCCCACACACTCAGATCTTAACCCCAGTGTGCAAAAAGGTTCAAAACGTGTTTTTCAGCAGAAATAAACATGTTTCTGCAAGTTTGGTCAACCCCATGTAAGTTATGTGGCAGTAACAGTACACTTTTCAAAACGTGTTTTTCAGCCCGAAATAAACGCGTTTTTTCAGACAACTGAATCCCCATGTAGCAGCAAGGGTCAGAAGAGCCCACACACTCAGCTCTTATCCCCAGTGTGCAGAAAGGGTCAAAACGTGTTTTTCAGCAGAAATAAACATGTTTCTGCAAGTTTGGTCAACCCCATGTAAGTTATGGGGCAGTAACAGTACACTCTGCAAAACGTGTTTTTCAGCCCGAAATAAACGCGTTTTTTCAGACAACTGAATCCCCATGTAGCAGCAAGGCTCAGAAGAGCCCACACACTCAGATCTTAACCCCAGTGTGCAGAAAGGTTCAAAACGTGTTTTTCAGCAGAAATAAACATGTTTCTGCAAGTTTGGTCAAACCCATGTAAGTTATGGGGCAGTAACAGTACACTCTCAAAACGTGTTTTTCAGCCCGAAATAAACGCGTTTTTTCAGACAACTGAATCCCCATGTAGCAGCAAGGCTCAGAAGAGCCCACACACTCAGATCTTAACCCCAGTGTGCAGAAAGGTTCAAAACGTGTTTTTCAGCAGAAATAAACATGTTTCTGCAAGTTTGGTCAACCCCATGTAAGTTATGGGGCAGTAACAGTACACTTTTCAAAACGTGTTTTTCAGCCCGAAATAAACGCGTTATTCAGACAACTGAATCCCCATGTAGCAGCAAGGCTCAGAAGAGCCCACACACTCAGATCTTAACCCCAGTGTGCAAAAAGGTTCAAAACGTGTTTTTCAGCAGAAATAAACATGTTTCTGCAAGTTTGGTCAACCCCATGTAAGTTATGGGGCAGTAACAGTAAACTTTTCAAAACGTGTTTTTCAGCCCGAAATAAACGCGTTTTTTCAGACAACTGAATCCCCATGTAGCAGCAAGGGTCAGAAGAGCCCACACACTCAGCTCTTATCCCCAGTGTGCAGAAAGGGTCAAAATGTGTTTTTCAGCAGAAATAAACATGTTTCTGCGAGTTTGGTCAACCCCATGTAAGTTATTGGGCAGTAACAGTACACTTTTCAAAACGTGTTTTTCAGCCCGAAATAAACGTGTTTTTTCAGACAACTGAATCCCCATGTAGCAGCAAGGCTCAGAAGAGCCCACACACTCAGATCTTAACCCCAGTGTGCAGAAAGGTTCAAAACGTGTTTTTCAGCAGAAATAAACATGTTTCTGCAAGTTTGGTCAAACCCATGTAAGTTATGGGGCAGTAACAGTACACTCTGCAAAACGTGTTTTTCAGCCCGAAATAAACGCGTTTTTTCAGACAACTGAATCCCCATGTAGCAGCAAGGCTCATAAGAGCCCACACACTCAGATCTTAACCCCAGTGTGCAGAAAGGTTCAAAACGTGTTTTTCAGCAGAAATAAACATGTTTCTGCAAGTTTTCTCAACCCCATGTAAGTTATGGGGCAGTAACAGTACACTTTTCAAAACGTGTTTTTCAGCCCGAAATAAACGCGTTTTTTCAGACAACTGAATCCCCATGTAGCAGCAAGGCTCAGAAGAGCCCACACACTCAGATCTTAACCCCAGTGTGCAAAAAGGTTCAAAACGTGTTTTTCAGCAGAAATAAACATGTTTCTGCAAGTTTGGTCAACCCCATGTAAGTTATGGGGCAGTAACAGTACACTCTGAAAAACGTGTTTTTCAGCCCGAAATAAACGCGTTTTTTCAGACAACTGAATCCCCATGTAGCAGCAAGGCTCAGAAGAGCCCACACACTCAGATCTTAACCCCAGTGTGCAGAAAGGTTCAAAACGTGTTTTTCAGCAGAAATAAACATGTTTCTGCAAGTTTGGTCAAACCCATGTAAGTTATGGGGCAGTAACAGTACACTCTGCAAAACGTGTTTTTCAGCCCGAAATAAACGCGTTTTTTCAGACAACTGAATCCCCATGTAGCAGCAAGGCTCAGAAGAGCCCACACACTCAGATCTTAACCCCAGTGTGCAAAAAGGTTCAAAACGTGTTTTTCAGCAGAAATAAACATGTTTCTGCAAGTTTGGTCAACCCCATGTAAGTTATGGGGCAGTAACAGTACACTCTGCAAAACGTGTTTTTCAGCCCGAAATAAACGTGTTTTTTCAGACAACTGAATCCCCATGTAGCAGCAAGGCTCAGAAGAGCCCACACACTCAGATCTTAACCCCAGTGTGCAGAAAGGTTCAAAACGTGTTTTTCAGCAGAAATAAACATGTTTCTGCAAGTTTGGTCAAACCCATGTAAGTTATGGGACAGTAACAGTACACTCTGCAAAACGTGTTTTTCAGCCCGAAATAAACGCGTTTTTTCAGACAACTGAATCCCCATGTAGCAGCAAGGCTCAGAAGAGCCCACACACTCAGATCTTAACCCCAGTGTGCAGAAAGGTTCAAAACGTGTTTTTCAGCAGAAATAAACATGTTTCTGCAAGTTTTGTCAACCCCATGTAAGTTATGGGGCAGTAACAGTACACTTTTCAAAACGTGTTTTTCAGCCCGAAATAAACGCGTTTTTTCAGACAACTGAATCCCCATGTAGCAGCAAGGCTCAGAAGAGCCCACACACTCAGATCTTAACCCCAGTGTGCAAAAAGGTTCAAAACGTGTTTTTCAGCAGAAATAAACATGTTTCTGCAAGTTTGGTCAACCCCATGTAAGTTATGGGGCAGTAACAGTACACTCTGAAAAACGTGTTTTTCAGCCCGAAATAAACGCGTTTTTTCAGACAACTGAATCCCCATGTAGCATCAAGGCTCAGAAGAGCCCACACACTCAGATCTTAACCCCAGTGTGCAAAAAGGTTCAAAACGTGTTTTTCAGCAGAAATAAACATGTTTCTGCAAGTTTGGTCAACCCCATGTAAGTTATGGGGCTGTAACAGTACACTTTTCAAAACGTGTTTTTCAGCCCGAAATAAACGCGTTTTTTCAGACAACTGAATCCCCATGTAGCAGCAAGGCTCAGAAGAGCCCACACACTCAGATCTTAACCCCAGTGTGCAGAAAGGTTCAAAACGTGTTTTTCAGCAGAAATAAACATGTTTCTGCAAGTTTTATCAACCCCATGTAAGTTATGGGGCAGTAACAGTACACTTTTCAAAACGTGTTTTTCAGCCCGAAATAAACGCGTTTTTTCAGACAACTGAATCCCCATGTAGCAGCAAGGCTCAGAAGAGCCCACACACTCAGATCTTAACCCCAGTGTGCAGAAAGGTTCAAAACGTGTTTTTCAGCAGAAATAAACATGTTTCTGCAAGTTTGGTCAAACCCATGTAAGTTATGGGGCAGTAACAGTACACTCTGCAAAACGTGTTTTTCAGCCCGAAATAAACACGTTTTTTCAGACAACTGAATCCCCATGTAGCAGCAAGGCTCAGAAGAGCCCACACACTCAGATCTTAACCCCAGTGTGCAGAAAGGTTCAAAACGTGTTTTTCAGCAGAAATAAACATGTTTCTGCAAGTTTTGTCAACCCCATGTAAGTTATGGGGCAGTAACAGTACACTTTTCAAAACGTGTTTTTCAGCCCGAAATAAACGCATTTTTTCAGACAACTGAATCCCCATGTAGCAGCAAGGCTCAGAAGAGCCCACACACTCAGATCTTAACCCCAGTGTGCAAAAAGGTTCAAAACGTGTTTTTCAGCAGAAATAAACATGTTTCTGCAAGTTTGGTCAACCCCATGTAAGTTATGGGGCAGTAACAGTACACTCTGCAAAACGTGTTTTTCAGCCCGAAATAAACGCGTTTTTTCAGACAACTGAATCCCCATGTAGCAGCAAGGCTCAGAAGAGCCCACACACTCAGATCTTAACCCCAGTGTGCAAAAAGGTTCAAAACGTGTTTTTCAGCAGAAATAAACATGTTTCTGCAAGTTTGGTCAACCCCATGTAAGTTATGGGGCTGTAACAGTACACTTTTCAAAACGTGTTTTTCAGCCCGAAATAAACGCGTTTTTTCAGACAACTGAATCCCCATGTAGCAGCAAGGCTCAGAAGAGCCCACACACTCAGATCTTAACCCCAGTGTGCAAAAAGGTTCAAAACGTGTTTTTCAGCAGAAATAAACATGTTTCTGCAAGTTTGGTCAACCCCATGTAAGTTATGGGGCTGTAACAGTACACTTTTCAAAACGTGTTTTTCAGCCCGAAATAAACGCGTTTTTTCAGACAACTGAATCCCCATGTAGCAGCAAGGCTCAGAAGAGCCCACACACTCAGATCTTAACCCCAGTGTGCAGAAAGGTTCAAAACGTGTTTTTCAGCAGAAATAAACATGTTTCTGCAAGTTTGGTCAACCCCATGTAAGTTATGGGGCAGTAACAGTACACTCTGCAAAACGTGTTTTTCAGCCCGAAATAAACGCGTTTTTTCAGACAACTGAATCCCCATGTAGCAGCAAGGCTCAGAAGAGCCCACACACTCAGATCTTAACCCCAGTGTGCAGAAAGGTTCAAAACGTGTTTTTCAGCAGAAATAAACATGTTTCTGCAAGTTTGGTCAAACCCATGTAAGTTATGGGGCAGTAACAGTACACTCTGCAAAACGTGTTTTTCAGCCCAAAATAAACGCGTTTTTTCAGACAACTGAATCCCCATGTAGCAGCAAGGCTCAGAAGAGCCCACACACTCAGATCTTAACCCCAGTGTGCAAAAAGGTTCAAAACGTGTTTTTCAGCAGAAATAAACATGTTTCTGCAAGTTTGGTCAACCCCATGTAAGTTATGGGGCAGTAACAGTACACTCTGCAAAACGTGTTTTTCAGCCCGAAATAAACGCGTTTTTTCAGACAACTGAATCCCCATGTAGCAGCAAGGCTCAGAAGAGCCCACACACTCAGATCTTAACCCCAGTGTGCAGAAAGGTTCAAAACGTGTTTTTCAGCAGAAATAAACATGTTTCTGCAAGTTTTATCAACCCCATGTAAGTTATGGGGCAGTAACAGTACACTTTTCAAAACGTGTTTTTCAGCCCGAAATAAACGCGTTTTTTCAGACAACTGAATCCCCATGTAGCAGCAAGGCTCAGAAGAGCCCACACACTCAGATCTTAACCCCAGTGTGCAGAAAGGTTCAAAACGTGTTTTTCAGCAGAAATAAACATGTTTCTGCAAGTTTGGTCAAACCCATGTAAGTTATGGGGCAGTAACAGTACACTCTGCAAAACGTGTTTTTCAGCCCGAAATAAACACGTTTTTTCAGACAACTGAATCCCCATGTAGCAGCAAGGCTCAGAAGAGCCCACACACTCAGATCTTAACCCCAGTGTGCAGAAAGGTTCAAAACGTTTTTTTCAGCAGAAATAAACATGTTTCTGCAAGTTTGGTCAAACCCATGTAAGTTATGGGGCAGTAACAGTACACTCTGCAAAACGTGTTTTTCAGCCCGAAATAAACGCGTTTTTTCAGACAACTGAATCCCCATGTAGCAGCAAGGCTCAGAAGAGCCCACACACTCAGATCTTAACCCCAGTGTGCAGAAAGGTTCAAAACGTGTTTTTCAGCAGAAATAAACATGTTTCTGCAAGTTTTGTCAACCCCTTGTAAGTTATGGGGCAGTAACAGTACACTTTTCAAAACGTGTTTTTCAGCCCGAAATAAACGCATTTTTTCAGACAACTGAATCCCCATGTAGCAGCAAGGCTCAGAAGAGCCCACACACTCAGATCTTAACCCCAGTGTGCAAAAAGGTTCAAAACGTGTTTTTCAGCAGAAATAAACATGTTTCTGCAAGTTTGGTCAACCCCATGTAAGTTATGGGGCAGTAACAGTACACTCTGCAAAACGTGTTTTTCAGCCCGAAATAAACGCGTTTTTTCAGACAACTGAATCCCCATGTAGCAGCAAGGCTCAGAAGAGCCCACACACTCAGATCTTAACCCCAGTGTGCAAAAAGGTTCAAAACGTGTTTTTCAGCAGAAATAAACATGTTTCTGCAAGTTTGGTCAACCCCATGTAAGTTATGGGGCTGTAACAGTACACTTTTCAAAACGTGTTTTTCAGCCCGAAATAAACGCGTTTTTTCAGACAACTGAATCCCCATGTAGCAGCAAGGCTCAGAAGAGCCCACACACTCAGATCTTAACCCCAGTGTGCAAAAAGGTTCAAAACGTGTTTTTCAGCAGAAATAAACATGTTTCTGCAAGTTTGGTCAACCCCATGTAAGTTATGGGGCTGTAACAGTACACTTTTCAAAACGTGTTTTTCAGCCCGAAATAAACGCGTTTTTTCAGACAACTGAATCCCCATGTAGCAGCAAGGCTCAGAAGAGCCCACACACTCAGATCTTAACCCCAGTGTGCAGAAAGGTTCAAAACGTGTTTTTCAGCAGAAATAAACATGTTTCTGCAAGTTTGGTCAACCCCATGTAAGTTATGGGGCAGTAACAGTACACTCTGCAAAACGTGTTTTTCAGCCCGAAATAAACGCGTTTTTTCAGACAACTGAATCCCCATGTAGCAGCAAGGCTCAGAAGAGCCCACACACTCAGATCTTAACCCCAGTGTACAGAAAGGTTCAAAACGTGTTTTTCAGCAGAAATAAACATGTTTCTGCAAGTTTGGTCAAACCCATGTAAGTTATGGGGCAGTAACAGTACACTCTGCAAAACGTGTTTTTCAGCCCGAAATAAACGCGTTTTTTCAGACAACTGAATCCCCATGTAGCAGCAAGGCTCAGAAGAGCCCACACACTCAGATCTTAACCCCAGTGTGCAAAAAGGTTCAAAACGTGTTTTTCAGCAGAAATAAACATGTTTCTGCAAGTTTGGTCAACCCCATGTAAGTTATGGGGCTGTAACAGTACACTTTTCAAAACGTGTTTTTCAGCCCGAAATAAACGCGTTTTTTCAGACAACTGAATCCCCATGTAGCAGCAAGGCTCAGAAGAGCCCACACACTCAGATCTTAACCCCAGTGTGCAAAAAGGTTCAAAACGTGTTTTTCAGCAGAAATAAACATGTTTCTGCAAGTTTGGTCAACCCCATGTAAGTTATGGGGCTGTAACAGTACACTTTTCAAAACGTGTTTTTCAGCCCGAAATAAACGCGTTTTTTCAGACAACTGAATCCCCATGTAGCAGCAAGGCTCAGAAGAGCCCACACACTCAGATCTTAACCCCAGTGTGCAGAAAGGTTCAAAACGTGTTTTTCAGCAGAAATAAACATGTTTCTGCAAGTTTTGTCAACCCCATGTAAGTTATGGGGCAGTAACAGTACACTTTTCAAAACGTGTTTTTCAGCCCGAAATAAACGCATTTTTTCAGACAACTGAATCCCCATGTAGCAGCAAGGCTCAGAAGAGCCCACACACTCAGATCTTAACCCCAGTGTGCAAAAAGGTTCAAAACGTGTTTTTCAGCAGAAATAAACATGTTTCTGCAAGTTTGGTCAACCCCATGTAAGTTATGGGGCAGTAACAGTACACTCTGCAAAACGTGTTTTTCAGCCCGAAATAAACGCGTTTTTTCAGACAACTGAATCCCCATGTAGCAGCAAGGCTCAGAAGAGCCCACACACTCAGATCTTAACCCCAGTGTGCAAAAAGGTTCAAAACGTGTTTTTCAGCAGAAATAAACATGTTTCTGCAAGTTTGGTCAACCCCATGTAAGTTATGGGGCTGTAACAGTACACTTTTCAAAACGTGTTTTTCAGCCCGAAATAAACGCGTTTTTTCAGACAACTGAATCCCCATGTAGCAGCAAGGCTCAGAAGAGCCCACACACTCAGATCTTAACCCCAGTGTGCAAAAAGGTTCAAAACGTGTTTTTCAGCAGAAATAAACATGTTTCTGCAAGTTTGGTCAACCCCATGTAAGTTATGGGGCTGTAACAGTACACTTTTCAAAACGTGTTTTTCAGCCCGAAATAAACGCGTTTTTTCAGACAACTGAATCCCCATGTAGCAGCAAGGCTCAGAAGAGCCCACACACTCAGATCTTAACCCCAGTGTGCAGAAAGGTTCAAAACGTGTTTTTCAGCAGAAATAAACATGTTTCTGCAAGTTTGGTCAACCCCATGTAAGTTATGGGGCAGTAACAGTACACTCTGCAAAACGTGTTTTTCAGCCCGAAATAAACGCGTTTTTTCAGACAACTGAATCCCCATGTAGCAGCAAGGCTCAGAAGAGCCCACACACTCAGATCTTAACCCCAGTGTGCAGAAAGGTTCAAAACGTGTTTTTCAGCAGAAATAAACATGTTTCTGCAAGTTTGGTCAAACCCATGTAAGTTATGGGGCAGTAACAGTACACTCTGCAAAACGTGTTTTTCAGCCCAAAATAAACGCGTTTTTTCAGACAACTGAATCCCCATGTAGCAGCAAGGCTCAGAAGAGCCCACACACTCAGATCTTAACCCCAGTGTGCAAAAAGGTTCAAAACGTGTTTTTCAGCAGAAATAAACATGTTTCTGCAAGTTTGGTCAACCCCATGTAAGTTATGGGGCAGTAACAGTACACTCTGCAAAACGTGTTTTTCAGCCCGAAATAAACGCGTTTTTTCAGACAACTGAATCCCCATGTAGCAGCAAGGCTCAGAAGAGCCCACACACTCAGATCTTAACCCCAGTGTGCAGAAAGGTTCAAAACGTGTTTTTCAGCAGAAATAAACATGTTTCTGCAAGTTTTATCAACCCCATGTAAGTTATGGGGCAGTAACAGTACACTTTTCAAAACGTGTTTTTCAGCCCGAAATAAACGCGTTTTTTCAGACAACTGAATCCCCATGTAGCAGCAAGGCTCAGAAGAGCCCACACACTCAGATCTTAACCCCAGTGTGCAGAAAGGTTCAAAACGTGTTTTTCAGCAGAAATAAACATGTTTCTGCAAGTTTGGTCAAACCCATGTAAGTTATGGGGCAGTAACAGTACACTCTGCAAAACGTGTTTTTCAGCCCGAAATAAACGCGTTTTTTCAGACAACTGAATCCCCATGTAGCAGCAAGGCTCAGAAGAGCCCACACACTCAGATCTTAACCCCAGTGTGCAGAAAGGTTCAAAACGTGTTTTTCAGCAGAAATAAACATGTTTCTGCAAGTTTTGTCAACCCCTTGTAAGTTATGGGGCAGTAACAGTACACTTTTCAAAACGTGTTTTTCAGCCCGAAATAAACGCATTTTTTCAGACAACTGAATCCCCATGTAGCAGCAAGGCTCAGAAGAGCCCACACACTCAGATCTTAACCCCAGTGTGCAAAAAGGTTCAAAACGTGTTTTTCAGCAGAAATAAACATGTTTCTGTAAGTTTGGTCAACCCCATGTAAGTTATGGGGCAGTAACAGTACACTCTGCAAAACGTGTTTTTCAGCCCGAAATAAACGCGTTTTTTCAGACAACTGAATCCCCATGTAGCAGCAAGGCTCAGAAGAGCCCACACACTCAGATCTTAACCCCAGTGTGCAAAAAGGTTCAAAACGTGTTTTTCAGCAGAAATAAACATGTTTCTGCAAGTTTGGTCAACCCCATGTAAGTTATGGGGCTGTAACAGTACACTTTTCAAAACGTGTTTTTCAGCCCGAAATAAACGCGTTTTTTCAGACAACTGAATCCCCATGTAGCAGCAAGGCTCAGAAGAGCCCACACACTCAGATCTTAACCCCAGTGTGCAAAAAGGTTCAAAACGTGTTTTTCAGCAGAAATAAACATGTTTCTGCAAGTTTGGTCAACCCCATGTAAGTTATGGGGCTGTAACAGTACACTTTTCAAAACGTGTTTTTCAGCCCGAAATAAACGCGTTTTTTCAGACAACTGAATCCCCATGTAGCAGCAAGGCTCAGAAGAGCCCACACACTCAGATCTTAACCCCAGTGTGCAGAAAGGTTCAAAACGTGTTTTTCAGCAGAAATAAACATGTTTCTGCAAGTTTGGTCAACCCCATGTAAGTTATGGGGCAGTAACAGTACACTCTGCAAAACGTGTTTTTCAGCCCGAAATAAACGCGTTTTTTCAGACAACTGAATCCCCATGTAGCAGCAAGGCTCAGAAGAGCCCACACACTCAGATCTTAACCCCAGTGTGCAGAAAGGTTCAAAACGTGTTTTTCAGCAGAAATAAACATGTTTCTGCAAGTTTGGTCAAACCCATGTAAGTTATGGGGCAGTAACAGTACACTCTGCAAAACGTGTTTTTCAGCCCGAAATAAACGCGTTTTTTCAGACAACTGAATCCCCATGTAGCAGCAAGGCTCAGAAGAGCCCACACACTCAGATCTTAACCCCAGTGTGCAAAAAGGTTCAAAACGTGTTTTTCAGCAGAAATAAACATGTTTCTGCAAGTTTGGTCAACCCCATGTAAGTTATGGGGCTGTAACAGTACACTTTTCAAAACGTGTTTTTCAGCCCGAAATAAACGCGTTTTTTCAGACAACTGAATCCCCATGTAGCAGCAAGGCTCAGAAGAGCCCACACACTCAGATCTTAACCCCAGTGTGCAAAAAGGTTCAAAACGTGTTTTTCAGCAGAAATAAACATGTTTCTGCAAGTTTGGTCAACCCCATGTAAGTTATGGGGCTGTAACAGTACACTTTTCAAAACGTGTTTTTCAGCCCGAAATAAACGCGTTTTTTCAGACAACTGAATCCCCATGTAGCAGCAAGGCTCAGAAGAGCCCACACACTCAGATCTTAACCCCAGTGTGCAGAAAGGTTCAAAACGTGTTTTTCAGCAGAAATAAACATGTTTCTGCAAGTTTGGTCAACCCCATGTAAGTTATGGGGCAGTAACAGTACACTCTGCAAAACGTGTTTTTCAGCCCGAAATAAACGCGTTTTTTCAGACAACTGAATCCCCATGTAGCAGCAAGGCTCAGAAGAGCCCACACACTCAGATCTTAACCCCAGTGTGCAGAAAGGTTCAAAACGTGTTTTTCAGCAGAAATAAACATGTTTCTGCAAGTTTGGTCAAACCCATGTAAGTTATGGGGCAGTAACAGTACACTCTGCAAAACGTGTTTTTCAGCCCAAAATAAACGCGTTTTTTCAGACAACTGAATCCCCATGTAGCAGCAAGGCTCAGAAGAGCCCACACACTCAGATCTTAACCCCATTGTGCAAAAAGGTTCAAAACGTGTTTTTCAGCAGAAATAAACATGTTTCTGCAAGTTTGGTCAACCCCATGTAAGTTATGGGGCAGTAACAGTACACTCTGCAAAACATGTTTTTCAGCCCGAAATAAACGCGTTTTTTCAGACAACTGAATCCCCATGTAGCAGCAAGGCTCAGAAGAGCCCACACACTCAGATCTTAACCCCAGTGTGCAGAAAGGTTCAAAACGTGTTTTTCAGCAGAAATAAACATGTTTCTGCAAGTTTTATCAACCCCATGTAAGTTATGGGGCAGTAACAGTACACTTTTCAAAACGTGTTTTTCAGCCCGAAATAAACGCGTTTTTTCAGACAACTGAATCCCCATGTAGCAGCAAGGCTCAGAAGAGCCCACACACTCAGATCTTAACCCCAGTGTGCAGAAAGGTTCAAAACGTGTTTTTCAGCAGAAATAAACATGTTTCTGCAAGTTTGGTCAAACCCATGTAAGTTATGGGGCAGTAACAGTACACTCTGCAAAACGTGTTTTTCAGCCCGAAATAAACACGTTTTTTCAGACAACTGAATCCCCATGTAGCAGCAAGGCTCAGAAGAGCCCACACACTCAGATCTTAACCCCAGTGTGCAGAAAGGTTCAAAACGTTTTTTTCAGCAGAAATAAACATGTTTCTGCAAGTTTGGTCAAACCCATGTAAGTTATGGGGCAGTAACAGTACACTCTGCAAAACGTGTTTTTCAGCCCGAAATAAACGCGTTTTTTCAGACAACTGAATCCCCATGTAGCAGCAAGGCTCAGAAGAGCCCACACACTCAGATCTTAACCCCAGTGTGCAGAAAGGTTCAAAACGTGTTTTTCAGCAGAAATAAACATGTTTCTGCAAGTTTTGTCAACCCCTTGTAAGTTATGGGGCAGTAACAGTACACTTTTCAAAACGTGTTTTTCAGCCCGAAATAAACGCATTTTTTCAGACAACTGAATCCCCATGTAGCAGCAAGGCTCAGAAGAGCCCACACACTCAGATCTTAACCCCAGTGTGCAAAAAGGTTCAAAACGTGTTTTTCAGCAGAAATAAACATGTTTCTGCAAGTTTGGTCAACCCCATGTAAGTTATGGGGCAGTAACAGTACACTCTGCAAAACGTGTTTTTCAGCCCGAAATAAACGTGTTTTTTCAGACAACTGAATCCCCATGTAGCAGCAAGGCTCAGAAGAGCCCACACACTCAGATCTTAACCCCAGTGTGCAGAAAGGTTCAAAACGTGTTTTTCAGCAGAAATAAACATGTTTCTGCAAGTTTGGTCAAACCCATGTAAGTTATGGGGCAGTAACATTACACTCTGCAAAACGTGTTTTTCAGCCCGAAATAAACGCGTTTTTTCAGACAACTGAATCCCCATGTAGCAGCAAGGCTCAGAAGAGCCCACACACTCAGATCTTAACCCCAGTGTGCAGAAAGGTTCAAAACGTGTTTTTCAGCAGAAATAAACATGTTTCTGCAAGTTTTGTCAACCCCATGTAAGTTATGGGGCAGTAACAGTACACTTTTCAAAACGTGTTTTTCAGCCCGAAATAAACGCGTTTTTTCAGACAACTGAATCCCCATGTAGCAGCAAGGCTCAGAAGAGCCCACACACTCAGATCTTAACCCCAGTGTGCAAAAAGGTTCAAAACGTGTTTTTCAGCAGAAATAAACATGTTTCTGCAAGTTTGGTCAACCCCATTTAAGTTATGGGGCAGTAACAGTACACTCTGCAAAACGTGTTTTTCAGCCCGAAATAAACGCGTTTTTTCAGACAACTGAATCCCCATGTAGCATCAAGGCTCAGAAGAGCCCACACACTCAGATCTTAACCCCAGTGTGCAAAAAGGTTCAAAACGTGTTTTTCAGCAGAAATAAACATGTTTCTGCAAGTTTGGTCAACCCCATGTAAGTTATGGGGCTGTAACAGTACACTTTTCAAAACGTGTTTTTCAGCCCGAAATAAACGCGTTTTTTCAGACAACTGAATCCCCATGTAGCAGCAAGGCTCAGAAGAGCCCACACACTCAGATCTTAACCCCAGTGTGCAGAAAGGTTCAAAACGTGTTTTTCAGCAGAAATAAACATGTTTCTGCAAGTTTTATCAACCCCATGTAAGTTATGGGGCAGTAACAGTACACTTTTCAAAACGTGTTTTTCAGCCCGAAATAAACGCGTTTTTTCAGACAACTGAATCCCCATGTAGCAGCAAGGCTCAGAAGAGCCCACACACTCAGATCTTAACCCCAGTGTGCAGAAAGGTTCAAAACGTGTTTTTCAGCAGAAATAAACATGTTTCTGCAAGTTTGGTCAACCCCATGTAAGTTATGGGGCTGTAACAGTACACTTTGCAAAACGTGTTTTTCAGCCCGAAATAAACGCGTTTTTTCAGACAACTGAATCCCCATGTAGCAGCAAGGCTCAGAAGAGCCCACACACTCAGATCTTAACCCCAGTGTGCAGAAAGGTTCAAAACGTGTTTTTCAGCAGAAATAAACATGTTTCTGCAAGTTTTGTCAACCCCATGTAAGTTATGGGGGAGTAACAGTACACTTTTCAAAACGTGTTTTTCAGCCCGAAATAAACGCGTTTTTTCAGACAACTGAATCCCCATGTAGCAGCAAGGCTCAGAAGAGCCCACACACTCAGATCTTAACCCCAGTGTGCAGAAAGGTTCAAAACGTGTTTTTCAGCAGAAATAAACATGTTTCTGCAAGTTTGGTCAACCCCATGTAAGTTATGGGGCAGTAACAGTACACTCTGCAAAACGTGTTTTTCAGCCCGAAATAAACGCGTTTTTTCAGACAACTGAATCCCCATGTAGCAGCAAGGCTCAGAAGAGCCCACACACTCAGATCTTAACCCCAGTGTGCAGAAAGGTTCAAAACGTGTTTTTCAGCAGAAATAAACATGTTTCTGCAAGTTTGGTCAAACCCATGTAAGTTATGGGGCAGTAACAGTACACTCTGCAAAACGTGTTTTTCAGCCCAAAATAAACGCGTTTTTTCAGACAACTGAATCCCCATGTAGCAGCAAGGCTCAGAAGAGCCCACACACTCAGATCTTAACCCCAGTGTGCAGAAAGGTTCAAAACGTGTTTTTCAGCAGAAATAAACATGTTTCTGCAAGTTTTGTCAACCCCATGTAAGTTATGGGGCAGTAACAGTACACTTTTCAAAACGTGTTTTTCAGCCCGAAATAAACGCGTTTTTTCAGACAACTGAATCCCCATGTAGCAGCAAGGCTCAGAAGAGCCCACACACTCAGATCTTAACCCCAGTGTGCAAAAAGGTTCAAAACGTGTTTTTCAGCAGAAATAAACATGTTTCTGCAAGATTGGTCAACCCCATGTAAGTTATGGGGCAGTAACAGTACACTCTGCAAAACGTGTTTTTCAGCCCGAAATAAACGCGTTTTTTCAGTCAACTGAATCCCCATGTAGCAGCAAGGCTCAGAAGAGCCCACACACTCAGATCTTAACCCCAGTGTGCAGAAAGGTTCAAAACGTGTTTTTCAGCAGAAATAAACATGTTTCTGCAAGTTTGGTCAAACCCATGTAAGTTATGGGGCAGTAACAGTACACTCTGCAAAACGTGTTTTTTAGCCCAAAATAAACGCGTTTTTTCAGACAACTGAATCCCCATGTAGCAGCAAGGCTCAGAAGAGCCCACACACTCAGATCTTAACCCCAGTGTGTAGAAAGGTTCAAAACGTGTTTTTCAGCAGAAATAAACATGTTTCTGCAAGTT
Organism: Lepisosteus platostomus; assembly: GCF_059453375.1. Classification (NCBI taxonomy): domain Eukaryota; kingdom Metazoa; phylum Chordata; class Actinopteri; order Semionotiformes; family Lepisosteidae; genus Lepisosteus; species Lepisosteus platostomus. The sequence continues at coordinate 26,230,759 of NC_142615.1, read as the reverse complement.
TTGTCAACCCCATGTAAGTTATGGGGCAGTAACAGTACACTTTTCAAAACGTGTTTTTCAGCCCGAAATAAACGCGTTTTTTCAGACAACTGAATCCCCATGTAGCAGCAAGGCTCAGAAGAGCCCACACACTCAGATCTTAACCCCAGTGTGCAGAAAGGTTCAAAACGTGTTTTTCAGCAGAAATAAACATGTTTCTGCAAGTTTGGTCAACCCCATGTAACTTATGGGGCAGTAACAGTACACTCTGCAAAACGTGTTTTTCAGCCCGAAATAAACGCGTTTTTTCAGACAACTGAATCCCCATGTAGCAGCAAGGCTCAGAAGAGCCCACACACTCAGATCTTAACCCCAGTGTGCAGAAAGGTTCAAAACGTGTTTTTCAGCAGAAATAAACATGTTTCTGCAAGTTTGGTCAACCCCATGTAAGTTATGGGGCTGTAACAGTACACTTTTCAAAACGTGTTTTTCAGCCCGAAATAAACGCGTTTTTTCAGACAACTGAATCCCCATGTAGCAGCAAGGCTCAGAAGAGCCCACACACTCAGATCTTAACCCCAGTGTGCAGAAAGGTTCAAAACGTGTTTTTCAGCAGAAATGAACATGTTTCTGCAAGTTTGGTCAACCCCATGTAACTTATGGGGCAGTAACAGTACACTCTGCAAAACGTGTTTTTCAGCCCGAAATAAACGCGTTTTTTCAGACAACTGAATCCCCATGTAGCAGCAAGGCTCAGAAGAGCCCACACACTCAGATCTTAACCCCAGTGTGCAGAAAGGTTCAAAACGTGTTTTTCAGCAGAAATAAACATGTTTCTGCAAGTTTGGTCAACCCCATGTAAGTTATGGGGCAGTAACAGTACACTCTGCAAAACGTGTTTTTCAGCCCGAAATAAACGCATTTTTTCAGACAACTGAATCCCCATGTAGCAGCAAGGCTCAGAAGAGCCCACACACTCAGATCTTAACCCCAGTGTGCAAAAAGGTTCAAAACGTGTTTTTCAGCAAAAATAAACATGTTTCTGCAAGTTTGGTCAACCCCATGTAAGTTATGGGGCAGTAACAGTACACTCTGCAAAACGTGTTTTTCAGCCCGAAATAAACGTGTTTTTTCAGACAACTGAATCCCCATGTAGCAGCAAGGCTCAGAAGAGCCCACACACTCAGATCTTAACCCCAGTGTGCAGAAAGGTTCAAAACGTGTTTTTCAGCAGAAATAAACATGTTTCTGCAAGTTTGGTCAAACCCATGTAAGTTATGGGGCAGTAACAGTACACTCTGCAAAACGTGTTTTTCAGCCCGAAATAAACGCGTTTTTTCAGACAACTGAATCCCCATGTAGCAGCAAGGCTCAGAAGAGCCCACACACTCAGATCTTAACCCCAGTGTGCAGAAAGGTTCAAAACGTGTTTTTCAGCAGAAATAAACATGTTTCTGCAAGTTTTGTCAACCCCATGTAAGTTATGGGGCAGTAATAGTACACTTTTCAAAACGTGTTTTTCAGCCCGAAATAAACGTGTTTTTTCAGACAACTGAATCCCCATGTAGCAGCAAGGCTCAGAAGAGCCCACACACTCAGATCTTAACCCCAGTGTGCAAAAAGGTTCAAATCGTGTTTTTCAGCAGAAATAAACATGTTTCTGCAAGTTTGGTCAACCCCATGTAAGTTATGGGGCAGTAACAGTACACTCTGCAAAACGTGTTTTTCAGCCCGAAATAAACGCGTTTTTTCAGACAACTGAATCCCCATGTAGCATCAAGGCTCAGAAGAGCCCACACACTCAGATCTTAACCCCAGTGTGCAAAAAGGTTCAAAACGTGTTTTTCAGCAGAAATAAACATGTTTCTGCAAGTTTGGTCAACCCCATGTAAGTTATGGGGCTGTAACAGTACACTTTTCAAAACGTGTTTTTCAGCCCGAAATAAACGCGTTTTTTCAGACAACTGAATCCCCATGTAGCAGCAAGGCTCAGAAGAGCCCACACACTCAGATCTTAACCCCAGTGTGCAGAAAGGTTCAAAACGTGTTTTTCAGCTGAAATAAACATGTTTCTGCAAGTTTTATCAACCCCATGTAAGTTATGGGGCAATAACAGTACACTTTTCAAAACGTGTTTTTCAGCCCGAAATAAACGCGTTTTTTCAGACAACTGAATCCCCATGTAGCAGCAAGGCTCAGAAGAGCCCACACACTCAGATCTTAACCCCAGTGTGCAGAAAGGTTCAAAACGTGTTTTTCAGCAGAAATAAACATGTTTCTGCAAGTTTGGTCAAACCCATGTAAGTTATGGGGCAGTAACAGTACACTCTGCAAAACGTGTTTTTCAGCCCGAAATAAACGCGTTTTTTCAGACAACTGAATCCCCATGTAGCAGCAAGGCTCAGAAGAGCCCACACACTCAGATCTTAACCCCAGTGTGCAGAAAGGTTCAAAACGTGTTTTTCAGTAGAAATAAACATGTTTCTGCAAGTTTGGTCAAACCCATGTAAGTTATGGGGCAGTAACAGTACACTCTGCAAAACGTGTTTTTCAGCCCGAAATAAACGCGTTTTTTCAGACAACTGAATCCCCATGTAGCAGCAAGGCTCAGAAGAGCCCACACACTCAGATCTTAACCCCAGTGTGCAGAAAGGTTCAAAACGTGTTTTTCAGCAGAAATAAACATGTTTCTGCAAGTTTTGTCAACCCCATGTAAGTTATGGGGCAGTAACAGTACACTTTTCAAAACGTGTTTTTCAGCCCGAAATAAACGCGTTTTTTCAGACAACTGAATCCCCATGTAGCAGCAAGGCTCAGAAGAGCCCACACATTCAGATCTTAACCCCAGTGTGCAGAATGGTTCAAAACGTGTTTTTCAGCAGAAATAAACATGTTTCTGCAAGTTTGGTCAACCCCATGTAAGTTATGGGGCAGTAACAGTACACTTTTCAAAACGTGTCTTTCAGCCCGAAATAAACGCGTTTTTTCAGACAACTGAATCCCCATGTAGCAGCAAGGCTCAGAAGAGCCCACACACTCAGATCTTAACCCCAGTGTGCAGAAAGGTTCAAAACGTGTTTTTCAGCAGAAATAAACATGTTTCTGCAAGTTTGGTCAACCCCATGTAACTTATGGGGCAGTAACAGTACACTCTGCAAAACGTGTTTTTCAGCCCGAAATAAACGCGTTTTTTCAGACAACTGAATCCCCATGTAGCAGCAAGGCTCAGAAGAGCCCACACACTCAGATCTTAACCCCAGTGTGCAAAAAGGTTCAAAACGTGTTTTTCAGCAGAAATAAACATGTTTCTGCAAGTTTGGTCAACCCCATGTAAGTTATGTGGCAGTAACAGTACACTTTTCAAAACGTGTTTTTCAGCCCGAAATAAACGCGTTTTTTCAGACAACTGAATCCCCATGTAGCAGCAAGGGTCAGAAGAGCCCACACACTCAGCTCTTATCCCCAGTGTGCAGAAAGGGTCAAAACGTGTTTTTCAGCAGAAATAAACATGTTTCTGCAAGTTTGGTCAACCCCATGTAAGTTATGGGGCAGTAACAGTACACTCTGCAAAACGTGTTTTTCAGCCCGAAATAAACGCGTTTTTTCAGACAACTGAATCCCCATGTAGCAGCAAGGCTCAGAAGAGCCCACACACTCAGATCTTAACCCCAGTGTGCAGAAAGGTTCAAAACGTGTTTTTCAGCAGAAATAAACATGTTTCTGCAAGTTTGGTCAAACCCATGTAAGTTATGGGGCAGTAACAGTACACTCTGCAAAACGTGTTTTTCAGCCCGAAATAAACGCGTTTTTTCAGACAACTGAATCCCCATGTAGCAGCAAGGCTCAGAAGAGCCCACACACTCAGATCTTAACCCCAGTGTGCAAAAAGGTTCAAAACGTGTTTTTCAGCAGAAATAAACATGTTTCTGCAAGTTTGGTCAAACCCATGTAAGTTATGGGGCAGTAACAGTACACTCTGCAAAACGTGTTTTTCAGCCCGAAATAAACGCGTTTTTTCAGACAACTGAATCCCCATGTAGCAGCAAGGCTCAGAAGAGCCCACACACTCAGATCTTAACCCCAGTGTGCAAAAAGGTTCAAAACGTGTTTTTCAGCAGAAATAAACATGTTTCTGCAAGTTTGGTCAAACCCATGTAAGTTATGGGGCAGTAACAGTACACTCTGCAAAACGTGTTTTTCAGCCCGAAATAAACGCGTTTTTTCAGACAACTGAATCCCCATGTAGCAGCAAGGCTCAGAAGAGCCCACACACTCAGATCTTAACCCCAGTGTGCAGAAAGGTTCAAAACGTGTTTTTCAGCAGAAATAAACATGTTTCTGCAAGTTTTGTCAACCCCATGTAAGTTATGGGGCAGTAACAGTACACTTTTCAAAAAATGTTTTTCTTCCCGAAATAAACGCGTTTTTTCAGACAACTGAATCCCCATGTAGCAGCAAGGCTCAGAAGAGCCCACACACTCAGATCTTAACCCCAGTGTGCAAAAAGGTTCAAAAGTGTTTTTCAGCAGAAATAAACATGTTTCTGCAAGTTTGGTCAACCCCATGTAAGTTATGGGGCAGTAACAGTACACTCTGCAAAACGTGTTTTTCAGCCCGAAATAAACGCGTTTTTTCAGACAACTGAATCCCCATGTAGCATCAAGGCTCAGAAGAGCCCACACACTCAGATCTTAACCCCAGTGTGCAAGAAGGTTCAAAACGTGTTTTTCAGCAGAAATAAACATGTTTCTGCAAGTTTGGTCAACCCCATGTAAGTTATGGGGCTGTAACAGTACACTTTTCAAAACATGTTTTTCAGCCCGAAATAAACGCGTTTTTTCAGACAACTGAATCCCCATGTAGCATCAAGGCTCAGAAGAGCCCACACACTCAGATCTTAACCCCAGTGTGCAGAAAGGTTCAAAACGTGTTTTTCAGCAGAAATAAACATGTTTCTGCAAGTTTTGTCAACCCCAAGTAAGTTATGGGGCAGTAACAGTACACTTTTCAAAACGTGTTTTTCAGCCCGAAATAAACGCGTTTTTTCAGACAACTGAATCCCCATGTAGCAGCAAGACTCAGAAGAGCCCACACACTCAGATCTTAACCCCAGTGTGCAGAAAGGTTCAAAACGTGTTTTTCAGCAGAAATAAACATGTTTCTGCAAGTTTGGTCAAACCCATGTAAGTTATGGGGCTGTAACAGTACACTTTTCAAAACGTGTTTTTCAGCCCGAAATAAACGCGTTTTTTCAGACAACTGAATCCCCATATAGCAGCAAGGCTCAGAAGAGCCCACACACTCAGATCTTAACCCCAGTGTGCAGAAAGGTTCAAAACGTGTTTTTCAGCAGAAACAAACTAGTTTCTGCAAGTTTGGTCAACCCCATGTAAGTTATGGGGCAGTAACAGTACACTCTGCAAAACGTGTTTTTCAGCCCGAAATAAACGCGTTTTTTCAGACAACTGAATCCCCATGTAGCAGCAAGGCTCAGAAGAGCCCACACACTCAGATCTTAAACCCAGTGTGCAGAAAGGTTCAAAACGTGTTTTTCAGCAGAAATAAACATGTTTCTGCAAGTTTGGTCAACCCCATGTAAGTTATGGGGCAGTAACAGTACACTTTTCAAAACGTGTTTTTCAGCCCGAAATAAACGCGTTTTTTCAGACAACTGAATCCCCATGTAGCATCAAGGCTCAGAAGAGCCCACACACTCAGATCTTAACCCCAGTGTGCAAAAAGGTTCAAAACGTGTTTTTCAGCAGAAATAAACATGTTTCTGCAAGTTTGGTCAACCCCATGTAAGTTATGGGGCAGTAACAGTACACTCTGCAAAACGTGTTTTTCAGCCCGAAATAAACGCGTTTTTTCAGACAACTGAATCCCCATGTAGCAGCAAGGCTCAGAAGAGCCCACACACTCAGATCTTAAACCCAGTGTGCAGAAAGGTTCAAAACGTGTTTTTCAGCAGAAATAAACATGTTTCTGCAAGTTTGGTCAACCCCATGTAAGTTATGGGGCAGTAACAGTACACTTTTCAAAACGTGTTTTTCAGCCCGAAATAAACGCGTTTTTTCAGACAACTGAATCCCCATGTAGCATCAAGGCTCAGAAGAGCCCACACACTCAGATCTTAACCCCAGTGTGCAAAAAGGTTCAAAACGTGTTTTTCAGCAGAAATAAACATGTTTCTGCAAGTTTGGTCAACCCCATGTAAGTTATCGGGCAGTAACAGTACACTTTTCAAAACGTGTTTTTCAGCCTGAAATAAACGCGTTTTTTTCAGACAACTGAATCCCCATGTAGCAGCAAGGCTCAGAAGATCCCACACACTCAGATCTTAACCCCAGTGTGCAGAAAGGTTCAAAACGTGTTTTTCAGCAGAAATAAACATGTTTCTGCAACTTTGGTCAACCCCATGTAAGTTATGGGGCAGTAACAGTACACTCTGCAAAACGTGTTTTTCAGCCCGAAATAAACGCGTTTTTTCAGACAACTGAATCCCCATGTAGCAGCAAGGCTCAGAAGAGCCCACACACTCAGATCTTAACCCCAGTGTGCAGAAAAGTTCAAAACGTGTTTTTCAGCAGAAATAAACATGTTTCTGCAAGTTTGGTCAAACCCATGTAAGTTATGGGGCAGTAACAGTACACTCTGCAAAACGTGTTTTTCAGCCCGAAATAAACGCGTTTTTTCAGACAACTGAATCCCCATGTAGCAGCAAGGCTCAGAAGAGCCCACACACTCAGATCTTAACCCCAGTGTGCAGAAAAGTTCAAAACGTGTTTTTCAGCAGAAATAAACATGTTTCTGCAAGTTTGGTCAACCCCATGTAAGTTATGGGGCAGTAACAGTACATTCTGCAAAACGTGTTTTTCAGCCCGAAATAAACGCGTTTTTTCAGACAACTGAATCCCCATGTAGCAGCAACGCTCAGAAGAGCCCACACACTCAGATCTTAACCCCAGTGTGCAGAAAGGTTCAAAACGTGTTTTTCAGCAGAAATAAACATGTTTCTGCAAGTTTGGTCAACCCCATGTAAGTTATGGGGCAGTAACAGCACACTTTTCAAAACGTGTTTTTCAGCAGAAATAAACGTTTCTGCAAGTTTGGTCACAACCATGCAACTTATGGGGCAGTAACAGCACACTTTTCAAAACGTGTTTTTCAGCCCAAATAAAACGTTTTTTCACACTGTAGAATCCCAATGTAACTGCTAGGTTCAGAAGAGCTCACTGACTCAGCTATTATCCCCACTGTGCAGAGAGTGTCAAAACGTGTTTTTCAGTAGATATAGACATGTAACATGTAACTTATGGGACAGGAAGAGCAGATTTTTTAACTCATGTTTTTCAGCCCGAAATAAACGCGTTTTTTTCATACTGTTGAATCCAATGTAACTGCTAGGCAGAAGAGCTCACTGTCTCAGCTCTTAACCCCAGTGTGCAGAAAGTGTCAAAACGTGTTTTTCAGCAGAAATAAACATGTTTCTGCAAGTTTGGTCAACCCATGTAAGTTATGGGGCAGTAACAGCACACTTTGCAAAACGTGTTTTTCAGCCCGAAATAAACACGTTTTTTCAGACAACTGAATCCCTATGTAACTGCATGGCTCAGAAGAGCCCACACACTCAGCTCTTAACCCCAGTGTACAGAAAGTGTCAAAACGTGTTTTTCAGCAGAAATAAACATGTTTCTGCAAGTTTGGTCACCCCCATTCAACTTATGGGGCAGTAACAGCACACTTTTCAAAACATGTTTTTCAGCCCGAAATAAACACGTTTTTTCAGACAGCTGAATCCCTATGTATCTGCAAGGCTCAGAAGAGCCCACACACTGAGCTCTTAACCCCAGTGTGCAAAAAGTGTCAAAACGTGTTTTTCAGCAGAAATAAACATGTTTCTGCAGGTTTGGTCACCTCCATTCAACTTATGGGGCAGTAACAGCACACTTTTCAAAACATGTTTTTCAGCCCGAAATAAACACGTTTTTTCAGACAGCTGAATCCCTATGTATCTGCAAGGCTCAGAAGAGCCCACACACTGAGCTCTTAACCCCAGTGTGCAAAAAGTGTCAAAACGTGTTTTTCAGTAGAAATAGACATGTAACATGTAACTTATGGGACAGGAAGAGCAGATTTTTCAACTCATGTTTTTCAGCCCGAAATAAACGCGTTTTTTTCATACTGTTGAATCCAATGTAACTGCTAGGCAGAAGAGCTCACTGTCTCAGCTCTTAACCCCAGTGTGCAGAAAGTGTCAAAACGTGTTTTTCAGCAGAAATAATCTTGTTTCTGCAAGTTTGGTCACCCCCATTCAACTTATGGGGCAGTAACAGCACTCTTTTCAAAACGTGTTTTTCAGCCCGAAATAAACACGTTTTTTCAGACAACTGAATCCCTATGTAACTGCAAGGCTCAGAAGAGCCCACACAGTCAGCTCTTAACCCCAGTGTACAGAAAGTGTCAAAACATGTTTTTCAGCAGAAATAAACATGTTTCTGCAAGTTTGGTCACCCCCATTCAACTTATGGGGCAGTAACAGCACACTTTTCAAAACATGTTTTTCAGCCCGAAATAAACACGTTTTTTTCAGACAGCTGAATCCCTATGTATCTGCAAGGCTCAGAAGAGCCCACACACTGAGCTCTTAACCCCAGTGTGCAAAAAGTGTCAAAACGTGTTTTTCAGCAGAAAAAAACATGTTTCTGCAGGTTTGGTCACCCCCATTCAACTTATGGGGCAGTAACAGCACACTTTTCAAAACATGTTTTTCAGCCCGAAATAAACACGTTTTTTCAGACAGCTGAATCCCTATGTATCTGCAAGGCTCAGAAGAGCCCACACACTGAGCTCTTAACCCCAGTGTGCAAAAAGTGTCAAAACGTGTTTTTCAGTAGAAATAGACATGTAACATGTAACTTATGGGACAGGAAGAGCAGATTTTTCAACTCATGTTTTTCAGCCCGAAATAAACGCGTTTTTTTCATACTGTTGAATCCAATGTAACTTCTAGGCAGAAGAGCTCACTGTCTCAGCTCTTAACCCCAGTGTGCAGAAAGTGTCAAAACGTGTTTTTCAGCAGAAATAAACTTGTTTCTGCAAGTTTGGTCACCCCCATTCAACTTATGGGGCAGTAACAGCACTCTTTTCAAAACGTGTTTTTCAGCCCGAAATAAACACGTTTTTTCAGACAACTGAATCCCTATGTAACTGCAAGGCTCAGAAGAGCCCACACACTCAGCTCTTAACCCCAGTGTACAGAAAGTGTCAAAACGTGTTTTTCAGCAGAAATAAACATGTTTCTGCAAGTTTGGTCACCCCCATTCAACTTATGGGGCAGTAACAGCACACTTTTCAAAACATGTTTTTCAGCCCGAAATAAACACGTTTTTTCAGACAGCTGAATCCCTATGTATCTGCAAGGCTCAGAAGAGCCCACACACTGAGCTCTTAACCCCAGTGTGCAAAAAGTGTCAAAACGTGTTTTTCAGCAGAAATAAACATGTTTCTGCTAGTTTGGTCAACCCTATGTAACTTATGGGGCAGTAACAGCACACTTTTCAAAACGTGTTTTTCAGCCCGAAATAAACGCATTTTTTCAGACAACTGAATCCCCATGTAACAGCAAGGCTCAGAAGAGCCCACACACTCAGCTCTTAACCCCAGTGTGCAAAAAGTGTCAAAACCTGTTTTTCAGCAGAAATAAACATGTTTCTGCTAGTTTGGTCAACCCTATGTAACTTATGGGGCAGTAACAGCACACTTTTCAAAACGTGTTTTTCAGCCCGAAATAAACGCATTTTTTCAGACAACTGAATCCCCATGTAACAGCAAGGCTCAGAAGAGCCCACACACTCAGCTCTTAACCCCAGTGTGCAGAAAGGGTCAAAACGTGTTTTTCAGCAGAAATAAACATGTTTCTGCAAGTTTGGTCAACCCCATGTAAGTTATGGGGCAGTAACAGCACACTTTGCAAAACGTGTTTTTCAGCCCGAAATAAACGCGTTTTTTCAGACAACTGAATCCCCATGTAACAGCAAGGCTCAGAAGAGCCCACACACTCAGCTCTTAACCCCAGTGTGCAGAAAGGGTCAAAACGTGTTTTTCAGCAGAAATAAACATGTTTCTGCAAGTTTGGTCAACCCCATGTAAGTTATGGGGCAGTAACAGCACACTTTGCAAAACGTGTTTTTCAGCCCGAAATAAACGCGTTTTTTCAGACAACTGAATCCCCATGTAACAGCAAGGCTCAGAAGAGCTCACTGTCTCAGCTCTTAACCCCAGTGTGCAGAAAGTGTCAAAACGTGTTTTTCAGCAGAAATAATCTTGTTTCTGCAAGTTTGGTCACCCCCATTCAACTTATGGGGCAGTAACAGCACTCTTTTCAAAACGTGTTTTTCAGCCCGAAATAAACACGTTTTTTCAGACAGCTGAATCCCTATGTATCTGCAAGGCTCAGAAGAGCCCACACACTGAGCTCTTAACCCCAGTGTGCAAAAAGTGTCAAAACGTGTTTTTCAGCAGAAAAAAACATGTTTCTGCAGGTTTGGTCACCCCCATTCAACTTATGGGGCAGTAACAGCACACTTTTCAAAACATGTTTTTCAGCCCGAAATAAACACGTTTTTTCAGACATCTGAATCCCTATGTATCTGCAAGGCTCAGAAGAGCCCACACACTGAGCTCTTAACCCCAGTGTGCAAAAAGTGTCAAAACGTGTTTTTCAGTAGAAATAGACATGTAACATGTAACTTATGGGACAGGAAGAGCAGATTTTTCAACTCATGTTTTTCAGCCCGAAATAAACGCGTTTTTTTCATACTGTTGAATCCAATGTAACTTCTAGGCAGAAGAGCTCACTGTCTCAGCTCTTAACCCCAGTGTGCAGAAAGTGTCAAAACGTGTTTTTCAGCAGAAATAAACTTGTTTCTGCAAGTTTGGTCACCCCCATTCAACTTATGGGGCAGTAACAGCACTCTTTTCAAAACGTGTTTTTCAGCCCGAAATAAACACGTTTTTTCAGACAACTGAATCCCTATGTAACTGCAAGGCTCAGAAGAGCCCACACACTCAGCTCTTAACCCCAGTGTACAGAAAGTGTCAAAACGTGTTTTTCAGCAGAAATAAACATGTTTCTGCAAGTTTGGTCACCCCCATTCAACTTATGGGGCAGTAACAGCACACTTTTCAAAACATGTTTTTCAGCCCGAAATAAACACGTTTTTTCAGACAGCTGAATCCCTATGTATCTGCAAGGCTCAGAAGAGCCCACACACTGAGCTCTTAACCCCAGTGTGCAAAAAGTGTCAAAACGTGTTTTTCAGCAGAAATAAACATGTTTCTGCTAGTTTGGTCAACCCTATGTAACTTATGGGGCAGTAACAGCACACTTTTCAAAACGTGTTTTTCAGCCCGAAATAAACGCATTTTTTCAGACAACTGAATCCCCATGTAACAGCAAGGCTCAGAAGAGCCCACACACTCAGCTCTTAACCCCAGTGTGCAGAAAGGGTCAAAACGTGTTTTTCAGCAGAAATAAACATGTTTCTGCAAGTTTGGTCAACCCCATGTAAGTTATGGGGCAGTAACAGTACACTCTGCAAAACGTGTTTTTCAGCCCGAAATAAACGCGTTTTTTCAGACAACTGAATCCCCATGTAGCAGCAAGGCTCAGAAGAGCCCACACACTCAGATCTTAACCCCAGTGTGCAGAAAAGTTCAAAACGTGTTTTTCAGCAGAAATAAACATGTTTCTGCAAGTTTGGTCAAACCCATGTAAGTTATGGGGCAGTAACAGTACACTCTGCAAAACGTGTTTTTCAGCCCGAAATAAACGCGTTTTTTCAGACAACTGAATCCCCATGTAGCAGCAAGGCTCAGAAGAGCCCACACACTCAGATCTTAACCCCAGTGTGCAGAAAAGTTCAAAACGTGTTTTTCAGCAGAAATAAACATGTTTCTGCAAGTTTGGTCAACCCCATGTAAGTTATGGGGCAGTAACAGTACATTCTGCAAAACGTGTTTTTCAGCCCGAAATAAACGCGTTTTTTCAGACAACTGAATCCCCATGTAGCAGCAACGCTCAGAAGAGCCCACACACTCAGATCTTAACCCCAGTGTGCAGAAAGGTTCAAAACGTGTTTTTCAGCAGAAATAAACATGTTTCTGCAAGTTTGGTCAACCCCATGTAAGTTATGGGGCAGTAACAGCACACTTTTCAAAACGTGTTTTTCAGCAGAAATAAACGTTTCTGCAAGTTTGGTCACAACCATGCAACTTATGGGGCAGTAACAGCACACTTTTCAAAACGTGTTTTTCAGCCCAAATAAAACGTTTTTTCACACTGTAGAATCCCAATGTAACTGCTAGGTTCAGAAGAGCTCACTGACTCAGCTATTATCCCCACTGTGCAGAGAGTGTCAAAACGTGTTTTTCAGTAGATATAGACATGTAACATGTAACTTATGGGACAGGAAGAGCAGATTTTTTAACTCATGTTTTTCAGCCCGAAATAAACGCGTTTTTTTCATACTGTTGAATCCAATGTAACTGCTAGGCAGAAGAGCTCACTGTCTCAGCTCTTAACCCCAGTGTGCAGAAAGTGTCAAAACGTGTTTTTCAGCAGAAATAAACATGTTTCTGCAAGTTTGGTCAACCCATGTAAGTTATGGGGCAGTAACAGCACACTTTGCAAAACGTGTTTTTCAGCCCGAAATAAACACGTTTTTTCAGACAACTGAATCCCTATGTAACTGCATGGCTCAGAAGAGCCCACACACTCAGCTCTTAACCCCAGTGTACAGAAAGTGTCAAAACGTGTTTTTCAGCAGAAATAAACATGTTTCTGCAAGTTTGGTCACCCCCATTCAACTTATGGGGCAGTAACAGCACACTTTTCAAAACATGTTTTTCAGCCCGAAATAAACACGTTTTTTCAGACAGCTGAATCCCTATGTATCTGCAAGGCTCAGAAGAGCCCACACACTGAGCTCTTAACCCCAGTGTGCAAAAAGTGTCAAAACGTGTTTTTCAGCAGAAATAAACATGTTTCTGCAGGTTTGGTCACCTCCATTCAACTTATGGGGCAGTAACAGCACACTTTTCAAAACATGTTTTTCAGCCCGAAATAAACACGTTTTTTCAGACAGCTGAATCCCTATGTATCTGCAAGGCTCAGAAGAGCCCACACACTGAGCTCTTAACCCCAGTGTGCAAAAAGTGTCAAAACGTGTTTTTCAGTAGAAATAGACATGTAACATGTAACTTATGGGACAGGAAGAGCAGATTTTTCAACTCATGTTTTTCAGCCCGAAATAAACGCGTTTTTTTCATACTGTTGAATCCAATGTAACTGCTAGGCAGAAGAGCTCACTGTCTCAGCTCTTAACCCCAGTGTGCAGAAAGTGTCAAAACGTGTTTTTCAGCAGAAATAATCTTGTTTCTGCAAGTTTGGTCACCCCCATTCAACTTATGGGGCAGTAACAGCACTCTTTTCAAAACGTGTTTTTCAGCCCGAAATAAACACGTTTTTTCAGACAACTGAATCCCTATGTAACTGCAAGGCTCAGAAGAGCCCACACACTCAGCTCTTAACCCCAGTGTACAGAAAGTGTCAAAACATGTTTTTCAGCAGAAATAAACATGTTTCTGCAAGTTTGGTCACCCCCATTCAACTTATGGGGCAGTAACAGCACACTTTTCAAAACATGTTTTTCAGCCCGAAATAAACACGTTTTTTTCAGACAGCTGAATCCCTATGTATCTGCAAGGCTCAGAAGAGCCCACACACTGAGCTCTTAACCCCAGTGTGCAAAAAGTGTCAAAACGTGTTTTTCAGCAGAAAAAAACATGTTTCTGCAGGTTTGGTCACCCCCATTCAACTTATGGGGCAGTAACAGCACACTTTTCAAAACATGTTTTTCAGCCCGAAATAAACACGTTTTTTCAGACAGCTGAATCCCTATGTATCTGCAAGGCTCAGAAGAGCCCACACACTGAGCTCTTAACCCCAGTGTGCAAAAAGTGTCAAAACGTGTTTTTCAGTAGAAATAGACATGTAACATGTAACTTATGGGACAGGAAGAGCAGATTTTTCAACTCATGTTTTTCAGCCCGAAATAAACGCGTTTTTTTCATACTGTTGAATCCAATGTAACTTCTAGGCAGAAGAGCTCACTGTCTCAGCTCTTAACCCCAGTGTGCAGAAAGTGTCAAAACGTGTTTTTCAGCAGAAATAAACTTGTTTCTGCAAGTTTGGTCACCCCCATTCAACTTATGGGGCAGTAACAGCACTCTTTTCAAAACGTGTTTTTCAGCCCGAAATAAACACGTTTTTTCAGACAACTGAATCCCTATGTAACTGCAAGGCTCAGAAGAGCCCACACACTCAGCTCTTAACCCCAGTGTACAGAAAGTGTCAAAACGTGTTTTTCAGCAGAAATAAACATGTTTCTGCAAGTTTGGTCAACCCCATGTAAGTTATGGGGCAGTAACAGCACACTTTTCAAAACATGTTTTTCAGCCCGAAATAAACACGTTTTTTCAGACAGCTGAATCCCTATGTATCTGCAAGGCTCAGAAGAGCCCACACACTGAGCTCTTAACCCCAGTGTGCAAAAAGTGTCAAAACGTGTTTTTCAGCAGAAATAAACATGTTTCTGCTAGTTTGGTCAACCCTATGTAACTTATGGGGCAGTAACAGCACACTTTTCAAAACGTGTTTTTCAGCTCGAAATAAACGCATTTTTTCAGACAACTGAATCCCCATGTAACAGCAAGGCTCAGAAGAGCCCACACACTCAGCTCTTAACCCCAGTGTGCAAAAAGTGTCAAAACCTGTTTTTCAGCAGAAATAAACATGTTTCTGCTAGTTTGGTCAACCCTATGTAACTTATGGGGCAGTAACAGCACACTTTTCAAAACGTGTTTTTCAGCCCGAAATAAACGCATTTTTTCAGACAACTGAATCCCCATGTAACAGCAAGGCTCAGAAGAGCCCACACACTCAGCTCTTAACCCCAGTGTGCAGAAAGGGTCAAAACGTGTTTTTCAGCAGAAATAAACATGTTTCTGCAAGTTTGGTCAACCCCATGTAAGTTATGGGGCAGTAACAGCACACTTTGCAAAACGTGTTTTTCAGCCCGAAATAAACGCGTTTTTTCAGACAACTGAATCCCCATGTAACAGCAAGGCTCAGAAGAGCCCACACACTCAGCTCTTAACCCCAGTGTGCAGAAAGGGTCAAAACGTGTTTTTCAGCAGAAATAAACATGTTTCTGCAAGTTTGGTCAACCCCATGTAAGTTATGGGGCAGTAACAGCACACTTTGCAAAACGTGTTTTTCAGCCCGAAATAAACGCGTTTTTTCAGACAACTGAATCCCCATGTAACAGCAAGGCTCAGAAGAGCTCACTGTCTCAGGTCTTAACCCCAGTGTGCAGAAAGTGTCAAAACGTGTTTTTCAGCAGAAATAATCTTGTTTCTGCAAGTTTGGTCACCCCCATTCAACTTATGGGGCAGTAACAGCACTCTTTTCAAAACGTGTTTTTCAGCCCGAAATAAACACGTTTTTTCAGACAGCTGAATCCCTATGTATCTGCAAGGCTCAGAAGAGCCCACACACTGAGCTCTTAACCCCAGTGTGCAAAAAGTGTCAAAACGTGTTTTTCAGCAGAAAAAAACATGTTTCTGCAGGTTTGGTCACCCCCATTCAACTTATGGGGCAGTAACAGCACACTTTTCAAAACATGTTTTTCAGCCCGAAATAAACACGTTTTTTCAGACAGCTGAATCCCTATGTATCTGCAAGGCTCAGAAGAGCCCACACACTGAGCTCTTAACCCCAGTGTGCAAAAAGTGTCAAAACGTGTTTTTCAGTAGAAATAGACATGTAACATGTAACTTATGGGACAGGAAGAGCAGATTTTTCAACTCATGTTTTTCAGCCCGAAATAAACGCGTTTTTTTCATACTGTTGAATCCAATGTAACTTCTAGGCAGAAGAGCTCACTGTCTCAGCTCTTAACCCCAGTGTGCAGAAAGTGTCAAAACGTGTTTTTCAGCAGAAATAAACTTGTTTCTGCAAGTTTGGTCACCCCCATTCAACTTATGGGGCAGTAACAGCACTCTTTTCAAAACGTGTTTTTCAGCCCGAAATAAACACGTTTTTTCAGACAACTGAATCCCTATGTAACTGCAAGGCTCAGAAGAGCCCACACACTCAGCTCTTAACCCCAGTGTACAGAAAGTGTCAAAACGTGTTTTTCAGCAGAAATAAACATGTTTCTGCAAGTTTGGTCACCCCCATTCAACTTATGGGGCAGTAACAGCACACTTTTCAAAACATGTTTTTCAGCCCGAAATAAACACGTTTTTTCAGACAACTGAATCCCTATGTATCTGCAAGGCTCAGAAGAGCCCACACACTGAGCTCTTAACCCCAGTGTGCAAAAAGTGTCAAAACGTGTTTTTCAGCAGAAATAAACATGTTTCTGCTAGTTTGGTCAACCCTATGTAACTTATGGGGCAGTAACAGCACACTTTTCAAAACGTGTTTTTCAGCCCGAAATAAACGCATTTTTTCAGACAACTGAATCCCCATGTAACAGCAAGGCTCAGAAGAGCCCACACACTCAGCTCTTAACCCCAGTGTGCAGAAAGGGTCAAAACGTGTTTTTCAGCAGAAATAAACATGTTTCTGCAAGTTTGTTCAACCCCATGTAAGTTATGGGGCAGTAACAGCACACTTTTCAAAACGTGTTTTTCAGCAGAAATAAATGTTTCTGCAAGTTTGGTCTCATCCATGCAACTTATGGGGCAGTAACAGCACACTTTTCAAAACGTGTTTTTCAGCCCAAATAAACACTTTTTTTCACACTGTAGAATCCCAATGTAACTGCTAGGCTCAGAAGAGCTCACTGACTCAGCTATTATCCCCACTGTGCAGAGAGTGTCAAAACGTGTTTTTCAGTAGATATAGACATGTAACATGTAACTTATGGGACAGGAAGAGCAGATTTTTCAACTCATGTTTTTCAGCCCGAAATAAACGCGTTTTTTTCATACTGTTTAATCCAATGTAACTGCTAGGCAGAAGAGCTCACTGTCTCAGCTCTTAACCCCAGTGTGCAGAAAGTGTCAAAACGTGTTTTTCAGCAGAAATAAACTTGTTTCTGCAAGTTTGGTCACCCCCATTCAACTTATGGGGCAGTAACAGCACTCTTTTCAAAACGTGTTTTTCATCCCGAAATAAACACGTTTTTTCAGACAACTGAATTCCTATGTAACTGCACGGCTCAGAAGAGCCCACACACTCAGCTCTTAACCCCAGTGTACAGAAAGTGTCAAAACGTGTTTTTCAGCAGAAATAAACATGTTTCTGCAAGTTTGGTCACCCCCATTCAACTTATGGGGCAGTAACAGCACACTTTTCAAAACATGTTTTTCAGCCCGAAATAAACACGTTTTTTCAGACAGCTGAATCCCTATGTATCTGCAAGGCTCAGAAGAGCCCACACACTGAGCTCTTAACCCCAGTGTGCAAAAAGTGTCAAAACGTGTTTTTCAGAAGAAATAAACATGTTTCTGCAGGTTTGGTCACCTCCATTCAACTTATGGGGCAGTAACAGCACACTTTTCAAAACATGTTTTTCAGCCCGAAATAAACACGTTTTTTCAGACAGCTGAATCCCTATGTATCTGCAAGGCTCATAAGAGCCCACACACTGAGCTCTTAACCCCAGTTTTCAAAAAGTGTCAAAACGTGTTTTTCAGCAGAAATAAACATGTTTCTGCAGGTTTGGTCACCCCCATGAAACTTATGGGGCAGTAACAGCACCCTTTTCAAAACGTGTTTTTCAGCCCGATATAAACGCGATTTTCAGACTACTGAATCCCCATGTAACAGCAAGGCTCAGAAGAGCCCACACACTCAGCTCTTAACCCCAGTGTACAAAAAGTGTCAAAACGTGTTTTTCAGCAGAAATAAACATGTTTCTGCAAATTTGGTCAACCCCATGTAAGTTATGGGGCAGTAACAGCACACTTTGCAAAACGTGTTTTTCAGCCCGAAATAAACGCGTTTTTTCAGACAACTGAATCCCCATGTAACAGCAAGGCTCAGAAGAGCCCACACACTCAGCTCTTAACCCCAGTGTGCAGAAAGGGTCAAAACGTGTTTTTCAGCAGAAATAAACATGTTTCTGCAAGTTTGGTCAACCCCATCTAAGTTATGGGGCAGTAACAGCAGACTTTGCAATACGTGTTTTTCAGCCCGAAATAAACACGTTTTTTCAGACAACTGAATCCCCATGTAACAGCAAGGCTCAGAAGAGCCCACACACTCAGCTCTTAACCCCAGTGTGCAAAAAGTGTCAAAACGTGTTTTTCAGCAGAAATAAACATGTTTCTGCAAGTTTGGTCAACCCCATGTAAGTTATGGGGCAGTAACAGCATACTTTTCAAAACGTGTTTTTCAGCAGAAATAAACGTTTCTGCAAGTTTGGTCACAACCATGCAACTTATGGGGCAGTAACAGCACACTTTTCAAAACGTGTTTTTCAGCCCGAAATAAACGCGTTTTTTCAGACAACTGAATCCCTATGTAACTGCAAGGCTCAGAAGAGCCCACACACTCAGCTCTTATTCCCAGTGTGCAGAAAGTGTCAAAACGTGTTTTTCAGCAGAAATAAACATGTATCTGCAAGTTTGGTCACTCCCATGTAACTTATGGGGCAGTAACAGCACACTTTTCAAAACGTGTTTTTCAGCCCAAATAAACACGTTTTTTCACCCTGTAGAATCCCAATGTAACTGCTAGGCTCAGAAGAGCTCACTGACTCAGCTATTATCCCCACTGTGCAGAGAGTGTCAAAACGTGTTTTTCAGTAGAAATAGACATGTAACATGTAACTTATGGGACAGGAAGAGCAGATTTTTCAACTCATGTTTTTCAGCCCGAAATAAACGCGTTTTTTTCATACTGTTGAATCCAATGTAACTGCTAGGCAGAAGAGCTCACTGTCTCAGCTCTTAACCCCAGTGTGCAGAAAGTGTCAAAACGTGTTTTTCAGCAGACATAAACATGTTTCTGCAGGTTTGGTCACCCCCATGAAACTTATGGGGCAGTAACAGCACCCTTTTCAAAACGTGTTTTTCAGCCCAAATAAATGCGTTTTTTCAGACTACTGAATCCCAATGTAACTGCAAGGCTCAGAAGAGCCCACACACTCAGCTCTTAACCCCAGTGTGCAGAAGTTGTCAAAACGTGTTTTTCAGCAGAAATAAACATGTTTCTGCAACTTTGCTCACCCCCGTGTAACTTATGGGGCAGGAACAGCACACTTTTCCAAACGTGTTTTTCAGCCCGAAATAAACGCGTTTTTTTAAAAATTTGGAATCCCTATGTATCTGCTAGGCTCAGAATAGCCCACTGAGTCAGCCCTTAACCCCAGTGAACAGAAGTTGTCAAAACGTGTTTTTCAGCAGAAATAAACACGTTTTGGCAACTTTGGTCACCCTCATGTAACTTATGGGGCAGGAACAGCACACTTTTCAAAACATGTTTTTCTGCCAAAATAAACACGTTTTTTCAAAGTTTGGATTCCCTATGTAACTGCCTGGTTAGAAGATGAGGAGGAGAAGAAAGGAAAGAAAGTGAATTTGAAAACTTATATGTCATGGAAAGAGGAATCACAGAAATGATGGGAAGCTTCAAAAAATCATTGGCGGGGGTTAAGCTGTTTCGTGCTGTTGTTCCTGTGGTTGCAGTTACAAAGTTGATCTTGCTTTCACATTCTGTTAACAGTGTTCACTGGCTGAGTTGTATCTGTTGGTTTTCTAAAGGAATCTCTGCTTCGTTTCCAGAAAAGTCATCTGTAGTGTGTTTTTTTCTGTGCCCTTGGCTGTATTTAAAAGCTGGTAATATTGCTGGCAAAGTTAATTTTTTCTCCTCTTTAAAAGAATAAGGACGGGCTGGGACGAGTTTCATTTACCACTCTTTCAGCTAACCGCCGAACTCGTGAACTGATAACACTGCAGAGCCACAGACGCCTCGCTTTTCTCCATTCTCTGGGTTAGGGTGAAAAAAAAAAACTTTGCTGGTATTAGCTGGCCTGCTGGGAGTACCTCTTCTTCACTGATAAGCAAGATTTGTGTTTCATCTTTCGCAAGCTGTATAGATTTCTTTAAAAAACAAGTTGTTCCAGAAAGGAAATGAACACTTGAATTCACCTGAATTAAAAGACATGGGATTTGCCGTAAGGATAAATTCTGTACAAGAAGACAGGAAGAAAGGCACTGCTAGGAATCGGACCCAGGACCTCCCGTTTACTAGACAGGTGCTTTAGCCAACTAAGCCACGGCGCCGACAAAGTGCTGCCCTTTGACAGCCACTTGGGCACGTCTCAATTGCTCTGAGACATCTGCGCTTGGTGTGCACTGAGCCTGCTCGCCTTGCAAGTTTACATTTACATGCGATAGCTCCACCACTAAGAGAAAGGATGAGAAATGGCTTTTATCTGGCACTTTTCATGTCGGGGGATCTCAATGTGCTTTCCTTGTACAAGAGGATGTCCAACTCATGTCAGTGCTCCACTTAAATCTTGATCTCACAACCCTCGGCATGACTCTGCTGTGTTCTGCTTTAGACAAGAGGGAAAAAGACTTCTTTCATCACACATTTTGCACTGTTTACGGTGTTTGCAGTGCTCTTTTTAAATGAAAACCAGGAATCTGCACCATATGAGGTGAGACTAGATAATATTGGAACAAGTAGCCTCGCCATTCCGTGTGTGACGTGAGCAAAGTGTAATTCCTGTCTTTATAGTGTGCTTCTTAGAGACTTAGCTGGCACCCAGAGCGCTTTAAATCTGGGAGACAGCAGCCCAAGACAAGAGAGCTTCCTTCGTCTATGTTTTTTGCTTGAAGGGGGGAAACCATGCTCAAGATTGTGAATTCAAGCTCCACGCTGGTGGGAAATTCCATAGGTAATGATCACATTTTCTTGCATGCTAATCAAAAGAAATATTAAGACACTTTTCCCGATACCAGTTTTTTACAAAAGTATAGGCACATGGCACATGTGCGGCACATCAAGTCCAAGTTTAGTGACAGCTACCTCAGACATCGTAAGCTGGGTAGCTTCAGATCACTTTTTTTATTAAAGGTTCACACAAACCCGAATACCTTTGCTAGAGACATTTCAGAGTCCCTGTCAAATCCAATACAATTGCTGGATCCCTCGAATTCAGCTGAACTATAGCATAAATCTGCAGTCCACGATTAGAAAACTGTGGGTGTGTTGTGTAAGCCATACCGCCCAAAATAGTTCTAAAACAGGAGATGCATCCTCGTTTAGGAATGTGGTATAAAGTGAAATGGTCTGGGAAGGGTCCTACATTTGAACAGTTCACTCTAGTCGTAAAGGGGTATTTACGGACTCTTTCGAAATGTAAGAGCAAGCTGTGCGGACCTTTTCCTTATTTACCTTGTGTAATCGTTTTTCATAAAGTGTAATTGTATTATAGCATGTGCCCCTGACGATTTTCTTCATACGTTATATGTGCTGTATTGTATGTATTTTTGTTGTTCAAATAAAAAGTAAAAAACACAACTTTCCGGATGCGGCTGCTGTAAAAATAAAATGACATCAAGGGTGCTGTACGCAGAGGTCTGAAACCTGCTCCACAGAAGATCTTTATCCAGAGGTGTTAAAGAAGTCGAGATCTCGCCATGAGAGGGGAAGCATCTCAGAAAAAGCAGGTGCAGTTGGTTCCACAGTCATAACGCCACTTAGTCAGGCAACAAGAGCAAAACCCACCCGGCTTCCTCCAGGCGAGTAATGAGACAGATCAAGGGCACAGCGGGTAGCGTGGCTGGGCGGTCTAAGGCTCTGGATTAAGGCTCTAGTCTCTTTGGCGGTGTGGGTTTGAATCCCACTGCTGCCAGGTGCTTCTGTGGAGACCCTCTTTCAACTGACTTCAAACAAAAGGGAGGGAACTGCTTTTTGGCAGTCTCTCGAGAAACTAAGCAAAGTGTTTAAAGATACTGTCACACTAAGATGAACCCTATGGGCAAGGAATGTTCCTGCCTCGTGTACGACTACACCACTACGGGGTGCTAGGGCCCCTCTACATTACCACAGGTTCTGTTTATCTCCCAGAATCACCAATGCACACACAGACCAGTGACAAGCATTTGTATTTTATAAGTGAACTTTTATTTTCTAACTACACATTCACATTCACTATTATCCAAAAACACAATGAAAACAGGATTCGCAGCAGCAAAAGGTCCTTCCGAGGGTCATAATGAATACAGAGGGGCAGCAGTCTTCCCTGTTCAATACTGAAGAGGGCCACTCGAACGTTTCTACTTAGTCCCTGTAGTCTCTGATGGCCCACTTGAAGGAGAGGGGTATCGCCCAGTCCTATTTCTCCAGTATCCGTTCAGTTAACAATAGAAATCCTCTGCGTATTACATTCCCCTCAGTTTGAATCAGCTAGCTGTGCCAGTTTCCTTGTTCCTTGTCTTAAGGTGTTAAAAGTCTATGTATAGTACCTCTGTTCAAATGCCAATGTCTCCCGTGATCGTCAGTTACCAACCAGTAGTTCCTTGCCTCCAGGTATTAGAAGTCTCTGCACAGTTCCTCCGTGGTCTCGCACTCTGCAGCTTCCCTTGTGCTGCCTGTGTCGTGTCCAGGGTCGAATGCGAATCGGGACCCCCCTCTGTTCTGTCACAGGTGTTTTTATCCCTCTGCTTAGCCAATCCCTCTCAGGGGATTTTCCACTGACCCTGTCAGAATCAGATTTGCCCAGTAATTTTCCAGGAGGATGCTCGTCTTGTTTGAGGGGTGTGTGAGTGCCGAGCTAGGTGTCATGGGCCCTTATCACCTGTTCACTCTCCAGCTCTCCCTCCTCTTCCCTTGGTCTGGACAAAACTGGCTCAGCGACTCCTCACACCTCAAAGTATGAATACCTAATTGCTTCCTGAACGACTTGGCTTTGACCATTGTTACTGACTGTTCCTGCTAGACTGTATTAATTAGAACAAATGCAGTTGCCACCCTTGAGTGAAAGGAAACACCATCCTGCAAATCAACATAACCTAATCAATCAAATCCTGCGACTGCCTCAATGTCCCACATCCTGTGACACTCCCCACCACCAGAAGCATGGTCGTCCCGACCACAGGCTACTCTCTGTACCTTGCAGGCTGAACCCCTCTTGTGGATCTAGTTGACCTGCGTAGCCTATCTTCGCGCTCTGTTGCCTTGAGCGCCACTCCCCTCCCTTCTTCTTCCAGCAGTCCACTCCTCAGGCTCGGGGTGGGTACTGGGCTCTGAGGGTGGCCTATTCTGTCCCTGTTGTGGTTCCCTGAAAGTTACCTCAGGCGGAGAAGCTACTCCGGGTGCAAATGTCCACAACAATGGAAACCCTCTGGTTGGAGACTCAGCTCCTCTTGCACTTCTGTTATTTATCCTGTGCCTTCCTCTGACACTGACCCCTCTTGGTCCTGACTGTCCTCTAACTGAGGGGTGTTGCAGAGACGCAGGTTATTGCGATGTAGTGTCCTCTCAGGACCTTCCCTGCCCTCAGGCCTAATCCTGTACACCAGACTCTGGTCTGTTACGGGTCCCACTACCACATGGAATTCTGGCCCCCACCGAGGAACTAACTTACCCTTGCCTCGCCTCCTAAAGTTCCAGATGAGCACCCTATCCCCAGGAAGCAAAGGCGTGTCTACAGCTCTCCAGTCATAATGATGCTTGTCCCTTTCTTGACACCACTGTACGTGGCTCTGGGCTTGTCGGTATGCCTGCTGCAGAGTTTCGTGATGTGTATGCACCCAACCTTCCAAAGTTTCGCCCCTATTTTCTGGGGGCCCACCCACCACCATGTCCACTGGCAGACATGCATGTCTCCCAAACATCACAAAGAAGGGGGACAGTCCTGTGCTCTCATGAACAGTGTTATTATATACATGGATCAATTCTGGAAGCTTTGCAGCCCATTGCCCCTGCTGCTCCTCCCTGAGTGACCCTAGCAAAGACAGTACTGTCTGGTTCATTCGCTCTACAGCCCCATTACCCTGGGGATGGTATGGTGTAGTCCGGCTACATCCTTTCTAACTGGACTAGCACAGTAGACTCAAAGGCAGGCCCCGGATCTGAGTGTATCCTCTCAGGACACCTAAATTGCTGGATTACATGCTTCCACAGGGCCTTCACTGTAGTCTCTGCAGACTGATCCTTGGTGGGCACGGCCCAGGCATATCTGGAAAATAAGTCAATCATCACCAGCACAAATGGATATGTGTCCCCTGGCCTTCCTAATGCCAGATAGTCTATGCCCAATACCTCTAGGGGGTATGAGGTTACATGGGGAACCAAAGGGAGCCCTCTCTTGAGGACAGACCTTACTGAGGGCACACTGTCTACAGGCACAAACACAAACCTTCAGGTCC
Source organism: Lepisosteus platostomus (assembly GCF_059453375.1). Taxonomy (NCBI): domain Eukaryota; kingdom Metazoa; phylum Chordata; class Actinopteri; order Semionotiformes; family Lepisosteidae; genus Lepisosteus; species Lepisosteus platostomus. Next base: position 26,206,318 of record NC_142615.1, on the reverse strand, counting down.
CCTGCCATTCCAGGCCAGAAAAACCTCCGGCGCAAAACCGAATGCACCTATTGGCTACCTTGGTGACCCATTGCCTCATGGTATTCTCGACAGAGCTCATTTCTATATCTCGGTGGCAAAATTACTCGTATACTAATACCAGCCCTCCAATTCCCTCTGTCTCTAGGACCAGTACCCCCCTTGATCCTTCATCTGACTCCAAAGGGGGAGATACTTCTGGACCCCTGCTCGACCACAGTGTTGCTTTACTTCCTGGCTAGATTTCCCCTGCTCAATTCCTTCCCGTACTACTTGCAGGTCTGGATCCTCTTGCTGTCTGGGCCCCCAAGTATAGAACTCTGGGAGTAACCCGGTCCCTGCTCCTGTCTCTCCTGGAACTGCCTCCTCTGCTAAAGCGGACACCTTGGCAGTGCCTGTTGGCCTCCTTGACAATATATCAGCATTACGGTTGAGCACCCCTGGCCTATACTTAATATCAAATGAAAAGTTTGCTAACTGAGCCACCCACCTCTGCTCAGTTTCACCAAGGTGTGCAGTATCCAAATGCACTAGTGGGTTATTATCCGTAAACACCGTAAACTCTGCTCCCCACAGGTAGTCCTTAAATTTCTCTGTAACTGCCTACTTAAAAGCCAGCAGCTCAAGCTTGAACGAACTATAGTTCTGATCATTTCGTTCTGCCGGATGAAGGCTACGGCTGGCATATGCAATGACCTGCTCAACACCTTCTTGATCTTGGGCCAACACTGCCCCCAGTCCCTCGAGGCTGGCATCAGTGTAAGGCTTGAATGGCCGTCTGAAATCTACATAGGCTAGGATTGGGGCACTGAGCAGCTTCTCCTTCAGTGTCTCAAAAGCTTCCTTGCAGGCCAGTCCAATCCACTTCCTTTCCTTTTCTCCCAAGGGCAGCTGTGCCACACAATAAGGCATTCAATGGGGCTGCAATCTTTGAAAACCTTGGGATAAATCTTCGGTAATATCCCACGAAACCCAGAAACAAGCCTACCTGGCATACTGTCAAAGGCCAATCTTCAACCGCAGATACTTTCTCAGGGTCAGTCTCAACTCCAGCTTTACTGACTATCTGCCCCAGGTACTTTACCTTTTTGCGAAAGAGACCACATTTCTGAGGTTGTAGTTTTAAACCATCCTCTTTGAGCTTCGCAAACACCTGTTCCAGATGCTGTAGGTGAGTCTCAAAGATGGGGGAGTATACAATCACATCATCTAGATGTGACTCATTTATCATTAGCCCGAGGCAGTGCTGCATCAGGCGTTGAAAGGTTGCAGGGACATTACACAATCCAAAAGGCATACACTCAAACTCATACAGCCCCAGTGGGGCTGCCTGTGACAGTTGTCAGTGACTCCTCAATGGGGGGGAGCGGGAAAGCATCTTTATGGGTCACCGCATTCAACTTTCTGTAATCCTCACAAAACCTCCATGACCCATTCTTGTTCTTTACCAACTCTTTAATAATTCAGGTGGGTAGCAACTCATTCAAGGCCCCTCAGGACAATTCCGGATCACCCAGACAGCATCTTGTACCTCCAGCAACCTTATTTACTGTATCTCTTGCAGTAAATGCCCAGCCATCTACATTGGGGAAACAGGAAGGAGACTCGGAGACCGCTTCAGAGAACACGTCAGGGCTGTGAAGATTAAAGATCTCTCCAAGCCCATTGTTTCTCATTTCACCTCTGACGGCCACGACCACTCTAATCTCTCCGTCTGTGTTCTCAAAGACGGTTTTCCGAACTCATACATCAGAAAGACCACCGAAACGAAAATTATTCTGCAGCTAGGATCACACATTCTCCCTTCCCTTAACGACAGATTACTGTTCTTTTAAATTTTCTCCATTCATTAGAAGTTTCATTTCACACCTCTCTGCACCCATTCTGACTTCACACCTCTTGATTGGCCTCTCTTTCTGTCCCCTGCTCCCGCCTCTCACTCCTCCTCCCTCTAAACCTTTGTTCTCCCGCTACTTTACCTTTGCCTACTGCCCTGTCTCTCTCACACCTGAAGAAGGCTCCACGGCCGAAACGTTGTGTTCTCTTTCTTCTTTTTTTCAGCATGGAATAAACCTATTACTTGTTCCTTTGCAACTCTTTAATAACTCCCTTTTCCAACATCCCATGTAGAAACTGCCTCAACTCCTGGTATAGAGATGGGGGAATGGGACAATACCTTTCTCGGGTAGGAGGTGTTGAACCAGTTGGAATATGCTGAAGGACAGCATTTGTCCTCCCAAAGTCCTCATCATGGACTGCGAATACTTCTCCCCACTTAGCCAAAAGCTCATCCAGTCGTTTCTGTTGCGCTGTCGTCAATCCTTCAGCTTGGACCGAAAGGGCAGGCAGTGTTTCACCCCTTCCGCACTGGGCAGTCCGCACACCCACTTCCACTACCCCTGGAGACACCCTTTGTAACGAGACATCCCGATCACTGTAAACATCATCTTCTGCAATTCTACTCACCTCCGCCAGTGGCTGTCGCGAAGGGAGTTCCAAGGGATAAGGGTGTAGGTTCCGTATGCGCACAGGGTCCCATCCGTCCTTGGTCCAGCCCACGGACCTAGCCACCTGCCACTCCACTGATGCCTCCAATGGTTCCACTAACACGAGCGACTCTCTCGCTGGGAGCACTCTGGCACCCGGGCCCACACCACCATTTCACCGTTTGGAGGAATCTGAGCTTTCATCTGTCGTGTCAGCCTGGCCTTCCCGATTCATCCTTTGAATTCTCTTTGACATCCCATCTGCTGGCATATGGTGAACATCCTCTCCCACTCACTCCGGGACTGCCAAGGGATCCAGGCTTGGAAGGCTTTAAGATAAGAGGGGGAGCCCTCCCCTAATTCTTTCCATAGGGGGTCGATCACATTCATCCCCAGTACTCCTTGTTCTGCCCCTAAACAACTATCTTCTACAATAACTATCCCCTTAGCTGCAATCAAAACACCACCAACCCAGAAATCTGCTACTGCATACCCAACATATGGTATCTGTTGTCCATTTGCTGCCTGCAGCTGTAGCCACTTGATGTCCTCTTTCTTCCCTTGCGGTTGGCAGCCCAGGTGTTTCTGAAAAAAACTTTCACTAAACAAGGTTACCTGGGACCCGGTGTCCAGCATGCAGGGGACCATGATGCCATCCACTTCCACCTCAACACTAGGGTTTTCTCCTACAAAGACAGGTACTGCTCCAGCTGGTCCTGTCTCTGTCTCCCCACCCACGTGCCCTACCACGGTAGGGCACGTGGGTGGGGTAGCATGTGGGTAGCAACCTGGCCAAATCCTTGAAGTTCATATTGGCCTCCCATCGGGCTAGACGACGTAACTCCTTCTGTAGGGGTCCTGGCTGCAGACCTGCCAGAAACTGTTCCCGGAGAGCGTTCTCAATGCTTATAGAGCTCACTGTTTCTTCATCCCTTCAATAGTTAAAGAGCTCACACAACCGGAGGATAAAAGACGACAAAGATTCCCCACATTCCTGTCTGGCTGTGAAAAACTCAAACCTAAGTCTTGCTATTGAAGGCTTTTCCTTAAACAGTTCATCCAGTGCAGTGAAAATCCCTACTACCAATGCCTGGTTCACAGAGTCCAAAAGTAAAACTTATCGTTTAGCAGTAACCTCTAATGTGCTCATAATAAAATCTATCTAGCCTCAGTTAATCTCTGTGCCCTCAATAATGTCTGCATCTGTGCCTTCCATTCCTCATACTTCTCTCCTTTCTCTCCTCTAAACTTAGGGGCCCACTGTACTCCCATAAACCATGGCCATACCACTCTTGTGGGAGCCATATCTCCTGTTCCATTTCTCCTACACTCTTCCTCTGAATCCCCTTGCCAGTCCATGGTTGCAATTGGTGTGTGTGGGAGATCCTACCGACTCTACGCCAAAATTTATACGGGATATCTCAGTAAGGTGAACCTTATGGGCGAGGAATGTTCCTGCCTCGTGTACGACTACGCCACCTAGCAATACAAACGGGGGGCTAGGGCCCCTCTACATTATCACAGGTTCTGTTTATCTCCCAGAATCACCAATGCACACACAGACCAACGACAAGCATTTGTATTGTATAAGGACCCTTTTTATTTTCTACATACATCAACACAATCTACTATTCTAAGACGCATAAAAAAAGGAACATCCACAACAGAAGAAAATAGTTCAAAGGGGCACAATGCAATCCAGAGGGACAGCAGTCTTTTCTTCTGCAAAGTACAGAAGGGAGACCACTACCACATTTCTTCTTAATATCGGTGAAAGTCGTTGATAGCCTGGAGACGAACAACCACTTTAAGGAGAGGGGTATCACCCAGTTCAATGTCCCGATCTCCGTTCAGGTTACACTAGAAATCCTCCCACGAGCTGTACTCTATTTCATCTCAGTTTGTATCCGTAAGCTGGGCCAAGTTCTTTGTCCTTTGCCTTCAGGTATTAAAAAGTCTCTGTACAGTACCTCTGTTACAATGGCAATGTCTCCCGTAGTTGCCAATTCCTGGATTAATAGGTCCTTGCCTCCATGGTCTCGCACTCTGCAGCTTCCCTTGTGCTGCCTGTGTCGTCTCCAGGGTCCAGTGGGAGTTCTGAGACCCCTCTGTCCTGTCTCGGGTGTTTTTATCCCTCTCCTTAGCCAATCCCCTTCAGGGGATTTTCCACAGTCCCTGGCAGAATTGGGTTTGCCCAGTAATTTTCCAGGAGGAAGCTTGTATTGTTTAAGGACCGTGGGGGTGCCGAGCTAGGTGTTATGGGCCCTTATCACCTGTTCACTCTCCAGCTCTCTCTCCTCCTAATCCCTTTGTCTGGCTGAACTGGCTCTGCGACTCCTCACACCTCCAAGTCTCGATACCCAATTGGTCTTGGGTCATTGGGACAACTGCAGTCGCCCCCCCCCCCCCCCCCCCCGCCGAGTGAGAGGCAACATTGACACTACCCTGGAAATCAACATAACCTAATCACCCAGCCTTTTACTGCCTCAGTGGCCCACATCCTGCGACATTTACTTCACAGACTAATGCATTGTATAGCATACTCCAGTAGAGCAGAAGAGAAAGGGCACAAGTCCCTGTAAAAAGCGCGATTTTACACGAATCTCCACAGAATAGAAGCCAGGAGGATCAGACTCCTGATCCTGGAGGTTGAAGAGCATATTTCCACTCGAGCTCTCAGTTCCTCAGCCAGTTTGACGATTGAATTAACCATGTAACTGTTATCAGAAGCTGTTTAACTGTATATTTATAAGACTCCGTGAGAGACGTGTGGGAGACGCTGAATCCCAGGGCTGGTGTGGAATCACACACAGACAGGTCTTCTGTGTGATCTGAGTCTAACTGCTCAGAGGTACACACTGGCCAACTAGTCACTATTGTAGACAAGACCATCAGTCTGCTGCTGCTGATAATCATATTACATTTATGTAGAAACCAAGAAATTCGAGCCTGAAGTGTTCGTTCGTCCAGCCAAGCTTTATTGCATGCATACAAGGAACTACAATATGCACCATAATAGTTATAGTACCGATCGCAGCTCAAAGGGGATATGGTCCTACAGAACTTAAATATACGTTTCCCCCCCCCGTCTTTGATGTAACAGAAGGAAATAGAAACCTTCCTTTGTCATCAGGAGTTTAGTGTAAACATTAACTATTTGGGTAAACATTCACTATTTGGGGGTAAGTACGGGTGGGGAACCCTCTGTGATCAAGCAGGCGTGGTGGTTACAGTTCAGCATATAAAAGCCGTTAGCAGGCTCCATCACTTATAAGAGTAGCAATACTGTTGTTCATTAAATCAGTAAAAATAATAATAAGAGATAATCACATATTGCTCAATTTTCAGTAAAACACTTCTGACAGAAGGTTGGAGGAGTGACTTACAGTAAAGACAATGAATCAGGGCAGTAATACTGAGGGGCTGGAGGTCCTGGAAAGGGTTAATAGACGTTTCTTGCTTCTGACCTGGAACAGAGCCAACAGCTGCCAGATCAGTGACCCCTGAGCCCAGTTAACAGAGAGGAGAACCAGGAGCTCTTCTCTGTCTCTAAGAGGCTGTGAGGAAAGAGAAAAGGGGGAGATGTGACCTGAGTCCAGGCTGTTCTGTGTGATATTATTCATGTAGCAGTACTGATTGTCTGAATGTCCTCTGGTTCTGGATTGTCAGGATAAAGAAAAGGATGGAGATGAGCTTCTGTCTGTTCAGGAGGGAGGAGTTTGTGTAAAGTACTGAGGGTCCCAGAGCTCTGTGTGTGAGTCTGAGCTGAGCTGTGATAAAGATTTTTTTTGTATTCTGCCTCTGAGAAGTCTTTTCCTTTGCCAAGCAATGTTACATCCCCTTCAGATACTCTGCACAGACTGTCAGAGTGAGAGAAGAGGAGAGAGAGGGACAAATAAGAGCACACGCAGCCAGTGAGACAGGATGGGGGAGAGAGGAGAAAGAGCAGGAAGACAGTGCAGGTGTTCAACCACACTGTGACCACAGGAGACAGGAGGCTTTTCTCAGCTGCTGAGGAGCTCAGGGCTCATGGCCACTCAGGCTCAGAGGCTCTGGTAGCAGACAGGTCTGAGAGCTTCTCCTCATACTGACACTGGTGCTCTGAGAGTCAGCTTCCTTTCTGACAGGAACAGCCCCTCCTGTTCAGCCCTGAGAGACACACCGAGAGAGCTGTGTGGGGAGAGGACCTGTCAACCTGTAGAGATCTGAATACTGGAATCCACTGTGTGTCTCCCTGTGCAGCACTGGAGCTACGAACACTGGACTCCCCTGTGTGTCTCTGTATCAATCAGCTGTCAGCTGCTTTATCACACTGACACCTACAGCTTCACAGTACAGCCTGGCTTCCTGTGCTGGAGGAGCTCGGGGGAGCACAAACCACAGACTCACTGCAGAGTCTGACCTGTAGCTCCAGTGAAGCTCTGCCTTAAATCACCGCTGTATTAACATGGACTTTTTTTTTCATCATTTTGTTGCTTTTTCAAATTTGAAACTGTTACCTGCTCTGCGGCTCCTGCTGCTGCAGCTAAAATGGTGAAGCTGTAACACAAGAACTCTGATATATTGAACAGGAGAGTTTAAATACAGCATAACTGCTAATACTACTACTACTGCTACAACTGCTGCTGCCACTGATACTACTGCTACTACTAATATTTTACTGCTGCTCCTACTGCTGCTACTACTACCTATAATAATAAGGAAGAGGATGTGAGCTGTGCCCTCACACTGTTCAGCTTGGTGGTGTATCAGTGTATCAGTATCAGTTCAGCTCCACTGTGCTGTTGGAGAGTCTCAGTCATGCAGTCGGCTCCACAGAGAGACAGTGGGGCCACAGCTGGAGGGGTTGGAACATCTGTGTGGACTGGAGCTGCGCAGGGACAGACTCAGGGTCTGAGGGACTCAACTGGAAGAGCTGCTGTCCACCAGGCTAAGTACATAGGGGACAATCACTGCTGGGCTTTTCTTTCTTTTTCATTTAAATTATTGATCAAAGTCACAGGATACCCAGTTCTTATTCAGCCAACCTTGTCTCTGTATTCCTCTGCTAAGTGAATGACCTCACTACTCCCTTGAGTACAGGCTTTTCTCACACTGTCCTTGACCAGGACCAGAAGACACTGCTGTCTGGAGACACGACAACTTCTCTGTGACTCACTGTAGGACACCAGTCATTGGACACTGCCTGACACAGACAGCAAGACAGGACCGCATTCTAGACACTTCCTGATACAGACAGCAAGAATTACAGGACAATATAGACATAATTGATTATCATGGTACTGATTTAAAAATATAATACTTGCCTACAATTTTTTTTAGTTCAATATCTGATCTCTTCCTGCCCCTGCAGCACCTGTGGCCCTGCTGTCTGTATCTGTATCTGTGTTTCCTCCGGTGAGACACAGAGCTGCTCCTGTCTCTCCTCTCCTCCGCGCTGCTGGGAGTGTCTTCAGGGAGAGGAAACAGTGATGTGTCTCTGATATATATGGAGAAGACTGAAAGGGCCCTGTCTGATTGGCGTCCCGCCTGTGTGAGAGGTTCCTGCTGTCAGTCTGAAAAGGCAGTGCTGTGTGTGATTGGCGGGGTGGGGGGTTGTGTTGTTACTGGGGGTCTGGGGTGCGGAGCAGCAGCTCAGTTGCCCTGTGGGCTCAGGGGTGAAGACAGGGGTCTCAGCTGCACTCTGTCCTGATGACAATGGAGAGCTGCCTGTCCATCTTCTCTCTTGCTGTCCTGGTGCTGCACAGCTCAGCCAGTCTTCTCCTGTCCAGACAGACAGACAACAACTGTAATTAAATTAAGTAAAGTTTTGATGTAAATGGAGCAATAAGTGGGTTGAACCATTTTTAAATGTTAATTTTACATTCAGCTTTCTGGGTATTCATCAAAAATATTATAACTGTATTTTATCTTGGTCTGTAAGTAAGGAAATATAATTAGTTGTGTCAAAATATAATTAGTTGCTTTAAATTTTTATTGGATTTTATTAAAATATCCTTAAGATTTCTAAACATTGTATAATAATAATGTTTTAGATGGATAGAGCAGAGGCTGGTCATTATCACCCTTTATTGATAATTTGTGAAAACATGAAGTGTATTAAATCTTTAAAAAGTTATTTAACTTATTTGTTACTGTAATAATCAACTTTGTATATAAGTGACAATTTGAGTGATATGCTGGAACATGTGTAAATGTCTTCATTTACTCGAAAACAAAAAAAGTGTGAGCAATAAAAAATGTTTAGAATAATATAATATTTTACAGAATGATTCAGAAATACCCTGGGTTGTTTATTGTTTTATTGTGTTCAATTCTGACTCCTCAGTATTGTATTATTATAGACTGGTGCATTAATAGAGATACACATGTTTTTAAATTGTGGATTATTATTGAGACTGATATTAAATTATTACGGACTGATGTATTAATAGATATACAGTAAATGTGTTGTCACCACCTAAAGTGTTCATGCTAGAAAATTAAGACTGGAGTTTCAATGCTGCCATTATACTGTATCTTTGGTGTATTCAGACAGTCCAGGTTTCTATCGTTAAGCTGTGTGATATTCAGTTGCTGTGAAAACAAGTATTTCCTCAAGGTGTTATAAGAATATATATATTTTGTGTTCCAAAATGAGAGGAAGTTGTGAGTGTGAATTCTTCATTTTAAAGACTTACATTACATTTTGAAAATGTAAAACATTTTCAGTCACACAATTAGCTCTTGTGTTTTTATAGTGTTAAAATAAAATTGATATATGTATTACCTGGTTCATAAAGACCAGGTTTGCTTGTTTTCACACTGAAAAGGATAGGCAGATAAAGGTTATATTCTTTATTGCTTTATAAGTTATAAAATGAAAAAAAATTAACATAAATTGTGGAAATTCTTAGTATTGTAGGTGTATTACTATTAACTGGAATCTCATCAGAAACCGTGGTGTAACATAATGTAACAATAATTTAACAGCTTCAAGACATTGTGGCATTACAAAATGGAAGTTGTGGTCTGTGTTTATACAGGATTTGTCTATTTTTTAATAGCTAAATTTAATTTGTGTTTTTAGGTCAGTTATCTAATGACAGGGATTTTTGTAAATTGTGAAGTTTTAATAATAATGCTTTATTGTTTTTTTACTACATTAGAAATCTGAAATTATTATCAAATGCAATTATATAAGTTAATTTAATTACATATTATCATGTAGTGTGCTCTCTGAAGGCACCAGTTCTGTAGGGTTTGGGCATTTACTGGGACAATTATTAATTGTAGCAGTAAATCACAAAATTGATTCTTTTGATGGCTTTAGAATCCAACCATGCGATATAACTCAAACAACGCATACACACAGGTACTAATACACGAGGATACATTTATTAATACATAGAACATGCATGTAAACCTTACAGATCTTATCGAGAGGGTTATCAGAATACAAAAGGTACATATTCAGTCAGTTACGAAGTGTTACACATCAAGAGGACATACGTTCAGCATATCATTCATTTAGACTGTTTTGTAATTGAACTTAGTTACAACTTCTACATTAGATACTCAAAACAAGTACATAACTCTTAGGAATTGAATTGATATCAACTGGTTGGGATAACAATTGAATTCTCGAGCTGTAATGCATTGAAGTTGAATACTCATCCAATCTCTGGGGATTCAGATCTCCTGCGGGCACAAAGAAACAGTTGCAGGCTTGTTGCTGTCCAATCCGCGCTCTCTGGCTCCGTGCCAGGCTGTGCTGTGCAGCTTGCGACGGTGCACTGCTGATGCTCACTGACCAGCTAGTTAGTGTTGGCTTTAACTAGCACAGTTTGTGCACAGGAGAAAAGATGACTGTGGGTCCCAGCAAGTCAGGAAGAGGACCGGTTCATTCCTGATGAAGAGCTAGTTCTGAATAGTGATTCAGCTGTCCACAGTTCCGACCTGTTCACGAGGCCTGCTGCTGGTGCTAACCTCGGGTGGATCCTCTGGTTACTCTCTGGCAACCTCCGCTCTAGACTCTTAGAACAAAGGAAAGTTCTGGCACTCGGACACACTGGCCGTTCCGTGGTTGTCCGGGCTGAGTCTCAGGATGGTCAGGAGGCGTGCTGCGAGAATGTCCTGCCCTTGGGAGCCTTCTGCTCCTGGGCCGTCCTGCCCTGGAATTCTCCTTTGAATTCCCTTTAGAAAAGTCCACAGAATCCTCCTACTACAGGTTCTCTGTGTTGCCTGTTTGTACCTGGAGGAACTTCAGCTCGTTGATTGGCTGAAAGTTCCATGGGCATCAGAGTCCCACGTGGGTTACTCGGCCCTACCAGTCCCTGATTGGTTGATCAAGGTGAGATATGAGTCACTTACTCCTGACACTTAGGAATGCAGTCCAGATGTCCAACTGGCACTCCCTAGACAGATAGGCACCAATGGATGACCATTGATCATGATAGCCAGGTATAGCTAAGTGCATCCCCCTTTGGGAGCTGTCCTAGGAAACCTTAAATCAGCCTGCATGAATAGTTTCTCTGAGGCTGCACCACAGAGATGAACAGAGAAATGGGGCCTCATTTGGGAAGGCTCAGAACACTTAATTCTGCCTTATTAATAAGCCTCGCCGCTACACATACATTTCAGCACAACATGTGAAGCACATGTCAGCCTCTGACCACTGTAGTGACCACAGGTCCCAGTAACACAGAAACACTGGTCCCAGGATTTGGAAGCCACAGTTAGTACAGTCACTGTCCAGTATAGTGACCACAGCATCCTGGAACCCAGGACCAGTTTTAAACTTTAAACAACTGTTTTAAGATCTATTAACTCGGTGACCATTATTTTCACACAGCCCAGATTTTTCTCTTTTAGCTGTATGAGACTCAGTTGCTGTGAAAACAAGTATTTCTTCTGGCTGTTACTAGAGACTGGGATCTGTTCAGACTGGAGTTTTATTAGAGAAAGTGTTCTATTATGTCGGAAGAAATGTGTATTTGACATTACTGGAAGTCCTTCATTTTAAAGCAGGGGTGGGGAACCTTTTTTCTGCCAAGGGCCATTGGCAACTGCTTTTCCAGGTTTGCGTCCGTCAGTCTGGAGCGCAGTCGATCAAACAGCCACTTGCTATCATTGAGTTCTCTGACAGGTTTTTCCTTCACCTCCATGAACTGCTTGACTTCATCCCGCAGTTCGTAAAACACAGTGTGTTAACACTTTCGCAACGTGTACACTCCCAGTCTGCCTGGCACTGGCTGTCCTCTGAGTCACCACAGAGGCAGACCGGCCGCGGGCAGCCGGCGAGAAGCATGCGTGTCTGTCCCGTCATGTACTCGTATGTGTCCTGTCTATCCAGTAATGGACGTTCCTAGCTTGTCCATCAAAATTTACGTTATTATTATGATTCACTTAATATAAATTTATGTTGCTATGAAAAAAGCTCCTAGATTTATTGAATTTCAAGTCCCGCCCGCGTAGGGCAGGGCGATATGGCCAAAAACATTATCATGATAAAAAATTTCATATCAGTCGATATCGATAATTATCACGATAAATGTCAAATCATTATTTCTTTCAAGTTTAAAGGCAGATTTTTTTTTTTCCTGAGTGAAAGTTAAAGAAACCAGACAGTTAAATTGGTGAATTAAACAACTCTTTATTTTAAGAACACAACACTTGCCAAACAGCAGAAACATGAAACAAATCTGTTAGCTGCCCGGCGTGCAACGCGCACTCGCGCAGTATTTAGTGCTCATGCGCGTTTCATGCGTAAAGCTTGAACATTTATCGAATTATTGTTAAAAGGAAAATTATATCGCGATAATTATCGTTAAAGAATTATCGCCAGGCTCTACGCCTGCGGTTGCCTTGGCAGGGCCAGACCAAATGATTTCGCGGGCCGGACGTTCCCCACCCCTGTTTTAAAGAGATAAAGGTTTAATTCTTTACTGCTTTAGAAGTTAGAAAATGCAGAATTTAACATTAATTACTATAAACTACAACAAGAATTTAACAGGAACTGAACATTGTGTATAAACAAATGTTAATTCTGCATTTGACTGATATTTCACAGCTAAATTAATTGTTGTTTGTAAGTCTTAGATAACTAATGATAGGGATCATTTTTCATGGAATTTTAAAAAGAATGATTAATAAACACAACCTGTGCACTGTGCTTTTAGAATATATTATTAAATTAAGATATTGAGAGGTAAAAGCTAAAACTAATTGTTCACATATTTATCGTTATCAGAGCAAAAATCATATATAAATAAAAAGTAGTATTACAATGAATTTTAATATATGATGGAAAAAATATTTCACACTCCAAACTGAAGGTGAATGAACATTTAATCAAAAAGAACAAATCTAATTAAATAAATATAGTTACTGTAAATGTGGGCTGGACAGTAAGTTTATGTACTTCATGTACAGACTGGGCTGGCACCGACTCGCGTCAACAGCAGCATTCCCTCGAGTGCTCAGCCTGTCATTCAGACTGCGTCAGGACATCTTTCAATTAACCTTAAGTCTTTCATTCAGACTCCAAGTCACTGTAATCACCTCTTTATTTGAAACTGTTCAGGGGTGAGTTTCCCGAAAGCATTGTAGCGCTTAGAACATCGTAAACTCGATCTTTGTTTCCCAAAAGCCATCGTAACTAAAGTAGCATGTTAAATCCTTCGTAATCTACGTGCTCCCCGACCCACTCGTTAATCACTAAGTGCTTCTTAAACTGGCTACTTCTTGCGCCAACCTTAGCGGCAGAGTTCGCCAGGCAGAACACATTAAATTCACGTCATGAGAATTCTAAGGATATTTAGAAAACTATAATTTTATATTAAGGATTTTGATATTTTGTCGTACTCTTTTTTATACAGAAATGAATGTATTAGTCATCCTGGGTTAATTTCATATTCATGAGTCAAATGGTCCAATAATACTTCCCTTTTTAGTACTTTTGATTTAAAATTTTATTTAAATTCTATAAACGTGAAAAATGCTAAAGCAAGGAAACCATTTGATATATATAAAAATATAACTTGGTTACATAAATGTTTACCTCATTACCGCTAGTATTTTTTTTGTTCAGGTTATGTTTTCCCTCTTTTATCTGTATTTTCTCCTCTATTTGTATATGTAAATTTGTTATAGTGTACAAATATGCCCCTGTGCATAACAAGAAGCTCAGCCGCCTAGACCAATGTAAATCTCCTTTAGCTGAGCCAGCAGCTCTCTGATGCGTGACGCCGGAGACCCCAGAGAACCCCAATCCATTACAATACATTTAATTTATAACAATGCTAAGATTTATACTTGACTAGATTATATGATTTTCATGATGAAATGCAGTAATGCATTATTTAAGTTAAATAATTGGACCTAATATTTATTTATATTTAAATTTCGAATACTGTTTTATATTCTGTCGTGATTGTTGACGGTAAAGCTTAGACCTACTTGTTTTTAAATTTTAATTATAGGTCCTGCATTTGTTAAGTAACACGTCAAGCTTAGAAGTTGATTTTTCCAGATGTCATGTTAATAAGACCAATTAAAATGTACTTCCAATACACCCAATAACTATAAATAGCAGTATTTACTCATGAAACGCCATGATTCTTAACAATGGCAGCGGGCCAAAACATTTAAATCAAAGAAGCTGTGCAGGACGCATACACTGTCCACGCAGTCCATCTTGGTTTTGTTTTACGGCATGTCAGTCATTTATTTTATTTTCTCTTAGAAACAAGAGTGTCCCATTTTGTACCTACTTTATCTATACGATTTCGCTAAATTGGTTGTTAAATTATGATGTCGTGTTTACTTCATATTCCTTTTCACAACTTTATTTCATCCCACTGACGGACAAAACCGACACCATATAATGAAAGTATTGTCAATCGATTTGTGATGCTTTTTGCTAAGCGACTTCAGGGGCGGGGTTCACAAAGAAGTACTTAATACTCGCTCGTAAAATGTCCGATGAAGAGGAGTTTGGAGAAACGCACAAAAAGTAGCACGTACATTACGTAGGTGCATCGTAAAGTTGCTCGTTAATCTCTAAAGTTCATAGTTTTCGGAAAACTCACCCCAGAACACTGAATCTCCACTCCGTCATTACAGCTAAACCCTGCGAACCTAGCGATCGCGTTCCTCCCTAGTCAAGTTTATTACTTGGTTATTTTCATTTAATTTCTAAGATCCTGATTTTTTTTGTTTTAATTTTTTCCTTTTTCTGCCTTCTGACACCATAGCCACTGTCCACTGACCACAGCTTCTAGAAACACAGGAATACAGTCATTACAGCCACTGACCACACCAGTCCCAGCCCTCTGCAGTCACACAGTGATATGAACAGATACTGTATAAATATTTATTAATACCTCATATTGTATTTCGGTACCACAGCAGTTATATGAGCCTGGTGTTTTCACCCACGGCTTCTTTAAACAAGTTCATGGAGGCAGGTAGTTCGCTCTAAGTGTAACCTGGTTAAACTGTAAACTGGTTTAAGTGCAAACTGGTTTAAAACGCGGTGATTTTGTACTGGTGGTAATAATAATAACAACTATAATGCACTTGAATGATCTCGTGACTTCGGCGGACCGGCGCGCGCCAGCTGTTCGAATCTTAACGGTCGCCCGGAGCTCCGCGCGATTAAAACACAAATAAAATAAAAATCAAATCAAATCCAAGCCGTGAATCTGGACCATCTTCATCTTCCAGCTCCTCCGGACCCGGAGCGCCTCCTCTCCTGAGGGAAAAAAGGGCCCTGCTGTCGACAGGAGTGTGGACACAGACGGGTCCGCTCCCGGAGAGACTCGGTGTGAAAGACAGTTTCTCAGATAAACTCTAACTCCCCCGGACCAGAGGACACTGGTGAGAGAGACGGCTAGCATCATCATTATTATCATAATTATTATTCTTATTAGACCAGCAGGGGAGGGCAATCACAGGAGGTTCGGTCGGTCCGGTTTCCATGACGACGGGCCCGCTGACAGTCCGGCGGCTCCGATCCGGATTCATTCCGCTTCAGTAAAAACTCGCTGCAGCCCGACAGCAGGTTCGACAGGTCCAGTTCGTGTGGAACTGCAGTTCGAGCTGAGGACAGGAGACAGCTGTCGGTGCAGAAGCACACGAGTGGACAAGAGCTGACATTGAAGCGCCGGGTCGTGTTTGTGTGAGTTTTATATAATAATAAACTTTATTTTATATAGCGCCTTTAAAGGTGGCTTCTCAAAGCGCTTTACTGAATGACAACAGCAATAAATGAAAAATATATATACAAGATAAAACAAGTAATACTGTAGGTTTCAGGTGTGAAGTAGGCTCCACGGCCGAAATGTTATGTTTTCTTTCTTCTTTTTTCAGCATGGAATAAACCTATTACTTGTTCCTTTATTAAATGGAGACAGTATTAAATATGAGTAAACTTCGTCAGTGTGAACTGTTTTCTAATATCACTTCCAGCTTTTTAAAGCTTCTTTGAGCCCGTAGTTTATATGTAAATATTTATTAATACCTCATATGTTATTTCCGTACCACAGCAGTTGTGAGCCTGGTATTTTCAACCACGGCTGTTTTAGACAAGTTCATGGAGGCAGGTGGTTCACTCTAAGTGAAACCTTGACTGAATGCTTCACCGCAGCAGGCAATAGCTACTAGTAGTTCAGGTGGGGAGCTGCGTCAGCATGCGTAGGCTGCAAAGGAACAAGTAATACGTTTATTCCATGCTGAAAAAAAGAAGAAAGAAAACACAACATTTCGGCCGTGGAGCTGGTCTGTATCACCTGATAGTGCCCAGTGTAGAGTCTCACTGCCCCTGACTCTGGAGTCCAGCCTCTCAATGAGTCTCTGTCAGGCATTACAGACTGCTGGGGTTAACAGCACTGAGCTGGTCTGTATCACATGATAGTGCCCAGTGTAGTCTCACTTCCCCTGACTCTGGAGTCCAGCCTCTCTGATGAGTCTATGTCAGGCTTTACAGACTGCTGGGGTTTCTTAAGAATACTGGTCCATTAAACTGATGAGGTATAAAAACAGGAGAAAGATCCTTATACATAAATACTGTTTGATACACAGTGAAATATCTCAATAGTTTCTTCCAATTACTGTATATACACATTAAATCTCAACATTTCAATGCACCACATAAAGTAACACTATTGCACTGTCCGTTCTCTTGGTAATGTTTGTCTTCCAACAAAGGATGATAATGCTGGAATTCAGCTGACTACAGTTAATAGAAAAACCTTCATCTGTAAACGTTTTCAAGGCACTTGGCAACACAATCACATGTCATTACACAATAATACTGGCAAAAGGAGCCTTCTTCAAGAGAAGTATTGAGCTAAGATACCGTCTCCGCCATGTTGGAGTCGCCACAGGGACAGGAAGTGGGATGAGGGAAGAGGGAGGGGCTTCAGATGGGAGGCTTCTGTGGTTGGATACAAGATGGGAGGGAGCAAAGCTGCTGTTATTGTTCTTTTTAAACATAATTCATTTCATTTAGGTTAAATACATCAGTAACATATAAGTTCAGAAGATCAGAGAATGTTTTAAGTGAGCAACACCTTCTCTCAATCATCTTCTGTGGCCTTTCTCTCTTGTGCTGCTTCAGCTTCTCATTCACACCCCTGTATCTCTTGTATGTCTTTTCTGCTTCGGGGGACTGAAATACCAAACTACTGTACTGTATCTATCTACAACTGAATTGAGTCTCTCTACTGTCTCGTTGTGTCTCTCTACTGTCTCTCTCAGCTCCTCTATCTCCCTCCTGCAGCTCCTGTGCTCCTGTCCTGCTGGAGTGAACTGTGTTGTCGACACTGACTTGCTGGAGAGTCTCTGTAACGATCAGTTCTTTCCGGGCCCAATGCGGACGACACGATCCGGAATTGTGAGGATACATTAGGGAAAATAGTCATGCAGAAGAAGGGTCGGGTGACGGGGGGCGTGTCCGAGGAGTGCGGGTGTCCAGGGGGAATTAATCCAAGGCGAACAATCCAAAGGTATATCTAAAGGGGGGATCCAATATGGGAGGCAAAGTCCAAAACCAGGGAATCCATCCAAAGGAACTAAAAGCACGGACCGGGTTGGAACCAGTGGGGCAGGGAATCAGGAACAGGAAACTAAAACCATGATGGAGCCAGACGCAGCAGGACCCCGGGCTCTCACGAAACGGGATTCAATGAGACGCCCCGGCAAATGCCTGAATCTGGCTTTAAAGGTGGAACTAAAGAGGGGCTGGGCAAAGGAACAGGTGTAAGCAATGGGTGAAAACGAGGAAGGGCTGGAGCGCCCTTAAGAGAGAGAGTAGCGATCGTGACAGTCTCTGTGTGTGTCTCGGCCACCTCTCTGGCCTTTTCCTTATAGAGCTGCCTGAGCTCCTCCATCTCCCTCCTGTGTGTCTCCTCTCTCTCTCCTCTCCCTCTCCTGCTCCTGTCTCAGTTCCTCCATCTCTCTCTCCAGCCTCTATCTCTCTTCAACTCCTCCTCCAGCTCTCTCCTCCTCCCCTCCTCCTTCTCCTCCCTCAGCCTCTCCTCCACCTCTGCTTTCCACTCCTCCAGCACTCTGATCTTCTCATCTCATGTCTGGATCTCCTCTTCCATCCTGCGGAGGTAGTTCTGCTGCTCCTTCTGGAGTTTCTCCCTCAGTCTCTGCGGAGGTACCTTTTCAAGTCCACTGATCACGTCTGCTGCTTGGCTGTGACGTCATCAGGTGTAGCTCTTCAGGCTCCTCATTGGCCGGTCATCTTTCAGATTTTTGACTGGTTACCCCAGCTAGAGCTCAACTCCAGAGGAGACCCGTCACCCCACCAGCATGTCCACACGGGTATTTCCTGTCATGGGAGATGTCAAAATGGACCCCCTGGTTTGTGTTGGAGTCAGGACCTGGTGCTCATCAGAGAAGACCACCTCGGACACACTCCCAGGGGCTGGACTCAGCAGAGCTGGACTGTTGTTCACTCAAGGGCAGAGATTACTGGGAAACGTTTATGATACGCCTTGGTGCTATAGAAGTTTCATCTGAAGTGCAGCACCTCCAACAGCACAGTGTCCCTGGTCACTGTCCTGGGTCACAGAGCTCCAGAGGGAACAGCGCCACCTTCTGGTTCACAACCTCCACACACAGCAGCAGCAGCTGGTTTCCTTACAGTATCCCAGCCTTGCTGAGCTCTGAGGGCATCAGGCTACAGAGTGGGAGCTCTGCTGTGTTCACGGGCTGGATCAGTGCAGGCTCAGAGGAGCCTGTGTGATCTTCCTCATGCTCTCTCTGTGTGGCTCAGGGGCGTTGCTGTGAGCCGAGAGAGGACGACTGTGTGTCGCTCAGGAATGACTCCCTCATGGTGAAACACTGTAGTCCTACAGGGTGCCCTTATGCTCTATCTCAGCTGCTCCACAAAGGGCTTCAGTAATTCCTGTATCGCCGAGGAATTCTGCCCATGGCTTCCTGAACGATGCAAACAGACGCCTCCGCTCCGAAGTGGGAGACGATCCTGTGGGCCAGGTCCTGCTTCTCGGTGTCTCCCAGCTTACCCCGGGCCATCCCCTTCTGGTGCAGGATGCTCTTCAGCTTCTTGTACTCATCTGTTTCCAGCTCTTTGATCACTTCATTCAAGGCTCCTGCCCACCCTTCTCTGCTGATGAGTGCGATTCCTGAATCAAACACGCAGACACCCTTCTACTGGCTGCTCTTACACAAGGGCTCTAGATACTCAAAGAGGACAGAGGGACTCACTCTGAGGGGCAGGAAACTCCAGAGTCCTGGTCCGAATAGCAGGGACTGCAGAGAGAGAGAAAGAGACAGAGACATGTTCACCCTGAACAACACCCACTGGACACACGGTCTCCTGTAAAGACACTGGTCACCCTGAACAGCACTACACCCACACGACACAGTCTCCTGTAAAGACACAGTTCACTTTTGTATAGATCAACACCAACAGGAGACACACTTCACTCTGTACAGCTCAATACCCATTCTTACAGAATTATGCCTCCGTAGGCTCTCAGTGTGCTGCCTGTGGAGAGACCCAGTAGGACTCCCTCTGAAGACATGGCTCTGATCTGTGTGACTGTGACTCTGCTCTGCTTTGACATGACTGGCCACATCCTCTTCCTGTCCTGGGTATTTCAGGTGCTGCTCTTGGCTGATTCTCTTCCTGTCTCTCTAACTGCTTTTTCCAAGTGTCCTGGTGAGGCTTCATCTGGCCTTCTCCCCCCTGGTGTTCCTCACGGGTCAGTACTGGGGCCCCTTCCTTTCTTTGTGTATCTGCTGGATGGGTCCACCTGTTTCATTGTTTTGATGATACTGATGATACTCAGATCATCCTTTCTTGACCCGAGTCTTTCCTGATTCTCTCTCTCTACATCTTTCAGTCTCTCCCTCATGCTCTCTCAGCAGTTTGGGTCATGAAAGCCAATAATTTCCATCTTTATCACAGAGGAACCATTACCTCAGGCTGGATTATCTCAGTCTCCTTGCTGCTGCTGGACACTCTGTACGTCGCCTGCGGTTTCAGCTTACAGCTCGAGCTTGTCTGAATGAAGGAGCTGCTGCTCTCCTGCTGCTTGGTGACCTGTGGAGGAGAGGACAGGAAGTGGCAGAGAGACAGACAGAGGGACAGGAAGTGCTGGAGAGATAGAGAGACAAGAAGTGTTGGAGAGACAGACAGAGACAGGAAGTGCTGGAGAGGTAGACAGGCAGAGAGACAGGAAGTGCTGGAGAGACAGACAGAGACAGGAAGTGCTGGAGAGATATACAGCTCAGCTCTGGGCAGCAGTGTGGTGGACTACGCCATCACCGACCTGGACCCCTCCTGTATCAGTGCCTTCACTGTCAGGCCACAAACTCCCCTCTCTGACCACAGCCAGATCACACTCTACATGAAGAGAGCACACCAGCACAGAGACACACTGACACAGCCCAGCCAGCTGTATGACCTCAACCAGGCATACAGATGGGACACAGACAGCCTAGACAGATACCAAACTGCACTGGGCGATGACGAAATTCAGACACTGTTGGACACATTCCTAAACACTCCGTATCAAACCAACAAATTAGGCATAAATGTGGCCACACAAAAACTAAATCACCTATTCCAGAAAATAGCATCAAAATCTAAGCTAAATACAACTAAATAAAAAAACTACCAAAAAACAAAAGCAAAAGAAAAGTGGTTTTATACGGAGTGCTAAAACATCAGAAATGCACTACTAAAAGTCTGAAATGAAAAACACAGACAACCACACAACACAGATCTACACCTCAGATACTATGACATGGTAAAACTTTACTAACACACGCTGAAAAAGAAAAGAAACACATACATAAACAAACAACTTGCAGAAATTGAGGAGTCACTACATCAGAACTGTTTCTGGGAGAAGTGGAACAATTTAAACAAATCAAACCCAGAAGAATTGGCCATCCAAAATGGAACAATCTGGCAAACATACTTTGAAAATCTCTATGAAAAGCTCCCAAATACAAATCAATCAGACCAAAACACCATTTATGAAAACTCATAATTTTGGAATTGGCTATCAAAGACAAGCAAAACCCCTTAGACTCCCCAATTACTGAGCAGGAGCTACTGGACAAACTCCAGGCCCTCAGACCACGCAAAGCCTGTGGCCATGATGGAGTCATAAATGAGATGCTGAGAGACAGCAGCCCAAAGTTGCAACAAGCCCTGCTCAAACTCCTCAATCTCATCATGACAGCTGGATGTTTCCCCGAGGCCTGGAACCAAGGACTGATTACGCACATCTATAAGAGTGGAGACAGACTCGATCCCAACAACTACTGGGGCATCTGTGTGAACAGTTACCTGGGGAAGGTATTCTGCAGTATCCTAAATACACGAATACAGGCCTTCCTTACCGAACACAATGTCCTGAGCAAGAGTCAGATTGGCTTCTTGCCAGATCACCGCACATCTGATCACATTTACACCCTACATACACTGATAGACAAACACGTCCACCAAAAACACAAAGGTAAAATTTTTGCCTGCTTTGTCGATTTCAAAAAAGCATTTGACTCGATTTGGCATGAAAGATTGTTTTACAAACTACTCCAAAGTGGCACAGGGGGCAAAGTGTACGACATAATTAAATCAATGTATTCAGAGAACAAATGTGCAGTGAAAACTGGAAACAAAAGGACTAAATTCTTCACCCAAGGCCGTGGGGTAAGACAGGGCTGCAGCCTGAGCCCAACACTGTTCAATATCTATATCAACGAATTAGCAGGAATGTTGGAGCAGTCTGCAGCTCCTGGTCTCACACTACACGACACAGAAATCAAGTTCCTGCTCTACGCAGATGACCTGGTCCTGCTGTCGCCCACAGAACAGGGGCTGCAACAGAACCTGGCACTGCTGGAGCAGTACTGTCAGACCCTGGCACTGACAGTCAATCTGGACAAGACCAGAGTCAATGCAGAAACTGTTGAAATCGTCTGAGACTCACGGTCATCAATCTCGCAGTGAGGTAGCTGCAGTTCCGTCAGCGCCCCCTGGGGGCAACAGATGTCAAACAGGGGTCCTGCAGGATGCTGGCCAGTGGGGGACAGGAGCCCCATGTCCCAGTGTGTGGTCTCATACTCCAGTTCGCCCCTTGACGCCATCACAAACACCAGCCCAGTGACACGGCACCAGAACTGACCCGCGGACGAGCAGAGATACCTGCACAGGACAGCACACTGTCAACACACTGCACAGAGACAGAGGACACCACAGGATAGCACACTGTCAACACACTGCACAGAGACAGGTAGACAGGCAGCACACTTTTAACACACTGCACAGAGACAGAGGACAGCACAGGACAGCACACTGTCAAAACTGCACAGAGAAAGAGGACAGCACACTGTTAACACACTGCACAGAGACAGAGGACATCACAGGACAGCACACTGTCAACACACTGCTAAGAGACAAAGGACATCACAGGACAGCACACTTTCAACACACTGCACAGAGACAGAGGACAGCACAGACATCAAGGCACTGACACTGGAGACAAAATAAAGAAATTCCACACTTCCATACTGTAGTGACACATAGAGAGGACTGGGGCAGGACCGTGTGACAAAGACAGCACTGACACTGGAGACACAGAAATATAGAGATTCCACACTTCCATACTAAAATGGTTGTCTAAAGAAACCCTAACTTTTGAATAATAGTTAAATGTTGAGATTTAAAAGTTTATATATTTACCTAATTATTTGTTTGTAGAGATCTGTCATTAGATGGACGGCAGCTATATCACCCTGTAAGTCATAACTGGCAGCCCCACGGGAGCTCAGCAGGTGTGAGCCTGGTCAGTACCTGCTGCTGGAAGAGGTGTTAGTGGGGCCAGCAGGGGGCGCTCACACTGCGGTCTGTGTGGGTCCTAATGCCCCAGTATAGTAACTGGGAAGCTATACTGTAAAAAGGCGCCGTCCTTCAGATGAGACATAAAACTGAGGTCCTGACTCTCTGTGGTCATTAACAATCGCAGAATGTTTCTTGAAATGTGTAGGGGTGTTACCCCAGTGTCCTGGCCAAATTCCCCTGTGGCCTTTACCCATCATGGCCTCCTAATAATCCTCATCTATGAACTGGCTTCATCACTCTGCTCTCCTCCCCACTGAGAGCTGGTGTGTGGGGAGCGGACTGGCGCATCATCCAGGTGGGGCTGCACACTGGTGGGGGTGGAGCGGATCCCCATGACCTGGAAAGAGCTCTGAGTGGAGTATCCAGATAAGTGCTATAAAAGTGTAAGTAATTATTATTATTAAGTAAACACGATACTTTTCAGAGAGAGAACATTTCTGTTACTCAGAAAAATGCAACTGTTACTGATGTTGACTGCGTTCAAGCCTGAGCTTAATCCTTAGCTAAGAGGAATTAAACTACTAAAGGAAATCCTGTCATTATTGTTTTAATGACTAATGTTACGGGATATGAGTGCTCCAAGTGTTAAAGTTTCAGTTTGGTTTAAAAGTACACAGGAGACCGTAGTGACAGGCGAGACTGAACGATGTATCTATTTAAGGTCATTTCTCCGTGAAGCTGTCGGTCACAGGAGAGCGAGTCTCTGGGAAAAGAGTCTCTGGGAGGCGACTGTGAAAATCCCTCCTGCTGAGTTTTATTCACACAGATAAACTGCGAGTCCACTGCCATAGCAACAGGGCGCTTCTGCCAAGATGCCACAAGGTACTGGGCGGGACGGGCAGCTTAGCGAATCGGAGGGAGGAGCGGCACAGGAAGTAGACCAGTGGCCTTGTGAGAAATTAAGTTCACCTAGACCGCTGTTGTGCAAGTGAGCCGAACTGACAACTGACAGCTTTTCACTGGGAGGGCAGGAAACTACATTTATTATCAGGTACCTGTAGGTTTCTTTTTTGCTCTTGAATTTTATTTCAGGAGTAAATTCAATCAAGTCACCAGGGACCTGTGAACAAGATTAGATTCCACAAGTGTTAAAGACCTAAGGTGTGTCTCCAGTGTAGGAGATGAGATCTCACAGGTGTGGAGGTAAAGACTCAGGTGGGTCTCCAGTGTAGGAGATGAGATGTCTGTTTTAGGAAACATGATCATCTTTGTTGTTCTTCCTTCAGTCCTCTTCTTGTAGGGAGCTGAGTGCTTAAGGCTGTGACGTTTCTGTTTACATTGAGTAGAGGAGTTAAGGTGAACATCAAGCAGAAAATGACAGAATAGACACCCCAACACTGACACAGGCCAGCTCTCATCGGGACACCCCAATATTAACACAGGCCAGCTCCCAGAGACACCCCGACACAGACACAGAGCTGCTCTCTCACATAAAGAGTGCTGATAGTCAGGGAGGTGATCAATTTTTCAGGATGTATAAACACTCTGTCTCTGCTGACCTTGGACACAGCTTCATCAGTCTCAGATCCCCCAGGTGCACAACCTGTTTCCTGCCACCAGCTCCTCTATCTTCTCCAGCAGCTCTGTGACCTGAGTGTGGTCGCCCCTGTTCTTGTTGTTGAGAACATGATACCTGTTCCCACATTTCTCCATCAGCCACTGGAGATCCTCCCCTCCTCTCTCAATGTGCTGCTCAATGGTTGTGTCGCTCAGTGTGTCCCCCCAGGTGAACAGCACTATTGTGTGTCTCCACACTCTCTCACTGAAAAGCTCCAGATGTTTATTCACTGATCTCCAGTCTGTGTATGAGTCCAGATTAATCACCAGGAGGAGAGCGTGGGGTCCTGGGGGACACAGAGTCAAAGTAGGCTCAATTAACTTTTTTAATCCTCTCTAGCGATTCCTGTGCTGCGTACCGCTGAAGAATGCAATACCTGTCTGGAGTGTTGACCACAGTGGTCGAACTCAGAAATACTTTACTCTGTCTCTTCACAGACTTCTTAGCTACTCTCCTATTCTGAAACTTCACAATTTCCTGTCTGATCTGCTGTGGATCATTCCTCATCAGCCACACATCCCAGTCTGGAGTGTTGACCACAGTAACCTGCCTCCCAGCTACTTCAACCTGTCTTTTCTCACACTCCTCAGTTACACCTTCACACAGAAACCACAGTCTACTAGAAGTCTCAAACATCTTTCTTCCCCCGGATGGAGTTTCCTGCTGAGCTCTTCCCAGCCCATCGTCCCCCCAGCAGCACGATCCTGATCTCTGACAGACGCTGTGGTGCCTCATGGGAATCAGTCCATCTCCTCCCTGTTAGAGAGAAAGATCACAGATTATTTATCTCTCTTACCAGCTTCTTATCACTGATCGTAGGTTTGAATCTATTCTTTCTAGAACAAATCACAGTTTCCTGTTAAATTGTATTAATTTGCACGATTAAATACAATGAGTTTGTTTTGAAATAGCTGTCATGAACATTGATTTGAAAAGGCCTGTTTCTCCATTCACAGCACTCCCAATAACACACTGTGTTCAGTAGCAGTAGGAGTTTGCAGAGTCAGACTGTTCAGACACAGAGCAAATCTGAACCCTGTAGTCAAGACTTTCACACCAGCAGGCAGTGAGAAAACTAGAGAGCAGCTCCTTCAGCCCAGGCTGCTTGTTGGAAGATCAAGAGCTCCATACCTGAGTGAATCTACAATCTCACCCAGCCATGTCTGAAAGGAGCCCAGAGTTTAGGAAAAATCACAAAATCATTTCCCATCCTGCTCGTTTGGTAGCTGTGAATCTAAAATGTCTGAAAGGTTTAGTCTTAAGCACTTGGCAGGGACGTCTTGTTCAGACACTCACCACTCTTTCAGTAAAGAAGTGTTTTCTATTCTGTCCAAAATGTTTCCAACTGTGAGCCTTTAATTTCATTACTGAGTGTGAAACACTCCTCTAGAGCCCAGTCTGAACCCTTGGATCTTCAACTCTCTGCTCAGATCTCCTCTGACCTCCCCTGAAGAGAATAAGACAGTCGTTAGTTTATAGAGTTAAAAGACAGTCTGGCATCTTTAAACTGTACAACACTGACCTTTAATTGTAAAATGTAAATTACCACTTTATCCAAAATATATCAATGCTCTGAAATGAGTCTGGAGAAAAGAAACATTCTGTGCTGAAGAAAATAATCTACACTGACAGGATGGAGGAACTGAGTCTCTTTAGTCTGAAGGGAGTGTCCCACACTCACAGGCTGGGGGAACTGAGTCTCTTTAGTCTGAAGGGAGTGTCCCACACTCACAGGCTGGGGGAACTGAGTCTCTTTAGTCTGAAGGGAGTGTCCCACACTGACAGGCTAAAGAAACGGAGTCTCTTTAGTCTGAAGGGAGTGTCCCACACTGACAGGCTAAAGGAACGGAGTCTCTTTAGTCTGAAGGGAGTGCCCCACACTGACAGTACTGAGCTGTAAGCTGAATTAGAGAGAGATCATGAACTCACTCATGGGAAGCAGTTGGGGTCCCAGTGTGGTCTGCAGTAGCTCCTCTATCCTCTGTCTCTCCTTTATTCCCAAAATCCTGAACTCTTCTTCCATTTTCTGTAAATCCTTTTCAGCTTTATCATAACAGCCACTCTTTCCTGCCACCATGTCCTTTATCTTCACCAGCAGGTCTGTGACCTGAGTGCGGTCGCCCCTGTTCTTGTTGTTGAGAACATGATACCTGTTCCCACACTTCTCCACCAGCCACTGGAGATCCCTCCCTCCTCTCTCAATGAGCTGCTCAATGGTTGTGTCTCTCAGTGTGTCCTCCCAGGTGAACAGCACTATTGTGTGTCTCCAGAATCTCTCACTGCAAAGGTCTAGTTGTTCCTTCACTGATCTCCAGTCTGTGTTTGATTCCAGATTAATCACCAGGAGGAGACTGTGGGGTCCTGGGGGACACAGAGACACAGTCTTCACAATTTCCTGTCTGATCTGCTATGGATCATTCCTCATCAGCCACACATCCAAGTCTGGAGTGTCGACCACAGTGATCTGCCTCCCAGCTACTTCACCCTGTCTCTTCACACACTCCTAAGCTTCTCCCTATGTCTGAAACTCCTCTCTGCCCAGGATGGTGTTTCCTGCTGAGCTCTTCCCACCCCGTCGTCCCCCCAGCAGCACAATCCGGATCTCTGAGAGACACTGTGGTGCCTCACGGGAATCAGCCTGTCCCTCCCTTGTCAGAGAGAAAGATCACAAATTATTTATCTCACTTACCAGCTTCTTATCACTGATTGTAGGTTTGTTTACAGAGTTACAGTGCAGAATTATTGGCACTTGTAAAGATGAGCAAGATGAGCCCTGAAAATACTTTTCATGCATAAACTCTCATGGGACTCGTGTTGTTCCAGTAACAGGCAGGCTCTGTCAATTCATCAGCTGCTTCAGGTAAAAGACTCAGGAAACCCAGATATTTTAAAAGTAACTGAGGCAAATCGCACGAGTTTGTCTTTAATACAATGATTAACTGCGAACGGACTGAAAAAGACTCCGTGTTAAACTCACTTCCCCTGTGAACCTGGAGCACTGAGTCAGTGTTTTCCGAAATGTGTCACTATATAAAAGAGATAATACTTTATATGTGCATTAAACAAATACTCTTTTGGGGAACAAACTTGTAAAAACAATTTAAAAGAAACGATTAGTATTTAGGATTTAGAGAAACAGGTAAAAACATCACCAAATAAACCTTTTTCAATAAAAGAGCTTTAATTTCACTGGTCCTGGGTAATTCTGCTGTTTCCTCTCAGTGTGGAGTCTTCCTGTGCAGAGCACGATAAGAAGTCACTTTTAAAGGGGCTATATGAGATGAATAATGTTCATCTTCCATCTCACTTCAGGGTTGTTAATTTACCTGCAAAGAAATGGGAAGTATATAAATAAACTGTGTGTGTAAAAAGAGTCAATTGTGCTGTTTTTCGATTGTTTCTCCACAAAGCTGTATTCCAGACCACACAGATCAGGAGAGAGAAATTGTTCGAGGATGTATAAACGATTTAAAAGCAACGGATATGTTTTAAACAGGCTTCGATGTACGATGAGCTTTCAGGAGCTGATCCTATATCCTGAAAGCGTGATTTGCGAGCAATTTCCCGATTTCAGAACCAAAAATCCATCATTTCTCGCTAAACCGACACACCGTGAGAAGAGAGAAAAGTTCAGAAGTTTCTCCTGACCGTCTTAGCGGCCGGGCTGGCGCTCTGACGTGCTCCAGCAGGACTACAGGCTCCGGTCCGCAGGTCCGAGCGCAGTTCACATGAAATGAGCGGAACTGGGACCCCAAAGTGCGGAGGAAGTGGAGGCGCCGCTGGGAGCGAGTCACGGCACCGGCGCGAAGTAATCCTGAGAGAATAGACGCCTATGCAGCCTGAGAGATTCACACGTACAGGACCCGCCTCGCCCGGCTCTCGCAGAGAAACGCTGTACGTCCACGGAGAGGACGGGCGGGTTCCACGAGTGTTCGTGCCCAGACCACTGTGAAGAGTTTCCTCTGTGTGGCTGCCGTGTACTGGCGGTGATCGAGGCTCCAATAAATGCTTGGACTTCTATAGTAGAGATAATACGGTAGGAGAGCCGACAGGTGTGTCTATGCGGAGGCTATTTTATCTCTTTTAACTGTGCATGTGTAGCAGTTATTGAATATGAATGTGTATGGTTTATTTTGTATTGTATTGAGAGCAAACAAAATTATATCAGCATACAAATTTAAATGAAATAAATAATTTCGATATAATATAATCTGCATTTTAATAAACACGAGTGAGTGCGATATGTTTTGTGACGTGTTATAAATATTACATGTTGTTATGTGTTATACTATACATGTGTAATAGAGTGATGTACAATGTTTTTTTATTTTTTGTAATAAAAAAAAGAGAAGAAAAGAAAAACACAGCACATTATTCTGTTTGCATTCTGTTTAAATGTACAGGAGTGCTGGGTGTCCATAGAAAAATCCCTCAGGGGACAATAAAATCTGATCTATCTACAGAATATCTTGATTAGATGTTACATCAGCTACAATTGTGTTTATACTGTGTGCTTGTTGAGATGGAAGGACTCAGTACAGTCTATAACAGTACAGACTCATTTATATACACTGTGTGCTTGTTGTGATGGGTATCCTACAGACAGGACTCAGTACAGTCTCTCTCTCCTTCCCTCTTCCTGGTAAACTTAGGGGGAGGAGTTCCTATCCTCTCAGCGAGTCAGTGACACACCTTAGAACAACCACCACAAAACAAATCAAAGTCAAATCACAGCACAAGACATACAACACAACCTTACCCACTGGAGCACACACAAACACAACACACACTAAACAACACACAAACAAACTGAAATACTACTTGAACTTAAAGAGAGGAGCTGAGTATTTGACCAGGGTAAGAAACAGCAAAGAGGAACAGAAACTGAGGAAGTATTTCAGTATATCACAGCGAAACTTGAAAAAGGAAGATACCCCCACTCTCACACACAGTGTCCTGACCAGCAGTCAGGACACCGGGGTCCAGACCCCTACTCTCACACACAGTGTCCTGGCATCTGTACTGACCAGCAGTCAGGACACTGGGGTCCACACCCCTACTCTCACACACAGTGTCCTGGGACCTGTACTGACCAGCAGTCAGGACTTTTTTTATATTTATACATTGTCGACACCCCTACTCTTACAGTGTCCTGTCTGTGTCTCTGGTTTGTAACCTCTCTTATGTTCAGACAGAAAAGGGAGAGAAATTGACTTTCATGCTTTATATTGACTTTATTCTCATGAGCTGATAATATAAGAGCAAAACTGGCGCCAAAACCCACGTCCAGCTCGTCCTCTGGATACTGCTGCTGCGGCGGTTGCTAAGTGGCGCTCCGTGCTTTCCTCAGGAGGGGAAAAGTCCGTCTGGGGCTCAGCTGGAAGAACCGAGTGGGAAGGAAAGTTCTGGAAGCGCGCGTCTCCTCTCCGTCTGCTTCAGTCCCAGTTACTGCGACACCGGGACAGGAGTGACAAGCGAGTCTTTTTTCCCACACGGGGTATTAGTGGGGGTTTTTAGGAAACAGGACAGAGAGATAGAAAAGGACACCAGTTGGAGAGAGACCTGCCAGAACAGACACATTAGAAGCGACCTGGAGGAGAGGTCAGAGCGGGGAGAGTTTCTGGACGAGTATAAAAACCGGGAACTTTGCTCTTTACAGCCACACTTTCTGATTAAAGTGTCCCGTTACCTCAGTCTCCAGACAACAATTTAAAATAATAATATTTCCAGAAATGTAGTAGTCGCGTAATGTCCCATTTTATCAGAAAAACATTTGATCTCCTGAATGTTACTGTCACTAATATAATACTGTCTGTGTTGTTATCAGTACAGTTACTGCACACTGGGACTCATTACAGCTCATTACATTAATTACAGCTAATTAACTCTTTATACTGAGTGTCTTCAGTCGTTAACAGAGGTACGTCCAGTTTCTATGAGCTGTATCCAGTACAGGGTCGCGTCTTTCACATTAATGAAATGTAAAGAATGAAAACTCATTGAAATGAGCAGTAAAACCTGGATTTACCAGAGAAACAGGGGAATTTATTAAATCAGAAATGTATTAAATACGAGTGAACTTCGTCAGTGTGAACTACGTTTTCTAATATCATTTCCAGCATTTTTGGAAGATTCTTTGAGCCTATTCACTAATATATTACTTTCTATCTTATCAGTTACAGTTACTGTGACACCAGGACACATTACAACTTATTAGATTAATTACACTTACAGTAATTAACTCTTTACACTGACTCTCTTTAGTCATATGCTGTAGTATAATATTACGGCCTGTGCAGAAGTGTCTCCTCATTCCTGCCAGTTTTACTCAGGAGGAGACATTAGTGCTGAACACCCACTGAGAATGAGCTTGATGTGCTGCCAGAGTTCACAATGAATCTGGTTCACGTCTGATTCGAATTTTGTGGAAACCCAAGTGAAGTGTGTCTTGACATCGTTAGAGAATTTTCTTCAGATAGTGACTAATGACTCATCTTACAAGGAAGAGATCAGTGTTTCAGTGGAAAGTCCTCACTCTGTGCCCAGGAAGTATTCAGTCTTCCTCTCCTGCTGGGAAAGACTGTGTGGATCAGTGACTGACCTGCTGCAGTATCTCTTTGCATCTCTCTGCCCCTCTGCCTTTTTCCTCAGAACTCTTTCTCCATTTCTTTCCTGTATCTCTCTACTGTCTCTCTCAGCACCTCAAAATCCTTCCTGTGTCTCTCTACTGTCTCTCTCAGCTCATCAGTCTCCCTCCTGTATCTCTCTAATGTCTCTCTTAGCTCGTCAGTCTCTGTTCCGTGCTCCTGTCCTGTGGTCCAGTCTGGAGTGTCCACCACAGTCACCTGTCTCCCGGACACTTGTCCTGTTCTCTTAACAAGCAGTCTGGACTCCTCTGTCTCTTTCTCTAGCTCCTTTTCCTTCAGTGTCTTTCTCATCTTCTCCTTCAGCTCCTCTTCTCTCCTGCTCCACTCCTCCTCGAACCTTTGTCTGAGCTCCTCTTCTCTCTCTCTCTCCCTTCTTTCATACTCCTGTCTCAGCTCCTCTGTCTCTCTCTGTCTCTCCTCCTCCCTCTGTCTCAGCTCCTCTGTCTCTCTCCGTCTCGTCTCCTCCCTCTCTCTCAGCTCCTCTGTCTCTCTCTGTCTCTTCTCCTCCTTTTGTTTAATATATTTTTCTAGCTCAGTGTTTATTTCTTTGATGTCAGTAGTAAAGCACAGCCCATAGTTTCCTGCCACCATGTCATCTATCTTCTCCAGCAGCTCTGTGACCTGAGTGCGGTCGTCCCTGTTCTTGTTGTTGAGAACATGATACCTGCTCCCACATTTCTCCACCAGCCACTGGAGCTCCTTCCCTCCTCTCTCAATGTGCTGCTCAATGGTTGTGTGTCTCAGTGTGTCCCCCCAGGTGAACAACACTATTGTGTGTCTCCACACTCTCTCACTGAGAAGTTTCAAATGTTTCTCCACTGATCTCCAGTCTGTGTATGAGTCCAGATTAATCACCACGAGGAGAGCGTGGGGTCCTGGGGGACACAGAGACACACTGAATTCAATCAACTTTGTAATCCACTTTAGAGTGTCCTCTACAGGAGACTCCTCTTCAAAGAGGACAGACGAAGAATACCAGTCTGGTGTGTCGACCACAGTGACCTGCCTCCCAACTACTTTACACTGCCTCTTCACACACTCCTGAGGTCCTCCCCACATCTCAAACTCCTCTCTGCCCAGGATGGCGTTTCCTGCTGAGCTCTTCCCAGACCCTCTCTGGCCCAGCAGCACGATCCTGATCTCTGAGAGACGCTGTGGTGCCTCATGGGAATCCGCCTGTCCCTCCCCTGTCAGAAAGAAAGATGACAGATTATTCCTCTTCAGAAACTCACCACTGAGATGAGCTGCAGTGAGTGAGGAGTCTCAGCAGAGCTCACAGTGTGACCCAGTGGAGACCTGTTGCTCTACAGGTTAGATACCCCACAGGGGTCTGTTTCCAACACAGCTGTGAGTCTTTTCCTGCAGAACCCTGCTGTAGAACTGGGTATCCAGGACATCACTGGAAGAGAGAGAATTACACACCTGAAGAAGGCTCCACAGCCAAAACGTTGTGGATCTTCTCATGTCTTTACTTGTTCCTTTCCTGCCCACGCAGGCTGACGCAGCTCCCTGCTTGAATTACTCACTTATCTGGTTAAAATAAATAAATGCCATTTCACAGTCACTAAGCTTTCTATCACGCAGTAATGTTATGTATGATGCTATGGTCATGTTTAAATTCTCTTCTGTTTTATAGTGACTATATTGAGGTGTGACCCCTATCAGAGAGAGAACATGAACTCACTCTTGGGAAGCAGTTGGGGTCCCAGTGTCTTCAGCAGTAGCTCCTCTATCTTCTCTCTCTTCTTTATTCTCAATGTCCATAACTTCTCTTCCATCTCCTTTAAATTCATTTCCTCAATCTCATAATAACAGTCACTCTTTCCTGCCACCATGTCTTCTATCTTCTCCAGCAGCTCTGTGACCTGAGTGTGGTCGTCCCTATTCTTGTAGTTGAGAACATGATACCTGTTCCCACATTTCTCCACCAGCCACTGGAGCTCCTTCCCTCCTCTCTCAATGTGCTGCTCAATGGTTATGTCTCTCAGTGTGTCCCCCCAGGTGAACAGCACTATTGTGTGTCTCCACGCTCTCTTGCTGAGAAGCTCCAGATGTTTCTCCACTGATCTTTTCTCTTTCACAGAGTCCAGATTAATCACCAGGAGGAGAGCGTGGGGTCCTGGGGGACACAGAGACACACTGGGTTCGATCACCTTTCTGATCCACTCTAGAGTGTCCTGTGCAGAAGACTCCTGTTCATAGAGGACTGAGTACAGCTGACAAGAATACCAGCCTGTTGTTTCAACCACAGTGATCTGCCTTCCAGCTACTTCACTCTGTCTCTTCACACACTGATGGGATCCGGTCCAAGTCAGAATTTTTCTCTTGCTCTCAAACTCCTCTCTGCCCAGGATGGTGTTTCCTGCTGAGCTCTTCCCAGACCCTCTCTGGCCCAGCAGCACGATCCTGATCTCTGAGAGACGCTGTGGTGCCTCATGGGAATCCACCTGTCCCTCCCCTGTCAGAGAGAAAGATCACAGATTATTCCACTTCAGAAACTCAGCACTGAGATGAGCTGCAGTGAGTGAGGAGTCTCAGCAGAGCTCACAGTGTGACCCAGTGGTGACCTGTTGTTCTACAGGTTAGATACCCCACAGAGGTCTGTTTCCAACACAGCTGTGAGTCTTTTCCTGCAGAACCCTGCTGTAGAACTGGGTATCCAGGACATCACACAAAGTTAACATTTATTACTTATCTCATTAAACAAAATTAAAATATATGATTCATTTCAGAGCTACTCAGACTTCTATCAGAAGCTTAAATATATGATAATATGACCCCATTTAATATCTGTATTAAACTGAGAGCACTGAGGTGTGACCCCTATCAGAGAGAGAACACAAACTCACTCTTGGGAAGCAGTTGGGGTCCCAGTGTCTTCTGCAGTAGCTCCTGTATCCTCTGTCTCTTCCTTATTCCCAAAGTCCTGAACTTCTCTTCCATCTCCTGTAAATTCATTTCCTCAATCTCATAATAACAGTCACTCTTTCCTGCCACCATGTCCTCTATCTTCTCCAGCAGCTCTGTGACCTGAGTGCGGTCGCCCCTGTTCTTGTTGTTGAGAACATGATACCTGTTCCCACACTTCTCCACCAGCCACTGGAGATCCTCCCCTCCTCTCTCAATGTGCTGCTCAATGGTTGTGAGTCTCAGTGTGTCCCCCCAGGTGAACAGCACTATTGTGTGTCTCCAGATTCTCTCACTGAAAAGCTGCAGGTGTTCCTCCACTACTCCCCAGTCTGTGCCTGAGTCCAGATTTATCACTAAGAGGAGAGCATGGGGTCCTGGGGGACACAGAGACACTTGAGACTCAATCACCTCTTTAATCCACTTAAGTGTGGCCTGTGCAGGAGACTTGTCTTCACAGTGAGCTGAGTACCGCTGAAGAGAGCAATACCAGTCTGGAGTGTCGACCACAGTGATCTGCCTCCCAGATACTTCACCCTGTCTCTTCACACACTCCTTAGTTAGACCTTGACCCAGAAGCCACAGTCTACTTGAAGTCTCAAACTCCTCTCTGCCCAGGATGGTGTTTCCTGTTGAGCTCTTCCAAGTCTCTCTATCCTCCAGCAGCACGATCCGGATCTCTGAGAGACGCTGCGGTGACTCATGGGAATCAGCCTGTCCCTCCCCTGTCAGAAAGAAAGATGACAGATTATTCCTCTTCAGAGACTCAGCACTGAGATGAGCTGCAGTGAGTGAGGAGTCTCAGCAGAGCTCACAGTGTGACCCAGTGGAGACCTGTTGTTCTACAGGTTAGATACCCCCTGCTGTAGAATTGGGTATCCAGGACATCACTGGAAGTTAAAATTAATCACTTATCCGATTAAAGTAATATCAAAATAATTAATTTCACAGTCACTGAGTTTTCCCAACAGAAAGTTTTGCAGTGCAGCTATGACCCTGTTTATAATCTCTACATTAAACTGCACTGAGTTGTGACCCCTATCACAGAGAGAACATGAACTCACTCTTGGGAAGCAGTTGGGGTCCCAGTGTCTTCTGCAGTAGCTCCTCTATCCTCTGTCTCTTCCTTATTTCCAAAGTCCTGAACTTCTGTTCCATCTCCAGTAAATCCTTTTCAGTCTCATAGTAACAGTCACTCTTTCCTGCCACCATGTCCTCTATCTTCTCCAGCAGCTCTGTGACCTGAGTGCGGTCGCCCCTGTTCTTGTTGTTGAGAACATGATACCTGTTCCCACACTTCTCCACCAGCCACTGGAGCTCCTCTCCTCCTCTCTCAATGTGCTGCTCAATGGTTGTGTATCTTGGTGTGTCCTCCCAGGTGAACAGCACTATTGTGTGTCTCCAGACTCTCTCAGTGAAAAGCTTTACTTTTTTCTTCACTGATCTCCATGCAGTTCCTGTGTGTAGATGAATCACTAAAATGAAAGTGTGGGGTCCTGGGGGACACAGAGATCCACTGGGTTTGAACACCTTTTTAATTAACTCTAGAGTGTCCTGTACTGGAGACTCCTGTTCACAGTCATTCTCAACATCATCTTCAGATGAGAAATACCAGCCTGGAGTATCTACCACAGTGATCTGCCTCCCAGCTACTTCACCCTGACTCTTCACACACTCCTCAGGTCCTCTCCACATCTCAAACTCCTCTCTGCCCAGGATGGTGTTTCCTGCTGAGCTCTTCCCAGACCATCTCTCCCCCAGCAGCACAATCCTGATCTCTGAGAGACGCTGTGGTGCCTCATGGGAATCAGCCTGTCCCTCCCCTGTCAGAGAGAAAGATCACAGATTATTCCTCTTCAGAAACTCACCACTGAGGAGTCTCAGCAGAGCTCACAGTGTGACCCAGTGGAGACCTGTTGTTCTACAGGGTAGATACCCCACAGGGGCTGTTTCCAATACAGCCAATACAGTTCTACAGGCATTTCCTGTAGAACCCTGCTGTGTAAGTTCCAGGATATCACTGGAAGTGAGAAAATATCACCTATTAGGTTAAAAAATAACACAATAATTGTTTCATTTCACAATCACTGAGTTTTCTATCACGCAGTATTGTTATGCATGATGCTATGGTCATGGCTAAATTCTCTACTGTTTTAATGTGACTATACTGAGGTGTCACCCTATCAGAGAGAGAACATATTTGTCTGTTACAACAAGAACATGAACTCACTCTTGGGAAGCAGTTGGGGTCCCAGTGTTTTCTGCAGTAGCTCCTGTATCCTCTGTCTCTTCCTTATTCCTAATTTCTTTAAATTCTTTACCAACTTCTGTAAATTCATTTTCTCAATCTTATAATAACAGTCACTCTTTCCTGCCACCATGTCCTCTATCTTCTCCAGCAGCTCTGTGACCTGAGTGCGGTCGTCCCTGTTCTTGTTGTTGAGAACATGATACCTGTTCCCACACTTCTCCACCAGCCACTGGAGCTCCTTCCCTCCTCTTTCAATATCCTGCTCAATGTCTTTGTCCCCCCAGGTGAACAGCACTATTGAGTTTCTCCAGACTCCTTTACTGAGAAGCTCCAGATGTTTCTCCACTCTTCTCAAATATGTGATTGAGTAGAGATTAATCACCAGGAGGAGAGCATTGGGTCCTGGGGGACACAGAGATACACTGGGTTCAATCTGCTCTTTAATCCACCTGAGAGTGAGCTGTAGTGGAGACTCATATTCATACTCATCCTTGAACTGCTGAAGAGAGCAATACCAGTCTGGAGTGTCGACCACAGTGATCTGCCTCCCAGCTACTTCACCCTGTCTCTTCACACACTCCTCAGTTACTCCCTTAGTGTCAAACTCCTCTCTGCCCAGGATGGTGTTTCCTGCTGAGCTCTTCCCAGACTCCTCCTCCCCCAGCAGCACGATCCTGATCTCTGAGAGATGCTGTGGTGCCTCATGGGAATCCCCCTGTCCCTCCCCTGTCAGAGAGAAAGATCACAGATTATTCCTCTTCAGAAACTCAGCACTGAGATGAGCTGCAGTGAGTGAGGAGTCTCAGCAGAGCTCACAGTGTGACCCATTGGTGACCTGTTGCTCTACAGATTAGATACCCAACAGGGGCTCTGTTTCCAACACAGCTGTGAGTCATTTCCTGCAGAGCCCTGCTGTAGAACTGGGTATCCAGGACATCACTGGAATCAGTGTTTATCACATATCTGGTAAAAATAATATCAAAATTTATGATTCATTTCAGAGCTACTCAGACTTGTACAAGACAATTTCATGCATCATAATATAACTCTGTTTAAAATCTATGGATTAATCTGACTATATTGAGGTGTGACCCCTATCAGAGAGAGAACATGAACTCACTCTTGGGAAGCAGTTGGGGTCCCAGTGTCTTCTGTAGTTGCTCCTCTATCCTCTGCCTCTTCCTTATTCCCAAAATCCTGAACTTCTCTTCCATCTCCTGTAAATCCTTTTCCTCAATCTCATAGTAACAGTCACTCTTTCCTGCCACCATGTCCTCTATCTTCTCCAGCAGCTCTGTGACCTGAGTGCGGTCGCCCCTGTTCTTGTTGTTGAGAACATGATACCTGTTCCCACACTTCTCCACCAGACACTGGAGATCCTCTCCTCCTCTCTCAATGTACCATTCAATCATCGTGTGTGTCAGTGTGTCCCCCCAGGTGAACAGCACTATTGTGTGTCTCCAGAATCTCTCACTGAGAAGCTCCAGTTGTTCCTCCTCTGATCTCCAGTGTGTGTTTGAGTCCAGATTAATTTCCAGGAGGAGAGCTTGGGGTCCTGGGGGACACAGAGACACCTTGGGTTCAATCACCTCTTTAATCCACTTAAGAGAGGCCTGTACGGGAGACTCCTGTTTATGGTAGGACGTCCTCAAAGAGGAATACCAGCCTGGAGTGTCAACCACAATGATCTGCCTCCCAGCTACTTCACACTGTCTCTTCACACACTCCTCAGTTTCTCTCTCAGTGTCAAACTCCTCTCTGCCCAGGATGGTGTTTCCTGCTGAGCTCTTCCCAGACCATCTCTCCCCCAGCAGCATGATCCTGATCTCTGAGAGATGCGGTGGTGCCTCATGGGAATCCGCCTGTCCCTCCCCTGTCAGAGAGAAAGATCACAGATTAGTCCTCTTCAGAAACTCAGCACTGAGATGGGCTGCAGTGAGTGAGGAGTCTCAGCAGAGCTCACAGTGTGACCCAGTGGAGACCTGTTGCTCTACAGGTTAGATACCCCACAGGGGCTCTGTTTCCAACACAGCTGTGAGTCTTTTCCTGCAGAGCCCTGCTGTAGAACTGGGCATCCGAGATATCACTGGAACTCAGTTTTTATCACTTATCTGGTAAACGTAATATCAAAATAATTTATTTCACGGAGATTTCCATGAGACAGTTGTGCTGTGCAATCATGACCCTGTTTATAATCTCTACGTATTAAGGTATGACTCCTATGAGAGAGAGAATGAAGAAAGATATAAGATGTGAAAAGGGGGTTAACTGATTTCTTTCTGCACAAAGACTTCTTGTGACACAACACATTCCAGGCTTAAGCACCTTTGAGTTATGGCAGGGATGGGAGTTAAATGATAAGAGAATCCAAGTGCAAGATAGAGACCCCCCTAACTAAGGAAAGATAAATCCGGCCATTAAAAGTGGTCAAGGTCTGGGGAATGTCCAAACACAGGTGTCCTCCCCCCATTACCATGGTAACAATTTGCATCAGAGACAGCTAAAGTTTGCTATATAAACTGGAGGTTTTGTACCTATATTCCGAACAATACTTTGATCTTATTGTTCCTTGCAAAACAATCAGGTGTTTAAACTTCATCTCGGGACCCAAAACTTATTTGTCTGTTACAACAAGAACATGAACTCACTCTTGGGAAGCAGTTGGGGTCCCAGTGTCTTCTGCAGTAGCTCCTGTATCCTCTGTCTCTCCTTAATTCCCAGTGTCTTGAAATTCTCTGCCACCTTCTGTAAATTCATTTCCTCAGTCTCATAATAACAGTCACTCTTTCCTGCCACCATGTCCTCTATCTTCTCCAGCAGCTCTGTGACCTGAGTGCGGTCGCCCCTGTTCTTGTTGTTGAGAACATGATACCTGTTCCCACACTTCTCCACCAGCCACTGGAGCTCCTTCCCTCCTCTTTCAATGTGTTGCTCAATGGTTGTGTCTCCCAGTGTGTCCCCCCAGGTGAACAGCACTATTGTGTGTCTCCACACTCTCTCACTGAGAAGATCGAGATGCTTTTCCACTGATCTCCAGTGGTCTGTGTATGAGTCCAGATTAATCTCCAGGAGGAGAGCGTGGGGTCCTGGGTGGCACAGAGACACACTGGGCTGAATCACCTTTTTATTCCAGTCTAGAGTGTCCTCGAAAGCAGGCTCCTGTCCATCTGTATACCGCTGAACACAGAAATACCATTCTGGTGTGTTAACTACAGTGACCTGCCTCCCAGCTACTTCACCCTGTCTCTTCTCACACTCCTTAGCTACTCTCTCAGTGTCAAACTCCTCTCTGCCCAGGATGGCGTTTCCTGCTGGGGTCTTCCAAGACCTTCTGTCCCGAAGCAGCACGATCCTGATGTCTGAGAGACGCTGTGGTGCCTCATGGGAAGCAGCCTGTCCCTCCCCTGTCAGAGAGAAAGATCACAGATTATTTAATTCACTTACCAGCTTCTTATCACACACTGTGGTTTCAAATCTGTTCTCTCTCTAGACACATGTCCTTTGCTGCTAGATGATTTGTTCAATTTTTTACTAAAACATATGTGACCCGATCAAGATGGCTGCTGAAATTTAAGCTCCGCCCCACCTTCTCTTTATTTTCTTTATTTTATTAAATCTCCACTCTCGTTGTTTACTCAAGTACTAACTGTAACAACAACATGTCTCCCCACAATTGCAGAGACACAGGAAGTGCAAGATTTTCTTTTCTGTGCGAAGAGCCGAGCTCGCAGCAGCCCGTCAGGGAGAAAAGAGCAGATGACAGATAAAACTCCCCAACATGAAGAAACCTCCACTGCCCGCAGGCACCCCCTGCTGCTGAAGATCAGGTCGACTTGTTCACCGCCTCAGTAAGCTCACTGACTGAACACAGTGCCTCAACACCAGCGAGGCCGAGACACAGGAACATGGGGTGAGATGAGCAATGGGCAGAACTGATGAACTGATTCAGGAATCAGGATGGTGCAAAAGTGTGAAAGTCATGGGCCTACATAGAATCCGGAGATCCACACCACCTGTCGGATTGTTTCAGTGAGTTCATCTTCCATCCCTTTCCTAAGCACTTCATCCAGTTCAGAGTCAAGGGGGAGCTGGAGCCTATCCTATCAAGCAACAGGCAGAAGGCACAGTACACCCTGGACGGGACGCCAGTCTGTCACACGCACACACACGCACACCTGCACCAGGGCCAGCTGTACTGAACGTATTAAATAGTCATTGACCGAGCGCACAGGTCACCAGGCCCAGAAGTGTGTTGGTGCAATTTATCCTCTTCCCTCAGAGAGGAGAGCAAATTCAAATTTCTGAAGAATATTAACCCTTCCGCTTACTGTATATAGACTTATAGGATGTTATACAGTGCTCCGAAGGATAGCAATGTCAGTTTCGGAGACAACC
Organism: Lepisosteus platostomus; assembly: GCF_059453375.1. Lineage (NCBI taxonomy): Eukaryota > Metazoa > Chordata > Actinopteri > Semionotiformes > Lepisosteidae > Lepisosteus > Lepisosteus platostomus. Next base: position 26,165,685 of record NC_142615.1, on the reverse strand, counting down.
GGCTGTGAATAATAATAATAATAATAATAATAATAATAATAATAATAATAATAATAATAATAATCTTTACACTTATTTAGCACTTTGTATTTAAGCTCTGATTTTGCCAGGAGGTCGATGTGGCGAGTTCTTGCTGACTGGAATGTGTCTCCGCACCCAGTCAAACTGCCCAACGGGAAGTTACATCTGTTCATGTCACATTCTAGACTAGCATTCAGGACAGACCAGTCAAGAAACGGCACAATATATAGACCTTATATAGTCCTCCTGGCGACACTGGAGAAGTGTCAGTGCCAGAGACAACCAGCTGTGATGATGATTAATAATAATAACACTTATTTAGCACTTTAAATAGTTCTCCAGGCGGTGACATCTGTTCATGGACTTTCAGGACAGACAAGTCAAGAAACAGTCCAGTGAGGTCAAAGGAGAAATGGAGTTAGTGTCTAGGCCCTCTTCACACTACTTAGTTTTAATTAGTTAACGGGTGTGGAACAGCCAGCTGATCAGAGATGCTGTGTCCATCCTGCTCTTACAATACTGTACAGTAGAGATGTGTTTTCACCTTCTTCATGATGGAGTGGAAGAATCAGATCAAGGTGAGGCAGAGGGTTGGGACAGTTGACACAGTACAGCTCAGGAAAGGAAAAAAAACATGAGGAATGGCTTATTAAAAAAATAAACAGTTTTATTTGTCTGAGGTGATGAAAATCCCAGTTACAGCTATGGGTCAGTTTCTCCAGTCATCAACTTTCTGAACATAAGGAGTAGGAAAACAAAAAACACAGACACAAGTTCTGGGGACACAAGTTTAAACACTGAAAGGAGAAATTCCCTGGCTACTGTCACATCTGGCCCTTGCATCCGTCAGTGACGAACTACCAAACAGGCAAGTCTCGTCGGTGACTCTTTTTATATTCTGCGTGTCTCTCTGCTGCTCCGGTTTCATACAGGAAACAACCATGTCTGAACTAATCCGCCATGTTTAAAACTCCTGCAAATACATTAGCGAACCATCAGGTTTTACACCAATTCAATTATCTGTAAATAAACCTCTAAGTATAATCCAGTGGAAATTTATGATTTCCTTCCTGTTCAGGTTTGACAGTACCGATCTCTGATCCCCGACAGGAGAAAGTGAAAGTAAATCAGCTCCTGTCTCTCTCCTAGTTCAGACCCTGTGTGTCTGACAGACAGTACAAACTCTCACACCTGAAGAAGGCCGAAACGCTGGCTTTTCAGCAGGGAATAAACCTATGACTTGGTCCTTTGCAGTCTACGCATGCTGACGCAGCTCCCCACCTGAACTACTACCAACCCCCAGCAGACAGGAAGAACCTTCTCCAGCTGCTGCTGTGCTCTGTGACAGAGAAGAGACCCTCAGTGACTCCCTTACCGACACTCTGACAGTTAGAACAAGAGAAAACTCACCAGGGCTGAGCGCTGAGCTTTCAGACGCCATCTCTTTCTCTCTTCCTGTTGATCTAAACGAGTTGTTTCCCGTCTGCTCTGTAATGCTGCTTTGGCGTCACCTAGTGGAAACGTAACACTGCTACATAGACTGATCGATAAATTAAATAATAATTCCTTACTCTTGCATAGCGCTGTTCTTGACACTTCACTCAAATTGCTTTACAGGAAATGGGGACAGAAATGAATCAATTATTTTTATGTCAACAGAATACTGAAGTCAGCACCCACGGGATCTTAAATGATTGAGTGTGTCTCTGGTTTTAATTATTCCCAGGTGAGGAGCCGCTTCTTTCCTGGAAATCCCAGGAATGACTGGGAATCCCCCGCCAGCTACTTCCATCGGGAATCTCCTGTGGGCTGGGAGGGAGTGCGGAGGCTCTTCCCTGGTGTTTCTGCAGACTAGGGGAGTCCTGGTGTCCGTGTGGCGGCGCGGCTGGTGAAAACGTCCCCTGTGCTGTGTGTGTGTGTTTGGGCTGCCAGTGTTTCCGAGAGAAACGGGCTGTTTGTGTGGGAAGATGTTCTTTCCTCAGGAGGGGAAAAGTCCGTCTGGGGCTCAGCTGGAAGAACCGAGCGGGAAGGAAATTTCTGGAAGTGAGCGTCTCCTCTCCGTCTGGTTCAGTCCCAGTTACTGCAACACCGGGACAGGACAGGAGTGACGAGCGGGTCTTCTTTCCTACACGGGGTATTAGTGGGGTTTTTAGGAAACAGGACAGAGACAAGGACAGGGCAGGACAGAGAAAAGGACACCAGTGGGAGAGAGTCCTGAAACTGATGGATGAATCTCTCAGTTCTTGTCTTGATCCAGGTTGTACCCAGTCCCAGTTTAAACTGGTGTAAAATGTGGGACTTCAACCCTGTCACGACCCCACACGTGTCTCCACAGGAGACGGGAGTCCTGTAACGTGTTTTTAGACAGAAATAGCCAGAACAGACACATTAGAAGCGACCTGGATGAGAGGTCAGAGCGGGGAGAGTTTGTGGACGAGAAGAAAAACCGCTTTTTACAGCAACACTTTCTGATTCAAGTGTCCCATTACTTCACTCTCAAGACAACATCTTTTTAAAATAATACAGAAATGTATTAGTAGGGTGATATCTCATTTTGTTTTAAAACGGTTTAATCTCCTCTCTATGACTGTTACTCTCACTAATATAATACTGTCTGTGTTGATATCAGTTACAATTACTCCGACACCGGGACTCATTACAGCTCATTACATTAATTACAATTAACTATTTATACTGAGGGTCTTTAGTCGTGAACAGAGGTCAGTCCAGTTTCTATGTGCTGTATCCAGTACAGTATCCAGTATCCGGTACAGGGTCGCGTCTTTCACGTGTAATGAAATGTAATTAATGAAAATTCTTTGAAATGAGCAGTAAAACCTGAACTGACCAGAGAAACAGGGGAATTTAGTAAATACGAGTTTATTTCTTCAGTGTGAACTGTTTTCTAATATCACTTCCACCTTTTTAAGCTTGTTTGAGTCTGTAGTTTATATACGTATAAATTTATTAATACCTCATATTGTATTTCGCTACCTCATTAGTTACATGAGCCTAGTGTTTTCACCCACGGCTGTTTAAAAATAGGTTCATGGAGGCAGGTAGTTTGCTCTAAGTGTAACCCTGTCTGAACGCTTCCTGTCTTGCTATGCTTCCCCATAGCAGGCAATAGCTACAAGTTACGAACTACAATTCCCATAAACCCCATGCGCGACTTCCTGCGGGCGTCTCCACCGCTTGTCCCACACAGCCTGGCCGTGGTGACGTCACGCAAGTCCCTTCCAGTGAGGGCTGCAGTCAGAGACGTTCGCCGAGAATAAACCCACACGAGATTCCTTTTTTAAAGGTTTATTTTCTAAGAAGTTAGTAAAAATATGGGAGCTTTTCCACAGGTTCTTACAGGACAGGAGAGCTGGAGCTGGTATCGCGGATCTTCTTCTCAGCCTCGTACATCTTTACACTCTTGTAACACACGAGTGTGTTTTTCTGTTTTCACTCCGCGCTTCTTCAATTAACCCTTTATATACTTTATAAATACAAGTATCGTTAGTGTTGAATACAGGGAGGTACAGTAATATATAGACTTTATAGGAAGTTGGTAGTTTACTGTAATAACTCCAGTAAAATGTCCACAATTGGGTAGAAATTCAAGATTATTTGAATATAAATATATCCAAAATAATGTATAACGTGTGTATAGTGTGTATAATGATTGTGAGCCCAGTCTGGACTGGTCAGAGGAGAACAAAGACAGAAGACCAGTGGTTAACAGCACTGAGCTGGTCTGTATCACCTGATAGTGACCAGTGTAGAGTCTCACTGCCCCTGACTGGAGCCCAGCCTCTCTGATGAAACACAGTGATATATGAACACTTCAGTCAATAAAGAATTCTATAATAATTGGAAATGTGTAGTTCACAATGCATGCAAAAATAAACTTTTTATTTAGTGTTCAATCATAGTGATATAAAATAGGTAATTTGGGGTTGTAACTATTCAAGATCTGTTTGAAAATAACATGTTCATGTTATGACAAGTGACAGATGTGAGCAGCTCCTGTCACTCCTGCACATACTGTACTGTATGTGTTGGTCTTGTCCTAAGCTGGTTCATGCCTGGTCCTCGGGCTGTGTTACTTTCTCTTATATCACTCCTCTGGAAATCGAACCCGCTCCTTTTACTGCTCTTTAACTAGTGTCACCTGCTAACCCACCCTGTCAGAAACCCTGACATCCTGGCGTTTGAACTCTCCTGAACTGGAAGCCAACTGCTCTGCATTGTCTAACGGATCAGAACTGCCCCTCCCACTCTCATAAATCAAAGATATTTCAGTTTCGAAAGTTGGAGCAAAATAGATGAACACTCAGCAGCTTCACCATCAAGTTTCTTAAAGCTTGGCAACCAATTCTGAACTGTTCTGAGCCTCCCTTCTGCACTGATGAGCCACTTTATTAGGTACACCCTAGACCTTCATCTGTTGCTAACTGGCTTTTCAAGTGATATCTGATAGGACTGATCTTCCTCTTCTTTTGTGCTTCCTGGAGCCTGTTTAGTCCAATGAGTATTTTTCTCTTCCTTGTGTCTCTCTCCTGTCTCCTTCTCCTTTAGTTTTGCTCCCTTTTGTGAGGGAAGATTTGGGAAGAAGGTGAGAGGGGACTGGAATCCTCAATCTACATGTTCTGAAACAGTACTTGTGTAATTTTGTTGGTTTATACCTGTCAAAAAGATTCAGTGTGCAGGACAAAATTAAGAAATGAAATGGGTAGTTTTCATATGAGAACTCGTCATATCAGGTCTATCTCTGCATCACTTATTTAGTATTCGTAAGTAACAAGGTATGTTTAACAAGGTATGTCCTGAACTCATACTGGAGCTGCCCTGTGTGCACTAACTCCTCCAGCGTCCTGCTGGTCAGCTCATCAGCGTGGGTGAACAGGATCATGGCGTGTCCCAGGGCCCTCTCCCCGAATATCTCCAGGACTGTATCCAGTGTCCTCCTCTCCTCCCCTGTGGAACAGCCCAGCGGGGTCACCAGGAGGAAGGTGTGGGGTCTCGGGGCAGACAGGTTAACACAGAACCCCACATCCCATCTCCTGTTGCCCTCAGACAGTCCAGTGTGGAGCCAGTCTGGAGTTTCCATTACAGTCACCTGTCTCCCGGACACTTGTCCTGTCCTCTTCCGACTCTCCTGAGTGACCGCGAAGCTGCTGGCTTCAGAGTGAAACTCCTCTGAGCCCAGGATGGTGTTCCCTGCTGTGCTCTTCCAAGCACCAGTCCTGCCCAGCAGCACCAGTCTCAGCTCAGGGGGGCGGGGTTGGAGTCTGCGTTTGACTGCAGGGTCTCCTTCACTCACTGAAACAGGAGGAGAGACAGGGACATCAGGGAGATCACACATGAGAGAAGACCAATATTTCCACACATTAAACTCATTTGCTCACTCTAAGGTCTCAGATGCATATCAAGTTGTTGAAGAGCAACTGTACCAAACATAGAGAGTGGTGGGGGTGGGATGTCAGCGCCGTACGACACTGCTTTATGGAGAGAGTCGCGGGGGTGGGATGTCAGGGGCGTAAAACACTGCTTTATGCAGAGAGTGGAGGGGTGGGTGTCAGGGCCATAAGACACTGCTTTATGCAGAGAGTGGAGGGATTGGTGTCAGGGCCATACGACAGTGCTTTACGCAGACAGTGGCAGGAGTGGCATGTCAGGGCTATACGACAGTGCTTAACACAGAGAGCGGTGCGGTTGAGATGTCAGGGCCATAAGACACTGCTTTATGCAGAGAGTGGCGGGTGTGGGATTTCAGGGCCTGACGATACTGCTTTACTCAGAGAGTGGCAGGGGTGGGATGTCAGGGCCTGACGACACTGCTTTATGAAAGAGTGGAGGGGTTGGTGTAAGGGCCATACGACAATTCTTTACCAAGAGAGTGGTGGGGGAGGGATGTCAGGGCCTGACGATACTGCTTTACACAGAGAGTGGCGGGGGTGGGTGTCGGGGTTGAACGACATTGCCGTACACAGAGAGTGGTGGGGGTGTGAATGTCAGGGCCAAATGACAATGCTTTACGCAGAGACTGGCGGGGCTGGGATGTCAGGGTCGTACGACAGTGCCTTACGCAGAGAGTGGTGGGGATGGTATGTCAGGGCCATAAGACACTGCTTTATGGAGAGAGTGGCGGGGGTGGAATGTCAGGTCCTAACGACACTGCTTTACACAGAGAGTGGCGGGGGAGGGATGTCAGGGCCATAAAACACTGCTTTAAACAGATAGTGGCAGGGATAGGATGTCAGAGCTTGACGACACTGCTTTATGCAGAGAGTGGTGGAGTTGAGATGTCAGGGCCATAAGACACTGCTTTGTGCAGAGAGTGGAGGGATTGCTGTCAGGGCCATACAATACTTCTTTATGCAGAGAGTGGCGGGGGTGGGATGTCAGGGCCTGACGATACTGCTTTACGCAGAGAGTGGCGGGGGTGGGATGTCAGGACTTGACGACACTTCTTTACGCAGAGAGTGGCAGGGGTGGGATGTCAGGGCCTGACGACACTGCTTTATGCAGAGAGTGGAGTGGTGGGTGTCAGGGCCATGCGACAATTCTTTACTCAGAGAGTGGAGGGATTGGTGTCAGGGCCATACGACAGTGCTTAACGCAGTGAGTGGCGAGGCTTGGATGACAGGGCAATACGACAGTGCTTTACGCAAAGAGTAGAGGTGGTGGGATGTCAGGGCCTGACAACACTGCTTAACACAGAGAGTGGAGGGGTGGGTGTCAGGGCCATACGACAGTTCTTTAGGCAGAGAGTGACAGGGGTGGGATGTCAGGGCCTGACGAAACTGCTTTACGCAGAGAGTGGCGGGGTTCGATGTCAGGGCCATACGACAGTGCTTTACGGAGAGAGTGGTGGGGGTGGGATATCAGGGCCTGATGAGACTGCTTTATGCAGAAAGTGGAGGGGTGGATGTCAGAGCCATACGACACTTCTTTACGCAGAGAGTGGCAGGGGTGGGATGTCAGGGCCTGACGATACTGCTTAACGCAGAAAGTGGAGGGGTGGGTGTCAGGGCCATACGACACTTCTTTAGGCAGAAAGTGGCAGTAGAGGGATGTCAAGACCTGACGATAGTGCTTTACGCAGAGAGTGGCGGGGGTTGTATGTCAGGGCCATAAGACAGTGTTTTACGCAGAGAGTGGCAGGGGTGGGATGTCAGGGCCTGACGACACTGCTTTATGCAGAGAGTGGCAGGGGTGGGGTGTCAGGGCCTGACGAAACTGCTTTACGCAGAGAGTGGCGGGGTTGGATGTCAGGGCCTGACGACACTGCTTTATGCAGAGAGTGGCAGGGGTGGGGTGTCAGGGCCTGACGAAACTGCTTTACGCAGAGAGTGGCGGGGATGGATGTCAGGGCCATAGGACAGTACTTTACGCAGAGAGTGGCATGGGTGGGATGTCAGGGCCTGATGAGACTGCTTTATGCAGAGAGTAGAGGGGTGGGTGATAGGGCCATACGACAATTCTTTACGCATAGAGTGGTGAGGGTGGGATGTCAGGGCCTGACGATACTGCTTTACGCAGGAAGTGGCGGGGGAGGGATGTCAGGGCATGAAGACACTGCTTTATGCAGAGAGTGGAGTGGTGGATGTCAGGGCCATGTGAAAATTCTTTACGCAGAGAGTGGAGGGATTGGTGTCAGGGCCATACGAAAGTGCTTAACGCAGTGAGTGGCGAGGCTTGGATGACAGGGCAATACAACAGTGCTTTACGCAGAGAGTAGAGGTGGTGGGATGTCAGGGCCTGACAACACTGCTTAATGCAGAGAGTGGAGGGGTGGGTGTCAGGGCCATACGACACTAATTTACATAGAGAGTGGCGGGGGTGGGATGTCAAGGCCTGACGATACTCTTTTACAGAGAGAGTGGTGGGGGTGGGATGTCAGGGCTTGAGGACACTGCTTAATGCAGAGAGTGGAGTGGTGGGTGTCAGGGCCATGCGACAATTCTTTACGCAGAGAGTGGAGAGATTGGTGTCAGGGCCATACGACAGTGCTTTACGCAGAGAGTAGAGGGGGTGGGATGTCAGGGCCTGACAACACTGCTTAACGCAGAGAGTGGAGGGCTGGGTGTCAGGGCCATACGACACTGCTTTACACAGAGAGTGGCGGGGGAGGGATGTCAGGGCCATAAAACACTGCTTTAAACAGATAGTGGCAGGGATAGGATGTCAGAGCTTGACGACACTGCTTTATGCAGAGAGTGGTGGAGTTGAGATGTCAGGGCCATAAGACACTGCTTTATGCAGAGAGTGGAGGGATTGGTGTCAGGGCCATACAATACTTCTTTATGCAGAGAGTGGCGGGGGTGGGATGTCAAGGCCTGACGATACTCCTTTACGGAGAGAGTGGTGGGGGTGGGATGTCAGGGCTTGAGGACACTGCTTAATGCAGAGAGTGGAGTGGTGTGTGTCAGGGCCATGCGACAATTCTTTACGCAGAGAGTGGAGAGATTGGTGTCAGGGCCATACGACAGTGCTTTACGCAGAGAGTGGCGGGGGTGGGATGTCAGGGCTTGATGAGACTGCTTTATGCAGAGAGTAGAGGGGTGGGTGTTAGGGCCATACGACAATTCTTTACGCAGAGAGTGGTGAGGGTGGGATGTTAGGGCATGAAGACACCGCTTTATACAGAGAGTGGAGTGGTGGGTGTCAGGGCCATGCGACAATTCTTTACGCAAAGAGTGGAGAGATTGGTGTCAAGGCCATATGACAGTGCTTTACGCAGTGAGTGGCGAGGCTTGGATGACAGGGCCATAAGACAGTGCTTTACGCAGAGATTACAGGGGGTGGGATGTCAGGGCCTGAGAACACTGTTTAACGCAGAGAGTGGCGGGGGTTGGATGTCAGGGCCATATGACAGTGCTTTACGCAGAGAGTGGAGGGGGTGGGATGTCAGGGCCTGACAACACTGCTTAACGCAGAGAGTGGAGGGGTGGGTGTCAGGGCCATACAACACTTTTTTACGCAGAGAGTGGCAGGCGTGGGATGTCAGGGCCTGACGACACTGCTTTATGCAGAGAGTGGAGGGGTGGGTCTTAGGGCCATATGACAATTCTTTATGGAGAGAGTGGTGAGGGTGGGATGACAGGGCGTGACGATGCTGCTTTACGCAGAGAGTGGAATGGTGGGTGTCAGGGCCATGCGAAAATTCTTTACGCAGAAAGTGGAGGGATTGGTGTCAGGGCCATACGAAAGTGCTTTACGCAGTGAGTGGCAAGGCTTGGATGACAGGGCCATACGACAGTGCTTTACACAGGGAGTAGAGGGGGTGGGATGTCAGGGCCTGACAACACTGCTTAACGCAGAGAGTGGAGGGGTGGGACATCAGGGCCTGACAACACTGCTTAACGCAGAGAGTGGCGGGGGTGGGATGTCAAGGCCATACGACAGTGCTTTACGCAGAGAGTGGCGGGGTTGGGATGTCAGGGCCTGACGACACTGTTTTATGCAGAGAGTGGAGGGGTGGGTGTCAGGGCCATACGACACTTCTTTACGCAGAGAGTGGCAGGGGTTGGATGTCAGGGCTTGACGACACTGCTTTATACAGAGACTGGAGTGGTGGGTGTCAGGGCCAGGCGACAATTCTTTACGCAGAGATTGGAGAGATTGGTGTCAGGGCCATAAGACAGTGCTTTACGCAGAGAGTGGCGGGGGTGGGATGTCAGGGCTTGACGACACTGTTTTATGCAGAGAGTGGAGGGGTGGGTGTCAGGGCCATACGACACTGCTTTATGCAGAGAGTGGCAGGGGTGGGACGTCAGGGCCTGACAAAACTGCTTTATGCAGAGAGTGGCGGGGTTGGATGTCAGGGCCATACGACAGTGCTTTACGCAGAGAGTGGCGGGGGTGGGATGTCAGGGCCTGACGACACTGCTTAAGGCAGAGAGTGGAAGGGTGCGTGTCAGGGCCATACGAAAATTCTTTACGCAGAAAGTGGAGGGATTGGTGTCAGGGCCATACGACAGTGCTTTAAGCAGTGAGTGGCGAGGCTTAGATGACAGGGCCATGCGACAGTGCTTTACGCAGGGAATAGAGGGGGTGGGAATTCAGGGCCTGACAACACTGCTTAACGCACAGAGTGGAGGGGTGGGTGTCAGGGCCTGACGATACTGTCTTACACAGAGAGTGGCGGGGGTTGGATCAGGGACATACGACAGTGCTTTACGCAGAGAGTGGCAGGGGTGGGATGTCAAAGCCATACGACAGTGCTTTACGCAGCGAGTGGCGGGGGTCGGATGTCAGGGCTGGATGACACTGTTTTAGGCAGAGAGTGGAGGAGTGGGTGTCAGGGCCATACGACACTTCTTTACACAGAGAGTGGCAGGGGTTGGATGTCAGGGCTTGACGACACTGCTTTATGCAGAGAGTGGAGTGGTGGGTGTCAGGGCCATGCGACAATTCTTTACGCAGAGAGTGGAGGGATTGGTGTCAGGGCCATACGACAGTGCTTTACGCAGAGAGTAGCCGAAGTGGGATGTCGGCGCCGTACGACAGTGCTTTACGCAGAGAGTGGGGGGGGGTGGGATGTCAGGGCCTGACAACACTGCATTTCGTAGAAAGTTCTGGTGGTGGGATGTCAGAGCGTGACGACAGTTCTTTACGCAGAGAGTGGCAGGGGTGGGATGCCAGGGCCTGACAACACTGCTTAAGGCAGAGAGTGGAAGGGTGCGTGTCAGGGCAATATGACATTTCTTTACACAGAGAGTGGTGGGGTTGGGGTGTCAGAGCTATACGACACTGGTTTACGCAGAGAGTGGCCGAGGTGGGATGTCAGCGCCGTACGACAGTTCTTTACGCAGAGAGTGGAAGGGGTGGGATGCCAGGGCCTGACAACACTGCTTAAGGCAGAGAGTGGAAGGGTGCGTGTCAGGGCAATATGACACTTCTTTACACAGAGAGTGGTGGGGTTGGGGTGTCAGAGCTATACGACACTGGTTTACGCAGAGAGTGGCGGGGGTGGGATGTCAGGGCCATACGACAGTGCTTTACGCAGAGAGTAGCCGAAGTGGGATGTCGGTGGCGAACGACAGTGCTTTACGCAGAGAGTGGGGGGGGTGGGATGTCAGGGCCTGATGATCCTGCTTTACGCAGAGAGTGGCGGAGGTGGGATGTCAGGGCATGAAGACATTGCTTTATGCAGAGAGTGGAGTGGTGGGTGTCAGGGCCATGCGACAATTCTTTACGCAGAGAATGGAGGGATTGGTGTCAGGGTCATACGACAGTGCTTTACGCAGTGAGTGGCGAGGCTTGGATGACAGGGCCATATGACAGTGCTTTACGCAGAGAGTAGAGGGGGTGGGATGTCAGGGCCTGACAACACTGCTTAACGCAGAAAGTGGAGGGGTGGGTATCAGGGCCACATGACACTTATTTACGTAGAGAGTGGCGGGGGTGGGATGTCAGGGCCTGAAGACACTGCATTTCGTAGAAAGTTCTGGTGGTGGGATGTCAGAGCGTGACGACAATGCTTTACGCAGAGAGTGGAGGGATGGGTGTCAGGGCCTGACCATACTGCTTTACGCAGAGTGTGGATTGGAGGGATGTCAGGGCCTGACAACACTGCTTAACGCAGAGAATGGATTGGTGGGTGTGTGGGTCATACGACATTGCTTTATGCAGAGAGTGGCAGAGGTGGGATGTCAGGGCCTGAGGAGACTACTTTACGCAGAGAGTGGCGGGGGTGGGATGTCAGACCCTGACAACACTGCTTAACGCAGAGATTGGAGGGGTGGGATGTCAGGGCCTGACCATACTGCTTTACGCAGAGTGTGGATTGGAGGGATGTCAGGGACTGACAACACTGCTCAACGTAGAGAATGGATTGGTGGGTGTGTGGGCCATACGACATTGCTTTATGCAGAGAGTGGCAGAGGTGGGATGTCAGGGCCTGACGATACTGCTTTACGCAGAGAGTGGCGGGGGTGGGATTTCAGACCCTGACAACACTGCTTAACGCAGAGATTGGAGGGGTGGGATGTCAGGGCCTGACCATACTGCTTTACGCAGAGTGTGGATTGGAGGGATGTCAGGGACTGAAAACACTGCTTAACGCAGAGAATGGATTGGTGGGTGTGTGGGCCATACGACATTGCTTTATGCAGAGAGTGGCACTGGTGTGATGTCAGGGCCATACGACACTTCTTTACGCAGAGAGTGGAGGGGTGGGTGTCAGGGCCATACGACACTTCCTTACATAGATAGTGGCGGGGGTGGGATGTCAGAGCCTGACGATACCGCTTTACGTAGAGAGTGGCGGGGGTGGGATGTCAGGGCCATACGACCCTTCTTTAGGCAGAGAATGGATTGGTGGGTGTGTGGGTCATACGACATTGCTTTATGCAGAGAGTGGCAGAGGTGGGATGTCAGGGCCTGACGATACTGCTTTATGCAGAGAGTGGCGGGGGTGGGATGTCAGGGCATGAAGACACTGCTTTATGCAGAGAGTAGAGGGTTGGGTGTCAGGGCCATATGACAATTCTTTACGGAGAGAGTGGTGGGGGTGGGATGTCAGGGCCTGACGATACTGCTTTATGCAGAGAGCGGCGGGGGTGAGATATCAAGTCCATACGACACTTCTTTACGCAGAGAGTGGCAGGAGTGGCATATCAGGGCTATACGAGAGGGCTTTACACAGAGAGCGGTGGAGTTGGGAAGTCAGGGCCATAAGACACTGCTTTATGCAAAGAGTGGAGGGGTGAGATGTCAGGGCCATTCGACACTGTTTTACACAGTGAGTGGCAAGAATGGGAAATCAGGGGCATACAACAGTGCTTTACGCAGAGAGTGGAGGCGTGGGATGTCAGGGCCATACGACAGTGCTTTATGCAGAGAGTGACAGGGGTGTGATGTCAGGACCTGACAACACTGCTTAACGCAGAGTGTGGAGGGGTGGGTGTCAGGGCCATACGACACTTCTTTAGGTTGAGAGTGGCAGGGGTGGGATGTCAGGGTCAAACGACATTGCTTTATGCAGAGAGTGGCAGGGGTGGGATGTCAGGGCCTGACAATATTGCTTTATGCAGAGAGTGGCGGGGGTGGGATGTCAGGGCATGAAGACACTGCTTTATGCAGAGAGTAGAGGGTTGGGTGTCAGGGCCATGTGACAATTCTTTACGCAAGAGTGGTGGGGGTGGGAAATCAGGGCCTGACGATACTGCTTTATGCAGAGAGTGGCGGAGGTGGGATGTCAAGTCCATAGGACACTTCTTTTAAGCAGAGAGTGGCAGAGGTGGGATGTGAGGGCCTGACTATACTGCTTTACGCAGAGAGTGGAGGGGGTGCAATGTCAGAGCTTGACGACACTGCTTTATGCAGAGAGTGGAGGGGTAGGTGTGAGGGCCATACGACACTTCTTCATGCAGAGAGTGGCAGGGGTGGGATGTCAGGGCCTGACGATACTGCTTTACGCAGAGAGTGGTGGGGGTGGTATGTCAGGGCACGAAGACACTGCTTTATACAGAGAGTAGAGGGTTGGGTTTCAGGGCCATATGACAATTCTTTACACAAGAGTGGTGGGGGTGGGATGTCAGGGCTTGATGAGACTGCTTTATGCAAAGAGTGGAGGGGTTGGTTGTCAGGTCCATACGACACTTATTTACGTAGACAGTGGCGGGGGCGGGATGAGAGGTCCATACGACACTTCTTTACGCAGAGAGTGGCAGGGGTAGGATGTCAGGGCCTGAGGAGACTACTTTCTGCAGAGAGTGGAGGGGTGGGTGTCAGGGCCATACGACATTTCCTTACATAGATAGTGGCGGGGGTGGGATGTCAGAGCCTGACGATACCGCTTTACGTAGAGAGTGGCGGGGGTGGGATGTCTGGGCCATACGACCCTTCTTTAGGCAGAGAGTGACAGGGTTGGAATGTCAGGGCCTGACGATACTGCTTTACGCAGAGAGTGGCGGGGGTTGGATGACAGGGCCAAACGACAGTGCTTTACGCAGAGATTGGCGGGTGTGGGATGTCAGGGCTTCATGGCACTGTTTTATGCAGAGAGTGGAGGGGTGGGTGTCAGGTCCATACGACAAATCTTTATGCAAGAGTGGCGGGGGTAGGATGTCAGGGCCTGACGATACTGCTATACGCAGAGAGTGGCGGGGGTGGGATATCAGGGCATGACGACACTGCTTTATGCAATGAGTAGTGGGGTGGGTGTCAGGGCCATACGACACTTCTTTACGCAGAGAGTAACAGGGGTGGGATGTCAGGACCTAACGATACTGCTTTACGCAGAGTGGGGGGGGTGGGATGTCAGGGCTTGAAGACTCTGCTTTATGCAGAGAGTGGCGAGGGTTGGATGTTAGGGCCATATGACAGTGCTTTACGCAGAGAGTGGCGTTGATGGGATGTCATTGCCTGATGAGACTGCTTTATGCAATGAGTGGAGGGGTGGGTGTCAGGGCCACACGACACTTATTTATGTAGACTGTGGCGGGGGCGGGATGTCAGGGCCATACGACACTTCTTTACGCAGAGAGTGGCAGGGGTGGGATGTCAGGGCTTGACAACACTACTTAACGCAGAGAGTAGAGCTGTGGGTGTCAGGACCTGACAACACTGCTTAACGCAGAGAGTGGAGAGGTGGGTGTCAGGGCCATACGACAGTGGTTAACGCAGTGAGTGGCAGGGGTGGGATGTCATGGTCTGACGAATCTTCTTTATGCAGAGAGTGGCGGGGGTGGGATGTCGTGACCTGATGGTACTGCTTTACTCAGAGAGTAGCGGGGGTGGGATGTCAGGGCTTGATGAAACTGCTTTATGCAGAGAGTGGAGGAGTGGGTGTCAGGGCCATACGACACTTATTTATGTAGACAGTGGCGGGGGCGGGATGTCAGGGCCATACGACACTTTTTTACGCAGAGAGTGGCAGGGGTAGGAAGTCAGGGCCTGACAACACTGCTTAAAGCACAGAGTGGAGGTGTAGGTGTAAGGGCCATACGACACTTCTTTACGCAGAGAGTGGCAGGGATGGGATGTCAGGGCCTGACTACACAGCTCAACGGAGAGAATGGAGGGGTGGGTGTCAGGGCCATACGACAGTGCTTTAGGCAGAGATTGGCGGGGATGGGATGTCAGGGCCTGACGATACTTCTTTACGAAGAGAGTGGAGGGGTGGGTGTCAGGGCCATAAGACACTTCCTTACACAGGGAGTGGCAGGGGTGGGATGTCAGGGCCTGATGATACTGCTTTACGCAGAGAGTGGCGGAGGTAGGATGTCAGGGCCTTATGTGACTGCTTTATGCAGAGAGTGGAGGAGTGCGTGTCAGGGCCATACGAAACTTCTTTACGTTGACAGTGGCGGGAGTGGGATGTCAGAAACTTACAACACTGCTTAACGCACAGAGTGGAGGGGTGGGTGTCAGGGCCATACGACACTTTTTTACGCAGAGTGTGGCAGGGGTGGGATGTCAGGGCCTGACAACACTGCTTAACGCAGGGAGTGGAGGGGTGGGTGTCTGCACCATACGAAACTTCTTTAGGCAGAGAGTGGCAGGGGTGGGATGTCAGAGCCTGATGATACTGCTTTACGCAGAGAGTGGCGGGGGTTCAACATCAGAACCATACGACAGTGCTTTAAGCAGAGAGTGGAGGGGTGGGTGTCAGGGCCATACGACAGTCGTTAACGCAGTGAGTGGCAGGGGTGGGATGTCATGACCTGATGGTACTGCTTTACTCAGAGAGTAGCGGGGGTGGGATGTCAGGGCTTGATGAAACTGCTTTATGCAGAGAGTGGCGGGGGTGCAATGTCAGGGCCATATGACACTGCTTAACGCAGAGAGTGGAGGGGTGGATGTGAGGGCCATACGACACTTCTTTACGCAGAGAGTGGCAGGGGTAGGTTGTCAGGGCTTGACAACACTACTTAACGCAGAGAGTAGAGGGGTGGGTGTCAGGTCCTGACAACACTGCTTAACGCAGAGAGTGGAGGGGTGGGTGTCAGGGCCATACGACAGTGGTTAACGCAGTGAGTGGCAGGGGTGGTATGTCATGGTCTGACGAATCTTCTTTATGCAGAGAGTGGCGGGGGTGGGATGTCATGACCTGATGGTACTGCTTTACTCTGAGAGTAGAGGGGGTGGGATGTCTGGGCTTGATGAAACTGCTTTATGCAGAGAGTGGCGGGGGTGGGATGTCAGGGCTTGATGACACTGCTTAACGCAGAGAGTGGAGGGGTGGATGTGAGGGCCAAACGACACTTCTTTACGCAGAGAGTGGCAGGGGTGGGATGTCAGGGCTTGACAACACTACTTAACGCAGAGAGTAGAGGGGTGGGTGTCAGGGCCTGACAACACTGCTTAACGCAGAGATCTGAGGGGTGGGTGTCAGGGCCATACGACACTTCTTTAGGCAGAGAGTGGCGGGGTTGGGATGTCAGGGCTTGACTACACTGTTTTATGCAGAGAGTGGCAGGGGTGGGGATGTCAGGGCCATACGACACTTCTTTATGCAGAGAGTGGCATTGGTGGGATGTCAGGACCTGACAACACTGCCTAACACAGAGAGTGGAGGGGTGGGTATCAGGGAATACGACGGGATAACGCAGAGAGTGGCAGGGGTGGGATGTCAAGGCTTGACGACACTGCTTTATGTAGAGAGTGGCGGGGGTGGGATGTCAGGGCCATACAACACTTCTTCACGCAGAGAGTGGCAGGGGTGCGATGTCAGGGCCTGACAACAGTGCTAAACGTAGAGAGTGAAGGGTGGGACTCAGGGCCATACGACACTGCTTTATGCAGAGAGTGGCAGGGGTGGGATGTCAGGGCCTGATGAGACTGCTTAATGCAGAGAGTGGAGGGGTGGGTGTCAGGGCAATACGACATGGGTTAACGCAGAGAGTGGAGGGGGTGGGATGTCAGAGCCTGAAAGCACTGCTTAACTCAGAGAGTGGAGGGGTGGGTATCAGGGCTATACGACACTTCTTTACGCAGAGAGTGGCAGGGGTGGGATGTCGGGGCTTGACGATTCTGCTTTATGCAGATAGTGGCGGGGGTGGGATGTCAGGGCTTGACGACACTGCTTTATGCAGAAAGTGGAGGGGTGGGTGTCAGGGCCATACGACAGGGGTTAACGCAGAGAGTGACCGGGCTGGGATGTCAGGGCCTGACGAGACTGCTTTACGCAGAGATTGGCGGGGGTGGGATGTCAGAGCTTGCCGAAACTTCTTCATGCAGAGAGTGGCGGTGGTGGGATGTCAGGGCTTGACGAAACTGCTTTTTGCAGAGAGTGGCAGGGGTGGGATGTCAGGGCCATACGACAGGGGTTAACGCAGAGAGCGGCGATGTGGGATGTGAGGGCTTGACGAAACTGCTTCATGCAGAGAGTGGCAGGGGTGGGATGTCAGGGCCTTACGACACTTCTTTACGCAGAGAGTGGAGAGGTGGGTGTCAGGGCCATACGACAGGGGTTAACGCAGAGAGTGGCGAGGTGGGATGTCAGGGCTTGACGAAACTGCTTCATGCAGAGAGTGGCAGGGGTGGGATGTCAGGGCCTTACGACACTTATTTACGCAGAGACTGGCGGAGGTGGGATGTCAGGTCTTGGCGACACTGTTTTATGCAGAGAGTGGCGGGGGTGGGATGTCAGGGCCTAACAACACTTCTTTACGCAGATAGTGGCAGGGTTGGGATGTCAGGACTTGACAACATTGCTATATGCAGAGAGTGGAAGGTTGGGTGTCAGGGCCATACGACGGGTTAACGTAGAGAGTGGTGAGGGTGGGATGTTAGGGCCATACTACAATTCTTTACGCAGGTCAGGATTGGTGTCAGGCCCATACGACAGTGCTTAACGCAGTGAGTGGCGAGGTTGGGATATTAGAGCCATACGACAATGCTTAACGCAGTGAGTGGCGAGGTTGGGATATTAGGGCAATACGTCAGTGCTTTACGCAGAGAGTGGAGGGGTGGGTATCAGGGCCATATGTCAGTGCTTTCGGCAGAGAGCGGCAGGGGTAGGATGTCAGGGCCTGACCATACTGCTTTACGCAGAGAGTGGCGGGGGTGGGATGTCAGGGCCTGACCATACTGCTTTACGCAGAGAGTGGCGGGGGTGGGATGTCAAGGCTTGACGACACTGCTTTATGTAGAGAGTGGCGGGGGTGGGATGTCAGGGCCATACAACACTTCTTTATGCAGAGAGTGGCAGGGGTGCAATGTCAGTGCCTGAAAACAGTGCGCAAAGCAGAGAGTGGAGGGGTGGGACTCAGGGCCATATGACACTACTTTATGCAGAGAGTGGAGGGGTGGTTGTCAGGGCCATACGAAACTTCTTTATGCAGAGAGTGGCAGGGGTGCGATGTCAGTGCCTGAAAACAGTGCGCAAAGCAGAGAGTGGAGGGGTGGGACTCAGGGCAATACGACACTGCTTTATGCAGAGAGTGGAGGGGTGGTTGTCAGGGCCATACGACACTTCTTTATGCAGAGAATGGCAGGGGTGGGATGTCAGGGCCTGACGATACTGCTATACGCAGAGAGTGGCAGAGGTTGGATGTCAGGGTCATAAGACATTGCTTTACGCAGAGAGCGGCGGGGGTGGGATGTCAGGGCCTGATGAGACTGCTTTATGCAGAGAGTGGAAGGGTGGGTGTCAGGGTAATACGACATGGGTTAACGCAGAGAGTGGAGGGGGTGGGATGTCAGAGCCTGAAAGCACTGCTTAACTCAAAGAGTGGAGGGGTGGGTATCAGGGCTATACGACACTTCTTTACGCAGAGAGTGGCAGGGGTGGGATGTCAGGGCCTGACGATACTGCTTTACGCTGACAGTGGCGGGGGTGGGATGTCAGGGCTTGTTGACACTGCTTTATGCAGATAGTGGAGGGCTGGGTGTCAGGGCCATACGACAGCGGTTAACGCAGAGAGTGACCGGGGTGGGATGTCAGGGCATGAGGACACTACTTTATGCAGAGAGATTTTAGGGGCTGGTGTCAGGGCCATACGACAGTGCTAAATGCAGTGAGTGGCGAGGCTGGGATGTCTCTACTTAACGCAGAGAGTGGAGGGGTGGGTATCAGGGCCATATGTCAGTGCTTTAGGCAGAGAGTGGCAGGGGTAGGATGTCAGGGCCTGACCATACTGCTTTACGCAGAGCGTGGCGGGGTTGGGAGGTCGGGGCCTGACCATACTGCTTTACGCAGAGAGTGGCGGGGGTGGGATGTCAAGGTTTGACGACACTGCTTTATGTAGAGAGTGGCGGGGGTGGGATGTCAGGGCCATACAACACTTCTTTACGCAGAGAGTGGCAGGGGTGCGATGTCAGGGCCTGACAACAGTGCTTAACGCAGAGAGTGGAGGGGTGGGACTCAGGGCAATATGACACTGCTTTATGCAGAGCGTGGAGGGGTGGTTGTCAGGGCCATACGACACTAATTTATGCAGAGAGTGGCGGGGGTGGGATGTCAGGGCCTAACAACACTGCTTAACGCAGAGAGTGGTGGGGTGGGATGTCAGGGCTTGACGACACTACTTTATGCAGAGACTGGAGGGTTGGGTATCAGGGCTATACGACAATTCCTTATGCAGAGAGTGGAGGGATTGGTGTCAGGGCCATACGACAGTGCTTTACGCTGAGAGTGGAGGGGGATGGATGTCAGGGCTTTACGGTTCTGGTTTACGGAGATAGTGGCGGGGGTGGGATGTCAGGGCTTGACAACATTGCTTTATGCATAGAGTGGAACGTTGTGTGTCAGGGCCATACGACAGTGCTAAATTCAGTGAGTGGCGAGGCTGGGATGTCAGGCCCATACAATACTGCTTTACGCAGAGAGTGGAGGGGGTGGGGTGTCAGGGCCTGACAACACTGCTTAACGCAGAGAGTGGAGGGGTGAGTGTCAGGGCCATATGACAGTGCTTTAGGCAGAGAGTGGCGTGGCTGGGATGTTAGGGCCTGACGATACTGCTTTACGCAGATAGTGGCGGGGCTGGGATGTCAGAGCTTGACGAAACTGCTTTATGCAGAGAGTGGCAGGGGTGGGATGTCAGGGCCATACGACAGGGGTTAACGCAGAGAGTGGCAGAGGTGGGATGTCAGGGCTAGACGAAACTGCTTCATGCAGAGAGTGGCGGGGGTGAGATGTTAGGGCTTGACGAAACTGCTTTATGCAGAGAGTGATAGGGGTGGGATGTCAGGTCCTTACGACACTTCTTTACGCAGAGAGTGGTAGGGGTGGGATGTCAGGGGCTGACAACACTGCTTAAAGCAGAGAGTGGAGAGGTGGGTGTCAGGGCCATATGACAGTGCTTTAGGCAGAGAGTGGCGGGGGTAGGATGTGAGGGCTTGAAAACATTGCTTTATGCATAGAGTGGAAGGTTGTGTGTCAGGGCCATACGACAGGGGTTAACGCAGAGAGTGGGGAGGGTGGGATCTCAGGGCCATACGACAATTCTTTACGCAGAGAGTGGAGGAATTGGTGTCAGGCTCATACGACATTGCTTAGCGCAGTGAGTGGCGAGGCTGGGATGTCAGGGCCATACGACAGTGCTTTACGAAGACAGTGGAGGGGGAGGGATGTCAGGGCCTGACAACACTGCTTAACGCAGAGAGTGGAGAGGTGGGTGTCAGGGCCATATGACAGTGCTTTAGGCAGAGAGTGGCGGGGGTAGGATGTCAGGGCTTGACGACACTGATTTATGCAGAGAGTGGCGGGGGTGGGATGTCAGGGCCATAAGACACTTCTTTACGCAGAGAGTGGTAGGGGTGGGATGTCAGGGCCTGACAACACTGCTTAAAGCAGAGAGTGGAGAGGTGGGTGTCAGGGCCATACGACACTAATTTACGAAGAGACTGGCGGGGGTGGGATGTCATGTCTTGGCGACACTGTTTTATGCAGAGAGTGGCGGGGGTGGGATGTCAGGGCCTAACAACACTGCTTAACGCAGAGAGTGGTGGGGTGGGATGTCAGGGCTTGACGACACTACTTTATGCAGAGAGTGGAGGTTTTGGTATCAGGGCTATACGACAATTCCTTATGCAGAGAGTGGAGGGATTGGTGTCAGGACCATACGACAGTGTTTTACGCTGAGAGTGGAGGGGGATTGATGTCAGGGCGATACGACAGTGCTTTACGCAGAGACTGGCGGGGTAGGGATGTCAGAACTTGACGGTACTGGTTTACGGAGATAGTGGCGGGGTTGGGATGTCAGGGCTTGAAAACATTGCTTTATGCATAGAGTGGAAGGTTGTGTGTCAGGGCCATACAACAGGGGTTAACGCAGAGAGTGGGGAGGGTGGGATCTCAGGGCCATACGACAATTCTTTACGCAGAGAGTGGAGGAATTGGTGTCAGGCTCATACGACATTGCTTAGCGCAGTGAGTGGCGAGGCTGGGATGTCAGGGCCATACGACAGTGCTTTACGAAGACAGTGGAGGGGGAGGGATGTCAGGGCCTGACAACACTGCTTAACGCAGAGAGTGGAGAGGTGGGTGTCAGGGCCATATGACAGTGCTTTAGGCAGAGAGTGGCGGGGGTAGGATGTCAGGGCTTGACGACACTGATTTATGCAGAGAGTGGCGGGGGTGGGATGTCAGGGCCATAAGACACTTCTTTAAGCAGAGAGTGGCAGGGGTGCGATGTCAGGGCCTGACAACACTGCTTAACGCAGAGAGTGAAGGGGTGGGTCTATAGGCCATACGACACATCCTTAGGCAGAGAGTGGCGGGGGTGGGATGTCAGGGTGTGATCATACTGCTTTACGCAGATAGTGGCGGGGGTGGGTGTCAGGGCCATCCGACAATTCTTTACGCAGAGAATGGAGGGATTGGTGTCAGGCCCATACGACAGTGCTTAACGCAGTGAGTGGAGGGGGCGGGATGTCAGGGCCTGACCATACTGCTTTACGCAGAGAGTGGCGGGGCTGGGATGTCAGGGCCTGACGAGACTGCATTACGCAGAGATTGGCGGGGGTGGGATGTCAGAGCTTGACGAAACTGCTTCATGCAGAGAGTGGCGGGGGTGGGATGTCAGGGCTTGAGGAAACTGCTTTATGCAGAGAGTGGCAGGGGTGGGTGTCAGGGCCTGACGAGACTGCTTTACGCAGAGATTGACGGGGCTTGGATGTCAGGGCCATACGACTGTGCTTTACGCAGAGAGTGGTGGGTGTGGGATGTCAGGGCCTGAGGAGACTGCTTTATGCAGAGAGTGGAGGGGTGGGTGTCAGGGCCATACGACACTTCTTTATGCAGAGTGTGGAGGGATGGGTGTCAGGGCCATACGACACTTCTTCAAACAGAGAGTGGCAGGGGTGGGATGTCAGGACCATAAGACAGTGCTTTACGCAGATAGTGGAAGGGGTGGGATGTCAGGGCTTGACGACACTGCTTTATGCAGAGAGTGGAGGGGTGGGTGTCAGGGCCATACGACACTTCTTTACGCAGAGAGTGGCAGGCGTAGGATGTCAGGGCCTGACGATACTGCTTTACGCAGATAGTGGCGGGGGTCGGATGTCAGGGCTTGACGACACTGCTTTATGCAGAGAGTGACAGGGGTGGGATGTCAGGGCCTGACGATACTGCTTTACGCAGAGAATGGCGGTGGTTGGATGTAAGGTCTTGGCGAAACTGTTTTATGCAGAGAGTGGCGGGGTAGGATGTCAGGGCTTGACGACACTGATTTATGCAGAGAGTGGCGGGGGTGGGATGTCAGGGCCATACGACACTTCTTTACGCAGAGAGTGGCAGGGGTGCGATGTCAGGGGCTGACAACACTGCTTAACTCAGAGAGTGGAGGGGTGGGACTCAAAGCCATACGACACATCCTTAGGCAGAAAGTGGCGGGGGTGGGATGTCAGGGCGTGATCATACTGCTTCACGCAGATAGTGGCGGGGGTGGGTGTCAGGGCCATCCGACAATTCTTCACGCAGAGAGTGGATGGATTGGTGTCAGGCTCATACGACAGTGCTTAACGCAGTGAGTGGCGAGGTTGGGATATTAGGGCCAGACGACAGTGCTTTACGCAGAGAGTGGAGGGGGCGGATTGTCAGGGCCTGACAACACTACTTAACGCAGAGAGTGGAGGGGTGGGTTTCAGGGCCATATGTCAGTGCTTAAGGCAGAGAGTAAAAGGGGTAGTATGTCAGGGCATGACCATACTGCTTGACGCAGAGAGTGGCGGGGGTGGGATGTCAAGGCTTGACGACACTGCTTTATGCAGAGAGTGGAGGGGTGGTTGTCAGAGTCATAAGATACTGCTTAATGCAGAGAGTGGTGGGGGTGGGATGTCAGGGCCATACAACACTTCTTTACGCAGAGAGTGGCAGGGGTGCGATGTCAGGGCCTGACAACAGTGCTTAACGCAGAGAGTGGATGGGTGGGACTCAGGGCCATACGACACTGCTTTATGCAGTGAGTGGAGGCTGGGTGTCAGGGCCATACGACACTTCTTTATGTAGAGAGTGGCAGGGGTGGGATGTCAGGGCCTGACGATACTGCTTTACGCAGTTAGTGGCGGGGGTGGGATGTCAGGGATTGACGACACTGCTTTATGCAGAAAGTGGAGGGGTGGGTGTCAGGGCCATACGACAGGGGTTAACGCAGAGAGTGGCAGGGGTGCAATGTCAGGGCCTGACAACACTGCTTAACGCAGAGAGTGAAGGGGTGGGTCTATAGGCCATACGACACATCCTTAGGCAGAGAGTGGCGGGGGTGGGATGTCAGGGTGTGATCATACTGCTTTACGCAGATAGTGGCGGGGGTGGGTGTCAGGGCCATCCGACAATTCTTTACGCAGAGAATGGAGGGATTGGTGTCAGGCCCATACGACAGTGCTTAACGCAGTGAGTGGAGGGGGCGGGATGTCAGGGCCTGACCATACTGCTTTACGCAGAGAGTGGCGGGGCTGGGATGTCAGGGCCTGACGAGACTGCATTACGCAGAGATTGGCGGGGGTGGGATGTCAGAGCTTGACGAAACTGCTTCATGCAGAGAGTGGCGGGGGTGGGATGTCAGGGCTTGAGGAAACTGCTTTATGCAGAGAGTGGCAGGGGTGGGATGTCAATGCTTGATGACATTGCTTTATGCAGAGAGTGGAAGGGTGCGTGTCAGGGCCATACGACAGAGGTTAACGCAGAGAATGGCGTGGTTGCGATGTCAGGGCATGAAGACACTGCTTTATGCATAGAGTGGAGGGGTGGGTTTCAGGGCTGAAGAAAGATGTGAAGACGGGGGTTTAAATTTAATCCTTTCTGTAGGGGGTTTAGACTTCTAAATCACAAGCTGGGGTTTATGGTAGGAAAGGGGGTTAACTGATAAGGATTCCAGATGCGAGCTAGGCACCCCCCTGGGTGTAATCTTAAACTGACCATTAGGCCAGGACCTCTTAAACTGGCCAAATACCATGAACACCCCTCTTTACCATCAGACCGAGTGACGTCAGAAACGGAGAAGAAGATACTATATAACCCAAAAGTTTGTACCGGTACGGGGAACAATACTTCGGTTTTGTTATTTCTTGTGGGAAACAAGACTTCGGCTTTATTGTTCCTTGTGTAGAGGCGAGGCTTATTAATAAGAAAGAATTAAGTGTTCTGAGCCTTCCCAAATGAGGCCCCATTTCTCTGTTCATCTCTGTGGTGCAGCCACAGAGAAACTATTCATGCAAGCTGATTTAGGGTTCCTTTGAAAAGGACAGCTCCCAAAGGGGGATGCACTTAGCTAAGCCTGGCTATCATGATCAATGGTCATCCATTGGCGCCTATCTGTCTAGGGAGTGCCAGATGGACATCTGGACTGCATTCCTAGGTGTCAGGAGTAAGTGACTCATATCTCACCTTGATCAACCAATCAGGGACTGGTAGGGCCGAGTAACCCACGTGGGACTCTGATGCCCATGGAACTTTCGGCCAATCAATGAGCTGAAGTTCCTCCAGGTAAAAACAGGCAACACAGAGAGCCTGTGAGATTCAGATTCAGATTCAACAAGATTCAGAAGGGATTCTGGAGAGGATTCTGTGGACTGTTCTAAAGGGAATTCAAAGGAGAATTCCAGGGCAGGACGGCCCAGGAGCAGAAGGCTCCCAAGGGCAGGACATCCTCGCAGCGCGCCTCCTGACCATCCTGAGACTCAGCCCGGACAACCACGGAACGGCCAGTGTGTTGGCGTGCCAGTGTGTTGTGTGCCTGACACCCTCCCCTCTACTCTCTGCGTTAAGTAGTGTTGTCAAGCCCTGACATCCCACCCCTTCCACTCTCTGCGTAAAGAAGTGTCGTATGGCCCTCACATGCACCCCTCCACTCTTTGCATTAAGCAGTGTCATATGGCCCTGACATTCCACCCCCGCCACTCTCTGCATAAAGCAGTTTCATCAAGCCCTGACATCCCACCCCCGCTACTCTCTGAGTAAAGCAGTACCATCAAGTCATGACATCCCACCCCCGCCACTCTCTGCGTAAAGCATTCTCATCAGGCCCTGACATCATACCCCCGCCACTCTCTGCGTAAAGCACTGTCATATGGCCCTAACATCCAACCCTCGCCACTCTCTGCGTTAAGAAGTGTCGTATGGCCCTGACACCCACCCCTCCACTCTCTGCTTAAAGCACTGTCGTATGGTCCTGACGTTGAACCCCCGCCACTCTCTGCGTAAAGCACCCACCTTTACACTCTCTGCATGAAGTAGTCTAGTCAGGCCCTGACATCCCACCCCCGCCACTCTCTGCGTAAAGCACTGTCGTATGGCCCTGACACCCACCCCTCCATTCTCTCCCTTGAGCTGCGTAGTCAGGCCCTGACATCCCACCCCCTCCACTCTCTGCGTAAAGCAGTATCGTTAGGCCCTGACATCCCACCACTGCCACTCTCTGCGTAAAGAAGTGTCGTATGGCCCTTACACCTACACCTCCACTCTGTGCTTTAAGCAGTGTTGTCAGGCCCTGACTTCCTACCCCTGCCACTCTTTGCGTAAAGAAGTGTCGTATGGCCCTGACATCCCGCCCCTGCCACTGTCTACATA
This sequence comes from Lepisosteus platostomus, assembly GCF_059453375.1. Taxonomy (NCBI): domain Eukaryota; kingdom Metazoa; phylum Chordata; class Actinopteri; order Semionotiformes; family Lepisosteidae; genus Lepisosteus; species Lepisosteus platostomus. Next base: position 26,139,710 of record NC_142615.1, on the reverse strand, counting down.
AATAAGTGTCGTATGGCCCTGACACCCACCCCTCCACTCCTTGCATAAAGCAGTCTCATCAGGCCCTGACATCCCATCAACGCCACTCTCTGCGTAAAGCACTGTCATATGGCCCTAACATCCAACCCTCGCCACTCTCTGCATAAAGTAGAGTCTTCAAGCCCTGACATCCCACCCCCACCACTCTGCGTAAAGCAGTATCGTTAGGTCCTGACATTCCACCCCTGTTGCTCTCTGCGTAAAGAAGTGTCGTATGGCCCTGACACCCACCCCACTACTCATTGCATAAAGCAGTGTCGTCATACCCTGACATCCCACCCCCGCCACTCTCTGCGTAAATCAGTATGGTCAGGCCCTGACATCGCACCCCTCCACTCTCTGCGTTAAGCAGTGTTGTCAGGCCCTGACATACCGCATCCTCCACTATCTGCGTAAAGCACTGTCGTGTGGCCCTGACATCCAAGCCTCGCCACTCACTGGGTTAAGCACTGTCGTATGGGCCTGACACCAATCGCTCCACTTTCTGCGTAAAGAATTGTCGTATGGCCCTGACACACACCCCCGCCACTATCTGCGTAAAGCAGTATCGTCAGTCCCAGACATCTCACCCCCGCCACTCACTGCGTAAAGCAGTATGATCAGGCCCTGACATCCCACCCCCGCCTCTCTCTGCATAAAAGCACTGTCGTCAAGCCCTGAAATCCCACCCCGCCATTCTCTGCGTAAAGCAGTATGGTCAGGCCATGACATCCTACCCCCTACACTCTCTGCATAAAGCATTGTCGTATGACCCTGACATCCCACCCGACCCGCTCACTGCGTTAAGCACTTTCGTATGGCCCTGAAACCAATCCCTCCACTCTCTGCTTAAAGAATTGTCGTATGGCCCTGACACCCAACCCTCCACTCTCTGCGTTAAGCAGTGTTCTCAGGCTCTAACATCCCACCCCTGCCACTTTCTGCGTAAAGAAGTGTCGTATGGCTCTGACACCCACCCCTCCACTTTCTGCTTAAAGCAGTGTCGTCAAGCCCTGATAACCCACCACCGCCACTCTCTGCGTAAAGCAGTATGATCAGGCCCTGACATCCCACCCCCGCCTCTCTCTGCATAAAACAGTGTCGCCAATACCTGACATCTCACCCCTGCCACTCTCTGCGTAAAGCAATATGGTCAGGACATGATATCCCACCCCCGCAACTCTCAACCTAAAGCACTGCCATATGTCCCTGACACCCACCCCTCCACTCTCTGCGTTAAGCAGTGTTCTCAGGCTCTGACATCCCACCCCTGCCACTGTCTACGTAAAGAAGTGTCGTACGGCCCTGACATCCCTCCCCCTACACTCTCTGCATAAAGCACTCTCGTATGGCCCTGACATCCCACCCCCGCCACTCTCTGTATAAAACAGTGTCGCCAAGTCCTGACATCCCACCCCCACCACTCTCTGCGTAAAACAGTATGGTCAGGCCATGACATCGCACCCCCGCCATTCTCTGCCTAAAGCACCGTCATATGGCCCTGATACCCACCTCTCCACTCTCTGCGTTAAGGAGTGTTGTCAGGCCCTGACATCCCTCCCCCTGTACTCTCTGCGTAAAGCACTATCCTATGGCCGTGACATCCCAGCCTCACCACTCACTGCGTTAAGCACTTTCGTATGGCCCTGAAACCAATCCCTCCACTCTCTGCGTAAAGAAGTGGCGTATGGCACTGACATCCCACCCCCGCCACTCTCTGCATAAAGCAGTGTCGTCAAACCCTGACAACCCACCCCCTCCACTCTCTGCGTAAAGCAGTATCGTCAGGCCATGACATCTCACACCTGCCACTCTCTGCGTAAAGCAGTATCGTCAGGCCCTGACACCCACCCCTCCACTCTCTGCGTAAAGCAGTATGGTTTGCCCTGACATCCCACACCTGTCACTCTCTGCGAAAAGAAGTGTCGTATGGCCCTTACACCCTCCCCTCCACTCTCTGCGTTAAGCAGTGTTGTCAGGCCCTGACATCCCACCCCTGCCACTCTCTGCGTAACGAAGTGTCGTATGGCCCTGACATCCCACCCCCGCCACTCTCTGCATAAAGCAGTTTCGTCAAGTCCTGACATCCCACCCCTGCCACTCTCTGCGTTACCCCATTCGTATGGCCCTGACACCCACCCCTCCACTCTCTGCGTAAAAAAGTTTTGTCTAGCCCTGACATCCCACCCCCGCCACTATCTGCGTAAAGCAATGTTCTATGGTCCTGACATCCGACCCCCACCACTCTCTGCGTAAAGCAGTATCGTCAGGCCCTGACATCCCACCCCTGCAACTCTCTGCCTAAAGAAGTGTCATATGGTCCTGACACCCACCCCTCCACTCTCTGCGTTAAGCAGTGTTGTCAGGCCCTGACATCCCACCCCCTCCACTCTCTGCGTAAAGCAGTTTCGTCAGGCCCTGACATCCCAACCCCTCCACTATCTGCGTAAAGCTCTATCGTATGTCCCTGACATCCCAGCCTCGCCACTCACTGCGTTATGCACTGTCGAATGGCCCTGACACCCACCCCTCCACTCTCTGCGTAAAGAAGTATCGTCAGGCCCTGACATCCCACCCCTGCTACTCTCTGCCTAAAAAATTGTTGTATGGTCCTGACACCCACCCCTCCACTATCTGCGTTAAGCAGTGTTTTCAGGCCCTGATATCCCACCCCCTCCACTCTCTGCGTAAAGCAGTTTCGTCAGGCCCTGACATCCCACCCCCGCAACTCTCTGCCTAAAGCACAGTCATATGGCCCTGACACCCACCCCTCCACTCTCTGCGTTAAGCAGTGTCGTCAAGCCCTGACATACCACCCCCTCCACTCTCTGCTTAAAGCTGTATCGTCAGGCCCTGACATCCCTCCCCTGCCACTCTCTGCCTAAAGAAGTGTCGTATGGCCCTGACACCCACCCCTCCACTCTCTGCGTTAAGCAGTGTTGTCATGCCCTGACACCCACCCCTCCACTCTCTGCGTTAAGCAGTGTCGTCAAGCCTTGACATCCCACCCCCTCCACTCTCTGCGTAAACAGTTTCGTCAGGCCCTGACATCCCACCCCCGCAACTCTCTGCCTAAAGCACAGTCATATGGCCCTGACACAAATACCCTCCATTCTCTGCGTTAAGCAGTGTTGTCAGGCCCTGACATCCCACCCCTGCCACTCTCTGCGTAAAGAATTGACGTATGGCCCTGACACCCACCCCTCCACTTTCTGCATAAAGCAGTGTCTTCATGGCCTGACATCCCACCCCCACCACTCTCTACGTAATGCACTGTCGTATGGCCCTGATATCCAACCCCCGCCATTCTCTGCGTTAACCCCTGTCGTATGGCCCTGACACCCACCCTTCCACTCTCTGCATAAAGCAGTCTCATCAGGCCCTGAGATCCCACCCCCGCCACTCTCTACGTAAAGCACTGTCGTATGGCCCTGAAATCCAACCCCCGCCATTCTCTACGTAAACACTGTCGTATGGCCCTGTAATCCATCCCCTAACACTCTGTGCGTAAGGAAATGTCGTATGGCCCTCACACCCACTCCGCAACTCTCTGCATAAAGCCGTGTCGTCAAACCCTGATATCCCATCCCTGCCACTCTCTGCGTAAAGGAGTATCGTCAGGCCCTGACATCCCACCCCTGCCACTCTCTGCGTAAAGACGTGTCGTATGGCTTTGACATCCCACCCCCACCACTCTCTGCATAATGCAGTGTCGTCAAGCCCTGACATCCCAACCCCGCCACTCTCTGCCTAAAGGAGTATCGTCAGGGTCTGACATACCACCCCCGCCACTCTCTATGTAAATAAGTGTCGTCAGGCCCTGACATCCCACCCCCGCCACGCTCTGCTTAATGCGGTATCTTAAGGCTCCAACATCCCAGCCCCTCCACTATCTGCGTAAAGCAGTATCGTCAGGCCTTAACACAAATCCCTCCAGTCTCTGCATAAAGCATTGTCTTATGGCTCTGTCACCCACCCCTCCACTCTCTGCATAAAGCAGGGCCGTCAAGACCTGATAGTCCACCCTCGCCACTCACTGCGTAAAGGAGTATCGTCAGGCCCTGACATCCCGCCCCTGCCATTCTTTGCGTAAAGAAGTGTCGTATGGCCCTTATATCCCACAACCGCCACTCTCTGCATAAAGTAGTGTGGTCGTGCCCTGAAATCCCACCCCCGCCACTCTCTGCCTAAAGCACTGTCGTATGGCCCTGACACCCACCCTTCCATTCTCTGCATAAAGCAATGTCGTCAAGCCCTGACATCCACCCCTCCACTCTTGCATAAAGCAGTCTCATCAGGCCCTGACATCCCACCCCCGCCAGTCTCTGCTTAAAGCAGATTCGTATGGCCCTGACATACAACCCCCGCCACTCTATGAGTAAAGCACTATCATCAGGCCCTGACATCCTACCCCTGCCACTCTCTGCCTAAAGAAGTGTCGAACGGCCCTGACACCCAACTCTCCACTCTCTGCGTAAAGCAGTATGGTCAGGCCTTGATATCCCAGCCTCGCCACTCACTGCGTTAAGCACTTTCGTATGGCCCTGACACCAATCCGGCTACTCCCTGCGTAAATAATTGTCGTATGGCCCTGACAATCACCCCTCCCCTCTCTGCATGAAGCAGTGTCTTCATGCCTTGTCATCCCACCCCCGCCACTATCTGCGTAAAGCAGTATCGTCAGGCCCTGACATCCCACCCCTGCCACTCTCTGCGTAAAGAAGTGTCGTATGGCTCTGAAACCCACCCCTACACTCTCTGCATTAAGCTGTGTTCTCAGGTTCTCACATTCCACCCCCGCCACTGTTTATGTAAAGAAGTGTTGTATGGCCCTGACATCCACACCTCCACTCTGTCCATAAAGCCTTGTCTTCATGCCCAGACATCCCCCCACCGCCACTATCTGTGTTAAGTAGTATCGTCAGGCCTTGACATCCCAGCTCTGCCACTCTCTGTGTAAAGAAGTCCCGTATCGTCCTGACACCCACCCCTCCACTCTCTGAATGAAGCAGAGTCGTCAATCCCTGACATCCCACCCTCACCACAAACTGCGTAAAATTGTGTCGTAGGGCCCTGACATCTCACTCCTGCCACTCTCTGCGTGAAGCACTGTCGTATGGCCCTGATATCCCACCCTCGCCACTCACTGCGTTAAGGAGTATCGTCAGGCCATGACATCCCACCCCGGCCACTCTCTGCATAAAGCCGTGTCGTCAAACCCTGATATCCCATCCCTACCACTCTCTGCGTAAGGAGTATCGTCAGGCCCTGACATCCCACCCCGGCCACTCTCTGCATAAAGCCGTGTCGTCAAACCCTGATATCCCATCCCTGCCACTCTCTGCGTAAGGAGTATCGTCAGGCCCTGACATCCCACCCCTGCCACTCTCTGCATAAAGACGTGTCGTATGGCTTAGACATCCCAACCCTCGCCACTCTCTACGTAAATAAGTGTCGTCAGGCCCTGACATCCCACCCCCGCCACTCTCTGCTTAATGCGGTATCTTAAGGCCCCAACATCCCAGCCCCTCCACTATCTGCGTAAAGCAGTATCGTCAGACCCTAACACAAATCCCTCCACTCTCTACATAAAGCAGTGTCTTATGGCTCTGTCACCCACCCCCGCCACTCTCTGCATAAGGCAGTGTCTTCAAGCCCTGATATCCCACCACTGCCACTCTCTGCGTAAAGGAGTATCGTCAGACCCTGACATCCCACCCCCACCACTCTCTGCATGAAGCAGTCTCGTCAGGTCCTGACATCCCACCCCCGCCACTCTCTACGTAAAGCAGTATGGTCATGCCCTGAAATCCCACCCCCGCCACTCTCTGCCTAAAGCACTGTCATATGACTCTGACACCCACCCCTCCACTCCCTGCGTTAAGCAGTGTCTTCATGCCCTGACATCCCACCCCCGCCTCTCTCTGTGGAAAGCATTATCATCAGGCCCTGAAATCCCACCCCCGCCACTCTCTGCCTAAAGCACTGTCATATGACTCTGACACCCACCCCTCCACTCTCTGCGTAAAGCAGTATCGTCAGGCCCTGACATCCCACCCCTGCCACTCTCTGTATAAACAATTGTCGTATGACCCTGACACCCACACCTCCACTCTCTGCATAAAGCAGTGTCTTCATGCTCTGACATCCCACCCCTGCCACTCTCTACGTAAATAAGTGTAATATGGCCCTGACATCCCACCCCCTCCACTCTCTGCATAAAGCAGTATCGTCAGGCCCTGACATCACACCCCTGTAACTCTCTGCGTAAAGAATTGTCACATGGCCCTGACACCCACCCCTCCACTCTCTGCGTTAAGCCATGTTTTCAGGCCCTGACATCCCACCCCTGACACTCTCCACGTAAATAAGTGTCGTCAATCCCTGACACCCACTCCTCTCACCATGAAATCCCACCCCCAACACTCTCTGCGTGAAGCAGTATCGTATAGCCCTGAAACCCACCCCTCCACTCTCAGCGTATAGATGTGTCGTATGGCCCTGACATCCCACCTCCGCCACTCTCTGCATGAAGCAGTGTTCTCAAGGCTTGATTTCCCACCCCCGCCACTCTCTGCATAAAGCAGTGTCGTTAAGCCCAGACATCCCACCTCCTCCACTCTCTGCATAAAGAAGATTCATCAGACCATGAAATCCCACCCCCAACACTCTCTGCGTGAAGCAGTATCGTATAAGCCCTGAAACCCACCCCGCCACTCTCTGTGTAAAGCATTATCATCAGGCCCTGAAATCCCACCCCTGCCACTCTGCCTAAAGCACTGTCATATGACTCTGACACCCACCCCTCCACTCTCTGCGTAAAGCAGTATCGTCAGGCCCTGACATCCTACCCCAGCCACTCTCTGCGTAAAGCAGCATCGTAAGGCCATGACATCCCACCCCTGCCACTCTCTACGTAAATAAGATTCGTCAGACCATGAAATCCCACCCCCGACACTCTCTGCGTAAAGCAGTATCGTATAGCCCTGAAACCCACCCCTCCACTCTCTGAGTTAAGCAGTATCGTCAGGCCCTGACATCCCACCCTCGCCACTCACTGCGTAAATCAGTGTCTTCATGCCCTGATTTCCCACCCCTGCCACTCTCTGCGTTAACCCCTCTCGTATGGCCCTGACACCCACCCCTCCACTTTCTGCATAAAGCAGTGTCGTCAAGCCCTGAAATCCCACCTCCTCCACTCTCTGTGTAGAGCAGTATCGTCAGGCCCTGACATCACACCCCTGTAACTCTCTGCGTAAAGAAGTGTCGTATGGACCTGCCATCCCACCCCCGCCACTCTCTGCATAAAGCAGTGTTGTCAAGACTTGACATCCCACCCCCGCCACTCTCTGCATAAAGCAGTGTTGTCAAGACTTGACATCCCACACCCGCCACTCTCTGCATAAAGTAATATCGTCAGGCCCAGACATCCCACCCCGCCACTCTCTGCGTAAAGCAGTATCGTCAGGCCCTGACATCCCACCGCCGCCACTCTCTGCGTAAAGCACTGTCGTATGGCCCTGACATCCAACCCCGCCACTCTCTGCGGAAAGAAGTGTCGTATGGCCTTAAAATCCCACCCCCGCCACTCTCTGCGTAAAGCAGTATCGTCAAGCCCTGACATCCCACCCCTAACAAACTCTGCGTAAAGAAGTGTCGTATGGCCCTGACATCCCACCCCCTCCAGTCTCTGCGTTAAGCAGTGTTGTCAGGCCCTGACATCCCACCTCTGCCACTCTCTGCATAAAGCAGTGTCGTCAAGCCCTGACATTCCACCCCTCCACTCTCTGCGTAAAGCAGTATCGTCAGGCCCTCTTATCCCACCCCTGCCACTCTCTGCGTAAAGAAGTGTCGTACGGCCCTGACATCCCAGCCCCGCCACTCTCTGCATAATGCAGTGTCGTTAAGCCCTGACATCCCACCCCCGCCACTCTCTGCATAAAATAGTATCGTCAGGCCCTGACATCCCACCCCGCCACTCTCTGAATAAAACAGTGTCGTGAAGCACTGACATCCCAACCCCGCCACTCTCTGCGTAAAGCAGTTTCCTCAGGCCCTGACATCCCACCCCTCCACTCTCTGCGTAAAGAATTGTCGTATGGCCCTGACATCCACCACTCCACTCTCTGCATAAAGCAGTATCGTCAGGCCCTGACATCCCAACCCTGCCACTCTCTGCGTAAAGAATTGTCGTATGGCCCTGACATCGAACCCCGCCACTCTCTGCGTTAAGCAGTTTCGTCAGGGCCTGACATCCCACCCCTGTCACTCTCTGCCTAAAGAAGTGTCGTATGGCCCTGACACCCACCCCTCCACTCTCTGCGTTAAGCAGTGTTGTCAAGCCCTGACATCCCAACCCTGCCACTCTCTGCGTAAAGAATTGTCGTATGGCCCTGACATCGAACCCCGCCACTCTCTGCGTTAAGCAGTTTCGTCAGGGCCTGACATCCCACCCCTGTCACTCTCTGCCTAAAGCAGTGTCTTATGGCCCTGACATCCCACCCCCCCACTCTCTGCGTAAAGCACTGTCGTATGGCCCTGACACCAATCTCTCCACTCTCTGCGTAAAGAATTGTCGTATGGCCCTATCACCCACCCCTGTACTCTCTGCATAAAGCAGTCTCATCAGGCCCTGACATCCCACACCCGCCACTTTCTGCGTAAAGTACTGTCCTATGGCCCTGACATCCAACCCCACCACTCTCTGCGTAAAGAAGTTTCGTCAGGCCCTGACATTCCACCCCTGCCACTCTCTGCATGAAGCAGTTTCGTCAGGCCCTGACATCCCACCCCTGCCACTCTCTGCATGAAGCAGTGTCTTATGGCCCTGACATCCCTCCCCCGCCACTCACTGCGTGAAGCACTGTCGTATGGCCCTGACACCAATCCCTCCACTTTCTGCGTAAAGAATTTTCACATGGCCCTGACACCCACCATTCCACTCTCTGCTTAAAGCAGTATCGTCAGGCCCTGACATCCCACCCCCGCCACTCTCTGCGTAAAGCAGTTTCGTCAGGCCCTGACATCCCACCCCTGCCACTCTCTGCGTAAAGAAGTGTCGTATGGCCCTGACACCCACCCCTCCACTCTCTGCATAAAACAGTGTCGTCAAGCCCTAACATCCCACCCCCGCCACTCTCTGCGTAAAGCACTGTCTTATGGCCCTGACATCCAACCCCCGCCACTCTCTGCGTAAAGAAGTGTCGTATGGACTGACACCCACCCCTCCACTCTCTGCATAAAGCAGTCTCATCAGGCCCTGATATCCCGCCCCCACCACTCTCTCCGTAAAGCACTGTCGAATGGCCCTAACATCGAACCCCTCCACTCTCTGCGTAAAGCAGTTTCGTCAGTCCCTGACATCCCACCCCTGTCACTCTCTGCCTTAAGAAGTGTCGTATGGCCCTGACACCCACCCCTCCACTCTCTGCGTTAAGCAGTGTTGTCAGGCCCTAACATCCCACCCCCGCCACTCTCTGCGTAAAGCACTGTCGTTTGGCCCTGACATCCAACCCCCGCCACTCTCTCTGCCATAAGACACTCCTTTATGCAGAGAGTAGAGGTGTGGGTGATAGGGCCATACGACAATTCTTTACGCAGAGAGTGGAGGGATTGGTGTCAGGGCCATACGACAGTGCTTTACGCAGTGAGTGGCGAGGCTTGGATGAAAGAGCCATACGACAGTGCTTTACGCAGAGAGTAGAGGGGGTGGGATGTCAGGGCCTGACAACACTGCTTAACGCAGAGAGTGGCGGGGTTCGATGTCAGGGCCATACGACAATTCTTTACGTAGAGAGTGGCGGGGTTGGGATGTCAGGGCCTGACGAAACTGCTTAACGCAGAGAGTGGCGGGGTTCGATGTCAGAGCCATACGACAATTCTTTACGCAGAGAGTGGCAGGGTTGGGATGTCAGGGCCTGACGATAATGCTTTATGCAGAGATTGGAGTGGTGGATGTCAGGGCCATGCGACAATTCTTTACGCAGAGAGTGGAGAGATTGGTGTCAGGGCCATACGACAGTGCTTTACGCAGAGAGTGGCGGGGATGGGATGTCAGGGCCATAAGACACTGCTTTACACAGATAGTGGCAGGGGTAGGATGTCAGAGCTTGAAGACACTGCTTTATGCAGAGAGTGGTGGAGTTGAGATGTCAGGGCTATAAGACACTCCTTTATGCAGAGAGTAGAGGGTTGGTGATAGGGCCATACGACAATTCTTTATGCAGAGAGTGGTGAGGGTGGGATGTCAGTGCCTGACGAATCTGCTTTACGCAGGAAGTGGCGGGGGAGGGATGTCAGGGCATGTAGACACTGCTTTATGCAGAGAGTGGAGTGGTGGATGTCTGGGCAATGTGACAATTCTTTACGCAGAGAGTGGAGGGATTGGTGTCAGGGCCATACGACAGTGCTTTACGCAGTGAGTGGCGAGGCTTGGATGAAAGGGCCATACGACAGTGCTTTACGCAGAGAGTAGAGGGGGTGGGATGTCAGGGCCTGACAACACTGCTTAACGCAGAGAGTGGAGGGGTGGGTGTCAGGGCCATACGGCACTTATTTACGTAGAGAGTGGCGGGGGTGGGATGTCAGGCCCTGACGAAACTGCTTAACGCAGAGAGTAGCAGGGTTCGATGTCAGGGCCATACGACAATTCTTTACGCAGAGAGTGGCAGGGTTGGGATGTCAGGGCCTGACGATACTGCTTTATGCAGAGAGTGGAGTGGTGGATGTCAGGGCCATACGACAATTCTTTACGCAGAGAGTGGAGAGATTGGTGTCAGGGCCATACGACAGTGCTTTACGCAGAGAGTGGCGGGGGTGGGATGTCAGGGCCATAAGACACTGCTTTACACAGATATTGGCAGGGGTAGGATGTCAGAGCTTGACGACACTGCTTTATGCAGAGAGTGGAGGGATTGGTGTCAGGGCCATTCAACACTTCTTTATGCAGAGAGTGGCAGGGGTGCGATGTCAGGGCCTGACGATACTGCTTTACGCAGAGAGTGGCGGGGGTGGGATGTCAGGACTTGACGACACTTCTTTACGCAGAGAGTGGCAGGGGTGGGATGTCAGGGCCTAACGACACTGCTTTATGCAAGAGTGGAGGGGTGAGTGTAAGGGCCATACGACAATTCTATACGCAGAGAGTGGTGAGGGTGGGATGTCAGAGCCTGACGATACTGCTTGACGCAGAGAGTGTCAGGGGTGGGATATTAGGGCATGAAGGCACTGCTTTATGCACAGAGTGGAGTGGTGGGTGTCAGGGCCATGCGACATTTCTTTACGCAGAGAGTGGAGGGATTGGTGTCAGGGCCATACAACAGTGCTTTACGCAGTGAGTGGCGAGGCTTGGATGAAAGGGCCATACGAAAGTGCTGTACGCAGAGAGTAGAGGGGGTGGGATGTTAGGGCCTGACAACACTGCTTAACGCAGAGAGTGGAGGGGTGGGTGTCCGGGCCATACGACACTTCTTTAGGCAGAGAGTGACAGGGGTGGGATGTCAGGGCCTGACGAAACTGCTTTATGCAGAGAGTGGCGGGATTTGATGTCAGGGCCATACGACAGTGCTTTACGCAGAGAGTGGCGGGGGTGGGATGTCAGGGCTTAATGAGACTGCTTTATGTAGAGAGTGGAGGGGTGGGTGTCAGGGCCATACGACACGTCTTAACACAGAGAGTGGTTGGGATGGGATGTCAGGGCCTGACGACACTGCTTTATGCAGAGAGTGGCAGGGGTGGGATGTCAGGGACTGACAATACTGCTTTATGCAGAGAGTGGCAGGGGTGGGATGTCACGGCCATAGGACAGTATTTTATGCAGAGAGTAGAGGGGTGGATGATAGAGCAATACGACAATTCTTTACGCAGAGAGTGGTGAGGGTGGGATGTTAGGGCATGAAGACACTGCTTTATGCAGAGAGTTGAGTGGTGGGTGGTCAGGGCCATGCGACAAATCTTTACGCAAAGAGTAGAGAGATTTGTGTCAAGGCCATATGACAGTGCTTTACGCAGTGAGTACAGGGGGTTGGATGTCAGGTCCACAAGACAGTGCTTTACGCAGAGAGTGGCGGGGGTGGGATGTCAGGGCTTGACGACACTGTTTTATGCAGAGAGTGGAGGGGTGGGTGTCAGGGCCATACAACACTTCTTTACGCAGAGAGTGGCAGGGGTGGGATGTCAGGGTCTGACGACACTGCTTTATGCAGAGAGTGGCAGGGGTGGGATGTCAGGGCTTGACGACACTGTTTTATGCAGAGAGTGGAGGGGTGGGTGTCAGGGCCATACAACACTTCTTTACGCAGAGAGTGGCAGGGGTGGGATGTCAGGGTCTGACGACACTGCTTTATGCAGAGAGTGGCAGGGGTGGGATGTCAGGGCCTGACGAAACTGCTTTACGCAGAGAGTGGCAGGGCTGGATGTCACGGCCATAGGACAGTACTTTACGCAGAGAGTGGCAGGGGTGGGATGTCAGAGACTGCTTTATGCAGAGAGTGGCGGGATTTGATGTCAGGGCCATACGACAGTGCTTTACGCAGAGAGTGGCGGGGGTGGGATGTCAGGGCTTGATGAGACTGCTTTATGCAGAGAGTAGAGGGGTGGGTGTCAGGGCCATACGACACGTCTTTACACAGAGAGTGGTTGGGATGGGATGTCAGGGCCTGACGACACTGCTTTACGCAGAGAGTGGCGGAATTTGATGTCAGGGCCATACGACAGTGCTTTACGCAGAGAGTGGCGGGGGTGGGATGTCAGGGCTTGATGAGACTGCTTTATGCAGAGAGTAGAGGGGTAGGTGTCAGGGCCATACGACACGTCTTTACACAGAGAGTGGTTGGGATGGGATGTCAGGGCCTGACGACACTGCTTTATGCAGAGAGTGGCAGGGGTGGGATGTCACGGCCATAGGACAGTACTTTATGCAGAGAGTACAGGGGTGGGTGACAGGGCAATACGACAATTCTTTACGCAGAGAGTGGTGAGGGTGGGATGTTAGGGCATGAAGACACTGCTTTATGCAGAGAGTTGAGTGGTGGGTGTCAGGGCCATGCGACAAATCTTTACGCAAAGAGTAGAGAGATTGGTGTCAAGGCCATATGACAGTGCTTTACGCAGTGAGTACAGGGGGTTGGATGTCAGGTCCATAAGACAGTGCTTTACGCAGAGAGTGGCGGGGGTGGGATGTCAGGGCTTGACGACACTGTTTTATGCAGAGAGTGGAGGGGTGGGTGTCAGGGCCATACGACACTTCTTTACGCAGAGAGTGGCAGGGGTGGGATGTCAGGGCGTGACGACACTGCTTTATGCAGAGAGTGGCAGGGGTGGGATGTCAGGGCCTGATGAAACTGCTTTACGCAGAGAGTGGCGGGGTTGGATGTCACGGCCTAGGACAGTACTTTACGCAGAGAGTGGCGGGGGTGGGATGTCAGAGATTGCTTTATGCAGAGAGTAGAGGGGTGGGTGATAGGGCCATACGACAATTCTTTACGCAGAGAGTGGTGAGGGTGGGATGTCAGGGCCTGACGAGACTGCTGTACGCAGAGAGTGGAGGTGTGGGTATCAGGGTCATACGACAATTGTTTATACAGAGAGTGGCAGGGGTGGGATGCCAGGGCCTGATGATACTGCTTTACGCAGAGAGTGGAGGGGTGGGTGTCAGAGTCATATGACAGTGCTTTAGGCAGAGAGTGGCGGGAGTGGGATTTCAGGGCCTGATGATAATGCTTTACACAGAGAGTGGCGGGGGTGGGATGTCAGGGCATGAAGACACTGCTTAACGCAGGGAGTGGAGGGGTGGGTGTCAGAGTCATATGACAGTGCTTTAGGCAGAGAGTGGCGGGGGTGGGATTTCAGTTCATGACCATACTGCTTTACGTAGAGAGTGGCGGGGGTGGGATGTCAGGACCTGACGAGACTGCTTCATGCAGAGAGTGGCAGTGGTGGGATATCAGGGCTTGAAGACACTGCTTTATGCAGAGAGTGGCGGGGGTGGGATTTCAGGGCCATACGACACTTCCTTACGCAGTGAGTGGCGAGGGTGGGATATCAGGGCTTGACGACCCTGCTTTATGCAGAGAGTGGAGGGGTGGGTGACAGAGCTATAAGACACTGCTTTATGTAGAGAGTGGAGGGATTTGTGTTAGGGCCTGACGATACTGCTTTACGCAGATAGTGGAGGGGCTGGGATATTGGGGCCTTAAGATACCACATTAAGCAGAGAGTGGCGGGGGTGGGATGTCAGGGCCTGACGACACTTATTTACGTAGAGAGTGGCAGGGGTGCGATGTCAGGGCCATACAACACTTCTTTACGCAGAGAGTGGCAGGGGTGCGATGTCAGGGCCTGACAACAGTGCTTAACGCAGAGAGTGGAGGGGTGGGACTCAGGGCAATATGACACTGCTTTATGCAGAGAGTGGAGGGGTGGTTGTCAGGGCCATACGACAGGGGTTAACGCAGAGAGTGGCGGGGGTGGGATGTCAGGCCATGAAGACACTGCTTTATGCAGAGAGTGGAGGGGTGGGTGTCAGGACCATACGACAATTCTTTACGCAGAGAGTGGCAGGGGTGGCATGTCAGGGCCTGACAACACTGCTTAACGCAGAGAGTGGTGGGGGTTGGATGTCAGGACCATACGACTGTGCTTTAGGCAGAGAGTTGCGGGGGTGGGATGTCAGGGGTGACGAAACTCCTTTACGCAGATAGTGGAGGGGGTGGGATATCAGGGCCTGAAAACACTGTTAACACACAGAGTGGAGGGGTGGGTGTCAGGACCATATGACACTTCTTTAGGCAGAGAGTGACAGGGGTGGGATATAAGGGCCTGGCGATACTTCTTTACGCAGAGAGTGGTGGGGGTTGGATGTCAGGACCATACGACTTTGCCTTACGCAGAAAGTGGCGGGGGTGGGATGTAAGGGCTTAACGACACTGTTTTATGCAGAGAGTGGAGGGGTGGGTGTCAGGGCCATACGACACTTCTTTACGCAGAGAGTCGCAGGGGTGGGATGTCAGGGCTTTACAGCACTGCTTAACGCAGAGTGTGGAGGGGGTGGGATGTCAGGACATGACAAAACTGCATAACGCAGAGAGTGGAGAGGTGGGTGTCAGGACCATACGACACTTCTTTAGGTAGAGAGTGGCAGGAGTGGGATGTCAGACCCTGACGATACTCCTTTCCGCAGAGGGTGGGGTGTCAGGGCTTGACGACACTGCTTTACGCAGAGAGTGGAGGGGGTGGGATGTCAGGGCATGACAACACTGCTTAACGCAGAGAGTGGAGAGGTGGGTGTCAGGACCATACGACATTTCTTTAGGCAGAGAGTGGCAGGGGTGGGATGTCAGGGCCTGATGATACAGCTTTAAGCAGAGAGTGGAGGGGGTGGGATGTCAGGGCTTGACGACACTGCTTTATGCAGAGAGTGGAGGAGTGGGTGTGAAGGCCATAAGACAATTCCTTACGCACAGAGTGGTAGGGGTTGGATTTCAGGGCCATACGACAGTGCTTTACGTAGAGAGTGGCGGGGGTTGGATTTCAGGGCCATACGACAGTGGTTTACGTAGAGAGTGGCGGGGGTGGGATGTCAGGGCATGACAGAACTGCTTAACGCAGAGAGTGGAGAGGTGGGTGTCAGGGCCATACGACAGGGGTTAACGCAGAGAGTGGCGGGGTTGGGATGTCAGGCCATGAAGACACTGTTTAACGCAGAGAATGGAGAGGTGGGTGTCAGGACCATACGACATTTCTTTAGGCAGAGAGTGGCAGGGGTGGGATGTCAGGGCCTGATGATACAGCTTTAAGCAGAGAGTGGAGGGGGTGGGATGTCAGGGCTTGACGACACTGCTTTACGCAGAAAGTGGAGGGGGTGGGATGTCAGGGCATGAGAACACTGCTTAACGCAGAGAGTGGAGAGGTGAGTGTCAGGAGAATACGACACTTCTTTAGGCAGAGAGTGGCATTGGTGGGATATCAGGGCCTGACAATACAGCTTTAAGCAGAGAGTGGAGGGGGTGGGACGTCAGGACTTGACGGCACTGCTTTTTGCAGAGAGTGGAGGAGTGGGTGTGAGGGCCGTACGACAATTCTTTACGCAGAGAGTGGTGGGGGTGGGATGTCAGAGCCTGACGATAGTGCTTTACGCAGAGAATGGCGGGGGTGGGATCTCAGGGGCTGATGAGACTGCTTTACGCATAGAGTGGAAGGGTGGGTGTCAGGGCCATACGACAGGGGTTAACGCAGAGAGTGGCGGGGGTGGGATGTCAGGCCATGAAGACACTGCTTTATGCAGAAAGTGGAGGGGTGGGTGTCAGGGCCATACGTCAATTCTTTACGTAGAGAGTGGCAGGGGTGGGATGTCAGGGCCTGAAAACACTGCTTAACGCAGAGAATGGAGGGTATGGGTGTCAGGCCCATATGACTGTGCTTTAGGCAGAGAGTTGCGGGGGTGGGATGTCAGGGCCTGACGAAACATTTTACGCAGAGAGTGGAGGGGGTGGGATGTCAAGGCTTGACGAGACTGCTTTATGCAGAGAGTGGAGGGTTGGGTGGCAGGGACATACGACACTTATTTACGTAGAGAGTAGCGGGGGTGGGATGTCAGGGCCTGACGATACTGCTTTACGCAGATAGTGGCGGGGGTGGGATGTCAGGGCATGGAGACACTGCTTTATGCAGAGAGTGGAAGGGTGGGAGTCAGGACCATACGACAGAGCTTTACACAGATAGTGGAGGGGGTGGGATGTCAGGGCTTAACAACACTGCTTAACGCAGAGAGTGGAGGGGTGGGTGTCAGGGCCTGACAACACTGCTTAACGCAGAGAGTGGAGGGGTGGGTGTCAGGGCCATACGACACTTCTTTAGGCAGAGAGTGGCAGGGGAGGGATATCAGGGCCTGACGATACAGCTTTAAGCAGAGAGTGGAGGGGCGGGTGTCAGGGCCAAATGACTGTGCTTTAGGCAGAGAGTTGCGGGGGTGGGATGTCAGGGCCTGACGAAACTGCTTTACGCAGAGAGTGGAGGGGGTGGGATATCAGGGCCTGAAAACACTGCCTAACGCAGATAGTGGAGGTGTGGGTGTCAGGACCATATGACACTTCTTTAGGCAGAGAGTGGCAGGTGTGGGATGTCAGGGCCTGACGATACTGCTTTACGCAGAGAGTGGTGGGGGTCGGATGTCAGGACCATAGAACATTTCTTTACGCAGATAGTGGCGGGGGTGGGATGTCAGGGCTTGACAAAACTTTTTTACGCAGAGAGTGGAGGGGTGGGTGTCAGGGCCATACGAATGGGGTTAATGCAGAGAGTGGCAGGGGTGGGATGTCAGGACTTGACGAAACTGCTTTATGCAGAGAGTGGCGGGGGTGGGATGTCAGGGCCATACGACACTTCTTTACGCAGAGAGTGGCAGGGGTGGGATGTCAGGGCCTGACAACACTGCTTAACGCAGAGAGTGGAGGGGTGGGTGTCAGAGCCATACGACACTTCTTTACGCAGAGAGTGGCATTGGTGGGATATCAGGGCCTGACAATACAGCTTTAAGCAGAGAGTGGAGGGGGTGGGACGTCAGGACTTGACGGCACTGCTTTTTGCAGAGAGTGGAGGAGTGGGTGTGAGGGCCGTACGACAATTCTTTACGCAGAGAGTGGTGGGGGTGGGATGTCAGAGCCTGACGATAGTGCTTTACGCAGAGAATGGCGGGGGTGGGATCTCAGGGGCTGATGAGACTGCTTTACGCATAGAGTGGAAGGGTGGGTGTCAGGGCCATACGACAGGGGTTAACGCAGAGAGTGGCGGGGGTGGGATGTCAGGCCATG
This sequence comes from Lepisosteus platostomus, assembly GCF_059453375.1. Taxonomy (NCBI): domain Eukaryota; kingdom Metazoa; phylum Chordata; class Actinopteri; order Semionotiformes; family Lepisosteidae; genus Lepisosteus; species Lepisosteus platostomus. Next base: position 26,121,885 of record NC_142615.1, on the reverse strand, counting down.
AAGACACTGCTTTATGCAGAAAGTGGAGGGGTGGGTGTCAGGGCCATACGTCAATTCTTTACGTAGAGAGTGGCAGGGGTGGGATGTCAGGGCCTGAAAACACTGCTTAACGCAGAGAATGGAGGGTATGGGTGTCAGGCCCATATGACTGTGCTTTAGGCAGAGAGTTGCGGGGGTGGGATGTCAGGGCCTGACGAAACATTTTACGCAGAGAGTGGAGGGGGTGGGATGTCAAGGCTTGACGAGACTGCTTTATGCAGAGAGTGGAGGGTTGGGTGGCAGGGACATACGACACTTATTTACGTAGAGAGTAGCGGGGGTGGGATGTCAGGGCCTGACGATACTGCTTTACGCAGATAGTGGCGGGGGTGGGATGTCAGGGCATGGAGACACTGCTTTATGCAGAGAGTGGAAGGGTGGGAGTCAGGACCATACGACAGAGCTTTACACAGATAGTGGAGGGGGTGGGATGTCAGGGCTTAACAACACTGCTTAACGCAGAGAGTGGAGGGGTGGGTGTCAGGGCCTGACAACACTGCTTAACGCAGAGAGTGGAGGGGTGGGTGTCAGGGCCATACGACACTTCTTTAGGCAGAGAGTGGCAGGGGAGGGATATCAGGGCCTGACGATACAGCTTTAAGCAGAGAGTGGAGGGGCGGGTGTCAGGGCCAAATGACTGTGCTTTAGGCAGAGAGTTGCGGGGGTGGGATGTCAGGGCCTGACGAAACTGCTTTACGCAGAGAGTGGAGGGGGTGGGATATCAGGGCCTGAAAACACTGCCTAACGCAGATAGTGGAGGTGTGGGTGTCAGGACCATATGACACTTCTTTAGGCAGACAGTGGCAGGTGTGGGATGTCAGGGCCTGACGATACTGCTTTACGCAGAGAGTGGTGGGGGTCGGATGTCAGGACCATAGAACATTTCTTTACGCAGATAGTGGCGGGGGTGGGATGTCAGGGCTTGACAAAACTTTTTTACGCAGAGAGTGGAGGGGTGGGTGTCAGGGCCATACGAATGGGGTTAATGCAGAGAGTGGCAGGGGTGGGATGTCAGGACTTGACGAAACTGCTTTATGCAGAGAGTGGCGGGGGTGGGATGTCAGGGCCATACGACACTTCTTTACGCAGAGAGTGGCAGGGGTGGGATGTCAGGGCCTGACAACACTGCTTAACGCAGAGAGTGGAGGGGTGGGTGTCAGAGCCATACGACACTTCTTTACGCAGAGAGTGGCAGGGGTGGGATGTCATGGCCTGAGAACACTGCTTAACGCAGAGAGTGGAGGGTTGGGTGTCAGGGCCATACGACACTTCTTTACGCAGAGAGTCGAGGGGTGGGTGTCGGGGTCTTACGACGATGCTTTATGCAGAGAGTGTAGGGGGTAGGATGTCAGGGCCTGACCATACTGCTTTACGCAGAGAGTGGCGGGGTGGGATTTCAGGGCTTGACGACACTGCTTTATGCAGAGAGTGGCGGGATGGGATGTCAGGGCCATACGACACTTCTTTACGCAGAGAGTGGAGGGGTGGGTCTCAGGGCCTTATCATACTGCTTTACGCAGTGAGTGGCGGGGGTGGGATGTCAGGGACTGACGATACTGCTTTACGCAGATAGTGGCGGGGGTGTGTGTCAGGGCCATATGATAGTGCTTTAGGCAGAGAGTTGCGGGGGTGGGATGTCAGGGCCTGACGAAACATTTTACGCAGAGAGTGGAGGGGGTGGGATGTCAAGGCTTGACGAGACTGCTTTATGCAGAGAGTGGAGGGTTGGGTGGCAGGGACATACGACACTTATTTACGTAGAGAGTAGCGGGGGTGGGATGTCAGGGCCTGACGATACTGCTTTACGCAGATAGTGGCGGGGGTGGGATGTCAGGGCATGGAGACACTGCTTTATGCAGAGAGTGGAAGGGTGGGAGTCAGGACCATACGACAGAGCTTTACACAGATAGTGGAGGGGGTGGGATGTCAGGGCTTAACAACACTGCTTAACGCAGAGAGTGGAGGGGTGGGTGTCAGGGCCTGACAACACTGCTTAACGCAGAGAGTGGAGGGGTGGGTGTCAGGGCCATACGACACTTCTTTAGGCAGAGAGTGGCAGGGGAGGGATATCAGGGCCTGACGATACAGCTTTAAGCAGAGAGTGGAGGGGCGGGTGTCAGGGCCAAATGACTGTGCTTTAGGCAGAGAGTTGCGGGGGTGGGATGTCAGGGCCTGACGAAACTGCTTTACGCAGAGAGTGGAGGGGGTGGGATATCAGGGCCTGAAAACACTGCCTAACGCAGATAGTGGAGGTGTGGGTGTCAGGACCATATGACACTTCTTTAGGCAGAGAGTGGCAGGTGTGGGATGTCAGGGCCTGACGATACTGCTTTACGCAGAGAGTGGTGGGGGTCGGATGTCAGGACCATAGAACATTTCTTTACGCAGATAGTGGCGGGGGTGGGATGTCAGGGCTTGACAAAACTTTTTTACGCAGAGAGTGGAGGGGTGGGTGTCAGGGCCATACGAATGGGGTTAATGCAGAGAGTGGCAGGGGTGGGATGTCAGGACTTGACGAAACTGCTTTATGCAGAGAGTGGCGGGGGTGGGATGTCAGGGCCATACGACACTTCTTTACGCAGAGAGTGGCAGGGGTGGGATGTCAGGGCCTGACAACACTGCTTAACGCAGAGAGTGGAGGGGTGGGTGTCAGAGCCATACGACACTTCTTTACGCAGAGAGTGGCAGGGGTGGGATGTCATGGCCTGAGAACACTGCTTAACGCAGAGAGTGGAGGGTTGGGTGTCAGGGCCATACGACACTTCTTTACGCAGAGAGTCGAGGGGTGGGTGTCGGGGTCTTACGACGATGCTTTATGCAGAGAGTGTAGGGGGTAGGATGTCAGGGCCTGACCATACTGCTTTACGCAGAGAGTGGCGGGGTGGGATTTCAGGGCTTGACGACACTGCTTTATGCAGAGAGTGGCGGGATGGGATGTCAGGGCCATACGACACTTCTTTACGCAGAGAGTGGAGGGGTGGGTCTCAGGGCCTTATCATACTGCTTTACGCAGTGAGTGGCGGGGGTGGGATGTCAGGGACTGACGATACTGCTTTACGCAGATAGTGGCGGGGGTGTGTGTCAGGGCCATATGATAGTGCTTTAGGCAGAGAGTAGCAGGGGGGCAATGCCAGAGCCTGACAACACTGCTTAAGGCAGAGAGTGGCGGGGTGGGATGTCAGGGCCTGATCATACTGCTTTACGCAGAGAGTGGCGGGGGTGGGTTATCAGGGCTTGACGACACTGCTTTAAGCAGAGAGTGGAGGGGTGGGTGTCAGAGCCATACGACACTTCTTTACGCAGAGAGTGGCAGGGGTGGGATGTTAGAGCCTGAGAACACTGCTTAACGCAGAGAGTGGAGGGTTGGGTGTCAGGGCCATACGACAATTCTTTAAGCAGAGAGTGGAGGGATTGGTTTCAGGGCCATACGAAAGTGCTTAACGCAGTGAGCGGGTCGGGTGGAATGTCAGGGCCATCCGACAATGCTTTATGCAGAGAGTGTAGGGGGTAGGATGTCAGGGCCTGACCATACTGCTTTACGCAGAGAGTGGCGGGGTGGGATATCAGGGCTTGACGACACTGCTTTATGCAGAGAGTGGCGGGGTGGGATGTCAGGGCCATACGACACTTCTTTACGCAGAGAGTGGAGGAGTGGGTCTCAGGGCCTTATCATACTGCTTTACATAGTGAGTGGCGGGGGTGAGATGTCTGGGACTGACGATACTGCTTTACGCAGATAGTGGCGGGGGTGTGTGTCAGGGCCATACGACAATTCTTTACGCAGAAAGTGGAGGGATTGGTGTCAGGCCCATACGACAGTGCTTAACGCAGTGAGTGGCGAGGCTTGGATGTCAGGGCCACACGACAGTGCTTTACGCAGATAGTGGAGGATGCGGTATGTCAGGGCCTGACAACACTGCTTAACGCAGAGAGTGGAGGGGTGCGATGTCAGGGCCTGACCATACTGCTTTACGTAGAGAGTGGTGGGGGTGGGATGTCAGGGCATGACGACACTGCTTTATGTAATGAGTAGTGGGGTGGGTGTCAGGGCCATACGACACTTCTTTACGCAGAGAGTAACAGGGGTGGGATGTCAGGACCTAACGATACTGCTTTACGCAGAGTGGGGGGGGTGGGATGTCAGGGCTTGAAGACTCTGCTTTATGCAGAGAGTGGCGAGGGTTGGATGTTAGGGCCATATGAAAGTGCTTTACGCAGAGAGTGGCGTTGATGGGATGTCAGGGACTGATGAGACTGCTTTATGCAAAGAGTGGAGGGGTGGGTGTCAGGGCCATACGACACTTATTTATGTAGACAGTGGCGGGGGCGGGATGTCAGGGCCATACGACACTTCTTTACGCAGAGAGTGGCAGGTGTAGGAAGTCAGGGCCTGACAACACTGCTTAAAGCACAGAGTTGAGGTGTAGGTGTAAGGGCCATACGACACTTCTTTACGCAGAAAGTGGCAGGGGTGGGATGTCAGGGCCTGACGATACTGCTTTACGCAGAGAGTGGAGGGGGTGGGATGTCAGGGCCTGACTACACAGCTCAACGGAGAGAATGGAGGGGTGGGTGTCAGGGCCATACGACAGTGCTTTACGCAGAGAGTGGCGGGGTTGGGATGTCAGGGCCTGACGATACTGCTTTTCGATGAGAGTGGCGGGGGTAGGATGTCAGGGCCTGACTAGACTACTTCATGCAGAGAGTGTAAAGGTGGGTGTCAGGGCCATACGACACTTATTTACGTTGAGAGTGGCTGGGGTGGGATGTCAGACCCTGACGATACTCCTTTACGCAGAGAGTGGCATTGGTGGGAAGTCAGGGCCTGACAACACTGCTTAACGCAAAGAGAGGAGGGGTGGTTGTCAGGGCCATACGACACTTCTGTAAGCAGAGAGTTACAGGGGTGTGATGTCAGGGCCTGACGATAATGCTTTATGCAGAGAGTGGAGGGGTGGGTGTCAGGGCCATACGACTTCTTAAGGCAGAGATTGGCGGGGGTGGGATGTCAGAGCCTGAGAATACTTCTTTACGAAGAGAGTGGAGGGGTGGGTGTCAGGGCCATACGACACTTCTTTAGGCAGAGATTGGCGGGATTGGGATGTCAGGGCCTGACGATACTTCTATACGAAGAGAGTGGAGGGGGTGGGATGTCAGGGCCTGACTACACAGCTTAACGGAGAGAATGGAGGGGTGGGTGTCAGGGCCATACGACAGTGCCTTACGCAGAGAGTGGCAGGGGTGGGATGTCAGGGCCTGACGATACTGCTTAACGCAGAGTGTGGCGGAGGTAGGATGTCAGGGCCTTATGTGACTGCTTTATGCAGAGAGTGGAGGGGTGCGTGTCAGGGCCATACGACACTTCTTTACGCAGAGTGTGACAGGGGTGGGATGTCAGGGCCTGACAACACTGCTTAACGCAGGGAGTGGAGGGGTGGGTGTCTGCACCATGCGACACTTCTTTAGGCAGACAGTGGCAGGGGTGGGATGTCAGGGCCTGATGATACTGCTTTACGCAAAGAGTGGCGGGGGTTCAACGTCAGGACCATACGACAGTGCTTTAAGCAGAGAGTGGAGGGGTGGGTGTCAGGTCCATACGACAGTGGTTAATTCAGTGAGTGGCAGGGGTGGGATGTCATGGTCTGACGAATCTTCTTTATGCAGAGAGTTGCGGGGGTGGGATGTCATGACCTGATGGTACTGCTTTACTCAGAGAGTAGCGGGGGTGGGATGTCAGGGCTTGATGAAACTGCTTTATGCAGAGAGTGGCGGGGGTGGAATATCAGGGCCATATGACACTGCTTAATGCAGAGAGTGGAGGGGTGGATATGAGGCCATACGACACTTCTTTACGCAGAGAGTGGCAGGGTTGGGATGTCAGGGCTTGACAACACTACTTAATGCAGAGAGTAGAGGGGTGGGTGTCAGTGCCTGACAACACTGCTTAACGCAGAGAGTGGAGGGGTGGGTGTCAGGGCCATACGACACTTCTTTATGCAGAGAGTGGCGGGGTTGGGATGTCAGGGCTTGACTACACTGTTTTATGCAGAGAGTGGCAGGGGTGGGGATGTCAGGGCCATACGAAACTTCTTTATGCAGAGAGTGGCATTGGTGGGATGTCAGGACCTGACAACACTGCCTAACACAGAGAGTGGAGGGGTGGGTATCAGGGCTATACGACACCTTTTTAAGCAGAGATTGACAGGGGTGGGATGTCACGGCCTGACAATACTGCTTTACGAGAGAGTGGCGGGGATGGGATGTCAGTGCCTGACGACACTGCTTTATGCAGAGAGTGGAGGGGTGGGTGTCAGGGCCATTCGACACTTCTTTACGCAGGGAGTGGCGGGGTTGGGATGTCAGGGCTTGACTACACTGTTTTATGCAGAGAGTGGAGGGGTGGGTATCAGGGAATACGACAGGGGTTAACACAGAGAGTGGCAGGGGTGGGATGTCAGTGCATGAATACACTACTTTATGCAGAGAGTGGAGTGGTGGGTGTCAGGGCCATACGACACTCATTTACGTAGAGAGTGGCGGGGGTGGGATGTCAGGGCCTGACGATACTGCTTTACGCAGAGAGTGGCGGGGGGGGGGGGATGTCAGGGCCATACGACACTTCTTTACGCAGAGAGTGGCATTGGTGGGATGTCAGGACCTGATAACACTGCTTAACGCAGAGAGTGGAGGGGTGGGTTTCAGGGCAATACGACACCTTTTTAAGCAGAGAGTGACAGGGTTGGGATGTCACGGCCTGACGACACTGCTTTATGCAGAGAGTGGAGGGGTGGGTGTCAGGGCCATACGACACTTCTTTAGGCAGAGAGTTGCAGTGGTGGGATGTGAGGGCATGACTATACTTCTTTACGCAGAGAATGGAGGGGTGGGTGTCAGGGCCATATGACACTTCTTTAGGCAGAGAGTTACAGGGTTGTGATGTCAGGGCTTGACGACACTGCTTTATGCAGAGAGTGGAGGGGTGGGTGTCATTGCCATACGACACTTCTTTAGGAAGATATTGGCGGGGGTGGGATGTCAGAGCCTGACAACACTGCTTAACGCAGAGAGTGGAGGGGTTGGATATCATGGCCTGACGATACCACTTTACGCAGCGAGTGGCGGAGGTGGGATGTCAGGGCCATACGACCCTTCTTTAGGCAGAGAGTGACAGTGTTGGAATGTCAGGGCCTGACGAAACTGCTTTACACAGAGAGTGGTGGGAGTTGGATGTCAGGGCTTGAAGACATTGCTATATGCAGAGAGTGGCGGGGGTGGGATGTCAGGGCCTGATGAGACTACTTTATGCAGAGAGTGGAGGGATGGGCGTCAGGGCCATACGACAGTGCCTTACGCAGAGAGTGGCAGGGGTGGGATGTCAGGGCCTGACGATACTGCTTAACGCAGAGTGTGGCGGAGGTAGGATGTCAGGGCCTTATGTGACTGCTTTATGCAGAGAGTGGAGGGGTGCGTGTCAGGGCCATACGACACTTCTTTACGTTGACAGTGGCGGGGGTGGGATGTCAGAAACTTACAACACTGCTAAACGCACAGAGTGGAGGGGTGGGTGTCAGGGCCATACGACACTTCTTTACGCAGAGTGTGGCAGGGGTGGAATGTCAGGGCCTGACAACACTGCTTAACGCAGGGAGTGGAGGGGTGGGTGTCTGCACCATGCGACACTTCTTTAGGCAGACAGTGGCAGGGGTGGGATGTCAGGGCCTGATGATACTGCTTTACGCAAAGAGTGGCGGGGGTTCAACGTCAGGACCATACGACAGTGCTTTAAGCAGAGAGTGGAGGGGTGGGTGTCAGGTCCATACGACAGTGGTTAATTCAGTGAGTGGCAGGGGTGGGATGTCATGGTCTGACGAATCTTCTTTATGCAGAGAGTTGCGGGGGTGGGATGTCATGACCTGATGGTACTGCTTTACTCAGAGAGTAGCGGGGGTGGGATGTCAGGGCTTGATGAAACTGTTTTATGCAGAGAGTGGCGGGGGTGGAATATCAGGGCCATATGACACTGCTTAATGCAGAGAGTGGAGGGGTGGATATGAGGCCATACGACACTTCTTTACGCAGAGAGTGGCAGGGGTGGGATGTCAGGGCTTGACAACACTACTTAATGCAGAGAGTAGAGGGGTGGGTGTCAGTGCCTGACAACACTGCTTAACGCAGAGAGTGGAGGGGTGGGTGTCAGGGCCATACGACACTTCTTTATGCAGAGAGTGGCGGGGTTGGGATGTCAGGGCTTGACTACACTGTTTTATGCAGAGAGTGGCAGGGGTGGGGATGTCAGGGCCATACGAAACTTCTTTATGCAGAGAGTGGCATTGGTGGGATGTCAGGACCTGACAACACTGCCTAACACAGAGAGTGGAGGGGTGGGTATCAGGGCTATACGACACCTTTTTAAGCAGAGATTGACAGGGGTGGGATGTCACGGCCTGACAATACTGCTTTACGAGAGAGTGGCGGGGATGGGATGTCAGTGCCTGACGACACTGCTTTATGCAGAGAGTGGAGGGGTGGGTGTCAGGGCCATTCGACACTTCTTTACGCAGGGAGTGGCGGGGTTGGGATGTCAGGGCTTGACTACACTGTTTTATGCAGAGAGTGGAGGGGTGGGTATCAGGGAATACGACAGGGGTTAACACAGAGAGTGGCAGGGGTGGGATGTCAGTGCATGAATACACTACTTTATGCAGAGAGTGGAGTGGTGGGTGTCAGGGCCATACGACACTCATTTACGTAGAGAGTGGCGGGGGTGGGATGTCAGGGCCTGACGATACTGCTTTACGCAGAGAGTGGCGGGGGGGGGGGGATGTCAGGGCCATACGACACTTCTTTACGCAGAGAGTGGCATTGGTGGGATGTCAGGACCTGATAACACTGCTTAACGCAGAGAGTGGAGGGGTGGGTTTCAGGGCAATACGACACCTTTTTAAGCAGAGAGTGACAGGGTTGGGATGTCACGGCCTGACGACACTGCTTTATGCAGAGAGTGGAGGGGTGGGTGTCAGGGCCATACGACACTTCTTTAGGCAGAGAGTTGCAGTGGTGGGATGTGAGGGCATGACTATACTTCTTTACGCAGAGAATGGAGGGGTGGGTGTCAGGGCCATATGACACTTCTTTAGGCAGAGAGTTACAGGGTTGTGATGTCAGGGCTTGACGACACTGCTTTATGCAGAGAGTGGAGGGGTGGGTGTCATTGCCATACGACACTTCTTTAGGAAGATATTGGCGGGGGTGGGATGTCAGAGCCTGACAACACTGCTTAACGCAGAGAGTGGAGGGGTTGGATATCATGGCCTGACGATACCACTTTACGCAGCGAGTGGCGGAGGTGGGATGTCAGGGCCATACGACCCTTCTTTAGGCAGAGAGTGACAGTGTTGGAATGTCAGGGCCTGACGAAACTGCTTTACACAGAGAGTGGTGGGAGTTGGATGTCAGGGCTTGAAGACATTGCTATATGCAGAGAGTGGCGGGGGTGGGATGTCAGGGCCTGATGAGACTACTTTATGCAGAGAGTGGAGGGATGGGCGTCAGGGCCATACGACAGTGCCTTACGCAGAGAGTGGCAGGGGTGGGATGTCAGGGCCTGACGATACTGCTTAACGCAGAGTGTGGCGGAGGTAGGATGTCAGGGCCTTATGTGACTGCTTTATGCAGAGAGTGGAGGGGTGCGTGTCAGGGCCATACGACACTTCTTTACGTTGACAGTGGCGGGGGTGGGATGTCAGAAACTTACAACACTGCTAAACGCACAGAGTGGAGGGGTGGGTGTCAGGGCCATACGACACTTCTTTACGCAGAGTGTGGCAGGGGTGGGATGTCAGGGCCTGACAACACTGCTTAACGCAGGGAGTGGAGGGGTGGGTGTCTGCACCATGCGACACTTCTTTAGGCAGACAGTGGCAGGGGTGGGATGTCAGGGCCTGATGATACTGCTTTACGCAAAGAGTGGCGGGGGTTCAACGTCAGGACCATACGACAGTGCTTTAAGCAGAGAGTGGAGGGGTGGGTGTCAGGTCCATACGACAGTGGTTAATTCAGTGAGTGGCAGGGGTGGGATGTCATGGTCTGACGAATCTTCTTTATGCAGAGAGTTGCGGGGGTGGGATGTCATGACCTGATGGTACTGCTTTACTCAGAGAGTAGCGGGGGTGGGATGTCAGGGCTTGATGAAACTGTTTTATGCAGAGAGTGGCGGGGGTGGAATATCAGGGCCATATGACACTGCTTAATGCAGAGAGTGGAGGGGTGGATATGAGGCCATACGACACTTCTTTACGCAGAGAGTGGCAGGGGTGGGATGACAGGGCTTGACAACACTACTTAATGCAGAGAGTAGAGGGGTGGGTGTCAGTGCCTGACAACACTGCTTAACGCAGAGAGTGGAGGGGTGGGTGTCAGGGCCATACGACACTTCTTTATGCAGAGAGTGGCGGGGTTGGGATGTCAGGGCTTGACTACACTGTTTTATGCAGAGAGTGGCAGGGGTGGGGATGTCAGGGCCATACGAAACTTCTTTATGCAGAGAGTGGCATTGGTGGGATGTCAGGACCTGACAACACTGCCTAACACAGAGAGTGGAGGGGTGGGTATCAGGGCTATACGACACCTTTTTAAGCAGAGATTGACAGGGGTGGGATGTCACGGCCTGACAATACTGCTTTACGAGAGAGTGGCGGGGATGGGATGTCAGTGCCTGACGACACTGCTTTATGCAGAGAGTGGAGGGGTGGGTGTCAGGGCCATTCGACACTTCTTTACGCAGGGAGTGGCGGGGTTGGGATGTCAGGGCTTGACTACACTTTTTTATGCAGAGAGTGGAGGGGTGGGTATCAGGGAATACGACAGGGGTTAACACAGAGAGTGGCAGGGGTGGGATGTCAGTGCATGAATACACTACTTTATGCAGAGAGTGGAGTGGTGGGTGTCAGGGCCATACGACACTCATTTACGTAGAGAGTGGCGGGGGTGGGATGTCAGGGCCTGACGATACTGCTTTACGCAGAGAGTGGCGGGGGGGGGGATGTCAGGGCCATACGACACTTCTTTACGCAGAGAGTGGCATTGGTGGGATGTCAGGACCTGATAACACTGCTTAACGCAGAGAGTGGAGGGGTGGGTTTCAGGGCAATACGACACCTTTTTAAGCAGAGAGTGACAGGGTTGGGATGTCACGGCCTGACGACACTGCTTTATGCAGAGAGTGGAGGGGTGGGTGTCAGGGCCATACGACACTTCTTTAGGCAGAGAGTTGCAGTGGTGGGATGTCAGGGCATGACTATACTTCTTTAAGCAGAGAATGGAGGGGTGGGTTTCAGGGCCATATGACACTTCTTTAGGCAGAGAGTTACAGGGTTGTGATGTCAGGGCTTGACGACACTGCTTTATGCAGAGAGTGGAGGGGTGGGTGTCATTGCCATACGACACTTCTTTAGGAAGATATTGGCGGGGGTGGGATGTCAGAGCCTGACAACACTGCTTAACGCAGAGAGTGGAGGGGTTGGATATCATGGCCTGACGATACCACTTTACGCAGCGAGTGGCGGAGGTGGGATGTCAGGGCCATACGACCCTTCTTTAGGCAGAGAGTGACAGTGTTGGAATGTCAGGGCCTGACGAAACTGCTTTACACAGAGAGTGGTGGGAGTTGGATGTCAGGGCTTGAAGACATTGCTATATGCAGAGAGTGGCGGGGGTGGGATGTCAGGGCCTGATGAGACTACTTTATGCAGAGAGTGGAGGGATGGGCGTCAGGGCCATACGACACTTCTTTACGTAGAGAGTAGTAGGGGTGGGATTTCAGTGCCTGACGATACTGCTTTACGCAGAGAGTGGCAGGGGTTTTATGTCAGGGCCAAACGACAGTGCTTTACGCAGAGATTGGCGGGTGTGGGATGTCAGGGCTTGACGACACTGTTTTATACAGAGAGTGGAGGGGTGGGTGTCAGGTCCATACGACAAATCTTTATGCAAGAGTGGCGGGGGTAGGATGTCAGGGCCTGACGATACTGCTTTACGCAGAGAGTGGCGGGGGTGGGATGTCAGGGCATGACGACACTGCTTTATGCAAAGAGTGGTGGGGTGGGTGTCAGGGCCATACGACACTTCTTTACGCAGAGAGTGGCGAGGGTTGGGTGTTAGGGCCATATGACAGTGCTTTACGCAGAAAGTGGCGGGGGTGGGATGTCAGGGCCTGATGAGATTGCTTTACGCAGAGAGTGGCAGGGGTGGGAAGTCAGGGCCTGACAACACTGCTTAAAGCACAGAGTGGAGGTGTAGGTGTAAGGGCCATACGACACTTCTTTACGCAGAGACTGGCAGGCGTGGGATGTCAGGGCCTGACGATACTGCTTTACGCAGAGAGTGGAGAGGGTGGGATTTCAGGGCCTGACTACACAGCTCAACGGAGAGAATGGAGGGGTGGGTGTCAGGGCCATACGACAGTGCTTTACGCAGAGAGTGGCGGGGTTGGGATGTCAGGGCCTGACGATACTGCTTTTCGATGAGAGTGGCGGGGGTGGGATGTCAGGGCATGAAGACACAGTTTTATGCAGAGAGTGGAGGGGTGGGTTTTAGGGCCATACGACACTTATACTCGTAGATAGTGGCGGGTGTGGGATGTCAGGGCCTGACGATACTCCTTTACGCAGAGAGTGCCGGGGGTGGGATGTCAGGGCATGAAGACACAGCTTTATGCAGAGAGTGGAGGGGTGGGTTTTAGGGCAATACGACACTTATACTCGTAGATAGTGGCGGGGGTGGGATGTCAGGGCCTGACGATACTGCTTTACGCAGAAAGTGGCGGGGGTGGGATATCAGGGCTTGACGACACTGCTTTATGCAGAGAGTGGAGGGGTGGGTGTCAGGGCCATACGACACTTCTTTAGGCAGAGATTGGCGGGGGTGGGATGTCAGCGCCTGACGATACTTCTTTACGCAGAGAGTGGCAGGGGTGGGATATCAGGGCTTGACGACACAGCTTCATGCAGAGAATGGAGGGGTGGGTGTCGGGGCCATCCGACACTTCTTTACGCTGAGAGTGACAGGGGTGGGATGATAGGGCCTGACGTTACTGCTTTACGTAGAGAGTGGCTGGGATGGGATGTCAGGGCTTGACGACACTGCGTTATGCAAAGAGTGGAGGGGTGGGTGTCAGGGCCATATGGCACTTCTTTACACAGAGAGTGGCAGGGGAGGGATGTCAGGGCCTGACGATACTCCTTTACGCAGAGAGTGGCAGGGGTGGGATATCAGGGCTTGACGACACAGCTTCATGCAGAGAATGGAGGGGTGGGTGTCAGGGCCATACAACACTTCTTTACATAAACAATGGTGGGGGTGGGATGTGAAAACCTGAGAACACTGCTTAATGCAGAGAGTGTAGGGGTGGGATGTCATTGCCATACGACAGTGCTTTACGCAGAGAGTTGAGGGTTGGGTGTTAGGGTCATACGACAATTCTTTATGCAGAGAGTGGAGGGATTGGTATCAGGGCCATATGACAGTGCTTTAGGCTCAGAGTGGAGGGGGAAGGATGTCAGGGCCTGATGAGACTGCTTTATGCAGATAGTTGAGGGGCGGGTGTCAGGGCCATACGACACATCTTAACGCAAAGAGTGGCTGGGGTAGAATGTCAGAGCCTGATGAAAGTGCTTTACGTAGAGATACTGTCAGGGCCTGACGATACTGCTTTACGCAGAGAGTGGCGGGGGGGGGGATGTCAGGGCCATACGACACTTCTTTACGCAGAGAGTGGCATTGGTGGGATGTCAGGACCTGATAACACTGCTTAACGCAGAGAGTGGAGGGGTGGGTTTCAGGGCAATACGACACCTTTTTAAGCAGAGAGTGACAGGGTTGGGATGTCACGGCCTGACGACACTGCTTTATGCAGAGAGTGGAGGGGTGGGTGTCAGGGCCATACGACACTTCTTTAGGCAGAGAGTTGCAGTGGTGGGATGTCAGGGCATGACTATACTTCTTTACGCAGAGAATGGAGGGGTGGGTTTCAGGGCCATATGACACTTCTTTAGGCAGAGAGTTACAGGGTTGTGATGTCAGGGCTTGACGACACTGCTTTATGCAGAGAGTGGAGGGGTGGGTGTCATTGCCATACGACACTTCTTTAGGAAGATATTGGCGGGGGTGGGATGTCAGAGCCTGACAACACTGCTTAACGCAGAGAGTGGAGGGGTTGGATATCATGGCCTGACGATACCACTTTACGCAGCGAGTGGCGGAGGTGGGATGTCAGGGCCATACGACCCTTCTTTAGGCAGAGAGTGACAGTGTTGGAATGTCAGGGCCTGACGAAACTGCTTTACACAGAGAGTGGTGGGAGTTGGATGTCAGGGCTTGAAGACATTGCTATATGCAGAGAGTGGCGGGGGTGGGATGTCAGGGCCTGATGAGACTACTTTATGCAGAGAGTGGAGGGATGGGCGTCAGGGCCATACGACACTTCTTTACGTAGAGAGTAGTAGGGGTGGGATTTCAGTGCCTGACGATACTGCTTTACGCAGAGAGTGGCAGGGGTTTTATGTCAGGGCCAAACGACAGTGCTTTACGCAGAGATTGGCGGGTGTGGGATGTCAGGGCTTGACGACACTGTTTTATACAGAGAGTGGAGGGGTGGGTGTCAGGTCCATACGACAAATCTTTATGCAAGAGTGGCGGGGGTAGGATGTCAGGGCCTGACGATACTGCTTTACGCAGAGAGTGGCGGGGGTGGGATGTCAGGGCATGACGACACTGCTTTATGCAAAGAGTGGTGGGGTGGGTGTCAGGGCCATACGACACTTCTTTACGCAGAGAGTGGCGAGGGTTGGGTGTTAGGGCCATATGACAGTGCTTTACGCAGAAAGTGGCGGGGGTGGGATGTCAGGGCCTGATGAGATTGCTTTACGCAGAGAGTGGCAGGGGTGGGAAGTCAGGGCCTGACAACACTGCTTAAAGCACAGAGTGGAGGTGTAGGTGTAAGGGCCATACGACACTTCTTTACGCAGAGACTGGCAGGCGTGGGATGTCAGGGCCTGACGATACTGCTTTACGCAGAGAGTGGAGAGGGTGGGATTTCAGGGCCTGACTACACAGCTCAACGGAGAGAATGGAGGGGTGGGTGTCAGGGCCATACGACAGTGCTTTACGCAGAGAGTGGCGGGGTTGGGATGTCAGGGCCTGACGATACTGCTTTTCGATGAGAGTGGCGGGGGTGGGATGTCAGGGCATGAAGACACAGTTTTATGCAGAGAGTGGAGGGGTGGGTTTTAGGGCCATACGACACTTATACTCGTAGATAGTGGCGGGTGTGGGATGTCAGGGCCTGACGATACTCCTTTACGCAGAGAGTGCCGGGGGTGGGATGTCAGGGCATGAAGACACAGCTTTATGCAGAGAGTGGAGGGGTGGGTTTTAGGGCAATACGACACTTATACTCGTAGATAGTGGCGGGGGTTGGATGTCAGGGCAATACGACAGTGCTTTTCGCAAAGACTGGCGGGGTGTGGAAAGTCAGGGCCTGATGAGACTGCTTTATGCAGAGAGTGGAGGGGTGGGTGTCAGGTCCATACGACACTTCTTTACGTAGACAGTAGCGGGGGTGGGATGTCAGAGCCTTAGAACACTTCTTAACACAGGGAGTGGAGGAGTGGGTGTCAGGGCCAAATGACACTTCTTTACGCAGAGAGTGGCAGGGGTGGGAAGTCAGGGCCTGATGAGACTGCTTAACGCAGAGAGTGGAGGGGTGGGTGTCAGGGCCATATGACACTTCTTTACGCTGATAGTGGCAGGGTTGGGATGTCAGGACTTTACAACATTGCTATATGCAGAGAGTGGAAGGTTGGGTGTCAGGGCCATACGACGGGTTAACGCAGAGAGTGGCGAGGGTGGGATGTTAGGGCCATACTACAATTCTTTACGCAGGTCAGGATTGGTGTCAGGCCCATACGACAGTGCTTAACCCTAACCCTAACCCTAACCCTAACCCTAACCCTAACCCTAACCCTAACTCTAACCCTAACCCTAACCCTAACCCTAACCCTAACCCTAACCCTAACAACGCCTGAAGAAGACCCAGGCAGGTCGAAACGTCGCGACACTAAGAAAAGCAAGATTGCCTTTTCACGGAGCCACAGACTCTACAGAGGTAAATTGCCTAACAGTGGAAACCTAACGGTGCCAACGAAGCTTTAGGCATTTAACTGGTAAGTATGGATCGTTATGGTATGCGTCAACCCGGAGTTGACAACGCACGCTGCCGTACGGTCACTCTCCACACCGCCGCCCACACCGCCTACACACCAAACCACACCACATCAAACACATCAAACAGACAGGATACCTTCCAACTAGGAACCAGGATCATCTACAAAATGATCCAGACAGTCCACCACCTAAAAAACACAGCAGTTTCCGGAGGGGAGAACCAGGCACCCGCCAGCCTACGACGGAAGACAGAGGAACTCAAGCACCTCATAAGACCGGCCAACCCAACCGCACTCACATGTTTGAAGCTAGTAAGCAATGCCAAAAACTGGCTCCACACCTCATTGCAGATCCTCGAAGAGCACTACGAGGAAACTCTCACACATCTGTCCAGACGACTGGAGGACCTGGAGCTTCCCCGCTGGGAACAAGCTTTCGCGGTTGCCTCCAACTGGGCAAAGAAAAATTATGGGAGGAAAATACAGAAGGACACGTTGGACCATACACAAGCTATGGTTACTGCTACACTTAGCAACAAGGAATCCACTATCCCCACGTCTCCAAACAGATTCCAAATACTCGACACACTAATCAGGGAAGAGGTAAATGGCTCGGAAGAGACATACGTAACCCAGGCAGAATCCCATCCAGAACCAGTGAAGAGACACTGGGAAAGCAGACATCCAACCCAGAAATCTGGCCCCATGAGAGCCAGAGCATATACTCCGGAAATAGATGACTTTCCTCCGATCCCCATGCCACAAAGGATCCGAAGAGAGCAGAGAAGACAAGAGGGAACCATGAGAAACACCCTAACTGGAATCTGTATCCCAAACAGCACCACCAGGGTACACCTCTCCCAGGACTCTAGCTCTGACCCTAACCTCAGCCCTAACCCTAACGCTTATACTGACGTTAACACCAACCCCGACACCAACCCTAACCCTAACCTTATCCCCAACCCTAATCCTAACCCTGACATTAACCCCGATCCTAACCCCGACCCTGATCCTAACCCTAACCCTAATACTAACACTGACATTAACCCTGATCCTAACCCCGACCCTGATCCTAACCCTAACCCTAATACTAACACTGACATTAACCCTGATCCTAACCCCGACCCTGATCCTAACCCTAACCCTAATCTTAACCCTGACATCAACCCTGATCCTAACCCCGACCCTGATCCTAACCCTGACTCCGACCCCGACTATTACCCCCCCACACCACCACCAGCCCAACCAAGATACAGACCACATCGACATGACAAGACCACAAGAAAGCTAACGGACTGGAAGCTGGAAACCCACAAACGCTGGCTCTGCATAGGGGACTCCAATTTATCAAGAATACCCCCCTATGAAAATCCAGATCTACAGATAGAAAGCTACCCAGGAGCATCATTTTACAATGCAGCAAACCTCCTACAACACACCCCCCGGAACACAGGAGTGGAGAAAATCATTCTGTCCTTTGGAATCAATAACAAGGCACAAAAAGCAAAGGAAACAGCCATCAAACAACTACAACAGATGCTACGGGAAGCTAAGGGAACCTTCCCATCTGCAGAAATATACATCCCACTGATTAATTACTCCAGAGACCTGGAACCAGGATTCAGGAAAAACCTGGACACAATAAACAATCACATACAGCAAAACATGCCATACCTCCCCAAACTGGAAGAAGCCCTTTTCAAGACAGAAAGAGATGGAATTCACTGGACCACCGCAACAGCTCAAAAAATGCTAGACCACTGGTCACAACATTTAAACTGGTAAGCCCCAAAGCCGCAGAACAAGATGGGGACAAGAACAACAAAAACATTGTAAATCTAAGCAACAACTTCCACCCCACAACTGAACAAATAAACCTCCTCAATAAGGGCTTATCATTTCTCCCCACAGTAGGGACAAAGAAAGGTCAGAAAACCCGACTGAAAAGCGAAATCCGACAATACCACCGTCGCCTTAAACTGACCGCCTTCTTTGAGGATAAAGACACCGACACAGAAAGGGTTCCCTTCCTGCCTAAATCCACTTGGGAACCAAGGGAAAACCAACTGCCACCAGAAATCCAGGAAATAATCCAAGAGGACAACACAATTCTACAGAAACTCCGACCATACAGGGACTCACACAACATAACAAAGGAGGAAACCGTAGCCTTAAAACATTTAAAGGAAAACAAACATATAGTCATAAAACCAGCAGACAAAGGGAGTGCAATAGTTATCATGGATAGAGAACAATACATTGCAGAAGCACACAGACAATTAAATAATCAGGAACACTATACTACTTTGGAAGAACCGCTGTACAAACAAACAGCACTAGAAATAGGGCAAATCCTACAAACTCTGGTTGAACTAAAACACCTAACAAAAAAACAGGCATTCTACCTAAGAGGAGAGGAATCACCACGACCGAGGATCTTCTACCTCCTCCCAAAAATTCATAAAGCCCCAGAAACATGGCCACTCCCCTACGAAATTCCACCTGGGAGGCCCATAGTGTCCGACTGCAACAGTGAATCCTACAGAATAGCAGAATATCTAGACCATTTCCTCAACCCCATTTCTAAACACCACCCAAGTTACATCAAAGACACCTATGACTTTGTAGCCAAAGTCAAAAATGCTACAATACAACAGGAAGCCTTCCTGTTCACCATTGACATTGACAGTTTATACACCAACATTGAAACTACGGAGGGACTGAAAGCAGTCCGGGAGTGGTTTCTCAAATACCCTGACCGCAACAGACCAGAAACCCAAATTCTGAAGCTATTGGAAATTAGCCTCAACAAAAACGATTTTGAATTTGAAGAGCATCACTACTTACAAATAAAAGGAACTGCTATGGGGAAGCGCTTTGCTCCGGCCTATGCTGACATCTATATGGCCCATTGGGAAGCCACAGTATTCCCAAAATGCACACACAAACCTACACACTACTTCAGGTACCTCGACGACATCTGGGGAACCTGGACGCACGGCCCACAGGCCTTTCAAGAATTCATTAACACCCTCAACACACACCACAGGTCCATTAAACTCAAATACACCAAGCAGGAAAACCAGATAGATTTCCTAGACACCACCACATACAAGGGTTCCTCCTTCAACAACACAGGCAAACTGGACATTAAGGTATATTTCAAAGACACGGACACACACGGCTTACTGCACAAAGACAGCTTCCATCCAAAACATACTTTCAAAGGACTGGTAAAATCACAACTCCTACGCTTCCACAAAATCTCCACACAACAACAAGACTTTGAGGAAGCCAAACACACACTCTTCCAAGCTCTACGCCTGAGAGGATACACACGAAGTTTCCTCAGAAATGTGGCACAAACATTTCTAAACAGAAAAACACCTGATGACAGCAAAATAATACCCCTCATCACAACATACTCCCAACTCAGCGTAATAACCAACCAAAAACTAAAGTCTACATTCACCACGATATTAGAAAACACAAACCTACTGAGGGAACACAAAATCATATCTGCATATAGAAAAAACAAAAACCTACAGGATTATTTAGTCCAAAGCAAACTAAAACCTGTACAAAACAGATCAAATACACCAAAAGCCAAACACTTCAAACAGAAAACAACGATCCAAAACAACAAAACCAAAGAAATCTTCCAGTTGCAAAGGGCGCTCTCAGAAAACACCAATAACGCTGTCTATGGCATCCAGTGCAAAACGTGCGGGGTGACCTATGTGGGGGAAACAGGTAACTCCATCCGAACCCGACTGGCACAACACAGGTACAACATCCGGAACCAGCGGGAAAGGAGGACTCACCTGGTGGCACACTTCCTACAGCACGGGCTGGAAGCGCTGGACGCCACAGCACTGGAGAGCAACCCCAACTGGACAGAGATGGAAAGAAAGAAAAAGGAAACGGAGTGGATCAAAAGACTTCATACTACCTTTCCACAAGGCCTGAACATCAGAAAATAAACTGGGAGGGTTTCAGTCGTTGGAAGGAGAGTGCAACACTCCTTGTCCCAGATGGTCCCTTTTTAGAGAAAATCTGGGAGAAAGAGCTTTGTTCCCCTACCCTAACTAGCCAGATCCTACAGGGACTGGAACTCTTCACAGTCACTGTTTCAGCACTCAGGCAACAAACAAAAGAAGACCTAAAACCAATTGAAACTTTCACAGCCCACACACCAGTCCTACCAGGAAGGAAAACAAAAGACCCTAACGGCCTATTGAGAGGTTAACGGCCCATACATAATCCTAAGCAGGAAAGCAGAAACCCATTCACCCACTGAAACTGCACCTACAAACACAGAAACAAAAGGAATAGGATTCAAACCACCCCCCTGGGAGGAACTACACTCACCGCCCCTTTGAAAACAAGATAAAAACAGGCCAACAGGGACACAGTGCCCCATAACAACGCCTGAAGAAGACCCAGGCAGGTCGAAACGTCGCGACACAAAGAAAAGCAAGATTGCCTTTTCACGGAGCCACAGACTCTACAGAGGTAAATTGCCTAACAGTGGAAACCTAACGGTGCCAACGAAGCTTTAGGCATTTTACTGGTAAGTATGGATCGTTATGGTATGCGTCAACCCAGAGTTGACAACGCACGCTGCCGTACGGTCACTCTCCACACCGCCGCCCACACCGCCTACACACCAAACCACACCACATCAAACACATCAAACAGACAGGATACCTTCCAACTAGGAACCAGGATCATCTACAAAATGATCCAGACAGTCCACCACCTAAAAAACACAGCAGTTTCCGGAGGGGAGAACCAGGCACCCGCCAGCCTACGACGGAAGACAGAGGAACTCAAGCACCTCATAAGACCGGCCAACCCAACCGCACTCACATGTTTGAAGCTAGTAAGCAATGCCAAAAACTGGCTCCACACCTCATTGCAGATCCTCGAAGAGCACTACGAGGAAACTCTCACACATCTGTCCAGACGACTGGAGGACCTGGAGCTTCCCCGCTGGGAACAAGCTTTCGCGGTTGCCTCCAACTGGGCAAAGAAAAATTATGGGAGGAAAATACAGAAGGACACGTTGGACCATACACAAGCTATGGTTACTGCTACACTTAGCAACAAGGAATCCACTATCCCCACGTCTCCAAACAGATTCCAAATACTCGACACACTAATCAGGGAAGAGGTAAATGGCTCGGAAGAGACATACGTAACCCAGGCAGAATCCCATCCAGAACCAGTGAAGAGACACTGGGAAAGCAGACATCCAACCCAGAAATCTGGCCCCATGAGAGCCAGAGCATACACTCCGGAAATAGATGACTTTCCTCCGATCCCCATGCCACAAAGGATCCGAAGAGAGCAGAGAAGACAAGAGGGAACCTTGAGAAACACCCTAACTGGAATCTGTATCCCAAACAGCACCACCAGGGTACACCTCTCCCAGGACTCTAGCTCTGACCCTAACCTCAGCCCTAACCCTAACGCTTATACTGACGTTAACACCAACCCCGACACCAACCCTAACCCTAACCTTATCCCCAACCCTAATCCTAACCCTGACATTAACCCCGATCCTAACCCCGACCCTGATCCTAACCCTAACCCTAATACTAACACTGACATTAACCCTGATCCTAACCCCGACCCTGATCCTAACCCTAACCCTAATACTAACACTGACATTAACCCTGATCCTAACCCCGACCCTGATCCTAACCCTAACCCTAATACTAACACTGACATTAACCCTGATCCTAACCCCGACCCTGATCCTAACCCTAACCCTAATACTAACACTGACATTAACCCTGATCCTAACCCCGACCCTGATCCTAACCCTAACCCTAATCTTAACCCTGACATCAACCCTGATCCCAACCCCGACCCTGATCCTAACCCTGACTCCGACCCCGACTATTACCCCCCCACACCACCACCAGCCCAACCAAGATACAGACCACACCAACATGACAAGACCACAAGAAAGCTAACGGACTGGAAGCTGGAAACCCACAAACGCTGGCTCTGCATAGGGGACTCCAATTTATCAAGAATACCCCCCTATGAAAATCCAGATCTACAGATAGAAAGCTACCCAGGAGCATCATTTTACAATGCAGCAAACCTCCTACAACACACCCCCCGCAACACAGGAGTGGAGAAAATCATTCTGTCCTTTGGAATCAATAACAAGGCACAAAAAGCAAAGGAAACAGCCATCAAACAACTACAACAGATGCTACGGGAAGCTAAGGGAACCTTCCCATCTGCAGAAATATACATCCCACTGATGAATTACTCCAGAGACCTGGAACCAGGATTCAGGAAAAACCTGGACACAATAAACAATCACATACAGCAAAACATGCCATACCTCCCCAAACTGGAAGAAGCCCTTTTCAAGACAGAAAGAGATGGAATTCACTGGACCACCGCAACAGCTCAAAAAATGCTAGACCACTGGTCACAAC
This sequence comes from Lepisosteus platostomus, assembly GCF_059453375.1. Taxonomy (NCBI): domain Eukaryota; kingdom Metazoa; phylum Chordata; class Actinopteri; order Semionotiformes; family Lepisosteidae; genus Lepisosteus; species Lepisosteus platostomus. The sequence goes on along the minus strand of NC_142615.1, from coordinate 26,099,162 downwards.
ATTTAAACTGGTAAGCCCCAAAGCCGCAGAACAAGATGGGGACAAGAACAACAAAAACATTGTAAATCTAAGCAACAACTTCCACCCCACAACTGAACAAATAAACCTCCTCAATAAGGGCTTATCATTTGTCCCCACAGTAGGGACAAAGAAAGGTCAGAAAACCCGACTGAAAAGTGAAATCCGACAATACCACCGTCGCCTTAAACTGACTGCCTTCTTTGAGGATAAAGACACCGACACAGAAAGGGTTCCCTTCCTGCCTAAATCCAGTTGGGAACCAAGGGAAAACCAACTGCCACCAGAAATCCAGGAAATAATCCAAGAGGACAACACAATTCTACAAAAACTCCGACCATACAGGGACTCACACAACATAACAAAGGAGGAAACCGTAGCCTTAAAACATTTAAAGGAAAACAAACATATAGTCATAAAACCAGCAGACAAAGGGAGTGCAATAGTTATCATGGATAGAGAACAATACATTGCAGAAGCACACAGACAATTAAATAATCAGGAACACTATACTACTTTGGAAGAACCGCTGTACAAACAAACAGCACTAGAAATAGGGCAAATCCTACAAACTCTGGTTGAACTAAAACACCTAACAAAAAAACAGGCATTCTACCTAAGAGGAGAGGAATCACCACGACCGAGGATCTTCTACCTCCTCCCAAAAATTCATAAAGCCCCAGAAACATGGCCACTCCCCTACGAAATTCCACCTGGGAGGCCCATAGTGTCCGACTGCAACAGTGAATCCTACAGAATAGCAGAATATCTAGACCATTTCCTCAACCCCATTTCTAAACACCACCCAAGTTACATCAAAGACACCTATGACTTTGTAGCCAAAGTCAAAAATGCTACAATACAACAGGAAGCCTTCCTGTTCACCATTGACATTGACAGTTTATACACCAACATTGAAACTACGGAGGGACTGAAAGCAGTCCAGGAGTGGTTTCTCAAATACCCTGACCGCAACAGACCAGAAACCCAAATTCTGAAGCTATTGGAAATTAGCCTCAACAAAAACGATTTTGAATTTGAAGAGCATCACTACTTACAAATAAAAGGAACTGCTATGGGGAAGCGCTTTGCTCCGGCCTATGCTGACATCTATATGGCCCATTGGGAAGCCACAGTATTCCCAAAATGCACACACAAACCTACACACTACTTCAGGTACCTCGATGACATCTGGGGAACCTGGACGCACGGCCCACAGGCCTTTCAAGAATTCATTAACACCCTCAACACACACCACAGGTCCATTAAACTCAAATACACCAAGCAGGAAAACCAGATAGATTTCCTAGACACCACCACGTACAAGGGTTCCTCCTTCAACAACACAGGCAAACTGGACATTAAGGTATATTTCAAAGACACGGACACACACGGCTTACTGCACAAAGACAGCTTCCATCCAAAACATACTTTCAAAGGACTGGTAAAATCACAACTCCTACGCTTCCACAAAATCTGCACACAACAACAAGACTTTGAGGAAGCCAAACACACACTCTTCCAAGCTCTACGCCTGAGAGGATACACACGAAGTTTCCTCAGAAATGTGGCACAAACATTTCTAAACAGAAAAACACCTGATGACAGCAAAATAATACCCCTCATCACAACATACTCCCAACTCAGCGTAATAACCAACCAAAAACTAAAGTCTACATTCACCACGATATTAGAAAACACAAACCTACTGAGGGAACACAAAATCATATCTGCATATAGAAAAAACAAAAACCTACAGGATTATTTAGTCCAAAGCAAACTAAAACCTGTACAAAACAGATCAAATACACCAAAAGCCAAACACTTCAAACAGAAAACAACGATCCAAAACAACAAAACCAAAGATATTTTCCAGTTGCAAAGGGCGCTCTCAGAAAACACCAATAACGCTGTCTATGGCATCCAGTGCAAAACGTGCGGGGTGACCTATGTGGGGGAAACAGGTAACTCCATCCGAACCCGACTGGCACAACACAGGTACAACATCCGGAACCAGCGGGAAAGGAGGACTCACCTGGTGGCACACTTCCTACAGCACGGGCTGGAAGCGCTGGAGGCCACAGGACTGGAGAGCAACCCCAACTGGACAGAGATGGAAAGAAAGAAAAAGGAAACGGAGTGGATCAAAAGACTTCATACTACCTTTCCACAAGGCCTGAACATCAGAAAATAAACTGGGAGGGTTTCAGTCGTTGGAAGGAGAGTGCAACACTCCTTGTCCCAGATGGTCCCTTTTTAGAGAAAATCTGGGAGAAAGAGCTTTGTTCCCCTACCCTAATCTTAACCCTGACATCAACCCTGATCCTAACCCCGACCCTGATCCTAACCCTGACTCCGACCCCGACTATTACCCCCCCACACCACCACCAGCCCAACCAAGATACAGACCACACCGACATGACAAGACCACAAGAAAGCTAACGGACTGGAAGCTGGAAACCCACAAACGCAGGCTCTGCATAGGGGACTCCAATTTATCAAGAATACCCCCCTATGAAAATCCAGATCTACAGATAGAAAGCTACCCAGGAGCATCATTTTACAATGCAGCAAACCTCCTACAACACACCCCCCGGAACACAGGAGTGGAGAAAATCATTCTGTCCTTTGGAATCAATAACAAGGCACAAAAAGCAAAGGAAACAGCCATCAAACAACTACAACAGATGCTACGGGAAGCTAAGGGAACCTTCCCATCTGCAGAAATATACATCCCACTGATTAATTACTCCAGAGACCTGGAACCAGGATTCAGGAAAAACCTGGACACAATAAACAATCACATACAGCAAAACATGCCATACCTCCCCAAACTGGAAGAAGCCCTTTTCAAGACAGAAAGAGATGGAATTCACTGGACCACCGCAACAGCTCAAAAAATGCTAGACCACTGGTCACAACATTTAAACTGGTAAGCCCCAAAGCCGCAGAACAAGATGGGGACAAGAACAACAAAAACATTGTAAATCTAAGCAACAACTTCCACCCCACAACTGAACAAATAAACCTCCTCAATAAGGGCTTATCATTTGTCCCCACAGTAGGGACAAAGAAAGGTCAGAAAACCCGACTGAAAAGCGAAATCCGACAATACCACCGTCGCCTTAAACTGACCGCCTTCTTTGAGGATAAAGACACCGACACAGAAAGGGTTCCCTTCCTGCCTAAATCCACTTGGGAACCAAGGGAAAACCAACTGCCACCAGAAATCCAGGAAATAATCCAAGAGGACAACACAATTCTACAAAAACTCCGACCATACAGGGACTCACACAACATAACAAAGGAGGAAACCGTAGCCTTAAAACATTTAAAGGAAAACAAACATATAGTCATAAAACCAGCAGACAAAGGGAGTGCAATAGTTATCATGGATAGAGAACAATACATTGCAGAAGCACACAGACAATTAAATAATCAGGAACACTATACTACTTTGGAAGAACCGCTGTACAAACAAACAGCACTAGAAATAGGGCAAATCCTACAAACTCTGGTTGAACTAAAACACCTAACAAAAAAACAGGCATTCTACCTAAGAGGAGAGGAATCACCACGACCGAGGATCTTCTACCTCCTCCCAAAAATTCATAAAGCCCCAGAAACATGGCCACTCCCCTACGAAATTCCACCTGGGAGGCCCATAGTGTCCGACTGCAACAGTGAATCCTACAGAATAGCAGAATATCTAGACCATTTCCTCAACCCCATTTCTAAACACCACCCAAGTTACATCAAAGACACCTATGACTTTGTAGCCAAAGTCAAAAATGCTACAATACAACAGGAAGCCTTCCTGTTCACCATTGACATTGACAGTTTATACACCAACATTGAAACTACGGAGGGACTGAAAGCAGTCCGGGAGTGGTTTCTCAAATACCCTGACCGCAACAGACCAGAAACCCAAATTCTGAAGCTATTGGAAATTAGCCTCAACAAAAACGATTTTGAATTTGAAGAGCATCACTACTTACAAATAAAAGGAACTGCTATGGGGAAGCGCTTTGCTCCGGCCTATGCTGACATCTATATGGCCCATTGGGAAGCCACAGTATTCCCAAAATGCACACACAAACCTACACACTACTTCAGGTACCTCGACGACATCTGGGGAACCTGGACGCACGGCCCACAGGCCTTTCAAGAATTCATTAACACCCTCAACACACACCACAGGTCCATTAAACTCAAATACACCAAGCAGGAAAACCAGATAGATTTCCTAGACACCACCACATACAAGGGTTCCTCCTTCAACAACACAGGCAAACTGGACATTAAGGTATATTTCAAAGACACGGACACACACGGCTTACTGCACAAAGACAGCTTCCATCCAAAACATACTTTCAAAGGACTGGTAAAATCACAACTCCTACGCTTCCACAAAATCTGCACACAACAACAAGACTTTGAGGAAGCCAAACACACACTCTTCCAAGCTCTACGCCTGAGAGGATACACACGAAGTTTCCTCAGAAATGTGGCACAAACATTTCTAAACAGAAAAACACCTGATGACAGCAAAATAATACCCCTCATCACAACATACTCCCAACTCAGCGTAATAACCAACCAAAAACTAAAGTCTACATTCACCACGATATTAGAAAACACAAACCTACTGAGGGAACACAAAATCATATCTGCATATAGAAAAAACAAAAACCTACAGGATTATTTAGTCCGAAGCAAACTAAAGCCTGTACAAAACAGATCAAATACACCAAAAGCCAAACACTTCAAACAGAAAACAACGATCCAAAACAACAAAACCAAAGAAATCTTCCAGTTGCAAAGGGCGCTCTCAGAAAACACCAATAACGCTGTCTATGGCATCCAGTGCAAAACGTGCGGGGTGACCTATGTGGGGGAAACAGGTAACTCCATCCGAACCCGACTGGCACAACACAGGTACAACATCCGGAACCAGCGGGAAAGGAGGACTCACCTGGTGGCACACTTCCTACAGCACGGGCTGGAAGCGCTGGAGGCCACAGGACTGGAGAGCAACCCCAACTGGACAGAGATGGAAAGAAAGAAAAAGGAAACGGAGTGGATCAAAAGACTTCATACTACCTTTCCACAAGGCCTGAACATCAGAAAATAAACTGGGAGGGTTTCAGTCGTTGGAAGGAGAGTGCAACACTCCTTGTCCCAGATGGTCCCTTTTTAGAGAAAATCTGGGAGAAAGAGCTTTGTTCCCCTACCCTAACTAGCCAGATCCTACAGGGACTGGAACTCTTCACAGTCACTGTTACAGCACTCAGGCAACAAACAAAAGAAGACCTAAAACCAATTGAAACTTTCACAGCCCACACACCAGTCCTACCAGGAAGGAAAACAAAAGACCCTAACGGCCTATTGAGAGGTTAACGGCCCATACATAATCCTAAGCAGGAAAGCAGAAACCCATTCACCCACTGAAACTGCACCTACTCACACAGAAACAAAAGGAATAGGATTCAAACCACCCCCCTAGGAGGAGCTACACTCACCGCCCCTTTGAAAACAAGATAAAAACAGGCCAACAGGGACACAGTGCCTCATAACAACGCCTGAAGAAGACCCAGGCAGGTCGAAACGTCGCGACACAAAGAAAAGCAAGATTGCCTTTTCACGGAGCCACAGACTCTACAGAGGTAAATTGCCTAACAGTGGAAACCTAACGGTGCCAACGAAGCTTTAGGCATTTTACTGGTAAGTATGGATCGTTATGGTATGCGTCAACCCAGAGTTGACAACGCACGCTGCCGTACGGTCACTCTCCACACCGCCGCCCACACCGCCTACACACCAAACCACACCACATCAAACACATCAAACAGACAGGATACCTTCCAACTAGGAACCAGGATCATCTACAAAATGATCCAGACAGTCCACCACCTAAAAAACACAGCAGTTTCCGGAGGGGAGAACCAGGCACCCGCCAGCCTACGACGGAAGACAGAGGAACTCAAGCACCTCATAAGACCGGCCAACCCAACCGCACTCACATGTTTGAAGCTAGTAAGCAATGCCAAAAACTGGCTCCACACCTCATTGCAGATCCTCGAAGAGCACTACGAGGAAACTCTCACACATCTGTCCAGACGACTGGAGGACCTGGAGCTTCCCCGCTGGGAACAAGCTTTCGCGGTTGCCTCCAACTGGGCAAAGAAAAATTATGGGAGGAAAATACAGAAGGACACGTTGGACCATACACAAGCTATGGTTACTGCTACACTTAGCAACAAGGAATCCACTATCCCCACGTCTCCAAACAGATTCCAAATACTCGACACACTAATCAGGGAAGAGGTAAATGGCTCGGAAGAGACATACGTAACCCAGGCAGAATCCCATCCAGAACCAGTGAAGAGACACTGGGAAAGCAGACATCCAACCCAGAAATCTGGCCCCATGAGAGCCAGAGCATATACTCCGGAAATAGATGACTTTCCTCCGATCCCCATGCCACAAAGGATCCGAAGAGAGCAGAGAAGACAAGAGGGAACCATGAGAAACACCCTAACTGGAATCTGTATCCCAAACAGCACCACCAGGGTACACCTCTCCCAGGACTCTAGCTCTGACCCTAACCTCAGCCCTAACCCTAACGCTTATACTGACGTTAACACCAACCCCGACACCAACCCTAACCCTAACCTTATCCCCAACCCGAATCCTAACCCTGACATTAACCCCGATCCTAACCCCCACCCTGTTCCTAACCCTAACCCTAATACTAACACTGACATTAACCCTGATCCTAACCCCGACCCTGATCCTAACCCTAACCCTAATACTAACACTGACATTAACCCTGATCCTAACCCCGACCCTGATCCTAACCCTAACCCTAATACTAACACTGACATTAACCCTGATCCTAACCCTAACCCTAATCTTAACCCTGACATCAACCCTGATCCTAACCCCGACCCTGATCCTAACCCTGACTCCGACCCCGACTATTACCCCCCCACACCACCACCAGCCCAACCAAGATACAGACCACACCGACATGACAAGACCACAAGAAAGCTAACGGACTGGAAGCTGGAAACCCACAAACGCAGGCTCTGCATAGGGGACTCCAATTTATCAAGAATACCCCCCTATGAAAATCCAGATCTACAGATAGAAAGCTACCCAGGAGCATCATTTTACAATGCAGCAAACCTCCTACAACACACCCCCCGGAACACAGGAGTGGAGAAAATCATTCTGTCCTTTGGAATCAATAACAAGGCACAAAAAGCAAAGGAAACAGCCATCAAACAACTACAACAGATGCTACGGGAAGCTAAGGGAACCTTCCCATCTGCAGAAATATACATCCCACTGATTAATTACTCCAGAGACCTGGAACCAGGATTCAGGAAAAACCTGGACACAATAAACAATCACATACAGCAAAACATGCCATACCTCCCCAAACTGGAAGAAGCCCTTTTCAAGACAGAAAGAGATGGAATTCACTGGACCACCGCAACAGCTCAAAAAATGCTAGACCACTGGTCACAACATTTAAACTGGTAAGCCCCAAAGCCGCAGAACAAGATGGGGACAAGAACAACAAAAACATTGTAAATCTAAGCAACAACTTCCACCCCACAACTGAACAAATAAACCTCCTCAATAAGGGCTTATCATTTGTCCCCACAGTAGGGACAAAGAAAGGTCAGAAAACCCGACTGAAAAGCGAAATCCGACAATACCACCGTCGCCTTAAACTGACCGCCTTCTTTGAGGATAAAGACACCGACACAGAAAGGGTTCCCTTCCTGCCTAAATCCACTTGGGAACCAAGGGAAAACCAACTGCCACCAGAAATCCAGGAAATAATCCAAGAGGACAACACAATTCTACAAAAACTCCGACCATACAGGGACTCACACAACATAACAAAGGAGGAAACCGTAGCCTTAAAACATTTAAAGGAAAACAAACATATAGTCATAAAACCAGCAGACAAAGGGAGTGCAATAGTTATCATGGATAGAGAACAATACATTGCAGAAGCACACAGACAATTAAATAATCAGGAACACTATACTACTTTGGAAGAACCGCTGTACAAACAAACAGCACTAGAAATAGGGCAAATCCTACAAACTCTGGTTGAACTAAAACACCTAACAAAAAAACAGGCATTCTACCTAAGAGGAGAGGAATCACCACGACCGAGGATCTTCTACCTCCTCCCAAAAATTCATAAAGCCCCAGAAACATGGCCACTCCCCTACGAAATTCCACCTGGGAGGCCCATAGTGTCCGACTGCAACAGTGAATCCTACAGAATAGCAGAATATCTAGACCATTTCCTCAACCCCATTTCTAAACACCACCCAAGTTACATCAAAGACACCTATGACTTTGTAGCCAAAGTCAAAAATGCTACAATACAACAGGAAGCCTTCCTGTTCACCATTGACATTGACAGTTTATACACCAACATTGAAACTACGGAGGGACTGAAAGCAGTCCGGGAGTGGTTTCTCAAATACCCTGACCGCAACAGACCAGAAACCCAAATTCTGAAGCTATTGGAAATTAGCCTCAACAAAAACGATTTTGAATTTGAAGAGCATCACTACTTACAAATAAAAGGAACTGCTATGGGGAAGCGCTTTGCTCCGGCCTATGCTGACATCTATATGGCCCATTGGGAAGCCACAGTATTCCCAAAATGCACACACAAACCTACACACTACTTCAGGTACCTCGACGACATCTGGGGAACCTGGACGCACGGCCCACAGGCCTTTCAAGAATTCATTAACACCCTCAACACACACCACAGGTCCATTAAACTCAAATACACCAAGCAGGAAAACCAGATAGATTTCCTAGACACCACCACATACAAGGGTTCCTCCTTCAACAACACAGGCAAACTGGACATTAAGGTATATTTCAAAGACACGGACACACACGGCTTACTGCACAAAGACAGCTTCCATCCAAAACATACTTTCAAAGGACTGGTAAAATCACAACTCCTACGCTTCCACAAAATCTGCACACAACAACAAGACTTTGAGGAAGCCAAACACACACTCTTCCAAGCTCTACGCCTGAGAGGATACACACGAAGTTTCCTCAGAAATGTGGCACAAACATTTCTAAACAGAAAAACACCTGATGACAGCAAAATAATACCCCTCATCACAACATACTCCCAACTCAGCGTAATAACCAACCAAAAACTAAAGTCTACATTCACCACGATATTAGAAAACACAAACCTACTGAGGGAACACAAAATCATATCTGCATATAGAAAAAACAAAAACCTACAGGATTATTTAGTCCGAAGCAAACTAAAGCCTGTACAAAACAGATCAAATACACCAAAAGCCAAACACTTCAAACAGAAAACAACGATCCAAAACAACAAAACCAAAGAAATCTTCCAGTTGCAAAGGGCGCTCTCAGAAAACACCAATAACGCTGTCTATGGCATCCAGTGCAAAACGTGCGGGGTGACCTATGTGGGGGAAACAGGTAACTCCATCCGAACCCGACTGGCACAACACAGGTACAACATCCGGAACCAGCGGGAAAGGAGGACTCACCTGGTGGCACACTTCCTACAGCACGGGCTGGAAGCGCTGGAGGCCACAGGACTGGAGAGCAACCCCAACTGGACAGAGATGGAAAGAAAGAAAAAGGAAACGGAGTGGATCAAAAGACTTCATACTACCTTTCCACAAGGCCTGAACATCAGAAAATAAACTGGGAGGGTTTCAGTCGTTGGAAGGAGAGTGCAACACTCCTTGTCCCAGATGGTCCCTTTTTAGAGAAAATCTGGGAGAAAGAGCTTTGTTCCCCTACCCTAACCCTAATCTTAACCCTGACATCAACCCTGATCCTAACCCCGACCCTGATCCTAACCCTGACTCCGACCCCGACTATTACCCCCCCACACCACCACCAGCCCAACCAAGATACAGACCACACCGACATGACAAGACCACAAGAAAGCTAACGGACTGGAAGCTGGAAACCCACAAACGCTGGCTCTGCATAGGGGACTCCAATTTATCAAGAATACCCCCCTATGAAAATCCAGATCTACAGATAGAAAGCTACCCAGGAGCATCATTTTACAATGCAGCAAACCTCCTACAACACACCCCCCGGAACACAGGAGTGGAGAAAATCATTCTGTCCTTTGGAATCAATAACAAGGCACAAAAAGCAAAGGAAACAGCCATCAAACAACTACAACAGATGCTACGGGAAGCTAAGGGAACCTTCCCATCTGCAGAAATATACATCCCACTGATTAATTACTCCAGAGACCTGGAACCAGGATTCAGGAAAAACCTGGACACAATAAACAATCACATACAGCAAAACATGCCATACCTCCCCAAACTGGAAGAAGCCCTTTTCAAGACAGAAAGAGATGGAATTCACTGGACCACCGCAACAGCTCAAAAAATGCTAGACCACTGGTCACAACATTTAAACTGGTAAGCCCCAAAGCCGCAGAACAAGATGGGGACAAGAACAACAAAAACATTGTAAATCTAAGCAACAACTTCCACCCCACAACTGAACAAATAAACCTCCTCAATAAGGGCTTATCATTTGTCCCCACAGTAGGGACAAAGAAAGGTCAGAAAACCCGACTGAAAAGCGAAATCCGACAATACCACCGTCGCCTTAAACTGACCGCCTTCTTTGAGGATAAAGACACCGACACAGAAAGGGTTCCCTTCCTGCCTAAATCCACTTGGGAACCAAGGGAAAACCAACTGCCACCAGAAATCCAGGAAATAATCCAAGAGGACAACACAATTCTACAAAAACTCCGACCATACAGGGACTCACACAACATAACAAAGGAGGAAACCGTAGCCTTAAAACATTTAAAGGAAAACAAACATATAGTCATAAAACCAGCAGACAAAGGGAGTGCAATAGTTATCATGGATAGAGAACAATACATTGCAGAAGCACACAGACAATTAAATAATCAGGAACACTATACTACTTTGGAAGAACCGCTGTACAAACAAACAGCACTAGAAATAGGGCAAATCCTACAAACTCTGGTTGAACTAAAACACCTAACAAAAAAACAGGCATTCTACCTAAGAGGAGAGGAATCACCACGACCGAGGATCTTCTACCTCCTCCCAAAAATTCATAAAGCCCCAGAAACATGGCCACTCCCCTACGAAATTCCACCTGGGAGGCCCATAGTGTCCGACTGCAACAGTGAATCCTACAGAATAGCAGAATATCTAGACCATTTCCTCAACCCCATTTCTAAACACCACCCAAGTTACATCAAAGACACCTATGACTTTGTAGCCAAAGTCAAAAATGCTACAATACAACAGGAAGCCTTCCTGTTCACCATTGACATTGACAGTTTATACACCAACATTGAAACTACGGAGGGACTGAAAGCAGTCCGGGAGTGGTTTCTCAAATACCCTGACCGCAACAGACCAGAAACCCAAATTCTGAAGCTATTGGAAATTAGCCTCAACAAAAACGATTTTGAATTTGAAGAGCATCACTACTTACAAATAAAAGGAACTGCTATGGGGAAGCGCTTTGCTCCGGCCTATGCTGACATCTATATGGCCCATTGGGAAGCCACAGTATTCCCAAAATGCACACACAAACCTACACACTACTTCAGGTACCTCGACGACATCTGGGGAACCTGGACGCACGGCCCACAGGCCTTTCAAGAATTCATTAACACCCTCAACACACACCACAGGTCCATTAAACTCAAATACACCAAGCAGGAAAACCAGATAGATTTCCTAGACACCACCACATACAAGGGTTCCTCCTTCAACAACACAGGCAAACTGGACATTAAGGTATATTTCAAAGACACGGACACACACGGCTTACTGCACAAAGACAGCTTCCATCCAAAACATACTTTCAAAGGACTGGTAAAATCACAACTCCTACGCTTCCACAAAATCTGCACACAACAACAAGACTTTGAGGAAGCCAAACACACACTCTTCCAAGCTCTACGCCTGAGAGGATACACACGAAGTTTCCTCAGAAATGTGGTACAAACATTTCTAAACAGAAAAACACCTGATGACAGCAAAATAATACCCCTCATCACAACATACTCCCAACTCAGCGTAATAACCAACCAAAAACTAAAGTCTACATTCACCACGATATTAGAAAACACAAACCTACTGAGGGAACACAAAATCATATCTGCATATAGAAAAAACAAAAACCTACAGGATTATTTAGTCCAAAGCAAACTAAAACCTGTACAAAACAGATCAAATACACCAAAAGCCAAACACTTCAAACAGAAAACAACGATCCAAAACAACAAAACCAAAGAAATCTTCCAGTTGCAAAGGGCGCTCTCAGAAAACACCAATAACGCTGTCTATGGCATCCAATGCAAAACGTGCGGGGTGACCTATGTGGGGGAAACAGGTAACTCCATCCGAACCCGACTGGCACAACACAGGTACAACATCCGGAACCAGCGGGAAAGGAGGACTCACCTGGTGGCACACTTCCTACAGCACGGGCTGGAAGCGCTGGAGGCCACAGGACTGGAGAGCAACCCCAACTGGACAGAGATGGAAAGAAAGAAAAAGGAAACGGAGTGGATCAAAAGACTTCATACTACCTTTCCACAAGGCCTGAACATCAGAAAATAAACTGGGAGGGTTTCAGTCGTTGGAAGGAGAGTGCAACACTCCTTGTCCCAGATGGTCCCTTTTTAGAGAAAATCTGGGAGAAAGAGCTTTGTTCCCCTACCCTAACCCTAACCCTAACCCTAATTTCAAAAAGCATTTTCTGCACATATTTACTGACTACACTACACCGGTATAAATAAAGTTTTCAATACTGTGGACTTTTTTCTGCATCACTTAAAAATGAACAAATTAACCTCAAAGAATAAGGTTACATACAGAAATTTTTTAACGTAGTGAGTGGAGAGGTTGGGATATTAGGGCCATACGACTGTGCTTTACGCAGAGAGTGGAGGGGGCGGGACGTCAGGGGCTGACAACACTACTTAACGCAGAGAGTGGAGGGGTGGGTATCAGGGCCATATATCAGTGCTTTAGGCAGAGAGTGGCAGGGGTAGGATGTCAGGGCCTGACCATACTGCTTTACGCAGAGAGTGGCGGGGGTGGGATTTCAGGGCCTGACCATACTGCTTTACGCAGAGTGTGGCAGGGGTGGTATGTCAAGGCTTGACGACACTGCTTTATGTAGAGAGTGGCGGGGGTGGGATGTCAGGGCCATACAACACTTCTTTACGCAGATAGTGGCAGGGGTGCGATGTCAGGGCCTGACAACAGTGCTAAACGTAGAGAGTGAAGGGGTGGGACTCAGGGCCATACGACACTGCTTTATGCAGAGAGCGGCAGGGGTGGGTGTCAGGGCAATACAACATGGGTTAACGCAGAGAGTGGAGGGGGTGGGATGTCAGAGCCTGAAAGCACTGCTTAACTCAGAGAGTGGAGGGGTGGGTATCAGGGCTATACGACACTTCTTTACGCAGAGAGTGACAGGGGTGGGATGTCAGGGCTTGACGATACTGCTTTACGCAGATAGTGGCGGGGGTGGGATGTCAGGGCTTGGCGACACTGCTTTATGCAGAAAGTGGAGGGGTGGGTTTCAGGGCCATACGACAGGGGTTAACGCAGAGAGTGACCGGGCTGGGATGTCAGGACCTGACGAGACTGCTTTACGCAGAGATTGGCGGGGGTGGGATGTCAGAGCTTGAGGAAACTGCTTCATGCAGAGAGTGGCGGTGGTGGGATGTCAGGGCTTGACGAAACTGCTTTTTGCAGAGAGTGGCAGGGGTGGGATGTCAGGGCTTGACGAAACTGCTTCATGCCGAGAGTGGCAGGGGTGGGATGTCAGGGCCTGACCATACTGCCTTACGCAGAGAGTGGCGGGGGTGGGATGTCAGGGCCTGACCATACTGCTTTACGCAGAGAGTGGCGGGGTCGGGATGTCAAGGCTTGATGACACTGCTTTATGTAGAGAGTGGCGGGGGTGGGATGTCAGAGCCATACAACACTTCTTTATGCTGAGAGTGGCAGGGGTGCAATGTCAGAGCCTGAAAACAGTGCGCAAAGCAGAGAGTGGAGGGGTGGGACTCAGGGCCATACGACACTGCTTTACGCAGAGAGTGGAGGGGTGGTTGTCAGGGCCATACGACACTTCTTTATGCAGAGAATGGCAGGGGTGGGATGTCAGGGCCTGATGATACTGCTTTATGCAGGAAGTGGCAGGGGAGGGATGTCAGGGCATGAAGACACTGCTTTATGCAGAGAGTGGAGTGGTGGATGTCTGGGCCATGTGACAATTCTTTACGCAGAGAGTGGAGGGATTGGTGTCAGGGCCATACGACAGTGCTTAACCCTAACCCTAACCCTAACCCTAACCCTAACAACGCCTGAAGAAGACCCAGGCAGGTCGAAACGTCGCGACACAAAGAAAAGCAAGATTGCCTTTTCACTGAGCCACAGACTCTACAGAGGTAAATTGCCTAACAGTGGAAACCTAACGGTGCCAACGAAGCTTTAGGCATTTTACTGGTAAGTATGGATCGTTATGGTATGCGTCAACCCAGAGTTGACAACGCACGCTGCCGTACGGTCACTCTCCACACCGCCGCCCACACCGCCTACACCACATCAAACCACACCACATCAAACACATCAAACAGACAGGATACCTTCCAACTAGGAACCAGGATCATCTACAAAATGATCCAGACAGTCCACCACCTAAAAAACACAGCAGTTTCCGGAGGGGAGAACCAGGCACCCGCCAGCCTACGACGGAAGACAGAGGAACTCAAGCACCTCATAAGACCGGCCAACCCAACCGCACTCACATGTTTGAAGCTAGTAAGCAATGCCAAAAACTGGCTCCACACCTCATTGCAGATCCTCGAAGAGCACTACGAGGAAACTCTCACACATCTGTCCAGACGACTGGAGGACCTGGAGCTTCCCCGCTGGGAACAAGCTTTCGCGGTTGCCTCCAACTGGGCAAAGAAAAATTATGGGAGGAAAATACAGAAGGACACGTTGGACCATACACAAGCTATGGTTACTGCTACACTTAGCAACAAGGAATCCACTATCCCCACGTCTCCAAACAGATTCCAAATACTCGACACACTAATCAGGGAAGAGGTAAATGGCTCGGAAGAGACATACGTAACCCAGGCAGAATCCCATCCAGAACCAGTGAAGAGACACTGGGAAAGCAGACATCCAACCCAGAAATCTGGCCCCATGAGAGCCAGAGCATATACTCCGGAAATAGATGACTTTCCTCCGATCCCCATGCCACAAAGGATCCGAAGAGAGCAGAGAAGACAAGAGGGAACCATGAGAAACACCCTAACTGGAATCTGTATCCCAAACAGCACCACCAGGGTACACCTCTCCCAGGACTCTAGCTCTGACCCTAACCTCAGCCCTAACCCTAACGCTTATACTGACGTTAACACCAACCCCGACACCAACCCTAACCCTAACCTTATCCCCAACCCTAATACTAACACTGACATTAACCCTGATCCTAACCCCGACCCTGATCCTAACCCTAACCCTAATACTAACACTGACATCAACCCTGATCCTAACCCCGACCCTGATCCTAACCCTAACCCTAATACTAACACTGACATCAACCCTGATCCTAACCCCGACCCTGATCCTAACCCTGACTCCGACCCCGACTATTACCCCCCCACACCACCACCAGCCCAACCAAGATACAGACCACACCGACATGACAAGACCACAAGAAAGCTAACGGACTGGAAGCTGGAAACCCACAAACGCTGGCTCTGCATAGGGGACTCCAATTTATCAAGAATACCCCCCTATGAAAATCCAGATCTACAGATAGAAAGCTACCCAGGAGCATCATTTTACAATGCAGCAAACCTCCTACAACACACCCCTCGGAACACAGGAGTGGAGAAAATCATTCTGTCCTTTGGAATCAATAACAAGGCACAAAAAGCAAAGGAAACAGCCATCAAACAACTACAACAGATGCTACGGGAAGCTAAGGGAACCTTCCCATCTGCAGAAATATACATCCCACTGATTAATTACTCCAGAGACCTGGAACCAGGATTCAGGAAAAACCTGGACACAATAAACAATCACATACAGCAAAACATGCCATACCTCCCCAAACTGGAAGAAGCCCTTTTCAAGACAGAAAGAGATGGAATTCACTGGACCACCGCAACAGCTCAAAAAATGCTAGACCACTGGTCACAACATTTAAACTGGTAAGCCCCAAAGCCGCAGAACAAGATGGGGACAAGAACAACAAAAACATTGTAAATCTAAGCAACAACTTCCACCCCACAACTGAACAAATAAACCTCCTCAATAAGGGCTTATCATTTGTCCCCACAGTAGGGACAAAGAAAGGTCAGAAAACCCGACTGAAAAGCGAAATCCGACAATACCACCGTCGCCTTAAACTGACCGCCTTCTTTGAGGATAAAGACACCGACACAGAAAGGGTTCCCTTCCTGCCTAAATCCACTTGGGAACCAAGGGAAAACCAACTGCCACCAGAAATCCAGGAAATAATCCAAGAGGACAACACAATTCTACGAAAACTCCGACCATACAGGGACTCACACAACATAACAAAGGAGGAAACCGTAGCCTTAAAACATTTAAAGGAAAACAAACATATAGTCATAAAACCAGCAGACAAAGGGAGTGCAATAGTTATCATGGATAGAGAACAATACATTGCAGAAGCACACAGACAATTAAATAATCAGGAACACTATACTACTTTGGAAGAACCGCTGTACAAACAAACAGCACTAGAAATAGGGCAAATCCTACAAACTCTGGTTGAACTAAAACACCTAACAAAAAAACAGGCATTCTACCTAAGAGGAGAGGAATCACCACGACCGAGGATCTTCTACCTCCTCCCAAAAATTCATAAAGCCCCAGAAACATGGCCACTCCCCTACGAAATTCCACCTGGGAGGCCCATAGTGTCCGACTGCAACAGTGAATCCTACAGAATAGCAGAATATCTAGACCATTTCCTCAACCCCATTTCTAAACACCACCCAAGTTACATCAAAGACACCTATGACTTTGTAGCCAAAGTCAGAAATGCTACAATACAACAGGAAGCCTTCCTGTTCACCATTGACATTGACAGTTTATACACCAACATTGAAACTACGGAGGGACTGAAAGCAGTCCGGGAGTGGTTTCTCAAATACCCTGACCGCAACAGACCAGAAACCCAAATTCTGAAGCTATTGGAAATTAGCCTCAACAAAAACGATTTTGAATTTGAAGAGCATCACTACTTACAAATAAAAGGAACTGCTATGGGGAAGCGCTTTGCTCCGGCCTATGCTGACATCTATATGGCCCATTGGGAAGCCACAGTATTCCCAAAATGCACACACAAACCTACACACTACTTCAGGTACCTCGACGACATCTGGGGAACCTGGACGCACGGCCCACAGGCCTTTCAAGAATTCATTAACACCCTCAACACACACCACAGGTCCATTAAACTCAAATACACCAAGCAGGAAAACCAGATAGATTTCCTAGACACTACCACATACAAGGGTTCCTCCTTCAACAACACAGGCAAACTGGACATTAAGGTATATTTCAAAGACACGGACACACACGGCTTACTGCACAAAGACAGCTTCCATCCAAAACATACTTTCAAAGGACTGGTAAAATCACAACTCCTACGCTTCCACAAAATCTGCACACAACAACAAGACTTTGAGGAAGCCAAACACACACTCTTCCAAGCTCTACGCCTGAGAGGATACACACGAAGTTTCCTCAGAAATGTGGCACAAACATTTCTAAACAGAAAAACACCTGATGACAGCAAAATAATACCCCTCATCACAACATACTCCCAACTCAGCGTAATAACCAACCAAAAACTAAAGTCTACATTCACCACGATATTAGAAAACACAAACCTACTGAGGGAACACAAAATCATATCTGCATATAGAAAAAACAAAAACCTACAGGATTATTTAGTCCAAAGCAAACTAAAACCTGTACAAAACAGATCAAATACACCAAAAGCCAAACACTTCAAACAGAAAACAACGATCCAAAACAACAAAACCAAAGAAATCTTCCAGTTGCAAAGGGCGCTCTCAGAAAACACCAATAACGCTGTCTATGGCATCCAGTGCAAAACGTGCGGGGTGACCTATGTGGGGGAAACAGGTAACTCCATCTGAACCCGACTGGCACAACACAGGTACAACATCCGGAACCAGCGGGAAAGGAGGACTCACCTGGTGGCACACTTCCTACAGCACGGGCTGGAAGCGCTGGAGGCCACAGGACTGGAGAGCAACCCCAACTGGACAGAGATGGAAAGAAAGAAAAAGGAAACGGAGTGGATCAAAAGACTTCATACTACCTTTCCACAAGGCCTGAACATCAGAAAATAAACTGGGAGGGTTTCAGTCGTTGGAAGGAGAGTGCAACACTCCTTGTCCCAGATGGTCCCTTTTTAGAGAAAATCTGGGAGAAAGAGCTTTGTTCCCCAACCCTAACCCTAACCCTAACCCTAACCCTAATTTCAAAAAGCATTTTCTGCACATATTTACTGACTACACTACACCGGTATAAATAAAGTTTTCAATACTGTGGACTTTTTTCTGCATCACTTAAAAATGAACAAATTAACCTCAAAGAATAAGGTTACATACAGAAATTTTTTAACGTAGTGAGTGGAGAGGTTGGGATATTAGGGCCATACGACTGTGCTTTACGCAGAGAGTGGAGGGGGCGGGACGTCAGGGGCTGACAACACTACTTAACGCAGAGAGTGGAGGGGTGGGTATCAGGGCCATATATCAGTGCTTTAGGCAGAGAGTGGCAGGGGTAGGATGTCAGGGCCTGACCATACTGCTTTACGCAGAGAGTGGCGGGGGTGGGATTTCAGGGCCTGACCATACTGCTTTACGCAGAGTGTGGCAGGGGTGGTATGTCAAGGCTTGACGACACTGCTTTATGTAGAGAGTGGCGGGGGTGGGATGCCAGGGCCATACAACACTTCTTTACGCAGAGAGTGGCAGGGGTGCGATGCAGGGCCTGACAACAGTGCTAAACGTAGAGAGTGAAGGGGTGGGACTCAGGGCCATACGACACTGCTTTATGCAGAGAGCGGCGGGGGTGGGATGTCAGGGCCTGATGAGACTGCTTTATGCAGAGAGTGGAAGGGTGGGTGTCAGGGCAATACGACATGGGTTAACGCAGAGAGTGGAGGGGGTGGGATGTCAGAGCCTGAAAGCACTGCTTAACTCTGAGAGTGGAGGGGTGGGTATCAGGGCTATACGACACTTCTTTACGCAGATAGTGGCGGGGGTGGGATGTCAGGGCTTGGCGACACTGCTTTATGCAGAAAGTGGAGGGGTGGGTTTCAGGGCCATACGACAGGGGTTAACGCAGAGAGTGACCGGGCTGGGATGTCAGGACCTGACGAGACTGCTTTACGCAGAGATTGGCAGGGGTGGGATGTCAGAGCTTGACGAAACTGCTTCATGCAGAGAGTGGCGGTGGTGGGATGTCAGGGCTTGACGAAACTGCTTTTTGCAGAGAGTGGCAGGGGTGGGATGTCAGGGCCATACGACAGGGGTTAACGCAGAGAGTGGCGAGGTGGGATGTCAGGGCTTGACGAAACTGCTTCATGCCGAGAGTGGCAGGGGTGGGATGTCAGGGCCTGACCATACTGCTTTACGCAGAGAGTGGCGGGGGTGGGATGTCAGGGCCTGACCATACTGCTTTACGCAGAGAGTGGCGGGGTCGGGATGTCAAGGCTTGACGACACTGCTTTATGTAGAGAGTGGCGGGGGTGGGATGTCAGGGCCATACAACACTTCTTTATGCTGAGAGTGGCAGGGGTGCGATGTCAGAGCCTGAAAACAGTGCGCAAAGCAGAGAGTGGAGGGGTGGGACTCAGGGCCATACGACACTGCTTTATGCAGAGAGTGGAGGGGTGGTTGTCAGGGCCATACGACACTTCTTTATGCAGAGAATGGCAGGGGTGGGATGTCAGGGCCTGATGATACTGCTTTACGCAGGAAGTGGCAGGGGAGGGATGTCAGGGCATGAAGACACTGCTTTATGCAGAGAGTGGAGTGGTGGATGTCTGGGCCATGTGACAATTCTTTACGCAGAGAGTGGAGGGATTGGTGTCAGGGCCATACGACAGTGCTTTACGCAGTGAGTGGCGAGGCTTGGATGAAAGGGCCATACGACAGTGCTTTACGCAGAGAGTAGAGGGGGAGGGATGTCAGGGCCTGACAACACTGCTTAACGCAGAGAGTGGAGGGGTGGGTGTCAGGGCCATACGACACTTATTTACGTAGAGAGTGGCAGGGGTGGGATGTCAGGGCCTGACGAAACTGCTTAACACAGAGAGTGGCGGGGTTCGATGTCAGGGCCATACGACAATTCTTTACGCAGAGAGTGGCAGGGTTGGGATGTCAGGGCCTGACTATACTGCTTTATGCAGAGAGTGGGGTGGTGGATGTCAGGGCCATGTGACAATTCTTTACGCAGAGAGTGGAGAGATTGGTGTCAGGGCCATACGACAGTGCTTTACGCAGAGAGTGGCGGGGGTAGGATGTCAGGGCCATACGACACTGCTTTACACAGATAGTGGCAGGGGTAGGATGTCAGAGCTTGACGACACTGCTTTATACAGAGAGTGGTGGAGTTGAGATGTCAGGGCCATAAGACACTGCTTTATTCAGAGAGTGGAGGGATTGGTGTCAGGGCCATACAACACTTCTTTATGCAGAGAGTGGCAGGGGTGGGATGTCAGGGCCTGACGATACTGCTTTACGCAGAGAGTGGCGGGGGTGGGATGTCAGGACTTGACGACACTTCTTTACGCAGAGAGTGGCAGGGGTGGGATGTCAGGGCCTAACGACACTGCTTTATGCAAGAGTGGAGGGGTGGGTGTAAGGGCCATACGACAATTCTATACGCAGAGGGTGGTGAGGGTGGGATGTCAGAGCCTGACAATACTGCTTGACGCAGAGAGTGTCAGGGGTGGGATATTAGGGCATGAAGGCACTGCTTTATGCAGAGAGTGGAGTGGTGGGTATCAGGGCCATGCGACATTTCTTTACGCAGAGAGTGGAGAGATTGGTGCCAGGGCCATACAACAGTGCTTTACGCAATGAGTGGCGAGACTTGGATGAAAGGGCCATACGAAAGTGCTGTACGCAGAGAGTAGAGGGGGTGGGATGTCAGGGCCTGACAACACTGCTTAACGCAGAGAGTGGAGGGGTGGGTGTCAGGGCCATACGACACTTCTTTAGGCAGAGAGTGACAGGGGTGGGATGTCAGGGCCTGACGAAACTGCTTTACGCAGAGAGTGGCGGGGTTTGATGTCAGGGCCATACGACACTTCTTTACGCAGAGAGTGGCAGGGGTGGGATGACAGGGCCTGACGACACTGCTTTATGCAGAGAGTGGCAGGGGAGGGATGTCACGGCCATAGGACAGTACTTTATGCAGAGAGTAAAGAGGTGGGTGATAGGGCAATACGACAATTCTTTACGCAGAGAGTGGTGAGGGTGGGATGTTAGGGCATGAAGACACTGCTTTATGCAGAGAGTTGAGTGGTGGGTGTCAGGGCCATACAACACTTCTTTACGTAGAGAGTGGCAGGGGTGGGATGTCAGGGTCTGACGACACTGCTTTATGCAGAGAGTGGCAGGGGTGGGATGTCAGGGCCTGACGAAACTGCTTTACGCAGAGAGTGGCGGGGTTGGATGTCACGGCCATAGGACAGTACTTTACGCAGAGAGTGGCGGAGGTGGGATGTCAGAGACTGCTTTATGCAGAGAGTAGAGGGGTGGGTGATAGGGCCATACAACAATTCTTTACGCATAGAGTGGTGAGGGTGGGATGTCAGGGCCTGACGATACTGCTTTACGCAGGAAGTGGCAGGGGAGGAATGTCAAGGCATGAATACACTGCTTTATGCAGAGAGTGGAGTGGTAGATGTCAGGGCCATGTGACAATTCTTTACGCAGAGAGTGGAGGGGTGTGTGTCAGGGCCTGACAACACTTATTTACGTAGAGAGTGGTGGAGGTGGGATGTCAGGGATTGGCGACACTGCTTTATGCAAAGAGTGGAGTGGTGGGTGTCAGGGCCATGCAACAATTCTTTACGCACAGAGTGGAGAGATTGGTGTCAGGGCCATACGACAGTGCTTTACGCAGAGAGTAGCGGGGGTGGGATGTCTGGGCTCGATGAGACTGCTTTATGCAGAGAGTAGAGGGGTGGGTGTCAGGGCCATACGACACGTCTTTACACAGAGAGTGGTTGGGATGGGATATCAGGGCCTGACGACACTGCTTTATGTAGAGAGTGGCAGGGGTGGGATGTCACGGCCATAGG
This sequence comes from Lepisosteus platostomus, assembly GCF_059453375.1. Taxonomy (NCBI): domain Eukaryota; kingdom Metazoa; phylum Chordata; class Actinopteri; order Semionotiformes; family Lepisosteidae; genus Lepisosteus; species Lepisosteus platostomus. The sequence continues at coordinate 26,076,653 of NC_142615.1, read as the reverse complement.
ACAGTACTTTATGCAGAGAGTAGAGGGGTGGGTGATAGGGCAATACGACAATTCTTTACACAGAGAGTGGTGAGGGTGGGATGTTAGGGCATGAAGACACTGCTTTATGCAGAGAGTTGAGTGGTGGGTGTCAGGGCCATGCAACAATTCTTTACGCACAGAGTGGAGAGATTGGTGTCAGGGCCATACGACAGTGCTTTACGCAGAGAGTGGCGGGGGTGGGATGTCAGGGCTTGATGAGACTGCTTTATGCAGAGAGTGGATTGGTGGGTGTTAGGGCAATACGACAATTCTTTACGGAGAGAGTGGTGAGGGTGGGATGTCAGGGCCTGACGATACTGCTTTACGCAGAGAGTGGAATGGTGGGTGTCAGGGATATGCGATAATTCTTTACGCAAAAAGTGGAGGGATTGGTGTCAGGGCCATACGACAGTGCTTTACGCAATGAGTGGCGAGGCTTGGATGACAGGGCCATACGACAGTGCTTTACACAGAGAGTGGCGGGGGTGGGATGTCAGGGCCTAACGATACTCCTTTACGCAAAGAGTGGTGGGGGTGGGATGTCAGGGCTTGACGACCCTGCCTTATGCAGGCAGTGGAGTGGTGGGTGTCAGGGTCATATGAAAATTCTTTACGCAGAGAGTGGAGAGATTGGTCTCAGGGCCTTACGATAGTACTTTACCCACTGAGTGACGAGGCTTTAATGAAAGGGCCATACGACAGTGCTTTACGCAGAGATTGACAGGGGTGGGATGTAAGGGCCTGATGATACTGTTTTACGCTGAGAGTGGAGGGGTGGGTGTCAGGGCCTGACAATACTCCTTTACGCAGAGAGTGGCAAAGGTGGGACGTTAGGGCCATACGACAGTACTTTACGCAGAGAGTGGCGGGGGTGGGATGTCAGGGCCTGAAGACACTTCTTTTCACAGAGAGTGGCGGGGGTGGGATGTCATTGCCTGAAGACACTGCATTTCGCAGAGAGTTCTGGTGGTGGGATGCCAGGGCATGACAACACTGCTAAAAGCAGAAAGTGGAAGGGTGCGTGTCAGGGCCATATGACACTGCTTTACGCAGAGAGTGGTGTGGGTGGGGTGTCAGAGCCATATGACACTGGTTTACGCAGAGTGTAGTGGCGGTGGGATGTCAGGGCCATACGACAGTGCTTAACGCAGAGACTGGCGGAGGTGGGATGTCAGCGCTGTACGACAGTGCTTCACGCAGAGAGTGGCGGGGGAGGGATGTCAGGGCCATAAGACACCGCTTTACACAGATAGTGGCAGGGGTGGTTGTCAGGGCCGTACGACACTTCTTTATGCAGAGAGTGGCGGGGGTGGGATGTCAGGGCCTGACGATACTGCTTTACGCAGAGAGTGGTGGGGGTGGGATGTCAGGGCATGACGAAACTGCTTTATGCAAAGAGTGGTGGGGTGGGTGTCAGGGCCATATGACACTTCTTTACGCAGAGAGTAACAGGGGTGGGATGTCAGGACCTGACGATACTGCTTTACACAGAGAGTGGAGGGGGTGGGATGTCAGGGCTTGAAGACACTGCTTAACGCAGAGAGTGGCGAGGGTTGGATGTCAGGGCCATATGACAGTGCTTTATGCAGAGAGTGGTGGGGATGGGATGTCAGGGCCTGATGAGACTGCTTTATGCAAAGAGTGGTGGGGTGGGATTTCAGGGTTTGACAACACTGCTTCATGCAGAGATTTGCGGGGGTGGGATGTCAGAGCCTGAAAACGCTGCTTAACGCAGACAGTGGAGGGGTGGGATGTCATGGCCTGACGATACCGCTTTACTCAGAGAGTGGCGGGGGTGGGATGTCAGGGCCATACCACCCTTCTTTACGCAGAGAGTGGCGGGGGTTGGATGTCAAGGCCAAACGACAGTGCTTTACGCAGAGACTGGCGGGTGTGGGATGTCAGGGCTTGACGACACTGTTTTATTCAGAGAGTGGAGGGGTGGGTGTCAGGTCCATACGTCAAATCTTTATGCAAGAGTGGCGGGGGTAGGATGTCAGGGCCTGAAGATACTGCTTTACGCAGAGAGTGGTGGGAGTGGGATGTCAGGGCATGACGACACTGCTTTATCCAAAGAGTGGTGGGTTGGGTGTCAGAGCCATACGACACTTCTTTACGCAGAGAGTAACAGGGGTGGGATGTCAGGACATGACGATACTGCTTTACCCAGAGAGTGGAGGGGGTGGGATGTCAGGGCTTGAAGACACTGCTTTATGCAGAGAGTGGCGAGGGTTGGATGTTAGGGCCATATGACAGTGCTTTACGCAGAGAGTGGCGGGGGTGGGATGTCACGGCCTGATGAGACTGGTTTATGCAAGGAGTGGAGGGGTGGGACTCAGGGCCATACGACACTTATTTATGTAGACAGTGGCGGGGGCAGGATGTCAGGGCCATACGACACTTCTATACGCAGAGAGTGGCAGGGGTAGGAAGTCAGGGCCTGAAAACACTGCTTAAAGCACAGAGTGGAGGAGTAGGTGTAAGGGCCATACGACACTTCTTTACGCAGAGAGTGGCAGGGGTGGGATGTCAGGGCCTTACGATACTGCTTTACGTAGAGAGTGGAGGGGGTGGGATGTCAGGGCCTGACTACACTGCTTAACGGAGAGAATGGAGGGGTGGGTGTCAGGGCCATACGACACTTCTTTACGCAGAGTGTGGCAGGGGTGGGATGTCAGGGCCTGACAACATTGCTTAACGCAGAGAGTAGAGGGGTGGGTGTCAGGGCCTGACAACACTGCTTTATGCAGAAAGTGGAGGTGTGGGTGTCAGGGCCATACGACAGGGGTTAACGCAGATAGTGACCGGGCTGGGATGTCAGGGCCTGACGAGACTGCTTTACGCAGAGATTGGCGGGGGTGGGATGTCAGAGCTTGAGGAAACTGCTTCATGCAGAGAGTGGCAGGGGTGGGATGTCAGGGCCTTACGACACTTCTTTACGCAGAGAGTGGAGAGATTGGTGTCAGGGCCATACGACAGGGGTTAACGCAGAGAGTGGCGAGGTGGGATGTCAGGGCTTGACGAAACTGCTTCATGCAGAGAGTGGCAGGGGTGGGATGTCAGGGCCTTACGACACTTCTTTACGCAGAGAGTGGAGAGGTGGGTGTCAGGGCCATAGGACACTTATTTACGCAGAGACTGGCGGAGGTGGGATGTCAGGTCTTGGCGACACTGTTTTATGCAGAGAGTGGCGGGGGTGGGATGTCAGGGCCTAACAACACTTCTTTACGCAGATAGTGGCAGGGTTGGGATGTCAGGACTTGACAACATTGCTATATGCAGAGAGTGGAAGGTTGGGTGTCAGGGCCATGCGATGGGTTAACGTAGAGAGTGGTGAGGGTGGGATGTTAGGGCCATACGACAGTGCTTTACGCAGAGAGTGGAGGGGGCGGGATGTCAGGGGCTGACAACACTACTTAACGCAGAGAGTGGAGGGGTGGGTATCAGGGCCATATGTCAGTGCTTTCCGCAGAGAGCGGCAGGGGTAGGATGTCAGGGCCTGACCATACTGCTTTACGCAGAGAGTGGCGGGGGTGGGATGTCAGGGCTTGACGACACTGCTTTATGTAGAGAGTGGCGGGGGTGGGACTCAGGGCCATACGACACTGCTTTATGCAGAGAGTGGAGGGGTGGTTGTCAGGGCCATACGACACTTCTTTATGCAGAGAGTGGCAGGGGTGGGATGTCAGGGCCTGACGAAACTGCTTTACGCAGAGAGTGGCGGGGTTGGATGTCAGGGTCATAAGACATTGCTTTACGCAGAGAGCGGCGGGGCTGGGATGTCAGGGCCTGATGAGACTGCTTTATGCAGAGAGTGGAAGGGTGGGTGTCAGGGCAATACGACATGGATTAACGCAGAGAGTGGAGGGGGTGGGATGTCAGAGCCTGAAAGCACTGCTTAAAGCACAGAGTGGAGGAGTAGGTGTAAGGGCCATACGACACTTCTTTACGCAGAGAGTGGCAGGGGTGGGATGTCAGGGCCTTACGATACTGCTTTACGTAGAGGGTGGAGGGGTGGGTATCAGGGCTATACGACATTTCTTTACGCAGAGAGTGGCAGGGGTGGGTATCAGGGCTATACGACACTTCTTTACGCAGAGAGTGGCAGGGGTGGGATGTCAGGGCCTGACGATACTGCTTTACGCTGATAGTGGCGGGGGTGGGATGTCAGGGCTTGACGACACTGCTTTATGCAGAAAGTGGAGGGCTGGGTGTCAGGGCCATACGACAGCGGTTAACGCAGAGAGTGACCGGGGTGGGATGTCAGGGCATGAGGACACTACTTTATGCAGAGAGATTTTAGGGGTTAGTGTCAGGGCCATACGACAGTGCTAAATGCAGTGAGTGGCGAGGCTGGGATGTCAGGCCCATACGACAGTGCTTTACGCAGAGAGTGGCGAAGTTGGGATATTTGGGCCATACGACAGTGCTTTACGCAGAGAGTGGAGGGGGCGGGATGTCAGGGCCTGACAACAATTCTTAACGCAGAGAGTGGAGGGGTGGGTATCAGGGCCATATGTCAGTGCTTTAGGCAGAGAGTTGCAGGGGTAGGATGTCAGGGCCTGACCATACTGCTTTACGCAGAGAGTGGCGGGGATGGGATGTCAGGGCCTGACCATGCTGCTTTACGCAGAGAATGGCGGGGGTGGTATGTAAAGGCTTGACGACACTGCTTTATGTAGAGAGTGGCGGGGGTGAGATGTCAGGGCCATACAACACTTCTTTACACAGAGAGTGGCAGGGGTGCGATGTCACGGCCTGACAACAGTGCTTAACGCAGAGAGTGGAGGAGTGGGACTCAGGGCCATACGACACTGCTTTATGCAGAGAGTGGCAGGGGTGGGATGTCAGGGCATGACGATACTGCGATACGCAGAGAGTGGCAGGGGTTTGGATGTCAGGGTCATAAGACATTGCTTTACGCAGAGAGTGGCGGGGGTGGGGTGTCAGGGCCATACGACATGGGTTAACGCAGAGAGTGGAGGGGTGGGTATCGGGGCTATACGACACGTCTTTACGCAGAGAGTGGCAGGGGTGGGATGTCAGGGCCTGACGATACTACTTTACGCAGATAGTGGCGGGGGTGGGATGTCAGGGCTTGACGACACTGCTTTATGCAGAGAGTGGAGGGGGTGGGATGTCAGGGCCTGACAACACTGCTTAACGCAGAGAGTGGAGGGGTGAGTGTCAGGGCCATATGACAGTGCTTTACGCAGAGAGTGGCGGGGCTGGTATGTCAGGGCCTGACGAGACTGCTTTACGCAGAGATTGGCGGGAGTGGGATGTTGGACCTTGACGAAACTGCTTCATGCAGAGAGTGGCGGGGGTGGGATGTTAGGGCTTGACGAAACTGCTTTATGCAGAGAGTGGCAGGGGCGGGATGTCAGGGCCTTACGACACTTCTTTACGTAGAGAGTGGTAGGGGTGGGATTTCAGGGCCTGACAACACTGCTTAAAGCAGAGAGTGGAGAGGTGGGTGTCAGTGCCATACGACACTAATTTACGCAGAGACTGGCGGGGGTGGGATGTCAGGTCTTGGCGACACTGTTTTATGCAGATAGTGGCGGGGGTGGGATGTCAGGGCCTAACAACACTGCTTAACGCAGAGAGTGGTGGGGTGGGATGTCAGGGCTTGACGACACTACTTTATACAGAGAGTGGAGGGTTGGGTATCAGGGCTATACGACAATTCCTTATGCAGAGAGTGGAGGGATTGGTGTCAGGGCCATACGACAGTGCGTTACGCTGAGAGTGGAGGGGGATGGATGTTAGGGCTTGACGGTACTGGTTTACGGAGATAATGGCGGGGATGGGATGTCAGGGCTTGACAACATTGCTTTATGCATAGAGTGGAACGTTGTGTGTCAGGGCCATACGACAGTGCTAAATGCAGTGAGTGGCGAGGCTGGGATGTCAGGCCCATACAATACTGCTTTACGCAGAGAGTGGAGGGGCTGGGGTGTTAAGGCCTGACAACATTGCTTAACGCAGAGAGTGGAGGGGTGAGTGTCAGGGCCATATGACAGTGCTTTAGGCAGAGAGTGGCGTGGCTGGGATGTTAGGGCCTGACGAAACTGCTTTACGCATTTAGTGGCGGGGCTGGGATGTTAGAGCTTGACGAAACTGCTTCATGCAGAGAGTGGCGGGGGTGGGATGTCAGGGCTTGACGAAACTGCTTTATGCAGAGAGTGGCAGGGGTGGGATGTCAGGGCCATACGACAGGGGTTAACGCAGAGAGTGGCAGAGGTGGGATGTCAGGGCTTGACGAAACTGCTTCATGAAGAGAGTGGCGGGGGTGGGATGTTAGGGCTTGACGAAACTGCTTTATGCAGAGAGTGGCAGGGGTGGGATGTCAGGGCCTTACGACACTTCTTTACGCAGAGAGTGGTATTGGTGGGATGTCGGAGCCTGACAACACTGCTTAAAGCAGAGAGTGGAGAGGTGGGTGTCAGGGCCATACGACACTAATTTACGAAGAGACTGGCGGGGGTGGGATGTCAGGTCTTGGCGACACTGTTTTATGCAGAGAGTGGCGGGGGTGGGATGTCAGGGCCTGACGATACTGCTTTACGCAGGAAGTGGCGGGGGAGGGATGTCAGGGCATGAAGACACTGCTTTATGCAGAGAGTGGAGTGGTGGATGTCTGGGCAATGTGACAATTCTTTACGCAGAGAGTGGAGGGATTGGTGTCAGGGCCATACGACAGTGCTTTACGCAGTGAGTGGCGAGGCTTGGATGAAAGGGCCATACGACAGTGCTTTACGCAGAGAGTAGAGGGGGTGGGATGTCAGGGCCTGACAACAATGCTTAACGCAGAGAGTGGAGGGGTGGGTGTCAGGGCCATACGACACTTATTTACGTAGAGAGTGGCGGGGGTGGGATGTCAGGCCCTGACGAAACTGCTTTATGCAGAGAGTGGAGTGGTGGATGTCAGGGCCATACGACAATTCTTTACGCAGAGAGTGGCAGGGTTGGGATGTCAGGGCCTGACAATACTGCTTTATGCAGAGAGTGGAGTGGTGGATGTCAGGGCCATACGACAATTCTTTACACAGAGAGTGGAGAGATTGGTGTCAGGGCCATACGACAGTGCTTTACGCAGAGAGTGGCGGGGGTGGGATGTCAGGGCCATAAGACACTGCTTTACACAGATATTGGCAGGGGTAGGATGTCAGAGCTTGACGATACTGCTTTATGCAGAGAGTGGTGGAGTTGAGATGTCAGGGCCATAAGACACTGCTTTATGCAGAGAGTGGAGGGATTGGTGTCAGTGCCCTACAACAATTCTTTATGCAGAGAGTGGCAGGGGTGGGATTTCATGGTCTGACGAATCTTCTTTATGCAGAGAGTGGAGGGGTGGGTGTCAGGGATTGACGACACTTATTTACGTGGAGAGTGGCAGGGGTGGGATGTCAGGGCCTGACAACATGGCTTAACGCAGAGAGTGGAGGGGTGGGTGTCAGGGTCATACGACAATTCTTTACGCAGAGAGTTAGAGGGGTGTGATGTCAGGGCCTGACGATTCTGCTTTACGCAGAGAGTGGAGGAGGTGGGATGTCTGGGCTTAACGACACTGCTTTATGCAGAGAGTGGCGGGGGTGGGAAATCAAGCCTTGAGAACACTGCGTCATGCAGAGAGTGGCGGAGGTGGGATGTCAGGGCCATACGACACATCTTTACGCTGAGAGTGGCAGGGTTGGGATGCCAGGGCCTTTTAACACTGCTTAACTCAGAGAGTGGAGGGGTGGGTTTCAGGGCTATACGATACTGCTTTATGCAGAGAGTGTTGGGGGTGGGATTTCATGGTCAGACGAATCTTCTTTATGCAGAGAGTGGAGGAGTGGGTGTCAGGGATTGACGACACTTATTTACGTGGAGAGTGGCAGGGGTGGGATGTCAGGGCCTGAAAACATGGCTTAATGCAGAGAGTGGAGGGGTGGGTGTCAGGGTCATATGACAATTCTTTACGCAGAGAGTTACAGGGGTGTGATGTCAGGGCCTGAAGATACTGCTTTATGCAGAGAGTGGAGGGGGTGGGATGTCTGGGCTTAACGACACTGCTTTATGCAGAGAATGGGAGGGGTGGGATGTCAGGGCCATATGACACTTATTTACGTAGAGAGTTGCAGGGGTGGGATGTCAGCGCCTGACAACACTGCTTAACGCACAGAGATGAGAGGTGGGTGTCAGGGCCACTCGACACTTCTTTACGCAGAGAGTGGCAGGGGTGGGATGTCTGGGCATGAAGACACTGCTTTATGCAGAGAGTGGAGGTGTGGGTGTCAGGGTCATACGACAATTGTTTATACAGAGAATGGCAGGGGTGGGATGTCAGGGCCTGACGATACTGCTATACGCAGAGAGTGGAGGGGTGGGTGTCAGAATCATATGACAGTGCTTTAGGCAGAGAGTGGCGGGGGTGGGATTTCAGGGCATGACCATACTGCTTTACGTAGAGAGTGGCGGGGGTGGGATGTCAGGGCATGAAGACACTGCTTAACGCAGGGAGTGGAGGGGTGGGTGTCAGAGTCATATGTCAGTGCTTTAGGCAGAGAGTGGCGGGGGTGGGATTTCAGGGCATGACCATACTGCTTTACGTAGAGAGTGGCGGGGGTGGGATGTCAGGACCTGACGAGACTGCTTCATGCAGAGAGTGGTGGGGGTGGGATGTCAGGGCCTGACGATACTCCTTTACGCAGAGAGTGGCAGTTGTGGGATATCAGGGCTTGAAGACACTGCTTTATGCAGAGAGTGGCGGGGGTGGGATTTCAGGGCCATACGACACTTCTTTACGCAGAGAATGGCAGGGGTGGGATGTCAGGGCCTGACGATACTCCTTTACGCAGTGAGTTGCGAGGGTGGGATATCAGGGCTTGACGACCCTGCTTTATGCAGAGAGTGGAGGGGTGGGTGACAGAGCCATAAGACACTGCTTTATGTAGAGAGTGGAGGGGCTGGGATGTTGGGGCCTTAAGATACCGCATTAAGCAGAGAGTGGCGGGGGTGGGATGTCAAAGCCATATGACAAGTCTTTATGCAGGGAGTGGCAGGGGTGGGATGTCAGGGCCTGACGATACTCCATACGCAGAGAGTGGCAGGGATGGGATATCAGGGTTTGACGACACGGCTTTATGCAGAGAGTGGACGGGGTGGGATGTCAGGGTCTGACGATACTCCTTAACGCAGTGAGTGGTGAGGGTGGGATGTCAGGGACATACGACAGTGCTTTACATAGAGAGTGGAGGGGTGGGATATCAGGGCCATACGACAGTGCTTCACGCAGAGAGTGGCAGGAGTGAGATGTCAGGGCCCTACGACACAATTTTACGCAGTTAGTGGTGAGGGTGGGATGTCAGGGATTGACGACTCTGCTTCATGCAGAGAGTGGAGGGGTGGGTGTCAGGGCCATACGGGACTTCTTTACACAGAGAGTGGCAGAGGTGGGATGTCAGAGCCTGACGATACTGCTTAACGCAGATAGTGGCGGGGGGGGGGATGTCTGGGCATAAAGATAAGGCTTTATGCACAGAGTGGAGGGGTGGGTGTCAGGGCCATACGACAATTGTTTACGCAGAGAGTGAAGGGATTGGTGTCAGGGCCATACGAAAGTGCTTAACGCAGTGAGTGGAGAGGCTGGGATATCAGGGCCATATGACACTGCTTAACGCAGAGAGTTGAGGTGTGGGTGTCAGGGCCTGACGATACTGTTTTACGCAGATAGTGGCGGGGGTGGGATGACAAGGCATGAAGACACTGCTTCATGCAGAGAGGGGAGGGGTGGTTGTCAGGGCCATACGACAATTCTTTACGCAGAGAGTAGCCGGATTGGTGTCAGAGCCATACGAAAGTGCTGAAAGCAGTGAGTGGCGATGCTGGGATATCAAGGCCTGACCATACTGCTTTACGCAGAGAGTGGAGAGTTGGGTGTCAGGGCCGTTCGACATTGTTTTAAGCAGAGAGTGGAGGGGGTGGGATGTCAGGGCTTGACGACACTGCTTTACGCAGAAAGTGGAGGGGGTGGGATGTCAGGGCATGAGAACACTGCTTAACGCAGAGAGTGGAGAGGTGAGTGTCAGGAGAATACGACACTTCTTTAGGCAGAGAGTGGCATTGGTGGGATGTCAGGGCCTGACGATACAGCTTTAAGCAGAGAGTGGAGGGGGTGGGACGTCAGGACTTGACGACACTGCTTTATGCAGAGAGTGGAGGAGTGGGTGTGAGGGCCATACGACAATTCTTTACGCAGAGAGTGGTGGGGGTGGGATGTCAGAGCCTGACGATAGTGCTTTACGCAGAGAATGGCGGGGGTTGGATTTCAGGGCCATACGATAGTGCTTTACGTAGAGAGTGGCGGGGGTGGGATCTCAGGGCCTGATGAGACTGCTTTATGCAGAGAGTGGAAGGGTGGTTGTCAGGGCCATACGACAGGGGTTAACGCAGAGAGTGGCGGGGGTGGGAATTCAGGCCATGAAGACACTGCTTTATGCAGAAAGTGGAGGGGTGGGTGTCAGGGCCATACGTCAATTCTTTACGCAGAGAGTGGCAGGGGTGGGATGTCAGGGCCTGACGAAACTGTTTACGCAGAGAGTAGAGGGGGTGGGATGTCAAGGCTTGACGACACTGCTTTATGCAGAAAGTGGCGGGGGTGGGATGTCAGGGCATGAAGACACTGCTTTACGCAGATAGTGGCGGGGGTGGGATGTCAGGGCATGAAGACACTGCTTTATGCAGAGAGTGGAGGGGTGGGTGTCAGGGCCATTCGATAGTGCATAACGCAGTGAGTGGCGAGGCTGGGATGTCAGGGACATACGACAGAGCTTTACGCAGATAGTGGAGGGGGTGGGATGTCAGGGCTTAACAACACTGCTTAACGCAGATAGTGGAGGGGTTGGTGTCAGGACCATGCGGCACTTTTTTAGGCAGAGAGTAGCAGGGGTGGGATGTCAGGGCCTGACGATACAGCTTTAAGCAGAGAGTGGAGGGGGTGGGATGTCAGGGCTTGACGACACTGCTTAACGCAGAGAGTGGAGGGGTGGGTGTCAGGGCCATATGACTGTGCTTTAGGCAGAGAGTTGCGGGGGTGGGATGTCAGGGCCTGACGAAACTGCTTTACGCAGAGAGTGGAGGGGGTGGGATGTCAGGGCCTGACAACACTGCTTAACGCAGAGAGTGGAGGGGTCGGTGTCAGGACCATATGACACTTCTTTAGGCAGAGAGTGGCAGGGGTGGGATAACAGGGCCTGACGATACTGCTTTACGAAGAGAGTGGTGGGGGTCGGATGTCAGGACCATAGAACATTGCTTTACGCAGATAGTGGCGGGGGTGGGATGTCAGGGCTTGACGACACTGTTTTATGCAGAGAGTGGAGGGGTGGGTGTCAGGGCCATACGAATGGGGTTAACGCAGAGAGTGGCAGGGGTGGGATGTCAGGACTTGACGAAACTGCTTTATGCAGAGAGTGGCAGGGGTGGGATGTCAGGGCCATACTACACTTCTTTACGCAGAGAGTGGCAGGGGTGGGATGTCAGGACTTGACGAAACTGCTTTATGCAGAGAGTGGCGGGGGTGGGATGTCAGGGCCATACTACACTTCTTTACGCAGAGAGTGGCAGGGGTGGGATGTCAGGGCCTGACAACACTGCTTAACGCAGAGAGTGGAGGGGTGGGTGTCAGGGCCTGACGATACTGCTTTACGCAGAGAGTGGCAGGTGTGAGATGTCATGGCCTGACGATACTGCTTTACGCAGAGAGTGGAGGGGGTGGGATGTCAGGGTTTGACAACACTGCTTTATGCAGAGAGTGGCGGGGGTGGGTGTCAGGGCTGGACGACACTGTTTTAAGCAGAGAGTGGAGGGGGTGGGATGTCAGGGCCGTACGACACTTCCTTAGGCAGACAGTGGCAGGGGTTGGATGTTAGGGCCTGAAAACAATCATTAACGCAGAGAGTGGAGGGGTTGGATGTCAGGGCCATATAACAGTGCTTTAGGCAGAGAGTGGCGGGGGTGGGATGTCATAGCCTGACCATACTGCTTTACGCAGAGAGTGACGGGGATGGGATGTCAGGGCCTGACAACACTCCTTAACGCAGAGAGTGGAGAGGTGGGTATCAGGGCCATATGACGGTGCTTTAGGCAGAGATTCCTTCTGTTTCCTCTGGACAAGAAATAAAAATATTTTCTTGTTCCCCGGATATACAGGGAAGTCGTGTGCCGGCTGAGGTCACAACAGCCTCCCTGCCACAGGAGCGGTGCTCCAAGCAGCCGCCTGATCCACCAGGTAAAGCACACACCTTTTACATCCCTAAAGAGGAGCAGATCTCCCCACCTGGCGATGAAAAGGAGCTTTCCCTGTGCACCCTGGCACCCAAGAGGGGTCAGGACCACCACCCTGCAGTGGTGGAAGGGATCCAGATGGCAGGAGAGCAGGTTGGTGATGTAGCCCTCACCCTTAGCCCTGAGAGGTCCTCTATTAGTGAGGATCTGCTTGAGCAGCTGTCACAGGGCCACCGCCAGGTGCCCCTGGTGCAACATTCACAGGTTAGACAGGAGGTCCAGCTGGACGCTGAGACTACTGCGCTGTGGACACACCTGATCCCAGATGCAGATTCCCTCTGCTGTGACCCAGGGAACCTGCAGTCAGGTAACATTATTTCTCACAACTACCAGGTAGTGAGTGAGACTGACCTGATTGTTCCTGCCTCAACGGTAGGGTTGCCAACACACCCAGTCCCCCAGAAGGGACAGGGAATGAAAGCCGAGCCGGTTTTCTTACAGCCACCAGCTCAGTCTGTCAGTCTGAGTCCGACCAACAGTGGTTCAGCCAGACTGGAGCTGGATGGTCAAGTCACCCGCCTGCCAGTGCAGGACATCGCAAAGAGGGGTGTCAGAATCCCCGCCTGCACTGACATGGGCCTGGTGAGTGATAGTAAGTTCAAAGACAGTGAACTAGCTATCCCAGTGCTGGGGCAGCTCCCTGAACCCCTAGCGAGGGAAGGGGGGAGCGAGCAGGTGTCTTACACCCATGCCCAGCGAACGACTGTAAACATGCCGATAGAGGGATTCCTCAATCAGGAGGTGTGCAGGGTGGACCTGAACAGTGAGAATGGGATAACAATCCCAGATCACTCAGGTGCTCCAGATGACCACTCAGCCGAGGGTCAGGCATGCTCCACCGCTGCACCGCCCCCTGCAGGGTTCCTAGAGCACAGGCATGAACAAATCGAAAAAGCAGATGCCCTGGAAAAGGAGGAGCAGCATCAGCAGCTGTGTCAGATCTCCCCAGATTTCCAGGATGTTGGTGCCCAAGATGCCACATGGCATACTGAGAAAGACACCATGTACACGCTGCACCAGCTTAGAAAGGCAACAGTCACTCAGAAGGAGATGACTGGGATCAGCCACCCGAAAAGACTTTTGGGAGGACTGATTGCTGCCGCCACTGTTGCACGTTTGCTTTTTCTGGTAGGTTTCTTGTGCTACTGGCACTCTCACCCTGACTGCCCCAAGAAGGCAGGTGTCAGAGATGCCAGAGGGTAGTGAGAGACTGTATCGACAGCAGCAAAAGTTGGAAAGCTTAGGGAAAACCCTACAGCCAACTTCCTATGCAACAGGGTTAAACCTTATTCCCCAACCAGTGGACATGATTGTTGGTGTTGTACAGTGGGTTTATGCTTGTGTGCAACAGGCCAGAATGTTGACACAAGACCTGTTAAGGGAGTTTAGTGCCACTGTAGCCAGCCTAGCTATGGCACAATTCCCAACCCACTTGATTCCACTCTTCTCAGTAGAGGAGTATGTGACATTAACCCCATCGATCATAGCTCACCCAGAAGGCAATCCAAGATTGAATTCGGTTCCAAATCTTGAGATGGGTATGGCTACCAAAGCTATCCATTGGCTGTGTCTAAACGATTCACCAATGAAGGGTGTAAAGCTACTAACGAGCAGAGGGAGGTTAATGAACCCCATGAAGAGCAGGTGGGAAGTAAATGGCTGGTCAGCACACCACATTTAACTGTCACCATGACTTGTGACAGGCATGATACAGCTACCACAATGCAGCTACCTAATCAAACAGTTTTCCTGTAAGTTCCCGAGGAGGCCATAGTACAGCTTGAACTTAACACTGTACTGTCTAGAACCAGACAACATAAGACCAAACTTGAGGTCGTGGATGCCTTCAGGTGCCACACTATTGAATTGGATAGAAATCCAAGAAACCGTAAGCCCTGAAGAGGTACAGGTAGTTGAGTTTGCTTTAATGGAACAAACCTCCAAATCACCCTAGCAGATACCCAACACAGGTGCCGTGGGTCATCAGGGGGGCTGGGAACAGGAACCGTTGTTATTGTAATACTGCTGCTGGGTAGCTGGATAATGACTGACAGTGTACTCTGAATGCAGTACTCTCACATCAAGATGTACTCCGGGTAGCACGAATGAGTCAAAGGTAGCATGTCAAAAGAAAGGAAGTGACTTCTCCCCAAATATCTACTACAGAGGTATCAGATATTGACAGTGAACTTCCTGATGTGTAATTCCTAGACATAGATAATGTCTCCTACCGTGTTTATACATACTCCAGATGTTATTCATCCTGTTTGTTCCCAATGCTGGTTCCAGTATGAATTCTCGAGGAGTAATGTGGACATTTAAGGTTAATGTTCTAATGGCAAGGGACATCACTTAACTCTGTTTTGTTTTGTAGGAAACAACGCCTCAGGACCTCGTGACCTTCAAAAAGGGGGGATATGTAGCGGCGAGGCTTATTAATAAGAAAGAATTAAGTGTTCTGAGCCTTCCCAAATGAGGCCCCATTTCTCTGTTCATCTCTGTGGTGCAGCCACAGAGAAACTATTCATGCAAGCTGATTTAGGGTTCCTTTGAAAAGGACAGCTCCCAAAGGGGGATGCACTTAGCTAAGCCTGGCTATCATGATCAATGGTCATCCATTGGCGCCTATCTGTCTAGGGAGTGCCAGATGGACATCTGGACTGCATTCCTAGGTGTCAGGAGTAAGTGACTCATATCTCACCTTGATCAACCAATCAGGGACTGGTAGGGCCGAGTAACCCATGTGGGACTCTGATGCCCATGGAACTTTCAGCCAATCAACGAGCTGAAGTTCCTCCAGGTAAAAACAGGCAACACAGAGAGCCTGAAAGAGTAAGATTCAGTGAGATTCAGAAGGGATTCAGTGGAGAATTCTGTGGACTTTTCTAAAGGGAATTCAAAGGAGAATTCCAGGGCAGGACGGCCCAGGAGCAGAAGGCTCCCAAGGGCAGGACATTCTCGCAGCGCGCCTCCTGACCATCCTGAGACTCAGCCCGGACAACCACGGAACGGCCAGTGTGTCTGAGTGCCAGAACTTTCCTTTGTTCTAAGAGTCTAGAGTGGAGGTTGCCAGAGAGTAACCAGAGAATCCACCCGAGGTTAGCACCAGCAGCAAGCCTCATAAACAGGTCAGAACTGTGGACAGCTGAATCACTATTCAGAACTAGCTCTTCATCAGGAACGAACCGGTCCTCTTCCCGACTTGCTGGGACCCACAGTCATCTTTTCTCCTGTGCACAAACTTTGCTAGTTAAAGCCAACACTAACTATCCGGTCAGTGAGCATCTGCAGCGCACCGTCGCAAGCCGCACAACACAGCCTGGCACCGAGCCAGACAGCGCGGATTGGACAGCAACAGCCTGCAACTGTTTCTTTGTGCCCGCAGGAGATCTGAATCCCCAGAGATTGGATGAGTATTCAACTTCACTGCATTACAGCTCGAGAATTCAATTGTTATCCAAACCAGTTGATATCAATTTAATTCCTAAGAGTTATGTACTTGTTTTGAGTATCTAATGTAGAAGTTGTAACCAAGATCACTTTACGAAACGGTCTAAATGAATGATATACTGAACGTACGTCCTCTTGATATGTGTAACACTTTGTAACTGACTGAATATATACCTTTTGTATTCTGATAACCCTCTCGGTAAGATCTGTTAGTTTTATATGCATATTCTATGTATTAATAAATGTATCCTCGTGTATTAGTACCTGTGTGTGTGCGTTGTTTGAGTTATGTCGCATGGTTGGATTCTAAAGCCATTAAAATAATCAACGTTGTGATTTACTGCTTCAATTAATAATTGTCTCAGTAAATGCCCAAACCCTACAGAACTGGTGCCTTCAGAGAGCCACTATGATTATATATTTGGCATCCCTGAGCCGGTTTTCTTACAGATGTCAGGGCCATACGACAGTGCTTTACGCAGAGAGTGGTGGGGGTGAGATGTCAGGGCCTGATGAGACTGCTTTATGCAGAGAGTGGAGGGTTGGGTGTTAGGGCCATACAACAATTCTTTACGGAGAGAGTGCTGAGGGTGGGATGTCAGGGCCTGACGATACTGCTTTACGCAGAGAGTGGAATGGTGGGTGTCAGGGCCATACGACAGTGCTTTACCTAGACAGTGGCGGGGGTGGGATGTCAGAGCCTGAGAACACTGCTTAACGCAGAGAGTGGAGGGTTGGGTGTCAGGGCCAAAGACACTTCTTTACGCAGAGAGTCGAGGGGTGGGTGTCAGGGTCTTACGACAATTCTTTAAGCAGAGAGTGGAGGGATTGGTTTCAGGGTCATACGAAAGTGCTTAACGCAGTGAGCGGGTGGGGTGGGATGTCAGGGCTTGACGACACTGTTTTATGAAGAGAGTGGCGGGGGTTGGATGTCAGGGCCATACGACAGTGCTTTATGCAGAGAGTGTAGAGGGTAGGATGTCAGGGCCTGACCATACTGCTTTACGCAGAGAGTGGCGGGGTGGGATTTCAGGGCATGATGACACTGCTTTATGCAGAGACTGGCGGGGGTGGGATGTCTGGGCCATATGACACTTCTTTACGCAGAGAGTGGAGGGGTGGGTCTCAGGGCCATACGACACTGCTTTACGCAGTGAGTGGCGGGGGAGGGATGTCAGGGCCATAAGACACTGCTTTACACAGATAGTGGCAGGGGTAGGATGTCAGAGCTTGACGACACTGCTTTATGCAGAGAGTGGTGGAGTTGAGATGTCAGGGCCATAAGACACTGCTTTATGCAGAGAGTGGAGGGATTGGTGTCAGGGCCATACAACACTTCTTTAAGCAGAAAGTGGCGGGGGTGGGATGTCAGGGCCTGACGATACTGCTTTACGCAGAGAGTGGCGGGGGTTGGATGTCAGGGCCAAACGACAGTGCTTTACGCAGAGAGTGGCGGGGGTGGGATGTCAGGGCCTGACAACACTGCTTAACGCAGAGAGTGGAGGGGTGGGTGTCAGGGCCATACGACACTTCTTTAGGCAGAGAGTGACAGGGGTGGGATGTCAGGGACTGACGAAACTGCTTAACGCAGAGAGTGGAGGGGTTCGATGTTAGGGCCATTCGACAGTGCTTTACGGAGAGAGTGGTGGGGGTGGGATATCAGGGCCTGATGAGACTGATTTATGCAGAGAGTGGAGGGGTGGGTGTCAGTCCATACGACACTTCTTTATGCAGAGAGTGGCGGGGGTTGGATGTCAGCGCCATAAGACAGTGCTTTACGCAGAGAGTGGTGGGGGTGGGATGTCAGGGCTTGACGACACTGTTTTATGCAGAGAGTGGAGGGAGGGTGTCAGGGCCATACGACACTTCTTTACGCAGAGAGTGGCAGGGGTGGGATGTCAGGGCCTGACGACACTGCTTGATGCAGAGAGTGGCAGGGGTGGGATGTCAGGGCCTGACGAAACTGCTTTACGCAGAGAGTGGCGGGGTGGGATGTCAGGGCCATACGACACTTCTTTAGGCAGAGAGTGGCAGGGGTAGGATGTCAGGGCCTGACGATACTGCTTTACGCAGAGAGTGGTGGGGGTGGGATGTCAGGGCTTGACGACACTGCTTTATGCACAGAGTGGCAGGGGTGAGATGTCAGGGCCATACGACACTTCTTTACGCAGAGAGTGGAGGGGTGGGATGTCAGGGCTTGACGACACTGCTTTATGCAAAGAGTGGAGAGGTGGGTGTCAGAGCCATAAGACACTGCTTATGGCAGAGAGTGATGGGATTGGTGTCAAGGCCTGATGATACTGCTTTAAAGCAGGGATGGGATGTCAGGGACTGACGATACTGCTTAACGCAGAGAGTGGAGGGGTGGGTGTCAGGGTCATATGACAGTGCTTTAGGCAGAGAGTGGCGTGGGTGGGATGTCAGGGCCTGACCATACTGCTTTACGCAGAGAGTGGCGGGGGTGGGATGTCAGGGCCTGACGAGACTGCTTAATGCAGAGAGTGGAGGTTTGGGTGTCAGGGCTATACGACACTTATTTATTTAGAGAGTGGCGGGGGTTGGATTTTAGGGCCATACGACACTGCTTTATGCAGACAGTGGCAGGGGTGGGATGACACGACCATACGACAGTGCTTTACGCAGAGAGTGGAGTGGTGGGATGTCAGGGCCATACGACAGTGCTTTATGCAGATACTGGAGGGGGCCGGGATATCAGGGCTTGACGACACTTCTTTACGCAGAGAGTGACAGGGGTGGGGTGTCAGGGCCTGACGATACTGCTTTACGCAGAGAATGGCGGTGGTTGGATGTTAGAGCTGTTGTAACAGAAGAAATAAGGTTCTTGATCCCGAGATGAAGTAAAACAGATGAGTTTATTGCATGCAAGGAACAATAAAGCCGAAGTCTTGTTTCCCGCAAGAAACAACAAAACCGAAGTATTGTTCAACGTACTGTTACAAACTTTTGGGTTATATAGTGTTTTCTTCTCCGTTTCTGATGTCACTCGGTCTGATGGTAAAGAGGGGGGTTCATGGTATTTGGCCAGTTTACGATGTTCTGGACAAATGGTCAGTTTAACATTACACCCAGGGGGGTTCCTAGCTTGCATCTGCAATCCTAATGTTAATGTTTAATGTTTCTTTATTAGCCCTATACAATTTCTTGCATTAGGAATGCGTCTTTTCGCATACCCCAGCTTTTCTCCAGGGAGACACAGACACAGAGACAGGGAGAGAAGCTGGGGGTCAGAGCGCAGGGTCTGCCATTGTACGGCGCCCCTGGAGCAGTTGGGGTTAAGGGCCTTGCTCAGGGGCCCAACGGAGTAGGATTCCTCTGCCGGCCGCGGGATTTGAACCGGCAACCTTCCGGTCACAGGCGCAGATCCTGAGCCACAGAGCCACCACTCCGCCCCGATAATCCTTATCAGTTAACCCCCTTTCCTGCCATAAACCCCAGCTTGTGACTTAGAAGTCTAAACCCCCTACAGAAAGGATTAAATTCAAACCCCCATCTTCACATCTTTCTTCATTCCCCCCTTATAAAATATGGCATACGTCAGTGTAGCCTATTTGTATACATACAATGTCAGGGCAGATATTTCCTTTCTTGGCGAACAGGTATGTATTGCCATGACATTGTACGTTCCACGGTTATAGCAAGATGTGATACATGTGTTTGTGAACGTGATGATTACAATTATACATATAAACAATACTATTCCTACAAATAAACACTGTAAAAAGGTTCCACCCCAGGCCCCAAACACAGACTTTACCCAAGACCCAGTTCCCCAATTTTCAGTATAATAGTCCTGATATTTCTGTCCCTCATTGTAAATGTGTTGGGCCAGATCTGAGATGTGCTCAGAATTATCAGGAATATATGTGCGGCATTCAGTGCCAATTACTGCACAAGTTCCTCCTTGGGCCGCCAGTACATAATCTAAAGCTAGTCGGTTCTGCATGGCCACTGTTCTGAGGGCTACCATCTCATCATTAACAGCCTTCAGACTAGATGAGGTAGAATTTGCTAATTCTTCTAAAGTCGAGGCCATTTGAATTAACTCTCGACTCAGAAAGTTCATGCCGGCTTGTGGAAATATTATACCTAACTAATATTCCCAATCAGCCAATTTTCTTTGTGGTCTGTGGTTAGGTCCGAAGGGGCTGTGGATTTGAACACAGATATGAGGAACCACATATCCTAAATAACATGAGCCAGACCACTGGGCTGGCAACCATGGGTAGGCTCGTTTTCCACAAATGAAATATGTTCCGTTTGGCGCTCCCCATGCCTCTGAAAATAAGAAGCTTATACCGAATTGTGGGGTGTGCCGATCCCATCCTGGAATTTGGAAGGTAGAGGTGGATATATTTGCAGCGATGGTAAGGTTGCAACGACTCCATCCAACCAAGTGCAGACCATTAGTGTGCTGAAAACATATGTTTCCCTCACGTTCCTTATTTAGAGTCAGGTATGGTGGTGTATGGCTTCTGTTATATTTAGGAGCGTAAGAGCCTGTGAAACTCGTGGGCTCTAAGCCTCGCTCCTGTAGATATTGTAATGTTGTGCAGGTTAAAGTCGTGTTATGGCAAGCCCCATGGTTTGTCATATTAAAATCTCCTAAATTATCCCTCCAAATGATCATGCCTATGACTTCCTCGCGACGCCAAGGAATGGCTCCCATAGGAAGTCCTCCCTGTACATATTTGGGTAATGCGGGACACACCCAGCAGGCAATTTGATTGGTTTTCTTAGCTGTCAGATAGGAGAGGCCTAAAAAGGAATTAATTCCATGTTCTCCTTTGTGGGAGAGATGATCATTAATTCCTGCGGAACATAGTCCTACAGCAACAATTATCGTTATTAACAGAAATGATTTCATTCTGAGTCTGTAAATGGGGATGAGGCTCGTCGGCAGTGTGGCGCGTGGATCCAGCGATCTTTTCCTTCCACTCGAACCGCAGACTCGGTTGTCAACAGGATCTGGTAGCCTAGAAACAGCGTTTCAGCATGTCTGGTTTCGAGACATTCGAATAAAACCAAATTGTTTCCACTATTGCAACTAATTGTATAAAAATACAAAAATTGTTTAACTACTTTTACGTCCACCTGTACTGTACTTATACGTTTCAGACGCTCTTATATTTTCCAATCTCCTTAAGTTGATTTTCGTCAAGTCTCTTTAGTTACGTCTCTAGCCAGTCCCGCTGGCTAAACACACTCACACCGTCTTTTAGTATACCAAAACTCACAGTTACACACATACATGCCGACACACAAATTCATAAAACACACATACACATCGAGAATATATTTTTCTCTTCGTACTACAATGTGCTGTATTCTTGTTTTACTTCTACATTAATCCTTTTAATTCCTGAAGCGCACTCCACGTTCGCTGCATTTCTAATTTCGGGTGCGGTACTTTAGCCCACCCGGTCAATATCTTCCGGTTTTGGATTTGATCGTATGGGGGAAATCAGGGAAGGTAGGTGCGAGTGCAGACCCCCTCGACGGGGTGCGAGACAGTGTTAGAGTGGCGCTGTCATCAACGGCGCCAGCCCCTGCTACATCAAGTCCTTTCCCACTTCGAGTGAGAGTACAGATCTGCGGGCGCCCTCCCTCTAACAGGGGAGACCCTGATCAGTCTTTATCACACTCATACCAAGTGTTATCCCAATCAGACCCCCCTTCTCCATATGGCCACTGTGGGAATTGATCCCAATTATTTTCGTTTCCTGCCTGTTTGTTCCCCTGTGGGAGAGCAGGATATAACTTAGTCGCCGGCTGTAGCACATTAACCAGTGCAGCGTGACCAGGAGTTAATTCCTTCTTTAGTTTCTCATTCTCCTGTACTGCCTCTTTTAGCTTTTTTTCTATACTCTTTCGTAGCGAGTAAAGTATCTTTTCTTCCAGGTTTTTGTTTTCCCCGTAAACACACTTTTAAGTCACATCCCAATTTCTTTCTTTTTCCTCATGTATCTGCCACCACTGGTGCCGGCCGTGCACCAGGGTGGGAGCTACATGCTTGTGCTTTTGCCAATCAATACTCATATGCTTTCTTTACAGGCGTCTTCGCCCCAGACTCCCCCTGAAAAACTCAACTTTTCGCATATTTTTCTCCTTTTTTTTTTCGTCAACTTACACTTCTCCGATATATAAACGGACCCTTCCAGCACTTTCTCAAACCACCAGTTAGCACACATGTTCGGTCTCTTTTACTTTTGTCGTGTGTGAGGTAACAGCTCATACAGTAAGGGGATGCGTTCACTTGAAAAATCTGTGCATTCCTGCACTCATTCAGCCAAGGGCGTCTGTTACCTCCAGATCTAAATACCTCTCAGAGACTTTAGAGAGGACTTACACCGCACTGTTCACAGCCTCGAAAACCCCCTTTCTTGATCAGTAATTCACCATCCCCAGAACGCCAGCATCGCTGCTTTTGCCCTGGGGTGGACTTACGCACTGAGCTCAATCAGGGCGATTCTCGGGTCTCAACGTCCTTTAAATCCTGCTACTTAATGCTTTGCTCTTTTATTATGAGGTGTGTTTATGTTAGTGTCGTGCGTGTGTATATGTGTAGGGAAAACCGGATCAGGGACGCCAAATATGTAATCATAGTGGCTCTCTGAAGGCACCAGTTCTGTAGGGTTTGGGCGTTTACTGGGACAATTATCAATTGTAGCAGTAAATCACAAAATTGATTCTTTTGATGGCTTTAGAATCCAACCATGCGATATAGTTCAAACAACGCACACACACAGGTACTAATACACGAGGAAACCCTGCCAGACCAAATTCTGGGCTTACAGCAAACAACCCATTACATACACCGGTGTCTTCCCCGGGCCAGAGGAATTCAGAAACTCATGTTTACTCCGTCATCTCGGGCGATTCTCGCAGGGAGCAGAGATTTCCCAATCGGTCAGAGAGAGTCGGGACTTTTTTTTTAAAAAGAGGAGTCCTTACCTCTTAGTAATGTGAGCGCTGACCGTCTCTCCTGCCGATGGGAAGTTCTGTGCCTTTTGGAGCATCCGCCGACTAAGCCAAATTTGTTGTAACAGAAGAAATAAGGTTCTTGATCCCGAGATGAAGTAAAACAGATGAGTTTATTGCATGCAAGGAACAATAAAGCCGAAGTCTTGTTTCCCGCAAGAAACAACAAAACCGAAGTGTTGTTCAACGTACTGTTACAAACTTTTGGGTTATATAGTGTTTTCTTCTCCGTTTCTGACGTCACTTGGTCTGATGGTAAAGAGGGGGGTTCATGGTATTTGGCCAGTTTACGATGTTCTGGACAAATGGTCAGTTTAACATTACACCCAGGGGGGTTCCTAGCTTGCATCTGCAATCCTTATCAGTTAACCCCCTTTCCTGCCATAAACCCCAGCTTGTGACTTGGAAGTCTAAACCCCCTACAGAAAGGATTAAATTCAAACCCCCGTCTTCACATCTTTCTTCAGAGCCATACAACAGGGGTTAACACAGAAAGTGGAGGGGGTGGGATGTCAGAGCCTGACAGCACTGCTTAACACAGAGAGTAGAGGGGTGGGTATCAGGGCCATATGACACTTCTTTACGCAGAGAGTGGCAGGGGTGGGATGTCAGGGCCTGACGATTCTGATTTACGCAGAGAGTGGAGGGGTGAGTGTCAGGGCCATATGACAGTGCTTTAGGCAGAGAGTGCCGTGGGTGGGATGTCAGGGCCTGACGAGACTGCTTAATGCAGAGAGTGGAGGGGTGGGTGTCAGGGCTATACGACACTTATTTATTTAGAGAGTGGCGGGGGTGGGATGTCAGGGCGATACGACAGTGCTTTTCGCAAGGACTGGCGGTGTTGGGAAGTCAGGGCCTGATGAGACTGCTTTATGCAGAGAGTGGAGGGGTGGGTGTCAGGGCCATACGACACTTCTTTACGTAGACAGTGGCGGGGGTGGGATGTCAGAGCCTGAGAACACTGCTTAACGCAGAGAGTGGAGGGGTGGGTGTCAAGGCCATATGACACTTCTTTACGCAGATAGTGGCAGGGTTGGGATGTCAGGGCTTGACAGTACTGCTTATCGCAGAGAGTGGCGGGGGTGGGATGTCAGGACATGACAACATTGCTATATGGAGAGAGTGGAAGGTTTGGTGTCAGGGCCATATGACGGGTTAACGCAGAGAGTGGCGAGGCAGGGATGTCAGGGCCATACGACAGTGCTTTACGCAGAGAGTAGAGGGGTGGGTGTCAGGGCCATATGACTATTCTTTAGGCAGAAAGTGGCGGGGTTGGGATTTCATGGCCTAACAACCCTGGTTAACGCAGAGAGTGGCGGGGTGGGATGTCAGGGCTTGACGACACTACTTTATGCAGAGAGTGGACGAGTGCGTGTAAGGGCCATACGACAATTCTTTACGCAGAGAGCGGTGGAGGTGGGATGTCAAAGCCTGAGAACACTGCTTAACACAGAGAGTGGAGGGGTGGGTGTCAGGGCCATACGATACTTCCTTACGCAGAGAGTGGCAGGGGTGGGATGTCAGGGTTTGACAACATTGCTTTATGCAGAGAGTGGAAGGTTGGGTGTCAGGGCCATATGACAGGGGTTAACGCAGAGAGTGGCGGGGTGGGATGTCAGGGCTTGACGACACTGATTTATGCAGAGAGTGGCGGTGGTGGGATGTCAGGGCCATACGACACTTCTTTACGCAGAGAGTGGCAGTGATGCGATGTCAGGGCATGACAACACTGCTTAACGCAGAGAGTGGAGGGGTGGGTCTCAGGGCCATTTGACACTTTTTAAGGCAGAGAGTGGCGGGGTGGGATATCAGGGACTGATGATACTTCTTCACTCAGATAGTGGCTGGGGTGGGATATCAGGGCTTGACGACACTGCTTTATGCAGACAGTGGAGGGGTGGGTGTCATGGCTATAAGACACTGCTTTATGCAGAGAGTGGAGGGGTGGGTGTCAGGGCCATATGACACTTCTTTATGCAGAGAGTGGCAGGGGTGGGATGTCAGGGCCTGACGATACTGCTATACGCAGAGAGTGGCAGGGGTTGGATGTCAGGGCCATACGACATTGCTTTACGCAGAGAGTGGCGGAGGTGGGATGTCAGGGCCATACGACATGGGTTAATGCAGAGAGTGGAGGGGGTGGGATGTCAGGACCCTAACAGTGCTTTACGCAGATAGTGGAGGGGGTGGGATGTCAGGGCCTGATGAAACTGCTTTACGCTGATAGTGGCGGGGGTGGGATGTCAGTTCTTGACGACATTGCTTTATGCAGAGAGTGGAGGGGTGGGTGTCAGGGCCATAGGACAGGGGTTAACGCAGAGAGTGACGGAGGTGGGGTGACAGGGCATGAAAACACTACTTTATGCAGAGAGTGGAGGGGTGGGTGTCAGGGCCATACGACAGGGGTTAACGCAGAGAGTGACGGAGGTGGGGTGACAGGGCATGAAAACACTACTTTATGCAGAGAGTGGAGGGGTGGGATGTCAGGGCATGACCATACTGCTTTACGCTGATAGTGGCGGAGGTGGGATGTCAGGGATTGACAACACTGCTTTATGCAGAGAGTGGAGGGGCGGGTGTCTGGGCCATACGACAGGGGTTAACGCAGAGAGTGGCGGGGGTGGGATGTCAGGGCCTGACGAGACTGCTTAATGCAGAGAGTGGAGCGGTGGATGTCAGGGCTATACGAAACGTATTTATATAGAGAGTGGCGGTGGTGGGATGTCAGGTCCTGACGATAGTGTTTTAAGCAGAGAGTGGCAGGTGTTGGAAGTCAGGGCGTGACGATAGTGCTTTACACAGATTGGGATGTCAATGCTTGATGACATTGCTTTATGCAGAGAGTGGAAGGGTGTGTGTCAGGGCCATACGAGAGGGATTAACGCAGAGAGTGACGTGGGTGTGATGTCAGGGCTTGACGACACTGCTTAACGAGTCTAGAGCGGAGGTTGCCAGAGAGTAACCAGAGGATCCACCCAAGGTTAGCACCAGCAGCAAGCCTTATCAACAGGTCAGAACTGTGGAGAGCTGAATCACTATTCAGAACTAGCTCTTCATCAGGAACGAACCGGTCCTCTTCCCGACTTGCTGGGACCCACAGTCATCTTTTCTCCTGTGCACAAACTTTGCTAGTTAAAGCCAAAACTAACTAGCCGGTCAGTGAGCATCTGCAGTGCACCGTCGCAAGCCGCACAACACAGCCTGGCACCGAGCCAGAGAGCGCGGATTGGACAGCAACAGCCTGCAACTGTTTCTTTGTGCCCGCAGGAGATCTGAATCCCCAGAGATTGGATGAGTATTCAACTTCAATGCATTACAGCTCGAGAATTCAATTGTTATCCAAACCAGTTGATATCAATTTAATTCCTAAGAGTTATGTACTTGTTTTGAGTATCTAATGTAGAAGTTATAACCAAGTTCATTTTTGAAACGGTCTTAATGAATGATATACTGAACGTATGTCCTCTTGATATGTGTAACACTTCGTAACTGACTGAATATATATCTTTTGTATTCTGATAACCCTCTCGTTAAGATCTCTTAGGATTATATGCATATTCTATGTATTAATAAATGTATCCTCGTGTATTAGTACCTGTGTGTGTGCGTTGTTTGAACTATATCGCATGGTTGGATTCTAAAGCCATCAAAAGAATCAATTTTGTGATTTACTGCTACAATTGATAATTGTCCCAGTAAACGCCCAAACCCTACAGAACTGGTGCCTTCAGAGAGCCACTACATTACATTTTGGCTATGGCAACGTTACATTTATGGCGTCCCTGGGTGGGCTATGATTACATTTATGGCGTCCTTGGACTGGCGTGGCAAGACTGAAATGAGTCAACCAAGCGGAATAATTCAATATAAAACGCCGCGGGTTTCATACACGACAATACAGTGTGCTGAAAGCCGAAAGGAAAAAAAAAGTTCCCCTTGCTCTTTAAGCAGTGCTTGATTGTTATGTGATCTTTTGCAATCTACCAGGTTGATTGCATACTTGATCTTGTGGTTTTCTGTGGTAAAACTGTGATTTCATACTTAAAAGTAATACCCTTTAAGTTTAATGATGGTTGCTAAAAGGTCTGAATTCGAGTCGCTATTAAGCACTCTCTGTAGCAGCGACAAGTCTGACCACGATCTCTTCCATATCTCCGTCAGCAGAGAAGCTAGGAGAATAAATCTCCATTCTCTGAGAGAGCTAGCGAAGGACATAGAGAGATTTGACCCCGCAGTGTCAGAGAATAATATCGAGAGTTATATTCAGGACCTCAGGTATACCCTGCAGTATCTGCCAAAGGCCACAGAACAGGAGAAAGTGTTTCTGGTCAGGAAAACTACCAGCAGAGCTGTACATGAGTGGATGGCTAGGCAGATGAAAGAAGTCTGTAATGATTTAGAGGAGCTGTGTCAAGCACTTATCGAAGAATACAGTACGTTTATTGACCCGACTGCCGGGATAGCCGACGCCCTTAACATTAAGCACGAGAGAGCAGAGTCCCCTCGCGAATATTACAAGAGACTTAGACAAACTTATTTTGCAGGGCGAAATGATGAGGGTTGCGAAGAGAACAAACATTTCAAGGGTTTATTCATTGCGAATCTCCACCCGTCAGTCAGAAAGATGATTTTAATGCATACAGATGCACAGAACATGAAAATGACTGATATTAAGAGATTTGTGCAGAAAGCCTGGGAGTATGATGTCCAAAATCGCTCTGAGAAAAAAGCTGTTAAAGCGACTGTGTTCGCCGTCAGAGCCAGCAGGGTTAACTCCCTCCTGCTCTAAGGAGCACAGGCTCCTGAGCTGGCTAAGCCCCGTTCCAAAGCACTCACACAGGACCGCACCCAGCGTCCTAAGTGCCATGAGAACGCCGAGGGAGGGAAAGGGCTAGAAAAGGCTGAACAAAAGGATTCAGTAGCCGCCCGCCTGGCCAGGCTTGAACAAGCTTTATTAGGACAGGGACAACCGCTCCCCAAGGCTGCCGGAAGCGTGAATGAGCTGATACTCTCCACTGGAGGAGGCGGAGACCCGCCCCCTCTCCCTCCCTCAGTCTATCTGATTGAGCGGAAGGGTTCCTGCCTGGATGAATTCAGCCACTCCCAAGTGAGTGCTGACTCCACCCCTGAAGTCACAGAGCAGGCAGTAAAACAGAGAGGAAAAGCAGGAAGCTTTTACCTCAAGGCTGCCATGGGAGATGTCTTACACAGTGAGACACTGATTGACACTGAGGTTGAGAGGTGTTTGATGTCACACGGCAAGCTCAAACGGGTAGAAAAAGAAAAGGGCATGCGACTCAGAGAGGAACCTTTGGTGGATCGCCAGAAAGGCAAAGTGTGGAAACAGGTCAAGGCTCCTAAGCCTTCTGTACAGAAGGAAAGGGGGGCCAAGAGGCAGACTGTGCTCAGACAGTGCCCACCGAACACAGAAGCCTATGCGGAGATTCCTTCTGTTCCCTCTGGACAAGAAATAAAAATATTTTCTTGTTCCCCGGATATACAGGGAAGTCGTGTGCCGGCCGAGGTCTCAACAGCCTCCCTGCCACAGGAGCGGTGCTCCAAGCAGCCGCCTGATCCACCAGGTAAAGCACACACCTTTTACATCCCTAAAGAGGAGCAGATCTCCCCACCTGGCGATGAAAAGGAGCTTTCCCTGTGCACCCTGGCACCCAAGAGGGGTCAGGACCACCACCCTGCAGTGGTGGAAGGGATCCAGATGGCAGGAGAGCAGGTTGGTGATATAGCCCTCACCCTTAGCCCTGAGAGGTCCTCTATTAGTGAGGATCTGCTTGAGCAGCTGTCACAGGGCCACCGCCAGGTGCCCCTGGTGCAACATTCACAGGTTAGACAGGAGGTCCAGCTGGACGCTGCGACTACTACGCTGTGGACACACCTGATCCCAGATGCCGATTCCCTCTGCTGTGACCCAGGGAACCTGCAGTCAGGTAACATTATTTCTCACAACTACCAGGTAGTGAGTGAGACTGACCTGATTGTTCCTGCCTCAACGGTAGGGTTGCCAACACACCCAGTCCCCCAGAAGGGACAGGGAATGAAAGCCGAGCCGGTTTTCTTACAGCCACCAGCTCAGTCTGTCAGTCTGAGTCTGACCAACAGTGGTTCAGCCAGACTGGAGCTGGATGGTCAAGTCACCCGCCTGCCAGTGCAGGACATCGCAAAAAAGGGGTGTCAGAATCCCCGCCTGCACTGACATGGGCCTGGTGAGTGATAGTAAGTTCAAAGACAGTGAACTAGCTATCCCAGTGCTGGGGCAGCTCCCTGAACCCCTAGCGAGGGAAGGGGGGAGCGAGCAGGTGTCCTACACCCATGCCCAGCGAACGACTGTAAACATGCCGATAGAGGGAT